>NC_138786.1:55980630-57180630 GCF_965178545.1 Coloeus monedula | reverse complement strand
GTACAGAGCGAGACAAAAAGAGAAACAGATACATGAAATTTCAGATTATTCTTAGTGCAGTCAATATATTGACAAAATAATTTGATTTATATAGCAACTAAAATAGCTGTACACAGGCACATCTGCATGGAAAGTGACCACAAATCACAGAGGTAACAACCACCACAAATTGTGAGCTCTGTTGCTCATAAACGTAGAAAATCATTATCAGGAGTATTAAAGCACCCAGGGGAATGTAACCTAATAACTGCATAACTGTCATCAAACTCCTATGAAAATCAAGAAATGGCTAAATCTGATAGTGCTTTGCTTAAAAAAATAATGGAGTAAAAGGGGAGAGGATAACTATTTTGTAAAGCCAGGGGAGTCTAACTGAGCTCTGTTTTTTCCCCTGCCATGGGCTGGGTGCATGGCCAGTACTGGAAGCTGACCCTCAAAAGAAAAGTTAGAGAAGCATCAAGTAATGGACTGCAGGCTATCCATGAATCTGTATTTGTACGTGCATTTTCCACACCACTCACACAATCCCCATGCACCACGCATACAGGCAGAAGGGACTGTGTTTTTCACAGCAAGGTGCTCATTCTGTAAAGCCTGCTGATGCCCAGGAATGGCATAAGCTGGGAGTACGTAGATTGCATCAAGGCTTTAGAGGAGGGGGGCAGGTTTCAGTTCAGTGCCGGCATACCCCATAAATTTTGCTGTGAAGTGTGGGAATAACACCCTCTGAGAACATCCACCAAGCTCCTGAGAAAACAGGATCGCAAATAGGTGTTTCTTGAGAATAATTCTACTCCCTGACGGGAGGTTGTAGTGAGTGGGGGCCGGTCTCTTCAGCCGTGCGTGCAGTGAGAGAACAAGAAAAAATGGCCTTGAGATCAGAGAGCAGACATTCAGAAAATATATTAGAAACACTTTTCCACTGTTAGAATGGTCAGGCATTGGAACAGGCTGCCCAGCGAGATGGTGAAGGCACCAGTTCAAGAAGCGTCTGGATCTGGCACCGGGCTATGTGGTTTAGTGGTTTAAGGGTTACAAGGGCACTGCTGGGTGGACGCTTGAACCGGATCGTCTTAAAGGTCTCTTCCAACCGTGGTGATTCTGCGAAATAAAGGAGGCGAGGCTCCTGTGTCCCCGTTTCGGGGGTGAAACGCAGCATTCCGAGATTCCGGCTCCCTCTGAGGGGCAGAGGCCGCAGGAGCCGTCAGCTCCGGAGCCGCTCCCGGCCCGTCCGCCGGCGGCTGCGCGCGCCTCTCCCCTTCCTCCTCCTCCTTCTGCTGCGGTCGCTGCCCCCCCGGCAGGGATGGAGGCTATCGAGGAGCTGGCGGTCCAGCCCTGCACCTCCTCCCTCTACCTGCGGCCTTTCCGCCTCTCTTACCGGCAGGTGAGTGGCGCCGCCAGCCCGCCCGCCGCGCCCCGTCCCTCCGGGGCCCGTCACCCCCCGCCTGCGCCATTTTGGGGCAGCGCCGGTGTCGCCTCATGGCGCGGCCCGCCCCGCTCCGCCCGCAGCGCCCCCGGGGCGGCCGCGCTGCCCCTCGCACGCCCTCGGCCCGCCCTGAGGTGGTGCTCGAGGGGGGCAGTGCAGGTGGCCCGACAGGCCGTGGGGTCGCTGCCTTGGGGTGCCACCGGTTCCCTGCGTCCCCGTGGGTGGCCCCTGTGCCTGCAGCCCACGCGGGGCTGGAGCTGTCGCTTTCAGCCCGTGCTGGTCTTTGGGGTCACCTCTGGATTTGGGCCTTGCTTTGGTGTGGATTGTTCACATCTCGAGACCTTTGCTGGCCAGACCTCAGCAGGCCATGACTTAACATCCACGAATGTTTTAGAGGTGTGGGGCATCTCTTAGGAGGAGAGATTGTGGGAGCTGGCCTGTTCAGTCTAGGGAAGAGAAGACTGAGAGGGGATCTCATTAATGTATATAAATATCTCAAACGTGGGTGTCAAAGAGGATGCTGTCAGACTCTTCTCAGTGATGCCCAGTGACAGGATGAGGAGCAGTGGCCATAAAATAAAACACAAGTTTCATTTCAACATAAGGAAGAACTTTATGTTGAGGAGCAGGAACAGGCTGCCCGGGGAGGTCACGGAGTCTCTCTCTCTGGAGACATTCCAAACCCACCTGGACTCATTGCTGTGATACCTGCTCCAGGTGACCCTGCCATGAGAGGGGGTTTGGACTGGCTGATCTCCAGAGGTCCCTTCCCACCCTGACTATTCTGTGATTCTCTGAATAGCCTCAACGCCTGCAGGTGGGAAGCAGGGAAGGACATCCTGTCCCTTATCGTGTTTATATCAACATGAGTCACCTTTCACAGGATCACTGAGAACTGGTACCTCCAACAGCGGCAGGAATGCAAGCTGTGAAAGGAAAGTCACTTCTCACAGCACAGAGCACTGCATGTTCCTTGGATGGTTTCCTTGGGCCTGGTTGGTGGCTGGTCCAGGGTGAGCTTTTACCCAGGCACAGTGGTGGAAGGGGAAATGAAGGAGTTTGGACAGACCTAGAAATGGGTGCTGCAAAACACATCTCATTCCTTCTTTGCTTTGCTTCTAAACACATCAGTTGGAAATGCAGAAGAAGATCTATTGAGTGCCAGCAGTGAGATAAAGTACAGAAAATGAAAAGCAAAGGCTCGAATAAGTTTCATTAAAGCAGATAAGCTGATTTTTAACATTTTTTAAAATGCATTTTGTACATGGTTTTTTTAAGGAAAGATCTCATCTCATTCGTTGGGATAAATAAACCATTTTGATTCATGAACAGCTAAGAGCTTTACACTGAATTATGTCTTTCTAGGTATCAGAAATAAATCTGAAAAACATTATTTCATGTTTTGAATTTTTGCTGCTTTAGCTTACAAGTGATGGGTCTTGCTACTTAATTTCATTTCATTTCTGAGTCATGTTCTATTTACATGAAAAACGAGATTTAATTAAAATGTACAAAACGGTATTGCAAAATTACATTTAATTGAATAGATGTGCCTTAGATGTGATGAGTATTGTAAAGAAGAAATAAGGGTATGTTTGGTCATGTGCTGTGAATTGACAGAGACCAGCATTGCCACCAGATGAAGCAGACTTGCCCTTCTTCCTACTTCCCCTCCTTGCACAAGTGTCTGTGCAGCAACTGAGTGAGCTGGACCAGGGTCAAACCTAATCTAGCCAACAAAAAGAAGACAGTTTTAACCTAAACAAGATCAGTGATTCAATTCATTATGCTGACGGAAGGGAGGTGGTAATGTGGTAGTTAGGGATGAGTGTTTGGGGCCTGGTGAGGGCAGAGATTGTTTCTCTTGGCTGCAGCACTGTCTTAAAATGAACTTGAAAATGTAGTTTCTATGGCATCTGTGCAGAGGCTGGCTTGGGTCCAGCCTACTGAGAGCATGAGCTCAATGTGAGCACGACTGTCTGTACCTGACCTGAGAGACAGGCCCTACGTTTATTAAAATACATTTTGCATTTAAAAACTGACTTACTAACCAGAGGAAATACTAAATATTTTCAGTCATTTGACTAATTGTTTCAAAAGCATTTAGGTCTGCTGAAAACCCCATTAAACAGTCAAGTCTGTAATATTCAAGAGAGTCAGATGCCTGTTCTGCTTAAGAATTTTTGAAAATTCCACCACTCCTCTAAAACTGACAATTGTTTCCAAAATCTAGCCCTTGATCTTAATGCTTTTATGCTGAGTAGGTCTTCCCTTGTCCAACTATTTTAATTCACTAGCTGGAAAAAGAAAAGAAACTTTTCTTCTTCCCAGTTCCTAATTGTTGTATCTTACAGTAACATTAATTTCCCCCTTCCATGAATTCCCTGCACTTGCTTGCTGAACTTGACCCAAGATCTAATAAAAAAGTCCTTCTGAATAACAGAATAATCTAATGGGGAAAACCTGAATAATGGCATTTGTTGCACTGTGAAAACTGAACCTAGTTTGGATACTTAAATTACGCAATATGTGGCATTATGCTGCAATTGGAAGGCTTGGGGTGGTCTTATAGGTATGTTTTGTGACGCTGTGACACATCTTCTCTAATTCCTTGTAGTCCAAAGAAGATTCACTGATGTGTTTTTTGGTGTTTATATAACATTAATGAAGGATAATTGGGGCCTTGAAGACTGAGAGTTTGAAATCTGTTTTCAAAGAGGTATATTCCTAAAATAGGCATTGATTGTTTAACATATATCCACTGTCCAAGGACATATAGAGAGTGATTTTTTTAATTCATTTGGGTTTTTTCACAGCTACTACTTTTCTGTACAAATAGGAAATTGAAAAATATTTTACATACAGCGTAGGATTTTGAGATTATTTCTAAGCATTCATGAATGCTTAAGTAACGGCATTGATTTCTAGACATTTAATATCAAAAGTATGCTACTTGTGTGGAGATAATTTGAATCCCACTACTATAGCTAATACAGTAAGGTCTTTAACATAAACATAAATTTAGATAAATTCAGATAGGTGATTTACATCTCAGTGTACTCTGCTAGCCTGATTTTATCCATTCAACCTGCACCCTACTGGGTTATAAACCACTATTGTTCTAGCAGCTTTACAGACCATTCAAAATCTGCAAGACATCAGAAGAGGATCCATTTGGGGGCTGAAATCTAAACAAAATGTTGAGTAGATTAGCTCAGTTGGTCAGAGCATGGTGCTAATAACACCAAGGCCACAGGCTCAATCTCTGTATAGGCCATTCACTCAAGAGTTGGATCAATGAACCTCATCGGTCCCTTCCAGCTCAGGATATTCTGTGATTCTGGGAATGCTCTTGTAAACCCACACAGGTTACACATCTCGAGAAGGCTGTTGTCACGCCTGATGAAGAGTGGAGCCACAGACTCAGATCATTGTCTACCTGCTCTCAGAGGCATTTACACATTTACAGTTGCAGGCCCAAGGATTGGATTAATGTTTTGGCCAACTGAATATTCTCCTTGAACATACTGAGTATGTCTTCCCCACCCTGGGAGCTGTGGACAAACACAAGAACAGAGTTGTGTCTATGTAGAATCCAGTCAGGCAGTTACTGTCATGTTAGACAAATCCCCAACAGTGTCCTTGTAGGTTTGTGCTCGAGTGCCAAGTTCCCTTGTGTTGTAAGAGCTTGACTCATCCTTTAAATTTTATTTGGTTCCATATAGAAATACTCTTCTAAAAGATCATGAGAAAAATCTCAGTTTCTGGCTCTTCAGCTGAAATGATGATTGTTAGAAATCACAGCAGTTCCTGAAGTTACAGCAATTTATGCCCATGGTAGATTCTCTTCTTCCCAGAGGGGGTCATGAGATCTTTTCATATGAGGTCTTTCATCATTTTCTCCTTCTTCCCACCTGTATTTTAAATGAAAGTGATGATCTCTGAATTTCTCCTGTAGAGCATAGAAGTAGGTGTATACCCTTCTGAAAGGCTTCCAGGTTTCGGACCTTGCCGATTGAGGCACCCTGCAGCTTGGTGTTGGGCATCCAAGCTGTGGAGAATAGCCTGGCTTGCTGGACAAATCACTGTACCCATCACTCATTTAAATGATTACTTCTGTCTTTGTGTAATGTAAAGATAGAAATGGAAGTGCAGCCAAGGAGGTGTGGAATTCAGGAAGCTGTAGTCGGATTTTGGTGAGGGCCAATGTGGAGGGCTAAGGTGCAGATTACAATTACATTCTTCCAAATAGGCATCTGACAGAACCTCAGCTTCTGATTGGGATTTTCAGCTGTCAGCCCTGCTCCAGGTGGGGCCCTCAAGTCAAATAAGCCATGTTTGAAGTGAGGTAGTCTGGAGTTGAGAGATGGACAAGGTACCTCACTTAGCCTAACGAATATTCTCTTCATTTTGTCAGTAGCAGCCCAGTGTTCCTATATATTTTGGTTCTTCTTGGTACCGAGAGAAGAAAATTAGTTTTTCTCACATATAGGATAGCATCTGTCTAGCTTTTATGTGTACTTGCCCCCAAAGTGCAAATTGATTTGTTATCTAAATTGGCTTTTTTTTTTAAACATATATCACCTCCTGAAGAATTGGCCTCTTTACCAGGAACTCCATGGTAAATCTCTTTTCACTTTTTCCTATTGAAGTTTTTCTGCTTTTCATAAATAATTTATTCAAGAGACCAGAGGGATGGCTAATGAGAGATTAACTCAATGCCCAAGGGCTAGGGCATTTCCCTGGGATGTGGTAGAGTCAGGCTGCAAGATCTCACTTCAATTAATATTGCTTCCCACATCACAGGAGAGTGTGCTCACTGCTGGGAAACACATTTGTGTGTAAATCTTCAGCTCTCTTTTGTGTATGCTAGCCAGGCACTAGCCAATATATTAGACAAAAAAAAACACCCAAAAAAACAAGTTTAAGAACTCTGCTGAGACTCCCAAGTCATGAAGTCGACTCTGAGTAGTAACAGTTAAGGAGAGTCATCAGGATTTTGAGCAGCATTAAGTATCCAAAAGGGCTACAACGAAATCTTCTTAATCAGCACCTGATCAGGGAGGGATTTCAGTGGTTCTGCACGTTGGATTTGGACCTGTTCACAGGATTTTGACAGAGCTATGGTGGATCTTTCTGTAGCAATTTAAGAAGTTACTGCCTGCAATTTTTTCACTGTGCTAGTGGTTCTTACCCCCTGGGAATCAGCAGAAGATGGCTTTGCTCCAGCTCTCACTCTGTTGTTCCAATTCAATCCCACTGCCATCAGCCCTTTAAGCCAAATCACTGAGCTTTATACAGAACTAAGTGAATTGCCTTTGCATATTGTTTTTGGTGACCTCTGTGCTAGAGACAGCACCCTTCAAAGGGGAGGCAGAACATCCATCAGCTGGGGGGAAGCATCTAGCTGGGGGAATAATACCTTGAGCTGTTACAGAAACTTTTGTCCAGAGTTCACATATCAAAGCCTTTGTGGATTTCGCCCAGACTCCTATAGCTTTGTTTTTGAAGGTTGTTCTGGCAGGGGAGCTCTTGCCACTGTTTCCTTGCATTGTATAAACATATATGTGCATTTTGCCCAGGAACTTTTAGAAGTTTGCCACCAGACTAGAACCAACTGTCAGTAATTTTCCCAGTGTGTTTGTATGTGAGTGAGTTTGTGTTTTGAATCTGTGGAATGGTGAATGGGCATCTGTTTCAATGATGCGGGTGGGATAAACCTCAAAAACTCCATGCATATCGACTGAACCATGCAGTCAGCAGTGGTAAGTAGGAAGTATTTGCTCTTTTCTGAGCTTCACATTCCTTCCACATTTCAGAGTAGGTCAATGCCTTACCATCACATTTCCTCTATTGATTTAATGCTTAGAATAATTTATTTTAAAGTTAAATATGAAAAAGGCTCCCTTCAAGTTCATTTTAATGCATGATGTTTTTCATTCACTGTTAAGGGAATTAAATTATTATATCTTTCAGTTTTGCAGTCATTCTAAAGTCATTTTCAAGCCTGCTGTAGATTTTAACACCTCTTGAACTTTGTAATGGGTAGAAAATGTGCTTCATGAGCAGGGTGCAATTCATCAGTGAAGAAGGCATTTCTTATTTCTAATCTCAGATTTGCTACTACTTTCTTTTGTGACCATGAGCAACTACTGTGTCTTATAATTTTAACTGTCTTGGAGATGTCATCAAGATTCAAATATGTGTATGCATGGAGAAAGAAGTGAGGCCTGCATCATTAATGTAATGAAAACTTTGAAGATGAAAAAGCAAAGCAGGGCAGTGTAACAATAATATTAACAATCTTACTTTGCATTTAGAAATTTTTTTATATGGTAATAGCAACATGAATGTGCCCAGCTGCCTGAAATATTCTCTGGAACTTCCGTCTGCTTTTTTATAGACATAAAACATTCTTTTCTGTTTTGACAGTTAAAAATTATGCTGTTGAGGGAGTAAACAGATTTTTAAGTTACCTGTTCAAACAAGTAAGTCTTCTGTTGAATCTTCAAAAGGTTCCAGTAGTAGGAAATATGTTACCAAGTAACACACTTATTTGCAGTTCATTTTTTTCAAGCAGTAGTGCAGTGAAAGGAGATGCCATTTTTTCCTGTGAAGTTTGTCTCATTTTCTTCAGCTTGTCAAGTCTGTTATGTCAGTGTTGAGTATTAGTCTTAAATGGAAACATACTGCTTCTAGCTCAGGGAGTCCCTGAGCTGCAAATTGCAGGAGTCTGAGAGTATTTTAACAATATATTCTTCCTTGGGCATCTTGCCTTCTGTCAGAGGTAGATCCTGGATGAGACTGATTTTTGATGTGACTGCTGCTGTGTTAACAGTGAATGCAGTTGAGGTGCAGTATAATTCTTTCATATGGGTGAAAGAAAAGAAAGAAAAGCTTTTGCAGAGACAGCATTAGGGAGTTAAGTACTGAGGGAACATAATTTCCTCTGAGAGAAATGGTGTTCTCTGCAATTAGAGCACAGATTTAAGAAAAGGAACTAAGGAATCTAGGCATATCTGTTTCTGGCTCTGCCGTATGCTTTGAATTCAACTCTGAAAATTTGTACAAGTTATTTTTGTATAAGACATTTATGAATTACCGAAGGGGGAAATGAGAAGCATTAGTTAATAAGAGCAGTAGTTGAAAAGAACACTAGTACTTGTTTTTGTTTCAGTGAAATTATGTTGCGTTAGTCTTAATTTCTTTATCCAGCGTGCTTTGACAAGTGAATGTAAGCTTTGAAGTAAATGCATGAAAAGTAGTTGACAGTGACAAAACTTCGTATTTTTAGGTCAGTCATATTACAATTTAACACACTTGTGACAGCAAATGTCACTTAGTGGAAAGAATAAGGCCTTATTGAGCACCTCTTGTAGCTGAAATGGGTCTGCACTTGCATAAACGATCAGTAAAATCTCATTTAATGCCATCAGACTACTTGGGTTACTGCACAGTAACTGTGAAGTTAAGACTGAGTTTGGGAGGAGGTACGTAAGTTGTAGTGAGCTTAAACCAGTACTTCTCAAGTTCTGGTATGCAGCTCACTGAGGGCCATTGGAATACTTGCAGGTCATCCGTATGAGGCAGCTAAGAAAAGCAGATCAATTATCAGCAGGCTTAATGTGCTACCAAGGCCTGCAGCTTCACTGGAAGATGTTTCCAAGTCTGCAGATGAAGAAGTTGAAAACCATCAGCTCTGACAATACCACTCCAGTAGCCTCATCTGCAAGGACTTGTCTACACAGGACTTTCCAGATTAACTCCATGTCTCATTCTACAACAAAGAGTCTGGGTCTGTTTACGTTAAACCATTTTCAAAGTACGATTGCACTTTGAATTCATACCCTACCTTAATCCATGTTAACTTTCCAGTGCGTGCCCTAAGGGAGCAGTAAACTAAACAGGATGACTGTGTCCACACAGGGGTTTAATGGAGTTTAAGTAGCAGAATTCAAGTTCATCAAGGTATTTATTTCAGATTAATTTTCTTGATGTCCTGGTATAGACAAGCCCTAAGAATAAAAGTGGTTTAGTTCTAAGTGAATGAACCATGTTATAAAATTCATCACTGATGTTTTATTATACTTCTGTGTGTGAAATACAACTACTGTAGGGTATAAAGTAGGCTTTTTTTGTCTTGTTTGGTACCATCTTTTTTGTTGGAATTGCAGTTAGACCTGAGAAATAAAATAGTGCTCATGTTCTTCCAACAATTAAATGCTGTATTTGTTTTTCAGTTTGGATCAAAATTCACATGATTGCTTAAATAGCAGAAACTTTTCCCCATACAAAAAGTCTGTCATCTGAATCACAATCTCAGCTATGACATTATGTGTATTTGATATGTTTTAAAGCAGATGAACACTAAAATTTTAAGTGTTTATAGCAAATCTGAATATCATGGAAATTAGACATTTTCTGTAAATGGCAGTATTCTTTAAAATGTCAGGGTTTGATGTTCTGTAGGGGATGAAACTATCCTACTCTATTCCTGAAAATGTGTATTTTAAATAATTTTATCTCAACTGCTGCCATATTTAAAATAAGTTTGTATTTTCAGCTGTAACTCATAAAAGGTCAGCTCCCATGCTTTGAAAACTCTATACAAGTTGATACTGCATAAATAAGCATGTTTTACACAGCAGGCATACAATGTTATCTGCCCCTCTGACTTGCATTCAGATTAATTATTCTTCATTATTTTAAACTAAAGAATTTAGCTTTTTGGCACTGTCCTTCAGACATTGATCAAAATCTTGTTAATACAGTAACACTAAAGTTTACTGAAGTTTAAACAAAGTAAAGCTAAGTTTTTCTTAGTGGTCAGCTCATGTCACACTAAAGCCCTGATCACTGATCAAAACAGCATTAATTATTTGTTTCACGTTGCAGTTGCTGTGTCAAAATCCTTTAAATACCTCTTGGAGCAGAGAGGGAATCTTACGGCCTGTGACAGAGCAGCTGGTGTGGACATGGGCTGATGCCCCAGTTGACAGGTTGTTGGATTAGAAAGAATATCAAAGGCAGTGAGTAAGATTAGGGATAAGTGAACATCTGACAGCAGTTTGCAGCAGGGGAGAACAGATGATAAACAATGGGAGCGGGGTGCGTGGGGGGGGTGAGAGGTGAGAAGGCCATGGGAAAAGTGTGGCGGCAATCACTAAAGCTCCAGGTTGCTGAGCCTCATGAATAGAACAGGAAATGGGATTTGCTGGGACAGATGTGCTGAGTGGTGATGAATACATTATAGGGAAATGAGGCTAAACTCCTGAAGGTGAGACATGTTCTTTCGCTGAAAATAGAAAATATGGGAAAAGAAAAGTTTACACCTCTGGAGAAGTAAACATTCTTGAAAATGAATACAGAAAGAAGTAATGCTAATGCTAATTTTAATTAAATTATTATTCCACAGGGAGTGTTCATGATGTACTTCCAGCATAACAATCTTACAGTACTATTGCATTATAGGATTGAAAATGTTTATTTTAGTCATAAGATTGCACAAATGTTGGAATAGTTTGAATGATGGAACAGCCTGGAATGGAAGCTCTGACTGGGTAATGCTTAGAAGCATATTCTGTATCTGGCATGTATTATATAGCACTCACATAACATATGTTTGATCCTGCCACCGTTAAGAGACTTGTACTGACTGATCTTGTGAGGTCCTTCCAGCATTAACATTTTTTCTATTCTGTAAAGTGATTGAATGCTTGTAGAAAATCATACATAACTCTTCCTGTTCCTTTGGGTATTGTTTCTTTACTTCTTGGACTTCCTTAGTTTATATTCTTGATGGATCCTTTTCCAATATTTATGATATAATTATGTCAGAAAGCCAATAGAAACTTTTTGTATGTTTACTCACAGGGCTGTATCTCAGTTCTCTGACTTAGATTTTCTTATGAGATTTTTTTTCCAAATTTTTAAAAGAAAAACTCGTTAAAAAACATCTCGCACTAACATTTTAATAGTGTATTACTTTAGCTGAACAGAGGGAATGCAGAAAGTATCATTGTTAATGTTCGGAGAAAGTACCAATAAGGTTTGTGTACAAGACATCTAGAAATTTATTCCACAATGTATTCTCACAGTTTGAGTTACAAATACAAGTTTGGTAAAATAATGTGGAAACACAAACTGTGAGAGTCACCAACTGAAAACATAAAGCTCAATGTTGTAAGGACAAAGGTGACTTAGCTGTAATGGGAATGCCCACCATCTGTCCTTCCTGACCTCAAATCCCTCATATGTGCTGCCCCTGTCCTCAAGTTGAGGAGACATGAGGCCGGCCTCCTTTAGTTCCTGTTTGCTCCCAGCCATGTGTACTGCAACTGTAGCTCTCGTTTTTAAAAGAACTAGGGATTGTAACTAGAATCTGGGGTTAATGTGTCACATAGCCCTGCTTCATGGAATTAGCTGTTCATGTTTGAGAAATCCTATGTTCGGTATCTTGACCACAGTGACATCACTTGAATACAGCAGCTGAAGAGTCTGTAGAGCTCTGGAATTACAGATGCTCCACAAAATTAGTGACCAGTGAAATTTGTCCTTCAGTTGGCCATAATCAAAGAAACAAAATTATGGTGAGCTCAGCAAAACAGAGACAAAAAATCTGCTCTACTGATTCTGATTAGCTTAAATACTGTCCTAATACTGCTTGTTTTCCATAAAATTGTAATTTCTGCATTTGCAGGAAACTATAGCCAAAGAATTTATCATTTGTTACAGGCAGTTCTCATTTTAAAGATCATTTACTGTTGGCTTGCATAGTTCTTTACTTTATATCCCGGTATTGAAACTGTTACAGGGTCACTGTCATGAAGGTTTCAGAAATACTGCAGTAACACATAGAACTGTATATAAATCACTAATCAATTAGTCACCAATTAATTCCATTTACTGAATGCTGGTAGTATATGGTATTTAAGTAACAGGTGCATTTCTCACTAGTAGTGCTGTCTATTAGAATGGATGACAGATTAGAAGGTGTTCACAAGTTACTTGAATCTTTCTGTGTATCACTTTTTCGCAATGGGAAGATGATAAGATGACTGCGCCTATGGGAATCAGTTTTCAGTTGAGTCTATCAAAATAGAGAGGTAAAAGTGAAATTAAGAAAAGAGCAGAATCTGGAGCTAGTTGCATCTGTCACTTTGAACTGATTTTTGGGAGGGGGTGGGAAGAAAGGAGAGGATGAAAAGGCCTGAGGATCTTTGTGAGGAGGGTCTGTGAGAAAGTCTTAGGAGAAAAATCTAAAGATTGTTCCTAAGCCTTGGCTTCTGTTAGCCCCCTGCTGCTGTTCTTCATCAAGTTGTTTTAATGGCTTTCAAAGCAAGTGAGTGGAAAATGGTTTCTCTGGAACTTTAAGGAGACTGAACTGAAAACTGTCATTGCAGTATGAGTAAAACACATCAAAGATTGATGGAAGAATTGCTTGTTAAACACATTGTAGATTTAATTAAAAAAATGGGTGATATCATAAAAGAGACATCAGATCGTCATAACTACCTAAAGGTGAAAGTTTAATGGCTTGTCATCTGCTCAGGAACCTGTGTTAAGCATCTCTTTCATGGCTTTTGTGACCCCCTATATGTCTGCAAGATTTTTTTTTCCAGGAGTGTTGTGGTTTTTTTCATAATGTACAGATGGAAAAGTACCAAAGCATAAAAATGTAGGTGGTTGTACCTGTGCTTTTTAATTTTCTGTCTGTCTTTAGGGATGCCTTTTCCTGGTATTTTTAACTAACAAGTGCTTCAAATTCTTCTATTTCTGAAACAGTTGTTTTTCTTTGTGTTGCAGTGCATAATATTTGTTCTGTGTGTTCAGTGTGTGCAAAGTGCATTTGTGTATCATCTAGTAATTTCATGTTTCTTCTGGAACCTGCTCTCTCATTTTCTTCTCCTCTCCCCACTGTCATTTTCCTCCACAGTCCTCCCAGTCAGTAAATAGTGTGTTATTTCCTGTTGGGTTGTAGATCTAATACAAAAAAGTGAAGAGAAAAAAGCGTGCAGTGAAAACAGCATTTCCACTGAGACTGTGAGCCTCATTCGTTTAAACCAAATGCTTTTTCTGATCTCATGCTGCATATGATCAAGGTGCACATTTAGTAAGCAAATACAAACAATTCTTTTTAAAGACTAGAAGAATTCCTCAGTAAGTTGATAAAGCACAATATCCATCTTCAGATTTCAAAAATAGTCAGTGTTGTTGTTCCAATTTTAATTCACCAGCTCTTTTCAGAGTAAAACAGCTACATCTGTGTTTGATTCTGACTCTAGATCTGATTCTATGAAATGTAGAAATTTGTTTTTCCCAAGAGCCTAACGTGTGATGACTGCAATTACTGGATTTTCTGCAAATGATGAGGCTTAGAAATGGTATGTTTCATCAAAAAGCATGACATTATTTGAGTGAAATCTCTTAAGATTTTCATGATGTACAAGATCATTTAAATAGAGAGTAAGAATATTGACTATCCAATCAAGTACATAGAATTTGGTCGCTTGATGTTATCGTTTTAAGGATTCTTTTCAATGATAGTTGTCATTTTAGATCATGTTTTAATTAGCTGCAGTGGTTATTTGTGAACTTAGAATGAATGTAGCATTTTGGTTTGCTGCATAACAAGATTCTAGCCAATAAGTGGGTCTGGCCAGATATTAAGATCCTTGGCCTGAATTTTTGTAAATTTCTGAAATTCCAACCTTGCTGAATAAAATGGTATTTTAGCTCCTCTCATTGATGAGGCCAGGTCATCCCTTACATTGTTTCTGTTCAGTCCTAGTTTAAGCAAATTGGAAAGCAATTTGAGTAACTTGTTTTTTTACTTAGTAGGTAAAGTGATTGGAGTAGCAGCAGTTCAGTGCTTTTTAACCAGAAATTATATATTCTGACAAACTGAGCTGGAGGTCAAGATGTGGAAGAAATAGGGGAAAACAGTAAATTTGTATATTGACTATAATATTATAAATAATTTTTTAAAATTTAGGCTATGGTGCTGTATAGCTCTTGTATATATTCTTATCCAGAACTGCTGAAATAAACTATCACTGTTGGCTTTGTTTAGTTTCATTTTGGCTTCAAGACCTACCTTTGTTATCATTATGCCACTTAAACTTGTTGAGCTTTTGAAGCAGCAGGATTAGAAGAAAAATTGGCTTTCAAAAATCAAATCTTCTGGCAAATCTGTCTTAGAATTTCATATGTGTGTCTGCGCTTAGTACTCTGCTCTCAGCATTTCTGACACTTGAAAATATTGGACACAGGCAATTTCTGGCTTACTTTGCAAAGCTGTGTTGCTCTTCAGAGTGACATTACCATAGCACTGCAGTTTGTACAGCTTAAAATTTTATCTGTAACTCATCTGATTTGTACTGTTCAGACAAATTAACAAACAATGTGAGATTATTTCATGGAGTGATAGGACAAGGGAGAGTGGCCTTAAACTGAAAGAAGATAGATTTAGATTAGCTATTAGGAGGAAACTCTTGGCTGTGAGAGTGGTTAGGCACTGACACAGGTTTCCTAGAGAAGTTGTGGGTGGATGCCCCATCCCCGGAAATGTTCAAGGCCAGGGAGGATGGTGCTTTGAGCAGCCTGGTCTGGTGGAAGGTGTCCCAGCCCATGGCAGAGGTTTTGGAACTTGATGAACTTGAAGGTCTCTTCCAGCCCAAGTCATTCTGTGAATATTGGCCTCCTATTCAGTGAAACCAATCACTAATAATTAGTACAGAAATTACTACTGTAGTATTTTACAGGATAGTTCCCCCAAATTTGAAATGTAAATGTCTCTCTGATTGTTTCGGTAAACCACCCTTATTTCTTGTCAAGGAGAGGTCTTGTCTGGAGAACCCTGTTTCTTTTTATCTTACTGCTTTCTCTTTGATCTGTCTAGGAGTTCAAACCTCTTGGCAGAACTCTCACAGGACTCATGGGAACATATGAGCCTCCCTAGAGCATTACGGTGCACTCCATAGAGAAAGATTAATTTGTTAAAGTAATAATATAAATGTCAAGATTTAAGTGTAAGAATTACGTTGGGGGGTGGAAGAGTAGAGATGGAATCACACCCAGGGGCTGAAAAAAGTCAGGAAAGCTATTTCACTAAACGGAAAAACTGTTGGTATATTTGCTTTTGAAGTATTACTCAAAAAACTCAGATGAATGCCAGTTGGCATTATGTTTTCCCTGCTCTCTGTCTGTACATTTCTTCTGCAGCCCATAGGATAAAGCAGTGTCATGCCTTCCAGTCCTGCAGTAAGTGGGATGACAAACCACACCCAACAGTTGTGCCTTGGGGAGAGCATGAAAGGGAAGAGAAACAACTTTCTGCAGTGGTATTTTTGTATACTTTTTAGGGAGAAAAGTGTGTCTTGCTCTTGCAAGGGAGGGTGTGTAATTGCCTGTAGTAGTTGTGGATGTGGCATCTTCATTCTCAGACCAGCCCTGCTGACCCTATGGAGTGAACCTGTGACCTTCATTCTTTGTCTAAGATTCAGGCTCTTCTGTATATGCTGGGTTCATGCCATTGCATGCTCAGAATAAAGTCTTAGAGCTTAAAGTGTCTTGCTGTTCTATTGAAGGAGCCAACAGAAGTGGCCAGTAAATAGTTTTAACATGCTCACAGTATTCAGAACTGCTGAGGAGACATGTTCAAAATCCCGGGACCCTGTCTATGAACATACTTGGAGGAAGTGGTAACTTTGAGTTCCTGTGAGATTTAGTGTATAGGATGTGTCCTTCCCTGCTCCTACTTCCCCATGGAGACACGGCAGTGCTACATCTGGCTTTGTTCCCAACTTTGATGGAACTCAGGGTGCCCCAAGTGCTGCCTACTAACCTTGGTCAATCTTGTCAATGCTGGTTCTTTGTTGGCAGGTACCAGCCTGGAGTGTGAGGCAAGGTGTACAGTTCATTGAGCTGTATTTTCTGCATTGATTTGATTGCTGCATCAGAAGTATTTTGTCCTTTGTAAGTTATATATACAAATGAATAGATTTATTAACTATTTTAAAATCATACTCACGTGATCTTTGATATTGCTTATCGGGTGCTTTAGGAAAACCAAGTAACTTTGCAGTTATGCATGATGGATTGTTTTTTTGAGTTGTTTGGGGTTTTTTTAAATCCAGTTTTAATGATACAACAGTCTATGGACAGGGTTTTTCTTATCAGCCTTCTGCTTCAGGTGACACTTCAGTCAGTATTTGGATTGGGTTTTTTTGATTAGAACAGTGTTCATCAACTGCATAGTTTTTGAATGCAGATTTTTTATCTATTTAAATATGGAGTAGACCAGTTTTGTGGTGGAAGAGGGATAGTTTTATTTTCCTGCTGGCTCTTTGTCAGCCAGAAAAGATTTTAATCAGATCCTATATAAGTTGCAGTGGATTGTTAGAATGACTAAAGAGGTAATGAGAAATATTAGACAATTGATAGTGGTGATGAGCTTTTGGCTGAAATACCAGTGGCAACTTAAACTGTGGTTTTATGGTGTTGTTAGTGTTGTTTTCCTGAATGACATAGCAAAATTAATGATGAAAGGACAGTTTCTTTCCTTCCTCTCTTGGATGAGGGTCATGACCCAGGGTAGCAAAGGAGAAGAAATTATGCTTGTAGGCGTAGTGGTTGCCTTGGGACTGATGATTTTAAGATTCATTTTCTCCTTCTACCTACTATACTTGTGTTTGCTTCTCTCCTTGCTGTGCCTGCAGAGATGAGGTAAAAGCCCTAAATCCCAGCAAAGTCAGGGGGTGAATCTCTCTCTTGAGTCAGAGATCCTACATGAGGCTGTGCTATACCAATAACTGGCCAGGGACTCATGAATTGTGGGAATGTGATGTGGACCAAAGCAGTGTTTGTCCTGTGTGTAGCATTTTGAGAGTCCTCTTCCTAAAGGGTTGAAAGGTTATTTTGACTAATGAGTGCGCAGGATGAGTACAGGAAGGGGCTCAAGAATATTCAGTGAGAATTCTCATCAACTGTGGGGTCTCGAACTTGCAATGGGTACTTTATATTGAATTTCATTCTGTCTTGAAGCAGCTACTACAGACAGACATGATTGATCTAAGTATGTTATGATGAGTGCAGAATTATTGCCCCTGCCTGTCATTAAATATCACTAGTCTGAAATTTCAGTCAGGCCCTTTATCTTGGTAACTCATCAAAAGAAGCAGCTGCCAGTGGACAAGAAAAGATGAAAACAGGTTTCTTGGAGATGTTTTTGATTTTTTTGGTATCTCTGAAAAAAAAAATTTTTTTTTTCTTATAGTTATGTGTGTCTTAGTAAAATTTAGAAGTTTGGAAAATGTTGTCTTTAATAACTTAGGAGTTTAAGTGTCATTTTCCAAAGGAATTTTCAGAAATCAGTCTCAATTTCACCATTGCTCCATCAGGTAGTAGAACAGAACTAATTCTGTAATCCTAGACAAATATTACAGTTTAAGTCCCACCACAGAAATTACATTATTCAGTAAAAGTGTTTAGATGCAACTGGGGGCTTCTGGCATTTGGCTGAAATTGCAGTGGTCCAGAGTAAAGACTAAATTCAATTCTTACATCATTCTAGTGAGGGTCTTAAAGGTGAAGGTTATTGAATGCTAAAAAGTGCTTTCTTAAATCTCATCTTTTCAAGTTATTCATGAATTACTATAAACTGGGAGTAGGGCTGTGAACCCATGTCTATGTTCCCGAGATTCATTTATTACTGAACTACAAAGGCCATGCTTGTTTGCTTGTTTGTTTGTTTGTTTCCAACTAAATGAATATGCAACAATTTATACAAATAGGGAAAACTCCAGAAAAAGAAATGAAGCACAGAACACCCAGGAGTTCTCAGCAGCCTTTGGTTGAGGTATTGCCCTGGCTTTTATACTCTGAGCTGGAGCCAGCAGATCTGCCTTCTGGATCTATGTTTCTCAGCCTCCTATTACAGTTACTGCAAATTGTATGAGAGTTTTTCTTAAACAACAGAAAAGTACTGGTGAAAGATTAGAGAAAAGGCCTTTCCTGGGGAGGTTTTCAGCAAGTATGGGTACAAGTGTGAGATGTGCAATACATCTGTTTGAAGGTACAGCACTTATTTACAGTAAAGTATTTTGCTGTCACATTGGCTGAAGGCACAGTTTCCAAATTATGTTATCTCTGTTAAAACTTCTTTTGTTATTAGGAATATATTTTTATCTATGTCCAGACAAAGTTTCAGGTTTTAAGTTTTACTACAGTGTTCCGGAAAAAGTAGTGAAAGTAATTTTGTAAATATGGAAGGTGTATGTTCCTTTTATTCCTGCAAAATAAGAAAGTGTGTCAGAGACTTCAAAGGGAAAGCACAGTTTACTGAAAATGGCAAAATACATGCAGCAAAATTCAATCATATAACAGGAATTTATGTAAAAGAACAGTTGAATATTCACTTTAAATTTTATCATTTGTATGCAATGACAGAGGAGTCTGGAGACTCTACCTGTTAGCAATTGGTTCCTTTGTACAGAACTGGATTTAAGTTAATACTAGGAAATCCCCTCATCTGTATCTCAACTTATAACCTTAAATTATATACTGACTTGGCAGTAAAATGATGTGAGAAAAGTCGTAAATTTGACCTTTGTGCATATTATGTTTCTTCATGTCCTTACTCTTTGTAGTATAGATTTCAGTGCACTGCTGTGGATTTGCCTTGGAATAAAGCGTGTTTGATCTGTACATGCAATTGTTCTTGATAATGATGTGTATTAAAAACAGAAAAATGAGGTGAGAAAGGAGATTTGATTTAATTTAATGTGCTTAATTCTAGTGTTTTATAAATTTCATTCAAAGGTAAGCAATCTTAATGATAGCTGAATGCCAAGGTAAACTGCAACAACTCCATTGTTGAAAAGTACACACAAAAAAACAAACTGTGACCTGAAAAGTAAACTTCCAGAGGATTATAGGAGAAAGTTTACTTACACATCAGGTATCTTAGTTGTAATTGTTCTGGCAGTTGATGTACATAAAATGAACAAAGTGGCTTGGCCCAGTATTGCATTAACAGTTGAATAAATTAATACATTCTCCATTGTTTATTTTACCTCCCAAAGTGTGAAAAAATTGCACCTTTGAACAGTAAACTCTATTGCTGTAACCATCTGTTTGCAGTTTCATTACACACTCCTACCAGAATAACCCTCTCTTTGAAGAGAAAATTGATATGGGTTGTAAAAATTACAGTCTATGACCTTAGGTTTTATGTCTCCTGAGGTATCTCTGGTGTGGTCTCCACTGGTATATGTTAAGGTTCCTTCAAGAAGTACCTTTATGTCTTCCAGCTAATTTCAGATAAGAAGCCCATGCATCCAAAAGTTGGGTGTCACACAGAACTGAGTGCTCCAGTCTCTTGTTCAAGCCTTAAAATGAGTGTAGTGAGACCACAGCAACTTCGTCCTGCCCTGCCCAGAACTGCTGTGTCAGCTGGGGCTGGCATGATGTCCTTTAGTGTAAAGGATGTTTTGTCCCCATGGACTTCACTAGCTCAGTCTTACTTCTGAAACTGTTAATATTGTCAGTTACAGCCAATTAGCAGCACTGCTATTTTGCTTCAGGTAGAGTGTTCACTTTTAATACTGTTAAAAAGTCATCAGTTTGTGTATTTTTGGATGCATGTTCCACAAAGGCACTAAAGTCAGTCATTTCTAACTGAAATACTTGAATAGGGAAGTTAAAAACTGAAAAATGCCATTATTTGTAATCATGATGCTTTTAAAATAAACACTCTGGATAGTTTAGTAATGAAATATTACAAGCTTTGTTTAAAAAGCAAACACTCCCCCCCTTCCTCTTGAGCTTAAACAGTGGCTTGTTTAAAAAACCCAGTAAAATTCCATAACACTTAAACTCTTTTGAAGTAGTTTTTCAACATCAGCAAGTAATTCTGCAAATTGCTTTTGAAGATGAGGCTTCATTTACTCCAGCGTGTGCAGTCTGATGGAGTGGATTAGTGGGTGTGGACTGAAATGGTAATTTAGGCTTTTTTGTGTGCATGTTTCTCTCTGTAGAATACTCCCTATCAGACACATCTCTGTCCTCTTGGAGTAGTTGTGAGTAGACCAAGGCTGTTCTGTTTAATAGTCACTGCTGAGAACTTGCAATCTGAAAATGACATTACATTCATGTTGACTAATAATTTTTCATTATTAATTTTTCACTTTCATTCTACTAAATAATTTTTTCATCAGGTTGTTTTTTTTTTCTGGAGCAAAAAACCCCTTTTTCAATTAGGTCAGTTCCCAGAATCAGCCCACACAAATCTCAGTGGTGGGGTAAGGGTAGAGCAAAGATGTGCAGCTCGAGTAGGAAAAGGGGCAGCCTGGGTTTTGTTTGACTTACACTGTTTCGGGACTGCACCCCAGGACACAGTGACTTCAACTTTGCATTTGAATTAGTAGTTAATGTGATAAGATAGCCCAGCATAGAACAGTTCTCTAATACTGATGTATACATTCAAAAGGGAAAAAAAAACATTGCTCAACTAATGCAAATTGAAATTATTTTATCGATTTTAATGCGTTTTTTTAACTGAGTTGCTTGGTTTTATGCCAGCTGAAAGTGCTTGCTTTCACTTTGAAAGATAATGTGGAACTTTCTAAGAAGGCTGTAATTATATAAAAAGAAGACAGTATTCTCCTTACTTGCTACAAATCAAACCTTTCAAGTAGACAAAAAGAATTATGATAAGTCATTATTTCAAACAGATTTCAGATGCAAAGTAGTCTATTCAGGACATGGTTTTTCTTTTAGATGAAAAAGCTGAATATTAAATGTTCTTGAATTTTTGACTGTTCATTTGCATTTTTTTTTTTTTTTTGGATGAAGATTTTTAGATACAGCATGGCAATTCTTTAGCTTCTATAAACAAAAATCCACCCCACTGACTCATTAATCCAAAAATTTTTTTGAACAGGAAACAATGAAGCTTTTAAAGTGTATTGAATAGGTACTTTATTATCATTTGGAAAACTTCAGAAGTCCAAACTTGCTTTAGCTGTCTATCTCAGTTTGATTTCTGTTCTTCATACAGATTTCACAGCCTTGTGCTTACTACCAATGCTTTATTTCTTTAAAAAAATTCCGAACTGTATTTTGTGGGTGATTTTTTTTTTTTTTAATTAATTCACATAATTTCTGGCATGTGCTGAAAATGCTGTGAAAAATGTTCAGACAGTGCAAGGTAATTTGGTATCTAATTGTCTCTGATAGTGAAGTGAAAAGAATAAAGTCCTGAGTTTGTCCTGGATGTGCAGTTTTTGTGGGCACATCATTGTGGGCACTGAAAACATTTTGTATTGATTCTATAGAACAGTGAGTTCCAGCATCAATAATTTAGCTGACAAGAAATGGTTTACATTAGGTTATCAATCCTTGTATGTTGCCACTGAAAACCGCTACAGATGTGACATCAGGTTCCATTAAGCTAAAAAAAGAAATGTAAGAAGGAAACCTCAACTGATAGCAGCACTTCTTCAGCAGTGAGTGGAGAAAGGAAGGGAAAGGTTTGTGTACAGAGGGATGAGGACATAACTTTTATGACTTCACCATAGGGGAAGTCCACTCTGTTTAGCCCAGGATCTGTGACTTGAGAAGCAGCAGATAATACACATCTTTGCTGTTGTAGAACCATATATTTTCATAAAGCAAAAAATTCTGAACTACTGAGTTACTTTTATTGAAAATGTATCCCTTGACAGCTTTCACTCGTCATAAAAAGGTGAATATGGCTGAAAAGCATTAAGCTGAGACCACTTAAGGAAATAAAGGTGGCAGGAGGCAGCAGGAGCTGGTTGTGTTGGTGCAAATTTTTGTCTTCATGAGTCAGTTACTTGACTTTCCAGGCACACTGCTCATCTGGATTAACCTGACAAAAGCCCATCTGATAAAATGACAAGTTCAGTGTTCTCTTGCTATGAAGATCTGGGCAACAAGTAGATGCTTCAACAGGAGAATGAATGGTGAATTTCCAGATAGAGGCATTGCTCTGCACATTGATACTAAACTGTGTGACTACATTTGTAGATTGATTGAATGTGAAAATAAGTGCAATAGAAAAACAAGCTTTACTTTTTTTGAAAGAAAAGCATAACCCTCAAAGCTTTAAAAAAGTTTTTTGAGTGCAGAAAAAAAAGCAAAAAATTGTTTATTCCTCCAGGGAGTTTTACTGCTTTGGTCCATGTAAATCATTAAACAGGGACCTCACACTTGCTTGGCTTTGCTGACTCTGGTTTAAGACCGTTATTTGCAAATTAATTCTCTTATCTGTTTTTCTGTACCTGTAGTATAGTTATTTTATTACATGAAGAATGCTCATTATCCCTTTGCATTAAGGACATCAACTGCTTTTGTGCCTTAGGAGTGTGGAAACAGAGTAAATGGAGCAATAAGGACAGAGTTATTTTTATAATTGCTTCAACTTCTTCAGTTGGATTTTTTCACAAATATGGAACATTTGCTTCTTGGGTGACTGCTTTAAACCCAGTCCAACTGGTAGAGACTGGGGAATCATGACTGTTGTTTGTCATTTTAACCCTCATAGCTTGTGCTTGTAGCTTATCTAAATCATAATGTATTTGTAATTTTTCTTAACTGCCTCTGTTTGTTTACATCAACTTTTGTCTGAGCTCTAACTGAATTGTAAGATCATTGAACAGGAACTGTTCCCACTACGTGTGTTTAGTGCCTTTCACAATGGGTCGCCAAACCTCATGTTGTCTCTCCTGTAATGTAAACAAAAAGAAGTTAATCATTGTCATGGACAGATTTTTTTTTTTCTTTTTCTTTTAGTGGTATATTTGAAGTTAGTTTGCTTATTTTGGACATATGTCTCCTGCATTATAAGTGATCTGCCTGCACAGTGTGTTACCTTTCTCCTCAAAAATACATAATACAAGGTACTAAACACTTTTACTGAGGTGGTTTTGGTGTAACTTTACAGTTCTTGGCCACTTGGACTTTTTCTGTCCAAGCAGAAGCTTTCTGTCGATAAACATGGGAGATGACATAAGGCAGTGCCTTTAATTTGGTCACTTTTAAAATTATTGAATACTTGTGTAAGGCAAATAATATAGGAGAAGCTTTAAGTAGATTTTGGGTAAAGATTGTTTCTCCTTCAGTCATGTGTTTGTCCAGAGCTCATTTCAAGGAGTCATTGAATAAGTGACAATCCAATGTAAATTTTGTTTTGTGGAATTATCTGAACTCCCAAAAGAGTAACTACAGGAAATCTGTTACTGTAAACCTGTGTGTGGAGGATTTATTTTGTACCCCCTTGTGGGATGTTGTGAAAAAATCTTTACGCAGAGTTAAAGAAAACATTTAAAGCTGTTTTGTGAGTGTTCTTTCACCTGTTACACCAACAGGTTTTCTGTTTACTCTTCAGAATAAAACTTTTAATAAAATCTAAGAAGAATATGCCTTTAACTGCACATGTTTAAAGCATACACGTAATGCAGTTTGTATGTGGCTCTTTCAGAAGCTCTCAGTTAATTATTTTATACATAAGCAAGGCAAACCTCTCTGTGCAGCTGCAGGACTTGAGCATTGGTTCATTGAGAGGAGACAGATCAGTGCACAGAAAAACCTCAGCCTTTTTCCCAGGTAGCCAGCTATGTCATAGTGCTTCTGTATTATGAGAAATAGTGAGTATTTGTTTCACATTCACCGTCTCTGTGTCATTCATGGTTTTACAGACTTCTGCAGTGTCAGCCCTTAGCGTGGGTGTCACCATACCAAGGTTACCATAAGCTGCATGTCATGGACTGCAGCACCACTGTCCTTTCTCTTCCTCACCTTGAAACTCAGTAGCATCTTATAACTGGCATACCACAGCTCTAATTCAATTAAATTATTTATAAAAAGGAACTCGTTCTTAGAATAATCCTTGAGGAAAGGCCTACATCTCTCTCTCTAAAATTGTGCTTAAGTACTTATTCCTTCCTTTAGAAAAAGCTGCATCTGCTGGGAAATTGTGAGTCCCAAGAGGGCTGTACAGCACAGCCAGACTGAGGGGGTTGGTTTGTTTGGGTTAGGGGTTTTTTGAAAGCCCAGGATGGTATCAGTCTAACAGTGATGAGTACTGGTACCTGTGCAGACACATTACCTCATGTGAGAGCTGGTTCAAGACATTCTCAGGTGGCAGACTGCGCATGGGCACTGCCCTCAGGGAAAAGAAGGAGGAAGGCATTCAAGCTGCCCCAGATGAAACGTAGAAACTCCCAGTGACTTGTGTCAGAGCCTGTCCAGGGTCTGTGACATGTGGAGCATACCCAGTGTCACCATACAGTGCCAGTGAATGTTTCTTTCTACATCATTAGCACAGCAAGTCCGTTTTCTCTTCTTTATTGGCCTGACTGGGCTAAGTCTTAGGTGAGTTCCTCTAGCAAGCAAGAGTTACCCTTTAGGTATTCTGGCAGTGATTTGACCTTGTTGTTCAGATATTATATTGCCTCAGGTGGTGGAGGAAAGCAAAGGACAGCAGTATCCATGGCACAGTCATCCTTAAGGCATTTTAGCCAGAGGATATGTGGGAAAAAGAGTGGTATTTTGATAGGCTGCAGACAAGTCCAACTTACCCATACCAGACGGTGTGAAGAGACTCCTGCCTGTAATTATGGCACTGAGCAGGTGCAGGAAGAGTCTTAGGAAAATGATTTCAAGGGTGGTAGCAGGACAGAGAATGTGAAGATCAAGTATGGGTGACATAAACAGCTCTGCAGAGGCAGGAGTCACATCTGCTGAACTTGCATCCACTGTCAACACTTGTCTAGCAGAGAGCATCTGGCAGTGCCTGGTTGTCCTAGAATCACTTGTACCAAAACACATTGAGTCTCCTTGTGCAGACTGTCAAGCTGGGGGTGAGCTGCTGTTACTCTGATTAAGTTATCAATGCCATTACCAAATCAGTCCTACAGACAAGATGGTCTTGTGACACACTTTGCGCATTCAGGTAGTACAGAAATGGCTGTTTGCGCTTGCTTTTTGGAGTTGGGGGAGGATCGTGTTCAATTTGGATGCCTTTTTGAGGCACTGTCTTTTGCCACTCTTCAGCTGCCTTTTGTCAAAGGCTTAGAAGAATGTTCTGGAGAAGCATTGCTGTGTGCTTTCTCTGTTCTTAAATTTTAGAGACAGGTTGCCAGGCAAGATGGACATCTTGTCTGACCTGGTATGGCTTTCTTATGCAATTAGTACTTATGTAAGTGATCTGTCTTCTGTGTAATGTGACACGGAGTTGTCTCACATGCTGCCTCTCCTGGAATACAGCTTTATTAATTTACACATACTATATGCACTAGTTGAGTGTTGCAACATCACAGAACCTGATCACTGAGCACAGAACTAGAGTGTGATTACTTTGTGATTAAAGATTTACCAAATCGATTATGTGTTACACTAGGTTATTGCAGTATCAGAACTACTATTTTGAACAGATTAAAACTAGTATAAAATACTTCCGACATATTTGTCTTTATAAACATCACAGGACACATCTCCTATTTGAAGAATAATTTTTTTAATCTTTCTCAAATGTCATAATATAATCCTTTCTCGTTCCTGTCATCAGTGTTTAAATCTCCCAGCAATCAGTTACACTCAGTTCTTACTTCATTGAGAGATACTGTGATTGTTCCTTATTAGACATTTGAGAATGTACTACTTATAATAATGCAATTACATATGCTTATTAAAATGAAAAAATGTTAAGGGTTTGAGAGAGCCTTTGTGTTTCTCAAAGATACTTCTGTTTTGTGGGAGTCATGTTGACTATTGATACCTTTAATATTCCAGCTATCTGTAACTGTGGTGATAGCAGAGCTTTGTCAAAGACCAGGATATATAGACTGGAGCAGTTTAACAAGTAATCATAGCCACTTGGCTTTTAAAAGCATGAATCTTGATCAGTTCAGCAAGTAATACTTTTGTCTTAAAGATAAGATAGAGATACTACATACAGCTTGATATAGTTGGTTAGAAGCTGGCTGGAATTAATGTTCTGTAAAGTATGTAAAGCAGCATAAGAACCATTGGTAACTGTTTACATGCTATTAATAATTAGCAACCTTCCTACCAGTCTGTTAGGAAAGAACCATGCATTGGGCACAATAGAAACCCAACTCTATACGGTTGGGTTCAAATTACATTTGACTTCGACAGTAGGGCATGAATGGGGCTCATTTGAGTTCCTGCCACTGTAAACAAAGAGATGTTGGAATGTTTCATTGGTTTATTGATTTATTTATTTGGACAGGTGCAACTTGATCATATGAAATAATTTTTTTATTCAAATACAGGCAGAAAATATCTTAACAAGCATTGTCCAGTCAGAGTATATGATACTAACCAATGTCTTGACTCAAATTAATTTAGCCTGTGGCTGGTTTTGAATTTGAGTCTTAGACTAATCAAATCTTGTTCTAGAGAAAGTGCTTTATCTGGACTTAGAAAATACAGATTTTATTTTCTGATTAATTTCTTTTTAGGTACTAAGTTCCTTCTTTTACTTTCTGCTAAAAATTATGTGCATGTCTGTGGGGTAGATTCTGTTAATGGTAATGGAACTCATCCTTGGGAAGAGGTCATTCAGTTCTGATGGATCCCATCTGTATGAGGATGATTCTCTAGGGTGTAATTTTCCTCAGCTATTTGAAACCCTCTCTTAAGTGCTCCAAAGCAATCAGGTTCTATAATTTGCAAAATGATGGAAGAGGAAAGAGCCAGGAAGATTGTTGGTGGGATGGGTTGGTTAGAGTGCAGTATCACAGGACTACAGCCTAAATTAATGCAAGGAAAGACTTGATTCAGGCTTTTTTTGCCATCTCCATCAGCTGGACACCCACATTTCTCCAGAGCGGACACTAAAAAGGGAGAATGGATGATGGTAGCACATCTTACAATTTGGAGCAGGAGAAGGTTGAGACTAGAGAAACAATATGAAGTTACATGCAGAAGACATTACCCTTGGTCCTCAGTTTTCCAACTCTTTTGTGTTAAATGGAAAATTGCTCAGCACTCTGCTAACAAATCCCACAAATACCTTGCTTACAGGTAGAAATAAACTGACAGAAAGATTGAGCTGACCTTGCACATTTAATACCTTAAATCATCTTACCATACAACACAGCCCATGTTGCAGCTGTGTGTTGTATCATAGTCCTATCTAAGTTGTTCCTCTGTCTCTCACCAGGTGGAATGAATTGGATATACACTCAGCTTTGGAAGCAATGGCTTGGATATTTCAGTTCACACTGAGATTTTGCTGTCTTTATTTCTCTTTCAACATTATATTGCATTTAAACAGTATCAGGACTTCTCCTGTAATGCACACGTTCGATTCCTGTCAGTGCTTACAGAAGGCATGTGCATACACCAATGGAAGCACGGATTAGAGTTTCTCTTGAGGTGAACAACTGTTTATAATTAGAGTTGTGGGAATGAAGAAAAACCCAGCTAGCAAGCAAACAGTCCCTCTTCCAAAAAGCTTGGTAAACTCATAAAGCTCAGGGGCTTAATCTCTGAACCAGAGTGCTTGTTATCTAATCCCCACCAGCTGTTGTGTACTTGGTAGCCATGACATCTGTAATAGAGCTGAAGTGCCTGTCTATATTGGTTGGCACCTTTACCCACCAACTGAACTTGATTCTTCTCTCATTGCTCGCATTTACCTGCTTTAAATCATTAACCAGTTGCTCAGGGTTTGATCATCCATTTAACCATACTTTATAATAGAAGTCAAGTGCTGCTTTTCACGTTAAGCATATTTTAGGTATGTAGCTCTTCAACAGGTCTCGGTTTTGTGTTGCTAATAAGAAAAAGGTATCAACCACAAGAATTTCCTCTGGTTTCATACTGATTCCTAACATAGACTTAAAACTGACCTGGGAGTGAAATCTCTTGAGTTGTATTTGAGCTGAAAAATACCATCACGCTTCCAGTAAACAGAGTAAAGAATTATATGCATCTCCATTAACTGGTGTGTATGAATTGCTATAGGTAACTGTAGACCATAGAATGAAAATGTAAGCAAAGTGTATACGTGCTCATTATAGCTGCGAAAGAATGCTTGTTTTCAGAGATCACTGTCAGCTGTGCTGTAGTGGATACTGTTCTTTTTAAACTGGCAGAGGACAGGAATTGGCCCAGCTTGAGAAAATCAGCCATTTTATGTCTCCCAGTTCTTGAATGAGTGCTGTGACTCAAGCCTGCTGCGAGACAGTGCCCTCAGCACCACTAGCAGTGCAGAGGAACAGCTGCTGTGTAGAGTGGAGTGTAACCCCTTCATGTTAGGTGTGGATAAAACTCCTATTTTGAGCCTTGTGAGGGGTTAGAGGGAAGGTGTCTTGTTCCTGGATCCCACATGAGTTTAGTTAGGAAGTAAGTGCTGAACTGTTCTCAAGGTAAGACCATTTCTGGACATGGAAGAACATATCTGTGGGTTGTTTTACTGATTAAAACATAGCTGTTTATGGCTTCCTGGCACCTTGAATGGGCAGCTGAAGTTGATGCTGGGCCTGAAGACTACAATAAACTTACGTTAGCTGTCATCATAATATTGTGGGTCTTAAGATTTTAAACTGTCCTAAGACAGTTCTCAGTGTCTGTAATACTGTCAAAGTCCAGAATACTGGCATCTTCAATAAAACCAGCTGTACTAAATTTTCAAAGAGATACCTCTTAAGTTTTATTAAATTCCATTAAAGTAATTTTTCACTTGGAGTTGATTTGACTGATTTTCAATTTTTTTCCCCCCAGAATGGCACTAAGAAGTTCTGGGATTTTATGAGGACACATGACAGGTAACAATGGCATCACATTATTTCCCACTGTCTTCGTGTTCTGTTTTATATTGTGTTCTCTTTCATTGGTCAAATGTTGATGTTGTCTTTCCTCCAGTTTCCTCTTCAATTCTCACTTCTTGTGTAATACTTGCAGGTTGTTGTCTACTGTTTTAGATGGAATTAGCAGAAATTTTAAAATCTCCTTGTGGTTTATTATGTTTTCAGTAAGTTTTGTCTGTGCTTGACTATTCAGATATTAAGAGTTTTAACACATAATTTATTGTACCTTTTAATGATTACACAGAAGATGGAACTGAAAGTTTGGATTGTATGAAATCCGCTTTTTTGAGTGGGAATATATTACCTGAAGGAAGGACTTTCTTCTGTCTTTCCAAATGTATTTCTCTGATCAGGAAAGAAAAGCAGTTAACTCCCAACTTCAAAGATCAGTTCATACAAGATTATAACAAATAAGGTATATATTAAACCAACCAAGTCTCAGTGTTATTACAAACTAAAATATTTATATGTCTTTCAAAAAGCATTAATATTTAATCTGTTTGCTGAAAATTCAGGTACTAGAATACAAAAATAAAAAGCAAGGCTGACAATACTTTTCCAAGAAAAAGCTTTTCTAAATCTATTAAATGTAAAAAATGTAGCAAGACACTAAAATAAATTGTGACATAAACATAACCACATCAAGAGATGTGTTTTTTGTGTGCATTAAATAACTAAAATCAGTTACATTTAGGGAAATTCTTCTCTGTTGGAACCCCCTAAGTCCTTACATGAGTCTTTTTGCGACATGAGTCTTTAGATGTGTGTGGGTACCTGGGAGGAATATAAAATTCTAGCAACACTTTTTATCTATATAAAGATTATGAAGGTAAAATTTTCAGGAGGAGTGGGAAAGTATTAGCTGGATTAAAAATGCCTGTACTGCTTGAGAATGAGGACAGAAGAGGGAGTGATATTTCAATACTGAACTTCACACTTGCTTTTGGAATTTGCCTGGAAGACAGTTCTGTCTTTGCACTTTGTCTGTCCATATGGGCGTGTGCCTGAATTTATGATAGCAGATACAAAGGCTGAAATCATAATTGATTGCTGGAAATTTAATATATGCCCATTCAAGCAAGTGAATCCAGCCTCAAGTCACAGTGCTGAGAAGATGACTTCCAGATGAATTTGTATGACTATTTTTGTTTAAACTTTAGTTTATCACTTTGTGATAATGTGTGAATATATGCAACTAACTGAGTGGGGTAAGTATTAAAGGATCAGTTTTCCATGAACTTCTTGGGAACAGTATTTCTGAACGACTTTTGTGGACATTTTTAAAATAGTTGAGAACATAACTTTATAGAAAGGCTATGGCCACATGTCATGCCAGTCATCTCTGGTCACATAACATTTGTTAGCTTCAGATGTACAACAGCTGCCACCCGAACTTATTAGTGACTACTGTTGAACTGCAGAATGTCTAACACTCTTTCACAAGGAAATTCATTGCAGCTTCTGACACCAAAGGTAGTAATGTGAACTTTCTGCATAGGAAATCCATGGGTTTACATAAATTTTATTTGTGACTAGGAAGGCAATTATTATCCAATACATTAGTCAGATTCAAAATCCTTTATAATTCATTAAAGCCCTATATTTTGCTGTATGTTAATAGCTGTGATGCTTGTTATATGGAAAAGTCATGTTAACTAGTTGCTGAAGATTCTAGAGAAATTCATACTGAGAGAGCTCTTAGTGGTTCATTACTGTTAATGAAGGATAAATATTGAAGAAGAGGAGAGGTTTCTGGGACATATGTTCTGTTGGTCAGGATTTCCCAGTGTGTATGTCTGCTTGAGGAAGATTGTAGATGTTTTCCAGAATTAAGATCCCTTTTCCATAACACTTTTCCATAAGTGTTCATAACTTACTACTGATGAAAATGCTGTAAGACTGTTAAATGCTCCAAGATTTTATAACAGGTATGTTTACCTGAACTGAGCATGTTGGAATTCCAGATCAGTAAAGAACACATGTATATATTATGTATTTACATAGAATTGATATGTATAATAAATTCAGTGATGATGAATAGAAAAGCAACTGTGTAATCATACGAAACCAGACATTGTGTCTAACCCATGTCTTTATTTGTCATCCTCTTTCAGCAGCACAAGTAAACATGCTTAAGACTGACTTCCTTGCTGCATGATAGTGAACTGACAGCTTGTGTGTTGGGTTCCTTTGGGACCCCAGTGTTCTGTCTCATTTCAAATTAGGTCAATATAAGCCAATATGTAATAGATTTGTATCAGAAGATACAGGAAAATATTTACCAAGAGAGATGAAGTTATTGTTGTATAAATGTATCCTTTCCAACTGTTCGGATGAACAGCTGATTAAAGTATACAAAGACAAAAACACAAAGACTGCAGTAGTCACTTCATTTGCCTTGGGTGTGAGTCATCTTTTAAAATCTCACTATATATTGCAGTAGGGCAAGATCATTTAACCATATGCAGGCTGGTGTAACTCTAGCACAAGTTAAAATAGCAGAATTGGTATTACTTTTCCTTTCCGTTCCATTCCATTATTGCAGATCTGGGCATGAGTCTACAGTATGTGGTTCCTGAACTTTCTTAAGACCAAGATCATTTAGAACTAGAGTTACCAGTCCTGAAGTCACCTCTGTAATTTACATTGAACAAATAATTGCTTATTCCAAATCCCTCCCAGCCACTTAAAGATAAAATTAGTTATGTGCAATTTATTACTAGTCACACAATAAACTGTGGCCAAGGCAAACCTTCAGAACCTTAGCTGTCAAAAGTTAACTGAGTGTCAGGATAGACAAAAGAAGCAGTATTTCTTACCATATTTAGGTTTAAATTGTAACAGAAGGAAGCTCCAGGACACAAGGACATACCCATGGACAGTAGTTTGGTCCTGGAATGATTCACCCAGAGAGACTGATGAATCTCCATCCTTAGAGAAGTCCAAACCTTGACTGGACAAGGCTCTGAGAAATCAGGCCTAACTTAGAGGTTAGTGTGACTTTTAACAGGAGATTGGATCAGGTGATCTCTAAAAGTCGCTTACATCCTGAAGGTTTCTATGATTTTACAAGCATATTAAATGTTTAATGAGTATTACAGTTCCCATCTGAAAACTATCAAAAATTTGCAAACTTTTCAAGAAATCTGCCAATTTCTAAGCCATTTTTCTGTTGGAAAATAATGAGCTTACTATTGTTCTTGTCCTATGGAGACAGATTTAAGTTAATCTTCCTCTGAAACATGCAGATGAACATTATCAGAGCTCACTGGAAGGTTTTATTATGTCATTAGAAACAACAGTGAAGTTTACTAAAATGAATGAAGAGAAGTAAAAATCCTTGATTACCTCTTCTCCATGGTAATTATAGAACAAGTTTATTGAGGTGGTGCTCCTAAGTGCTACATAATTCTGGTCTGTTGTGTTAGGCACACAGCAAAAGATGCTTTCTGCAGTTCTGCACTGCTTTCTTTTCTAATTAAGTATAATTTTCCCTTTAATACTCAAATGATGTGTTTGGTCACACATATCCTGATGAAAATCAAGAAGTGTGCAAGCAATGGAAATTTAGATGCAAGGTGTATTTCAAGATTCTTTTTAGACTTGGGTCTGTCAGAACTGGTTAGCAATTTGTGGGGGTGTGATTTGCGGGCTGAAGAGCTGTTAATTTTTTTTAAGGACTTGGCTTTTAAAAATAAAAGTCTTTATCAGAACATTTTCCTTCTGCAAATTTGTGGTGATTTTCTGTTAGAAATGGAAACATACTAAATTTTACAGAGTAGCCATCGATACCTGTAACAAAAAATTATTCTCTAAAACCAGACTCAGGTTACAGTTATATTCTCCCTCATCCTAATTTTGCTATATTTAGTACAGTAAGAGCCTGAAATGTAATACTTAAGTTCTACATTCATCTACTTTATAAAGCAATAGACCACATTCGTTTCAGGTTTCAGCAGCTCCCCTTAAACAGATTCAAGGCTTTTAAAAGGCATAATTTGGGAACAGATGAAGGTCAGTGTACAGTCATGTGCTCTCTTCTGTGCTTTGAGTAACAACGCTTGAGAACAGGGACACAACTGTACCTTTTCCTAGTTGACTAAACAATTTTATGTCTACTTCTCTATTGGAAAGTATGAAAAATGCACTGTAAAGTTCACTACATTTAAAGGAAAGCAAATTTGAGGAGACTGAAGTGTGCAAGATAGTTAAGTGAGTTCCTCTCAACTCTGAAAATATCATGTGATGAGTAAAAAGCATTTGGACTGAAAAACTTGCAGCTCTACATGTGCATCATACCCCATTTATGCTGTGGTTTTACCCTCAAAAACATGTCACAGTGACTCAGCAATAGTTCCTGACTTAAAAATTGTTCATGAAAAAAACATTAGGTTTATTCTTATATTCCTGCCTTGCAAGATTTGCTTTTTTTTTTTTTTTTTTTAAGTAGAGAGATTAATTTGTTTCACATTTAAAAGAAATTAATTCCTAATCTAATTTGCTTCCTTGGAAAAAATGACTTTACAATTTATCTATTACAAAGACAACTGAAAAATGTATTTTTCTATCAGGAGTGAGTTTACAGGGCGAAGGAAATCAAGGCAATCTACACCTCAGCTTGTTCTATCTTGCAGGTACCAGTCCTGGGGACAAACAGGAGGAGGCTCTCAAGGCAGGTTAAAAATGAGCATAACTTAGAAGGAGGAGATGAAGGTATCCAGGCTCTGTGCTCTGCAGTTACCTGGCCGAGGGCAGAAATCCCTGGCTGAGGGGAATAAGGAATGCAGCCCAACAGCTGCGCCAGGAGGTGGCTGCATCCCGGCTCTGGCCACGAGAGCTGGCCGGGGATGGGTCACCAGAGCCGGGCGAGTGGCCTGCAGGAGCCACGGTTGCTATTCTGGCTCGGTGGCTGTAGCAGGCAGCTATGGAGACAGAGTGGAAGTCATGTGCCCTGACCACATTATAGGAGTGGATTAAATTCCTTCTCCTATTTCATATGCCAGATCATTTGGGCTTTATGGAAACTTTATCCTGTATGTATTTTTCTGGTTTATGTCCTAGTGTATTATAAGACACCATGAAATTTAACTCAGATGCTTCCTTTGCACAAGAATTATCACAGTAGTTTTAAAATACAGCTTTTTAACATCCTTATAGGTAAAAAAAAAGTTTTTCTTGGGTGGCATCTTGGGTGGCATATGCCTTTTACTTGCAGTGATGTGCTGTTGTTCTGCAAACCTTGTCTATCTTTGTAATGTCTCCTCCAGGGTGTCGATGATGTGGAATTTTCTTGATTATCTTCAAAGATTGTGTGGAGGATAATGCAGTGTTTAAAATCGACTGGAGATAGTTAAACAAACAAAAACGATGAAAAGTTTAGGGAAATAACAGCTGAGAGCAGGTAATGAGGGCTGGGCATGTTCATGCAGAGGGTAGCACAACTGAGGAGAGAAATTACCACTTATCACAAAATGTAAAGGAACGTTACAGAGCAGGCCAGAATCATTTAATTTCATCAGTAATCAATGGCAGAATGAGAAATTATGTGTGGTGGGGAAAGTATTTTTAAAATTAAACACTAAGAAACTTTTTTTACCAATAAGCAATAAGACAATCGAGGAAGGCATGTTTTGTAATCACTGTCATTGAAAACGCTCAGGTCTAGGCTTGATATCTGTCTATCAAGGATGCTGTCAGGATAATGATAATTTTCCTGGTATTAGAAGGAAAAAATGTAGTAGCCTATTAGTTTTCTTCAACCCAAGTAATTACAGTATTTGTTTGCATACGATATTTGCAAATAAAATGCACTTAATGGTGTGTTTTTCGTTGTTCATTTTTGGCGTTTTTTGAAGTGAAGACTTGACAGATCCTCTGCTTTTGTGCCAGGAATTCTGCAGGCGTATTTACTGTCTTTTAAAATGAGTTACTCTGTTGTTACCTTAGGATCCAATCTAAATAAAAGCATAGGAATGAGAGAAATGTTAATGTATTTGATGCTGTAAAGTTATCAGAGAGAAACATGAAATCATAAGCCAAATTTTCAGATTCTCATTTCATCTTTTTAAGCATGTGATATGAAAGCACCCTATAGCATATAATCTCTTCTCTGCTGTATCACTGAAACAGGGTAAAATGGCAATAAAATCTTTATTGAGGGCATCGCTTCATTGGGAACTTAAATATTTGCCTGATTTTAAGAATAGAATCATTTAAAACTCTTACAGCTGAGCAGGTACACAAGAATTTTGGCTGGTTAATCATAAATTTCTGAATAAAGGTTTCTGGTATCCAGATTAGAAGCATCTTGGGTTTTTTATAAGTTTAGGGATTTTATTTTCTAGTGTTTCCAATAATATGCAAAATAAACAAATGTGTTTGTTCTCTTATATTCTCTGAAATCAGAGTCTTCCCTCTGCTTTCGTGTGATTTTGAAATAAACCTGTTCTGTGTGAAGGGTTCCAAGAGTTTGTACATGGGTTAGAGACAGTAGCATGATCATGGCCTGCATTTGGGATTGGTAAAAATAATCTTAGGAAAGCTAGGAAATGTTCTGCAATTTGAGTGTCTGTATTTTATTATTTTAGCTGAAAATATCTCTTGCAAAAGTGGAAATTATTTACGCATTTTTCTAGAGGTAGGAAAATCTGGGAAAATGTGAACAGCTACCAGTTTCTCACTGATGGTAGTGAGACTGTGCAGTTATACCTGGCAAAAGGTTGTGTTAAGCACACCATACTTGGATTTTGGTGGGTAATAAACAAAGTTGCTGGTTTTCCTTACCTTAGTGCAGAACACTTGAACTGTTTGTTTTGTGAGCTGTCCTTGAAACCTGATGTTGTTTTAAAACTTTGACTTTTGCCATTTCAGAATGGAATGGAGTCATACTTAGGCCTTTTAGGTGGATTATTCATTGGTCTTACTATGTGACAGTGTTTATCAATGGCAGTTTCACAAATAATTAGGAATTGGAACAAAAGCCCATCAGGCTCTGACATCTGTTGCACATAATGCCCATAAAGCTGTATTCAATCAAATAAGTTAGCATAAAACCTGAATTTATTTATTTAAATATTTTGTTGAAAGAATCCCATTGAGATGCAATGTGTCATTTCCAAGGGTATCCTGGGATACTGGCCAAGATATGACACTTAAGGAATGTTATTGAGAGCAGCATGCTTTGATGTCTCATTTATTTTGCAGTTGAATTTTCTTTTTATTTTTTTCTTTGTTATACGAAAATAGGTTGCTGAGAGAATTGTTTATTCCAGAGAAGTTGTCCTGATAGTATTCTCTGGTTGGCAGTACAAATTGCTACTTTACAAGTAGGTATAAATTGTGTTTTGAAAGTGCATGTGTATGGGTTTACTACCACTTCTTAGTCCATTTTTACGCTGGTCTGATGATTAACCAAACATATGCTTCCTGCTTTATGGTGTCATGAACAACTTCCTGCTGCAGTTCAGTTTACTGAAACCAACCTTCCTTTTGATTTTTTCTAAAGTAACATTTATTTTCTTAAGCATAAGTGGCTCACCACTTTTTTCTGGGTTTATTTAGTATTAAATATTTATGTTGTATTGGAGGAAGCATTCAAATTTCATCAGAATACAGAAGTCTTTTAGACATCTCTAATTATCTATTGCCAAATTCACTTTATCTGTGATTAGTATGAAAGGGTGAATGTTTTTGTCAGGAGCTTATAGCTTTGCTTTTGTAATAGGCTGCATTTTAAGCAGCCAATTGGATTGGTGTTGGCTTTTGAAAGATGCAAAATGCTTTGAAGGAAGACTTAAATGAGCCAGTAAAGATTGTGCAAGCACACACATTAAATCTCAGGACTATCTGCATTGTAGTTAAAGCTCTGGGAAACTAAAGGAATTGCTCTGGAGAATAATCAAAGGGCACAGCTTTATTACATCTCTGTTCCGAAAACGAAGGGGCTGTTTTCTCTGGCTTAAGGACCTGGGTGCTGTGCTGATAAAAGGAAGAACACAGTGCTTTGGAGACCACATTAGAAGTTTTCAGGATGTGTCCAGCTGTGAAATGGATGGTTAATTTGAATACAGAAGTGACACAGGATCTATATACAATTTTTTCTTATGGACATCAAAAATAATTTTGAAATAAGATGAAGTAGGCCCTCTTGAAGGTCGGCTCCTCCCAAAGAATTGCTTTTGAGTGTTGGCTCTCTAACAAGTTTAGGTGGTTTTTGATTATCACTTTAAAATTGAAAGCACAGTCATTTTAGATTCAAACAAGAAAAGGACACGTGTTTACAAACATGAACGTGGTTTTGTGGAGACCTTACAGCACCTTCCAGGATCTGAAGGGGGCCCACAGAGAAGCCAGAGAGAGACTCTCTCTGTCAGGAGCTGTCGTGATAGGACAAGGAGTAATGGGTACAGATTGAAAGAGGGAAAATTTAGGTTAGCTATTAGGAAGAAATTTTTTACTGTGAGCGTGGTGAGACACTGGAACAGGTTGCCCAGGGAGGTTGTAGGTGCCCCAACCCTGGAAGTGTTCAAAGCCAGGCTGGATAATACCTTGAGCAACCTGGTCTGGTGAGATGTGTCCCTGCCCGTGGAAGAGGGGGTTGGGAGTAGAGGATCTTTAAGGCCCATTCCAGCCCCTTAGCATTTTATGAACGTACTTTAATCCTGATCTGGGGTGTTTCTCAAACATAATAGTTTAAAAAGACTAGATGGAATTAAAGTCTTGACATGGCAAACTATGAATAATCAATTTGTCAACCTTCTATGAACAAAGAAAGCCAAATTAATATAAGATCAAGAAGAAAAATTTATACTTCAAAGCTAAAACAATTATGGGACTTCTAAATTATTTATTTATATATTTTCTTACTAACTTTTCATCTAGTATGATTCATAAATCTTGACATTTTCTCCTTTATGAGCATTGTGGGCAAAAATATGAAATATATGTTTTATATTCACATGCTCTCTGGCAGAGATGAATGCATCTCTAAATACTTCTGTGGTTGCACACTACATTTGATTATTTTCTTCTGATTGTATCAAAGGGATTTTTAAAACCAAATATCTGTTGAGAGTCAAGGGGATTGATTAAATCACTTACTTGCTTTTATTCCTGCATGCTATTTTTGTGTCTCCTTTTGGAATCTGCCATTTCTTTGTCTTCTTTGAGAATGAAAACTGAAATACTGCAGGCTCTGTATTAGTGGTATTGAAGGGGTTTTGATAGTTTGTTTTGGTTTGTTTATTGTGTTTTTTTAAAAATCATACATCATTAGTTCCTAAAGTCTCCCCCATGGAGCTGAGATTATTGTTTGTAGGCAGCACTTACTGGTATTACAGGCTTTAAACTAATTTTGAGATATTTTTTACCCTTTAAAAGTAGGTGAAAGTAGCTGAGGTTAATAGCTGAGAAGTCCTGGCTTTCAACATTGTCAGTCTTTTTTTAGGTGCTTTATCTTCCATTATTCATTTCTGATCAGAGTTTGTGTGACACAAGCAGCTCCTGAGTTGCTCTTACAAGGATTTAAGAAAGGTCAACTTCTTTGCCTGTGTTACCTCATCAATTACTTAACATATTAGCATTTTAGTTATTAGTACAAGATTGTCATTGAAAGTCCTCATCTCCAGCCTTGAGAGTCTTAGCTCAATGACAGAAGTACAGGAGAGCCTTGTCCTTGTCTTTGTGATTGCTATACTGTGGGGATTTTCTAAAATTATTTTTTAGTTTTACAAATTCACATTTGTAAAGTCAGCATTAAAGCCACACCTAAGAATAAAGAAAGACTGAATCAATCTTTATTTATTAAAGGATTTTGAAAATTTGTCTCATGAAAAGCAGTTAGTAAGTGTCAGCAATTGCATGTGGATTAACTATAGCCCAGGTTAACAACTGTCAAATCATGAAGACAGATTACCAAATTGATGACTACAAGGCGAAATTGCATGACTACCTGAAAAAAATAAACTATAACAAAAAGCAAAAAAACTCCAAACCTTTGGACAAAAAAAATAACCCCAAAAAAACCACCAAAAAATCAACAAAGCCCCCTAATCCCAAAAACCTTCTTTCAAGTATTGGAGCTCTAGAATTACATATTTAAGAAGCTGTGGCAAAGTTTATTTGCTGATCTCAGTTGCGAGGATGTATTTCAAAAGAATTAACTTTGCATGGTCCATATGTGTGTGTGCACATTTTAACAGGATGTCAGTTTTCATCTGTCCCCTACCTCAGAACTGCTGTGGTCAAATGCTGCATGTCTTGCGTTGCTCCATGAAACACCACCTTCCTTTCTCAGGTTTGAGAGTGTGAAGTTGTAGTATTTCTAACTAAATGTCTGCTGAGCTGGAATATCACAAAGCATCAGTTACTGTGATTTCAATAAATACAAAGCTGTACTGTGTTGGGGGAAGGAAAAATGTGGAAGTAGTTTTCTATGGCACACAATGGAGTCATTTTCTGAACTCTTCTAAGAGGTGTTTTCAGCTGTAGAGGTTGTATTCCGGTGCATATTTTCTCTTTTGATAAGGGTCTTAAAGGTAGAGGAGGAATTAAGGTTCTGCACTCTTTATGTTGCAGTATCCTTGGGTCAGCTGTCTGTAATTTCTGCACATTGACTTAGACAGTTTAGGGAAGTCAAATATCCATCAGAGGATCCTAATACCTATTTCAGTCAGGGCTTTTTTGAAGTTTAAATGGTTAAATGCTACATGACAGCCTTGACTGAATAGTTGGAATCCCTTTCAGAAAACATCGTGTTATGGGCCAAGACCAGACACACTGCAACTGCAAACTTTGAGTACAACAACAGCTTAAGTACAGGTTAAATGCTCTTTATGTGACATTTTAGGTTCACATCTTTCTTAAAATGTTTTTAAGCTACTCTTAATGTTCCTGTATTTATAGAAAGAGCAATATTCTATGTCATTGCACAGTAAGCTGTTTACACGCATGATTTCTTTGGGAAAAACTACTATAATTATAGTAGTGATTTATTTCATCTATAAAGGTAAGCTACTGCAGCTACTGCAGTGAGAAGTTGAGCATGAGGCTGGGCTGAAGGCTGAGTAGGTCTGTGGTCTTCAGCAACCCCGGGAGACACTGCACACACCCTGTCATCTCTTAGTAAGTTCTTTTTCTGTTTGGTTGTCGTCCCTAATGCAGCTACTGGCAGATGTGTGGAGGAGCCAAGTCTCCTTCATTAATCAGTGGCATTTACACTCCTGACCTCTCCTTTTACACCTCTGATTTCCCTCAGAGTCAGCTGAGGGAGGATTAGCCAGCAAAGATACACACCTGTGGAATATGGTAAAAGTGGTGATCTGCCACACAAAATGTAAAGATTAGCGGGTCTAAGCTGAGACAGTGTTTCCTTAGTGCAGAGGTGTTATAGCTTGTTTTAAGGCATGGATGGAAGCTTGGGATTTATCATGATCCTTTTATATCAGGGTATTCTTTTCCTTTGTAAAATATAACAAAAAAGTGGTCTTGTGCTGCTGTTTGAGACATGGGTGCCTGAAGCCTTTTGCTGCATTAGGACCTTTGATATCCATTTTAGGTTACATTCTTTTAGGAAATGTGGCTCAGCTTTTTTTTAATTTTATTTTCTAGTGCTTCTGTATGTTTTTTCCCAAATGTGCAGCTTTGGCTTAATTTCTTTTCTGTATCTTTTAGTTGCAGAGATTCTCATGAAAGTCCTTGTGGATGTTTTAATTTTTTACATTATGTGTTTACTGCTCACTTTAAAGCTGTGTATATAATACCCTAAAATAGGTCTGGTTGTAATCTTTTGAAAGGAATTGCCTTGAAACATCAAATACCTCTGTAATACGCCATGGTATGGTACCACTGAAAGATGTACTTGGACCTACTAATGGATTTGTAGTAGTTCTTTTTGGTAGCCTGTATCATCCATAAAAATAGCAATCTCAAACTAATTTTGTAATGAATTCTTTGTATGGTGGTTTAAAACTCCAGAAGATAAGTACTTTCCTTATAGGCCAGACCAAACATCTGAACCCACACATTTGGGTCGTTATAAGGAAACCCATAGAAAATGGGAGTGAAGCTCCTCCACTTAGCTCAGTTGAACTGTCTTGCTCTAACTTTGTGTAATACTCAAATAACTGTCCTGAATGCAGCCTTCAGTGGGTTTTCAGAAGTTACAGACCTGGTGACCTGTGGAAATATTTCATGTTATGTTGTTTCTTGTGAACAAAGAAACAGCAAATGGCATTCCCAGTGTTACACCCCTCCTAAGAAAGTAAAATTCTGAACTTTCTCCTCCATGACTCTCCAGCTCTGACAGGAAATAATAGAACTTGTGTATTGTGGTTTGTTAAAAAATGTAAATTTCTGTTCAAAATTGTTTGTCAGTCTCTCAGAAAATTAGAAGTAATTAAATAGAAAGTTCTACAGATTTGTGCCATTTCTGTACCCTCTCATCTCAAGATGGTGTGAGAAGCAGACAATTGTAATAACTTGCTGCTACTCCTTTCCAGCTAATTTGATCTTGTTCCTTAATTCTGACAGATTGTTTTTAATTTTCCCATCTGTTCCATAAAAATCTCAAGTGATTGACTCCTAGGAAAAAATAATGTCTAATAGCTGAGCCATTTTTAATGAGTTAGTATGAGTTATTTAATGAGACGTGCTGAAGAAGGCAAGCCAAAGGAAAGATTGGGCCTGGGGTGGTGGATGTAAAGAAAGGTAAAGGGCAACCATCTGCTTCAGGAAGCTTCCACTCTCCTCTTCATCAGCAGTTTTAGGCTGCTGCTCTCTCCAGTTTCAGGCAGTGCCCATGGACAAAACAACAAAGGTTCAGTAGCAGTAATTCCTTTTTCCCTTTTATTTAGTGCAGTGTCTGCCCTCAGACAGTACTGCTTTGGGGAGAGGAACAGTCGTGAAAAGGAAAAAAAACTCAAAGAATAAAAGAATAATGTTTAAGTAACCTTAAAAATGTTGTGGTCTGTGGTTTAACTTCATTTCTTCCAGCAACCTACACAGACTCCCAGGTATTTCAGAAAGAACCCCAGTGCCAGTAAACAGAGTGAATGTTCTCCTCCGGCCTTTCCGAAGGCTAAAACCTTTGCTTTAAAATTCCCTGCAAATGGCATATCCCAGGGCAGGAAGCCATCAATATGCAGTACAGGTCTTTGAGAATAGCAACCATGAATATAAATGCTAACATCTGGACTTCTCCCTTCTGTTTTGGTTTTTATATATTATTATAATAAACATTAACATTATTTTTAATAATCATCAGATAGCATTTTCTTTGGCAGCTTGAGACTTCATTATTAAATCAAATAGTGAGAATAAATATACAGTTCTTTTACAAGGAAAGTTGAAAGTTTGACTCAATCCTGCAAATATGCCATTGTGAGTCTAATCTATTGTAGACTTCATAGAATAATGAATTAACGTCTCGATTGCATACAGTGAGGCAGAACAAATGAGAGAATGCTGCCATGGTAATGAGCAAAATATACACTTGGGGTTTTTTTGGCAGTGGGCTACCAGCTAAGGAGGAAAACTTTTGTCTGCATTTTCTTAAACTAGTAAAACCTGAGAGTGTGTTAAGCAAGCAGAGAACATCAGTACTCTACACATCCAGAGCATGTCCAAATACTCAGGCTGTCAGGTGTCCCCATGACATTTATTGCAAGCAACCATGAACCACTGAATGTAGCAGTTGAAGTTACTAGTTTAAATTTGTACAAAATCGTACTTGGATGGTGTCTGGTTTGAAACCTGAGCTCAGCAAGTAGCTACAGATAGGAGATGCTCTGTGCTTATACAGAACTCACTGGCTCTGATTGAGACTAGGCTGTGCCTGAGGTTTTGACTATCCTAATTTGAGACTGATATAAGGGAACATATGTTTTCATTTGCAAGGGTTTTTTGCTATCTAGTACCAATATTCTTAGACTGAAAGAGAGGGTAGTGGTGGTGTTCCTGTTGGGAAGAAGGAATTGATTGGTGCTTATTTTCATACCACAAGACAAAAGTGACTTAATTTTGAGTAAATTCTCATGGGCTTTGGGAATATGACCCATTATCTATCCCTCTAGATGGATTTTGGACAAGGAGCTTGTTGGGTTGTGGCTTTAGTAATAAATCTTACATGTATTTATACAGTTGCAATTAAATTCACAAGATGTAAGTTTAATAGTTCTGCATTAATCCTTCATAAAGCGTTGATCTTTTGGTTTTTTATTTTCCTCCTCAGTGTGTCAATCCTGATCTTTAATACTTCTCGGCAGTGCTTTGTTGTGGTGAAGCAGTTCCGCCCAGGTAATCCTCTTTTTTAGATTTACTTTTGCTCTCTAGTGAAGCAAGCTTTTAAGGGTTTAGCAGTTAAAAGTTGGTGCATCTGTGGTGATAAAATCTTTGTTCTATATTCTGTTTCTTTGTATGATAGCCCATCCTTTTCAGTCAGTCAGAATTTCTAACCAGGGAAATTTCCATTACAGATGAAACAAATGATCAGGGTAGTCTTATATTTTGCTTTTGGGCTGGTTATTGTCCTCTTTTGGATGAAATTACAAACAGCTCTACAATGATCGTGCAAGAAATTGCTTTAATTTGAAGTTCCTTCTTGACCTACTTGTACAGAAGCACAGTATTTTTCTTTTTGTTTTGTCTGAAATATTCTTTTTATTTTTACTGTCTTGTTGTGCATTGTATAGTTGGGAAATTAAAATGAGGGAGATTCAGGACTGTGTGCTTTTTCATCAGTATGTGGACAGCTTCATTTTACCAGTTATTATTATTAATTTAGTTTAAAATACTTATTTGGTTTTTTTCTGAGTTTTTGTATCAATTATTTTAACTCAAAGCAGTATTTACTTTCTGGAAGTTAAAAAGGAAATGCATATTCTCTGCATGTTAATTAAAAGAAATCAGAAGGTATTTCACTGACTGTTGCTAAGAGACCATTTCGAGACTGCTCATGGTAGACTTTAGAGGAAACTTTCTAGGGTAGTGTCACACTGCCCCTTCTTACTGACAGTGATTACAGCCTCTGCAGTGCTGTGCAGCAGTGTTACACTGACAGTGCATCCTTCTCATGAAGTGCTAATTGCCTTGTATAAAGTGTTTGTTTATCTGTTCAGCACTAATCCACTGTCTTTTATTTGCCAGCGAATAAAGGGCTCCTGTAGCTGTTGCTCTCTTTGAGGCAGTTTTCAGGAGAAGCCTTCGTATGTGTACATATATATATTAATTTATATATATATATGTGCTGAGCAGCAACACATTCATTGCATTATCTGTATGGAAGTGTCAAATCAGCCTCAAAAGAGTGGACTGTTTGTGGAGTTAAGCCATTCCAGAGGCTGGAGCTGCTCAGGCACCTGGCCTTAGGCACAGTGGTCAGTCAGACACCCCACAGCAGCTCAGTCATCACAATCATGCCCTGACATTACTCACATCCCTATATTTATAATTATATCTCCATTCCATGGTTATTGTCTGCCCTGGTGCCTGTTCCACAAAGCAAAGACAAAGGCTGAGGCTTTTCTCATTGCCAGATCCTACCAGGATCCCACCAGGAAGGCGATCACTCCTTGCTGTGAGTGAACAGCTGCCTCTCGCTCTCCAGGCACGTCCCCTGCACGTGTGCTGGTGCCATGTGTGCTCGTCCTTCCCTAGGCTGTGCTGTCAGGAGCAGCTTTTCCCACTGATGTCTGTGGTGCTTGTAAAGGCACTCATCCCTCCCTGCCCTTACATTCCCACCCCATTCCCTTTGGAAGCAGCAGCCCTTATGCAGCCACAGCAGAATGGCTGCAGACAGGAGGTCTGAGGATCAGGCAGCTGAAGGAGTTCATGCTGATTTGAGGGGTGGCAGGAGCACACAACCAGTGAGGCAAACAGTGTGCTCTGAGCTTAGATCATCTTGAATGATCATGAAATCACACATTTGGGAGGAGCAGAGAGAAGAAAGTTAAACGTGTATCTCTGTATATGTTCCTCACCCATGACTAATTTGCAAAGGTATTGGTCAATGCTTATTTTGGTAGGCAATTGACCACACATTTTCAAATATAATAAAATTATATATTCCTGGGAAGGGCTGGAATTAGGACCTATGAGCATGTACTCTGGTTTGTTCACTGTAAGTATAATGACCTTTCAATGGATTGTGATGTTTGTTTTTCCACTGACTTAAAATAAACAGTATCAAAGATTTGAATCATAAGCCCTGTTCTGTTTCAGGACATACGAAACACCAGTGCAGTCAGAAGTTAGAGAGGAGCCAGCACCTTCCCCAGACAGCCAAACCCCATTGGCTCCTTAGTCCCTACTGCTGTTTTCTTCTGTTTAGGGGTAGCAAACAAGTCCCTATATGTATCACCCACAAAGGCTGCTTTGAGTAACAGTAGTGATCTTATTTGCTCAGTTTGGTTGAGCCATCTATCCTTTGTCCCACCTTACAGAAAGGAAGGTGAGAACATCAGTTCTACTGGAGTTTCCGCTCTGAGGCTTCTTACAGCTGAGTGGCTCCAGGGTAATTAGTTCAGATGTGGATTCCACCACTTCCTTGGGAAGCCTTTTCCAATGCCTGCCAACCCTTTCTGTTGTCATTCTTCCTGATGTGCAACCAGAAGCTCCTCTGGGCACAGGTTGATTCCTCGCCATGCTGCCTCTCATGGCCGTGTCCATCTGGCGATGAAGGAGATTGCCCAGCAATGAGGAAGTGGCAGTTCCTAGCCAAGGAAGCATCAGAAAACAAGGGAACAGTGGGACAAGTGACTGGGTGACTGTGCTGGAGCTTCTGGATTCTGCTTTCCAAACTCTTTTTGGATTTGCTGTAAAATGACAACCTGTGATGAGGAAGAGGAGAGGTTTCCCTCTGAAGAGTGTGCATTAGCCAGTAGGTCACACACTGCTTTTCCATCCGGTTTTTTATCACCCAGTGCATCACCTGTGCAGTCAGATTTGCACCTTCAAGAGAGGTATGGGAGATTCTCTGATCCCTGATATTAGCAGGCAGCTTGGCTTTCTAGGCTTTGCTTATCTTAGAGAGATAAATTGAGTTTGAACCTTTGCAAGCCAGGTGATACTAAATTCATAATCAGACTCCTTGGTGAATGCTCTTATACTTGGGCTCTTAAAGAAGTGGCTGGTACTGCTTCTTTTCTTCCTTATCTACAGAGAAAAGCTGTTCCTGGGCTTGAAGTGTGGGCATATCCCAGGACTTTGCTCTGAAGAGGACTGCTGGATTATGTCCTTCTGGGAGTGTAGGTTTTGATCTACGTAGAGCCCAGTTGTGCTGAGGGAGAAGGAGAATGGCAGGTGCCTGATGGAGTGACAGGATGGATTTCAGGGATACAAAAGACTTTTAACTCTTTTAGGTCACATATTTCATATTTCTGTACCCCACACTCTTACCTGCATTGTGTTTTAATGCCCAAAGCCTTTAATGACATGTATGTGTTGTTCCTTTGTTTAATTATCTGATATGGGTATGTCAGTACTGAAAAAGAAATAAAACTTTCAGAGGATTTGGCTCATCTCAGAGAAATCTTGGATGTGGTTGTCATTTATGGTAATTTTCCTAGCTTTTAGAAGTTTTTGGAATAATGACAATAGACACCCTTCAAGGAGCTGTCCCTTAGAGCTGGCAGGGAATAATTTTTTTTTTTTGGCTTCATGCTGTGCTTTAAAAAGAAAGCTGAGCTCTAAGTCATGTCTCTCAAGTAAGAAATGGAAACTCCTATCTGTACCTGTTTGAATCTCAAAGACCTGGATGTAACCTAAGACAAGCAGCTTTGAAAGTTTTGACTTCTGGGGAAAGATTAGATTTTGGATATTGGACTGACCTGACACCTCCCTTTCAAGTGCTGGTCTTGCTATTCTACACTTCTGAGGTGTCAAAACAAGCACTGCAGAAGGAGCCCAGGCACAGATTCCTGGGGTGTAGACTCTGCCTCAGAGACCAAGTGCTTAAGAAGTCACTGTGGTACTTCACTGTTATGCAACATTTCTCTAGAGACCTTTTTTTAAGAAATACCGAGCTAATCCAGTACCTGGAAGGACAAAAAGTTTCCTATTAAACCTGAGTTCTTTTATATCAATTCTGCAAGATTTAGAATGGGAAATAAAAGAGAAACTAATTTGAAAACCATGTTATGTGTATGTGAAATATGCATGTAAAATATTTTAATGGAATAAAAACAGGTTCAAAGTTTAAAATAGTTTCATTCAGGATGGTTTATAACACTCTCTTGGAAACCTTTCATGAAAAGCAAGGGGACAGACATAAGGAAATTTCAAGGAACAAACAAGTGGAATTATACCTGTATATTAAATTTACAATTATCTGGAGTTGTCTGTCAGTAGGGATTCTTCGTGTGTTGACATCCAGTCCTGCAGTTCTCACTCAGGCAAAACTTCTGTTGACATCAGTGGGAGGTTTTGCTTAAATAAGGACTAAAATCTGACATTGGCACTTTCTTTAGGAGTGCATTACAGTGGCAGCTGTTTGTAGATTAATTCAAGAAGTCTTTTTCAGACTCCACACAGGAATCTGTGCAAGGAACTATATGTTCAAAAGAGGATTTTTTTTTTCCAAAAAAACATACATGCTTTTCATACCCTTTCTAAATAACAGCTGAGTTGACAGGCTGAAAGACTCATCATTGTGCACATGGTACTTTATGTGCAACCCAACTTTCATGCAAGATAACTGCATAGTTTAAATTAAGTCCCGATATCCGCATTGCCCAACAAATGGAAGCTGTATGGTGCTTCTGGCACTTAAATTTCTTGGATGAACTAGCTCCCCTTTTCAATTTTTATTTATTTTAAGGTGTGCAGGAATTCATTTCAGATGATGTAAGTACCAATAAGAGTTTAAAGAATAATTTTATGGATGTGGCAAGAGAACCTTTGTTCTTTAAAATGCCAGTTTTGTGTGTCATTATTTTAGCAGATAACACAGCTGAATTCCTTGTTACTCTCAAGTACTCTCATGGTTGCGAATTTCCAGGCAAAATTTGTCTACCACCCTTTATTCTACTTAATATGAATAAACTAATATATTGCCCCTTGTATCTTTCTCTTTTGTGTTTTGGGGGTTTTTTTAAAGCTGTTTACATGTGTGAAGTAGAAAGGCATCATCCTCAAGTCTTTCAGAATCAGGACAAGGAGAGCTTCACTTCCCTGGAGAATCCCTTACCTGCTGTGGTTGGAGTCACCTATGAACTCTGTGCTGGCATTGTGGACAAGCCAGGCCTTTCTTTAGAAGAAATTGCTTGTGAGGAAGTCTTGGAAGAGTGTGGCTATCGTGTTTCCATTGCAGACCTCAGGAGGATCACTTCGTACAGGTAAATAGCAGCAAGTTAAAACACCTTGCATTTCATTGTTGCACAGATTGCTGAAGTGGCCTGAATGTTCCCTCTTCCCTAATTTAAGCAGTGTGTTGGAGGAACATGGACATCTGAAGATACAAGAAAGGTATAATTTTTAGCAAGTGAGAGGAGTATTTACAGAAATGTAAGGAATTTTAAATATCATATAATCAGTATGATAATTATGGGATTGAATTTCCGGGAAGAATCGTACTATTGTGACTTATTCCAAAGACTATTAGAGCAGGGAAAAGTTGCATTGGGCTCTTCAGAGCAGTTTGTTACAGCACTAGAAAACAACCCATCCTAACTATGGTAGGTGTTTTCCGTCTCTGATTCTTATTGTTCAGATTAACAGTAGAAACTGCCCGAGATGCTCTCTGATTAACCTTTAACATGATTTTGCAGAAGCATGAGAACCTGTGCCACTACATCTCTTTGTAGTATTTAGTGTGTAATTAAAGCTTCTTTGAATTGGATAATAATTATTGTTATTTATGAAGATTTTGTTGATTTGACTGAAAAAATTATTACACTGTATTTTTGCAGGGTTTCAAATAGTTATTGAAATAGTTTTTAGCATGTTTTAAAATATTCATTAGAAGTAAAGGGAAAAATTAATATGTAAGTGGAAAAATAAAAAATGTGAGTTGTTGGTGAAAAAAAACCCCTCAACAGAAACTTTGCACGCAGCTTTAATCCTATTATATCTCATTCCCACCTTTTAGTATTGTTATCCCAAATGTATGTATGTTTGTATTTTACAGAGAAAGCAGCAGGTTTTTTACTTTCTTTATTTTACTTGACATCTCCATTGAACTAGGCCCTGTCATTGGTTTTTAATTTGGGAATTGAATACAAATCCACAGCTGTCAATCCTGGCAAATGTTATTTCCTGCTGGATTAACAAGCAGTGCTTCTGTTGAGGGGAGGGGGTGAATCACAGGAGCTGTCTTTTAAAACTCATTGAAACCAGATTAAGGGTTTGTTCTACTGAAAGAAAAAGTGTCTTCCAGATTTATGAGCAAAAGCTGTCTATAGAATTTCATAGGCTGGGTGACACTGACAGGCTGCTGCATGCAGATATATACATATGTATATGTATGTATGTATGTGCATACAAATGCAAAACAGGAAAAGTAGAATACAATTTCTGTAGCTGTAGGAGGTTGTAACTTCAGTGTAGAAGTTTAATTCAATATTAATGATTTTTATCTGCCTAAAACTCTTATGTTGTGGTGTTGATAAATGTCTTTGTATGTTACAGGTGGTTGTTCATTCCATTGCCTTTTTTTTTTTTTAATTGCACTGACTTGTGAAGAGTGTATACAATTTGGGTTTTCTTTGCTGAGACCCTTGCAAAGGGCTCGTAATCCTCCATTGTCCATGTGGACACAGCTTTCTGCCCATGGAGATCCATGCTGAAGTCAGAAGGGCCTGTATAATATTTACATTTTTAAATTAATGTGAAAAGTTGAAGCCTCAAAGATGATATTTTACAGTTTTTTGTTCGATTTCCCATGCTCTATCTTAGGATTTTATTCTCAGTGTTTTGGTATTCCCATTAGGAGTGTCCTGTTCTTTCTCCCACCAAGGATTGACATATCTTTCTGATTCTTGAGGATTTGATGCAAAGACAGGAAGTAATCGGTTGCTTTATGGTCTCCTAAGGACATTTTTTCTGTAATGGCTTTATTACATATAAGAATTCCTGGGCATTTTCCAAGTGTAGCAGGTTTTTCCAAATGGTCAATGCTGCTGTTTCATGCTGTGGCTGTCAATACAAAGCACAGGCATAAAGCATTGCATTAATGCATATGCATGCCATTACAATTACAGTGCATCCTGCACTTCTGCTCTTATCTGCCATCCCAGCAATCTGTGTAATAGTTGCTCTGCATTATTTATTGACCCAGTGCCTCAGGTCGGAGTTTTGGGGGGCTCTCTCTAGATGGCTCCTCTTCCAAAGATCAGCCTGAGCTGGACTGACACCAGTTGTGACAAATGTGCAACTGTGCTTTCTCTCAAATCTGATCATTCCATGGCGTGTCTTGGAGGGTTTTGGCATTCTATCTGAAGTATCTTACCTGCCTGTACCACAAGCAACTTTTCCCTCATGTCTTGCCTAAATTTCCCTTTCTCTACTTCAAGACTGATACTTACTACTCTGTCCCCAGTGGACATGAAGTACTTCTGCACCTTCCACCTATTTGTTAAAACATGTTCCCTTTTTTTTTTTTTTTTGCCTGTGCAAAACTATTTTAGTTGATTTAGTCTTTCTCTTTAGATCATGTTTTCTAGATATCTGATCATTCCTTCTGCTGCCCTCTGCCTTCTCTCCATCTGGTCTGCATATTTCTTAAAAACTTAGTGCCCAAAGTGGAGCACAATACTTTAGTGGGGGCTTTCCTAGGTAGAGTGGAAGCATTAGCTCCCCTAATCTCACAGATCATTCTTTATACTCTGGTGTTTGTTGTTTGTCTTTTTTGCAGAGGCATTACATTACTAATATAATTTGTCTTCCACAATGCCTTCCCCATCTCAGAACTAGGAGTTGAACTTGATGATCCTTGTGGGTCCCTTCCAACTCAGAATATTCTCTGATTCTGCATTGTCATTCACCTCCCGTCCATATTCTGTGTCATCACAGCCTTTGATTTGAAAGTGGGGAGTTGTCTTGTATTCCTAATGACACCCCTCTCTGGAATCATGGTCATGAGAAGGAAATTGCCTGCCTGGAATAAAAGCAGGAGTTGAGCTAGACCTGACAGAAGGACACGAAAAGCTGAAAACACATCAAATATAAAGGGAGAGATGGTTTTGGCTGGGGTGGTCAGTACAGTTCTGTGCCTAATGGATTAAGAAAGATAGCAGATAGACAATTCATAGGGAGAACTTAGACTATGGGGAAAAATGGAATAGAAAAACCTTGAGTGGAAAAAGAGGAAGAAGAGATGAAGGAACAATGCAGAGAAAAATCATAGACTGGGAACTAAATGGACCTGGGGAAAGTACATTGATTGTGGTGGAGAATAATTCTCTGTAAGGAAATGAGGAAAGTACTTAGGCTGTATTCAACTTTGCTCTGTTCTCAAGCAGTGGGAACTGTAAGGGTTAGAGGCAATCTGAAGATACCAGGGGCTTTCCTCATTTATTATCAGGGCCTGTAGCAGTGGTTTTGGGGGATTTTTTTAGTGTTTCTCACCTAATCTGGAAAGTGTGAGCCCAGTCCTGCCACGGGTAATTCCTACACATGCAGGTAACCCACTGGACCCCATTATTAAGCTCTGTTGAAGCTCCAGTGACTTAATATTCATCACATAGAAGTCAGGCGCTGAACTAAGCAGATCTCAGACTTAATTACCTTGAATGATCCACAGAGGAGCTATGGAGTCAATGAGGAATCAGGAAGGAAGGCAGGAGCTGGGGAATTTACGCCATTTGAGTAAGAATCTTTGGAACAAGTTGTTCCAGCAGCAGGAGGACAGTACGGTGTGGGTGAGTGAAGGAGGCTAGACTGGGGGCAGGTAACGAGAAACACAAACATATTTAGAGGGACTTGACTGGAGGAGGACAGAGGAATCACACTTCGAAAATCAGAAATATCTGTTCCTATTATAGAAAAATGCCAGACAGGAGGTGAACTGAAATGCAGATGGTGCATGTTGCTGTGTACATAGAGGAGTGATCATTCTGAAAAGAATCTGTATTGTTTGCAGCCTGTGTGGTGGGTTTCTTCTCATCATCACTACACAAATTTCTACTTTTGTGCTTGGCATTCAGTAACTTCATTTTGGTATTGCAAAAAGTTCGGTTTAAATTATGGCAGCAGCTAATTTACTTTTGGAGGCTTCCAGAAATTTTGGTGGACGCTGGTGTCTTGAGTTCTTGTCAGTTGTATGTATGGCATCAGTCAAAAATAGCATAGGTGGTAGATGTGAGGGGTGTAAAGGAATCACTTTGCTCAATAATAAAATAACAAAATGAAGCTAATCCTATCATAGTATAATTATGAACTGAGGGTTCATGAAGGCTGAAGGGTGCCAGTTAAATTGTCCATTAGTAAAAGCTCTAAAAGAAATCTGTGAGCTTCCCTTAATGTTTGGGGTTTTTTTCACAAATGCAAAATTTTTTAGGTAGACAATTTACCTTGGACTTACTCATGTATCAGATATAACAATTTTTCTATCTGCCATGATCTCCCAGCAGTTTTCAGATTGAATCCCATGTGCTGAAATTCATCTGTGAGTTAGTTTCTTAGGATGAAGTACTTCCAGCTATCTTCCTTGAGACTTGTTTTCTTACAAGACACAGGCAGGGAAATAAGTTGTTGTTGATGATGATGATGATGTTATTGCTATTGCAAAGTATTTTCTTTTAGTTCTTGAAATTGTTGGTTTTCTTGAAGAATAATTGGACTTCAGTAACACCTCAGAACATCAGTTTCTGGTTCAACTTCCTTTTCCCTTCATTGCATCCTTTTATCCCAGAGACTGTAAAAAACTCTTGGCTCTGACCCGGATACAATAGGAGCTGTAGGTTCTCAGCCCTGCTGCAAAGAAATCAGATGGATTAGTTTAAAGGCCTGGCTGCATTAAAATAAGTACTTACTTTAATCTTCCTACATTTGATTTTTTTCCCAAAGTGTACAAGAAGAGCATTCAGAGAATTAATATTGGATGTTCCAATTACTGTGCCATGGCTTTTAGCCTCTGTGCAATGAGGTAAAAATGGTTTGTATTCACAGGTTTTTATGTAGAAGGAATAATAGCCCTGAAAATGTTGGAGTACATTATAATTAGAAAGATCACCTGCTATTACACCTGTTGGGTGATGGCATAATGTAATATAATTTTATGTTAATTACTTCTGTGCTTTTTTCCCTGCACCTGCTGCTTATGATGTCAGAACTGTACAAAGGTCCTAAGAAGTGACAATAGGAGCTGCATGTCACTGATCATCAGTTTACATGTTGCATGCCCAACTGGATCTTGATTTAAGCATAAATAACAGAGATTTGTGTCACATTTATTTGTAAACATGAATTATGTATTCACTCTGTACCCAAATTCTGCATCCAGATGGCTTATGTCTTATAAAAGGATATGTTTCTTTCAGGAATTTGCACATTAACTATGTAAGATTAAAACAAAAAAAATGCATATATTTCTGTGTTGATAGGAATGCTGATTGTTTATAGATTGTGTATTTCTTTAATATTAACACATTACAAGAAATTTAGCCTTTAATTGCTGTCTGTCAGACTTCTGAACTAAAGTAATAAGTCTTCACAAGGATAAGGCAATTTATTTGTTCCCCATGTTGCAGCAGAGGAGTAGAATATAAAGTATTGTTTCTTTTGTCATACATGCTTGTTTCTTCAAATTAAAAGTTTAATATTTATGCACATGATACTTATGAATGAGATAATTGGTTGGCATAGGCAAGCACCCAGACATGAGAAAAAGGCAAAGCTAATCTGAAATGAAAGCTTTGAATTTTGACCCTGATTACCAACATGTTTGTGTGTGGACATGCACACGTGTGTGCACACTCAGTGTGAAGAAAAAACTCACTGACTGTTGGCAAGCTCAATCTCACTTGTGGCTTCAGACACTACTAAACCCTTTTTTTAAGCCATAAGATGCTGTTTCTCCGCCTCTGCTAAAAAATGTATGTACTGTATCTTTATGCTTGTGAACTTAGATAGGACGAGTGAAAAGTCCCATTTTGTGAGCTGGATTTCATGTGCTGTGTACTTCCTCATGCATTTGATAAAAGGGAAGAGTTAAAGGCTTTTTGGTAGCTGCTATTGTCGTTTTCAAAAACAGATTGGAGTGACAGTCTGTCTCCTGTGTTTCCCCTGGTCTGAGAAGGAAGTAGATGGAAATACTGTAATTAAAACCTGGTGCTGCCAGCCAGTCCCACCCCTGGGCAGGAGGTGAGACGTGCTTCACAGTCATTCTGCAGAAGCTCCTTCTCTGGTGTGATGTTGCCTAAAAGTGTGTTGCCCAAGGCTTTAAAAGCCATAGCATGATTTAATCTCACTGTTTGAGTGTTTTATTCAAAATGAATTACGGGAAGGCAGCATACAATCTTGTTTTGATGTGTTAAACTTACATGTAAGTTACTATTGTGATGAAAACCATACGGCTTTGGTATCCTTACTTTGACATGCTTACATTCCTAGACGTGCTGTTGTCAAAGGTAATGGAGGTTTCTAACTGTCTGAAGCAATGCAGAAAGTTCAGTGCTAATAGTGTTTCAGGGTTTAAAATCTCTCTGTTGAAATTACAGGCCATGTGAGCTTAAGCCCTAATGACTTGACAAGGAGTATTTGTCAGCCATGTAGCTGTTAATTGGAGCGACCATAAACTCCTTGGAGGAAACTGATCCTCACGATAAAGAGGCAAGGAAAACAGAGCTGTGTTTTGTGCAGATCATTTGCATTTGTCCCCCAGTGGCAAATAAGTCAAGCACCGTGCAGACACATCAGAATACAGCTGGAACAGTCAGCTAGGTCAAGCCAGGCTTAGTAGGTCTGGGTCAGTGTGAGCCGTGATATGCCGGGTTTGGGCAGCACGGTGCTAAACCCTGGACTGACACCGAAGCCTGAAGTCTCACCGTGGACTGGTGCTGAGTTCAGACCTGCTCACCCTCCCCCCACCCAAGCCTCTCTTGTCCCAGGAAGGCGCCTTTATCAGGAAGGTGGCTTTCCCAGGGTGAAACTCATCACTTGCAGCTCGGGTGTGCTGACCCCTGTGATTTCCACAGATGCAAAGCTAATGAATATAGCTGTAATCTGTTAATAGGTGACTCATTTCAGACCATGGCAAAAGTGTTTATTTGTAGTGGGAAATACTGGGGTAAGGAAAAGCGTATGTTACAGATGTGGGACAGAGGAAGATGGTAGCAAAAAGAGGAGTATAAATATGAGTAAAGGCACATCAAAATTCCTTAAGCATCATACTCAGAAAGTGCAGGTAATTATGAAAAAGCACAGGAAATTCCTAGTGACAGATAAACCTGAAAGCACACTGCAAATGTAATATTCCCTGTAGCCTATGCAGCAGTCAGACCCACCTTCTCCCTCTCTGCTCTCTTCCTCCTCTGCACCAGTACCCAAAATCATTGCAATGTACAATGTTTTACAAGGTTATATGGAAAAACACTTTATTACTTCAACCAGAACAGCTTCAAAGCAACAAACCTAACTTTTGATTTCTATAAAAGCCAAAGGTACTAAGACAGACAAAATGTGAATAGCATTGATTTTTGTGCAATTTTCTAAGGACAAGCAGGATACATTAGCAGTCTGGAAATGTCGTGAAAGACAGCAGTAAGCAATACTGGAGAATATTTAATTTAGTAAAGGGCAGTCCATGTGGATCTATGCAAAAATGATCAACTGGCAGTGTAAGCCAGAGCATTTAGAGAATGAAATACCAAGTGAAAAAAGGTACGATATTTGCCTCTTGCAAGAATTAAAGTATATTTCTGTATCTTTCAACTTCTTTCTGAAACCATTGAAATGGTCTTTTAGAATCACAGACTAGTAGAATATACTGAGCTGGAAGGGACCTACATGGATCATCAAGTACAGCTCCTGACCCTGCACAGGACACTGCAAGGGTTGCACCATGTGCCCGAGAGCGTTGTCCAGAGGCTTGAGCCCTGTCAGGCTTGGGGCTGTGACCACTGCCCTGGGGTGCCTGTTCCAGTTCCCCACCATGGTCTGGATGAAGAACATTTTTCTAACATCCAACCTAAACCTCTCCTGACTCAGCTTCATGCTGTTTCCTCAGGTCCTGTCACTGACCATGAGAGTGAAGAGATCACTGTCTGTCCCTCTGCTGCCCCTCGTGAGGATGTTGAAAACCCCATTGCGGTCTCCCCTCAGTCTTCTCTTCTCCAGGCTGAACAGACCAAGTGACCTCAGCTGCTCCTCATAAGGATTCCCCACCAGACCCTTCACTATTCTTGTGGTCTCCTCTGGATGCTCTCTAATAGCTCAACATCTTTATAATATTGTGGCACCCAAAACTGCCCCCAGCACCTGAGGTGAGGCTGCCACAGAGCAGAGCAGAACAGAGCGGGACAATCCCTTCCCTTGCCCAGCTGGTCATGCTGTGCCCGATACACCCCAGGACAGGGATATCCCTCCTGGCTGCCAGGGCACTGCTGACTCATGTTCAACTTGCCATCGACCAGGACCTCCCTTCCCACAGTGCTGCTCTCCAGCCTCTCATTCCCCAGTCTGTCCATACATCCAGGGTTGCCCCATTGCAGGTGCAAAATCCAGCACTTGGCCTTGTTAAACTTCGTATGGATAGTGATTGCCGATTTTTAATTTGTTGAGGTCTCTCTGCAGGGCCTCTCCACCCTTGGGGGAGTCAGCAGCTCCTCCCAGTTTAGTATCATCAAATCGGGAGGAACTGTCAACGCCCTTCAGGGAGATTAGTTAGACAACAAATTAAAGCAGTGAAAATGTTTATAAATAACGTCCTGCAACAGTCTGCAAAGTCACCATCTCAATAGTGAAGGGATTCTAGGTAGGCTTAGAAATGTTACATTTGCTGGTTTGGGGAGAAAATAGTAGAACAGAATATCGCAAGTAGTAATACCAGCATTCTTTAATTTTAAAGAAGTTTTTGGAAGTTGGAAGTTTGGATTGTTTTTATTACTTCGTAACGAATATCTTGTGGCAAAGTTGCACCAGAGAAGAGTAAGTTAGGTAAACAAGTAACAGAGAATGATCATGTGGGTGTGTCCTCGTTTGAATATATATTGTTACAACTTTTGTTGGTTTATGTGGCTAATTATAAGCCAATAGATGGGAAGAAATGCCGTAACTTTGGACATTGTAACAAAGGAAAGGCATTGTATCCAGGACTTTCATCTTTTCAAGGATATTCAGTGTAGTAGCTACTCTTGATATATTTAGTTCAGAAGAACAGAGTATCATATGAGTAAGTACAATGAAATAACACCATATGGAAACCACTCCCTGCTGTTTGAGCTGTGGTGTCAAGAACCTAAATCTTATGGTGTAGCACCTTGGAAACTGGTTTTCCTTTACTTTAGAGAAAAGATGTGTGAACTCCTGATTTCCACGGCTGTGGTTTTTCATAAGTAAATGGGCACAGGTGCTGTAGAAGGAGATTATGCTATAAATAGTCAAGCCAGAGCTTCTCATAGAAGGGCTTCTTAAATAAAGTCTCTGGTTTTGTGTGTAACCTTTGAAAAATATCAAGTAGACATGGAAATACTCAGGATCATTTTCATTCTCCATGTGGGGCATCCCAGATGAAGGTGTCAGACTTGACACTCATCATAACTAACAAGACATTAAATATATTATACACAGCCCTGTGTTTTTCATGGAACCTGTGATGACCAGCAAACTGCATTCTTTGTCTTGAAAATTTTACAGTTGGTTAAAATGTGTATCAAAACCCCCAGTCCTGACACTGGAATAAAGTGATAAGCACAGAATAAAAGAGGTCCAATATCAGCCCTTAGAGTTCCTGAAAATGCCAAAGGTGGTTAAGTTTCTTTTCACAGATGTACAGGAATGATCCTGGAGGGGTGAAGCATCTTGTCCAAACTCACAGAATGTATCAGAAGTAATTTTAGGAAAAGAATTCATTGGTTTGCTCCCTATTCAGTATTTTTTAAAAGTCTATATTGATGTAAGAAACCAACTTCAATAGTCACTATTTGAAACAAACTTCAATAGTCACTATTAATTCCCCAAACAAAATAATTGCCACTGTTTTTAGAAAATTGAGAGACAAATGATTAATTCCTGCTATGGGGTGTGATGTGTGCTGGATTAACTGAAAGATTTAGTTGCCTAATGGTTGGGTAAATCTGGATATACACTCTAAGATCATAACACTGTGACAAATCTGAGAATCCTCTGTATGTGTAATAATATGGAAGCTAATTTTTCATCTTGCCCTAATGCCTCATTCATAGTTTCAGTGAACTTTGGATCCAGATTTAATGTGAAAAATCGCCTGTAATCATGTGAAATGAAGAAATTGCGATTACAATGTGAATATTTTCTTGGAAGGACTAAATGAGTGGATTATGTACTTATCCCTTATTTAATAATACCTAAATTAAATAGTCCTAAGGAAATAGAGGATTAACAAATAAGAAGTATAATACACAGCAAGCGGTCTAGCTGAAGAAAGACTACATAATCTGAAATATCCTCAACTAAATCCACTGGAGCAAATTTAGCAGGGAGACTGAATTACTTTGGACATGTGCGTGCTTACAGTGGTCCATTTGGGTCAAGGCTAAAGTTCAGGAAGGATAGAGAGCGAGTCTCAGACTGCCTTTCTCTTCTTTACCTATCCAGTCCATGAGTGGAGGACTCCAGCTGTGAATGGACATAATCCTCTTAAAAAATCTAAATATTTGTGTAAAAACAAGCAAACAAATGTAGCACGAAAGCACAGAGATACACTGGGGAGCTTCTTCCTGTTGTTTGTTCATCTCTGTGAGTCATCCTGCACTTCTGCTCTCCCTGAGGTCAGCTGAAAGAACTTCTGTTGACTTCAGTGTATGTAGAACAACAGTTCACCAATACAAAACCTTTTTTCTTTTTGTATTTTCTCCCAAACTCACATTTTTCCAAAGCTGCAGAATATCATTGAAGATGGATCCATTTTATGTGGAACTGTATTCGAAAGTGTTGGTATTTCTGCATGAAAGTTGCAATCATTTTCTGTCTCAATAATTCTGTCTCAATCGATTTCTGTCTTGCACATTAAGGACCCGGGTTTCCATTCCTAGCTCCTTGCTGCCTTCTGGCTATCTAAAACAGTGTTTTCTCTCTGCTTTTTTCTAGGTCTGGAGTTGGTTTGACAGGTTCTAGGCAGACATTGTTTTATGCAGAAGTAAATGACCAGATGAGAACCAGTGGAGGAGGAGGCCAGCCAGAAGAAGGAGAGTTGATTGAAGTTGTGGAAATACCTTTAGAAGAATCCATGAAGTTTGCTTATGATGAGACTTTCCCGAAGACAATGGGTGTCATCTTCAGCTTCATGTGGTTCCACAACAACATAGCACCTAAACTACCCAAAAAGTAAAGCACCATGATTAAAGGAAAGCTTTTCTGCTGGTACTGTGCATGCAGAAAGCTGTAAATCTGCCTGCCTCAATCAATTCAACTTCTCACAGAGCAAATCTTTCTTTAAATAAATTTGGAAGTAAAATCTGAGTTAAAATCTTTACACAATTTCCATTATTAAAAAAACACTTACTGGCATCACTGGGAACACTTGGAGAGGCAAATGTTGATTCTTGTGCAAAGGTTAAGGGAGTGTGTCCAGTTCTCCTTTTTCACAGCACTGTGTTGAAGAGCTGCCCAGGCCCTCAGTGCAGCTGCCTCAGGAGCCTAGTCTGTACGTACTAGCAACTGTGTATTCATTGTAATTTTTGATATTTTTTTGAAGAAAGCAGCAAACCTTAACATTCACAGATACCTTATCAATGTTCCTGAGTTCAGCACAGCTTTCAGAGAACAGCTTTCTGTGGTGTGTGGCTCCTGTGCAGAGGAGGCGTTTGCATTTCTGAACATGCAAACCTTTATTTTATAAGCAAACAGGTCTGTAAATCCTTCTGCTAACACGTCACTTTGACAATGGAGCAGCTGTAAGATTATGTGCTCCTGTTTGTTGCCATTACAATACTGAGCAGCAGTGATGGTGATGGAGGGGTGAAGGATGGGGGCTTCTGCTGGAACACATGCTTCTTTGTTTGCTTTATGGGCAATACTTGATAAATCAGATCAAACTTTGTCCTCTAGAGCAGGACCAGAGAGGCCGAATTCTTTTAATTTGACTATGAGGTGACTAACACAAGGGATTTCTCTGAGGTTTTCTGTGGTCTAAGTTTCCTTATCACCCAAGTGGGAGTAATGGGACTTACCCCTCCGATAACACTTCATGGAATCTAATAATTGGAAGTGCTTTATTGTGATTTTATCATGATCTATGCAGTTTACATGGAAGCCTGTGCAACCTGCACAGATGTACTGAGCAACACAATTTGATTTAATAAAGTGGTCTAATTAGGACGTATAGTACTTGTTCTATCAGCATAGTTTCGATGTGGACTGTTTGTCATGTGAAACTATTGAGAGCATGAATGAAAGAGAATCAAGTCTGCCAATTTAATTATGCACTGGATTATGTTATTCACTGACTTAATCAACATGCCCCCATTATATGTGCCTCCAAGAGTACTGAGGTGCAAAGTGTGTTTAGAAGAGGACTGCAAATATGCAAACTTGAACTTAACAGCTGGAATAAGTGCAGCAGAGGTGTCTGATGGTGAGCAGTGGCTGATTTTAAAGCACTGCATATCTAAATAGTAAAAATGAAACAGGTTTTTTTAAAAAAGCTTTTAGAATTGCTGCTTGCTGGTTCTCCTACTGATAGGGAGGAAAGGTCCTTGGAAAGCCTCTGTTTGTGGAGCCAGACTTTGTGAAAGTTCAGACACAGCTGTGTTGAGCTGGGCCTGGTCCATGGTGAGTCAAGGGCTGAGTTATTGTGAGAAGCAAATAAATTCTGTCTGTCTGATGTATTTACATTGGAAGGTGTTTTAAGGTGGGGTCTCCACTGCTCTGTCTAGTACAGTGTGTCCTGATTGCTGCTGAGGCCTTTATGAACTACTACAGTCCATAGAATAAATAATGCCTTTTATTCCAGGCTGTAGTTACCAAAGTTTCTGTTTGATTCCGTCAAAATTACTGGTCACACAGCAGCTTGTTATCTGTTAGAGTCAAGCTAATAAATGTGTGGGCATACATGTCAGAAGCCTTTTCTCTGTATAATGCAGTAATTGGGAAAAATAAAATATTTTGCCCCCTTCAAGGCGCTGTGACTGTGCCTCTTAGCATTACCAAACCTCCTCAAGGGCAGTTCCAGGCTTGCCAAAATCTGGCCCCAGCTCCTGCTGCTGGTCAGCAGGAGGCTGTTCCCCATCACTCACCAGGGTGGGGGACTTGCAGGAGGTGTCTGCTGGGGCTGTGCAGGGTGACACTGAGGAGCCACCGCCACCAGAGCAGCAGCAGAGGCTTCTCAGGGGTGGGGTGTGAGCTGGAGGTCACAGTGTGGGAAGAGGGGGACGTGTGGTGGTGTGGAGGGAGTGTGGGGAGGGACTCCACAGGGATGGCAGGGTGGCATCAGTGCTCTGCTTGCTCTGAGGTGACCTCACCAACGCAACCTACAGGCTTCAGAGTGCTTTTAGGCAGTTGATACCCGTGGATAATGATGATGGAGGGCAGTGGCATGAGCTGGGCAGTCCCTCAGCACTTGTCCATGATCTAGGCAGCCAGACAAGAAGCATTGTCCCCACCTCCCAGTCTGCTCCTCCCCAGGGGTCTACTGGGCACACACCTACAAAATCCTAGGAGATGCCGTGGCTCTGAGGCCTTTACACTCCAAGGGGTGCTGGATTCCATCCCTGTGCTCTGCCTCACCATCCTCGCAGTGTGCAATTCTCAAACACGCAGAACAGTCACCGGACTACTTTAATTTTCTTCCACAGTTTGGGACTTTTCCACAGAAACAGCAGTATAGTGAAAGCTGTGCATAAAGCAGTGGGGGATCTGGTGTTTGAATTTGTAATACTAGATATAAATGTGTCTTCAACCTTCTATTTCTTCCATGTTGATTTTGGTGGGAGTTTTTATAAGCAATTATGAAGGTTTGAAAATGTGGGACAAAGGGCTTGACCATGTTGGGTTTTTTTTTTCCAAAACTGTAGATGATCATATTTATAAAAATAAAGCTGGAACAATTCAGATGCCACTTCACTCATCAGGGCTCATGTCAGAGATCATAAGTAGAGCAAATCCAATATACATCGGCCAAGCCAGGCAGGAAAAAAGTTCTTCTAATGGAATATTGAAACCACATCTGCGTTTTAGATGAATCCTTTGGATGTGCCACCACACATACATCCATGGAGGGTGGGCAGTTAGCATAAAGCACGGTCCTCATTTGCTGCTAATGAATACTGGCTCCAGCCTGCAGAACTCTGATCTGATCTCATCCCACCATCCCCATGAGATCAGCATCTTTTATTGAGTACAATTGAGTGGTCCACATTTATAACACAAGTCTTAGAATCTCTGCCTTCTTTACGATTTGACTCTGAGATGTAGAAATAATCTAATGAACCTGAAGTTAGGACTCAAGACTTCTAATGAAGCCTGGAATGATAAAATCTTCAGTGCAGTGTCCCTGTCGGGCTCACTATCGGGTGGCATAAGAGAAGGCACCAGCACCTCGCAAGTCCATGGACCTCGTCTGTTACTGCTCTTTGTGACCCTATTTGTAAAGTGGCTGCAAGCCCTGAACTACTCCCAGCTCTCAAGAGCAGTGATATGATTAAAACCTCTTCTCCAAAAGGCTGCCAGTGTAAATAAGCGAGCTGAATGACCCCGTGGGGTTGGAGGGGTGCGGGATTCCCTGGGCGCGGGGATGCTCCCGCGCCGCTGGAAGCGCTCCCTGGCAGGCGGCCGCTCGCCTTTCCCCCTCCCTCATTACCATCCCTCGCCGCCAGCCATAAAAGCAGCGCTCCCGACTCCCCGCAGGGCCAGGGCCGGGGCCAGGCCAAGGGCAACCGAGATAATTGCTCCTGAAATACACGTGCCGACCGCGCAGGGCGGCCCGCTGGACAAATAGGGTTTTTGCTAAATTAGGACAATTGCCGAGCACGCTCCATCCCCTCGCCGGGGCTCTATACATAGATGAAAGGCACACCCAGTTGTGCAATCTGTTGCAATGGCACACCTGGTGCTGTCTGCAAGTCTATTCACAACCGTCAGCAGGTGCGACGTGGCCTTTGTGGCCATAAAAGTCTGTCTGGGCCGCCCCTGCTGTGCTCCCCGCGCTCTGGCAGGGGAGGCTGTCACAGATTAATGCGGTTGTTTGAAGCTGTTGGGAGCCACCGCCTGAAGCTCGGAGAGGCTTCAGGGGGATCAGAGCAAGGCCTGTGCACACAGGATGGATTTGCAGCTTCTGTCTTGGTGGCTGCGCCGGAGTGGAGGCAACAGGCAGGGCAGTGCTGCTGCCTGAGCAGGGACAGGGGACAAGAGCAACCTGATCAGAGGGGAGCTGTCCCTGCCCATGGCAGGGGGGTTGGAATCAGGTGATCTTTAAGGTCTCTTCCAACACAATGATTCTATGATACAGCAGGTTCCCGGTTCTGCTCCCCCAGGAGCTGCCCAGTGGCCCTGGCATCAGGTACCAACGATTTGCAATTGAGCCCCTATTTGGGCTCAGCCTCTCCAAAAAGGGTTTTGCTTGCTTTGCTTTGGGATGCCACATCTCACACAGCACAGCATTAAGGTGGAGCTCTGAGACCCCAGCCCCAATCTAGACTTGACTTTAATTTAAGGAAGGATGCCATGGACTTTGAAGTAGGTTTTAAGCAGGAGTTTTCATTCCCCCTGGGTCATGCAAGATTTTGCTGGATACGAACAAAAAAAAAAGAGATGCTCGAATCCCACCCTGCTGCAAAAGGTACTTCTCAATTTGTCTAATCCTTCAGAGCCACTCTCACTTTTTAATTGGCAATGCATTTTTACGAGGACTTAAATGCTCTCGAGATGAATCATGAGGGAAGAGAGGAGAATTCATAGCAGCTAAATGGCCCAGATTTGTGGCTCTTGGAGCTCTCTGGCCTGCCTCAGGACTGGCTTCAGTGCATTTCTCGTAATTGGAAATACAATTGGATACATATTAAACCCTGCCAACCACGCGCTGTATTGCTCTGCTGCTGAAGTGCTCCATATCCTGTGCTGGCTTCAGTCTCTAATAAAACATTCAGAAGCAGTGATGCTCAGAGAAACCCCTTTTGGACCTTTGGTTACGAGGAAAGTGGGTTGGGAATGGGCAATGTGGGAGTGTCTGTCAACCATCATCATTAACAGTGGCCCTCGTGCCCCAGCCTCGTTAACACAAAAATCCCTGGGCTCCTCCTGTGCCCACCTGTGCGTCAGTTCTCAGGGTATGGGTTGATGGGTAGAGCATTCAACAGTAAGATAGCCATGATTTGATCCTTTTATGACAGCAAAATGTTGTTGTGTGTGGGAAACCCCTGGGGTTGAAGCCTCACCTGTGAGAGACTGACCCCTCCAAATGATGCCATCCGAGTGCATGTCCATGATGCAATAAACACAGCCTGGTTTTAACCCTGTTGCCTGGAACTTGCGGAGAGAGGCTTGGAAAAAAAAGATCAGTTTGTTAATACCCCTGACAATAACCCCAGAAGGACATCTCACCTGGCCCAAGGTGCCATGGAAACATGTCTGATGAGCCTTACGCCAGTGCTTTGGGGTGTCTGGCACAGCACTGGCCTTTTCCAAAGTCCTCAAGAGGTGATGGTGGGCACAGATGATGCTGTGCTCTGTCTGTGGCACAGCCCAGCCACCTCCTCCGAAGTCCCCCCCGGAGCTGCAGGCAGGGGCTGGGGCCATGAAAATCTCTGTGCTCCAGCCTGCCAGTCCCCTCCAGAGCTCCAGTTGCTCCCATGGGCCTGGGGATGAGGACAGCTTTGGGACCAGAGTCACTAATCGGGTTTCCAATGTGCCTGGCCAGTGGAGGTGGTGGTAAATAAAAGGTGCCTCAGTCTCCTGCCCAGCGTGTGGGTCCCTCCAGAGCCCTGCCCTGTTTTGTGGGGAGGGGCTGTTGGGGTAACACTTGCTCATGCAGCAATTGCTAAAATAACTGTTCAAGGCACAATCATGCTCTTGAGAGTGCTAGAAACAATTTAAGAAATGTTCTTGGGGCGAGTGGCGGGTGCTGTGCAAACAGCTCCCCAGGGTTTGTGCGAGGGGCCCCGGCTGTTGGCCCGCCTGGCCCCGCAGGAATGCACTCACACCGGATAACCCACACACTCCTTTTGTAACCTCCTTCCTTTGGTCCTTCAGGCTCCCCCTGCTCCCACCCTGGCGTTTGGTTGTCCTCCTTTTGCAATAAAATCAGGACAACAAAACCAGAGTTATTGCAAGCCCATGCCATGCTCTCTCCAGCGCCTCTTTTCTTGTCACTATGAGAGTGAGAGACTTCAGGAGGACTTCAGCACTCCCCATGGGTCTCCCCAGAGGCAAAACTTGGGTTTTGCTGCTCCCCAGATTCCGAGTTTCAGCAGGCTCTCAGTGGAAACTTGCTGGCCTGGCTGGGTTTGTGCCACAGCCCAAGCACTGCTGACCCCAGAGCTGGAGCTGCAGCAGGGGTGTGAAGGCTTGAGTTACAGCAATCCATCAGCTGCTCATCCTCTTGCCAGCCCCACTGCTCTTCTGCTATCAATCATGTGGGAGCCCCAGGGTGGGTTGGCAGCCCAGTTGCTCCCACTGTGGCAGGTTAGCAGGGTGTCAGCAGCACAGGGGAGCCCTGAGCCTGCAGGGCCTGAATGCAGCCACCAGAGCTGGGACCTTCCAAAACAAATCTCCTTGGTCTTTGGGACTGGCATCAGGATCCGTCCCATCTCTTCCTGTCATTTTTGGGGTAGTTGAGGGGCCAGCATCAGGGCAAAGCAGCCAAAATCACATTCAAGGTTTGTGCTTAGTCATGGAAATGCTTCAGAAAACCCCATTTGCTGCAGTGAGCAACCTTTTGTCTGATATTTATGCAGTATCTGTTAGAGAGCGGGGAGAGGAGTTTGCAACAGGCTGCCAGGGAAAAAAGGGAACAGGGTTAGGCTGGTGTGGGATGTGTATGAACATTGCATAGCCTCAGGCTGGCCTCCAAAGCAGCCACCACCCTTTACATCCCAAACCATCTGATTTTGTAAGGGTGGAGACTGTCCCATCTGCAGCAGCAGCATCATGCTGAGCAGCTTTTGGGCTGCCCAGAGCCAGAGCAGAGCACAGCCAAGGCAGGTACCAGCTTTGTACCCAGTGTTCTCGCCTGCTGCATCTTCCCAGTCATGCTGCCAGCTTCATTTTTCCAGTGGCTTTATTTTGCCTCTAATGTCCTTGTTCGGGGTAATTTTTTTACTACAATTTTTTCTTTGTTTTATTGCTTTTCCATGCAGCCTGATCCCAGCCTCTCAGACGAGCACAGCCAAAATCACACCAATACATCACCATAATCAGATCTGATTGCAGGGGCTCTCTGGGAGCCAAGGCACTGAGCGAGGGCTAACAGGTTTATTGATCACAGCAGAGTGACAGCTCTCTCTAGCACAGGATTTAGCTCCTAGGTGGGCTCTAATATGTACATGTGTTTTTTCTCACTGGCAAAAGCGATGTGTAAATATTCTGCTGTTAATGATACAGGTCTGTTCCTGGTTAATAAATGGGGAAACAAAAAGATTGAAGAGAATGTCTTGCCTTCTAAAGCCTCATGACTGATCCTAATGCCCTGTCCTTTTTCTATCAATCAAGGCTGATTGGCAAAGCTTTTTAATTCAAGTCTCTAAGCAGGATGATCAGCATTTACTTAGCTAGTGTTGATTTCCACTTGACCAGGCTGCTCTGGAGTAAGGTATCACCTTATAGTGCAAACCCTCTTACAACAGATAAAGAAACTGAGACCACCTCCATCCTCCTCGTTAATGATCCTCCTGAGCAGTTCTTGGTGTGGGTTGGGGAATGGGGTCCCACAGGAGGTGGGCAGGCTCCCAGTGAGGACCGTGGCTCCGAGGGCAGAGGGAAGAGCACAGGGCACTCCTGTGGCCCCAGCCCAGCTGTGGTGCTGGCTCGTGGCAGCCCAGCCCCGGCCCCCCCGAATCCCCAGCGCTGGTTCCAGGCACGGTGCGTGGCCTGGGACTGAGTCCCAGAGCTGCTGCAATATAAAACAAACCTGGCAGCAGGAGCCTGCAGCCTGTGGCACATCCCCCCTGGCTATTTTTAGCTGCTTTTCCAGGGAAACAAGGCTTATGCAACCTGCCTGCAAGTGCAAGGGCTCTGGCTACTGCTCACTGTGGCACCTCCACCTCTTGGATGGGATAGTTGCTCCAGGATGAGTTTAACAATGCTACTGGAGAGGGCAAGCCTATGAAGCTGCAACACAAGCAACCCACAGAGCTGGACCATGAGCTCTGCCACTTGCAGGGTGATGAATTCCTCCCAGTGTTTCTTCTGTCACCTGTATCTGAGCACCCAGCCTGGGCTGCCTGGCAAGGAGAGCAGGGAGACGGAAACATGGAATGCAACTAGGCTAACATTTTAAAAAATGACTCAATTTTATGGACTGAAGTTGTTTGCTTACAAAATGTTGTTCTGTAAGGTCCTGTTTCTGAACAAGATGGAAGCTGAGAGTGGTGGTTTGGCATTGCAGGGATGATGCTCCCAGGGCGGGTTTTGCCTCACTGGCTTCATAAAGCACATCCAGAATGTGCAGAGAGCACTGCAGATTTTACACAGAGCATTTTTACTTGATACAAAAAAGAGGAACTTTTTTCCTCAGGTACTATATTTAGATCTTTTATGTGGAATAAGAGTTTGTGTTGTCTCTTCAAGGAAAGTAGAGACTGCTGAGCCCCTGGGAGCAGGGGAGTCTGGAGCTAGGCAGGACCACCGTAAATGTTTCAAGGGGCTCAGGACCCATCTCCAGCCAAGACTTCCATGGCATGAGGAAGCCTTCAGTGCCTGGGAAAAGCCCACAAGGCTGTTGGGGCAGTAGTCTGATGCCTTGTGACATTCCCTACTGCTACGGCCATGCTCCAGCTGCAAATATCCATCCTATTTGTACTTCAAAACAAAAGCAAAGCTCTTGTCTGCAGGACAGCAATCAAAGGCAGCTTGGGCCATTTCTCAGCCCCTCTAGTTTTGCCAGGAAGCAGCACACACTGCTGTGAAACTCCAGACTGAGCCATAGGGGTGAGACAGGAGTTAACAGGAGCCATCTGTGCAGGTTAGGAACCATTTCCTTCCCTTTAACCAGTTTTGGGACAGCTGGGTTGTTCTGAGATACAAGGAAGAGTGCCTGCCTCTTTGTGCCACCTGGAGATGTCAAATCCCACACAGCAGCATCCAATATGGAGCAGCTCAACAGTATTTCAGGTCATTAAACTGATGCAGTGCTCAGCCCTCCCACCAGCCATTTGTGCACAGATCACAGGTGCTCTAGATCCAATAAATTCTCCTAAAATTTCTGAAAAGTGAAAAGTTTCTGCTGCCAAACAATAAAAATATTAGACAATTGTTCCAAGCCTCTGTGTACACTAATATTCCTGCTAGGCTACAAAACACATTATTAAGCACAGAAAGGATATTGTGCTAATGCTACAAAAGCTATAAAACCAGCCTGAGTTTGAGTACTCAGAAAGCTGCTTATCTGCTCCTTTGGACTAAGAAGACTCAATGCCTTTCAGTTATTAAAAGGGCTGAATTATATCTCAGTCTAAACTTGGAAGTCAGAGAAGCCACAGACCTCTCCAAGACCTATGAAGGAAGTAAAGCCCTTTAAACCCCAGCTCGGCTTTTCAGAAAGAGCATTTGACTCCAAGAGGGATCCCTTGTTTGTTTGTTTGCTTGTTTGTCTCCAACCAAGCTTATTCTCAAGCAATTTGCACTGAGACCCAGTATGGACTTGGACTTCTCCAGAGCTTCAAGAAAGATCCCATTCCAAAGGATTGTGCCATCCCAGGTGAGGACAGATGGACGTGCAGGGAGGGACTCAATGCCAACCCCGTGCTTGACTCCCTCCCATCATCAAGCCACCAAACAGCCTTTTACAAGGGACATTGTTTTCACCTGAAAATATGGAGACTGGGAGGCTCCATCTCCAACCTAATGACCAACCTAGTGCAGCCCTGGAATCTTAGAGGTCCCAGCATCAGAGCCAATCCTTCCACTGGCAAGCTGCAAAAGCTTTGTAAATCAAGTGTGTGTTTGTGGAACACCAGCCCTGGGTAACAGCTGAGGTCCTGAAGGTTAAGGGATGATATGGAAATACAGCAGACCTCAAGGATCCTGGATATATTTTCTATTTGCAGATTTATGTGCCTGTCCTGGCGTGTGTTTTTTGTCGTGCATGCAGCATGAGCCCTGGATTTGACACTTTAAATCGAGGAACAAAGGACTGTAACAGTAGAGGGGGCTAAATTGAATTGAATTAATTTGTTTATCCTGCAAATCAACATCTGCTCAGACGTATTTCTTTCAACTCTGAAGTTGTCATAACGGAATATTTTGCCTTCTGCTCAGTCTAATTATAGATGCATGAGCCAAAAGCTCTTAATTTTGCTCACAGCCATCAGTGGGAGCTTTTCTGTAACACAACTAAACCAAGGCTCTTTCTCAGGAAGGTGTTTTCCCCAGGGAGTTGTGTGTTGGTACCCATCTATGGGGACATTTTTGCACTGAATTCATTGAAAAGCTGCTTTTCAGCACTGATGGAAACCATTACAGAAGAAGACACAGCATCCCAAAGGGTCAGTTCTGCTCAAGCAGGGATGGGAGGAAGTGCTTGGAGGCACACAGCTCTGTCATCATCACTCTGCAGTGCCCAGGAGGAGATGGACTTGTGCCACAGCACAAAACAGAGCACCCCCCACCTCTGAGGGCCCCAGAAAGGATCATAACTCTGTAAGTGTCCAGCATGAAAACCTTTCCTCTATCCTCATATCATCATAGGATCTTAGAATGGTTTGTGTTGGAAGGGACCTTCACGATCAACCAGTTCCAACCCCCTGCCATGGACAGGGACACCTTCCTCTAGATCAAGCTGCTCCAAGCCCTATCCTATCACTTCCAGGGATATGGCATCCACAGACTTTCCTGGCAACCTGTGCCAGTGCCTCACCACTCTCACAGGGAAGAATATGCCAGGGTGGCTCCTGCAGGATGGAGGTGCCCAGGCTGGGGCAACCACGGGGCTGGCGAATCCCCCCAGTCCACACAGACATGGCCAGAGGTTCAGTGGCATCAGCCTGAGGAGCCTGAGCCAGGTGCAGCCTTGTCCCCACACCTTTGACTCCAGCAAGTGTGTGACCTTACGAATCACAGTTGCATTTCTGATCACTTCAAGCTATATATAACCTTTTTCTGCCACCACCTAAAGAAGTCCAGGTATCCCACTCTGTAATAATAGAGAATTGTGGTTTAATCCTTTCAGGAAATATGAGGCATCGCCACTTCAAAAGGTCTCTGAAAGCAGAGGGGAATTTTCAGCTCCTCGCTGATGGAAATTACATGGTTTTATTTGCCAAATCAGGGCCAAACCAGGTTGGATGCAAATAAATACAGCTCTGTTGTTTCCAGAGAAGTGTCTCTGTTGACTTAATCTACACAGAAAGATAGAATGACTTTTCTTTGCCTTGATTGTTTTGGCACAGCTCCGGGTGCAACAGCTTGCTAAGAACTGTCAACACCAAAATCCAGATCTGCTATTGAGTAAAATGAGCACTCGCAGTGTTTCCAGGACTTCTGGCCACAGACCCCACAAGAAAAAGGACATGAGGATAGAAATGTGAAGAGAAACTACTCTTCCCTCCCTCCAGAGCCATACCTGTCTCTGAGGTCCCTGCAGGACCTTTTTTCCGCTCAGGAGAATGTCTCCAGCATCTATCAGTGGTTGCTGCCAGTGCAGTCCTGCCCTGAGGCTCCTCAAGATGTTGTCTGCCTGCCTATTGCTGCTGCTGCTTATCAGCAGCCCTGGCTTGAGGTTTGAGCAGTGCATGGCCATTATTTCCTCTGTAGAGTTGCAGAGTTGAGTAAAACAAGAAGCTTTTTCCAGTGTTTGATATTCACAGCTGGGGATTGCAAAGTAATTAGCTCCCCTATCTGAAGTCATCTTCAGAGAACCAACTGGGGCTTCTTTAAGTAAGGCTCATTTAAAAAGACCATCATTAGCAGCACTGGGCCTCACACCATTTAAAGTTTTTTTCAGAGAGGCTTGAGGAGGTGAAGAGTTTTTGCCCTTAAGTCACAGATTTGAGTGTTTTTCTCTCCTTTAGAAATATGGCCTGGAAAACACAGCTGCTGAGGGCAATCCCAGTGCAGGGTCTGTATTGGCTTACACAGAGGAGGGGTCAGGATGGATGTTTAACTTCTCTCCATGTGCCTAAAGCACCTTCCTCACCAGCTGTCTCTGGATCCTCTGTCAGAGTGGTTGCCTCAGAGGTTTCACACTTGGGTATGATATATTGGACCAGAACTTACAGCAAAAGTTCAATATTGCCACTTAAATATAAAGACAATATTAAAAAATAAAATCCCCTGAAACCAGCCCACCCATTCACACCAGGTAGCTCAGTTGCAATTTCATCCTCCAGAAACCTTGGAAGGGCTCAAGACCCTGAGTGAGATCAAATGCAGGAGCAGTCCAGATCCTGTAAAATGTGGAATAAGCAGCTGGAGGGCAGTTAGTGCTGTAGTTAACAATACAGCAGATTCTGCCTGGTAAATGGGCACGAGAGACCCACGACAAAGTGACATGGAAAACCTCCTTGTTCCTCCAGACGCCGGAAAATCCATTTCTCTGACCAGTGCCTGGGTGGTCTGTTCAGTTGGATTTTAAGTTCTAGTGAACAAGGATAAAAGGTATGAAGTTGAGCAGGAATGTGCCTGGTGAAACCCTGGCCTATGCCAGACAATTCACAAGTTTTTGTGGGGCCAGGATTTGGCTCTCTGCCAGCTGGCCTGTGTCTGTACTCCTGTGTTAGGAGAGTAGCAGTGGCTGGATGTAACTGGTGTGCCCCAAATATCTGCAGGACTTTCTCTGCAAGTGACACAGGCTTTCTCCAAGATGAAAGGCTGGGGAAACCAAGGTAGCACTTAATCAGTATCCTCTCCCAGAGACTGAGCAGGAATTTGGAGCACTTGAATAGTCCATCCTCAAGGAATCCTTTCCAGGTCTGACTCTGATCCTGGTGCATGCTGAGACAGGACTATGTGAATTCGTAATCGGTGCTATAGACATGATTTAAGGCCCTATAATATGTATCTCACTATCACATCACAATGCTTTGCATTGAGGAGCTCCAAGTACTGTGTTTTCGTGCATATAGCCTGCATCTCAGATAATTCACTCCACTGTAAAAGAACTGTCCTTTCAAACAAGTCCTTAGCTAATCTGCATCCCCAGATAACCCAGGGGTCATCCCAGAGTATCAGTTATGTGTGTGGAACCATGGGGACAGGGTGGCAAGTATCCAGTCTCCTCCTTCCTTGAAGCCTCCACCATCCCTTCCTGCTCCCACCTCCTTCCACAAAATGCCAACTTTTCTGCAGTCCCCATCTCCCTTCCCATGTGCAGCAGATCTGAGATGGCACAACAGAGCCGACAGCATCTCAAGCTGCTCACAGTTACCTTCTGGTCCAGTTTTGTTTCTACATGTAACTGGTGCTGAGCAGGGTTCATTGCAGGGACTCCAAGGGACAGTCAGTGTGGTGGCAGCCTGCAGCTGCCAGCAGCTCATATGGGGAGGGTGGAAAGATGGGAAAGTCATAAGCTGGGCCCTAAAACTGTGCTGAAAAACTAAATAACTAATTCTTTCTCTACTGCTCATGTTGCCCTCTCAGAGCTAACTCTGTCCAGACGATCTTCCTGAGTCTTTTTTTCTTGTTTCCATTCAGGATGCAAACAGTAAAGCCTTCCTGATGCCAATTTCCACTCCAGCCTACAGAAGCCTGGCAGAGAAACTGAGCATTTACAGGGATGCTTCCTGCAGCCAGGAGCCTAAAATTAGACTTTTAATGCCACTGCCAGCACCTGAGAGGTGACCTGGTTTTCAGAAGTGGGGGGAAATGTCAAAGCCTGGTCCATGTAAGGCTCAGTGCTCCATGACAGCAGCTGAGTCTGCAGCTGCTCCAGATCAGCTGCTTAAAGCCTGGTCTGTGCCAGTCAGACAGGCCTGCAGCACAGAAAACCCAACTGTCCTCTCCTTAGGGGACCTACCTGCAGAGCTGTGTCATCTGTGGCAGATTTATACACCCACCTTGCCTCCTCCAACCCCTTCTCACTCACAAAAATGTCTGATCATCCCTTTTAAGTTCTGCTGTTGAACAATATGGCACACACGTTTGTTCTGCTGGCAAGGTAATGGCATCATGTATTTGTAAACATCAGCTCATGGGCATTTCCCTGGCTATGGGGTCTATTTAAAACCATAAAATGTATTTCAAGACTTCCAAATGAGCCAAAGGAATAGCTCCCTGGCCAGCAGCAGTGATGCTGCTGGGTATACACAAGGCCAGCCAGCTTTGGCAAGACAGAGACACATAAAACCTCTTTTATAACAAAAAAAACAGTGAGTGTATCAACCCCTCTGCACATGCTGCACCTTGGGGCCTGTGTTTGTTTTTGGCCAAGGTCATCACATGAATTATATCCTCGTTGCAGGGTTTGTTAGAAAGGTCTTTGAAAGCAGATGGGATTGTGAAACACTCCTTTAATACACCTAATGCATTGCAAATAGCAGTGAAAAAACTGACAGCAGGCTGGAATGCTGAGAAAATTGCTTTGCTAAACTAAAGTGTTTAAAATAAACTTTAATGTTATTGATTTTAACCCATGTCGGGAAGCTGAAGCAAGAAACATTCTTTCTAGTGTAAATGAGTTCTGCTTCAAGTCTCTGTGAAATTGAAAAAAGCCACAACAGAGGGAGTAAGAATTAATCTGTGAAAAACTGGAGATGTGTGAGCACGTCAGGAGAAAATAAACACAGGCTGGGCATCCCTTACTTGCTCTGGTTTTATTATTTTCTTTCACCAAGAAATATGAGCATCCTGGCTTATACTAGGTGCCCCAGCTGGATGAGGCATGCGGGCAGCCAAAGCCCACTATCCACTGTCCTTTGGGCAGGGAGAGTTCACGTAAAGCTTGTGCCAGGCAGAACCAAAAGGCCATTGCCTGTCCTGGAACTAAGCCAGGACCCTTCCAGAAAACACCTCTTTGGTTTCCATTGCAAAGTCACCTCCACGACTTTGGTAGCTCCTGTAAATGCCACAGGGAGGTGGTGTCCCATGGCTCAGTCACTGAATCTGAGCTGGCACAAGCACTGTTCGCCCACCAGGGAAGGGCAGTGGGAAAGGGGGGGGACTCTGTGATCACATCAAATTGTCTGTTCAAGCTGTGAAATGAGAAATCAGCACTTTCTGGAGCAATGCCTGCAGACAGCTGCTAAGCCCCTGGCCTTCATCTCATCCCATCTCATCCCCATCTCGCCGGGGATGTGGAAGTTGTCTTTGCACCACTACAGTGAGGGAGGAACAGCAGTGACAATCTCGGTCGGTGGCTGAGGTTAAGTGTGGGGGTGAGGGTTAGACCGAGCTGTACCGGGGGTTCCCCAAGCCGGGAACAGCCCCGAGCCCCGGCAGGTCCAGCAGCGAACCAGGCGAGGAGGGGGCGGTGCCGGGAGCACCCGAGGGAGATTCAAACGCCCCGGGGAGCGGCGAGCGGGCAAAACCGGACAAAAGCCGGGCAAACGGCTAGCGGGCAAATGGTGGGGAATTGGGCTGATGGGAAATCGGGCGTGGCACGTGGCCCAGCAGCTGGCCCCGCAGGCGGTGCGGCGGTCTGTAGGGCAGCTCGCAGGGCAGTGCACACAGCAGTCCGAGCACGCAGGGCAAGCCAGAAGGGCTCCTCTCTGACCACCCTGCAACAGCCAAGAGAGGCAGCAAACAGACTCCCGGTGTGGAAGGATGAGCACGCAGAGCTCCTTTCAGCCCATCCCACTGGCGTTCTCAGTGTAAGCTAGCACAGCGCAGCTGCCCCATGGGCGCATGGCTGGCGGCTGTGCCACGCTGGCATGAGCAGTGTGCCTGGTGGGTCAGGCCCATTGAACACCAGTCCTGCCAAGCAGAGTGGAGGGGCAGCCAGACCCATCCCTGGGCACTGGGAAACCCCCTGTGCTACCTCTCTGTGTCCTTTGGATCATCCCTCCTGCCCCAGAAGCTGGCACTGATGGAAGCTGCCAGGGCTTCTCCACCCGTGGCTGTTTCTTGTATAAGCAGGTAGTCACTTGCCTTCAGGGGTGAGAGTAGAACATATTACACTCTCCCAGGAGCTTTTCTACTTTTCGACCTTCCTCTGATCCCATACGCCCTTTCTGGCTGGGCAAGTTCCATTTCTGCTTAGGGACTGTGTTGTGCCCATCCACTTCCATTCAATGGTGACCCAAGCTAAACACACAACGTTTGAAGAGCCAAAGAAACTCTTTCAAAATGAGAGCTGGGAAATGCAGCCTGCTGCCCAGGCCGTGTCACGGAGCTGGCTGGGAGTGGGGTCTTTGAAGTGACCTTGCATTTGAGGCTACAATGCCCCATCCTGCTTCATGTCCCAGTCTCCTTGCAGGGGCCCTGAACTGAGCAGAGGGTCAGATTTGAAAAGGCTGCTTGCTCGCTTCTTTTTCCTGGAAATCTCCCAGCCAGCTGCTGCTGCGGCCTTGTCTTGTTTGGCTTACAAGGTCTGATAGGATCAGAGTCCAAGATAGTACCCAGATAGGCCAAAATGACTGGTGTCATCTGCTCCTTGCTTGTAGGAACAAGCTCCCTAAGACCTGATGGTGACAGGTCTGTGGGGTCCTCCTGGCCATAACACCCTTCTCTGCAGAGAGGATGTTGCTGACACATCTTCTAGACCCCTCCTTTCAAAAGAGCAGAGAATAACCCTGCATTTATCTCCGGGCTTTAATAGGCATTGTAATGCAAAGCAGCTGCTCAACCCCTGAGGGATCTGTGCTCTCCTTTTGGTTCAGTCTCGGCACATGAAAGAAAGATAAAACCAAAATCTCCTGATGAAACATCCCTGCTGGACTGAGGAACTGGGGAGCCATGATGGGAGTGCAGAACACCCAGCCCCAGCCCCATCTTGGGTTGGACAGCACAGTGGTGTCATCCTGTATTGTGACTTGATCTCTCTCTGCCATAACCCTACTCCGCTTTCCTGCAGCAGCTGAGGCTTTGGTGCTTTGCTTTTTGCACGTATCAATACAACCCTGCTGGATAGTAAATCCTACCTCAGGTCTGAGTTTTCAAAAATGCATGTCAGTGTGCATCATTTCTGTGAGTCTGTTTCAATCAGCAATGCCCCTGGTGTTGGATTACAGGGATATTTGATGGGTAAATAATAATAATAATAACAATAATAATAATAATATAAAAATAAACTTTTTTAGGATAATGACTAGTCTGTGGGTGGTCACTGCAGTCAGGACCCCACACGACAACATCCCCCCATCCTGTCCCATCCTATGGTGTGCTGGTGGCTGTGGGACTACCTCCGTTTGGAATCAAAGTGCCAACTGTGGGCCAAAAACGGCAGAGCACAGCATAAAAAAGAGGGTGCAATTTGGCCCTGGAGATGTATTTTTAGGCTTTCTATTTTGGACTACTCATCTCTAGCATAACATCTGTTGGATCATTTTATAGCTGTGATTGTTTACTGGTGACCGGCTGACACTGACACTGCAGGGATTTGATAATAGTAGCTTTTCTGTGTATCTGTGGATACATGTTACTGGAAGACAGTAGGGATGGGTGAATGAGCTGTATTTAAGCACCACAGCAAAGAGAATAAATTTTTAAATCAATCATTTTCTTGCTACTTCTAGGATCGTCTTGTTTGCAAAAGACAAAAGAAGGGATCTCTAGGCTTATGTTTGCTGTTCAGAGATTACCTTGAATTTGACCCTTCTGCTCAGTTTACTCTGTTGAAGCTGCTGAAATTGTCATGTCCTAATGCCACAGAGTCAATTAATCCCAACTTCACAGTTGCAGCTCTGTCCAGGGACTCCATGGTTTCTGCACCGTCAGTTCCTGTGAAAGCCTTATCTGCAGGGCACATCACAGAAAGGAGAGTGAGGGGGTTTAAAATTATAAAATTGTGGTTTATTACAACAAAAAGGAGGGATAAAGAGAGAGAAAGGAAGAGAGGATGGGCAGTTTCCATGAGAGGAGAATCAATTTGGGCAGAATTTCCAGCAAGGCACATTTAGAGGCGGTGTGTAATTGAGATTACATTGATTTTCCTCCATTTACTGTAAGGTAACTGTGAGTGAAACTGTAACAGGAAACTTAGAAATGCTCTTCACAGAAGCTATATTTAGGCAGACACACTGACATGATACCACTGAATAAAATAAACATGCAGGAGACAACCAGTCCTGAGAGACTTTCAGCTCCATCCGCCTGACATGAGCTGGGGGAATGCATTATTCCCAAGCCATCTACGTGACCTTTACTGAAGGAACCTATAGAAGCAAGCAGGCTGCTGGGCACCTTGGGTAAACAGGGAGGCATCTCCCTTAAACACAAGGGGTTTGCCCTTCCCTGCTAAAACAAAATGCCTGCTAGCTGGCTGGAGCACGGCTCCTCTGGCTCCTGTTCCCTTTTATAACAGGATAATTTATGGCTTGTTGTCAGCAGAAAGAGCAACAATTTGTTTGCTGCGCAGGCTGGAAGAGATGAGTTTTCTCAGAAGTCTGGGTGATTTTTGGAATTAGGGGGCAGCTGCTTCTTTAAAGTCTCTGGCATGGTCTCCTGTGTGAAATTAAGCCGTGCATGAGGTACAGCTGCCTGGTCTCACTGATGCTATCAGAGTGCACACAAGGGCCTGATTTTTTGATGGGGCACCCAAAGCTTTACCCAATTGCCTATGCCAAATTCCCTATTGCTTCTCTACCCCTGGCAAGGGACACCATTTCCCAAAAAGCATAGTTCCCGAAGTCCCAGGGAAAGAGAGCAACCCTGTCCCCCAAGAACTCTGATGAATTTTAGGTCCTGTTATGATCCAGACCAATCGTGGAAAAGTCACTTAACTCCCTGTAAGAGGGAGTGATGATACTTTCCCTCCTCCCAGTCTACACATGACACACACTATGTAAATATTTAGTATTTGAGCCTACTAATGCTTGCCGGAGCAGCACGAGTGAATATCAGATCTGCAAACATTAAATCCAGGAATGCAGCTGAGAACGCTGTTTATTTTTATCAGCTAAGTGCACACCTTCTCCCCTTGGCTGCAAAGACTGCACTGTGATGGGAAGCAAAAGCATAAAATATCTGAAAAAATTTCAAGTTATTTCTCCTGGCACAATGGCCACATTGCAGTTACCTTCCACAGGCTCCTCCACTAAAACAGCTCTCAATCAATAGTCTGCTTCTGCATCTGGAGGAAAGGTGCAGCAGCAAATCCCACTGGTGATACAGCAGCCCGATCTCTGTATCCAGCATACCCACTTAGGTGGCACCAGACCCCTGGCAAGGCTATAGGGTGACTGATGCAATAAAGGTAGAGAAATTCAGTAGAAATGAAACCCCCACGAGTTCCAGCTCATCATGTGAGATAAGATGGGCAGGGTGCAAATAGCCTGAATTTCTGATTAGAACCAATTCAGCACAATGGGGCTGGTGGACTACAATAAGGACTTGCACAATCCAGATTCTGGAACCCTATGTTTTATTGAGAATATGGGAAACCAGGGATAAATGCACTAACTCTCCCTACTGAGGGTATCTTCACTAACGACATAGTAACTACTTATCTATTGGTGGGGAATAAGTGCACTATCTACATAATAACTACTTAAACATGAACTACTCCTAATATATACAGAGTATCTCATCAGGCGAGAGCCCCCACAGGCTCAGCTCTGTGCGTCGGGATTCGTCTCCAGGACTTTTCCTTGCCACAGCATTGTTTCCTTTATCGTTTGCAGTCACATCCATGTTGCTGCTGCAGTATTTCTCCCGGCCACTGCTCACTGGCCCAAAAAAGAGGAGAAAGCACCACACCAAGAGCAGGAGCAGGACTGCAGCAGCAGCCCAGAATGGCCACTGCTTCAAGGCATCCCAGAGCATGATTCCCCAGGAGTGCCACTCTGCTCCTGGGTTGCCTGCTCCAGCTCCCGCAGCAGCCGAATCCTCTCCCGCTCCTGGCACTTGGCATGCACTTCCATGTGCAGGCGTGTCTCCTTCTCCAGCCCGTCCCTGGCCACCTGCGCGTACCGGTAAGGCTGTGCACAAGCCACACCAGGAAGATGATGGCCACCATGGCCTACAGGACAAGGGAAACAAGGGGCGAGGGAGGCTCTGAGGGATATAGGAGGAGGAGGGGAAGTGGGGATAGGAGCCTCAGGGAAGTGGGGGAAGGAAGGAGAGGGAGCCAGGCAGCTGGCAGGCACCAAAGCCCAACCACTGCCACAGCCACAGCAGCAGCTGCTGTGTGCTGTGCCCAAAGAGCTCCTGTGAGGGACTGGGCACTGGGTGCCAGGGGGAAGCACTATCTCAGATGCCCAAGTCTGTGCTCTGGTTCTCGTCCAGCTCAGTCTCCAGTGAGTGTGCACACTCGACATTTGCCCAGGCTGGACTGGGGCAGCATTGCCTGCTGCTGCTATTATGAGCTGCCCCTCATTTTGATGTCCCTTGTGATGGCACTGGTACAAGAGACATCATAGGCTGACCAGCCCTGCCCTTTGTCCCACCCCAGCTCAGCCCCTCACAATGGCCCTGAGCAACCACAGCCTTGACACCCACAAAATGCAGATCCACTGCTCCAGATTGGCCCCCAGGGCTTCCCTTTATGAAACAGGACTCCCAAACTCCTGTCACGGATAAAACTGGACAATGTGACCCAGAGATGCTTTGCTCCTTTGTATCCCCTGTGATGAGATGGGATCAGTTCCCTTGGTGCTGATGCCTGTGCTTGTGTGGGTGCTCTTGGGGCCTTGGATACAAGGCCTGAGGTTTGATACAAGGCCTCATGTTTGATACAAGGCCCCATGTTTGATACAAGGCCCCAAGTTTCATACAAGCCTCAGCAAGGCCACTGGCGAAGGCAAAGAGCCATCTCAGACACCTCATTGGGAAAGTGGTGCTGTTTGTTCAGCACCAGAAGCTTGATGCAAGGAACCCTCTGATTAGGAGCCCACAGGCGCTGGTGGCACCTGGATATCTTGAAATAGGAGAAAGGACATGCTCCAGTGGTAGCACCGTCAGGAGATGACGTGATGGGGCATGATGCTGCAGGAGGGAATTGGAGCCTGCAGAAGGGTGAAACAAGCATGAGGAGTTGCGGACACCACACAAGCCGTCGAGTGCCATCTGCTGCTGTCTGGAGATGATGTGAGCTCTGCAAAGGGCACGACACTTAGGGGTCTACCTAATATGGAAGAAAAAGCAGGAATGAGCTCAGTGGTGCTGCATCTGCTCTCCCAAGCTAAGGACGAGGAAGGAAGGGGTCTGGCAATTGTATAGATCCACCAGCTGGCTCAGCACAGTCCCAGTGCAGACATCAGCCCTGCCCCAGCTCTGCTTAGGAACATCTTTCCTGGTGGTGTTTTTCTCGCCACCAGAGTTTAATAATGTTTTGTGAGGTTTTTGGAGACAGGTGTCTGCTGCCCTTTCTCTCCTCACTGCAGAGCTGTGGGGTGACATTTTTTGCTGCTGCCTGGCTGGCTGGTTGTCTCAGCCCTCCTTGGCACCCTGCAGGACTTTTAGCAGTGGAGAGAGCAGAGCGTTGCTGGCAAATGGCTTCCAGGTGTAAAGGAGGATCTATAACTCCCAAAATAAGTGGATTGTGCCATTTTAGTCCCCGTGGACCAAACCCAGCTCCATACAGAGTGATTCTGAAGCTGCTTCAGCAGTGTTCACTGCTTGCACAATTCTTCTTTGCCTTCTCTGGATGGATGGCGCTGCTGCACCAGGATGTGACCTATGGGCCACCAAGGGAACCTCAATGGAAAAAGGGTGTTTGAGACTCAGATACCTTCTCTCCTCCAGCACAGCCCACAACTCCCCAAATCATGCCTTAAATCATGGCAGGGTTTTGCCCGAAGACAGAGGAGACATCCAGGAGCAGCCAAGCAGTGAAAATCCTCACATCCATGCCTGACTCAAGGAAATGCAACTCCTTACTTTGGTTTCCTTCCTGCTTGACCATCCCATAAATGCAAAGTGAGGTCCAGCTCTGGTGTCCATGCCTTGACTAGGGGCATGGTGAGATCTACCTACAGGGCTGAGGCTGCTGGGTTGCTTTAGTCTCAGGCAATGCTTGATGTGCAATTTTTGAACAAGTGCTCCAGTGATTATTTCATTACAGCTTCATGTGAATTTGGCCCCTCCTGTCATTCCCTTAAGAAAGACTGACTCAGTGAGGAGAGCAGGTTCATTTGTCAGTGGTGTAACAGCTGCAGTTAAACACAGTTCCCATTCCCGCTGTGCAGCTGACCAGCTTGTTCACAGGCCTGCCCTGATCACCCAGCCACAATGCCATTGCCTGGTCTGTGCAGCACCTAGCACTGAAAACAGTGATTTCTGAAATATGGGTGCAACACAGAAACAATGTGACAGTTTCTGGATGGAAAATTCTTCGATTTCTTATGCCAGAACCCACCTTGTGCATTGCAAACACTTTTCTTCCTCATTGAGAGGGAAAGCAAACAGAAAAAATGCTTTTTTCCCCACCTAGATGGGTCTTTGGATACTGTGAGCTACTTCACGGTGTAATTTCCCTGGCCCCACCAGCAGCAGGACAGGTCTGGGCAGAATCCATCCCCAGTGCTGGGGATGGGGGATACCAGAGGAGGAGTGCTGGGGCTTGGTATGGGGGCAGGGGTGGAGGGACCGGCACGTGCCACCTGTGCCAGCAGCACCTGCTCACGTGTGAGTCAACTGCAGGGCGGGAGGCTCTTGAGAGAACATAAGAAGGAAAGCAGATATTTAAGAAATTAGTCACAAACATAATGGCTTAATCAAGAGCCTGTTGGAGGCATTTGGGTTCCATTTCACCAGAGGCTGTTCCAGCCACCTGGGCCAAGATGTGAGGATCAGGGGTCTTGTTCAACATCGTGGCTGGTTCTTGACATTCCTGCATCCCTCCACACCTCATCCTGTGCCAGCACCGGGGAAAATCCCTCCTGACACATACCTGCCCATGCAGTGTGTCTGTGAGCCAGCCTAGGAAACTGATCCAGCTGGAAAATAACACAGGGAAGGAGAAAAAACCCCTACATTTTCCCCACAACCAACTCTGATCTCTGACATTGTCCTCACCAGACCCCAGTACCCTTCCAGGTGCATGACCAAGAGAACGGAGCAATTTGCAAGGAGGGAAGACTGGGAAGGGATTTTTGGCTGAAACTCAGCATGGCCAGAGCTAATGAGCTCTGAGAGGCAGGTTGTCACACCACCCTGCACCAAGCTGATACCTGGGTCACCGTGGTCATCCATGTGGGCATCACCTTGAGGCCTCCAAAGGCTCCAAAAGAGACAACACAGGGGCGGCCTCCCCTCCCTTGCACTGCCTGATGCTCCTTTAGCTGCTGCTGTAGATCATAACTTCAGGTCATATTTGTCTTCATAATGACGACCTGGGTACCTTGACAAACCAAGGGAACAGAGGGATGAGATGCTGAAAAGCATTTGATATTTATGCTGTTCACATTTGGCAACTTCAGTGCAAAACGAACATTGAAGGTAAACCAAGTGCAAGTACTGAACAGGGGAGGAAGGATTATTGCATGAACAAAAAAAATTCAGAGGGAATCATGTGAACATAAGAATTCAGAAGCTGAAAGGGGTTGTAGTAATAGCTGTCTACTTCATTTCAGGTTCTGTCTGGAATATATTTTAGTAATAATAGGAACAGAGGCACACTGCTATTAGTCAATTTAGTCGAAACATTTCTGCTGAGACATTTTTGCTGTAAGAAACTAGAAATTTTACTATAAAAGAGTGTTTCTCTATTCCATAAAAGAAACTAGTTTTTCCTGAGGAAAGCCAAAATGTTTCACTGCAGCTAAAACTTCTTTTTGTCAAAAAATATCTCAGTTGGAAAAGGGCAGGAAGAGATAAGGAGAGGATTTTCTTAGTCTGCTCTAGCCGTTAACCACTTTGTGGCTTCATATCTTGATTTCATGACCTCTAATAAAAAGTTAAGCTACAGAACGAGTCCCTGCATGATGAAATTATTTTTTTCTGTCTCTACAAAGTGCTTCAGTAGATGTTTGGCACAATGCAGGAAGTTCTGATAAGAGATACTGTCAATAAATTCCCAGCTGCATTAGGACGTAAATATAAAAGACAAGTATTACCAAAAAAAAACCCCAAACAAGAGTAACAATTTATGTTAAGAGCATTCAGAATAAAAAAAGAAAAAAGTAGTTGGTGTAAACAAAACTAGAGGTTTGAATTAGATCTCTAGTTTGGTTTGTCCAACTACTTCAATCTGGCTCAGGAAATAAAGGCAGAATCTGTCTTTTTCATTGTACACCTACCATTTCATTATCAGGACTATGAAAATGTGCTATCAAACTTAAATTGTTACTTCTCATCTGTTGCCTGAATGCAAACCCTTTGCACAAAGAAGCAAGACTATGTGGCTACATTTTCCTTACAGTAAAACGAATGGGAACAAGGAGGGAATAAAAGCCACCAGCAAAACCTACTCCTTCTGTTTAAAATTATAGATGTAAGCAAAGAGCCCAGGGAGCAGCCCATATTAGGCAAAGTGCACTCTTTTCTTGTAAAAAGTTTGAAGAATTGAAGGTCTGCTCTCCCCACTTACGACCGTCAGCGTGCTTGTGTACTGGGAATGAAAACAAGAGGAGATGTGAGGATACGGAGTGGAAGGAGGGGCTGTCAGCTCCCGGCTGCAGGGACTGAGCAGAGGATGGGGCGATGAGACCTGCACAGGGGGAAATCATGGGGCCACCCGGGCTCCAGCATGGTCCTCATGGCTGAGCTGGCATCAGCATCACTGCGGCACCCACTCTGCAACAAAGGGAGGACCTTCTGGCCAGGGGGGGTGCAGGGAGAGCCCCATCCCAGGGGCTTGCCCACGTTGCCCACCTCTGTGCTGCTGGTGTCAGTGATGGACCATGCTCAGGCCCATGCCTCACGTTGCTTTGCTTGGCAGCTCAGCAAAGAGTCCCTTGTGCTCCTGAAGCACCACCAGACAGACTGTGCCCACCCAAGACAGAGCACTCTGCCTGTGATGACAAAACCAAAGCTTGTTTTAGCTCTGGGAGCCTCACTGTACCGGACAGCACTGGGTAGCCTAGCAAGGACATGGCAAGAAATCCAACCTGTCCGAAGCACCATGTAATGCTACACCTGCATCAGACTCCCAGGTATGATTTCTGCCAGCTCTGCAGCTGAAAATGTGCTTTCTGGTATCTGGTCTCTATCAAGCTTCAGGGATCAGATTGGTTTATGAACCTGCTTATATTAAGAGCAAACAATTTATCACTGTGGATTTTCTGTGGAGTTGATTCGCTGTTCCTCTGGTTCCACAGCTACCTACTCCTGAGAGCTCAAACCTCAACCCATGGCTTCTGGGAGCTGTGCAGCATGTGGTGACTCTGTGGGTACCTCTCCCTCCTTCTGCCCTCAAGACACAACTCAGATCTGGCATTTTTAACCTTTCTTTTTAATTTTCTGTCATGCAAGGTGGATCACAAACATCATATAAAGGGTTCTGGTGTATAATATGAATGAGAATGGTGCACTCTCTATGCTTTACACAATATCCTTCTTTACATGCCATGGCTTTTGGGTTGGTTACACCACTATCAATAAGGTGTGTTTTTTTCCAGATAGACTCCACATGGCATACCGTATGTTTAAAATTGCTGCATCAACAAATCAAAGTAAACAACCTTCTCTCCCCTGTGAGATGATGAAAAACATAAATTATGTAGTCTTTAAACAAATGGTAAAGAGTTTCCTTATTAGGCTTCAGGGTCCTGTGTGTGTATATGCCCATTGTAAAATCCTTGTCATTCCTGGGTCTGTAGGTCTGTATAATGTTCCTCACAGGTTCAATTGAGTGGTCAGCATACCAGACTTGGGCTGGGGGATTTGACATTGACCCACACACACACACATCCATGTGCATATATATGTGTGTGTGTGTGTATATATGTATATATATATAAAAACTACAGTGAAAAGTGAAAATCTCTGCTGTTTCTTTTGCAAAAATATTCTTGATGGTGAAAACTTGCCTTGCTTTCAGGAGCATTTTTTCTTCCATTTCCCTTCTGTATTATTTTCGCCATTTCTTGGCTTGCATCTTACATTCAACATTTTGCTTTACCAGGTAAGAAAAACACATCATCCACGGCTGGGGACACAACTTTGTCCTTCCCATCCATGTGAGCTCTAGTCCACCTCCATGTCCCTCAGACAATGGACACAGCCACATCCTCACCCACTGCTTTTCCCAGCCCACCACTTTTTCCTGGCCACAGCCACCAAAGCACCTGGAAACCAGGAAAGATCTTGGTTGAAAACTGAAAAAGGACACGGAAAACACTGACTAAAATTGCATCAGCTGCTTTGCTCAGTCTCCCCATGGCTAGCTGGGCTGTGGGAGATATCTGGGTGAGCTTCTGAGGGGCAGTGGATGGGAAGAGCCCTGTGGTGCTGTGCTCACTTTCCCAGGCTGGCCATGGCTGTGACCATCACCTACCTGAGAGCACCTGCAAGTGTGAGAGTCTCAGCACCAGCCATTCCCTTCATAAATAATTTTGCTTAAGCAAATAGCACCAAGTTCATTGTACTCATTATGGGAATTATCTTGAATAAGGCAAATACTGAGGTTATCAGAGAGATATGTCTTATCTAAGGCAAATGGCAATTTTTAGGGGGGTCATCACTGTTGACTAATTAAACATGTTCCTGATGGGATGTCTGGCATGTACTTATCCATGGAAATGCCTCACTTTTTCTGGGTAGCCTTTGAGAACCAAAGCACGTCCCGGTCTCTTGCCCAACTTCTATTTCCCATGCAGTTACCTGTTATCTCAAAGCAAATGTGCAACAGAGGAAGAGAACCAACAAGAACTCTCCAAACTGGGGTGCTGGACCACAGCTGGGCCTCCAAGTATTGCAGCAACACAAGTAAGAATTGTGTACAGCCAAATGGACTCAATATCTCAACATCCTGGCCATTCTCCACCTCCTTTCTATAGAAGCTTTCAGGCCACCACTCTGCCATGTCTCATCTGAGATGTAACTGACATTAAAGATAGAAAATCTTTCAAGTTACCTTAACTGAGTCAATGGACAGCCATCCCAGGATCAACCCATGAAACTGCAATCTGAGGATGATTCCCCCCCCCCCCCCCCTTACTTCTCATGGACTGGTAAGGAACAGTTTCTATCTTTGAAACTATAAATAGGACTGGAAAACCCTGTACTGCACAGGTAAATCAGCAGCACTAAGGATGTCTTCAACTACGTCAACACCTCAATTCTCATGACTCATTCAGACCAGTTGCTATTTGCAGTAGCTGAGCAGGTTGCCAGCATTGAGGAGCCCACCTGCATGACTCCCTGAGAGACCTGGTGACATTACCTCTTTTGAAAAGCTGAAAAAAAGAGAAACTAGGATATTAAGATCGAAATTGCTACTTTCCCAAATACTAGGAGTGCTCAGCTTGAGATTTTTCTGAATGTTCCATATTTCATAGCACCAAGCAGATATTGTGTTTTGAACATAAAGACTTTGCACTGCCTGTGAGCACTCAGACATCAGGACATCTGCAGGGTGCCCTTACATCCCTGCCGAAGCACAGCCAAGTCAGTGCATGTCACCCACCTCTCCCCTCTCTTCCTGCCCTTAGTGCACCTGTACACGCCCGTTCAGCAGACCCGTGAAGGGACAGGAGAGACAAGAGAGCAAAAAGCAAATGACCCATGCCCAGGGACTTCAGCTCAGCTCTTCATGTGGAAGGCACTCAGATGCTACAAAGTGTGGTAGCAATGTATCACAGTAAAGTGAGACATTAGTGTCTCATGCTGGGCATAGAGAAAATGAGGAATACACCAAAAAAGTGCATGTGAGTAATTTGCCACATACTTTGTGCAGCTTGCATGAGGGAGGTGCAGGGAAGAGATAATTTCTCCAGCCTGGTGTTGGAACACCCTCCTCACACCATCTGTTCTCCCTCATCTAACCCACCACCTGCTTTCTTCAGCAGTCACTGAAAGAGCCCCCCAGAGCCCTGTGTGCTCCCAGTGGGTCCCCAGCCCCTCCTGGAGTGCAAAGACTGAGAGCTGGAGGGAAGTAGCACAGAGCACAGCACGTGAGGAATGTCCCACCTTCTCTTGCAGCTGGAATCACCTTGTGTCCAGGAGCAAAAGAGAAAGAAATCACCTCTGTCACTGCCACAGAGCAGGGTTTGACCCTGTACCCCCTTTGGCTGCCCGTCCCCAGGCTGTGGCTGAAACCAGGGAGCACATGGCACATGGACACCAAATTGCTCATCATGCCATAGGAACACTGGCCATGTGGGAGACATCCCAGCTGATGAATATAGCCTTGGCCAGATGGAACAGTGTCTTGATGAAAATAAGTCTTTGAGTTTAGTTAAGGAGACTGTTTTCAATTAAATGTGCATTTCCTAAGGTGATGAGTAATTTGAAGGTGATTTTTGGCTTTGATGTCTCAGCACATACTTCAGTTGACTTCTTTAAATGCCTGCTCTTTAAGTGCACCAAGGTAAGACTATCCACAGTTTCTTCCCTGCTTCTGGCACTATCAGTCTTTCCTGGTGCCACAAAATTTTTATCTGATTACTCCTAATCAGATGTCCCTACCCAAGGCAGGGGGTTTGGAACAGGATGAACTTTAAGGTCTCTTCCAACTCAAACAGTTCTGTTATTCTATGATTCTAATTTTACTTGTCCCACCTGGTGAGAATTCCCTGGAGTACCAGCCCTCATGTCCTCATCCTTGGCTTTGAAGCAGAAAGGCTAATTATCTGGAAAAGTGAAAAAACTTATTTACTGTGAAAAAACAAACAAAGAAACAAAGCAGCTCATGCAAGGAAAGCTAGAGATAAGCATTTAAAAATCCTAAACACCTGACATTTTACCTGAGTTGAGATTTTTCTGCCTCTGCTAATTCAACGCACTTTGACATAACATTAGGGACCTGACTCCTGTTCCATTTATCTCACTGAAATAAATAAAAAAGAATAAATCCATTCTATTCTGAGGAACGAAACCATTGTTAAAAGGGCTGGAGGTCACCAGTAGGCGTATCAAATCCAGGCAAATTTACATGGTGTAGGAGTCCCCAGATTTGAGCCACAGTGTAGCTATTAAGTGAAGGATCAGGGGTTCATTATTTTAATTTGGCACTCGATACAAGGTAGCAGGTGACTGGGGAGCACGTTCAAGCAATCACTGTGAGTCAGATTTAACTCATGCTTTCTTTGAGGGCTGCTTACCATTATCTCCCCCAGAAACCTTTTCAGGCATCAGGGTCGGGGAAACATGCACCAAAACGCTCCCTCCCCATGGGTGGAGGGATGGAGAGTGAGATGGAGCAGGACGTCGATGCCTGCACAGCCACAGCCACAGCCACACCCAGCCGAACCAGGCTGGGCTCTGCAGGAAGCAGCCCCTCCGTGCACCAGCAGGGCTCCAAAGCCCCATTTCAGCATCTCCTACCCAGGAGGGAAACTGCTGCCCATCTCTGCCCTCCCAGGACTGCTCATGCTGGAGTAGGACCAATAAAGAGATGCTGTTTACATCTCCACTTCCTCACTCTAAATCTCAGGAGAGTTATGGGGTATATTTTGCTTTCATGTGCTGTGTTCCTGAGGCGCATCCTACATTTCCTGCTCTTGCTTTTGCCTGTGCATGCATTGCCTCTGTGGATACTGCCTTAGCTTTATCCCAGCTAAGCTTTTTTATCTGGACTCTGCTGTTTATTGCTTAATACATCCCCATATAGTCATTTGGCTGCTGAACACAAGCCTTGTGAAAGGAAGAAAAGAAGTGGAAGGACACTTAAAGTAGCTTTAAAGGCTTATTACCGTAACCAGCAGTTTGTGCCAGATACTATATAGCCAAAGCACTGAACAGAATTTCAAAACCTACCATAACCCTGAGATTTCAGGCTGATTTTTCTGTTATTTCTTTATTCACCGTCACTAGCTCAAAAAAGTGTTTTTCAGTGTATAGGCCTGTACCAGTACTACTTTTGCACATGGGTTAAAAGAAAGACCCCAAGCACAAGGGCAAAAGCCTCCAGTGGAGATGTGACTTTGCAGGTCTGCCCTTCCAAGCAGGTCCCTGGCAGTGCTGGTGGCTGGAGGAAATGCTCTCCTGAATGCTCAGGGAGGAGGGGCAGCACCCATGACCTAGCAGTCTGCCACAGAGAAGAGCTGCTAATGGCATTTCTTATCCCTTGGCAAAAGCTGCTGCTGATAGTAATTTCCATTTCCACCCATTCCCACTTCCTATTAGGCCATTTTGTCTCCTGCAGCCAAGCAGAATAAAATATTTGTGTTGGTGGAACACAGTCACCTCAGCAGCCAGCAAAGCAAGCCCTGCAGTGCAACTTACTTAGAAAGTTATTGTCATGATTTAGAGACATTCTGGTATTTTTTTTGCTTCTTCCTCACTCATCCTTCTTCATCCTTCTGTTTTTTGCCGCCAGGACTGCTGCCATAATTTCTGGTTTCCACCACAGGCAGAGGCACCTGTAGTGACCAGCTCTATCCTGTGTGTGGCTCAGCCTGAGCTGACACCTGAACAGCTTTTGGAGAAACAACCTGCTCCATCAGGTCACAGTGCTTCCTCCACAGTAATGGGAGGACTTGGAAATAGTATAAATATTTCTGTGTCCAGTATTCAGATCTGGGAAGGGGGCTTACAATCCCAAATCCGGCACCATACCTCTCCAAAGGGCATTCTCAACCATCCCAGCTTGCAGACCCTGCCTTCCCAGGAGGCCCCCAGAGGGAAGCCAAGGATTTGCATTGCTTATCCTACAGATCCATGTCCATGTTGTTTGGTGTTTAAGTCAGGTGTGCCAGCTCAATGGATGGATGGAATGGTGAGAGCGTTAGGGACACCTTTGGGGTCATGGTGACTCTTTATAGTCACACTGTAGTCAGTTCTCCTGCACTGGGTGAGCCCCAGCTCTGAATCTGGCCATGTACCATGTTTTCTTTATCTCCCACAAGGTGTGTGCAAAAGACAGCTCTCCTGATGCAGCAGCACTGTTCCTTGCCTTCTCTTCCTGGGACAGAGGGCAGGCAGACAGGAATCGGCTGCAGAGCCAGGCTTGGAACCCCTCAGAGGGCAGTGGAGTTTAGATGTCTGTTCATTCAGTCTGCAGTGAAGGCAGAGCCTGTTTGAAAACCTGGATTTCAGCAGGGCTCAAAAAGTCAAAAGTGAAGACATCCTGTGGTATAAATAGGGCATGTCTAACTTAAATGTCCTCTCAGAAAAGAGTTTACCTTTTCATCCTTACGCCACGAGCCAGAAGGCAAGGATCAGTCCCCTCCATTTTCCCTCTATTGTACAGCCCCCTCTGAAAGATTATTAGACCCTCAGGGATGTTTAGATACACTGGTGATGGGCACATCTTGAACTCCTCACAAAAATAAATTTGCTATGACTGTTATAAATTAGTTGGGGATTTATTATCTTTACAGCCCAAAGCTCCGCCTCTTTGGTGCCTGTGTTGGTTTGAATATGACTCGGAGGCCCAGTGTCAAACCTGAGCTTTGAATAGGATCCCACAAAGCATTTGCTTCCTTCTGATCCCAAACATGATGGCAAGTGCCCAACAAATGAGTCAGTGAGGTTCTGTGAATCTGTTTATCAGACAGCAACAATCATTTGTGGAAGTGTCTTTGGTAGCAACAGAAGAGTCTATTTGATGGTAGCACTGACTAATGTAAATGAGGATTAATTAATGTTTTCCTGCAGTGATGTTGGCACTGATAGTGCCTTATTCATGTAATTTAATTTCTATTGACAGGCTGCTAATGGAAATGGATAGCAATGGGTGTCTCTTCCATCAGGCACGCTCTGCCACAAAAATAATTCTCTGAACTGGCAGTTGGACTCATTCATTGCTGGAAATGTGAGGCAGTAAAAGAGGATGAGTCAGAAGTGGGAAACAAAGGGACTTATTGTCTAATTCACAGCAGTCCTCTCCCAGGTATCTGAACCAGGATAAATTTGGGGGTTCAGGTCTGTTTTGGGCTTAACTGCTCCTGACACTTAGCTTCAATTTAGCCCCAAAGCATGGATGTGCAGCTTCACAGTGGGAAGGAGCATATTCAGAGTGGGCAGGTGGATGTGCAGGCAGTCCCACAGCTCAGGGCACAGGAGGGGAGAGGCTCAGCTCCGGATCTCTGGCTCCGTGGCAGCCCAGCACAGGGGCCAGGGAGGAAGGATCAAGCAGGGTTAACACGCACCAAGTCGGGTCATTCCCTCCCCCTGGAGAAATCCGAAGCAGTCCCTGCTTTGAACAGGGCCCCAGGAAAGCCACTGGTGTTATTCTAAAGCAGTACCCAGAAACAGCTGCTGGTGTTCAGGGGTGGTTTGAGTTCAGCAAAAGATTCAGGTTGGGACACCCCTATGGATGAGAAAAACATGCCAATTTCCTTCCAGTGTTCAACCCCACACTGTCCTCAATTGCTCCCCTCACTATTTTGAAGTTGGAGACTTGCAGCTCATGAGAAATCATGGAAGTAGGAAAGCAGAAAGAAATACTCCTGTGAAAAAACATCTTCCCTCTTACCTAAGTAAGTAATGTACAAAATCTAATTGTCCTGGGTTAAACCGTGACACACATACAATTTTTTTTTCCGGTTTTGTGTAATTAATTTTGCATATTGCTTACTTTTTGAGCAAAGATACACTTTCTAAGTCTCCTTTTGCCTATGGGATGAATTTCTAAGGGACTGCAATTTTATCCTGTCTTGAGGAAGCTCCAGGCAAGGCTTACTGAAAGATCTCCTGGGAAACTGGGGAATTACCATCCCATCAGAGCCTGACACATGCCATCACCCCTCTCCTTGCAGAACTGAATGGCAGGGAACCATCTTTCAACATCTCTGTATCTTCAAACCCCACCAAATGTCTGACACTGAAGAAATTTTAGCTGTTGAAGGTCTTCCTATGATCACCCTGAAATATTCATGACCCCATTTTCTCACACTCTTGCTTATATCACGGTCAGTAGAAAAATACTTTGAAATATGAAATGTGCCTGTTCATAGTAAGTGGTAGGGCTGGAACAAGAGCAACACAGCAACCTGCCACGACCAGCCTGGAAACAAGGCACAGCATCACCGCTGTGAGAGGCAGGAACAGCCCCAGGAAGAGCCCCGTGGCCGGCAGCTGCCCCACAGTTCTGCCTGTCCCCACACGAAAGGGCCTGCAGCTCTCCCTCTAATCTGATCACCCATTTACCTGCTCGCCATTAGCATTTGCTTAATCCTCATGCCTTCACTGCACTCCAACCCTGTCCTTTCAAAGCAGAGCAATAACCTCTCCCCTCCGGGCATTCTGCTGCTGCTATCCCCATTCTCTGTCCAAACCGGAGGCTTTAGTTTGATGCTTCTGCTGTGCTGTCATTGCAGCAGGAGCGAGGAGAGTCTGGCACCTTGGAAAATGAAATCTACACCATCTAAAGTCAAGCATCCAGAAGCAGGGAATGCTGAAGCTGTGAGGGGCTGTAATGCCCAATTGAATCACAGTGGTACCCCCTGCATCAAAGTCTGGGTCTGGGTGAGATCAGCTGGACTCAGAGCTGTCCCCTGGGTGGTGACAGCACAGATGTGGCAGCCCAGCCTGCACAAAGCCTTCCCAATGCCCTGGTAGCTGAAACCATTGCTGCAGTATAATTTATTCCCCACTGCCTTCTGGGGTCTCTACTTATTGCTTTGAGCAGGGAGCCCCCAGCTGTGGGGATCAGAGTCCCTGTTTGCCACCATGGCACACTCAGATGAGGAGCCAAACCTACTGAGAGTCCCCAGGAGGCCATCCACACCGGGCTGGGATGCAGTGGTGTTCCCCATCGCTTCTCCCACTGATGCTGAAACAATGGTAAATGTGCCAGGAGGTGGGAGTGGAAACAGCTCCCCAGCACCATGCTGAAGGCACTCCTAAGGAAAGCCCTCTGCATTTATAACTGAACAGATGTGGAAAGATTTGGGGGAACAGTGACAAGAGCACAGGGCTTTCTTCTCCCTGCCATTACACAAGGCCAGGGTTGTGTGGAAGTATGGTGACCCTCATCAGACAAGCTCACATGGTTAGAGAAAACAGGCAGTTTAGAGCTCTAAAATCCCTTCTTTGGGTTTGAAAGAGAAGGAGCAGTTCCAGTCTAGGTATATCTGAGCACAACTTATGGAGTTGTAGGTATATCTGAGTAGGTATATCTGAGCACAACTTATGGAGTAATTTGTTAATTACTCAAGGTAAGTGAAAAGAAGGGTTAGCACCTGCACAGAAGGGAGGACTGTTAACAAGATGATAAGGTTAGGGGAAAAAAAAAAAAGGCAAAAATTACTGCCTAAGGAAGGGAGAAAGGTTAGTTCAAGGTAAGACCTGAGGAAAAGCGTTAATAACAGCCTGCAGAATCCTCGGCCTTTTGCAGTCAGCAGAGCTATGGAGGCTGGCTCCCAGGCTCACCTTTGTCTCAGAGGTATTTCTCCCCTTTGCCCTCCCTTCCTACAAGCCCCTGCCTGCACAAAGTCCTGAGCGTGCCAGCTGTGACCGGACACCTATTGTATTCCCTAAGGGGCAGAGGGGATGGCGTTTGGACCTGTCCCTCCACTGAAATGCTCTAATTAGGTGACTATGGAAAGTGACTTCAGTCCACCTCCTGCCCCCTCCCTGCCTGGGGCAGGGAGCCGAGCAGCAGTCCTGGCCCCTTTTAATGGGAATGCCAAATAAGGAGTGTGCACTAGGACTTCTCTTTCCTCTTTCAGCATCTTACAGCCACATGTTACAGCTGCTGCCTGGATTGGGGTCCTCACTGCCAACAACATCCTAAACCTCCATAGTGCTCTGGCAGCAGGCAGGGGCAAGCAGGAATTCCATCCAAACTGGAGGCATGCAGGGGATGTGTGGAAGAGTGGTCAATGCATTCATGTGCTGGACAGAAACTCCAGCTGTGTGCCATAGGATGCTGGATGCCCAGTGCTCAGTGCTCCCAGTCTGTGCTCTGGCCATGCCTGCCCGTTCTCCTTCTCTGTGGATTTGGCTGTGCTGGGGACTCATTGGCTAATTTTACAGGGCTGCCTGAAGGTTTTGTGACAGGGTACAACAGCCATGGGACCTCACTGCTTAGAGATCTTGTGCTGAGGCTGAGCATCAACCTGCTCCTGCCTGAGCAGTGGTGGGTGCCCAGCAGCACCTCTGTGAAAGTGGCACTGCTATGGAGGCTGGGCAGCTCTGTGGTGGGCAGAAGAGATTTAGCTGTGGTGGTTCCTCTTATTTTTATCACCAGTATCCCTTGCTGGACAGAGCTGACAGGGGCTCTGCAGCAGGCGATGTCCCACTGGAAGCACAGGGTTGCCCAGAGGCTGGCAGATGCCACACTGCTGGAACTGAAATGGTTGCATGGATGATGGGGCATGTCTTCTGAAAGTCACTTTTGCACTGTTAGGTGGTTCTGCATTTTGGGCATTGACAATCATCTTAAAAACCACTCCCACACATTTGATCCCTGAGAGGGTGAGCACTGAGCTTCTATCCTCAAGCTCCAGCATTTTCTGCTGGGGTACCAATAATTTATTCGTGCATTTGGTGCTTGATAAGTCCACGTACTGACCTCTGTGAAAAGGGTCATTTAGATCATCTGTCAAGGGGATGTGACTCAGGACTCACTTTTTGCTGGATCCATCGAGAGCACGTAGCAGCGTCTAACAAGCATGCTTGCTGATCTTCTGATAATAATACCATGTCACCCTACATCTTCAACACTCCCATCCCACACAGGCTTTCCATATCTGTTTCACTTACAGAACACAATAATTATGTGTTTCACACGTGAAGCTACGATGGCAGCCCAGCATTATTCAGCTGGCGGTGTTTCAGCGCTGGTTGTAGTCTACTCTCTCCGCCTGAGAGGTAAACAAACAGCCTATTTAATGAGTACCAAATTCTGTCAATGCTGGTAGTTGCTATGGTGAGAATTCCCAGCACGACGCTGCAGCCCTTGGTCACTCCAGGCAGAGAAACGTGGGCGTTTCGGATCACAACACTCTGTTTACCAAGGTAGGTCTGAAACGCATCAGAGGGCAGGGGTGGAGGCTGCTGGAGCGGGGAGCCTGCTAAGGAAACTGCCAGAAACAAACACTCATGGATGGGAAGATGCAGGAATAATCAGAAAACCAGCTCAGGTCAGCAGTGCCGGATTCAGCGCTGGCTCAGAGCTGCTCAGTTGCTGTTGCATTGGTATTTTTCAGGGCAACCCGGAGCGTGCAGGGATCCAGAGCACAAAATCCCTGGGCACAGCAGTCAGCAAAGGCACCAACCAGCAGCTGCAGATGGAGGAATATCTGTGCTTTCAGCCCTCGGGGAAGGCTGTGCAGAAGAGATGAGAGAGCTGATAGCACTTAGCTTGATCTGCCTGCTGCATCCTCACTGCTCCAGGAAGATTGCAGGCTCCAGGGCTGTCAAGCCGTCAACTTTCACTTGGTTTGACAACAAACTCACTTCACATACATGGTTACACTTAAAGAAAATAAGAGGAAGAAAAAAAGAAAGCTGTTGGAGCTAGCAATGCCCACAGATGCTTCCTAGAAGTAGAACGTTATTTTGTGATCTGGCACCAACATTTTAGCAGCCTATAAAAGGTAAAGTTGGTACTACAGCCAGCCATTTGTACTGTACAAATAAGAGCTGTGAATATATTCTGGAAGCAATGTCAAAGAGGACCAGATGGGAAATGAGCAGCATTCATTCTAATTTAACAAAGACAGCTAACCCAGAATATGCATTAACATGTAGCATTTTTCATCTGCCTCCATTCAGAACAGATTCTCAGTATCATTTCCAAGGAGAGGAAATTGAAGGAATACTTACTCCTTGGTGAATTACTGTTCTCTCATAATTGGAGAAGTTTGGCATTCGAAGCTAGGTGTAATATGTTTTCCCTGGAAATGTATGCAAGGACACAATACACCCACAAACCCTGTGTTTGGGCATGCAGCCAGCTCTGTATGTTTTGGTCCATGCTGGATGGATCCAGGGTTTCAGAGGCCTTGGGCACGTTGCTGGCCTGCAGAGAGAGTTTTCATAAGGCAGGGCAGTGAGGGGACGCTGTGCCAGTCATACAGAGGGTCTGACACCACAGCTGGGGGGGTCTCTCTCCAACCTCAGGTCAGTTTGCATCTTTCAGTGACAGCAGGTCTGATTCCCTGTTTCTCTGCATATGGACAACATGGCTTGTGTGTGACATATGCTTTAGACACATGCTTTGAGGGCTGAACCCAAATTTGAAGGCTACCAAATCCGAGATGTAGATTTAACAAATGCAAACTCATTTTTGACTCTTCCAGGGGGCATTGAGTAGGGTGAGCCTGTTTGAGGGGAGGGATCCCAGGGTACAATATGCTGAAGCATTTCTTCATGTGTTTAGTAGAACCTCTGATCCTATTTTTAAACAAAGCACTATTTCCATTCCCTCTTTTATTTTTCTTTAAATATTTAGAAGGGATTAACCACAGAAAACAAGCCACATCCTGAATTTTTTTTCCTGCATAAATTAAATCTTTTTATTCAAAATTGTTCATTACTGGAACCTCTCTCAACTTCCTCAACTTCCAAGTTCCTTTGTGTAGCATTTCTCTTTTTGAAGTCCAGAATTGCCGCAGTTTCCCCAAACCCCCCATCCTCACACATCACAAAGCCAAAGTTTTATGCCATTCTGCTCAATGGAGCTCTGCATTTAACACATACCATTAACTTACAATGAACAAACAGGTAGCAGCTCTGTTCCACAGCACTCCTCCCTTGTCTGGGAGAAATGCACAGACACAACCCACGCTGGCTCCTGGAGCTTTCTGCTGCTCAGCAGTGTTTTCTCAATATTTTTGGCATCCCCTGGGCCAAATTCTACCCCATGAGCAGCCTGTCCTGATCCAATCATGGGGAGGCCTGCTGCACAGCCTCTCTTTTAATAACAGCAAGCAGAGTGAAAGCCTGAAAAACAGTTGAGGTCAGACCAGATCACCACCAAGTTCCTGTCTGACCTTGAAAACCTGATAAAAATGCACAGCTCTGGCTGCAAGTTGACACTGTACACAAAATGCTTTCAGTACAGCTGCAGTACCTGTTTAATGGATCCCTTTGGTCCCTCAGCTTTGTCTACGCAGAATCCCATTTGGAGAGACTACTTGTAACTCCTGGCCAGTGGTCTGCATCTGCACAAATCCCCTTCCTATCTCTCTCAGTAATACTCATAGTATGCCGCTTATGGTATGTGAAGAAGTCACTTTCAGAAGCAGAATAGGATCTCCAACTTCCCAGGCTAAGGTTTGGCCCTCAGTTCCAGGGACAGTTGTGCTGGCTTTTCTTGGTAGGAGACCCTGTGCACCAGGGACTGACCAAATCCAGCAGCAGTCCCTGGCTAAGGTCTGCAGCCAGCAGCACATCATCCCCACAGATCACCCCAATCTCTGCTCCTGCAGCTCTGGGATTCTGCCCCTGCAGCCCTGGAACAGGGTCACTATATGCCCTGTGTGTGCTGTGCAGTTTGCTGTGAACAACACAGCAGAGGCTGCTGGAAGTGCTGGCAGCGTGTTTCACTCCCTGCTTCATCACTGCTTTGTGTGCTGAGCAGGCACAACCTGGTTATCGGTGAGGGAAGCGAGGCACAGGCTTTGAGAGTTTTATAAAGCAGCCCTGAACACTGTGAGACTGCTGCTGTGTGAGTATTCCAGGAATTGTCACCACCAGGAACAAATACAGCTGGAAAAGAATCTTAACCTGTAATTATATGCAATACGGTGCAGCAAATCCTCCACACTGCACAGCCTTTTTTTCCTACACATTCAGCTTCTGCAAAGCTAAGGTGCAGGTTGTCCCCTGTTCATTAGGGCTGGGGTAATGACTTACAAGGGCTCCTGAAATCGTTGGCTGGGGCAAGGGAAGCAGCATGAATTTTATAGGCAAGAAAGACTAATAATCTTTCTCCCTTCCTCTAAAATCCTCCCTCACCCCTCCCCTCCCGGAACAAACACACTTTTTAAAAGGCTTTTAAATAATCTCGTGTTCCTTAACAAAATTACAGCAGCAGTTTCCTCCTTTAATAGCACTCTTCTTCTTAGTAATCTTGTTTTAGCTACAGTTTTTGATGGAGAGTGCTGGTAGATGAATCATCTCTCACCCCTCTTGGGTTATTTTGCCTGGCTTCAGGAAGAAGGAATTCTGTTTTGGAGCAAAGTCTCCTGTTCAGAAGAGGAAGCTCTCATTTATTTGTGCTTTTAACTAGAAGTGATAAAAAATTTTATTTGAATGGTTAATTGGGGCCTAAATAGATGAATTGTGAATGTCAGTCTGATCCATCCCAGTGGATGGCATGGTCCTGTCTCCCAGTCACTCATCTCAAATGAATTGAGCTGTCTTCTGCAAGTTCGAGGTCTGCTCCTGCACATCACCTTCTTATGGAAAGCACTGGAAGGCACTGGCTGAAGGACAGTCAGAGACTGACTGAGATCCCAGCGTTAATGGAGACAGGTGCACGAGTATTTTAGTTTAAGAGCTATGATATGGACAATTACTTCTCTGACAACCTCAGCCAGAGAGAAACCCAAATAGAAAATGTTTATAAAATTTGTTTTGCAAAAGGTAAAAGGCTGGAGGTGTCAGTGAGAGAAATGGAGGATTGCATGAACATGTGATCAGATAAAATTGCACATTGAAAAGCAATTCAAATAAATTAATTAGTAACTGGAAAAAAAACTATAAGAATGTTATAGTTACTGTCCTTTTTTTTTTTCCCTTCTTTAAATCAGTGTCACTGTGTAAGTGCACTAACAGATCTTTGCACAGGAAGAGCTTCTCTGGTGCCTCTCCTCTGCTGAGGCTGGACTGGCACGATGCTCACACAGGCTCATCCCCAGGTCATATTCAGCAGTGCTGGGTACAGATCTGCACCTCCTCAGGTCTGACTGCTTTACCTCAAATTGTGTTACAGTGGTCTCTACGTGACAGAGGACGCTAACAAAAAGCAATCCCTACTCCTCCAGTGCTGGCTAGGTTTTCCAGGTTACCAGAAATAATGAACATTATCAGCTGCTGTGAAAGAGTCTAGTATCAGTGAGGAGTGCATGAACCCTGCTCTACTGACAGTGAGTAGGATGCTCTCAAAAAAGGTGGAATAATAATTTTAAATAACTCATATTTTTTATTCCCTCATCTACCATACTCTCCATCTTACTCACATTTCAGTTTAACAAGGTGTGAGCTGGTCAAGCCCAGCCACATGGCTAATGTGGAGAAAGGAATGCCTTTGTATGGAGAGAAAATTATCATTTTATCTATGTAAATATACCACAATACATTGCACCATAGAAAATTATTGCATGGACAGATGTCTGCTTTCCTCCCTACTCACTGAATATGTTCTTTCCACAGACATAAACATTTTATTGCATTTTCCTCAATTCTGCCACCGCCCCTTAGCAAGAAAACAGCACCTTCTGGTCAGCAAGAGCTTCTGCTCTGACAAGTGGTCCAGACACAGAAGAGGGATGCCAGACCTCCCTCTTCTCACAGCAGATCATCAAAGATGCCAGTGGCTTAGTCTGAATCTAGATTAGGTTTCAATTAGATAAACTGCTAACTGCATCTTGGGTAATTTCCTATGATTTTTCCATGGGAATCAGAGATCTGATATGCTGGCAGTTGTCTAGACTCAACATACCCAGAGTGGTTTTCTTAGCATTGGTCAGGCCAATTCATGGATTAAAGGAGGAAGGAAAAATTCCTTCCATGCATAAAGCACTAGCTACTTTGGTCACGAGTGGCATCAGCTACTTATAACTCTATTCCTGGAAATGAATGCATGGCTGTCCAGGTGGTATCATCAAGAAGGTTTTGGCTTGCTTGAACCTGGATGGATGTTCCAAGAAAAAGAGCTGGTCATCAGAGCTAGCATTCAATGCAAGACAGGAAGAGCATCTCTGTGCCCTGACCTGCTGAATTAATGCAACTAGGATCCACAAGGACTGATTTCAGAAGGGAACAGGTAAATACAAGCATCAAGGACTTGGGCAGAGCCATTATAAATGGGGGGAAATACCATTACTCATTAGAAAATCATTGGAGGGCTGCTAAAGAGGTTAAGGGATCACCTAATGGAGTCATACAAACAGCATAAGGAATAAATAAGAAGAGATTAAAATCTTGGTACATTATCAAAATTAGGACTAAGTTTGACCAAAGGGAGCAACCACTTATTTCATGCAAGAGGAATGCAGCTTGGGTGAAAATGACCATGAAACAACATAGTTCACAAGCCATAGGAAAGGAAAAAAGGAAAACAGCAAAATAAATACAATGGACTTCCAGAAACCATATTTCAAAAACCACAGTACTGATAATAAGTCTCAGAGAAAAGAGAATTCAGGAAAGTTTGCAGCACCTTAAAGAAACAATGGCAAGGATATCAGTTCAAACAATCCCAGTAGAGCAGGGAAAGCAGCTTTTGTAAGAGACAAACTATTTGCTTAAAACATGACCACTTCATTGACTTGTAATGAAAGAAATGTTTTTTTCAGAAAATTGAGAGATTCACTGGCATGGGAATGTAAATGCACACGCTGAAAAATGTAGGGACCAAACAAGAAAAATCAAGATTCAAAAAGAAATGCAACCAACAGGATCAAGAGCACATCAAGAAAACATAAAATACATTATCAGGGATGTAAAGGCCATCTATCAGAAGAACTATTCAACAGGGAAGAAAAGCACCTGCCTTCTTCACCACAGCTTTCAGTAAAAAGACAATTGTACTGGAATAGTTTACACTGTTGGTGCCATGGATGACAGGGAAAGATCTCAGTCTAAAAAGAAGAAAGAATAAGTAAAGAATACTTGCCTTGATTACATACAATGTGCTTAGACTGCTTGTTAAAGCAATCTCACGGCTGTTGACAGCTCTCTGGGATCCCACAGAGAACCAACAAGGTGTCAGAATACTGCAGAAGTGAGACATAACTCCTTTTCAGAAAAGGAAGGCGCTTTAGAATATGGCACAAGCAAACACCATTAGAATTTACAGAGAAAATTGGAATAAAGAAATGTTCTATAAACATCTGGAAAACAGGGAAATTAGTAATGGCTAACACAAATTTGTTAGATCACCTAGATATTTTTCCTAAAGCTCCAAGACTAAACAGATGCTCAATGGATGGCAAACCAAACAGAAGTCAACAACACTATGCTGTTGCAAAAAAATAAAAAAAGAAAAAAAAAGAGAAGAGAAGGAAAAAAAATTATTTAAGCAAGCATCATGTGGCATGTACAGCCAGGAATGATTTCTGCCTGGTCTGCGATGTGTTCCTCTCATCTCATCCAGAGCTGCAAAGATCTCACTGGAACTCTGTGTCCAGTCTGGGGCACTGGAATTTAAGTTAGTTGAGGAACCGGGGCAGAGGGACTGCAGTGGGACCACACAAATGATGAAGGGTCTAGAAAATATGGTCAACAATCATGTAAGACCCCAAAAATATTCTTTTTTTCAATTGTAGAAGAGAGACATCAGAGAGAGGCACAACACTAGTCTTCAAATCTATAAATGGTAGCAGCAGAGAGGAAGGGAACTTGCTGAGCTCCACATCTTTTGCAAACAGGTCAAGAAGTGGGATCAAGACGTAGTGATGCAGCAGCATGCATTTTCTGATGGTTAACCATTAGAACAGGTTATTACAGCTAAGAAATTTCTATCTGAGGATGTTTTTGCAAGAAGCAGGCACTTTTTGTCCTTTTGTGGAATGGGATAAACCAGACAATCTCTGGACATCCTTTCTGAGCTTGCTTTGTGTGATTCATGCACCAGGAGAGCCATGGGCAGGTGTTTTTTTGAGGATGACTGCAATGAACCTGAGGAGCAAAGGCTGGCTGTAGGTAGCAGACACATGCAGCATGGTTCAGCCAGTTTTGAAAAAGTCTTCTCTGGTGGGTTGTTTTCTGAAAACCCACAAAGAAGACAAGCCACTAGGAGAGCAAGAACTTCACTTTTAAGAGAGTGGATTGTATCTCAGAAGTGAGCTGAGCTGGTTTTCTAATTTTTTTTTTCCTGAGTCACCAGTTAACAATTCCACCCTCACCCCAAGTGTTCCCGTTTAAGCAGGGCTCACACACAGGTGGTGATGAGCTGGGAAGAGCTCTTGAAGGCTGTGTTCAGTGGCTCTCCTTCACTTTATCAATATTGCTGGCCTTTAGTACCCGGCTGGACAAACTGTGTCCAACTGTCTTCTCGGGCCAGACTCAGCACATGCTTCTGCTGGCAGAAGACCAGGCCCCAAAAGCAGAAGGCATGCCAGCTGCAAAGCTAAAACGATAGGAAACCACTTCTTTTCTGCTCTAAAGCCCACAGAGACCAGTGCCAGATCAGAGCTGGGCAACCACTGAAATAGGAAAGGGTGCTGCCAAGATCTCAGCTCCTTTCCTGGCACAACTTCCATCAGGCATAACTTTACTTTCCTAGTAGTAGTCAGGAAGGAAGACAATTATAAGCATTACCTTATGCCTTCTCCACCTGGTCTTCTCTTGGGCTGTACAAGCAGCTCAATCCTAACTAAGAGAAGCCACTCCCAGGTCTTATACTGGATGATATTTTAAACCAACATCTTTGCAGTTCAGGTCTGGTTTGCTTCCATGAAGAGCAAGCACATCCATGTAACACTCTTGTTAAAGACATTACACGAGCCATACAAACCCAACAAGACTCTTCAGTCAAAGTCAAGGGACATGTCTTTACCCTGCCAAGTCCAGAGCAAAACTCAAGATACCTTGCTCCAGCCAAGTTACACAAAGTAGAGAGAAAGAAAATTCTTCTCAGCTGGTTACCCTCTAACTCTGTTCTGAGCAGTATTCTCCATCCATATCCTTAACCCTGGCCCACAAGGCTTCACATGGAGAAGGAAGGAGAGAAATTAATTCTTCACAGCTGGTTCTGTCCTGCAATGCCTTGCTCTCAAGGACAGGCAGCTGTAGCCTTTCTGGCCACAAAGGGAGGGTTAACTCCTACCCTGCCAATTTTCAGATGGACATCATCCAAAGTGATCTTCTTGCCTTTAACTTTGCCAAGTGGACACATTCCGGCCTAGGTAAGTGAGATGTATGTCCATGTCCATATGCATACAGATAAATGACATCCCTATACCTCTAAGGCACATGGATAAACCCTACCACTTCCTAGCTGCTGAGATCCTCCAGGGATATTTTATGCAAGTGATTTAATGAGCATACTTGCAAAGGATTTGCATGCAGGCATAACCTTAGCACAAGTGCACGGCTCGAGCACAAAAGCTAAAATCCTGTCCCAGAGGGCGGGGAATTAGGAGGTGTGGGATGGCAGCACTCCACCCTGCCTGGGACTGGCGGTGAGTGCATCCCTCCCCTGCCACGGGGACCGATGTTCTGCAGTCCTGTCCCCTGTGCAGGATGAGTAACTGCTGACTGCACGTTCAAACCCCTGTTAAAGTCAAGCATGAGTTTTCTCAGCCTTATTTTCACCCCTCTTTCATGCACAGCCCCTGTGCTACAGCCATCAGGAGTTTCCAGAGAAAAGAGAAGGAGCAGCAGCAGGAGGACGCAAGAGTGCAGGAATAGGAGGATATTTGTGGGTTTTTTTATCTGGATCTTGACAGCCCTTGTTTTGGTGAGGAGGGAGCAAAAGAACAGCACCTCAAAGCTTGTGCTCAGCATAGGGAAATTTATATCAACTCCTCCTGAGCAGCAGGCAGGTGCCTGCCTGCATGGGGCTGCATGGACAGCCCCGGGACCCAACACAAAGGCACAAGGACCTTTCTCTGGGAAAGATGAGGGGACGATGACCCCACAGAGGGGAAGCAAAGGTCTCAGCCTCAGCCAGTGGAAAAAGGATGGCTGCTGGTGCAGGGTGCAGCCAGATGCAGGATGGCCGAGGGAGGCAGCGGGTTGGGTGACAGCAGGCTGGGCTGCAGGTGTGGGTGTAAGAGGAGACACTTGCTTGCTTACACTTGGCAGCCAGGGCCTTGAGCAGGCCTGGGAGCGTGCAGCTGATTGGGAATGAGTTATGGAGCCAGCCGCCTCTGGCGTGCTTGCTCAGAGAGGGGGAAGCCCAGTACTGAGAGCTGTCCTGCGCCAGGGGCCCAGAGCCCAGGAAATGCTGGAGGAAAAGGGGGCAAATCCTGCCACTGCACTCCTGGATGCAGGAGTTTGGTGGCCTGTTGGAAATGACCAAGGCACCCAAAGACTGCATAGGGTGTTTTGCTTTTCATCTTACCTAACTTCATCTCCATCCAAGTGCTAGCAGGAGGCAGCCCTGGTGGGAAGGCTGGGACAGTGCCAGGGGCTGGACTGCCCTCTTTCAGGGCTGGTCGCACATGGGTCATCTGATGCACATTGTCCAAGATGCAAGGGATGTCTCCTCTTAACCTTGCTCAGCATTCACCTCCAGATCTGGCCACTAGGCTGTTTTAAAAGCTCAAAATTCATTTTTTAAGAAATAATTTTGCTGCATTACCTGAAAACCATCACTATCTGTAACAGTAATGAACCAGCTTTCTGTAACCAAAGAAGAATAGAGTGAAATTCCAGAGCACTCAAAAAATAATAACCACAGCAAGAGAACTAAGGAGTTCAAGCTGAAAATGGGGCTGCAGCACCAAGAAGAATAAAATGAAAATTTCCCCAAGCAGAGAGAATGGCTGGAAATAGCTGCACCTCCCCTCTCTGCTCCTGTGAAGTCAGGTTACAGTGAGAAAAGGCATTTTAAAATGGCACCAGAGTTTCTAAGTACTGTAGAATACTTACAAAGGCAAAACTAAAGCAAAAAGAGAGCACGCAGTGTGCACAAGGTAACAAAGAAATTCTGTGATACAGCAGGTAACTGAGCTTGGCTCTGTAGAGACTGAGCATATGCTGTAACTACTGGATCATCTTTCTTCTGTATTACATTTGCTTAGCTCAGTGATAAAAATATATGTCTTCCTCCACAGGCATATTGACCACATAGTGCTGAAGGTAGATTGTGAGGTTTTATGTTTGTTTATCATGATACATGCAAACAAAATACCTGTCTTGCAAAATATTTTGGCTGCCATCCACCACATAATAATCTTTAGGCAGAAAGCTCGTCTAAGAAACTCTTTCCCTTCAGACACCAGAAGAGTAATTAAAAACTAAAAAGCGTATGCCTGTCCATTTGAAAGCCAGCAAGAAGCTCAGCTGGGCAAGGAGTATGGGTTCAGTGGAGTTTCTGATTAACAAAATGTAGCAACTTTAAGACCTCAACCCACCATAACAACCCTCCCTCAGCTCTCCCCGGTTTCCCTCTGCCGCCTTCTAAAGGTGGTTATCCCAGAGGTTATCTTAACCAAAAAAATGCTTGAATGCAGTTATCTTGGGAGGCACAGTTTCAAAGAGAGGACACATAAAATAATTAAAAGCAGCATTCACCTATCCACTTCAGAGAGCTCCTGTTTGAGCTCCAGAGGGATGAGAGGGAAAGTAAGGGATGCTTCCTGGAGAGCAAGTAAGGTGAACCAGGACAGCACAGGGGTAGGCTCAGGACAGTGGGGAAGATAGGAAACTGGAGCAGATTGTGGCAAGTGGGAGACGTGGTGGGGAAGGAGAAGCAGGTCTGTAGGTGGGGAAGCAGGAAAGCAAGGGGGGGCGGGGCGGACAAGAGGATTTTGGAGAGCAGCTAGCCAGCTGGCACACATATAGCAGCTGCTGCTGTGTCAGCCTAGGAGAGTAGCTGCAGCTGCACGCTGGCCATGAATAGCAGAGGAGCAGCGTGCCGGCTGGCTGCTGGAGGGACGGGGGCAGCGGGGCGCTGAAAAGGCAGGGGGAGGCTCTCTGAAAGCTTTTCTGCTCAGGGGAACTTGACAGCCCTTTGATTTCTGAGCTGTTTGTTCTCCAATTGTCCACTCCGGTGGATGATCAGTACGAAAGAGTTAAATGGGGAGAGAGGGGAGGGAGAGAAACAGTAGGAAAACTTAGGTCCTAAGTGCAGATCTGGGCTTTGATAGTGTATCCATAGCATGCAGTTGTCTGGATGTATAGTTTTCATAGCTGTCAGCGGGGATCAAAATCACAGGGTGCTTTAAACTAAGCGCGCGGTTACCCTCATATTTGCTTCAGCCACCACTGGAGGAGGACATGATCCACCACTTGGCCATCTGTTCTGTGTGCCGCACATGTCACTCTGCAAGCCCTCCTGTGGGAGCTCCTACGGGGCTGTGGGTTCACACCCCCTTTGTGCCTCCACATGAGCGTGGGCGCGCACACCCCAAGCACTATTCCACAGCCACATGTGGTTCTACACAGCTGGGGGTGCGTGCACCCCACACACTCCTCTGGGGCTCTGGGTGTTCCCAGCCTCAGTGTTCCTCTGGAACCACGGGTGCATCCACTCCACGCACGCCTCCACAACTGTGGGCACACACACCACGCATGTTCTTTCACTACCATGGGTGATCCCATGCTCTGTTCTCCTCCGTGGCTACATCTGCACACACCTTGCACTTACACGACTGCAGGCACGGCCAACCGGGGCCGCCCTCCGCCACTGAGTGCATACTGTTCCTCCGCAGCTGTAGGTGATCCCCCCTGAATACTACCCCACAGCTGTAGGCGATCTTTACTTGAGCACTGCTTTACATCTGTCGGCGTTCCCACCCTGAGCACTCCTGCACAGCTGTAGGTGATTCCCCCCAGCACTCCTGCACAGCAGTGCCAACTGCTGCATTATTGGGGTACTCCCACCCCGAGCATTCCCTGGCTGTGCGTGCTCTTCCATGCATGTCTGCACACTCCCTGGGCAGTTCCACATCTTCGTGGGCGCACACACCCCCTGCTCCCTCACAAGCAGAGGTGCACCCTACACCCTCCTCCTCCGCACACATCCCGTGGCTATTCCTCCGACACCGCGGGTTGGGTGTCCACCCCACAGCTATCAATACACGGGCGCGTGTCCCCCACCCACACTCCTCCGCGCCTGCGGGAGTCCCGCATCTCTCATCCCCCTCCACCACCTGGGGCTGACAGACCCCGCTGCGGGCAGGGCGGAGCGAGAGCCGCCCGCCGCCCTTTAAGAGCCGCGGCGGGAGCGGCGCTGGCCCCACCCGCCGGCCGCGGGGCCGGGCCGTCCCCCTCATTAATATGAAGGCAGCGGCCGCGGCGGCGAATGGGTAATGAAGCTGTCACTCCGGCACCTACTTGTTGGGTGTCCGCGGAGCCGAGGCGCACAGAGGGCGAGCGGAGCCCGCGGGAGGGGAGCGGCGGCGGAGCGCTCCGGGCGGCCCCGCCGGCAGCCCATGCCCTGCGCCCCCCGGCGCGCTGCGGGCGGCTCCCCCACCGCCCATGCCGCGAGCGGCCGCCGGTCCGTGGCCGGTGGGCTCGGCGGGCTCCTCTGAGGCGGCGGCGCGGAGCAGCAGTGGGAGCAGGAGGCATGCGGGGCGCCGGCCGGCCGAGCCGGGCCCCCCGCGCCGCCGCGCTCGGCCTGGCGCTGCTCCTCGCCTCCTGCGTGCAGGTAGGGACGGGGCGCGGGGGGCTGCGCTCCGGCCGCGGGGCGCCGCGGCTGCCTTTTCCCTTCTCCCCGCTCCCTTTGCACCTTGCTCGTTTCTTGTTCATATTTATAGCTATAATACTCTGTGCATATGTGTATGAATATGTATACGATATATATCGCCGCGGCGGGGTTAAACCCGCAGTCGGCGAAAGTTGTCGTGGGGAGCCGGGGACCCGCAGCCCCGCGCTGCCCCCGGCCGCGGTAGTAACGAGGCTGTCTCCCCTTCGGTTTTTATTTTTAGGTGTCCCGGTCCACGGGCTATTTCGAGCTGCAGCTTAACTCGGTGCGGAATGTAAACGGCGAGTTGTTCAATGGGGAATGCTGCGATGGCACGAAAAGCCCCGAGAACCTGGACTGCTCCCGGGACGAGTGCGACACTTACGTGAAAGTCTGCCTCAAGGAATATCAGGCCAAGATCACCCCGGTCGGACCCTGCAACTACGGATTCGGATCTACCCCCGTTCTCGGTGGAAATATTTTCTATTTAAACAGCAACAAATACTCCCACCAAGGCAGAACCCCCGAGACGGGCAGGATTGTTATTCCTTTCCAGTTCGCGTGGCCGGTAGGTTGTTAATCGCGCTCTCGTTATCACCCTTTTTTTGTGTGCTGTTCACCCCCCGCGCCCGCTCCCGTCGGTGCTGCTCCCGCTTCCCCGTTATTGAGCGGGGCCAGCTGCCGGGGCGCTGCCTTGGGCGCGGCCGCCGCTTCCCGGGGCTGCGGGGCACGGCCGGCGGCGCGGGGAGCGGAGGCGGCTGCGCGGCGGGGGCCACCGCAGGCGGTGGGTGCTGCGGGAGCCGGCTGCAGGCTGGCTGGGTGAGGGGCCGCGGCCGGCAGTGGCCGGACCGCGAGAGGCTGAAAGCAGGAAAATCACAATAACGGGGAGAACACCCTTCTCTCTCCCTCTCTCTCTCTCTCTCTCTCTCCCCGCCCGCGCAGCGGAGCCCGACGGCGCGGCCGCGGCGCGGGGCTGCCCCCGGCAGGGGGCGCTGGCGGCGGGCGCAGCGCGCGGGCCGGGGCGCGTGCCGCGGCTCGCGCAGGGCGGGGGCGGGGCGGGGCGCGCGCGCCGGGGGGTCCCAACACCTGCGCGGGGCGGGGCCCCCGCACCTGGGCCGGGCGCGCGCTCCCGCCGCTCCCGCCGCTCCCGCCGCTCCCGCCGCTCCCGCCGCTCCCGCCGCTCCCGCCGCTCCCGCCGCTCCCGCCGCTCCCGCCGCTCCCGCCGCCCCGCACCGCCGGGGATGGAGCCGGAGCTGCCCCCTCCAGCAGCTTTGGCTCGGCGGGGAGAAGCCGGCTCCGAGCCCCGGCCTTGACCCCGCGCCCCCCGGCTGCGTGCCGGCGTTTTGTGTGTGCGGGACCCGCGGCCGCCCCCGCTGTGCCCTCCGCTCCGCGTCTCGGGGGTGCAGTGGCTCGCCCCCGCAGCGCGCTGTTACCTCAGTCCCCGCCGCCTTGTGCGCCGCACACAGAACGGTCTGGGTTGGAAGGGACCTTAAAGACCATCTCGTTCCAGCCCCGCTGCTGTGCACAGGGACGCCTTCCACTGGCCCCGGCTGCTCAGAGCCCCATCCAACCTGGCTTGGAACACTTCCAGGGATGGGGCATCAGCGGGGGCTGCAGGCCAGTGCAAGTGTTTGTCCTTGGAGACTGAATGCTTCCTCCTGCTTTTGGGGGTGCTGGACGTGGACAGTGCCCGGCGCTGGGGAGCGGTGGGAGGGAGGGAAGGGAGGCTGGGCTCCCTGCCCGGCTGCCGGCAGGTAGGATCCTGCAGGGAGTTTTACAGCTGTTGCCCTCAGCCCTTCCAAGTGGGCCACGGGGTGGAAGATGCCAAGCTGCGAGGTGCTGAGGAATGGGGATGGTGCAGTGCCCCGGCTCGGTGGGGTGATGTGTATTGGAAGCCTGGGTACCTGCGGATTGCATTTGGCACCTGGTGACCAACAGATGAAATGGCCCTTGCTGACCTCTCAGGCCGTAGCTCAAGGGGTCTCAGTTACTTGAAGAATGCCTGCTAGGAATGGGCAGGGACAAAAATGCTTTATTTGCATTTTAAGCTAAAAGAAGCCAGTCTACATAAATCATTCAACTTTCTCTGCTACCAGGGACCCTCCAAGCTGATGCTCATGCCCCACAAATTAAGGACTGACTGAGTTTGCTGCAGTTAAACGTTTAAAAATAAAAAAGGTACAACAGATACATTTTTCCATGCAGAGGCACTAAAGTTCTGGTTGCTGGGTTGGGGTGTTTTGATGGCCTTTGGTTCTGTGCCCTCTTGAACTTGGAAATGTTCCTGTTAACGGGTATAGTCGATACCATAAACCCAGGGTATTTAGAACTGTGTTCTTAAGTTATAAGATCAAAGAGAAAATTCAGATTCTTTCTCCTCTTTATTGGCCATTTAATACAGACTTGATGAAATTGTAAACTCTTCAGTAGGAGATTTCAGTAACATTAGCACCTCAAACTTTATATGTTATCTGCATGAGGAAGTAAAGGTAACTTAACTCACACTTTTATTTTGCCAGTTTCTAGTATTGCTACTTGAAACACGAGGAGAGTTTGATAATCCTTGCTCTGCAGGTCCCTAAGCCCAGCCTTCTTTGAATTTTTCTCTGTTGGAATAAGCACATTCTTACCTTGCAGCTGCCGGATATTGTTGTTCTGCACTCACCCAGTCCTAAGTAAGGCCTGTTTGACCTGCCTCTTGCAGGTGAACTAATGCAGTGTCCCCAGCCCACACTGCCCTGTCTGCTGCTGTTTCTTGTACCATTGCCTCCAGCATTTTAAGGGAATTGAAATACTTGGGGTATTTTTTTTTTCCCACCATTTTTTCCTGCAGTTGTTGCAAAGCAGGCTGTAATTTTATTTAAACAGTGCCACTGCAGTCTAGTGGGTGGTTAGCTGATTTTTGGATGCTTTACTGAATACTCTCCCAGCCCACCCTGGTTTCTAAAAATAAGCTGTGGAGTAGCTTTACTTAAAACAGTCTGTGGATGCACCTTTGGAAAGAAGCCCCTCCTATATGTTGCAGTTAGGTCTTGAACTCTGTGTGTTCAGTCTGTTGATGGGGAACGTGGCATCTTTGTTGGAGCTGTGCAAAAGCTGTGTAGACTTTGCAAGGAGAAGCTTAATTGTAGTGCTGGTTTATCACAAGGGGTTTCTGAAGTTATGTTTCAACTCCATGGGGTAATTTCAAAATTATTCTCAAATAGTTTTCTTTCTCTATTTGAGTTTGCAAACGAGAAACAACAATATGGACATAGTTTTTTCATATGACTTTTATTTTTGCTGTACAACAGTAATGAAGTTACTGTTTCTTTAATATGATGGGAAGGAGCAAGAGTAAAGAAAATTGGAAACTGTGTCCTTCACTTAGGAAACAAATTTGCTTTGGTGTTGGCAGTGAGCAAAGGGTTTATTTCAGTAGTTCTAGCTTGAATTTTTAAGCCTCACAGTAATGAAAACCAGTATGAGTATATGCAGACTTCTTGGTGAACCTCATCTGAATGATAACTTCCTCACTTAAAGACTAATGTAGTAATGTATAAATTGCTTGGGGGGGGGGGGGGGGGGGAGGGTGTTCTTGAAGTCTGTGTGATACCACAGTGTCCCAAGCTAGCAGTAGCTGCAAAGCAAGTAATTTCTTGGAGAGTGATTTGTTTTGTTTTACTGATTGTCCTTTTTAATTTTATGAGGCAAAATTTTTCAGTTTGGACAAGTGTCTCTGCTGTAAAGCTGCAGTACCAGAGTTCAGTAACTTCCAGTGTTTGAAACAGTGTCAGTTATTCAGTTTATTCCTATTTCCTGTCTTTTTTTTTTTTTTTTTTGATATCATTAGTCTGATCTCTGATTTTCAAGAGGGAGCTTGGGATAGTGCCAGAAAGTTCTTAAAATTGCTACCTTGGGATACATCATCCACAGAAATCTGGCAGTGGGAGAGGCTGAGGAACAGCTAGAACAATACAGCTGTCTTCTTCACCCACCTACCTCACATTTTTTTCTTTGCCTCCTGCTGTAAAACTTGAAGCTTAATGCTTTTTTGAGATTGTTAACAAACAAATGATGCAATTAAAATTTATGTACAACTTTAAAACAAAGAAGTCAGAAGAATTCAAGTAGCTTTGAAGAATTGATTCTGATCAGTTAGTTTTGGCTTGTTAGTCTTGAGCATTTTTTTTTTTTTCCTAGCACAAAGCTGTTTGTTCAGACACTGAAGCTTCAGAAATACCTGGCACATTAATATTTATCAATAGCCATTGGCAGAATTTTAGATTTGGGGTTAATTGAAGGTTGCTTCTGACGAGGGTGTTTTAAAGTTAGTCGTTCTGCAGGATGGGTTATGTGGAACCATTTCTTGTACTCCTTTGCAAGATGGTATGAAATGGAGTTGTGTGTGGTTTTTCCCTCCACCCTGTTCTTTCCCTCAGGGAATTCAGAGTTTTTCCTGTACCGTAAATATTGGTTATGGCATCCGTTACTTCAGTTAATTAGTCATATAAAGGAATTGTTCTGACTAGTTGTGGATGTTGAAATCGTGTATTTCAGTATGCATCATTAGCTCCTCTCAGCCCCTCTGTTTTTGAGATCCTGGTGTGACTGACAGGCAGTGCAGTGCACCCATGGGTACGGTATGCTCTGAACTCCCCAGGTGAACTTCAGAGTTCAGGGCCTTGGAGATAAGAAGCAGAAACAAGCATTTTCTCCTCTCCTTTCCTTGGTGCTTAGCTAGGAGTCTGTGTAACCAATCTGACGAAGAGGTGGTAGAGGTTCAGGTTTTGTAAATTGCCCTTGTAAATTGCTTGGGTAAAGGGTGCCTTAAGGTTTTTTTCCTATTTAGAGTGTGATTGTAGCACCTCTCTCTAAACTTCTGAAGTAATGTTAATGTCCAAGTAGATAAAAAATATGTGTAATTTTAATGTCCAGGCTCTGTGTGAGTTTCATCCATATGCAGTACATGTGTGAGCCTCATCCAAATGCCTGGAGGGGTTCAGTTTTGATTTAAAACATACATAGGAGTGTGAACCATCAAAAATTTAAAGCTGTTAAGAGGATAGCTTGGCTACAGCAGTAAATGTTAAATTTCTTAGAAAGCAACCCATCCCCTACCCTGCCAAATCCTGAGCAGGCATACTTGACCTTACAGCTTTTATTAATGGGTACAGCATTCTGCTTGGCACTTTCACATGTCTGCTTAACTTTGGGATTCTGCATCAAGCTCTCCCAGTCCTTTTAATTTGAGAAATGAAGGTGGTTGGGCCCTGGAAGACGTCTGCTGTTCCAGCTTATTATCTGGGATCCTTGTGCCTCTAGGGAACTAGATAGCCTGGCTGTAGGAAATGCTCTTGTCTATTTTTGTTTGGCTGATAGATCCACAGTTGGTCTACCTCCTGTCTCAACACAGCCATCACTGCTCTCTGATCAGGATCTTGAGGCTTTGTAATGAAAATATCCTGGATTAGATTACTCTCTGCTCCCTGATAGAGTAAACATGCATCCTGTCATCTTGGATGACACCCCATCGGGACAGATATGCTTAAATTAGGCAGGTTAAAGTTAGGGCATTTAGCACTGGAAAAGGTACTTGTGCATGGCTGTACCAGAGGAACAGTAGGTATGGTTTTTCTCGTGAAAAAGATTACAATTTGACAAATGAAACCTCAAGGGAGACACAGCAAGCTTTACCTGTAATTAGTTGTTCTTTGCTCCACTGAAACTCCTTCTCAAGGAAAGTGCTTGCAAAAGCACAGTTCCAAGCAAGACCTGAGGAATAAGAAGTGAGAGCAAGACCTTATTCCAGAATGTAAAATTCATCTGGTAGTGATGGGCCATAATGTACATGCATCACACCTCATTAGCACAGGAAATCAGCATGGAAAAAATAATGTAGTTGATAGCTGCATATTGATGATCTAATAAATGTTTAATGTCTTATTTACCAGTAGCCTTTTTTCCCCCGGGTGGAAGGCTTGGCTGACTATACTTGACTATTTTTTTTCTATTTTTCCCCCACCTGAACTTGGTGCATGCTTACTACCTCTGCCTGATGGGCTTGTCAGCAGACTCTAGGACTCCTGTGGAGCTGCCATGCCAAAATATTTCTTATTGTCCAATTCATGGACAAATACACTGTGAAGTAGAAAACATGGATCCATGTTTCCTCAGTTTTGGGGAGGTAGATTATGGAATTTGTTTTCACCTGCTCAGTACTGTATTTGTCTTGCAGCCTTTTTGATCAGAAACAAAAAGTTGAGGAAATGGTTTATTATAAAAATTATGTCCCTTTGCTCTCAAGTGACACAAACGCAAAGGGTAGTTTTCAGGTTGTTTTGCTCTTTCTTAAAAGAAGAAAATGGGGTGATGTTTTAGAGAGTGACTTCAGCAATGCTGGGTAGTGACAACTCCAGTTGATTTCAATAGCAGCTGCAGGTGTCACCTCTAAAAAAGAACCAAGGCCTTAATGGTGACCACTTCAGAATCACTCTTTGAAAAAGGGATTTATTATTGGCATGCTGTGTGTGCCAGCAACTATTTGCAGCTTGCCCAGAATAGAAAGTCTAAAGACTTAAGTTTCATGTAACTATAGGAAATCTGTCTTCTAATTTTAAGCAGAAGTGCTCTTTGCACTCTTAATCTTTCATGCATTCATGTCACTAAATCTAGAATTTCTTATTCTTTGGAATAAATATGCCTCAAAGGACAGTATTCTGCTAACTATTTAAACTTTAAGGTATAAAGTTCTGGGAGTTTTTTGAATGTCACAGAGATGGTCAGATAGTAAAGAACACTTCTATTTATACTCCTTGAAAGCTTCCTTAAATAAACATGTGCTTATTTATTGGAAACACTGAGGCTGAAGTCAAAACTTGCAGATGAAGTCCCTCATCTCCCAGCCACTGAGAGTGTGCTTGTACACCTTTTGTCAGCTTTCTAATCTTTATTCCAGAAGGTGCTCCAGCCAGCCTATCTATGAAATGCTACACTCCTAGCCACACAGCTGGTGTGGGCATTAAATCTTTGACTGAAAATGGAATAGGTATTAAAGTAGTCAGGATTACTCTTACACGAGAGGATGTGAGCTGGAGAAGCAGAGCATGTTTGATTCACTGCAGTGCAGTGGTGTCTTTGTAGCACTGTCCCTGGGCTGTTTAAAGATGTTCCAAATGCTATTTTCTCAGTTTAAAAATCTGCATAGGAAAGGTTTGCTGGAGACATGACACTTGTAGCTTTAACCTTAAACAATCAGGATTATCTTGGATGTAGTTGGGGTAAAACTATAATTGGTTGTGTTATATCAGACTTCTGATATTTGGGCTAATTAGGCTGTGTTCCCACTGTATTTTAGGTGGCTTGAGTGATCCTGTGAGGTTCAAGTGTTAGTGTAGATGTTGAGGAGCTTTGTGTGGTGGAAGCTGCCTTCTGTGTTTGAGGCTACTGCTTGTATTTCTTGTGCAAATGCAACTTGCTTTGAGAGCTATTTGGGTTCACTGTTTTTCGTCACAAAACCTGAAAAAAATTAAGCTTTAGTCAAACAGTAAATGATGTGAAATAACTACATTTTCTGGATGTAAAAAAAGCCAAAACTTATGTAGTAAATTTTTAGTGTATTTGGGGTTGATAGGTATTTTTGCCACAAAGTTTTTCTTGTGTGGGAAGACAGATGTGTAAGGTAAATAGTGATTTTGATTTTAAGCTTTGAAAATTACTTTTGTATTGTCCCCTGTGGGCCAGTGGCTGTCTGGCCCCTCTGTTGAGCAATGCCTTCGAGTTACTGTGTGTAGGTGAGATGAGAGGAATTCATCTTTTTTTGTGTCGTCTGACTCCTCCTCTTGTTTTTCCTCTAGGTGTTGCTTTGTGTTGGCTCTGAAATACATGCTATGAACATACTTTAAAAACTACCCTAAGTTCATAAAGCAGCTATGATCATATCGTATACTTAGTCATCTGCAGGAGCTTTAGGTTATTGTGTGCCAGCAAGCTTCCCTCCCTGCTCTTCTGAAAACAAGCCCAGTGTTTTGTCAACTCTGTGTGGGTCCTGCTTGTGTTGCCTGCTCTGTTTCAGAGCTGCTCAACCTGGTGAAGAGACTAGAAAGTGACCCTGCCTTTTCTGCCAGCACACCCATTTGCTTTCCCTTGTTCCTCTCCAGTTCTAGCTGCAGTAATCCTCTGATCTGGAAGGAGCTGGAGAGCATCAGTTTGGAAACAGAGAGGCTGCTTCAAGGAGTGAGGAATAAGGGTGTCCTGGCAGTGCATCTGGCTCCTTGATGTTTATCCATTTGCCTACCTGAAGGATAGTTGCTACTGTTCCTTGGCAGTGACTCCACCATTCCCTCCCTCTTCTGTGCTGTGATAAACCTTTGATGGGCTTTTTGCTAGAAATCTGCTCTGGCTTTGGTTAGTGGGTGTCTAAAACGGGTCAATCTCCGGTCAGAGGTGACTGCTGGCAGTCATGTGCTGTGTCCATTCAGTGCTTTTGAGCTGCTCAGCTCTCACAGGAGCAGGAGGTGGAGGTGTAGCCTGACCACCCCCACCCTGCCTCTTCTCCCAGGGCTGGGGGATGAACCATTGTGGGTAGCTGAGAGCATCTTTGCCCGTTCACGTTGGGCAGCACTGACCTGCTTCCCGTGGGGTGGTGGGGCTCCCTTAGAGCTGCTCCTTCCCCTGTGTGCACCCAGGGAGACCTGCTGGGAGGGAGAGAGCTGAGGAGAGCAGTGTGATGGCTCTGGTGTAGATCACCTTGAGTCAGGGAGGGGTGGCCATCCCTGATTTAACCACAGTCTCTAGTGCCTTTGCTTACCGTACAGGAAAAAATACTCTACGTAAATGATTTGAGTGCTGTCTTCAGCAGAGTCTGTCATGTGCCCATGGATACTACAGGCAAGGAATGATGCTAGGCTAGGAGTGAACAGATGAGTTTATTTTTTGATTACTCCAGTGCTTTTGCCTTCTTTTTTCTGGTTTGATGGCCAGATTTTGCTTGAAGATAGTTAATTTTAGAAATCCAATGTGTGCAACATAGCAGACACATTTCAGCATCACCAAAGATTTAAATACCATTCAGCTCTAAGAGAAATGCTTGCTATTTGCCTGAAATATCTCTACTGCTGCTTTTGATATTAACCATTTTTCTTGTAATTATATTTAGGGAATGATTTACAGTTATAAAATGTTGTTTAAGAGTTTAGTTATACCTTACACTCACTTGTTAAACCATTCCCAAGGGTTTTCTTTATAGTTGTAGCTAGCCTTTAATTTGTATATAAAGGAGAAAAATTAAATATTTATTATTACTGTTTCAGATGCTAAATAAAGTGTAAAAAGCATGTTTAACATGAGGATCTTCTGATAACAAGAACTCTGAGCTGAAACATGTAATAAGCCTGGATTTTATCTGTGGTTGCAATGACTGCTCCTCAATAGAAAGCTACATTAGATGGAAGGGACAAGGCATTTCAAGGCTAAATGAGAATCTTAGGCTTACTTGATTAGAGCTTGCAGAGGTTGCTAAGAAACAGCCTAATAGTCCTTGAGTAACCAGTTATATGCCCCTTGGACAGATGCACTGGTGCTCATTCTCTGAACTTGCTTGGGTTTTTTTGTTGGGTTTTTTGTTGTTGTTTTTTGGGTTTTTTTTGTTGTTGTTGTTGTTTTTTTTTTTTTTAATTGGGTTTATTTTTTTTTAAATCTGAGATAAGGCTGGAGTATTAGTACACAAACTGCAATCTGTTTACATCCTGCTTTGGTCTTGGAAGTCCTGATTATATATATCTTGCTCCCAGCAGGATGTGCTCTGGTGGGCTTTGTTTAGTATGTTACTATTTGATTATTGTAACATTTAAATTATTCTTGCAGTGCCTCTTCTAGTTCCACAGAGTTCACTGTGTCTCTAGTCTCTCCAGTGCTTTCTAGTACTATGAACATACCAGCTTGAATAACTTCAAGCATATAACATTCACACTGGATAAATTTTACATTTTCAGACTCTTATTGAGCAGTAAATACTAATACTGATGCAATATCCTATGGTAGGTAGAAAAATGCTTGCTTTTGGGTAGAGCTAGCTTTCCTTACCCCTTCATGCAAATTGAAGAGAATTTTTGTATGAGCTAACAGTTAACTAAAACATCAAATAGAGTTATTTCCTTTTTCCTTTTTTTTTTTTTTCTGAATATGTATGATTCTGTTTATAGCATTGTAAAGGTCAACAGTCTACTTTAAGACAGAATCTACACTTTTAGTGTAATAGGTCCTAGATTCCAGCTGGAGAACTTAAGATCTAATTAGGGAACTTCTTCATACTTGAAGACTTGATTGACATGTGCTTTAAGCAGTTAAGTTGAGAAATATTTAAAGAGCTTAATTATTGATCTTCAATTAATCTACTGAAGTAGAAGTTTTTTAGGATGTGCAATTTTTGGTTCTATTTAGTGTTCTTCCTATTGACTGAGAACAATTTTAACAGCACTGGTCTGGTAACCTGTGCTACTGCTTAATAGTTTCAGTTACTGTTCCTTTCTCTTACACCATTAAAAAAGGTGGTTTTATAGGTCTGACTTATGGTACAGTGACATGATTTTCCTTGTGTCACAACATGGAATTTTTACTGTAACTGGCTACATGTAATCAGCAAAGTCTAAAAGTCAGACTGTGCTTACTTGGACTGTGAAGGGCAGGTATATCCATGTGCTGCCCCTCAGTAATGACTGGTTTTTGCACACCACAATGACCTGATAGCACCCCTGGGTTGGTTATAAACTGTTGTTTAAATCATACGTTTATATGTAGGCCCAGAATATTTTAGTGTTGTGTTTGGCTGTTGGATACCTTTGTAGAATAGAGTATTTTTCCATGATTCATCTACACGTATTAGTGCTTTCTCCTATCAGAAAGTGAGGAAGGGAGGGAAGTAGGGAAAATGAAGTGCTTAGACTTGCACAAACATGTAAGGTGTAGGTTGTCAAATATTTAGTACTCCTGCAGTGCCTTCTGATGTTTGCTGTTCAGCTGTGATAACTTCAGGGTTGTGACTACCAAGCTATAAACCACACATCCCTTGTTCTTGAAGAGGTGAAGGTAAAGTGGTTGCCCAAACCCAGCTGGTGGCAATTCTTCAGAGGTTAATTTCCAGAATTCAGGTTCCCTTTATCTAACACTGTGTGTCCTGGACTTGGACTCAGGGCCGTCAGAACGTTAATTGTCACAGGGCTCAGGCAGAAGTGCAAACCGCTGCATGTCACCAGAGCTTGTCAAGCTGCTCATATCTACTCCCAGATCACTGCAAATATAAGGTAAACAAAATAAGCTTGGCTTGTGGCAGCTTGCTATCAGTGATAATTTGTTTGTCCCTAAGTCATTAGGATGGATTTTCAAGATTTGGTACTCCGTGAATCTTCAGTTTGCCAAGGAATCTGGAGAATTCAGAACAGCAGGGAGTTGGTGGCAAATGAAGTGCTGAAACTGTAAAGTGGTCACTAGGACGTACTCTTGAGTTATGACTCCAGCTTTGGACTAACAAAATTACTCTCTGGCTTTTTTTAATGTTGGCCTGCTTTCCATGGCTTTGTTCTGTTCTCCATTGATACTCATCCTGATGAGGAAAGCTGTAACATTGTTACCCACCAGAGGAATAACTAGGGGTCAACAGTGAAATAAATTTGAAGACTTGCTGACATCATCTTCCTGTCATAGCTTCCCGATCCATAGCAGTGGGAGGAGAAGGGAAAAAATAGAGAAGCATTCTGAATTTACATGCTTAGAGTAAATTTATAGGGAATGTGCTTACTTTCAAAGGCTGTTTCATGTACTTTGCTACTCTTGTTACAAAGCTCTCCTTGCTAAGGTGTGCTCATCTGTGGGCTTTGTCTGATTTGTAATAATATGAAGCTATATCAGATCCCCTCCAGTTTACGTGAATCTGAAAGGTTCTGATGCTGCTTTGTTATGGTGGGATTGATCATGTCTTGGTTGTCATATATTCAAGTAGATAGCTTGGAATTGTGGCCTACATATGCTATTTTATGCTGTGTTTCTTTGCACTGTAAGCAATTAATTTTTAATAGTAATTAAGTCCAGTGTAGTGGCTGGTGTTGCAAACATGTGATAAAGATTTACTGTAGCCACTGTTCAGAAGATTCAGTCCTGCTCCTGGAATATGTTAGAAGCACTTGTTTCAGGAATGCGTTTATAAACGTAGCTTTTTCACAGATAAACTCTGGCTCTACCGTGTATATTTAACTGTGTGCATAATCCCTGTTTAATCCTTTATTCAAGTTCCTTGCATGTGTTGATCTACATGAAAGAACTTGCACTTACTCTTAGAGTAGGGACTCTTATTTTTCTGTTCAACTGATTCCTGTAAATTTACAGAGAACTAAAATAAGGTGTTTTATTTCTGTTTGCTTCCCTGTCAACCTCTTTAGCATGTGCAGAATTTGAAAACTGAGCTGGTGTTTCGCTTGGGGCTGAAATGAAGGACAGTTTAGGTGTGTTATCCCTTTCTTTTGGATTAATGACACTTCTGTTACTAGCCATGAACAGGTTTACATTCTGTTTGAGAAGTCTCTTGTGGAAATGCGAAGTTCAGATTGACTGAAACTGTTGTGTGACTCATGTAGCAATAAAATAGAAACATTTGTGTTTCTTAATGTTGAAAAGGCCCGTGGTGATGCCTGTGCTCAGAACCAAAGCCATGGGAGGAAAATGATGGATCTTGTTTAGAGCTGCATGAGGGTTCAATCTGTCAGCTGCTGCCATCACTGTGGGCCAGTGGAGTCTTGGCTTCATGTCCCCTTTCAGCTGTGGCTGCTGCTGCCCAAGGAGCTCTAGGGGTGACTCAGTTGGGTAGGACTGATGAGGGAATTGAAGAGGGCTTAGAAAAACATTGCCACAATCTCTGCTCCCTTAGGAGCAGTGGTTGAGTGTGGGCCTCTCCCCTTCCTAAGGCAAGACATCTAGGACTCATTAGCTGGAATTGGTTTTGTGGGCCTTTGCCTTTTCAAAAACAAAGGGAAAGATTGCAGTGCTATCAACAACTAACATTATTTAAAGGGTTTAAGATTAAAACACTATTCCCTATTCCTGGGGACTTTGCATACATAGAACTTGGAGGCATATCTGGTTTTTTATAAATTTGCTTAACTTCTTAGTATGCATATTTCCAATACAAAAGAGTGCATGCAGGTGTTCTGTGTTCAGAACAATAATTAAAGTATGTTATTACATAGTTAGTTTAATTCCCTCTTGACTTCAAGTTGAAATTATAATGATGCATGGCTCCAAGTGCCCAGAGGACACTAATATCCATGCCACATGGAGTGCAGAGGGGAGGGGAAGAGCAGTATTAATTACTAGTCCATCTTTGAATTCTAAATATTATCATAAAACAAGCCTTGCACTAACCGTTAATGGGTCTTCATGGTTGTTACATACACTTCAAAAGAGACAATCTAGCTACACTTTCATTAATGCAACAAGAAAGTGTGTGTATAATGGGCTTAATTTATCTTGGACTTCTTCCAAAACTTTAGGAAAAGAGTAAGACATGGATACTTGGTTAATATCAAGTTTGTCTAAAACAGTTCAAAGGTGGTAGCAAGGCTGAGAGCTTCCACTTAAATCTAACAGAGTGATGTTCAGATGGTCCACAACTGTCTGCCTGGTACTGTACTTGTACATGTCTATCTAAACGTCTTTTCTCTCTATTCTCTAATTTCATCAATATTTTCTTCTGTTCTTTGCTATTGGATTAACTGGGTGGTTCTCTGGATACTCTTACTGCCAGCTCCAGCTGTGGGGGAGAGGACTGGAGCTTATTAACTGTGAAGTCATGAAAGTATCTGAAGATGTAGCTGGTTTATTCCCTTTAATGAAATGATCAGGCAAAATGTCTGTTGACACTTAATCCTATGATCCTCTGTCTAAAACAGTGGATTCTGACTTATTTGGTCCACTAAAACTGGATACTAGCAAAGAAACATCTACTGGAATTGCTACTCTGTTTCCTAGTATGTAATTTCTGATTCAATATCGATTTCTAATCTCAAAAATCAACACCTTGTGTTCTCCCTGAATAGGATGGAAGGCTGTTATTTAAGGTTCAAGCGCATTTTCAGGATTGCACATGGGGTTAATTTCATTTTCCTTTCTGCTGCTTTTGCTCTAGAACTCTCAAAAAGGGAAATGTAACTGGGGGATGTTAACTAGGCTCTCCTGTTTGAGAGTGAGAATACAAACTGATAGCTGTTTGGCAATTATCAGGTAGACTACTAGGAGGTTTTCTCTTCCTTTTGTATGGTTGTAGTGTTCCATACCAAATCCTATTGCTTTGGATGGTAGCTGTTATACTTAAAATAGTGTTGGTAATTGGCTGGCTTCTCTACTATCTAATTTCTTCTAAGGTGTAGAAGGAAAGCTTGCTGATCCTATTTTATATTTCAATATGCTTTTGAGAAACCTCACTGGGACAGGCACAGTAACAGCCATATCAAAGGATACCCAAATATTTGTTAACTTTTAATCAGAGTACATAAAAGTTTAGTGTATGTAGATAGCTTGGGTAAATTAGCAGAGGGGAGCTGTGCCTGTAGGAAGGATGACTAATGGTTCTTCTGTAGCCCTTTTGTATTCTGTGCTCACCATTAACTCTGACCAGCTACTTGAAACAAAGCAAAGTGATGAGCAGGGTGGTTTACGACTGTTTTCAGGTGGATTTTACTTTGTGTACATGTCATCCTTCTTTATGGTGTCAGTTTTTCTTTCACAGTGGTAATGTATGAATAGAGTAATACACAGTAATACAGTAGTACACAGTAATGTATGAACAGAGCATTGCTGTGCTCAGGCTGCTGAGACAAGCTGTCCTTTTTTGAGGCCACATGCCTCAAGCTTTTTATGGGATGTCAGGCCTCTGCCCAGCAGATCTGAGGATCATCTCCAAGATTCTTCTGCCATGTTCTTTGTTGCAGATTGGAATAGGAATGGTGAGCTGGGCTTCCTTTACCTGGAAGAAAAGCAGTTTCACAGAGTTGTCAAATGGTATTGAGTTTCTGCAAGTCTTTTCCCATGACTTGTTAGAGACCTGCAGGAGAAGGTCTTACGTGCATACTGACCAAAACTTTAAAGGCATTTTTTTCCTTACTGGAGAGTGTGAAAAAGTACAAATGAGAAAGATTACCAGCAGTAGGTTTACCTCTATATAGGTATGGCTCCAGAAGGCCTGTGATGTCTTAATTCCTGCTTCTCTACTCCTGTTTATTTTGGTCTAAAATGTGCTTCCTGAGGTCACTAAGGATTTTGATCTCTGCTCAAATTCTGAATCTGTATCATCTGAGGCCTGGGCTGAGCCTGTGGCAACTGTCAGGCACACAGATATTGAGGCAGACCCAAATGGCTAAAAGGATATATCTGCTGTTTCCACTTATCAGGAGTACTCTAGGGATCCATGTAGAGTATCTAGAAGCATCTTTTGGAAATCTAGATAATTAACCTGGTTTGCTCTGAAGAGACTGATTCTTCCAGTAGTTTGTGTCTGGGATCTTGTGTAATGATGAGGATTCCTTACATTATTTCAAGATGTGTTTTATGGAGAGTAGTGCTGCATTTTGGGTGGTTCAAGCAACAGCAAGTCTGTGACTGGTTTTTGCTTTTTATTGCCTTTCAGCTTTTAAGTTCTAACGTTTTTTTAGCTGTTATTTTCAGACTGTCACAGATGCTCTTGTCTTCACAGCTTCTGTGCCAGTCATGCTAACCTAATCTTTGCCTTTCCTATTCTGTTCCTCCCCTAATTCTCCCTGGAGAGCAAAGATGATGTTTTGAAAGCTGTTTTGTTCCTTAGACTGGTTCCTGAGTGGCTGAGAGGCCCAGATTTTAATTTCTTGCTTGCTCTTCAGCTGGCATGCAATGACATGTCTGGCTGGTGTGACACTTGGCTCAGTGACACATGTAGACGGTGCAGAATCGCTTTCTTAGTGGAGGAAGGTTAATTAGGAATAGCACCAGCCTTCTTCTGTGCCCCATAGAAGCCAGTAGGGGTTGGTTTTGGCTAGTGTAAATAGAACAGCTAAAGTTTACAGATGAATTGTGAAATTATTTCAGTTATTTTCCTGTGTAAATCTTGGTTTACCAGTCTTCCCAAAACAAGTACTGGTTTTCTTATAGTTAAACCAGGATTTTTGTCACAAATGTGCTGATGAATTTTTGTGTGAAAAATTGCTGTGAAATCATTAAGCTTTGTATTTCACTTGACACTTGTCAATCTTCCTCTAGTGAAATAAGTGCTTGCTGTATTTGAGCATTTCTGTTGTCTTGCTTTGAATGACAGTATGTTCTGCTTTGTGTCACCTGACTTAATCACTATTAAAAGACTGTCTGGATTAACTTTTCCTCAGGGGAAGTTTCAGAAGTCTACGGTCCTCTAAACCTTTATTCTAAATAATAAGATCTCCCAGTTAGTAGCTTTAGCTCAGCTTGCCTTTATCTGAACAGCATTTGTTGCATTTATGGCAACAGGTACCTGACTGAATAGAATGCATGGGTTGGTGATTTCTGCATTTGTCCTATTTCATGCGACTCTTCAGTATTGCAGAAAGGAGAATCTTGATTAGATTTTTCAATTATGTCTTCTTCTGTCATGGTTTTCAAAGAGGAGATATAATTATAAATCTGATTTAGAACTGCTTTGTTTCTCCTGGCTTCCTTTTCTTCCTCAGACACTCCTTGGTCACAATGTTCGTATTTGTGGGATAGATGGTAATGACTCAGGCAGGTGTGCAAGATTCCATAGTGTAATTGTGTTATTTATTCTAGCACTTTGTTGTTTTAATGTCAGCCATCAGAAAAAGTGAAATACCTGCTTCAGAACCACACCTGTGCTGGAACTGGAGTTCAGGGAATGTGAACAAATGTTCACTGGAGGTTAATGGCAAGAATATAGAAAACTGCTTGTCATTGTCCCTAGCTTTGTCTTCAGCCTGGGAGCCTCCAGAAATAGTCTCTCTGAAGTATTTGTGCCAGTTTGCCTCTGGACCCACAAAACTCTTAAAACCACTTTTCCCTGGGGCCACCTGTGTAGCGTTCTGCCTAAAATGCAGTCTTCTCTCATTTCTCCTGGCTGTGACTCCTGTTAGCTTATTTTCTTACCTTTTAGTTCTTGCCAAGACCATGGAAACAGATTATCTACTCCTGACCCATCCCCAGGGCTTTTTGAAGCATTTAGGCTTCTGTCACACACTCCTGTTGTGTCTTTTCCAGACTGAGGAGTTTTGGCCAACTTTTTCATTTCTCTGATGGAAATAACTTGATTCTTTGTTCTTCCTTCTTGCATTTCCGTGGACCTTTGATTTCTGCAGCCCGCCTCCTGGAAGATTTTTGTTTTTCTTTAACTGCTTTTCCTATCCAGGGTGCTCTTTACAACAGACTTCTGAATATTAAGTAGTCAAGACATGGGTGAGAGTGGGAGGCAGATCTCTTACTGTGATCAAAGAACTTGTGTTGAGTTTGTGAAGGGAACTCGCTTAGCTAGGAAAAGCTAGATGGCTTAGGTGGATTGAAGGAGTAGTTGGTTATGGAACTGGCAAGTCAAAAGATGTATTTAGTGAAACCTTACTCATCAACACAGATTTGCACAGAAGAACAAGGTCACAGGTGTCATTAACCCAGGGTTATTAAGTGCTCTATGAAAATTAGTTTACATTCAACAAGGTTGGAAGTTAAAATGAGATTTGCAACACTGTAATCCTTATTATGACAGTTGGTACAAAGAATTCTGAAAGATACCATGGAAAGAGAAAAGAATAAGAAGTTGTTAAAAGACCATCTATAATGTCATTGTTCTAGTAACAACAATAAGGTTACTGGTTATTCATCTAGGATGAAATTGATTATTTTTTCATAAGTATTAAACTTATTCAGTTGGAAAAAAAATAATCTCTTTCCTCCTTGATGTACTGATTAGTTCTATAAGCCAATACTTTTGTTGAGACTTGTGTCACAGAGGATCTGCATAGAAATGGCATAAACAGAAGGCATTTGCAGTAAAATAGAAGTATTTCAAGAAAACTGACAACTTATAGCATGGATTGGTATTAAACATTGATATTCTTGCTGGAAAAATCTCAAGAAAGGCAAGTTATCATGGGAGTCCTGAGTAGCTGAATTTTCACTGATGCTTTTTTTGCTTGGTTCTGAAAGTATATGGAAAACAGATTATTTGGAAGTCAATCCTATGGTGTTTGCTCAAATTTAAGTGGCCACAGTTGGCAGCTCGGACTTCATGGTTGGAACTTAATCTCTGTTAACACAGCAGAGATGTGTACATGCTGGAATCAGGGGAAGGGGGATGGATAGGGTGGGGATGAATAGCAGACAGCTATAAAAAGCAGAGGCGAGCATTACTTCTGCTCCCTTGGACTAGCATTACTGCTATGTGTGTAATGGTGAAAGGCACTGCTTTAGAATGGGGAGGGGCTCTTCTAGGAGCTGAGAGCAGCCAGCAGATGAGCTCTTCTTCGGATGAAATCCTCACCTGACTGCTGCTCGGTCACATCTCCTGCAGGTTTTCTAAATGAGAAGCTAATGGCTTGCTCCTGGTGCTGTGAAAACTGTTACTGGGGTGCCTGTTTCCTTTTTCCTCAGGGATGCTGCTGCCCTGGTGCAGCAGCTGGCTGACAGGTGCTATCAGAGGTCAGGGCCAGTGCTGAACCAAATGCCTCATCTCTGACTTGCCATTTGTCACAAGGTTGACTTGGCTGAGATTTGCTTTTGAGTGTCTGTCTAGGGGTGCTAAGTTACAAGAGGCTTGTGGAGTCTTTATTCCCATGGTTTAGCTTCTCATATATAGATGGATCTCCAGAGGGCTCTCACTTTGCTTTTATGTGGTCTGAGGTGACTCTATTAACGTCCTGCCTTGAGGAGCTCTAGTCTGTCAAGGCATTTAGGCCTTTTGTGAAAATGGGTCACTGTTTCTATAGGCATTAGCTAAAGCTAGTGTGTGACTTGAGATGATTTTAAGAACTCCACAGCTGAAATGTTTGCTGTTCCATGATATATAAAGACCCTTTCACACTGAGAAACTCCTGCTGCATTCTGCCATCGCAGGAGGATCAGATTATCTTCAAACTCTTACCTGAAGATCTTAGTACAAATGTATTCTCTGGTAAGGTAGGTCAGGATCCTGGTAGTTTTATCACCTTGGAGTGAAGCATACTGCTCCCATTTCATAGAACACTAGGCACTGCCAAATAGGTGTTGTGATACCCCTTTGAGTTCCTTCTTCAAGCTGTTTTATCTTTCAGATGCATGCAGCTGGTTGGTAGGATTCTTCCACCTAGTTGCTGGGTAATTTTCTTTGCCTGAAGTGAGTCTCTACCTGGGTGTTAAATTTGATATACTAACTCCAGGACTGACTCTTATTCACCTGTTGTTTTTATTTGTGCTCTTTTTGCAATGAAATGATCTTAATAGTCTAGATTTCCCTCTGCCACCCCCATATGCACACACATACACACCTCTCCAGCTTAGGTTTTGCTTAGTTTGGTGGAGGAGTGGAATGAGTGTTAAGACTCATGTAGGTGGAGATACCAGCCTGTTGTCTGTTAACCATGGCAAAAAATAGCCCCTCTCACCCCTCCCTGGTTTTGCAGACTTCCTAAAGATCGTCAGGTGGGGCTAATTCATAAAGAGTTCCCCTCACACAACACTAGGGCTCCAGAGTTTGTAAACATCATCCTGCTTTTGTGACTGGGCCAAGAGGAGTATAACTGCAGTAATTGCTCTCAAAGAGAAAGCTTCAGCTTGCTCAACTGCTTTCTGCTGTCTGCTGCTGATGTTTGCAGGACTCCAACCCAGCCTTCCACCCCTAGCAAAATGGGATTGTTTGGTCCTGGTTTACAAAGGGAAGGCTTTTGTTTAGGACTCACTATGCTTGCTCCTTAAATGAAAAATGAGGATTTGGAGGATGGGCATCTTTATGATTTGCATGGTGGATGGTCTCTGAATTCAGCAGACAAGCTTCTTGCATGCAAGTGGCTGAAATATCCTTCAAGTTTCAAAAAAAGCCCCTTACCCTGTCCCCAAACCCCCATGTTCCCCCCAAATGGGGATGATTTATTCCTTCAGTAAAGGTCCCTATTATGACTTTATAATGTCTGTTTCTAAAAGATAAACCTTCAGACTCTGTGCTTAAGTCTGTATTGACAATGAGTCCTGGATCTTCTCAGAATCTTTCTTCATTTCTTCCTTATTCACTTTCCACCTCTGGGTTATTCATGAGGAAGTTGTATGAACTCACTGCAGAGTTCCTGGGGAAGGAAATGGAATATGCTTGCCTTGAAGTCAGCTTTTTCCATGGCAAGCAGGCTGCCTGGGGGAGGGGAGAGGTGCTGAAACAAAAAAAGGGGGGGCAAGTCCCCAGACCTGAGCTTGCCTCACTTGACTCAAAGTTCCTTAGGAAAGCAAGTATGAGACTTGACTGTGCTGATCAAGACTTAGTGGACTTGGCTGCAAAAAATATTGGTGGTGGCTTGTTCCAGAAGTTGCAGAAATTAACCTGCAGTGAGACTAGTGATATGCTATCCAGTGTTCGGACAGTTGAAATGTTTGAGTACAAATGTTGCCTGTGCTTGATTGAGGTTTGAAAAGAAACAGTATTTCCTGGTGATGAGACCCTGCATTTACTGTGTGACTGTGGAACAGGAAGATAAGATGGGCTTGGGATTTGTTTAGGAGCCACACTTTTTTAATACTTCATAGCTGATTCTTAAAACATTTTTCCCTGTAGAAAATCCACTCAGTCCTTTTATTCATGTGAAATTAATAATTTTTTGTCTGTTAACATAAAAGTCACCACAGAATGTTATTGATGGAGAAAACTTCAAGTATTGATTTCAGCTCAACCTTCACCTTTTGCATTTTTCAGACTGTTGGTTGGAGAATCTAAGTTCTATACCTGACTGAAAGTGTTGTCATCAGATTGTTCATCTTTCTTGGGATGAAAAGTCTGACATGACTGGTTTGCCAAAAAAAAAAAAACAAACCCTACCTCTTGAATGTTGATTTGCAGATATCAAGGTAATAGTAATAGGTCATGAAAAGACAGTGCCAAACCAATATTACAGGTCTTGTTTCCCCCCTCCCCAGAAAGGAGGTCGCTGGGATAGTATGGGGAGTGTTTTGTTTAGTGTAAACAGTGGAATAATGCTTTGAAGTTGCTTGTGTCAACACCAGTCCTGAGGAAAAAAACACAACTGAGGCAGCATCACCAGGATAAACAGACTTAATTTGTATCTTTCCAAGCTACTTGGCATATCTGTTTAGTTAACTCCTACGAAGTGGCTCTTGCATAAGCTGTGCTCTTCTGCAGAAGTGTGCTGATACTCTTCTGACTTGTAGCCTTTAACATCTTCTGAGTTCTGGCTTGATGAGCACAAATCCTGTTGTTCGTGTGTTTAATTCTTTCCAGAAGATAAACCTAGACACCAAAATCAGTAGAATCAAGTCTCTTTTCAGTACTGGTGCTCACCCCCATCACCTCCCCCTCCAATGTGTGCCGTGGTCACTTTAAAAATATTTTCTAAATATTTTGCTAGTATTGGTTGAAATGAACAATAGATTCTACTTCACACAGCTTTATGTATCAGAACAGACTGGAATATGCATGTCCTGCTGTTCTATCAGCCTGCAGCAAGAGTTGTGTGCAGGTTAAAGAAGCAGGTGTGGTGGTGTGTGTATTCTGCATAAGGCTCAAGATTTTGGGGCATTCTTAGGATACTTGTGTAGCGTTTTTTGTTAGATTTATGCATGAACTTGAACACGTATCAACAGTCTCTGTGGGGAACATGTTCTTAAATAACTTTTAAGTGAGTCTGTTAGTATTAAAGATACATCAAAGAGCCAAGACACTGCTGGATGATGTGAGGGGTTAAAGATTTACTGTATGGGTAGTCCTTAGGTTCTGGACAAGAGCTGAATTAATGCAGGTTCTGTTGCTGTTTTCTGTAAGCACAGTTTAAGAAAGATGTCTGCTGTCAATGTCTCTGCTATAGATGAGTTACTCTCAGTTGGTGTTAGTATGTCCTGGGTAGTCTGTGTTAGGCTTTCTGTAGAGGAGTGCAGATGCTTTCATAAAATAAGTATGGCCATTACAAAGCTCAAAATATCCTTAAAAATTTATATCCATTAGTGTTATTGAAGTTTAGTTCTTACTCTGGTTATTGGGTAAGGTTACTCTCAGGGTGAGCCATATGGATGTTAAAATTTCCACTAATAAATCATTTTGGTAGTAAAATGTGTTTCTGATAACTGAGCCATAACTGGGAAGCTCTCAATGCAGCATACTATGAACATATTTAGTAACACAGATGCTTTTTTTGTAAGTTTTCAGCTGTCGTTTTAAAGTGAAGTGCAAAATTCAAAGAAACGTAAGCAGATCTAGTGCAAGACTTGATGCATGTGGTAGTGGGCAAAACTGGTTTTTTTTGAACGAGTGGGTTAAGAACCAGTTTTCTCTGTTGAGGTGTATAGCTGTAGTAGGATGATGATGCATTGCACTACCACAGGGAGGAATTCCTCTTTGAAGTTATTGACCAGCTGGAGATGAGGAAGGGTGACAAGCTGGGTTGGTACCTTTTTTAGGGGTAAAATAGCCATAAAAATCAGTTTTATGGTTGCATTCTTGCTGTGTCTGTTGGGGTATTTGAAGGGTGGCCGTGTAACTCAGTAGAGACCAGGAAGTTGCACAACTGAGATCTGTCACAGATGATATTGATGGTCCAGTAAATACACATTTGTCTATCAATACTGTGTAATGCCATTTGATTAACATCTCTAATCTCCTGCAAGTGTGACTGCAAGCCTTTCTAAAAGGTTACCCTCCAAGTGCTTCTTCATGTGTCAACAGCCAAGTGCCATAGCAGTAGACGCAGGGAAGTGAAAGGATTTAAAAGTCTGTGTCTTGTCTTTGCTGTGTAGGTTCTTTAAACCTGTTGTGGGTGGGTTGTGGTTCTTGGTGGTGACCAGTGGGAGGATGGTAAAAGCAAACGCTGGAGACCAGACCTGGAGCTTGCAAAGCCACGAGGAGGCAGCACGAGCTGTGTGGGCTCCTCCAAATTTTGGAGGAGCAGCTCTGCACCAGAGTCATGGTTGCTCATAATGTGACACTGAACCGTTCCATAAATAAAGTCCCTCCTGATGGGAGAGAATTTTCTAGAAGTCCTTGCAAGGAGTTTCAGAGATAAACCGAGACTTTTCCTTGAGTTTCAATGCTGCTTGATAGTTGTTTATTAAGCCTTATCAGAGGAACAGAGCCACTAGCGTGACCCAGGTACAGCATAGAGCACAGAAAGCAGGAGTGAAGTCTCTAATTACCAAGATTTACACAGTCTTTTAAAGATAATTTAACCAATAGTTACTATAAATGTATATTATTTTCCCTTTCCTACCAATTATTCAGTAACACGGGCAGGAACTGTGGAATTCTCTTTCCAAACTACTTTTAGTGCAGAACATGGAGTAGTAGAAGAAGGAGAAGAAGGTTTAGAGAACAACAATCCTCCATTTTGATATTTTTTACTCTTATCTATTTACTACAAAGAGAAGCCCAAAACCTCTACATTTTTCACCCTGTGACAATCTTAGAGTAGTCTACCACCTAATTCACACCACTGTATTTTCTAGTTCCTGTCTGATCATTGGTAATTTTTTCCAAGGTTGGAGGTTAAAACAGTGTTGTTCAGGCGGGTAAGCACGCTTAAAAACAGGGAGAGAAATATTCTCGGCACTCTGGGTTCCTACAATAATATACTATTAAGTTTTTATAAGATTGTAAAGCAATATTTTCTGCTCCAGAGACTATGCCAACTTAGACCATGAGATTTACCCCCAGAGCTGTGGGATTTCTTGTTTTAAGCATCTTAAAATGAGTAGAGCATCCCCATTGACACTGTCCAGCATGATCATGCTGGAACAGTGTGTTGCATGGAACTCTCTTTACCCACGGAAATTCCTTAGCATCCTGGGCAAGGATACAAATCTGCTTTCAAATGGTGTTACGGGAAAGCATAGGTGACTGGTCTGTTTCCTAAGACTGCAAGTCTAGCTCAGTTTTTTTTCTGACTTTTATGGGCAGTCAGGTGCAACAGCCAATTTGCAATAGGAAGGACCAGCACTTACATAAGATAAGTAAATGAGCATCTGGAAGCACTTGAGCACTGGTCTATACTTCTAGTAGAAATCAATGGAACACAGGAAAACTAAGGGATATGTTAGAAGGTAAGTAGTTAAAAGTGGAAGATGTGGATAACTTTGGACCTTTCACTGATTTGCAGAGTTCTGCCTAGATTAGTTCATAATTTTGATGCAAAATAAGGAGACATGCAGTTGCCAGTAGGGCAGTACTATATAGAACTTATTTTCTCAACTACTGAATGTATGGGTGAGGTAGCAGTTAGGAAGAGGGGTTGCAGGTAGTGTTTTCAGAGTACAGTAGAATCCTATCCTGCTTCCCTAAGTGCTGAGGCTGGGGGTGGGGGAGTGCAGGGAGTGGGAGGGGGAAGCTACTAAAATGCTCCACTAATATTTGTCTTCAAAAATTGGGTGGAGTTGTGAGCTGTGCTGTCACACCTCAGAGGCAGAGGCCTTTGCTTTCTCAGCTGATCTCTCTCAGCTGTCCATTCCCAAGGGCTGTACAACCTCAAGTATGCTTCGGTCCAGTATGGTCACTGCTGAGCTCCCTTTTCCCTTCCTTTCTTGAGTCCAATCTAAATAGTCACCACTAAACCTGTTTCTGTTTCAGTAGTGTAAAATCATTTTCCCTAGGATATGTCTGAAGCTGAGAATACAGTACAAAGTTTCAAAGGCTGAGTTGTGGTTTGTATGTTAATGTAACTGAGCAATAGGAAAATAAGCACTCAAGTGCATTTCTGGGTAGAACAAACTCTCCTGTAGTCAAGGAAGACCTCAAACAGCCCTTCTGCTTGGGGTGCTGCACTGATCTTATTGTTGCTGCTGTTCTAAAATGGGGAGGTTTCAATGTTATGATTAACCCTCCTTGGTGTGGAGTTGAGGGGTGTATACAGCACATAGGAGCCATCTCAAAATAAAAACACACATCTCTTGATGTAACAGTAAAATAGTCCTGACGATTGTGTGAAAGGTGGCTGAGTTCTTATGTAATTCTCTTCCAAAGAAGGTCCTTGCAATTTCTTGGCTGAATGTCCCCATATCCATGTGAATTTATAGATCATTAAGCTGTGAATTGTGCACACATTAGGGCTTGGCTCTGCATGAAGATGTCTATAGGAGCGTTTTAGGATAGTGGTGCAATAACTCTTTTCTCTTCTTGATGGTTTTTCCTTGATTTTGAATGTATGTGAAGATCTCAATGTTGCTTGTAGCAGTTGGAAGCTATCAAAGCTGAAATGGTTGGACAGCTATTCTTGTTAAACTCAAAACAGTTAAGAATTACCTGTATGCATAAGGTAACTTTTTTCTATATAAGTTCAGTATTTGAATATCAACATCTGTCCTACATATTTGATCATAAACCAAGTGAAATGCCTGCAGCCTTGGTTTAGTGAAGTAAAGCCTTCATGGTTTTTTTCTAAATAGTTTTAAAACTGTCTGAAATCATGGGTTTTTTTCTCTCCTCAGGGGAAAGTACAGTACCAGGTGTGCTTACTGTAATAATTGTTTCTGCTGTGTGTTTTGTAGGTCTATTTTTCATGCTAGCCTTCCATGAGTCAGAAGTCTAAATTTTTGATAGATGCAGGGTGAACTGTTTCTTCTTTAAATATGTTTTTCTGTAAAACAGATCTGGTATAGACTTTTCTTTCATGTGCTCCCTAAAGGATGGCTCTCATTCCTTCCTAGGGGAGGTGGTTCATTTGTTTAAGTCTTAGATATCCCAGCTGTTTCCCAAGGTTCAGAACCTCATTTCATTTAAAGCTTTTAGGACTGCTTCTGAAAAGGATTTCTGTGGCTAAGCAAAGCTGAGAATTAGATGCAGTGGGAGGAGAGTAATAATAATTCAGTCCTCAATGTGTGTGTGTGGAATGTTTTTGTTTTACTGTTAGCATGGCTTGTCCCACAATTTTTAATGCTGTTATATTTCATGCTTTTGAGAAGATGCCTTCAAGGGCTTTCACACGACAACAGAGAAATGAAATTTTCAACTGCTTCCGGTTGGCTTTCTTGTAGCAGTAAAATCTGCTTATTTCAAATCAGTTTGGTTATAACAGTTTTTTATTACTGTCTAATTGGTGTCTTGGTTTTTTTTCAGAGATCGTTCACATTAATATTAGAAGCGTGGGATTGGGATAATGATACGAAGGCTGGTGAGTATTTATGTAAAGCTTGGAGCTTGTGCTTATTCTGTGCTGTATGTGTGCAGCAGGATACAGTTTTCCCCCTCCCCAATTTGCAATCAGCCATCCCTCCAAATCAGCTCTAGGCAAACCTGTTGTTGAGTAAAGGGCATGTACAAATCCAAATTAGTGAGGAACTGGGAAAAATTATTGCTATATAGGAAAAAGAATGTACAATTGTAAATGAAGGGTGTAATTAACACATGGCTTCTGATAATTAGCTCTAAAAATGTTTACAAATCATGGTAGGCCCTTTTTTTTTAAAAAAAAAAAAAAAGGAAGCTAATCTGTAGAGTTGCACTTCAAATTCTCCTCAGTCTGCCTGTGACCATGCTGTGCAATAATTTCCATGATCAGGTGAACAAGTAAATATTCTTGCCCCCCATAAGGGAACTGTGCTTCATGTTATTGGTGAAAGTGTTCTAAATCATGGTATGATCCCTCTCAAGTACTGGAACTTACCTTGCATTTTCAGTCTGTAAATGCTAATACTCTGTGTCAAAGCAGGGTTATTTATCTGAAGTGAAAGCAAGATTATTATATAAATACTTGAAAATCATATCAAGGTGCTGGTTGCCATAATGCTGCCAAAGGAGGACTCCAGGTTGAACCTACTCTTTGTACATGGTTTACAAATATGTCTTAAAATAATTGATGTGTCTGGTTACAAGAAAAAAATGAACCTCAGATTTGCATTGTGGTTATTGATGGACTATTAATTTTGGTTGGGATCAATGTAGGGGAAGGTAAGTGTTTGAACATTAAGATAGCAAAGAGGTTATGTTTGTCCCAAATCATCATCATTTCTAATTATCAATTCCATGCTCTGCTGCTTCACTGTCCACCTTTATCAAAATGCATCAAGCATAAAAGCATGGCAAAGCTGAATTAGTGTTAAGGCTGTGTTAGAGTCTGAAGGTCCTTTTTCTTGAAGACTGTTATCAGTCTCACTTGCACTTTCCTAGTTCAGAGCTTTTTCTAACATACTCTAATGATAGACAAAGTAATGAGTTTGTAGTTTGTTTCTGAACCCTTCTTCTGTTAGAACTAAGCTTATTTTGTCTTGTTAAACAGCTCCTTCAGCCTTTTTCTATTGGCTGTGTTTTCTTTGCATCTCTGGTATTAATATTGCTGCAACCCTTCAGCTGAGTTGGTCCACAGCCTTCTTGAATGGCACTTCCCAAAGCTGCGAGTAGTATTCAAAATGAGATCTTGTCTGCTGAGCAGAGTAAGCCTAAATCTTGAATAAGTTTAGATACCCTGCATTGTAACAGATTGGAGGAATCCTCTTGAATGCTTTGTTAAAAAAGTACTATGTGATGTTAATTTAAATGGTTTCCAGCTTGGGAATAATTTAACTAGGGGCACCTAATACAGCAAATATTAGAATATTCATGCCCTGTTTACAGAGGGCAAATCAACTCATGAGATGATGTAGGAAGGACTGAACATGAAGAGCCAGCCTATCCTGCATATCATCTGCCTGCATTTAAGTGCTGGATTTCATTTTTTAATTAGCTTTTTAGTAAATAATAGTTTGTAACTTTATTTCTTAGCATTTGCAGAATCCTCTTGCAAATCTGTAGCTTTAAACCCCAGATTTCTTTTCAATACACTTGATAAGAGCACAGTCACCTCAGGCTTGTGTTAAGTCTTTGTTATGCTTTTTAGTTTAACATGCTCTAACAAATCTCTTTACTTGTATTCATTTTTTTCCCCCTGAACTTCAGGCCAACGGGATATAGAGTGTCTTCTGGAGGCCTAGTGTGCCATCTCCTTGAATTAGCAGTTTTTATGAACTCTGGGAGGGTATATAAGTGTCAGATTACAGTTTAGCTCTATGAGAAACTGCTGATGGAAAGTGAACTTCCCTTTAATTTAGGCTGCCAGAGAGAGGTACTGCAAAGTTGTTTTGCATCTGAAATCTAGAAGGCTTGTCAGGTGAATTTAGGAAGGCTTTCTTGGCCTGTAATTTGGCAGAAGACTAGCTGAATGCTTGTCTTGGTTAGATGTTTTTATAGTTTGTTTACTGATTCTGTGATAGAGATATGCTGCTTTGCTGTGCTTCAGTTTAGGCTTTCAATGTAATATTCCTAGGCAGAACTCAGAATTCTCAATGCTGAAGGTTTGCTTTTTTTTTTTTCTTTTCTTTTGAGTGATCTTGGCAGTGAGCCCTCCAGTGGGTTTTGCCTTGTGAATCTGTCAAGATGCAAAGATGCTACACTTATATTTTTGCAAGCACCACTGAACTGCCAAACAGGCACAGATCAGTAAAAATTCACATGTTAGAGAAGAGGAAAGGGAATACAGCAACTGCTCCAGAGCAAAGACAATATCTGATCCTGGAGGGGTGCGGTGAATGTCTGTGGAAAGCTTAACTCCCTGTCAGTCCTGAGCTGCTGTGCTGATCTGGGGATCAGGTTACATGTATCTTCTGTTGCTACTGTAAGAAAGATTAATCAAAGTAATTGCCAGAGTCTGTTTATAAGCTGATTAATTAGTTCTAGAGACAGATTTTGCTTTCCTTTAATGGGGATGAGTAAGGCTGAAAGTTAAAAGTAGGTTCTGTGTTCCAGTTTAGACTCCCAAGTGGGTATTACAAACCAAAACAACCCAAAAACCCCCCATCCAAAACAAAACAACCTCCCTACCAAAATAAAAACAGAACAATAGCAACAACAACAATAAACAACAAAACCCAAACAAAACAACAGGCAAACAAAAAACTCCTCCAAAACCTAGAAAGAGGGGCTGGGGCTTCCAGTGAACAACTTGAAGGTTCTAGAACATTTGTTATCCTTCCTTCCCTCTGTGTCCAAGCATCCTGTATTCTTCTTGCACTCAGTGAGAGCAAGGCAGGGGGACTCGAGCTGATCTGTGAAGTATCATCTCAAGAGCAATTCTGCCAGGGCAAATGTTTCCCTGTACAAATTCTTAGAGGATCCTTCAGCCCCCGATTCCTGAGCTACTGCTGTGTTTTTCTGCTCCTCTGCACAGCGGGGTTGGCTCGGGGCAGTGTAGTGTAACCACTTGTTTGCTTTGGGAGGGTGGAAGAGGAGGGGGAGAGGAAACTGGCGTAGATACAAAGCCACCGTGAAGGGCCTGTTCGCTGTCATCTGTCACAGCAGTTCTGCTTTCCAGGTAAGTCAGTTGACTTGGCACCCTTCAGAACTCAGCAGAGGCCTTGGCAAGGCCCAACCCAGCCCATGACAAAGCGAGCTGGCATCTTCACGTGTGAAGTAACTTTCCATTTGACCCTGTCTGCTGCAGGGATGCAATGCTTGCTTTCCTCCTTCCCATTAATCTGTGGGACACTAATCATCTGTCCTTAGGTTTTTGGAAATGGGGGCTTGAAAAAAAAGCTGAGAAGAATGTGCTTTCTGAGATGAGCATCTCCTGCTCCTTTTGGATGTGAAGTTTGTGTGATACCCCTGTGTTCCCTTACAACTACCAGCATCACCTTTTGTACAGCCTTTTTGTGGATGTCTGACCTCTGCTAAGGGTCAGGGTGCTGATGAGCAGAGTTGCACAGTTAAATACCCTCCAGATAAGGCTTTCTCTTCCAAAAATCAGATGCTCTGGGAACATTAATTAAAGAACTACATTTTAGCCATCATCTCATTTTATGCAAACATCTGTACCACTATCTGCTTTTCTAGAGAGACTTCTAGAAAACTTATTAATCAAGGAAATTGCTTGGGGGCTGTGTCTATGTAAGTTTGAGTAATGAATGATGCTTTTTTGACCAATAACCAGAAAAATTCAGCCCTTTTCTGAGGGCTAAAAGTAATGAGTGTGAATCCCAAAGGTGAACCTCTATGGCAAAGTCAGATGCAGGGAGCAAGCTTGTGTCATCAAAACAGTTACGTGAGAGAGACTGAATATCTTCAGACACACTTTGGTATTGTGGGGGAGGGAGGAGAAACCTTGACAAACACGTTCCTCCCTGTGTTTACAGATCACTCTGGAAGATGCACCTTCTGCCTAGGATCAGTGTTAAATTTGAAGTTAAACAGAACTCTCATACTTACTCTGGTACTTAAAAATTTAGTATTAGAAATGAAATGCTTGGAGCTGCTTCCCTGATGCCTTTTGTGGTTCAGGGTAAATTATTTGGCTTGCTTATTTAGGCTGTTAAGCCCTGCTTACACTGATACAAGCTTGAGGAAAAACCCTTAAGACTCTGAATATATTCTATTTCAGAGGAGCTTGTGAAGATCAAGTTTGAGTGTTCAAAAAGATGAAAAGAGCACTCTTGGGTTATTTCCCCTGTTCTTGACCCTGGGTATCAAGAGGTCTGTTCTGCATAGGTATATTTGCAGTAGCTGTAATGCTTGTTCCAGTTGTTTAACTGGGTCTGATGCATCTCCATTAGCCTGAAGATGTCTGAGAAGAGTTTTTTTTATATATAAGCCACTCCTTTAATCTCAGGACCTGTTCTTCAGTCCATCTGATGCACTTTGAAGAAACACTTTCACATCAGTGGCTGCTGCAGCTGTTTTTAAGGAGCCTCTGTTGCTTATAGCAGGAAGGCAGCTCTATAATGTGTATTTGCTATCTGTTCAAATTTCCCTAACCATCCGGTGATTCAGCATGTTTTCCTTTATAGTTTTTCAGGTCAATAGTCATTGAGGGAAAATAAGATTATTAAAGGAGGCTGAAATCTGCCCAGGGAAGTGGTGAAGTCACCATCCCTGGAAATATTTGAAAGACATGTAGATGTGGCACTTGGGGACATGGTTTAGTGGTGGCCTTGGCAGTGCAGGGTTAATGGTTGGACTTGATGACCTTAAAGGTCTTTTCCAACCTAAACAATCCTGTGAGTGTATCTAATCATTAACATTTCAGTGGTGACTGGTGTGATAAATATCTTATTGGTCAAAAATAAAGTGCAGGCGGCCTTTTCTATCTTGCATGTTCTGCTGGAGACTTAAAGAAGAGGGATGTGCTTCAGTGTGTCTTGGCCAGCCATGAAATGTTTTATACAGTCTAGTCCAAGCAAGCATGCAGCTTATACATGGCAATACCACTTTTAATAATAAAGCTGAGAGTTACTATGAGGTCTTAATAACTGGAGTACCTTTCAATGCTTTGTTAAAAGGGGTTCCTTTTAAGTTCAATATTCTTTCATTTCAAGAGGAAACATTTTTATTGAAGCAAGCTTGGAAAAATATATAAAAAGAGTAAAATACTTTGCAGAGCCTGATACTTCTGTAACTTTTCCCTTAATGTTGGAGGGGGTGAAAATTGTCACTTTAGTCCTTTTACATGCTGAAGGGAAAATGCCACTTTGGTAAGAGATGCACAGGATACTTCTAAACTGTCAATAACTTTCTGGTTGAGAAACAGTCACTCCTTGGGTTTTGTTTTCTAAACAGATGAGGTTAATGAGTTCTAGAAAGCAACTAGGTAGGTAAAATGCATTTTCTGAAGGAGATAGCTTAGTATTACTTGCTACCAGCTTGGCATGTTCTATATTATTAATAATTTGAACTTCAGGCCTTTTCTCACTACCATTTCAGCCTCTTGCTGTGTGCAAGTTTTTGGTTATTAATTTCTTTCAACGTGTACTTTACAGAATCTTTATTTAAAGAAAATGGGTGCTGAAGCTCTGCACCGGCAATATTATAGCTATTTTATAAATGGGTATGGAATTAAGATGTGCAAGTGAAGCTTCTGTACCTTTTTCTCATCCTTAAATAGTGTTTGGAGTTCCAGATGCAACTTGCAGTCACCTAGAAAAGCTGTAGAGTAGGGAGGTACCAGATTTGAATGGTGAAACCATTATAAAACTCCTGTCACTGGGGCTACTCACTGTCTGCCCTTACCCCCCCCCCCCCCACCCCTTCTGTGCTTTGCTTATTCTCAGTATTTGCTAAAGCAGTTGTATAATTTATTGTACTGGCTATAATTGTCTCACCTCCTGGTATTGAAGCTTCTATGCAAAGAATTATATGGATGAAGATACAAAAGGATATTCATATAAATGAAAATACTTTGTGTTGGCAGTTTCTGTACTCTTACAGCCTAAAATCTTCCTGTCCCCTGGGATAGGTAATTCTTTGTGCAGGTTTGGCCTCAGTGAGTGGAGCCTGGCAGGAGCAGAGCTGCTGCTTTCTGTGAGGACGAGGCATGATGCTCACAGAGTGTGCTGCAACAGGGATCACAGTTATCAGGAATTTCACTGGGAGTGAGGATAAGCAGGATACAGAGATGAGAATGGCCCTTGACAATCCTGGGTTCACTTGTTTATTTCTTCTCGAAATGTCAAATATGAGCTGTGCAGTGTTCTATGGAATGGTTGTTAAAGATGTTTTGCCTTTATTTTAGAGAGAATGATAAAATGGAAACAAGCCAGTTTATGTACATAATGCAAACCTACCAGAGCAGTCACTATTGCTCAGTAATTTCACAGCAAATTGAATGTATTGTGTTTTGCTTTGTTTTTAAAATTAAACTTACAGCAGAGAACTTTATCTCAGCTATGAGATAATGCAGATCTTGCAATTTTATAAGAACAAAAAGGATGCAAGAAGAGCCTCAAATCAAGATAAAGCTGCTAGTTGTCAGCACGTGGGTGTGGTATGTTTGGCTGCCTTGAAAAATAAGCTATTTCCTATGGATTATGTTCCAGGGTTTTTTAATATTTCCTTTGGGACACTTTTTTAAATTGGCCTTCCTGTAATGAACTTTGCAAGGCAAAGGAAAATTCAGTTATACAGTAGATCTTTATCATCCTAACATTTTCTTTACTTGGTTTTCCCTTAACCGGTTGAGTACTTGTGTTTGAATTCCATATGTCCTCATGTGCTATCAAACTTAACCCCCTGTTGAATTTACCTCTCTTTCCAAAAAGGTGAAAACTTGTTGATAGAACGAGTGGCACATGCTGGCATGATCAACCCAGAAGATCGATGGAAGACCCTACAAATCAATGGCCCTGTTGCCCATTTTGAAGTGCAAATAAGGGTGAAGTGTGATGAAAATTACTACAGTGCACTGTGCAACAAGTTCTGTGGCCCTCGAGATGACTTTGTTGGTCACTACACATGTGATCAAAATGGAAACAAAGCCTGCATGGAAGGTTGGATGGGAGAAGAATGCAAACAAGGTAGTATGTTTCTTTTGTCTTGGATTAGCCCTGGTGTATGTAGAAGAAGTGTAAACTGCAGTAGGTATTTCTGTGGTGTCAATGCTGTAGCATATTGATTTTAGTACATACAGCCTTTGTCCTTTCAATATAATCTTTATTTAAAGCATGCTCTGTGAAGAGTGGAGCACAGGATCCAGTGTTGCTTCTGGTGTGTGCTGTGGACACACCTAAACAAATTTAGTATTCAAAACAGTGAAACATCTTTTTACTAATTGACTTTATTCAATGGTGGTGTTTCTCCAAAGCAAAATGATGTATTACATCTGTTAATATAAGATTTTATTAAAGTGAGATCATCACTAATACAGTAGACTTTAATACTATAAAAATGCCCTCATAACACTGTTTCTGCAAATGAAAAAGTTTTAAGTGTAAAGTGTGCAAAGCTGAAAGCTTTTTGATAACTTTTAATGGGAACAGAAATTCAAGTGTAGTTGTCTCTTTTAATGTACCACTCAATCAAATCTCTGCATTTTGCCTTCAGTAAGTAATTAGTGCTAAAATTATTTGGCATACTCCTCTTTCTGCTGAGGGCTTCTTGGTTTTGTTTTCTGTTCCTTTTCAGTAAAAAGTTTGTTAATGATGAGGAGGACCATTTTTAGGGCTTACTCAAGGTCATGTATCACTTAAAGTTTGGGATTTCCAGCATTATACCAGGTTTTAAAACAACTGTATTTTATAAAAGTTTTGCTCTTGCTGCAAAGCCTTTTGGCTGTAATGGTGCTGTGTTTTGTGAAATAACTCTCTGGAAGCAACAACTGTTGGAACGTGGCAAAAGGCAATCTGCTTTGCACACACGGCAGACGGGCTAAATGACAGGAGCCCTACCTGAGCTGCTCCAGATTACTGCTGTACTAATGGATACCTGGCTGCCCAGACTGATGCCTAAATCTTTTTGTGTCTACAGCTGTGTGTAAACAAGGATGTAATTTGCTCCATGGGGGCTGCAGTGTACCTGGGGAATGCAAGTAAGTCTGCATGCTTGAGTATCTTCTCTTTTTTTTTTTTTTTTTTGAGCACTGATTTCTCTGGTGTCCTCCATGTATGATGCTACTTTTAAAAAGTCTGCTTTAAAATGGAAAAATTCTGTACCAGCACATGGATGGAAATGGATTTGAAGTAGATGTCATGAGTGTAACAATTGCATATACTCTAAACTGTTTGGTGATGCTATTCTGTTTTTTTGCCTGAACAGATTTGTTTTGTGAAGTTCAAAACTGTGCCTTTTATCAAATGAGAAAAATCTGTATTTTTATTATTATTATTGTTTTCAAAATCTTTAGGAATTTTAATCTCTGTATATTTGTCTCAAATGAAAAGAGCAGCTTGTTCTTTGGGCTGTTAGACTAGGAAATGCTCAGTCCTAGAGCACTCAATATATATTTTTATCACCAAAATATAGTAAATTTTGCTATTCCAAGAAAAAAAGGGGTTTGGTGGTAATAGAGATACAGTAGCAACCCCAACCTAAACTTTCCACCCCAGGTAAATTTTTTTGGTCCCTAAATATGAGAGAACAGTGTGAAATGTTCCCTTAACTTCATGATGCAGCTGAAGTAGACTGTGATAGCAAGGGCAGTTGATTGTTTTCCTGTAAAGGTTCAGGCATTCAATGTAGTAGGTCAAGGGGAAATGGGTGTTATTTTTACACTAGTTGTTGAAGAAATGGGACAGGTCTACTTGCAAGTTTGGGATCCTGTGTAAGTTGTTGAGTTTATTTGTGGTTAGAGTGACATGCACCATTGTAAGGGTGCATTCACACAGAGGTTCCTTAGCATTCTGTGTTGAACCTGCTTGATTGGAAGGATGTGAAACTGAGCTGTGGCTGCCAGAACCCCTGAGAGCTGACAAATACCACTTTGTGGCAAGCTGTGACAGTTTAAGGCAATTTGGCTTCATCCTTCTGACTACTACAGCCTCCACAGAAGTGGCAGAAATGGGATGCAAATAGTTCAGCTTTGCTGGGCTTAGAGCGAAGCTGGGGTTGAGGTGCCAGTTCATGAGCTGTGGTAGGGTGACATGCAGACAAGTCCCATCCTGCTGCAGAGCCTCCTGTTTTTAATAGTGGGGGATGGCTGATAAAGTAAGCCTTAAATCATTGCACCACAGAGTGGTTTCTTACTGCCCTGAAACTTCCATCAGATGCTGCTGACTTCTTGGAAGGTATGTTGCATTGTAACTCTCTGATCTGACTGAAATCTGTAAATTTGAGGTGCAGTGCTTCAGTTTGTGTGTGGTTTCACTTCTCAAGCTAGAAAATTTCCTTTAAAAGATTTTTTCAAGGCAGATGATGGCTTCCATTTTGTGTAAGAAGGAATATTTTGTTAGTTATTCGTGAATTTTTTTGTATCACTAAATATCTTCCTTGTGATTTCAAGTATTGGGTGCCCCTATGGTCAGGCATCTTTTTGTTACGAGTAGAGATTGTGGTTGAGAGCTGGGCCAGTATCATTTCTGCCTGAGGAAGAAGCACTCCTTCCCTTAAGACTTCCAAGAATGCATTTGTTCCACTTGAGAGCTTATTTTGATGAATTTTGATTCATGTAAGGGTTTCTGGCGTCCTGTAGGTGTCAAAGTAGAATCCTAGGAGCCTGTGAACATTTGCTTTTCAAATGCAGGAAGTCTTTGACTAAATATGCAAAAGAAACAGATTTAAGCAAATACAAAGCAGTACCTTTATTTGGTTGGGGGTTTTTTTTGGCTGGGGGTGGGTGGGTCAGAGGGGTTGGCAGTTTCCTTTTTAACTTCCATTTCTCTGTGATACCAGCTGTGTCTGAGAAGGCAGAAGCTGGAGAGTAGCAGGGAGGTTTCCAGAAGGGAATATAAAGCCTTTGAAGCTGAGGGGCTGGGTGGCTTTTACCTTCTCCAAGGTGCCTGCCAATAGATGGTCTCACACGAGCGAAGCCTTTCCTTGCAGCCTGGAGCTGATGCGAAGAAGCATCTGGTGTTGTAAGTCCAGGTGTTCCCTTGAAACCTGCCCAGCTAAACTGAGCTCACAAAAGTAACCCTGAGTCTGTTGAAGGACTCTGTCCAGGTATCTTCTACTTTGTTGGGTGGATTCTCTCATTTGAAAGTAAGTCCTGAGGGAAGGAATAGTGGGTTGTATGCAGTTTACCTTGTTTCTTGATGCCTTGATGCTCAAATCAGATCCATGATCAGCAAGCTGAAGGAGAGCAGTGGCTTTTCTGTGTGTGGCCACTCTTTGCAGTATTGCAGAAAGTTCTCAGCTATCTCTTTAATGGTGATTTGGTAGCTTGAGTGTGTTCACACAGCTGTCTTTAAATTGTATTCTGTCATAGCTATTAGACTATATTGGAAATGTTGCTTTTAACCAAAATGGATCATTACTTTCTGTAGAAAAATGATGCTGGCCTAAAAATAAACAAGGCTTACAGACATGACCTTTATCTTTAGCAGTACAAAGGAAGCTGTTATTTAAAAGAAATTGCTATGTTTGGTGCTGTTGAATTTTAATCTAGATGCCTTCATCCTGGTTTCTGGACAGCTGCCACTGTAATTTAACAGGTGAAAACAATGTCCTTTTCTAATTCAGAAAGAAAATGAAAATGTGAGAAAAAATACGGGTGTGAGGTATTTGGGAACCAGCTGGTGCCAAAAGCTACTTAACTGCCAAAATTTGGAGTGCTGTTAGTAAATAGAAAAGCTGGAAAATGGTTTCCATCTTCAACTTGCATGAACATGGAGGTAGGTTAGGCAGAGGCTCCAAGGCCTCAACCAAGGTCTCAGGAAAAGATCTACCCTCCATTTTTTTATGTTCCAATGTAATTTAGAGCTGTTCTTGGATTAAAAGTTACACTAAAATCAGAAGTAGCTAAATGACCTCAGGCTGTTAATAAAGGCTACGTCACTGGTTCTGGTTGTGCATCATCTGTTGGTCAAGTTCATGCACCCATTTGCTTTGAGAAAGTTAGTATTGAGATGTTTTTCCATTTCTTCTGTTGAGTTTCTATCAAAATGGAAAATAAGTAGGGATGACCAGATGTTTCAAAATGACCTGATAGAGGAAATGATTTTTTTGGTGGAGCTGTGTCTAGGTGATGGGTTTTTGTCATTGTGGAGGCAATTCAGCAAAAACAAGAATTTCCTCAATAAAGATGAAAAATAGATCCTTGAGGATAGCAAAAGCAACTCGGTTGAGTCTTGCAAGCATAGAAAATGCTACCATCCTAAAGAGAAAACAAACCAGTGTTTATCCGTAGTGCATAAAGAATAACAATAAACTTTGGTCTGTAGTGGCAGGCTAAATGGTCCTTTTCTTTATTGACTTCACCAGACCAAAGTAGTAGGAGGGATTATCAAAGACACAACAATTGCAGAGCCCTGATGCTGGTGCTTTTTGTATGTTTTTATATCATTTAAAGTACTTTGTTAAATTCCATTAAGCTGTCTAGAGGAAAATGAAGTTTGATCTAATGGCTCATATCTGGCTTGGGTTCAATGACCATATGAAATTAGCAAAGTTGAATATAGAGAAACCATCAGTGACAGTCTCTTTCCTCGATTAAAACTGCTGAGCTGGGTATGTTTGGTACCTCTCATAAACTGTCACTAGGCTTAGCAGCTCAATCTTTCACTTCCTTGTTATCCAGAGTGGTATGGCTTTGGTTGTGGTCCAGATATGCCTCATATCTGGCCTACACTGTCATAGTCCTGCCAGGATGATGGTATTTTCAGAAGTCTTTCTACTTTTCCCATTGCCTTTGACTGTTTGTTTCTCATCTAAAGCAAAACAAAAGGAGTGAAATCCCTAACAGTGCTCAGCTTGTGTTCTGGAGCCATGGTAAGAGCTGGGTTTTGTCCTGGGAAATGCCAGTCTTACTTTCCACAACTGGTACAAAAGTTTCTTTAGAATGTGCAGACTAACTGAAATGAATTAGAAATGGGATCATTAATAGTACTCTAATGTGAATTCTGTGCAAGGTGAAGAAAGCAAATGTACTTCTTCTTTTAAAAGAACTTTTAAAATGAATTAAGGTTGGTGTGCTTTGAACTGACTTGTTCTAGAACTATATGTGACAGTTTTAGTTCTACAGTTTTGGTGATTTTATGTTTGTTTGGTTTTGTTTAAACATGTACCTTATCTTTGTCCTATTGGAAAAGTTCTCTCAAGATTTCTGTCCAGTGCCATACCTTCTGTAGTCCTTGTATTCCCCTTCAGCAGTCCAGCAGTGCCTTCAAGGGCTGTGGGCATCTCCCAAGTGATTTTGCTCCCTTCATCTGTCACTTTAAGGGCCAGACCCTGCTCAGCTATTATTTAATACTTTCTTTAGAGTTGCAGGGACAAAAGCTGGAGCTGCAAAATGAGCTACACCTACCTGGAGTATTGGGGGTATAACTGTTCTGGAGAGTCTTTGTTAAATCTTCGACTTCTCAGAGGTTATCCATTATCTTCAATATCTCACTTGTGGTTTTGTGATGGTTGAGTGGATAACATGTTTAACATCAGCACTGGGGAGCTCTGTCTAAATTTAAGAAAAAAAAAAAAAAAACAAAAACCTGAGCAGCTGGATTTTTGTAAACTTATTCTTGGATATAAGGTGATCTGGTGAGGCTTTTCAAAACAGGTTGTTATTGGAAGACTGTAGAGGACTAGCAAAAGGTCACAGCTGAAAAAAAGAAGGAAATAAAATTCCTGCTTCTAAAAACTGGGAGAAACTAAGAGGTGGGCATCTTCCAGAGTTGTTCCAGAATGGAATTATGAGAAATCTCATAGGCTGCTCTGAGCAGTAAACTAGAAAACAAAGCCTTGTTTAGGCAGTGTGCTTAGCTGCTTTGGCATCTGACCACTTCAATTCCTGCAGCACTGGACTGCCTGAAGCCCCTAAAGAGCATGAGGCTGCTGTTTGGCCCCCAAGGAATACACTTGGTACCAGGACTGGGACGTCTCTTGTCTCCTCTTTGGTGTGAGATATGCTATCACAGCTTCAGGTTTCAAAGATCTTATAAAATTCTTGCAATTGCTGTGTCTTTTGTCATGTTAAGTTCTCTTGCCTGTTGTTATAACCAGTGTGCTTTTATTATTGTTTTTGTCCTAATGGTGAGCCCTTAGGGAATGTTGGCAGGAGTTTCACAAGCAGCCACCTTAAGTTAGGCAAAGAATTCCATGTTTTGCTTCTTTATTGGTCAAGGAACTGAGGCATGCTCTGCATTCACTTGCTTGTGAGTGGGTAGGAAGATACAGAACATATCCTAAAGGTGTGAATCTGCATCCAGGAGATGTGAGGTGTGCAGGAAGTAAAAACATGTAGTGCTTGAACTTGTGTCTACAACAGTGTGGGGAGTGCAGCTGAACTAGAACAGTAGATCAAAGCAGCACAGAGAACCCAGTATCATACTCCAAACACTTCAGGGCTTTAAATTTTAGACTCTCTAGTCTGTTCTTGTGGCCTGAATGCCTGTTTGCAGCTGGAACATGTTGGGTGTGCTCCTGGCATACATTGTCTGACATTACCTTAGTTTAACCTAAGAGGAATCCAATTCCTTTGTTCCAAAGCAGCTCTGTGATGTGAACTAACACACCATCAACAGGAACGATCAGGCAGTTCACGTAAAATGCATGTTCCTGGTGTGAACTAATGCAAATACAGGCACACCCTTAGAGCCACTTATGTAAGTTAACTGAGCAATGTTCTGCCTAAAAACATTTGAACCATCCCCTCTTTTAACTTGTTCTCAAAAACTCTACGTAGTAATGGAGTGACACTGTTAGCTTTCAATAACTTCCTTTATTAGAGGAGAAAAAAGTTTCTAGGGAAAGGTTTGTATCTTTCAGCATGATAAGAATGCTGGGGATGAGAGGAAAAGATAACAAGCTTTCAGGTAATGAAATTATTTGAGTTCATTAATGAGCATGTTTTCCTTTGCTATTCATAAAATTGTCTTGCCTATTTAGAAGGTAGGAAAGTGGGCAAAGTGTTTCTGTGACAAGTATTAATGAATGAGTACTGTACTACTTATTAACCTTGAATCCAGATGCTCAGAAGTGTAGGATCTAACAGCTGGACAATATTGCTGCCTGCTGTGCAACAAGTAATCTCCTAAAAGTTTAAACAGGCTTTCTTATGGTTATTTTAAGTAAATAACTAATATAAAGCTATTGTTCTGGCCTTTGCAACACCATCCTGTTCACGTCACTAGAAAATTTAGTGGTTTTCTATTTAAGAGGGTTATTTCTCCCCCACCCCTGAATGATGCATTTTGCTTCTGCTCTTAATGTCACTGTTTTGCTTTGTTTTCCTGTGTGTTAAGTGTTTTGGCCCCAGCTTCCACTTGAAACATGATTGGGAGAAGCTCCCTCCAAAAAGTCTGCTTATAAAAAGGTGTATGAATACGTCACAATGATGTTCTCTTCACTCTTTGCAGGATGTGCAATATATCAGTAAGGTGTAACCTGTGATATTTAAAGGCTTACACCACATTGCCTACATCATCCCTAAGATTTTTAAAATTTTTTTTAGGCCCCATATTCTGGTGTTTCTGGTGTTGACTTCAGAAATAGACTTCACTTTGGTGGCTTAGGTGTATTTATGCATGAAGTGCTGACAAAGCTCTGCAAGTAGGTGTAGAACAGCATTTATTTAGGTATCCCCTCATTCTCATGAATTACAGAGCTTTTTGTAAGGTTTACCAGCATAGATTAGTGACTGGATGAGATGTGCAATGCGAAATTCCTCGGCTGAACTTTCTGCACAGAAGGATCAGGACTCTCAAAGAACCAGAAGTGATTGAACCAGGAGAATAAACCATGTGGGAAGATATTACCAAAGAGCTGAGTTTAAGCTGACCATTGAGAGAGCACCCTGACTTTCTGCTGTTAGCAGAGGCATCTTCCTTTTGGATAAGGAGGAGTTAATCATGCAGGGTGCTGAGGGGCTGTGGTTCACAGACCATCAGGATCTGGGGTACATCTCTTTACCTTTCCACATCCCTTCTATAACTGCCACTGTAGGATTTGACATAAAGTCACGGAGTCTGGACAGCATTTCCAGGGTCATCTAGTCCCACCTCTTTGCCCAAGGAAGTCTAGTCAGACCAGATTGCTCAGGGCCTTTCCTCACAATGATGTTCCTGTTTTACATACAGCAACATGGGACCTTTTGGACAGCTTGTTCCATCTGATTTGGAAATGCTCAATTTCAACTAAGCTCTCAATAATTATAACACAAACTTCCTCAGAGGAAAGCAAAGGCCAGTCAGCTTTTTCTGTAATTATATCTCTTTCAGAAGAACATAAGGAAAACATATTTCTGTAGAAAAATCTGCTTTATTGGACTTGATGAGTTTAGTTTTTTACTGGCCTCAGGAAAAATTAAACCCCCCAAATGTTCTGTTTCATTCTCTTTTTCCCACTTCCCCCTGCCTCTGAGTACATATGTACCTTTGAACTGTGTATAGTGAGGAGTGTTTTTGTAGGATTCCCTGTTGCTAAATTTACTACTTTAAACACACTGAGATTTACTGTAGAAAGTCCATTTTCCTTATCCTGAAATTTAGCTGTTTGAAGCCCCACTGAGCTGAATTATTGTGGCTTTGTCTGCTTGTCAATGACAGCAGTGTGTTTTCTGCACAGTTGCAGTTTTTCTAATCTGAAGATTTGAAGTCTTATCTGAATTTTTTTGCTAATGTTAACTCCTGCCACCTCCACTTCCTCCAGCCTTGTTTGAGTTCTCATTTTCCTATTATCACCAGGCTTTCATCTAAGGAAAATGGAAACTGTGAAGCATGCCTGTAGAATTACCAGATCTATTCTCCAAATTCTTGGTTTCAAGATAACCAACAGTTGTTCTTCTCTCCCTATTACACTTTGTCTGTGTTAATTCTGACCCAAAGGGATGCTTTGGTCTGGGAGCAGTTGCCTGTGCTTCAGCCTTCCATCAGGAAGTTACTAAACTGTAACAATCTATTTATGGTAGCTTCTTTGTACTGCTAATAACCCAGGCAAGGGCTGAGATTAAGCCAGGTCTGATTTTGTTTTGCATGTGCTGGATTGTGAAGACGAGTTTGAGCTGATGAAGTCAGCAGAGGGGAAGGACAAAGGAAGTAGAATCTTGATTCCAATAAGAATTTTCTTTGTCTGTTGAACAATGAGAATCCTTATAGATTCTCTATATTTGGCTTTCTTATTTTGTCAGATGTGAAATATTTAGAATTGGAATTTAGTTGATGCTCAACTGGGATGGGAGAGCAGGGAAGAAGTAACTTTAGCCCCACTATTAGCTGCACTGGCAGTTTCCTTTTGGCTTTTGCACAAGTGGTTGGTACATGAAAAGGAATTCTGCCTTGGGTTTTTTGGGTTTTTTTTCCTAAATGATGTTGAATTTGTGTTTGTACCATTTGGGCTTCTCATAGTGAATCATTAACCATTTTCATCCTTGTTTTTTGTCTTGATATTTTTGTCATAAATTACATACCCATACCCATAAATGACACATACCCATTTCTGGGTTGGTTTACCTTTATTGATCCCATCTTGCTCTCAGGGGGAGCTGAGATCCATGTAAGCATTATCTTTTCAGAAGGAAGTGGAATTAATGCTGCTCTAGCACCTGTTAACGTAGGATGCGACCAGACTTCCTGTTCAAGAGGAAATCCTAATTTATTCTTCCTTGTAAACTGAAGGCTGATCAGCTTACCACATAGTAACCTTTTGACTTGTAAACACTGTGTTCCTTTGGACTGCTTTTAGCCTCTAGAAATGATTTCCCTCAGGCTGGGTGGAAACTTTAACAGTAAACTTTGGCTGCATTGAATATCACGAAAAAGCAGCAACCTTTTTCTGTTGAAGTAATTTTAATGCCATCAAGCATACCTGCAAACTCGAGTAGGTGCCTAAGATGCCTTCAAGTTCTAGAAGGGAGCTGTATTTTTCTTTGTACTCTTAAGCACCGCTGCAATGTTGAACACAGTTTTTATCCATTGGCTGGGGAGAATAAATTGAGTTATTGTGATTATTTGCTTTGTGATGCAGACTTTCAGCTCTTGAAAATGCTTGTTGTATGTGGGTGGGGAGTTGGCTCTGGCTGGGATAGTCATGGTGAATCACTGGCAGTAGTGCCAGGTTTGGCATGGATGAAGATTTGGGTTGAGGCCAGTAAAGTGAGTTGCAATGCTTTTTTTATTGTTTATTATCATCCTCTGAAAAGATTTTTCTTGAGGAGGATTTGTGCTTGAGGAGGAAGGAAGAGATCAAATTTAGCAGGAGCAGTATTTGTTTCCTCTTGCTGCTGCTGCAGCCAAAGAAAGAGGCTTCCAAAATATGAGTGTTCTCCAGGCTTCCGCCAGCCCAGCTCAGAGGAGCAGTCGAGGCCTCTGGGCTTGGGTACTCACCTGAGGCTCTCCTTGCAGATCTGCAACTGGGAGCTTTTCAGGGCAGGAGCAGGTACTGGGACATGAGCTCAAAGTAGTTCTAGAATTTCATATGAAAAGAATGGTCTTGCAGAGATCTGCCTCTAGATTCCTTCTGCCAATGTAAATAGTAAGAATTTAAATGCTGTGCTGCCAGCACAGCTTGTTCTGTTCCTCTGGCGATTGATCCAGCTTACTGAAACAGTGGAAGAGGGTTGATTCACAAGGAACCAAGACTCCTCATTTATACTTCTCTTCCTTGTCTTCTCTCACTGCCCCCCTGCCCCCCCCAAGACTAAATTTATTTTCTGTTCTTTTATACTATTCAAATCATGTGGGTAATAGAATGGTAGTGTTTAATCTAAAAAAAAGTAGTTTGATTTCTAATGTTTTTTCTTCCTCTAGGCAATAGGGCTGCACTGTTGTATGTGGGCCCAACTCCCATTCAGTGTGATTTTATGCATCTTTTCGTTGCTAGTATGTCTCTTGAATTCTGTATAAGAAATAACTCTCTTAACAGGCAGAACATTTCTTTTGTTGGCCCAAAAAAACAAGCTTACTATTTGTTGGTACTTAAAATATGTGTGAAATACAAATATATGTTAAATCATTAGCCTATCCTCCCCCCCCATAAGTTCAAATTTTAATACTTTTCTGTAGCATAAACAGTTGCTTCTTTAGAAGAGTTCTGTTACAGATTAACATAAAGATACTGGTCTCAGAAGAAATCTTGGGGAAAAAATTCAACTCCGAAACAAGTGAATTGTTAATGGCTTTTGTTTCTGTTCTTGCTCCTCCTTTCTCCAAAGAGTACTTTTTCCATAGTGTAAGTAGAGAACACTGAGGGTATAAGGGAATAAATCTGTGAAAAAAGGTTTTCTTGAGAAATTTGTCAAGACTGCTGCTTCTGTGGCTGCCCTGGTCTTTTGAGGCTGTAGCACTCTAGAGCAAATTGGCTATTCTTTTGAAATCTCTCTTCACAGAAAAACACTATAGTGCTTGATGCAGTAAGCCAGCAGTCTCCTTCTGAAAATCAATTTCAGCTTTCTTGTATCAATCACAATTTTTGTCCTAGTGTGAGATGATTATGTGAAGATGGGACTTCTTGTGAAAGAACAACTAATTCATGTCTAGTTCTCATAACGTGTAGTGCTTGGTGGTGTTTGTTGCCATGGTGTGTAACACATTTGAGCAGGATCAGTTCCTGTAAGGATCTTCAACAGGACTAGTTGTGTCCCTTCTAAACAGGATAAATAAAGTTTTGTTATCTGTTGCACATTGAACAGTTGACCTTGTTCTTGAGAATGGTAAGTGTAGTGTTGTAAATACATGTAATGCTGATCATGAAGCATCATGTTGCTAACTTTTAACATGTGAACTTACATCTTAGGTGTCATTATGGTTGGCAAGGACAGTTCTGTGATGAGTGTGTCCGCTACCCAGGCTGTGCTCATGGGAGCTGTAATGAACCATGGCAGTGTAATTGTGAAACCAACTGGGGTGGCCTGCTCTGTAACAAAGGTACTTAACATTAATGTACAGGAAAAATAAGTTAAGTTGCATGATTAACTGATAACTCATTAACCCTCTTTTTTTCTGCTAGTGTGCAACTACCCGAGTGTTTCTGTGCCTTAATTCTTGTGTGGCAGATGGTGCCTAGGCATCAGAAGTATAGGAAGTTCAAGACAAAAGGCTTGGAATTGTCCTGACTCTTCTAACTCCTGCAGCTGTCTCTTGTTCATTCTTCCCTGTTCTGTGGATAGTTACCAGATCACAGGCTAGCCATTGGAATATGGGGATGATGTGGGTGAAGGATGTTCAAGCCAGAAAGGCATCTGTGTGTCTGACTAGGGATTTAAATGGTGAGATCTGTTCCCTGCTGACTGACCCTTTTCTCTGTGCAGATCTGAATTACTGTGGGAATCACCACCCCTGCCTGAACGGCGGCACCTGCATGAACACCGAGCCCGATGAGTATCGCTGTGCCTGCCCCGACGGCTACTCGGGAAAGAACTGCGAGATCGGTACTTTGGGATATTGCATCTCTCTTTGCAGATCTGCAGCTGGTTTAGGCACTTCTACATTTCAGTCAGGATATGCTCCATCTCTCCTGTCTAGTGCCTTAGCCTGGCTGTTCAAAAAATCACTAAAGACAACAGAAATTCTGCACCAGTTTCCCTTTAGATAAGACTGAGAATATTTGGCTTCTCTTCCTTAATCCAAACATGCAGTTGGGCTGTAGTCTCATGAAATGGGTTACACATGTGGCTTTCCCTGTTGCCTGTCTCCCTGCTGCCCATTTTCTTGTCTTCTGGCTTGCTGGCAAACATGCTTCTTTTCCAAGCTGGGGACTAAGAAAGGTGGAGGTGATGAACTCTTCAGTTTCTACTCTGATGTGGGGCTTTGGCCCAATTTTTTAGTTGTCTGAATGTGTTGACTATCCTTTTTAATCAACTGAAACGTAATCTTCTAATATGGGACTTCTGATACATTTGGATTAATAATGAAAGGTTAACTACTATGGAAATGTGCTCAAACCCTCTTACAGAGTCACCTTAAACAGGCTGAACAGAAAGTGTCTTCCTTGTGCCTGTTGGCTAAATGGAGGAGAGCATTTAAACCACATTTGTGATGAAGTATGGCTTTCACTTGAGTCTAACAGATCTGTCTCTTGAAAAACTGCTTCCTATCTCAACCACAGTATGAAGATAGCACGTTGCTTTTTTCTATCTGTATATGTATTACACAAAGACCAAAATGTTCATGTTCTGGGGATGATTTTGGTCTTTGGTGACTTTTCTTGATTATTCTCACTTTGGAGGCAAATGCGCAAGTGTGCATTTTCTAGTTCTTTCATATTTTGCTTTAAAGATTTGATGTTTGGAGAAGAATTGAAACTTTTGATTCTATTTTTTCACATGTAGTGTTCAGTTGGGTGTTCTGGTTCTTTGTCATGATGGGTTGTTAAATCCTTCTTTTAAAATATGATATTTAGTCTTCTCATGATGAATTTTGCTGTTCCTTGATAGCTAAAAGTTTAGGTGGAAAGAACCCTTGCTTTTTTTCCACCTCAGTGCTTGGCCTTAAATTCACTAAACTATTATCAGCAGAAGGTTTTCAGAGTTAATCAGGATGTAGATCTTTGAACCTCATAAAGTGCTATGTGGTATTAAAGATACCATCAAAACTTGAATTTTGCTTCAGCTGGTAGAATGTGATGTAAAGTTTAGGCTAAAATGCATGAAATCTTGTCATAACTTGCCCTGAAAGCTGTGGGGGAGTAGCTTGGCTTTTCAGGTGAGGAGGCAGTGAAAAAAGGAGCCATTATACTTGCTGAGATCTGCAGTGATTTTTAACAGTAGGATGGTATGTGAGCTGCTTTAGGTAGTGGTATTAAAAGCTTCCTTGGCTTCTGAGAGGGGAAGTTACCAAAAAGAAGTTTCAAAAAGGTTGTCCCTCCTCAACCTGATGGTTGCTTTGTGCAGCCTCTGCAGTGTTACAGCCCTACATGGAGTGACAACGAGCAGCCCTGCCTGGAAGCACCTCTGTTCCCTGCCGTTTCCAAGGAACGGTGTTAGAGTGAAGCTAAACAGACCTTTGATACTTAAAACTGCTACAAATGTTCAGACCCTTGCTTACAGCATATCTGTTTTGTCTCACTGAATTTAAAAGAAGTGCTGGAGTACTCTGGAAGTGCATGGCTGGAAGCAGAGTGTTAATGGGGAATTTTGCTGGTTCCTGGGATATTGAAATAGTGACCTGTCTGTGCTTAGGCTTTCTAGTCATTAGGTAGGAAGGCTGGTACATCTTCAGTAAAATCCTGCTTCAGTTTCTTACTGGGAATCTTAACTCTCTGCAAGGGGGAGAGGAAGGCTCCAAACTTCTGTGCTGGCATCCCTCCACTGCAATTTTCTTGGTTACTTTTAGCCAATGCAACTTTTAAGTGTAAGTTCTCCTTAATTGGTACTGGAAGAGTATTTAGCAGGAATTTCTTTCCTTCTTTCTCCCCAGCTGAGCATGCTTGTGTATCTAATCCCTGTGCTAATGGTGGAATTTGTCATGAGATTTCGTCAGGCTTCAAGTGTCACTGCCCATCGGGGTGGAGTGGACCAACATGTGCTATTGGTGGGTATGCTTTGGCTGGTGACTGACCTGTTGGGTTGGAAGGGTTGATGAGGCTTTCTTGGTGATATCACGCTCTGTGTGTTTGGAATTTGGTGGTAGTTTTTCACTTTCCCTGTCTTTTAACAGCTGAGCATTGGCAGAGTGAAAAGAGGAGGGTTCTGTGCAGCCCACAGTATTGACTCGATGCAGTTGAGATCTGTTATCAGAAAGTTATCAAAAGCATAGCTGGACCATATCCAAAAGCTTGTTTGACAATTCCTCACTCCTTAGCCACTCTAAAGCAAAATACAGAATGGTTTCATTTTGAGAAATATAAATGTGAAGGTCAAAGGTTCTCCCCTTCTTTAGTAGTAGAAGTGTAGATTTGCGCACTTAAATGCTTAAGTGCCTGATTCAGAGGACAGAGACGTGGTTGAAATATATTGTGGGACTATAATTAGTTTACATGTTGCCTGTGATTTGGAGCACAGGTGGCTTACCTGTTTTTAAACAGCAACTGTCCTCAAAAAAAAAAAAAAAAAAAAAACCCAACCAAAAAACCCTGAAAATTACCAACCACAAAACCAAAACTGGCTAAATTTGTGTCATGAATCTAGGAATATAACTTTCAATGAACATGCAAATCATAGGTAGCTTAGCTGATTCTTCTTTGCTGTTTGCAGATCTCTCTCTCTCAAGGAGGTGAGAAAAGCCTAAGTAAAAATTAGGTTAGAAACATTAGTCTGTTCCTAAGCTTGTTTGTTTGAACATTCTCCCCCTTCATCTCAAACTAACTTTGAAGCAGAACCTGTTAAGCCAAGCCTTAGGCCATGTAATGGAAGGCCCCTTTTGACTTTGCAGATATTGATGAGTGTGCCTCGAACCCCTGTGCTCAAGGAGGGACCTGCATTGATGGTGTCAATGCATTTGAGTGTATTTGTCCACAACAGTGGATTGGAGCAACTTGCCAGCTTGGTAAGTAATTCTAAAGCTTTGGAGACCACTGGAGGTTATTCCTAAACAGTGAATAACTCTGTGTGGCTGGCATGGTGTTTATTGAAGAAAACATGGTAATGTGTGTGTTATTAGTATCTTAGATCCTCTTTAGCAGATCTTAAAGCCAGAAGTTTCAAATGGATCTGTAACTATTTAAGCCCCAACTTCAGCTAACTTGTAACAGTTCCTTTAGAATGCCCCATAACTTTTCTGTTGCAAAATGCAGCGTTGGTGATGGTAGCTCCTTCTCCATGGTGGCAGAACAGTGACTAAGCTTGTGGAGGCCAGGGAAGGGGTTTGCCCTGACTAACAAATTGCCTTTTTGAGTTTTGGCAAAGAGAAGAGTAAGATAATGTGCATGTGCTACTGTAGGCAAGTGTGCATTCAAGTCCTGTGGTATGTAAATGGTTTTAGTGCCCTACCAGTGTATAATATGAGCTTCTGATGCTTGAATTGCATGGATGCTTTGCTTGGTGCTGTGGTAATCTGTTTCTGGGTTTGTTCTTTATTCTATTCTTTATTTTCTCTTCTTTCACAGATGCTAATGAGTGTGAGGGGAAACCCTGTGTTAATGCTTACTCTTGCAAAAATCTCATTGGTGGATATTACTGTGACTGCATTCCAGGATGGACAGGAGTAAATTGTCATATCAGTTAGTATTTCTTTAGTATGTATGTTGACAGTAGGATGCTTTGTTCTTAAAAAAAAAAAAAAAAAATGATGAGTGATGGTATACGTACTTTTAAAATAAAAAAATACCTGTTGTCAGGATTTTTCTAACTTCTAGCAATATAAATTGAAAATACAGTTTGAAAATTTATTTTAAAAGGTAATTGGTATTAAAGTGAGCTTAGATATACACTTAACTAATAAATCTCTTGACTCTTACATGTTTGAATGATATATACTGATTCAATTTAAAATACTTTAAAATGTTCGATGTTAAATTAACTGCTATTGATACCTCACTTTTAGTACACTGTAGCAGAAATACAGAATGTAATTTTCTATTAGATATTTTTTAAAAATAGAGATCTCTTAAGGCATCAAGAAGCCGTCCTTTCCATTGAAACATCTAGAAAAAAACCTTTTTGAAAATCACTTTTCTTCATTTTTATGCTAAACCTATACTTTACAGCTTAGTCTTCCAGTATAAATTCTAATGCTTTGCATATTTTATCCATAGATATAAATGACTGTCATGGACAGTGCCAGCATGGAGGGACTTGTAAGGTAACTCTTGTTCATTACATTCCATGTTCAAAATTAGTCTTTCTCTGACTGGTTATGAGTTCTGTAGTTTGCAATTACAGTTTGGTTAATTGAGTTCAAATGTTAGAAATGCAATGCTGCACGTGCAGACTCTTGCACCCATTTCACAAAATAAAATTTTGTGGTGCTACTGCTGTTCGCAAATCCAGAACACCAAACAACTTGAATTTTTGTGTGCAAGTTCCATCAATAAACAAATGCTTCTACTTCTGCTTCTTTTCCCTGCTCTTGAAGGATGAAGTGAATGGTTACCACTGCTTATGCCCTCGTGGTTTCACAGGAAAAAACTGTGAGATAGAAACCAACGAGTGTGAAAGCAATCCCTGCCAGAACGGGGGCCGGTGCAAAGACCTGGTGAATGGATTCACTTGCCTGTGTTCCCAGGGATTCTCGGGAGTCTTCTGCGAGGTGAGGGCAGCACAGACATTACTGCAATGCTTGGCATGGATTGAATTCTTGAAAGAAATATATCTCTGGGTTTAAATGGGAGTAACCCAAGGCTGGAGCATTGCTGCCTATCGTAGCTGTTACCTGATACTCTGAATAAGCAAATTTGTTGTGCAGTGCTGTCATAGTAGCTGTAAAGCTTGAATTTGCAGCCTGATAAACTGCAAGTTGTTGCACATAGGTGTTGGCCTTCCTAAGTGTTTTAAGGCTGCAAATATTCCTTAAGCTTGAAATGTTTCCCTTTGTAATTTTCAGGACCTGTGTCCTTTCCTTACACTAGAGTGCTTTAGGTTTTCATCCTAGTAACTCTGAGGTACATAATTGAATTACCCTTCAAGTAATCCTACTGCTCTTGGTAGGAGTATAATAATTATGTATCAGTTATTTATATTATATATAATGGTGATAATTAGCATAATTGCTAAAGGCAGGCAGATAGGCAAGTATTGGCTCTCAGAACTTTGTTTGAGATCATTTTAGGAACATGTAGTTCTAGTGCTTAAGGATTCAGTTCTGAAATATTGAAGTCTTAGTGAGAATTCCTAAAGTCCTTAATGGAAATGAAGATATTCCTCTTTTTAGGGAGGACATTAGGCTTTTCAGTGTGAAATTATTTTGCATTAAGTATTCACTTTCTGGCTTTTGCTGATGGTCAAATCCATCTGAATCTTATGCTTACTATCAGCTGGAGGCATTAGACTAGAATGTTGTTGGATTTGCTCCAGAATTTTTTTGTGGAGGATATTAGAGTGATGTCTCTTAAAGACTGAAGTAAGTTCATTCTATGTCATTTGCATCATTAAAGAAGCAGTGCACTCATTTTATTCAAAATTTAAAAGGTCTGCAGATACCAACCAGTTTAATAAAACTGGTGCAGCACCTAATAGCTCATGAACTGTTCCTGCATAAGGATCATAACTTCAGTGCTCTACTCTGGGCTGATTTATACAATACTGTGTAATTAAAGTTTTAGCAAATGTGCTAAAATATGCTTGAATAATAGGGGAGAGTTGGCTGCTTGCCTCGTGTGTTGCAGGAAATATCTACCATTGATTCCAGATGCTAAAGTACCAGCTACTGAACTTGCATTGGGAAGGGGAAATTTACACTAATGGAAGGAAACAAATGGAGACATCTGATAGAGGAGATCTGAGAATCTTTCTCAGACCATAGCTATTCTTTTATAGCTTGCTTTGAATGTTCTGTATGAGAGCACAAAATGGTTTGCTGAAAATTTTTCTGTTGCAGCTGGAATTGTATGTGCTCCTCTGAATTAAGTATTTAACACCATTTGTGTTCCTTCTCCTTTGGCTAGCTTTGCATTTTTCTCCTGTTTAGCTACTGAACTGCTAAAAATAGGGATCAAAACCACTATTGGACTTAGCTTTCAACTTTACAGACATAAAATTATCTTTCTCCCAAGAGAGATGTGAAGAAGGAAAAACTGACTTGAGGGAAGAAAAGCAATCCTTAAGAATAACAATTTGGAGGAAAGATACTGTGATGTAAAAATATCCCTTTTGAGGCTGCTTTGTGGATTTTGAGACCAATTTAGGGCATCACGAATCAGTGATCTTGTGTCAGTCTAAAGCAGAAAGCAGCAGAATTGTTTTGCCGCAACAATGTCTGTGTTAAAGGTTATATATTATGAAGGCAAGCTTTGAATTTTGCTCTCTGGATCAGATGGTCAGAGTTCAAAATGCATCTCATGTATCTGTGTAAATTGGTGTGGTGATGGTATTTGTGAAAATAAGGCCCTGAGCAGCTGGGTCTAACTAGACCTACTTCGAGCAGGAGGTGGGGAGTAGCTGACCTCTAGAGGTCCCTTCCAAGCTGTGTGGTTTTATAATAAATTCTATGTGCTAATTGAGATGGGAAGAGAATTTGCTCTAGGGGATGGGATTTTGTTCAGGTTCTGTGCATTTTGAGTATCTTGCAGACACAAAGCTGACAAGTGAACTGGTATTTAACTTGCCTTGTAGCACTTGGTATGTGGGTGTGAAGGACAGAGAAGTAACTTATAATGATCCAGAGAAGTTTGCAGTAAGACATCTCCTAATGGCTTAAGTAATTATTTACTGAGTTACTGTAAATGTGCTTATTCAGCCTCCTGCAGAGGAGTATTTTTTAGCAGTGTCAGAAATGCTTTGTATTAGGGTAGACTAAAGTAAGCTGAAGTTTCTCTGTCTTGCAGGATGGAATGCAATATTTATGATTCATAAACCTTCTTAAAACTTGAGGTTCCTTGTACATTGGCTTCATCTGCATCTTTGGCAAAGCAGATAATGCTGCTTACTCCTGGGAAATGAAGCAGCTGCTGCTAACTGTGGTCTCTCTTACAGATGGATATTGATTTCTGTGAACCTAACCCTTGCCAGAATGGGGCTAAATGTTATGATCTGGGAGGAGATTATTATTGTGCCTGCCCTGATGACTACGATGGAAAAAATTGTTCTCATCTCAAGGACCACTGCAAGAACAATTCTTGTAAAGGTACCTGCTGTTGTTCATAAATCTGTCTCGATGGTGGTGCATTAAAAAAAAAAAAATTAAGGCATTTTGGGGAATAGGGTAATGCAGACATGTTTTTATTATATTCTCTTGGACCTCATAAAATAGTGAGGCACTGAGAGGAAATGCTCCTTATTTTTATGAAGAGCTAGATGGTGACGTACAGCTAACATGAAGTTGTGATTGGTTTTAATTTTTCTAAAACTTCTTTTAGAACTAAAATCTGGTTGGTGATACAGATCATTAGTCTAAAGACTACCCTTCTTTTTTTAGTAATAGACAGCTGTACAATAGAAGTCTTCACTAATGCTACCCAAGAAGGAATCCGTTTCATTTCATCCAATGTTTGTGGGCCTCATGGACGGTGTATTAGTCAGCCAGGAGGGAATTTCACTTGTGCCTGTGACAGAGGTTTTACTGGAACATACTGTCATGAAAGTAAGTAGGAGCATGTAAAAGATTATTCTTTTTGCTCTACATTTATTTTAAAGTTAATGTTACAAAGCTTTGTAACATAAAATAAAACATTCAGATTTCAGTAAAGTTGCATAAAGCACTGTTTCAGATGTACTGCTTGAAATTGTTTCTTCTGGTAGCAGTCTTTGTAGTGGTTTACACTTCCTCTGTGAAAGAATACTGGTTTTAATCCAACTTCGATGTAAATGTGTCTGTACCCACCACCTTTATGTACAGTCTTGAGTCATGGATTTCTCCAACATGAGAATGGTAAAAAAGGGACCAGAATATGTATTGCTGGTCTGTGTTGTTTTAAACCCCTGGATATTTTTGCTGGGTTAACTTAGTGCTCTGGTTTGACTTGCTACATGAGCGACAATACAGCCAGAAGCCCCACCAGGCTTGAAAACAGATGTTTGAGCTTTTCTTTTGCATGTACAAATGCAGTAATAACTTTGTGCTGCTTTTCCTAGAGACACAAGTGTAGAGCACTCTTCTGAGTGGGTGAAAAGAACCTTGAGCAGTAATTGTTGACTTTCTGTTGCAGATATCAATGATTGTCTTGGGAAACCTTGCAAGAATGGTGGGACATGTATCGATGAAGTTGATTCATTTAGATGTTTCTGTTCAAGTGGCTGGGAAGGAGAACTGTGTGATACAAGTGAGTACTGCTCAGTGTTGCAGGGCCAAATGATGCACATTTGTTGTAACAGATGGTTGGTATGTACTTAATGGGTTAGTTTCTTTGTTCTATAATTAAGTCTTGTTTGCAGAAGTATTTTCAGAAATAACTTCAGGTAGCTGCTCTAAAAGCCTCAGTGCCTTTAATAAGAGCAGAATCTGATTCTCTGGTATAGTTCAGCATTTATTTCAGGAGAAGAGAACTTTTTGTCCTGGGGATAGGCAAAAGTGTTGGCCAAGAAGTGAACTAGACCTGTTCATGGTTAAGACACCTCAGAGGAAACTGCAGTAGTTTCTTTTTCTGGTATGAATGAAGCCTCTTCTACAACATGATGGCAAGGACTTGCTGAGACTTGTTACAGGACGTGCATCAATTAAGATGTGAAATACAGACTGAGCAGTTTTTGGCAGCTATTGCTGTCAAAAGAGCTTTTGTGTGGTCTGGATGAAGTTTGTTCTGGAATACTTACGTTCCACCCATTAAAATGTTTGTTTCAAGTGAAAGGAGCTTTCTCTAAAATCCATGTTTGTGAAAGTATGTTTATATGCATATATGTGATTAAGCCACCTCTGATGGCTGTAACTCTGTGCTTTGAAACATAGAACAGAAGAAGGGAGCCTTAACTGTCTCTTGTTGGTGTCCTGGGTTGGGGCTCCTTTTCAGGACATTGTGGTCCCTACTAGAAAGCTCTTTCTGAAGTTCAGAATACAGCTGTTTGTAAAAACAAAGCAACTTTGGTGCTCTACTGAGAAGCCACACTGTATGGTCCTTCTAAGCTGTCAGAAAGTCATAACTCATGTTGTTCTGTATTAAATCAGAGTATTTTCCATGCATGTATAAAGATAACCTCATAATAATTAGGACTGCTGTCTTCCTAAATAGTACAAAATTTATTTTCTTTTTAAAGAAATATTTTCTGTTTTCTCCTGGCCTTGGCTGTGATAGATCATCTAATCTGAATAACTGGGTTTTTTTTTAGATTTCAATGACTGTTCTCCTAACCCATGTCACAACGGTGGCCGATGCATTGATTTGGTAAATGACTTCTATTGTGAATGTAAGAATGACTGGAAAGGCAAAACTTGTCATTCACGTAAGTGTTCCTTGCTTTGATCTTTAGATTACCCAAAGATTTATTCTCTTCTTGTGGTACTGGAGTTCCTGAAATTTAAAATAAAACAATTGCAGTGAAAAAATAGGTGCTCTTTCATTACCCCTTCCAGTTTCCCAGTCACAAAATGGAGCATTTAAAAAATGCATCCCTTCATGTAGCAAAACAGTTTCATGAGACATGTCCTTAGAGTACATTCTTTGGATTGTTTATTGTAATACAGAAAATGGAACAATGTGTCTCTGATACTGGTGCATTTAAATACGAAGCCTCTTTAATTTGTGATTAAAAAGTCCCTGTTTCTAACATTCAGCCAGACCAATGGCAATGAAAAGTGCTTTGTTGTGGTGTGCAGGTGAATACCAGTGTGATGCAAACACTTGCAGTAATGGTGGAACATGCTATGATGATGGAGACACATTCCGCTGCTCGTGTCCTCCAGAGTGGATAGGAAGTACTTGCAACACTGGTAAGCTTTTTAAATTGTCTACAGATGAAGCCAGAAGAAGAGAGAAGTGTTTAAATAATCAGCTGTTCAGTAAACAGGCACACTGTTCTGGCTGGCTGGTTCAAAGCTGTTCCAGTTGGGTGGTGACTGAAATACAAGTAATTTCTTCCACTCACCTGACATGATACTGATTTTTAGGAAGCTATTCTCCTCTGGCTGCTTATATGGTCTTTTCCATAGCTTCTCTCCTAAGCAGTTTTAGAAAACTTGGACTTGTGTCTTGACTTCTCTATTAGTGTTTAGAGGCCCTGTGTAAAGGTTTTCCTGGGAACTTAATCCCCTGTTTGGCTTGCAGAGCCATAAGATTTGAGATCATGAGGAGTATGAACAGGAATGCCCGGGAACAATGAAATGAAGTGGTTCTTCCTGGGGCATTTGCAGAGTTACTGCCTGCTGTAGGGGAACCATTTGTGTTTTTTTTTCTTTGGAGACTGAGTGTAGTATCTGTGGTGTATCTTTCTGAAAATGAAACTTCCATTTTGATCAGAAGTCGAATGAAGATAAGCTAGTACAGTTTTTTTTTACTTTTTAGATGCAATTGCAGCTTTTAATCAAAAACTGAGATTTTAATACTAATATTTTATTGTAAAGAACACCTCATGGCCTGGGTAACTCAATGCCAAAATAATAATTTAGCAGTACTTGAAGAATGCTTACACAGATGGGGCAGAAAGGAGGTAATTCTTTGTTAATAAAATGTCATGGTTTGGTTAAATGACTGAATTGGGATGATGGTGAAGGTAGGTGAGAGACTGTCATGTGATGTATTTTAGGAGGTTTTTGACCTCTTTTTAAGTTTTTAACTGTTGGCTTAAATACTGTGTAGGATTGTGATATTGACACATCCAGATGATAGGGTACTCTTTGCCTTCTGGGCTAATAGAGACTTTTTCTGTTTTCAAAGCTAAAAACAGCAGCTGTATTCTAAACCCTTGCATGAATGGTGGAACATGTGTTGGCAGTGGAGACTCCTTCTCGTGCATCTGCAAAGAAGGATGGGAAGGACGCACATGCACACAGAGTAAGGCTTTTCTCCTTTCTTCCCCTGCATCCCCCTGGGATATTGGGAGTGTCTGGCAGAGAGCTGTTAACTGAGACAAAGCAAGTTTATGGGGTTCATGTGCCAAAATAGCTGAATCATTCAGAGTGGGAGGTAGGTAAAGAAGATGATGCTCGAGTAATGAATGAAGGGTTTGTCGTGCTGCTTTTTGCATCCAGTCTTTGCCAAAATAAGACTCTCAGCTTTCTATAAAAATACAATTTTTGGAAATGTGTGCAGAGCAGAAAAAATACTCACAGAAATAATAATTTTAATAATGAAAAGTATCTGGAAAGGCAGGCAGTGGAGTATAAGCCATTTTCTCTGAGGATAGCAGTTAACTACTTTGACATACCAAGACAATGAATTGGTTAGGTGGAGTAAAGCCTGAAACTTGGATTCCCCCCTCCCCCCCCAGGTGTAACATTGGTAGTGGGAGGGAAACTCTTAAATTTGAGTTTTGTTTTTACTCTGCCTACTGTTGATATAAATGATAATTGAACTTCCTTTGCAAGTGTGGAAGAAAACATTCAGTTCTGTATATTTTTCTTATCAAATATATTGTCTTCTGAACTATAGTGCTGTCTTTTAGAAAATAAATTGTGCCCCTATTTACACTAGTCTATATTCTTTTTTCTAGACACCAATGACTGCAACCCTCATCCATGGTAAGTGCACGAACTCCAGTCCTGTACCTATTGTGAAAATAAAAATGAGCACAGTAATATGGATTTACATTACAGATTAGAACTATTTTTACTCTAAAATAATTGAAGCCAGCCTCTGTAAAATATCTTATAACCATTTTTTTTGCTATGCCTTATCTATTCCTTGACAACGACAAAGATTAGGGAACAATCCTGAGTTGATTCACATATAAACAAGTAAAAGTATTTTAGTGTAGTCTCCATGGTGGAACTGATTAGTAAATTACAGTGATATGAAGTGAATCACATATGATGACATTTGAAGTATTTGTAATTGGATAGGATAAAAAAATGAGAAATCAAAACCTGTTTGTTTACAGTAAATAATTTTAAATAGTATAAAAATGTCCTGTTGGACCAATTACTATGTATAAATGCGTTTTAAAAAACCCCCTGAATTTTGGAAGATAAAATGGGAATATTTTAAATATAGAGATTGATATTTATGGTTGAAGGGGAAAAAACTGTGTGGATGAAACAATCTACCTTATCTTTCTCAGTTGTCCACTCTGATGCCATAATCCGTGCTTCATGTATTAAAAAAAGAACCAAATTTGGAAAAACTTGGGCTTTCTTTGTCTTCACTTGAAAGTGCTGTTCCACCTCTGAGTTCTGTGAATGCACTTCCTCATGCACCTGTAGGATGTTGCTGTTTTAATCTCGGACTTGCTAAGCAATAATGATATTTATCTATCATTACACTTTCTCTATTGATAGGAATAAATGGTCCCCCTGAAGAGCAGCAGAAGCTTTAATTACCAAAGCTTTAATTGACCAATGAAACAATGTAGGCTTGTTAACGAGACTGTTTTGTTTACAGTTACAACGGAGGGATCTGTGTTGATGGGGTGAACTGGTTCCGATGTGAATGCGCCCCTGGCTTTGCTGGTCCTGACTGCAGAATTAGTAAGTACCTGCATGAGTAGAGACCTGGATGGGTGTGCCACTGCACAAATTGGAAAGAACACCTGCTGTCCCTTTTTACATTAGCTCAGCTGAATTCCAAATAATGAAGCAGAAGCTGCCTGTTAGCTAGGTACTGATACCTTGTAAATAATGGCATGTTGTGGTCCGTTACTTATTTCATTGAATGGCACTGAAGTGAGCTGGCTTTTAAATCATGCTTAAAGACTTCATTGCTGGCTTTTCTTGGATAATTCTGACATTTCTGTGGTGCTGGCTTCATAGAAGCTTAAGTTTTAAATATTTCTGTTGATAAACATCTTGTTGGTAAAGATGACATATCTGTATGTGTTTTACTGAACATTAGAAACCAAAATCCCCTGAGACATTGCAAATGGAAACAAAAACATTGTGAGTGTAGTGCTGGCACGTGAATAACAGAAGTATGATAAAGGTCTTCCAAAGCTAGAAAACAAACTTGTTACACTGCAATTATTCTGAAGGATAGAGGCTGAAAAGAAGGGAGAAAAACAGACCCTAAAACTCTGTTGAAGTGTTGTGGAACAATCTGGTGGGGGAGTTTTGTTGTTTTGTTGGTTTTTTGGGTTGTTTTGTTTTTGTCTTTTTAATGGAATTTTACCATTTTGACTTGAATGGATATATACTTTATTTTTACTTTCTGCTTTGGAAGATCAGACTTCAAATCTTCTGTAGCCTCAAGGCTTTTGGGCTTGGTCCTTCCACTCCATCAGTATGGTGATGTGCTTTCAAGTTGAGACTTCATCCTCATTCTGGCATAGAGAAGACAAACCAGCACCTCTGGTTGGAGGGCAGCTGCAGCCCTTGTGGAAGCATCAGCTTAGCGGTGTCTCGATACAGAACCAGGGATGGCAGATCATTGTGTGTCTGGATCCAGATACCCAGAAAGGGATATTGAATTCTCCTTGGCTGCTCCTCTTCCCCTTAAGGCTAGGATGTCACAAATACGAATACTGTGCATTTGTAATGGAGCTGCAGACATTTTTTACTTGTTTAGACTGGTCTAGATGGAAGGAGTAGCTGACAAAAACACCTTTTATGGCTAATGCAGAAACAGAGTTAAGTCACCTTTTTCAGCATACAGAGGGTGAAGAATCTTAAATCTATATAGCTTGAAGACTTGTATAGCTTCAACCCTGTTGAAATTTAGATTTTGTGTATTTACTTAAAACTTCATCTTAGTGCACTTTTGAAGGAAGCAACAATTGGGTTGTTTTCCATTGCCTACATGTGCAACTGTCTCACTACTGCCATTTATTGTGTTCACTTTCAAACTCCTGTACTTTAAACTGAGCTGATGCTGTGTATGACACAAGAACTGGTGTGTAAACAGTTTTTGAGGGGTTGGAAAGGGCATTTATATTCAGTGGAAGGAAACCTTTCAAAAGATGCTTTGGAAAAGAAAGGTTCTGGTTGAAGATGAAGCAATTGGTGCTTATGGCTCACAACTTGATTAAGTTGGTTTCTGTTGCATAAATCAGTATTGGTCACTTCCCCAGAATAACAAATGGCACGTTGCTGTCCATCTGAATGGATCATGCTTCAGTGCCTTTTTCCATTGGCTTCTGTGGCTAAGCCTCTGCATCTTTAAAGGGTTTAAGAGGTTTTTGTGCTAAGTGTCTGTGTACTAAATTAATCTACTCACTATTTGAAGGTTATTAATGTTCAGCAAATGTGTGTTACAAAGTAAACTGTTATTGTTCTGCCTTATGGTCATTTGTATTGCAGTAAATCACTTTTTTGAGCATTGTTGAGCAAGTTCATTGTTCGGCTCCTGCACTCTGATAACTTCATGAAAGCACATGCTCTTGTATGAAGCCTAAATGTCTGAGATCAGTGCCAGAACAGGATGTGGGACTTGTTCTGTAGCTGAATGTGGAGAAGGCATTAACACCTTCAGCTGTCCAACACCTCTGCTCTGTGAGATGAGTCAGCATATGACTGCTATTTTGATTACCAGAGCTTCAATTAGGGTGCAATTACAAGAAATCTATTGCAGGTTATTGCTGAAATGGCAGAACTGTTTAATTACAAGATTAATTCTGAAGCCACAGTGTCCTTTGCTTTAAAGAAAGGAGGTATTGTTAGATTACACCTCAGTAAATTATTAATTACAATATTTTGTGTCCTTGTCACTGATTTTTACCTATTTTCTGTCCAGATATTGATGAATGCCAGTCTTCTCCGTGTGGATATGGTGCCACCTGTATAGATGAAATAAATGGATACCGATGCACTTGTCCCCCTGGAAGAATTGGTCCTAGATGCCAAGAAGGTATTCCTATATCTGCTATCAACCTTTACCCAGAAAACAATAGGGCACAATGTAGCCCATATGAAGTTTATGTACAGTAGTCTGATATATAAGGAACAGTAGCTAATATTTTTAATTTAAATTTGTATAGTATTTATAACTTGAAGAGGTCAAGTGTCTGAGTGTGCCTTTTTTTTTTTTTTTTCCCCCTTAGTGATTGGAATTGGAAAGCCTTGCTGGCTTAAAGGAATGACCTTTCCCCATGGCAGCCGGTGGGAACAGGAGTGCAACAGCTGCCACTGTTTGGATGGACGTATTGACTGCACCAAGGTAGGCATTTTGGCCTATCTTCTTAAATTCCTGTGGCTGGAACAAACTCATTGTTCTTCATGCACAAGTTAGTCTTTGTCTCCTCTAAATTTCCTCTGTTTAAAAAATTTTTTTTAAAAAGTGGCTTCCTGTAAAAGTACTTATGGATTGTCTTATAATCATAAGTTACTGCCCTGCTCCCTACCTGCTAGAACAGGCTCTCTAGACCACTTGTTGCAGAAAATGAAATGTGAGCTGGCATAGAGTAAAGGGTAAATAAATCACACTGCTGAAGCTTTGCAAACACAGTTTTAGAGCTCCTAATTTTGTGAAATTAGGACATGTAGGAAGAAGTTTTTTCAGTGGGTATTTTTGTATTGTCCTTCAGCAGCTTTATGAATTGACAGATTTCAACCTTTGTGTATATATTATGGACTAGATCCTGGTGGTTTTGTGACTGAGGAAAAGTAAGACCTAAATGCAGATGGAACATGTGCTGTAAATGCAACTCATCCATGTGTGATATTTGGTTTCTTCCATGTGTAATGGCACAACTGCATTTTCTTGCTGACAATTGTGCTTTGAGAAAGCTCTAAGTTCCTGCACTAATAGCTGTAGAGTGCTATGTAGGATCTTAAAGGCTACATGGAATTGTAGAACATCCTGAATTGGAAAGGACCCACAAGGATCATCCAAGTCCAGCTGCTGGAATGGAGCTGTATTTGGAAACTTGCTGCACCCCAGTAATTTGTGGGTACCAGCAAACTGTTTTCTTCTGGGAGCATGGTTGGAGTGGCTGTGCTTATCACCAGTGTGCATCAGTTCTTAACATATTCAGCATTCTCTGGCAGGGGTCTCAGTGTAAATATTGAAGAAATTAATCTTTGTGGGGATACTTCTTTCTAGATTAAAGACACCTAGAGGACTAGGTTAAAATAAATGCTTAAACTTCTGTATAACTCAGTTATGTGTGACAAATTCATAAACTTCTAAGGAGATGTGCCCAGTCAGTGGTTTCTTGGATTATCTTTGCACAGTTTTTTACTCTTCTGTCTGCACAAAATGTCCTCATTTTGTGGAAGAGCAGCTCCATCTGCTACTAAGACTACAGCAGTATCAAAACACAGATATACTGCAGGCAGCAGTAGCTCATGACCATCCTATGTGAATTGCTTATTTTGATTTGATGTGTAAGAGCAACTTGCAACAGTGCTTTGTTCTTTTTAATTTCTAGGTGTGGTGTGGAAAAAAGCCTTGTCTGTTACACAAATACTGGGATAATTCAAATAACCAGTGTCCCATGGGTCAAGAATGCCAGGAAAAGTATATGAAATGCTTTCAGCCACCGTGCACGGACTGGGGAGAATGCAGTGCCTCTGAACCTCTGCCTATCAATATCAAATGTCTGCCTAATTCTGGGTACTTGGACAATGACTGTGCTAGAATTACTTTAATTTTTAATGGAGACAAAGTCCCCCAGGTGAGAATGGAATTCTTAATGAAGTGTGGCACTATATGTAGGGATCTATTCTGTCACAGCATGCAAGATTAAGGTTTCTAGTATGACTCCTTGCTATTATAAGCTTGCAAATTTTATTACTAGACTCCTCTGTTGCATTTAATTGTGCTTTGTCTAAAGGGTGAGGCAAAATTAGGGTTTGTACTGAATATTTTATTTTCTTGAGTCTTGAAGAACTATTTACACTTCAAGATGGGCTCAGACTGTACTAACGTAATAATGCAAGCTCAGTTTTTTGTCTTTCATTCCAAAACACTGTTCTTCACTTTTCTGCCCTTTCTTGCTGCCTTCATCAGTTCTTAGCAACTGCTAGAACTCTGAAGATCCTTATTTTTACATGCTATTTTTTACTTGAACTAAAATTACGCAATCTCCTTTGCTTCTAACAGGGCACTACAACAGAAAATATCTGTTCTGAAATCCGATATTTACCAGCTACTAGGACTGTTTCTAGGGACAGAACTCTGATAATATTATGTGATCCATCTTACTCCACAGAGAATGCAGTGGAAGTTGCTATTGTAAGTATGAGACTTGTGTGTGTGTATATATATATATATATAAAAATGTGTTTTCTTAATAGTTTTTTCTGGGGAAGAAGTTGTTCAAGCTTGTTTCACTTGAATGCAGGTGGAGCAATCTGTGGCTTAGTCTTGTCTGCAAAGCAATTTTGTGATCTCACAATTTCCTACACTGCCAGAGAGCTGAAACTGCAGGTTTTGTTAATGACAGACAGCTACTACAGCCTCATGATAAATTACTCCAAAGACTAGTTCAGCCCAAATTAGTGAACGGGTGCCTACTTGTTCTGTCAGAAATCTGGAGCTATTGACCTTCTCAGTAAGGAGATAGGGTTACAGGTGGCTGGATTGTTCTTGTGGAGAGGTTTCTGCTGTGCATTTAGAGTATGGCTGCTTCAGGGATTTCTTTACATATAAGGTACTAAGTGAGAAGTGGAAGAAGGTGGAAGTTGAGTAGATAAAAGTAACTATTGCCCTAATGAGCTGAAGAATTGCTTTAGATGCATTTACAGCTCAATCACGCGATGCTTGTGTATAGCTTAGTTTTCAAGCAAGAGTTGATTTTTGTGGTAAATGGTTATCCAGGCAGAAGCTGGACTGTCTGTCTCTACTAGTGCTGTAAAGAGCATGCTGAGCCACAATGGGAGCAAAGTGTAGGGTATAAATAGAGCAGACTGTTATTAGTCCAAGCTCCTATCTAGATAATCCACATGTCTTGAACTGCTCCAAACTATGACTAAGTTTAGCTCATCAATTTAAGTAACTTGGAAGTCACTGCCTTTCCTTTGAGGTATGCTAAATTAACAAGTAGGTGTGCTACCCACCAAGTCTGACACTGCATCTGCAGTTGGGGTAGAGCCAACCATGCTGTTGCTGTGGTAAAGGTTGATAGCAGTTTTAGAGAACTGTTTGTAGCTACTGTCAAACAAATTCAACTGAGTGAACTCAATTAAGATGTCGCTGGATTTAAAAAGTACATTTCCATGGTTAGGTGAGTGCAATAACTTCTTGTTTTCCCCTGTCACTCCATGTAGTCCTTTGTCCCACACCGAGATGAACAAGATAACAGCCTCATTCAGAATGCTGCTAATACAATAGTGAATGCCATCACCAAGCGACAGAACAGCACGGTTATGTTGGCAGTAACTGAAGTCAAAGTTGAGACCATCGTTGTTGGGAATTCATCATCAGGTAAGGTTCCAGTGCACACCTCCTCTGTTGTGTTTTCTGTTCCCCTGCTGTCAGGCTTCTCATATCTTTCTTTACACCCTGGAGAAAATGATCCACCAGATTGTCTTTAGTTGCTGTTACTAACTGAAGAGAAAAAGCAGCTTTGAAATCAAGATTCTGTGCTTGTGTGCTAGTTTAAACTTAACCTCATCCCTAACATGATGTGCCCAGATACTCTTGCCATAGTTTTGGCTCTGACTTCCAGCCCAGCTCTCCAGCCTAAGCACACCTTTCACAAGATCAGGAGTTGTTCTCATGTGCAGTTCCAATCCTGTCTAATTCTCCTACATTAACCTTAAGCCAGCCTCAGCCCTTGATGCTGCTGTACTGAGGCTGTGAGGAAATGAAAATATGGGGAGAGGGAAGGTGTGGTGTGATACCAATCTCTTCTGAAGTGCTTGTGTGCTATTTATTTACCTTAACAAGAGTTAAAGTTGTCTAGTTTCTTCCAATACTTGGCCATGATAATGTAAAACTCCACTCTCTTTTTCAACATGTGTTTCTCACTAGTGCACAGCTGGCTTAAAATGTAGTGTTCATTCCTCTTAAAGAGGATACAGTGTGATTGGAGACCTTTATCTCTGAATGCTGGCTCTCCAAGAGCTGTGCCAAAATAAGCGATTGAAGATTCTGCATGCCTGTGTTCCTGCCTGGGGGAGGCAGGAGACAGGCTTGTGGAAGACCGCTGCTAGGCTCAAGTTCAACTAAGCCCCCGAGTGAAAATCTTACAATGGTAGGAGGCTCTCCCAGCTTTTTCCTAGGCCTCCCCAACATAATCTTCTGGAAGATCTTCCACCCATAGTCCAAACAATTAGCAGATTGCCTGGTTCCACTTCCCTTGCATTTTCCTTCTAGGAAATGCCTTTCATCTGTTAAAGTCTTGGCAAATGTGCTGTTTCCTCAGCTCTCCTGAAGGAGTGTGCCTGCTTTGTGCTTGCCTTGAACAGCAGTTGTGTAGAAGATAAGGAATTGAGCTGGGGTTTTCACATACCTCAGCCTCTGGTTTTTCTGATTGCATATTAAATTCTAAGGCTAAAGGGATGCAGATTATTTTGCCTCCCACCTCAATAAGATTTAAAGATTCCTAAAATAGTGGATTAATTTGGGTTCTCTTGCAAAATGATCTCCAGACTTGTCATTTTAATATGGATGCTCAGTATGGACCAATGGCCCCTAGTTCTTTAAACTGAGTTGTTACAAGGCAAACTGTAACCTGGACACTCACATTTTTTTATTTGGTTTGCTTTATTGCTACCCCTTAATTGGGTGAGGTGGGTGGAAACCTATCAGAAAATGTGGTGTAAAGCCCTTTGCATTGAGAATCTGATTTCTGTGGGATGCTCAAGTGTCTGGGTGGAGATGATCATTTAGATGCTTCATTGATTTCCTCAAGCTTTACGAAAAAGTAGTCTGAATTTGGAATCTGGATGCCAAAAATTCTGTATAAAGAACCTGTTACTAAGTAAACTTGGATCCATGGTCATATGATGAAATAATAGCTGTGATAGCAAGCTGTGAGAATGCAAGCTTTGTATCTAATCTTGGAGAAGCTGTTATGAAGGGCTCCTTTTTCTTTGAAGTATTTCCCCCCTTCATGATTTAATGTTAGGTTGCTTATGAAAAATCAGGAGAGAATAGCAGTTGCTCATGTGAGTGCAATCCTTCCCTGAACTGTTAAAATACAATTTTGAGATCCCTTGAGGCCAAAAGTGTTGGCAGTTTACTCGCCCTCCTTTACCAAAAGGAAATGTTTGAGAATGTGTAACATTGCACATAAGAATGTGCTCAGAAGACACTTGAACGTTGGAGCAAACGACCATGGTGTCAAAACATTGGTTGTTTTTGTATAGTCATTTCCAGGTTATTCTGCAAGCAGATGTCTTAAAACTGCTGAGGGAGTTTGTTTGGATCAGGCATTAGAGTGGTGGGTTGACAGCATTTGTCTACAGAGCTGTTGAACAATCATGTTACTCTCTAAAAAAACAAAGCACCTCATTTTCTGTTGCCTCTTCATGTGTGAACTTTTGCTTATCAAGAAGAATAGAAAAAAGTTGTTATTCTCTCCTAGCTGTACAGCTCTTGAGGAAGGGGAGCAGAAGTAGTCCAAAATTTTCAGAAATATTTTCCTAGAGAAATAATCTGTGTCTGTGTGGCTGGGAGAACACTGTAGTGAGGTTTGCATTGGGAGTGGAGAAAAGCAATTGCCACAACAACTTTTGTTTGTTCATTGAGTGGTGAAGACTCTTCTCTCCAGGGACAATATTTTGGTATTTCATCCTGAGATAGAACAGGAACATGCTGAAGAATGCATGATCAATTTGGTTATGTAGCTCTAACCTGAATGTTTTTGGCGATCATTGATGCAGAAATGTCTGTAGGCATTGATGGTAAAGGACTGTTCTTTCTGATGATAAATGCAGGATATATTTGTGATGCAAGTGCCAGTACTTCTAGAGCAACTTAAAGGCACAGTACTCCACTGCCTGCCTCCTGCTAGAATAAGGCTTTTCTTAGGAGTGATTACTCAGGTTTTCTGGGCCAACTTTGCTTAGATGCTTGAGAAAGATGCTACTTAATAAAACCAGTTTGTCTGTTGGAGGGGAAAAAAGACCTCAAATGGAGCTTTCCTCCCTCATCATTAATCACGTAAAACTGAACTAGTAAAGAGCGCTTCCAGATGGACCTGCTGCATTCAGGCAGTTGTTATTGTGCTGTAAAGACATCTTGCTTCCTTTCTCCTAAAAATGGTTCAGGGGATCACCTGTAGTTGAGTATGAATACTTTTCTTGCAAATGTCCAGCGCTATATATCTTGTTCTGTTAACTCAAGACTTTATTTCTTTCCATTTGCCCTCTAGATTATTTGGTTCCAATTCTTTGTGCGGTATTTAGCATTGTGTGGCTGACTTGTATAATCATCTGCGTGTGGTGGACTCGGAAGAGAAGAAAAGAGAGAGAGAGAAGCCGTCCTCCCAGAGAAGAGGGTGCCAATAACCAGTGGGCACCTTTAAATCCCATAAGAAATCCTATAGACAGATCTTACAGTAACAAAGACATTCGTTATGAATGCAAAAACTTCATATCTCCTCAAAAGAGAACTTGTGATGCAGTAGAGGAGTATGTAGAGTATGAGGAAGAGGAGGATGAAGAGGAGGAAAGAGATGAGGAAATGGACAAATTCCTCTCTCACAAACTCGCAAAGCCTTTGCCGACAAAGGTGTCTGACACATCAGAGAGCAGTCCAGTAAAGAAATCCCATCAAATAGGCAAAATGGACAACAGATCTGTAAAAAATGTGAATGCATCAAACTTTGAAGGCAGTAGAGACTAACCTGTATTTGGGATGTAGGCAGACTGCGCCTGCGCTTGCTGGGGAGGGGAAAAATTGACATCTCCACTTTGCATCAAGGACTAAAAATATCTGGAGTCAAATGTTCATAGTTTCTTTATTTTGCGTAAAAAAATAAATAAAAATAATAAATAAAATTTATTTTGTTTCTTTAGCCTTGTATAAATTATTCAATGACTGTCAGATGAAAAAAAATGAGTAATCTTTGATAGTTGCTATTTTTGTAAAGTTTACTTATAATACACTCGCTGTGTGGCAGAGGAGAGGTTGTATTTTCAATATGTGTAAAGTTTATTACAAAAGACTGTACACTGTTTACAGAATGTATTTCTTTTTATTACTTGCTCTAATTTAATGGTGGCTTTAAAACCTCCTGGTTGAGGAAATTGTGTGAACTTTAAACTGCTTTCTTGACTTTGAATCTCTATTAATGGCAGCTCACTGCACTTGTTACGTTAGTAGCTTCTGTAAGATTTTTTCCAAATTTGCCTTACACACTTTGTAATAGGAACAAAAAAAAAAAATTATAGAGATCTTTCAACTGTGGTTTAAAAGTGGCCTTTTTATTTCTGTTTAATTACTTTAGAATTGCAGTATTGAAGCATGTGACAAGTGCCTTGAGATTAAACTTTTTCTATAGCAACTGTCAAAGACTGCCATATCAATATAGTAAAATTGTGAGAACTCTAGGTTCCCCAACTGACACAGTTTATTTTCTAATAGTGAAAGTGCTTTTGTGTAAATATGTACATATTAAATGAATCACTCTGTATATTTGATTTAATAAGTTAAATATTTTGGTCTTTTTTTTTTTTACATGTCATTCCTTTTAATTTATGTTGCAGAAAAGGAGGTTCTATGGCAGTTCATAAGACTTTTTTTGGTATTATGTCCAGATTAGAAAATGATGTTAATACAATCAATGTTAGGAATCTGTTGGTCATTTGTATTTACATAGGAACATAACCACTTATGTGTAAATAGATCCAGAAATGTTTGTTTATCCCCATGTTCAGCCCATCTCAAGAACACTAACGGGTGCATCTACTGTACAGTACCAACATAGAGAGGCATTGTTTTTTCTTTTGTGAATATGTTAATTACATGTGGTATTACTTTTTTTTGCGTTTAAATACAGGCCTAATGAAGGGAACAATATTTTCCTCAGTCTTGTTTCTGTTGTGCTTTATTCATCTTTCGCTCTAAAGGGAAAAGGCTGGCAAGCTCAGAGGATGGGAGTACCTCAGCAGAAATTGGTTAAATGTTGTGGAAAGCTTATGCTTTTTTTTTTTTTTTTTTTTTTTTTTTTTTAAGGCTTTTATTATTGCTGTTAACTGGGCAGACTATAAGTTTATTTTAATTACTGAAGAAGCATAACACTACGTACACCTAGTTACCCTACCACTGAGAGGAACGGATGTCTGAGAGTGTAAACTCTGGCCCACGAGCAATGTAAACATGAATGTTTTGAAACCAGTTACTTTATACAGGAATGCAGGATTTGCTTTGCAGGATCATCTGTTTTAGTACATTTTTTTGACATGTTCTTAAAAAAGAAAACCTTTCAGAAAAGAAACTATTTATTAAAGCATTTTATAATGATGTTTGTTGTAACTTTTTTACTTGTGCTAAATATTCAAAACTTATTTTGATAACCTGGTTAGGAGTTAGTTTAGAAAAGGGTACTATCCTTCTCATGTTCCCCAGTATAATCCTGAGTATTTAAACCAAAAACACTTTTTTTCTGCTACTCTTGTAACTTTTTGTACTGTAATGCTGCTGTCTTCCATAATCTAATAAAATGATTCCCTCATTGTGTGTAAGATACTTCAGATCGTTGTTTGCTTTCTAAGCTCTTAGAGCTCGGATGTGAGCAGGCTAAACAGAGGAGGAGTGAAAGTCCTGCTTTAATTCCCGGTACTTCCCGTAACCCGAGCGTGCAGCACCGAGCGCCGACGCTTCCTGAGCCAGCTCAGCAGCCTTGTCCCACGGCCCTGCCGCTGCCAGCCTGCGGAGGAGGTGCTGTCCACATGTGCCTTAGAGACACCTCTAGCTCCCAAACTGGAGCTCTCCCTGCACAGCACCAGGGCTGTGTTCAGCTGCCAGGAGCTGGGCTGGAGGGTTCGTGTGGGTCCCGTCCAGCTCGGGATATTCTGTGATTGTGTGTTCCGTGCGCATGCTTTGCAGTGGTCTTCTCTCTGGCTGCTCAGTGAAGCCTTGTCTGAGCAGAGTTTGCTTCCTTGGGTGAGAAGAGGGCTGGCTGAGCATGCAGGGGCCCGAGGAGGTATCCTTGCCCAATTGAGTTGGATTTTGAAGTAATATCTTTCTCTACGCTGCAGCCCTTTGGATCTTTTGCATGACATGCTCCAATCTCAGTTCAGAAGGTCTATGCCTGTTTCTGTAACTGTTCCTTCGTAAAGGATATTTTATGTAGTAAAATATGGATTCCTGTGAAATAATATGGAATATAAAAGTTGATTTTTTTCCTGGTAGTTATCAGCCTACGAGGCAGAATTCTAGATTCTAGCAGAGCTTTTATTCCAGTCATCATATAGCTACTTTTTATTGCTTTTCTTGGAGTATTTGCTGTCTTTATCTTGATAGAAACAGCTCTCAGCTAAGTCAGTTCTCAAAATCAAGTTCTGTTATGTTTCTCAAAAGGAGAAATAATAGGTTTATATGCATATAGAATAAGGTCAGTGTTGTTCTGTCATGGAGCCATGAGCTGGCTCACTGCTCCCAAAGGTGCTAATTCTGCTTCTTCCCAGTACTGAAGTAGCATGTAAAATAAAGGGGACACAACAGTGGTCATCACCCACTGTTCTAAGCCAAGGGTCTGGTCCCATGTGCAGGACTCATTCCCCCTGTGGATTCACAAAACCACCACAGGCAAATGTTCCATTTTGTAGTGTTCTTCCCCTGCCAAAACCAAGAATTATTTGATGCCTCCTTCATGTGATAGGTGAGTTATGTACACTGAGATATGTGAAACAAGATGAATAAGATCAGGAGGATAAACAAAAAGTTAACTTTCTGATTTCCGCAAATTAACCTTGATCGATTTTATGCAGATTTTATATGCTGCTTGTAAATTACTTGTATGTCTCCACATGCCTCATCTCACCTTATTCAGTAATTTTGTTTCCTCTTGATTTATTTTTACAGGAGATGTTGAACTCTTACATCTCTACTTCTTGCTGATGTACATGTGCTAAGCATTATGGTGCTGCCAGAATCCTCTCTGTTGCACAAACTACATAATGAGGCAAACTAATAAATGGGCTCTTGTGATGTTTCTAAGCAATGAGTAGTTCTGGGTTAATTTTTCTTGTCTGATGCTCTTTCCAAGACCTGATGTTAACCTGAAACACCTGCTGAGCTCAACTTTTTTTTGGCCATTTGCTGTTGTCTGGTTTGTTCTCCAGCAGGCCACGTAATTATTCCTCTTCACATCAGACTGTGCTTGGATGGAAAATTAATGTATCCAGCAAAATAACTCACTCTGCCCATACATTTTCAAGAACAAGCTAAGGGTTGAAAGGCATTTTGGTCACTGCCTTGAGAGCTGCAGAGGAATCCAGTTGCAGTTCTAGTTGTGAGGAAACTTGGACAATAGGGATGGGGTTAGTGTGTTAACAAACTTGCCAAGGAATTTGTGTTAGAGGTACGATATATGAGACTGAATTGAACTGCCTCATTGTTCTTGAGTGCTCTTGCTACGCTGGAGAGAGGATGAGCCTGAAGAATTCAAGTAGCCTGTGAGCTCTCCTGGACAGTTGGCATCCCTTAGGCAGTCTAGCAGGGACCTTTGTAGGAGGTTCTTGTGGGTAAGGGGGTAGAGGTTGTCTTTGCTCTTCCTCCATTCTCAGCGTGAAAGTAGGTGCTTGTATCACTCTTAGAATACTGCTCTTGCTGTGAAAAAATTATGTGACTCTCAGACTCTCTCTGTTCAGTGCTGCAAAGCACTCCCTGACTAGCCCTGTGTCCTTATTTCATCACAGGTAGTAGAATAAAGAGTGGGCTTATAAAACAGTAAAGGAACAAAAGGTCCCCTTGAGAATGAGAGATGATCAAATCCTTCCCAAGTTCATCCTTGTTTCTATATGAATATGTGGAACTTTTTGCTTTTGCTATGTATGCATTATGCTATGTTTTTTCGGAGTGACAGGCACTTAGTCTAAGTGCAAAAATATCTCTTCTTCAACCACTTGATTGTAAACATGTGCTTGCAATCAAAAGTTTATAGATGAATGTCATAGGTAATATCCCTAGGTAGGAAGTCCTTTTTTTTTATGAGAATCATTAAGTTTCATGATTCATTGGGTCACCTTTTCCCTTGCAAAAGATAGATTGCATCCATCTAGGAAATCTGGATGGTTTAAATGAATCTCCTTTTTACACTGTATTTATAATTTCTAGAGCAAGAAGAAACAGACAATGTATAAGGCAGTGTACATTATAAATGAGCTGAACAAGGACCCACCTGTCCTGCTTCAAAGTGAATAATCTGGGGGTTTTTTGCAGACAATCAGCATGATTTCATTGAAATCCTTCTCAAAGGGCACTTTGGGCTATCTTTATGAAAGGAGTACATAAATCAACAATCTTGAAGGACCAATGAGCCAGTCTTTGGAAGCTCAGAAGAAAAGCTCTATTTAATTTTTTTCCCTGGCAACAAAGCTGCTTCAATTTTTTTTCTGGATGGGAAAAAAAAATCTTGGAGAACTTTTGCAATATTTAAGAGATGTTACAGTTTTGCTCATATTAATATACTCAATCCATATTACTCTTTATAACCACTGAGACACAAGGAATGAATGTGTGCTTTGCTGAAGTCAAACTAAGATTTCTTGGTTTCCAGTGGTGGATAAGGCAGAAGGATTACTTTGCAGGTGTAAATGTGACACCCTGTAAGGATGCAAGACTGTGAATAGGGAGGCACAATGTTTTCTGACCTTTGGGTTCCCAAGAGAGGCTGTCGCTTTCAAATGTTCTGGCAAAACAAGAACCGCACAGCCAACCACACGCAAATCCTTCAGCCCTGTTTGGTAGGGAGAGACTTGGTAACTTGTGGGTCTTTCCCAGCTGCTATCCTATCTTTTCTCCCACCCATCTGAAGGAGGCTTGGGTTGGAGGGGACTTCTTGCTGTGGCAGATTTGCTGTGCTGATAGGCTGTGAAAGGAGGTTGGGCAGGGAGCTGTGGAGCAGGTTTGGAAACTGCTGTGGCAGCGGCCTACAGAAGGCACTTTGAAGGCTTGGCCATCTGCCTGCAGGCATAACTCTGGGCATAACCCCACCTATTCATTAATGAAGCCCCACCTGTGGGTGAAAGTTGCTCAGCTGACAGCTGTACTGGTGCAGATCAAAGGTCCATCTACTGTAGCATCCTCAGTCCTGCAGTGGCCGGTGGAAGATGCTTACAGAAAGTGCAAGACAGCAGCATATTGCAGCAGGAGCCCTTCTCACACCCATCCAGCTCTTTTGGTCAGCAGTTTAGGGACATATTTGATAAGCACCTCTCCTCTGCAGCATCATATGTAGCATATTTTTAAGCTTCAGGCCGCCACAACATCATGTGGCAATGAGTTCCACAGCTTGCACCATGAATTGGGTGGAAAAGCACTTAATTCTGTTTCTTGTGAACCTGCTCATCCATAGGTAATGTGAAAACAGCCAGCAGTTGTTCCCTCTCCACCATCTCCACAACATTTGGGATTTACAGTGCAGACATCACTTTCTCCTTAAATCTTGGGGTTCAAATCACAGTCTCTTCTGTTTCCACTAGCAGAGTGCTGTTCCATGTCTCCAGCTGGTTCTCTGATATGACCTCTGTGCCCCTCCAAATTATTCTTTGTCCCTTTGGAGTCAGGTTGACCAAACTGAACAGCATCTGATGCGTGGGCACCCCAGACAGGCCAGCACTGTCTTACAACCTGTTCAGGTCCTTTCTTGACCATCCCTGGTGGGCTGGTTACTTTTTGGCCCATGTTGGCTTCAAGACTGATTAGAAAGAAGACGTGGTTGTTTCATGCCTTGGCTCTGCATATTCCTGGTTCTTGCTAGAGTAAAGCTGTGTGAATCCCACTCTTCTGAGGGGCCCCATGAGAAGCTCGGTCTACCATGACTGTTGGCACGGAGCAGCACTGGGGTGTGGGGTTCCACACTGGGCCTGAGCATTGTGATCTTGTTTGTTTGGGGCAGGGTGGGAGTGGAGGGATATGTCAATGACAAGGATTTGAGCACACCAAGCAGTAGAGGAATGAACCCTGCAGCCTGGCTAGCAGGAAGGAGGCTGAAAAGGATGTGGGCATCAGTGAGTGTGGAAGAAGACTGTGTTTTGGGGAGTGCTACATCAGTAAGATCTAGAGGCGAGGGTTGGGTAGCTACCACGTTGCATTAGTACATCCCTCTTCGATTTCTCTGCTGCTGAAAAGCTGTGCCACAAGTCACAGCTGGCACTGACTGTCTCAAAAGTGGTGTATCCACAGCCCTGCACTCTTCAAGGTGAGGCCAAAAGTGCCACGTTAATGCTGCACCACCAACACTTGCGGTTTGCTGCTGGAGACGCAGAAGGGAGAAGGAGGAAGGGGTGGGTAGCTGGTGGCCATTGTCCCATGCCCAGCCCTGGGCAGATATGTGGCTGCTCAAACCATGCGGAGAGCAGCCCAGGAGGCTTCTCCCCACCATTATCGATCAGAGAGCATCAGCTCTGTTTCATCACTGGGCTGCCTCTTATGAAAAGCTTACCCATGTCTGAGAACTGCTTCAGACAGCTCATTGTTTTAAGAGCAGAAGAAATCCTCTGGCAGGGCTTTTCTATGTCCTGATACCTGCAAGTGCTGGGAAAAGCAGCTCAAAATTAGTTTTGTGTATATTGGAGTTATAGTTTCAAATAAACAAGTACGTGTAGCATCATTTCAAAATAGTGTGTGATAGCTGTTGGGGAGAGGGGGATTGTCCTTGCTTTTGTACCCTTTTTATCTGTGGATCCCAGACCTGACCTCTCCATGGATTAGAAATTCAGGGACAGTTTGTTTCTCCTTTTGTCATGTGGCTTACGTGCTTCCCTCTTTGGTGGTCCCCTCACTGATGCATGTCTACATGACTGGGCTCCACTCCAAAATCCTCCATGTGTTACTTGCAAGGAGGTGCAAAGGGGTGAGAGAAAGGGCTGTTCAGTGCTGAATCCCCCAGTCAGCCTATGCAGGGAATGTGCCAGCCAGCCCTTGCTCTGGCCAAGGTGACATCCCTGACCTGCTCTGCCTTCCGTCTGTCTCCCCCAGACAGGGCTGGTCCCTCCACAGGGCACCACAGGATCAGCTGCTGCAGCATTTTCTCATCCCCACTTCTCAAAAGAAAACAGAAATGATGAGTGCAGCAGCTTCTCAACGGGAGGCAAAACTGCTGGAGTTGAACACTTGGGCAAGTTAAAAGGTGAGCATGGATCAGCAGGCCCTCCTCTCTGTTTCTCTTCACTTTTTTTTTTTTTTTAATTAAATGATAAGCAAAAAAAGAAAGAAAAGAAAAAATTTGACAGTGAAGAGCTCTGCTCTCTCGAGACATCCTTGAAGCATGCACTGGGAAGTGCCAGGGTGCTGCCTAGGCTCCCTGGGTTACTGGGATGTGCCTGGATGCCACCCTCAGCCTGGTGAGGCTCCCTGGCACGGTGGCACAGAGAGAGCCCTCATGCATAGTCCCAAGGTCCCAAAGACGCAGCAGGTCCCCCAGGGACTGTTCTGACAGTCTGCTGACATCACTTTCAGTGCAGATAAACTAGTGAGGTTATCTCAAGTGCAGCAATAGCCTCTAAAAAAGTGAGGAGGAGAACCCTCTTTGCACTGTGTGACACTGGATAAAAACCTGTTAATGGGCAGTGCTGGTGGGAGCAGAGACCCAGCACCTTCTACAGGCATTGCATGGCAGCAGCCTGGGTGTGTGGGACCCGCAGCTCAGGGCAGTGGAGGGAGCACATGGCCGACATTTTCCAGCCTGGGTGTTTGAATTTTGCTCTATATTTAGTGCCCTGAATGAGTGCTTTGATTCGCAGTGTTTCCAAGCACCTGCTGCTTCCATTGACTCTGGTGGTCTATATGGGTCCCAGCAATCCTCAGGGTTAAGCTGCTCTATCTACATGCCTAAATTTGGGTACTAAAGGTTGGGAGCTGCGGGTGCTATATTCTGCTGGGGTTTGTGTTTCTCCTGCTGTGGGGCACGGTGCTAAACTGGGGTTTGTGGGCAACGTGTTTTCAAAACAAGAGTGGCTTTGATTTGCCAGTTTCTGGTTCAGCTCACCCGAGCGATTAATCGTTTATCGGAGCAGAGAGAGATTAAAACTTCTAGAAATAAAAGCTGAATATAGGCTGGCTGCAGCAGATGCCTGACACACACAGTGTCCCTGCTGCAGGACCTCTCTCTTGCAGTGGGAGAGTTTTCCAAGGCCTGTCCCCTGCACACCCAGTGGAAAGGCCGAGCTCTAAAGCTGAATGTGACCACCCCCCTGTCAAAACCTCCCGCTGACTGTGAGAGCTCAGTGGGGTGCTGCTACCAGTAGAGCTGGGGCTGGCCTTTTAAGGAGCCCTGGTCTGGAACTGGGCATAAACACTTTTCCCTTTCATGCTCATTTCCAGGGCAGGTAATTTATGTGTCTTGGTAAGCACTGGCAACCATGTCCATGCTTCTATCCCTTTGTAATATCCTGTTGTTGCTTTCCAGAGAAAAATACCAGCAGACATTCAAGGTTACTTCCTTGGCATGCTCTGTGTGTTTTCAGCCTGATTGTATCTGCACTGCGTAGACGTTTCCTGACATGCTGTATCTCCCCCGCTCTTGCATCACAGGCTGAGCATTAGCTGTGCATGCTTTGCTGCAGCAGACCTTTCCTTTCTGACCACAGCCCCAGCTGTCTTTCAGAGGCTTGCTTCCAGCCACGTTCCCTCCTTTGTCCTACTCCCAGATTGCTCCTCAGACACTTCCTGGTGCTCAATAAACCTTGAAGCAGGTCTTTCTCCAGAGCAGGAGATGATGAGTGAGCATGGCATGGATCAGATGCTCACACAGGTGCTGGAAAGGGCCCCCACCTCTCTTAGTTCAAGACAAATGACATCTCTCAAAGGTGGCTTTAAAGAGTAACCCTCATGGCAGGCTGACTGCTCCCAGATGTTGTCCTGGGTCTCTGCAGCACCTGGACGAGGAGCAGCCCCAGGATCCTCGTGTGTGCCTGGTTCACTGACCTGGCACTGCTCCTTTTGCCCATCCAGACCTGGAGAAGTGTGAGTCCAGGTTTGTTGTTCCTCATTGCTCCAGGATGCCTTGACATTACTTGAGGAGATCAGAGCTCATTCCCATCTCCACTGTGAGGCCTGGGCTGTGGCAGCGTGGTCCAGCTCCAGCACAGAGCCTGTATCGCGCGTGATGCTGCAGATGAAAGCTGTTGTTTGTTTACAAGCTTTCCTCAATTAGAACTCATTTGCTGCTCACACACTGTATTTAAAAGCTCATGTTTAAATCAGCACTGGTGATTTAGGAGTGCCTGTTTTGTTTTCTTTCCTAGATACATACGATAATTCCTCCACCTGTTAAAAATCTGTTGCTAATATTTGCTGTCAGGTTTCTTTTTTTTTTTTTTTTTTTTTTGTCCCCTGCCAGGATAGCTGGAGGCCTGCAAGTGTTTATTTAACTCTAGCTGTTTGCCTCTCATAAATTTCCCTCCCTGAAAATCCATTTGGGATCAGGCAGAAAAAAGCTCTGCAATCATGCTGGATTTGATTAAAATAGACAGAAATTTCAGTTTGGGCATTTTGGCAGCTCTGGATCTCTTCGGAGCCACTCTCAGTGAGGCTTTCCAACATGCAGCCCCAGTGGTATGGAGGGGATAAGTTCATGTCCCAGTGTCCTGGCCAGTGCAAGTGTCCCAAGTGATGGGGCAGGGCAGGAGTTCTGCCCATGGGACACTTCCCTGAGCACCATCCATCCTCAGAGACCTGCTCCAAGAGAGCCACTGCACCATCCCTCTGGGGTTTATGTGACCTTCTAGCCTTAATTTCTGCAGGTCAGCTGAGTAGGGAAAAGTAGGATTTGAAAAATTTTTTTCTCAACGTTATTGTTTTTACAACTTTCCTGTAATTGTTTTTCTGTTCTCTTCATTCTTCATGAATTTTGTTAATTTGTTGCAAACTTCTAATCTGTTGTCTATGTATACCTTTCTCAGAATATCAAATCAATCAGATTGCCCATGGGAAGATGACTTTAGTCTTTCAAGAAAAGTTTCGTTCAGATTGCAAAACTCTTGATGCAGAAGTTGTATTGGGTTTGTGTGCATTTGTTTCACTGCACCTTTCCATGAATGAAACGTGTGAGAGCTCCTGAGCCAAATTCCGGTGTAAACTTAGGAAACACAGGGGAAGCCCAGGATGAGAAGACAAACATCCTCGCCATGCAGATGAGCTGATCCAGCAAGTTTCCAAGGAATAGGAGCACACCCAAACTTTGAAACCTATGGCTTTGGGTTTCATCAGGCATTTGTTTTAACTAAACCCTGGCCTGTCATAGTATTATTTGTATAATTATCCCTTTTCATATTTTTTTGTCCACCGACTGAATTTTAATGAAATAGAATGTTTGCAGAGATCAAGATGGATTTTCCAGTGGGCTGTGAACTGGGATGCTGATCCAAAAGTTCCCATGAATGTATCTGACTGGGGGACACATTTGTTTCCTCCAGACCTCTGGGCCTTCCCTGTATTTCATGCTTTAGCCAAATGCCAAGTGGCGATCCCCATTTCCCTCTTCCACACTTCGGAAATCAGCAGAATCATTCTGGATTCTCTGCAACGTGCACGAAAATATTCTTTTGTTCCTTTCATAATTTTTAGAACAACTTGAATGTCTTCAGGGATTCAGTCAGGAAACATAATCTTGAATAAGATAGAAACAAGAAAGTCAAGTCCTTGTTGTATCTTCCATGCTATTTCCATCTCCAATGTATTTCCTCTCTCAAATTGCTTCTCTCCAGAGTCACACTCTGCCAGAGATAACTAGGTGGCAGTGAGTGAAGAAAGGAACAGCATTGTCTACAGCTTTGAACCATGAATAGCCCTTGGAAAAACAGCAGCAGAGAGAGATACAAGCTCAGGTTGATAAAGCAGGTTGCCAAGTGACTGAAGACTTGATCCTGTTTCACTGAAGTTGGTGGTGAACTCCCACAGATGTCACTTTTATCACTGCTCCCAGCCCATCTTGGGTGCCATCCACCAGCAGCCCGGGCAGAGCGTGGGCAGAGCGTGGCTGTGAGGAGGTCTGTGGGGATGGGGCTGGATTTGCTGGTGGAGCCTCCTTCTGCTGCAGCTGCAGGGGCCAGAATATCCAGCACCCACATGAAGCAACTTGGGTCATCTGAGGTTCAGCATTGTGCTGATGCTGTGCAATGTCTTTTGGCTTTGTGCTGCTGGCAGAGTGAGCACAGATGCACACCCATATATACATCGTATTTATGTACATCAGGGCGTCAAAGTTGTAAGGAAAAGTCCCAGCAGCAGCTGCCATCGACCAGTCCCTGCTGATGAAGAGTGAGGCCCTGAGCTCTCCATCGATATTGAAATTCATCCTCAGTCCTGGTTCCATCAGCAAAAGCCACCTGGCTGTATTGATCCACCCCTCAGATGGCACAACAGGCTGATCCCATGCAAAGGGGTCACATCCTTGGCCCACACCAGATCTCCAGGTGATGGAAGAAAATGAAGCAGTTTAAGGCCATTTCAACAGCAGCCCACTTCCCTACTTCCCTTTTCTGCCCCCTTGGTACACACGACATGAAACATCGGGCAGCCCTGCAGCACAGCCCCTCGCTGCTGTCACCGAGACCAGTCCTCAAAACCCTGCACAGTGTCAGCCAGCAAAGAGAAACCACTTCATTTTGGTGCCTCTGAGGGGGCTAGATGAATAGCTGAACTGCAGCAGCCTAATGGATTTTGGAGGGGGGCGGGAAGCAGGACGGGACATGCAACAATTTGCAGGGAGGCGTGTGGGGAAATGTTGTTGCAGCGATGAGGAGCGGGAGATGGAGTAACAATGGCTCCAGTTTACATTGTGCTGTGCTGGTGCTGTGATCTGCTGCCAAGATCAACCCTGGAGAGAGGAACTTGAAAATAACACGAATAGTGTGGCAAGAGAGATACCCTACAGCATATCCTGCTCTCTCGGACTTTGCCTTTGAGTCAGGAGTGAAATATTGGAGCTATTGTGGTGAAGTGAGACTTAAAAATAGAAGGAAAAATTGCCGCTTTCTTTTTTTCTTTTTTCCTCCAAGGGGACATTAATTGTTTTTAAGTTGTGCTACTTCTAGTTTGAGTCAAGGAGGAAAACACTTCAAGGCATTGAAAGGGCTAGGAACCATGTCACTCATCAGCTGTGCTGTGAGGGCTGCCCCTTATCTCCATCGCCATAGAGATGCTGCTTCTGTGGTTACTCTCCCTGATGGGTTTCACGCTGCTCCTGCAGTACCCTCCACGCTTGAGATCCTTTCAGAGGAGGCCTGGTTAATACCATGAGTCTCACAAAAAACTAATGCTGAAACTCAGGTGGGTTAGCAACATTTCTGGCTGCGCATGTGTTACCTGCAGGGAACAGAGAGAGAGCTGATGCCTGGGATTCCCGCACAGGAGGTGAAGCTGAATTCCAGACAAAAGCTGGAAATTCTCTTCTGTCTTGCAAGAACTACAGTCTGGAACCAACGTGGTTTTGGGGAGTTACAAAGTTTATATTTCTTGCAGGGTTTTACCTCATTTGGATTTGTTTTGTTGTTGTTACTTCAGGGATCAGTGGTCTGGTAAAGCTTAGGGCTCTCTGGATTCTCTAAGAACTGCATTTACATGAATGTGAGATGAAGCAGAGCAGCATCAGATCTGGTCCCAGCCATGTGGATGCTATTTATCTACTGTCTTCAGAAACAGCACTCCCGTCTGTGTTAGGCACCTGGCTGGGTGCTTCAGGATGATGCCAACACTGGACCTCTTGCAGGTGCCTTCTGGGAGCACAGAACCCTCCCTGTCTGCCTCTGAGCTTCCTTGGGAGTGGAGAGGCCAGTCTGGCATGCCAGCACCACTGCTAAAACCAGACAGCTGTGGACAGCTTCCAGCTATGCTCCCAGGGATTGTCCCCCCATCCCAGACTTGCTGCCACCCTTTGATGAGTGATTGCTGCCACGTGGGGACAGAGCTGCTCCCCTACAAGGAGAGAGCTGCACTGGTTTGTGTAAATATAGCATGCAACATTTATGTCTGAGTTTATCAAATTCGGCCCTTTCCCACTGGTAAACTGTGAGAACCAGCAGGGCCATAGTTTTATGGCCAGAAGGAATTGCTAAATCTGGATTTACACAGGTCACTGAGCTCAGTCACTCGAACCCAGTAGCTCATTTCACTGAAGCCCATGTTGCTCTGAAGGCACTGGGAGATGGGGCACTTCTTTCTCTTTGTCCTAAAAACTCATCACCATCACTGTTCACTCATGTGCTTTCCTCCTGGTTCAAAAATTCTTGTCCTTCCATGTCTTCATAATGTTGCAGACTCCAGAAGAACTGAATACTTTCACATCTTCAAAGTGTATGTATCAGGCTGTCTCTCAGTCCTCTGTGGTAAAATTAAGGAGGCTCTAAGCCTCTAAAGTCTGTCCTCCTCCCCTACCTCTTACATCCATGATGGATAGCATTTGTCCCTGGCAATCAGCATCAGAAACCTGGTCTCCCACAAACGATTTCCAAAACTCAGGATGTTTCATTCTTTCCTCAGGCTCTGGAAAGTGCCTGTGACCAAACTTTGGGCTAAGGCCCTCCTATGGCTGAGATCCTATAGGCAGCAGCTGCAGGGCAAGCATCTCCATGGGAGGTGTCCACCCTGAACTGTGGGACAGCTGATGGTTTCTGTGGGACGGTGCCCAAGTGCAGGGTTCCTCCAGGAGCTCAGAGGAGCCACCATGCAACGGCTCATTTCTGCAGCAGATTCAATCAGCAAAAGGAAATGAATAAAGAACAAACAACGGGTTTTAAAAGATGGAAAGAAAAGATAGTTTTTAATCTATGTGGAACCTGACAAAATACCCATGCGCTGTTCAGAGATGGCATGACTTGATAAATGTGATGAAAATACAACATGGGGGAAGAGAAATAACTCAGGGCCCAGTACTGCACTGGGTATGGGTGTTGGAATCTCAGAAGTTATCTCTGACCAGCCAGGACAGGTTTGATGACAGTGCTGTGGGGAGCAATCCGTGGTGCTTTGAGTCCATGCTCGAAGGAGGGGTATTGACTCAACACTGAAGGTGGAGCAGGCTCTAAGCATTAGTGTAGGGGCTTTTCTAGTGCCATTAAAAGGGAAAAGGAGAAAAACACCAACAGCACTCAAATGCTGGAGGAACAATGTCTTACCATCGAGAATCTGGACTGTTCGTTTATGTCAGTGCTTTTAGGGCCTAAATCTCTGAGGGTTGGAGTGAGGAAGTTCAGGATGTAGGACTTGACAGTCAGAGCTGCTCACTGGAGAAAAAGGTCTCCTTTCCACATGTTTTTTAGCTCAACACCAAAGGGAAGCCTCCCATGCACCTTTAGTTCTGTGTTCAACTTGGTGTGCAGAGTGGGCAGACAGGTTCCTGCTTCCCTCCATCCCAAGGCAAAGCCCAAGAGCTGCACTCACCTCACTGTGCCTTTGGCATTGCCCTGGGTGGAGAAGAGCCAGGAGCACTGGTGGTTTGCACAGGGGAGAGGGAGAAAAGACCCCTTGCTCTCTGGCCAGCTAATACCTGGCCTGGTATCTACTAGGACAGAAAAATTAGCATCTCAGTTAATGTCCCAATCCTATTCCCTGGACACAATTATTGATCCTCACTGAATTGTCCTTGCTACAGAAAGTCCTGTCTCAATGAAGGTCCTTTGCGAAGTTTTATTCAGTTCAAGCTTATCCTACATCCCACATTTCTTGTCAGAATGCACCTGAAATTCTGACAATGAAAAAAGAAAGCCACAACAAAACTCTCCACCCACAACTTGCCAAGAAAAACCCAAGGCGTAGTCAATAGCTCCAAGGAGTTCTCGGCGACCTTGCTCATGTTCACCAAACAAATTCCTTCCTGGGAATTATTAGCTTGGTTGGAAGTGTTTCATTGGTCTCTGTGCAGTGTTGGGTCTCAGGTGACAATTTAAGAGTCCTTTGCCCACAGCTGGCTGACACAAGTGAAGAACATTTCACCATTTCCTCCACCAAGCCACACAATGTCACTGGAAGGGGGCATTGCGTGGGGCCTGTTGGGTTATCAAATCATTCCTCCTTTAAAATATAAATCTTTGCACAGGAATACTCACACTTACCTTGCTGTGAATCCTTTGGTCCTCAGAAGAAGAAACATTTAATATTTGTTACTTTCAATCTGGACAGGAGGCCAAGAAGCCTTCCCTTGCAAAGCTGTTTGGATGCCACAGAGCAGCCCATGGCTTACAAGCATGACAAACATATCTTCCTTATGAGTAATAAATAACAAAAAAATACCCATCTCGGGCAAAGGAGAGAGGTGATTCAGCAAATGCTTCAGCAATGGCCTGGGTGGCATTAATCAGCTCTCATGTCAGAGATGTTGTGTACAGTCATCTCACAAACCAAGCTCATGGCAGCAGCTCCTGCACCTCTGAGTCAGACACAGCTTCAAAACCTCCAGATGCCAAGTTTTACAAGTGACCTCAAAGTGGTTTCCCAAATGGGGAGTGCAGAGGATTTGGAGCCCACCCAACTGCAATGGGACTGGGGCACCATCCAGCTGTCGAGGAAGGAGTAAAGGGTCCTTTGTGCAGGACAGAAAGGCACAGGAGGGAACATGTGTTAAAAACTTACCAGATAAGGCCAGTTTTTTGTACAACTTCTTTCTTCTGCCTTCCCCATTTTATCCAGGAGCTGAGTTCTTGATGGAGAGTTAATAAGAACTTCTGAAAGCACCTGCTTGCCTTCTGCCCATACACAGAAATATTTCCAGGCTTGCTCCCTAGGCCTGGGCTCATGTTTGGGTCTGGAGACAGCTGTCAGGGAAGGATGCCCAGCCTGCCTTTGACCTCAGAGCATGCCCAGCATCCCAGCTCAGCGCTGCTGGTGTGGACCAGCCCTGGGCATGGGCTTTGCTTTCCACAAACATTGTGGTGTACAGACACCATATTCATGGAAAGCCCTCAAATTTTGGTAGTGCAGATGAGAGAATCTGTCTGGCAAATGTTCCATGGCCCAGAAATTTGGATCCCTTCTAATCTGATCTCCCCTGTGTGCCTGCATTGGTCCTTCGGCTGCTATCCTCTCTTCAGAGTCTCCTTCCTTCCAATTTGTGCTGGACAGCCTGCAGTGAGGATTCCCAATGCCAGTCTGACATTTCTGGGAGTGGAGCCACTCCAGGAGCAGCTAAAGAAAAGCATCTCTGCTCTGAATATTCTGCTTTTCAGCATTTTTTTCTCCCTACTGTGTTGTGCCATGAAAACTGATATCCCCTAGGTCCCTCTCCAGCCACCTCCTGCTCCCATTTCTGCCTGCACCTCCCCAGGGACTGCAGCCAGGTTGTCTCCTGTCAAAGGTCACCAAGCAGCAGGGTTAATACAGCCACAGACCTGCAGCACAGCCCTCCTGAGCCAGAGCCCAGGCCACAAACAGCCTGGGACACTGTTTGGAGAGAACTTGGAGAAGGTGCTGCCTGCAGCACCTCCCTCACCAGGGGATGCTCACAGGGTCTCTGCACGCTGCTGCCTTCCACACTTCCCACACATGTTCCCCAAGCAGGCTTTCCCATTCCCCACTGCCAATAAGTGCCTTTCTGCCAGCTCTGCCTCTCCTTGTCCCTCTGCCTCATAGCAGTGCTGGCAATGACACATTTCACAGGTCTGTGGGAGAAATGAGTAAAGCTACACAGGACGAGAATTTCCTTTGGTGACTTTGTGGAGGGAGGAGAATTTACATGATTTTGAGACTTATCTGAGTTTGAAATATTAGTACCAAAACATAATTTAAAAAAAAAGTTTGAAATCTCCTTGGAAAGGTACGAGTGGGACTTCAGATGTCAGAAGAACATTTTCCGTCAATACAATCAATGCTCCTTACTCCAGGCTCAGTGTTTTCTGAAGTACATTGCTGTTTGTAATAGAATATGCATTAAAAATTAATGAAAAGTTTCAAAAAAAAAGAAAAAAAAAAGATGAAGGCTCTTAGAAAAGGCTGAGAGATTATCTTGACCTTGGCAAGAAAGTGCCAGTGCAACTTCCTGCAAAGTCATTTTTGGTGAAAAGCTACATGTTCCCACAGAAAGTCTGAAAGTCTGAATTTATTTAAGGAATGGCATTTTCTTTTCCTTTCCTTTCCTTTTTTTTTTTTTTTTTTTAATGTTACTGACAGAATAGGACTCAACCTGATTATTTGCAGGCAGCTGTCTAAATTAGCTATGACAAAAATGTCTTCTTGTGACACTGAAGAACAAGCAAAAGTATTTTTGGTCACTGAAGCTGATGTACTTAATATCACACATTTTCCCCTCTACACTTTTCCCAGTGCATTTCCCAAAGCTGCTGGGCAGCACATTCCCTGCTCAGGAATTTCATCCCAGGGTTTATTCTCTCAATCTTGGGCCCACCTGAGCATCCTGCTGCCATTTTGTCCCATTCTCATTCTCTCTTGTCTGCCCCAATGTGAGTTGATTGCTTCTTCCCCCTCTTTTGTCAGCCTGATAACCTTTTCAGGATCTCAGCCATTTGTTCACAAAGTGTGTATTGGTGCCCACAGGCAAACTTTAAGTCCCTAAATCCTCTCTTAGATGCCTCAGTGGTGCATTGAATCTGGTTCAATAGCCTCTTAAGAAACAGACCCTCCATAAAGAGCCAGGGGACAGTCACATCCCTTTCTTTCCGCTGCAGTTTGCCCTCCAGGATGAATAGGAGCATCCCGGCTTGCAGCTGATTATTTTTTTAACACTTGGAGACATCTGCCTGGGAAAGTAACTGCCTCCGTGGGATCCGCACATGTTTGTGCATCAGACATAAGTCAATGGAGGGCAATTTTCCAGAAAAGATCCTGGGCATGTGTGTGAGAGAAAGAAACTGCAGGGAGGCCCTGATGGAGAGAGGAGAGAGGCCCATAAATGACCTTTTCCAGAGGAGGCGGGGGGGAGGGCAGTGAAGAAGATGAGGAGTGGAAGCCAGTGCAACCACAGTGCCCTTTCTCCTTCTGCAGAGAGGAAAGGAAAACGAAGATGTGAGTGTGGGGAAATCCTGCATTTATTCCCAACGATGGGGCAGTTCCAGTGCCTGATCGACCCAAGCCCCGAAATTCTCTCCCCATCCTCGTGCAAACAGCTTGTCCCTTGATCACCACGTCCCCCTGTGGCTTGGCCACGATGGCAGGGCCTGGTGGTGGGCAGGGCCCAAACGGCTTGTGCTCACACACAATGCCACAAAGGAACCTTGTAAAGCCAGGAGCAGGGATGGTGTTTGGCCCTCCAACCCCTGACCCTCCAACAATTTAGTTAATGATTGTGGTTATCAGATACACTGGCTCAGCAGTGCATCCATCACCGGCCTGACAGGGATTCAATCCTGCAAGGGGAGGGAATGTGCAAACACATTCAATCTCGGCTTGGCCAGCCCCCAGCATGCCTCTGCCCCTAAATCCAAGAACAAACGGAGAGTTTCCATCGGGTAAGAGCTGCTGTGATTTATTGTAAAGTAATAGACAAGATGGACCTGTGGATGCTGGCAATGCCTCAGATGCAGGACCAGCCCATGAGATGCTGCTTAGCTGTTGATGCTCCTTGCAGTGCGCTGAGAGGAAAGCAAACAAGAAGTGGTTCTTTCCTTCCCATGACAGTCTTTGCCTGTTCCTCTGCAATATTTTACTTTCTTTTTTACTGGATTCAATCCTGCAGCCCAAACCTGAACCCAGCAGCTTGCTTTGCTGTACCTAAGGCTTACCCCGTGCATCTGTACTGTTTCGATGTCCCAGCTCTGCACTGAAGACTCCTGCCCCATTGGTTTTCAGTCCCTGCCCAGGACACCATGAACCCCCCTCCCTGTTCTGACAGCTCTTCCACCCCTTTTCAATCGATTGTTCTGCAATAAATCACAGCAGTCCTCACATGATGGAAAACACTGTTTGTTCTTGGGTTTGGGGGAGGTCCATAAAGATGTTGTCAGCCACAGCAGCCACAGAGGTACCAAAGGGAGGAAGATACAATTGGTGCTATGACAGCAACAGCCCAGGGTCAGTTTGCCCACCCTTGGACCCAGACCAAAGCTTGCAGCTCCTGCCTTGTCCCTGTATTTTTGAATATCACAGTATTTTCATGGTGAGCAAGGTCTGAGGCAAAATGCTGGAATACGTCTACTGAGCTCAACATTTTTTTAAGAGGCTTGGAAAAATCTGGAAACATTTTCTTGCCTTTTTTTGCATGGAGTTGGCAGCAGGGGGGCACTGGGCATATCTGAGAGTGGGAGTTTTCACCCTCACAACAACTCCATATGGAAAAGGAGATGTCCAGATGAACCACCACCAAACCCTGGCTGCCCAGGAGCACCAGGAGACAGCTGACCACAGAGCAGGGCATGCATTAACCAGCCTGGTGTGCATCTGTTCTGAGTAGCAATTATTTCAAATATGGCCAGGGTTAATTAGCTGCTCCTGGTTGCCATTGTCTGAAAGAGGTGGCCCTCTGTGCCAAGGGCTGCAGTACACAGCAGACCTGGCACTTGCCTTCACACCTGAGCAGAAACTGGGCAGGCAGAACCATGCAGGATTTGGAGGGCTGCAAAACACCGTGGTGAAATTTGTATCTTATTTTGCATCCCTCAAGCAGTCCAAAACTGTGGCTCAGCTTTCTCCAAGCTCACTCCTAAGCAGATGACATGAGCACAGGAAGGCTGGCTGCAGGATAAGGTAACACAGGCAGATCCTGGCCAAAGGGTGCTCTCTAAAGTACCCGATGCCAAGACACTTGTTGCTCCCCGGGCAGGCTCATGGGTAGCCAAAACCCACGTCCCTGGGATTTACAACATGACCAGGTCCAGTTTCTGTATGCAGTGCTGCTCGAAGGGAGCAGCTGGCCTCAGATTTGGAGCTGCAATGAATGCACACGTTTTCCCCTGCACTTGTCCCTTCCTCTCCATGCTTTTATGGGATCCTCAAGGAAGCAGAACACAGCTGTCAGCCCAGGGAGGACAGCCTGATCCATTTCTGGGTAGCGATGCTGCCCCTGGTCTCACACTGGCAGAGTCCCGGAGGATCCGCTGTGTTAGGGAAGCTGCACTGCAGCACTGCGTGATACAAGCAGATAAGAGAGTTCCTGCTCTGATTATGGCATGACCAAACAAGTTCCCTGATCCCATACCTACACCAGCCGCTCCTTGAGACAATACTGTTATCCTAGGCGGGAATGTGCAGGCAAGCAGCAGCAAACCAGAGCCACAAGCCCTGACACCCTGTGGCAAATAAACGTCACTCTGTACCCTCATCCCAGGCAGGGTGCAGACTTAGGGACTCAGGCAGGGAGATTTCCAATGCAAATGTCCTGGCAGGGCATCAGGCTTGGAAGAGGCAGGGAGAGGGGAGCTACAGTGAAAAGAGAACAGGATGTGAACCAGTGCGGAAAGTATGACAAAAAGCAACCGAGATTACAGAGCAACAGTTTCTCTTTGCCTTGCAGCAGTTTGCAGCTTGGTGCCACAGGGCAGCTGAGGCTCACAGCAATGCAAATGTTCTTCACTCCATCAGGTCTCTCCAGCTCCACCAGGGATGCCATGACTGCCCCACTGGAGTGGTCCAGCACATCCCAAGTAGCTCCAAGCCACTATGGCCTGACCACCTTGTCCAGAAGAAACAGACATGAAGAAGCCCTCTGCAGCTTTGCATGTGTGCTATGGGCTTTGTTGGCTTGGCTTCCAGAGAAAAAAAAGCCTGTCTGGCAAACTGGATCAAGCTCTGTTGCTCCAGTCCCTGCTGTCTCAGGACAAGCAGGTTTGGGGAGCCTGGGGAATGATGTTTTCCCATGGAACTGTCCATTTGCATGGGCACTGACCTGGGAAAATGCTCTTACTCAACAGTAGACACATCATTATCAGGCTGATACCAGTATTTTAGGGTAGATCATATGCTGACCTGTGGGGAAAGACTTTGATGAATTGGGACCTCACTCACAGGGTTTCACCTGCCTGATTTCCCTCAAGTCATTGAGGGAAATCATCACCCTCCTTTTAAGTGATCACATGGGTTTCTGGTACTTCACAGAGTGCTTAGCTCCGTTCCCAGCAGCAGACCGAAGCAGAGAGCTCCAGATCTGCTCAGTACTGTGCCTCTCTGATCTTTTCCATACAGTTACTTGGAGGAAACACACCTGAGTTTAGAAACAGACCTGTTGTGCCACTGTAGTATATTCAAGCCCTAATGTAAGGACACAGTCACTTACCATGGGATCCTTACTGTGTTTATATGGCAGTGAAGCCATCGGGGCTATGCCAGTGGGAAACTTGGAGCACAAGTGTGATAAGGAGCAGCTGAGGAACCTGGGTTGCTCAGCCTGAAGAAAAGAAGTCTCAAGGGGGACCTTATTGTTCTCCACAACCACCTGAAAGGTTGTAGATTGGGGGGGAGTCTCCTCTCCCATTTCACAAGTGATAGGATGAGAGAACATGGCCTCAAGTTGCACAGGGGAGGTTTAGATTGGATATTAGGGAAAATTTCTTCGTTTAAAGGGTAACCAAGCACTGGAACAGGCTGCCCAGGGAAGGGGTGTAGCCACCATCCTGGAAGGAATTTAAAAGATGCGTATGTGTGGCAGCTGGGGACATTTTAGTGGTGGGCTTGTCAGTGCTGGATTAATGGTTGGACTTGACGATCTTAAAAGTTTTTCCCAACTTTAATGATTCTACAACTTTATGAAACCAAGACAAATGCAGCCCAAGTAAAACCCATGCCCATGTGACTCGATGTACAGCTGAAAGTGGTTTATGAACCTCTTGTTTTTGCAGGCTCATTGTGTGCTGATTTAATTTGGGTGCCCAATCTGCAGCCTGGACTAACAGCACCACTTCATGCCAGGGTGTGCATCCAGCACATGCAGCCAGTACAAAGGAGCACATAAGGGCCCATTAGACCACGGTATTTAGCAAAGCCCACAAGAAAGATCTTTCCAGCTATCTCAGAGGGCTCATTTGCATCAGAAGAGCTGGTTTGCTCCTCTGAGCTCTTCCTGGCCTGCCTGAACAGTGCCACCCCAATGGCTCCCCAGGAATGTTGTAATAGGGACCACTGGGTAAAACTTTGTAAACCAGAAAGGTGACCAGGAAAAACACTCGGAAGTTATTTTTTTCCTGCATTAAGAGCTAATTTGCATAAATACAGAGGGATCACCAGAGGGTTCTGCTGTTCTTCAAGCCAACTTCTGCAAGGGACTCATGAGGCAGAGACAATCTCTTCCCCTCCAAAGCAGTGAAAGTGCTCTGGTAAATACCTCTGCATCTGTCCTGAGGTGAAATGGTTCAACACAGGCATTTTCATGAATCTTCATGGGTTGCTTAGTCCTGTGAACACCTGCTGGGTGAATTATCTCCTTTCATCCTGAGAGCTGGGTCAAGTCAACGACTGTGGTAGACCTTCTCCTGGTGTTTTGTCTCTTGGGAATTGCACCTTGGCAAGGGGCTGGGAGGTCAGAAGAGAAGAAAATCATGGTGTCATTTGGCCAGCTCAGAACCAGGAGATGAGGAGGTGTGTGGAAATAAAACACATTAAAGATGGACTCAGATGGTGGTAATGATTTATACTTTACTGAGGAACCACCTACCGAGTCTCCTGATCCCTACCACTGCTCAGCAGACAGGCAACTCTAGTGTCAGAAGCTTAGCAATGGTAATTCATCACGTTTGAAGGTGCAATAAGTCTCTCTAGATATAATTAAGCTCTCTCTCAAAGGAAGGGACTATTCCTAAACCTTGCAGGCGTGTTTACCTGACCACAGAGGGCTCTCATCAGAGCATCCAGTACTAATATATTATCACTAATGATGACAACCAGCAATTTCTTCTCCACATGAATTACAATTACACATTCTTACTTGGCTGGAGAGTCCAATTATCCACAAGGAAACTTTTTCTCTCATACAGGACAAGAAATATTAGCAACATCTACAGGTTGTTCTTTCCTAGCTTCATTTTTTTTGACTCTCTGTTTTCCACCACTAATTTGTTTCAAATTATTTCCAGCATTATTAGATTGGTATGAATGATCATCTACCACTTTTCTCTTTCGCCAGCCCCACGTGCCTTTAGATTCTCCACATTTTTACAGTCAGCCTGAAGGCGATACTTGATCTCTCAAACCAGCCATCACAACAGAGTTTACCCACCTCTGTTTCATCACCAAACACTTCTTCAGCACGGCATTTGACATCTGAGCTACATGTTCCTCTCACCTCAAGTTCACCTTTCAAAGTGTTCCTCCTCCAACAAGCATATTTTAAGGACCACTGCCCTGGTGTCCCATGCAACGTCCTACACTTGACATAACAAATTGCTCCATAAAGATCCCAGGAGGCTGAAGCAGTTTGGAGGAAGGCTGCTTATCTCCCTGCAGTCCAGTGGGCTGGAGGAGGCTCTTCCCCATAGTAGTGATACTGTGACAGAGCCTCCAGAAGCAGTGCCTTAGGAGACCTGTGAACCAAAGGATCAGCAGCAGCTCTTACCACCATTGGAGGTGGAAGGTGTTAAGAGGCACTAGTGTGAAGTTGTTTTGACTGCACCCCAAAATGGCTGAAATGACACAAGAAGGAGGCCCTAGGAAGGCCTGAATCTGCAGGAGAAAGTCATGGCAATCTCAACAGCCTCTGACAGGCAGCACTGATTCCCTGAGCTGATGTGGAGGGATGGGGAAGTGTTCTGTTATCTGGGCTTAAACCACTTCCCCACCTCCCCTATGAATTGTTTTTTGAAGTACACAGCCCAGAGCTCAGCAGTGCCTGCTGCCACATCCCTCTGGCTGGATGGCTGGACTGCTCCTGAGGGAGCACAGAGGACTGGTACCACCCAGGGAGAGCACATCAACACCCAGCATGGCAGCCAGCACCTGGCACAATCTCACTGTCCCTGATAATTAAATTCTTTCTGAACAAGATTTGCATCCCTGTATCTGCAAGACAATCTCCAGTGGGACACTCCTCCATCTCTCATCTGTCTGCCAAGGGATGGAGACACAAATGTCTCTCCCTGTGACAAAGTTGTCTTCTGCTGTGATGCAGAGCCCACACCTCAGGTGTGCTCTTAAATGTAAACCTGCCCTTAGGTTTTGTGGATGCTCATTCTAGGCCTCTCCTAGAAAACCTCCTCTTCTATTTCTATCTTCCCCACCACCCCCAGATTGTTACATGGCCAAAAAGTGCTTAATCAAGGAAACTGGAGCAGAGCCAGCACCAGGCCTGTTGCTTGTTTTGCCCCACACACTATTCTGATGTATTGCAGAGAGCTCAGCTCTGAGGGCAGAATGAGGTTTATGAGCCCCCAACATCCCCAGCCACAGCCAATATTCCAGCCAGTGTTACACCTCTCTTCTCTAATCATTATGCTGCATCCTGCTAAGTACTTGCCTATTTAACACTTCCTTGATTAACAAAACTCTGCAGCCACTTCCTGCCATCATTCCCAATTTACTGCACTGAAACCTGCTGGCAACTTGTCACCGATTTCAGCCAGGCAGCTGGGTCTGACCCTCAGAAATCGGGGGATTGCCATCAGTAGGGTTTGTTGCCAACAAAACAGACCTGAATGTCACCCACTTTCTTCTTGGAGTCTTCCCTTGGCTCACAGGCCCTGCTCCAGCCCACTCTGGAGCTTGTCCTGCACAGCAGTGCCCTCCTTCCCGCTGGGACGGGATGGGGAGTGCTGGAATCTCATTCATGCATCTGCTGTTGCACCACTGCTGCCAATCCAGCCCGGGCTTTAGGAGAGAAGAACATGATCACTTCGTGAGGCGCTGCTGGAGTCACCGCACAAGCAGAGGAGACCATCTAATCCTTGCATTCCTGCAGGAAAGAAAGCCCCCAGTGAGCTAAACATAAATGCCCAACAGTGTGTGTGTTATTTTTAAGTCCAAAAGCCTGAAGGCAAGGTTTAAAGGAGAGTCTCATGGCATATTTTTCATGAGCTGTCTTAAGTCCCCCTGTCTCTCGCCTGGATTGCGTCAGCCAGCAGTGACATATTTTGGTGCAGGACCTGTCTCTGTCCCTGTTCTCAAGGCACTTTAAGCCTGGCTGGAGCAGGCAAACTGAGACATGGAGCAAATGCCAGCTTCCATCTACATATCTTGTCATCCAGGATTGACAGAGACCACAAAGTGGACTCATAAAGGGATAAAGTCAAATGATATGGCTGCCTGATGTTCCACGTTTTACCCTGCCTCTCCTCTGTGGAGCTGAGAGGAGGGCCACTGTGCCTGTGGTGATGACCCTGCCAGCAGCCAGCTGTCCCTCTCCAGCCAGAGGCACTGAAACAGCCCTGCTGGGACACACCACGTCCTCCCTGCCACCCTGAGCTCTGACTGGGACCTGCGGATGTGAAAGTTCAGCACATATCCTCCTTCCCCTCCCAGCTTTGCTGGCCATGGAACAGCAGGGCTACACCAGTGTCCACAGAATCACTGCTCCTGCTCATGCATGCTCAGCTCCCATAGCTGCCAGAGCATTGTGCATATCCTGGCCAAGAAAAAAAATCAATGAATTCACAGTATGGATGTGTCTAAGTCCCATGTTAAGAAGCTTGGTTGCTGTGTGGGGCAGCACTGGGTGGCAAAATGTGAGTTGCAAGTGCAGAAGGCTGAGGGAATGCACCCAGCCTAGGCAGCAACCTGCTGTCCTTGTGCTCATAACTGGCCATCCCAGGTAGGCACTGGCACTGCACGGCATTGAGTGATGGGCTCCTGTTCAACCCTTTCTCCGCTGAAAGCAGCTGCAGAAGCAATGGAATAGTCCCCAAAACTCCACACTCTCTGCTGCAGTGGTGTTTCCATATCCCAGCAATCATTTCTGACAGCAACGTTATTTTTGTGGGACTGCTTCAGCCGGCTGACATAACCATAAAGTATAACCGGCTTTGGTTTTTGCAATGTTTCCTGCTCAAAAATGAAGATGAATATTTTCGTTACTGTGCAGATGACTTGCTGAAACAAGCAGCTATTCCAGTTTGGATGAAATCTGGAAGGTAGCTGGGTTTTTGGAAGAAAAGATGACTTCTGGGGACAAAGAAGCCCAGATCTTTCCCCATACAGAAAGGATTGGGGCTGAAGTCAGCAACCGTCATGCCCCAAAGTCAATGAATGCAAGAGGTGACGGGAGGCAGCCTCAGGGCTGGAGGGTGAGTGTGGTTTCGGCCCATCTTTCAGGATGGCCTCACCTGTGCACACTCAAGCATGGGCTGACACTTCATCCAGAAACCCCAATATCCCTGGCCTGTGCATACTGCTCCCATCTGTACTTCTCAGTGTAAAGAAAAGAAGACATGTGACGCAGAAAACTACCAACAGTGCTTTGTTTTCATATGACAAACCTGTTCAAATGAGCTGTCTTTTTTGATCTTTTTTAGCTTTGGCTGTGACATCCTCCCAGTTGCTCCTCTTTTCAGTGACCTCATGGGCATTTTTGCTTTTCCTAATCCATGGGGTTTTTTTGTCCTGTCTTTTGTCACCTGAAGACCTTAGCTCTCACAGTCAACACAGATTAGGGAAATAAGATACACATTGCTCTATCACCAGACCAGCTTCCAAAATTCCCTTTCCTCCTCTACTGCATCAGGCTGGCACCTGTGGGGCAATTGGCACAAGAAGGACTGATGTGAAAACAGCATCCTCTGCATAGACAGGAAAAGAACCTGATCATATGGACCAGTCCCTGCCTCTCTAGAATTGGATCTCTAAAAGCCACAGTGACTCGGGAGTGGCAGCACAATGTTGTGCAGAAGCACTAGAGCTTCTAATCATGGCCTCATCCCTGCTGGGTGAGGCAGACCCTGTGTTTGGACACCATCTTCAGAATCCCTTGGAACAGAGGACTGCTTCTGATATGATGAAGAAAAATCAAAAGAAAGGAAACACCAGAATAATTTTGGGGATGGAGGTGAGGAGGCCTTGTGTCTGAGTGTTTTAATTAGTTGAGTGATGAGAGTGAAATAAAATCAGTTTAAAGGAGCCAGACTGATTTAATTAGCAATATGATTATGAGTGCACTGCCTTCCCAGGCATAGGAAAGGTTCTCATCTTCACCAGTTTCATTAAAATAATGACTCATACCCCCTCTTCCTCCCCACCACCCTCACCACAGGTCCTCCCTCTCCCATGCCTGCAACTGTGCTGGGATATGCCCTCGATAATCTTCTGCTATCCTGGGGGCCTGGAAAGCAGGAGGGCCATGGAAAGAATCCCTGCATTTCCATCTGTCGAATTCCCGAGAGACAGAAACCTGACCCCGCACGGAGCAGGGACGAGCTGCATTATTGCTGCTGTGGCAGAGCGAGCCCTTGTCATGCATTATTAAGTGAGCTCAGAGAGGGAGAGACACCAACGAGAGGGTGAGTGAACCTGAAAAGTGGGAAAGTCAAAACTACCCCCATAATAAAAAAGAAATTTAAAAATAAATCCAGCCCTGAGCAGCCTCAGCAGCCGATGCGGCAGCTGCTCCCTTGGGCAGAGCAGGCCAGGCACAGAGACATGACAGCCATGCTGATGGCTTGCTGCAGTAGCGTGGGGTTTTTCCATAGTTTTAGCCAATTTGTAGACAGGGAAGGAGCCTGTGTGAAAAATGAGGCAGTAAACGTTAAAGCCTGCAGTACACTTGTTTCTGTCCTGATTAGCTCAGTGCTGAGGGAGTGGGAGTACTTTGCCATTGGATGAGCTGCCCTAGAGCCAAACCCCACAGACATGGGGTGGCACTGCCGTCACCCAAGGCTGGTGGACACCATGGTTGGTGCAAAGCAGCTCAGCCTTGGGTCCCCTGCCAGCACATCCCCTTGGTCCCAAAGCACATGTGGGAGTGGTGGCAGGGCCCCTGCCCTGAGCAGAGCCCTACCATGGCCAAAGCACCCCTAAACCATCTGCTGAACCTGTCTGGGACCCACATTTAGCTGTGCAGCCCTGCTCCCAGTCAAACTGCTGCATTGTGAAACTGCACAGCATGAAACACAGAGGAAGAGTGTGGATGCAGGGTTTGCCTTCTGGGACTCCATCACCCACAGAGGTTGATGGGATCAGATGTGGGGCAAAAGAGAGACCCCAGAAGTCACCTTCTTTTGCTCAACTGAGCAGTGTCACAGCAACAGCAGGAGAGCTTCAGCCAGCAACCACCACTGAGCCCACCTGAGGGGAAAGGCCACCCACCAGTGACCTGGACCAGACATGTACATTCGAGCAGGTATGCAATCTCTTCACAGTCTTTTCCTGAGCCTGTTTAGTGATGCTGTTTGGGTTGCTTTTGCCAATTTTCCAGTCCACTGGCAACTATTCCTTATATGGACAAACAAGAGCATAGAGAAACTTAGTGTGTTTTTAGCTGCTTTTAATGAAATTTAATAAATTCGGCAAGGAGGCAGAAACAGGCCAACTAATTCTTTGTGAATCCAGAGCATGTAACTGGAAGGCCTGTCTGAAGCAGAGCAAAAATGGCCACTCCTGTTATTTGCAGAAGAGGCAAAATTGCAGAGGGCCAAGTATTGCAAAACCCCAGGTTCTGCAGAAGGTGATTTATAGTTACCTGCAAAGATGTGACTAAGGAGCTCAGGAATCCCAAGCTGAACAACAGCCCATTGATAAGCCCCAAGACACTGCAGGCCAAACTCTTGGCTACCCCCCAGCTGACCCTTGGCAGTGTCCTGCACTTGCTTGAAAGGCAAATGTGTGCAGGGGAGAGGCAGTGGGGAGAACAGGAGGGCACTGCTGCAGACCAGGGGTTCCACAAGCCAGGGACTCCACATGCCAGGGCTGGTTTGCTTTTGACAGCAGACGATGGACCCAATCCATTGCTGGAGGCAAGTGACTACATCTCTGTCAAGGGGCTGAGGGTCAGACCTCTGCTAATAGTGTTGTGAGGTTTTTCAGGGATGTTATCTTTCCACTTGTGCTCCTGGAAATGCAGAGGCACACAAATAGAAAAGGATAAATCAATAAGCATTTATGAGCCATGAAAAAGCTTTCTTCTTGTGCAGGTAAAATCTTAGTTGTGCTCTTTATGTGGCTGGGATGATTCATTGAGCTTCCCTCTCCCCCACAGGCAAGCAGAAATAAACAGGAATGCTTTCCAAATTCAGGAAGGGCACCCTCCCTCCCTCTCTTTTTCCCTCATTTCCCCAGTATAAGTAAATTTTTCTGCAGACAACTCAAATGGTTATGTCTGAAAATTCCTTCTTCTAAATTCCTGAACCTGCTTGGTTTGCTGCAGCACAGCCTGGAATATAGGTGGATGGTCATCCTGGCCATGGATGTGTGCCTCCATCAGCTCATTTCCCTGTGTGCCAAAACACCCCAGCAGTACTGGCCCCTGAGCTTCACTTTTGCTGTCGCTGCGGTCAGAGGCAAAACTTCCCCTGGCTCCAGCAGGAGCAGGAGCACGTTTCACCCAGCAAACCCACCCATATCACCATATGCTGCTTTCTCTCCGTGTTCTGTTTTCCTTTCAGCCCTATCTGCTCCATCAAAGACGGGAGCTGGTGGCGGTGGCCGCACGGGTGTTTGCACAAAGGCGGTAATTCAAGCTCTGGTGGGAGCTGTTTTGGCAGCGTAGCCAAGGCACCGCTCCTTGCTCCAGCTGACCTCTCCTCTGCGGCCCTGCCCGCCCTCCTGGCTGGGTGCAGGGCAGGGTGCAGGTGGCTCTCACCCCAGCCTTTCCCCCGCTATGCTTTCTAAAGCCTTTTCCTGTGACTCGTTCGTGGATGGAGCAGCTCCTGCCCTGCTTAGCAGGACACCTCAGGGTGCTACCACGGGACAGTTCGCACCCTGAATTATTTTTAAGACTCTGCAGGGCCAAGAGGTGCTGGGCAAAGGCAGCGAACTGAGCCATTAACATAACACACATAACAGCACTACGAGCAGGTGCTGACAGGGATTTGACTGGTGTAGGTCTTTGCTTGGGCAGGAGAGCCAAACGCTGCTCTTCACCCTGCTTCACACATCATGACCGGCTGTCAGTGCCTCTACCACCTCATGCTGAGAACAGGCATTGCAATTCAAAGGAAATCATGGCTTTTCATCATGTCACTGTCCCATTTGTGTGAATCCTCACAAAGACGACACCCAAGCCCTTTTGCTCATGCTTTGCAATGGCCTGGAGCAGTACTCTCTGGCCTTGTCTTTGCAGACACTTTGCTTCAAGCCTGTTGCCTCCCTCCAAGGTCTCTGTAGTGAGTTTGCTGCTCCCAATAGGCTTGGAGAAAGTGCAGGGTGAAATTCCCTGTAACCGCACATCTCAGTTCAGTTTCTCCCTGCTGCGAGAAATTCCAGGATGGAGAACAGTCAGATCAAAGAGAGACAATCCCAGCTGAAACATGCATGATTTGCATATTCCATTAAAAAAAAATCAAAGGGGAGGGTGTGTAAAATATTTGCGCCCTGGAGCATATACAATGTATGCCCCAACAAGATGGTCCGTATAGGGCTTATACTTATTCACTCTGATGCTTAATAACAACAACAAAAAAAAAGAGGCTGTTGTAATTTGCACATCCCAAAAGATTCTGGCTCATCTGATACGCAGACCATCTCCTTGAAAGAAGCACAGATACCCCTAAAAAACTCGGGCAAACTTTTGGCAAAATGCTTACTTTTGAAGGTCAAACTAAATACATTCCTTGTGCAGTGGGAGGTCCCCATTGATAGAAATCTTTATTGCTCCGGTTCTGCTGCTTCATTTAGCATTTGATAGACTCCAAACACAAGGGAGGTGAGTGGAGGATACGCAGACAATTCTCTGCCAAATTTCAGAATGGCATTGTGAAAAGTCAAATTGGCAAAGCTGAGCTTGTTTTAGGCTGAGGAAAGGATAGGCTAAGAGTTTAATTCTGTGGCTGGTTCTGCTGGCAGCCAGCTGGATGACAGTGACAAGGGCACTGCTCTGTGCCACTGTTTCTCCATCTATTAAAAAAAAGTTATTGATCCCCTTTTTGTAGTATTTTGAGACCAACTGCTGGAAGAAGATCTGTGTGGGCCAGACACCGCTACTGTTAGCATTAACATTCTTGCTGCCTTTTATTACCCCAGTGGTGGCTGCTAAGGCTGCCAGCCCGTGTTGCTCCACCCAGGCATCTGAGCACAAGGTGGGTAATACTCCCGAGTCTAATGACTGTGTTCTTCTTCCTACCTAACAATTCCAGCTTCTGAGTCTGCGGTGAGTGGTGCTACCTTCCAGAAGGAGACAAAAAATAAAAGAGGAGGTTTATTGGTGAGGTGGGTCACAGGGCTGCTCTGCTGACCCTCATCTCCAAAGCCTTTCTTCCAGCCATGGTTTGCACATCAGCAGGCCCTGGGGGATGCAGGAAGGCTGCAGGGTGGCACGCAGAGAGGAGAGGCAGGGGAAGATGATGAGTGCACTCCCAGGTGGAAAACATCGCTGGCAAGAGCAGAGCATCTCCTCCTGCCTGTGACTGCCTCAGCCTGTCCCCAGACAGGAGCACAGCCCCTGGCTGTCCCATGCAGAGCTTTGGGCCGAAGGAGACACACTTCCCCTTTTCCCTGTGTGGTTTTCTCATGGGTAAAGCCCTCCTGTGCCAACGCCCCACATTCACTGAAAAACCCACAGTCCCTCCTCCTTCCACTCGAAGGGACCAGGCACTGCAGCCATGCATGGACATGCCCTAAGAAAGATGCTGGCTACCTCCCATGGAGTATTCCTGGCTGTTGGCACACCACAGCAGTGCTGCATTGATTTGCTTAAAGGCGACAGTCGAGTCCCTCATAATTTATTGAGAACCAGCCGAGCTGTTTTTGCTGACTCCCACACCTCATGTGGCTCACGTTATTCTGGTGCCAGCAACAAGTCATTTTTGAGAATACAATTCCACTCACAGAGCATCTTCCAAGAAAAAAATAATACTCAGGAAGAATGCAGCTTGAGACATCAAGCGTTTTAGCGCTGGTTTGTTTGCCTTTTCCCAACAGCCTGCCTTTAAGGTACATCATTTCTGGCATCAGATTTCCTCACGTAGAGACCATTTAAGTACTTAAGGTGCTCTCTATGTACTCAGCCAAATGTTTTGCCAAGAAACCTAGAATTTCTTTGCTTTAGAGGCATAAAGTCTTCCATCTGAGTCTTAATTATAGGGTTGAATACACAATGAAACTGCAGCTAAGCCCCTACATGCATGGAATGTAACACCACTTCACTGCGCCTCACCTGAAAGACAACTTGTAAAAAAAGCCACAGATGACTAATAAACTGGAAGGACACTAATAAGAAAAGAGAAAAGATTTAAACATGAAACTTCCCTCCAGTAAATAATTAGCTTTTCTTTCTGATTACACTCCTCCTGATAAAAGACAAAGAGCCCCATCAGGAAGTGACTCCATCTGAGAACCTACTTCCAGAAAACGTGGTTTTAGTGGTCTAGACCATCTGCTCATGGCCAGGGGAAGGGTGAGTCTGAACCCGCCTGCATTTGAACCACTCCGATGTGGCAGGTGACGAAGCTCTCTTGAATCATGCTGCTGGGCTGGGTGTCCCAGGGGAAGCAGAAGGAGAAATGGAGTCCTAGAGCTCCCTGGGGAGGAGGAAGCCCAAAAGACATTGCTGCTGGGACATGTCCTTGGTTCTATTAATGATCTGCAGTGCTGGAAGTCAACAGGAAATTTGCCTGGGTTTCTGTGGGCTGGAGGTCAAACCAATCTGCAAGGCTCATTCTGCATCTGGGCAGGGGCTGAGATATCCTTGGGGATGTGGCAAACACAGATGCTCCTTCGAGGCTGCCCTGGGGCTCTGTAGGGCACAGCAAAGCTGTGGACAGTGGTCTCATGGCCATGCTTGGGCCAGCCCTGACCATGGTGGCCCTGTGCCCACCTGACTCTGGCTCCCCCTCACACTATTTCTGTTGCAGGGGCTGTGCCACAGGGTTTTGGTGTGATAAAACACTGTGGGTAAAAGGGATTGCCCAGCTCCAGGGAAAAGGAAGGGGTGTAAAGAGTCTCCTTCCTGGGAAGGAGAGAGGACAGGCTGAGCTGAGGAAGTGCATGGGGTGGGAAGCTCTGGAGAGGCAGGTGGGTTCCCTGTGCCACAGCAGCTGGCTTTACCTTTACCCTCCTTGTGGGTGCTGTGACACATGCCACAAAGAGCCCAATGCCAGAGTGAAGCCCCCTGGATAAACACCTGGAGTGGCTGGGCCATCTGCTCAGAGTCAGAGGCAGGAGGACAACAAACAGCAAGATAAAGCTATTGCTTTGACAGAAACGTGTGCTGCATTTCTTAGCAGAAGAAGCCTCATCAAAGCATACCTGCAAGCAGGGAGCATGTTTCACCCAGAGCACACAGTCTTCATTTTTAACCTGTAATTTATTTTTTTTTCCATAGAAAGATCAAATTAGCTGCTTTAGCTCCATCCCTAATTAAATGTCTTTCCTTTTTCCTTTTTCCAAATGGCAAATTCCTGCGAATTCAAACAAGTTATATCACCTGGCAGAATTAATTTTTAGTCAGGACATGCCTGTCATTCCAAACAAATTAGATATCTGAAGGGGAGTGTTTAGCTGCATTTCTGTGCACTAACCAAACCAAGCAGTTGTGATCCACACGGGGCCAAAAACTATATTCTTCAGGCGACAGTAACCCCTATGCATACCAGCACCTCGCTCAGTCAGAGAGTAAACACCCATTGTACCCAGGCATATGCTGCTGTGGGTCTCTGAACCCATGTTTAATGACCTTGTCAGGGAATGTGTGTGCTGTACTCTTACATTTTTAAGAAAGCATAATGGTGCTTTTGTCTTCTGTTTTTTCCTGTGTAGCAAGTTGCAGCTAGTCTTCAAACTTAGCTTAAAAACTTCACTTACTACTTCTGGACAGTTCTCTAGTCACTTCCATGCTTTCTTTTTTTGCTTTTCTTTTTTTTTTTTTTTTCCCTTCTTTTTTCTTCCCTTTTTTTCCTTTTTTTTTTTCCTCTTCAGCTGTGTGTCTTAGAAGATATTGAACTTTCTGTTTTAGTGCTGTAATTGATAATTTGGGAACCAGTTGTGTGTCTGTGCACATGTGTATCTGCAGACTCACAGTCTCCAGTCCATTGGACAGCCATAGAAAAAGAGCATAACCTGAAGACCTAAAATAAACACTAATGCTCCATTCAAAGGGCCCTGGTGTTTAGTGTCTCATTCAGGAGGTAGGTTCCCTAGGTGGCTATCTTTTAACATGTGCCAAAGTCGCACTAAATTAAAGACTCTACCAGGTTTTATAGACAGTGAGAAGACCGAAAATGCTGGATTCACAACCAAAGTGAAGCTTTCTCTTCTCCCCACTTGAAGGCTTTCAGGAGAATTTAGGATATGGAGTGATAGGACAAGGGGGACAAGAGGGAAGGGCTTTAAGATGAGAGAGGGCAGGTTTAGATTAGATATTAGAAAGAAATTCTTCTCTGTGAGGGTGGTGAGGCATTGGCACAGGGTGCCCAGAGAAGTCCCATCCATGGAACTGTTCAAGGCCAGGCTGGATGGGGCTTTGAACAACCTGATGCACTGGAAGGTTTATGGCAGGGGGGCTGGAGCTGGATGAACATTAAGGTTCCTTTCAACCCAAACCATTCTGTGATTCTTTGATTCTCTTTTTGCCTGTGTTTGCCCTGGTGTGCACATGGGTGTGTAAAGCACAGGTACAGCTCATCAGCCTGCCCCGAATTCACAGCTACAGACCTCAAAAGCTGCTGTTTCAGGCATCCAAGCCTGCAGTTCTGCTACAGAAAGGGACACTTCATTACAGATAAGACAACAATCTGTGTGCATACCCCTTGAAAATGGATACAGAAACCCATATAAATTTCTTGGGACCATGATTGGGATTGGGAGGTTCAAGAGGGCATTTGGAATTCGGAAGAAATAGGAACTCTTCAATCAAAGCAATGAGAAAGGAGTCAGGTCTTTTGATGACTTTTCTCACTGCAGCTGGGGATTTTTCATAATTCCTTATGTTCTTTTTAAGCAGCTTTAATTACTAGAGAACAACATTCATGCCACAAGAGTAGGATTCACCTCACAGCATTTTAGATGTTCACACCACTACTGTCTTATCAGATCTCCTTCCACAGCTATGTAACATGGACCAAAGGATGGCTGTAATTGATTTTGGGCACCTATTTCAGCATGAGATAGATCCTTCTTGAAGGCATTGATTCTAAAAAGACAACAGCAGGCTAGATGGTAACCAGATAGATGGAGGCACCTGGAGCTAGGGAGATGAATTTCACCCTAGGTACAATTTAAGTGTTGAACAGGTCCATCAGCCAACTGCTTTGGCTGCAAAATTTGTAGGAAAATCAGTCAGGGAGCTGGAGGAGTCTGGCTCTAGGCGAGGAACATTTTCATCTCCTGGCAGGAAGAGAAGGCACTGGGAAGCAAACAATTAGGAAAGTGTATGAATATTAAAATCCTAATGGCTCCTGAGGTGTCCATTAACTTTGCTAAAACCTGAATGCAAGGGAAGGCACAAAATGGGCCTTCCTAAAGAAGATGAGTGTGAGGGTAAAGGGTGCTTCTTGATCAGCTGATTTTGCTTCATGCCCTGTAATGGCTTTTGGAAGCCAGAATCCCACTGGAGGGGAGCTGAAGCAGAGACACGCAAAGCTCTGAGTCTCAGCCATGGAGGGTTGCTCACAAAAACCACCCGAGAGCATCCTCAAGCATGCTGAAGTGAGGGAGGGGGAATCCTCGGAAATCTACTTATAGGATATGAGATTTGCAATGATGAAGTCTCAAAGAGCCCAGATCAGCTGATTTTCCAGGAGACTTTTCCTCCCATTGCCTGCAGGACAGCTGTGCAGGAGGCAGGGAGGAACCAGAAAGGTGAGCTGAAGGACTCAATCCTGTGCTCACTGCTCCACCACAGAACCTCCTGAGTTGAAAGGGACCTGCAAGGAGCGAGTCCAACTCCACCACATGCCACAAACATGGGTGTGAAACACAAATAGCTCTGCAGGGTATAGACTGGCAGGAGATGAGGTGGAGGATGGCAGGGCAAACCTGAGTGTGGGAGCACTCCTCTTCCTGAGAGGGTGATTTACCCTATGGCATGCTGAAAAGGGGACAGAATTTTATCACTCACACTTCAGCTTCACTCCCAAAAGCCCTACTCTTCCCTCTGGGTCAGGAGTTGCTGACTCCATATGCCACAGCCCCTTGCTGCCCCACAGTGTGAGACCCTGCCCAGGAGCACCATATCAAGCTCCAGGGATGGACACACAGCCGAGCCCTGGGACAGGCAGGAGATGTTACTGTGGACAGGATGGGTCCCTTCCCCCAGCTGGGATGGGTGGCTCAGCAGCACCTGCATCCAGCTCCGTGCCTGCTGGTCGCACCCCAACACTTCCCATCTTCCAGGGGTCACAAAATGCCACACCAGGCAGTCTTCATACGTGTGTGAGCACAGGCTTTTCTACATACCTACAGACAGAGTTTTATAGGTTTATCAATCCAGAAAGCTCCTACATTTTCCCACAGTGCTATAGGAGACCATTACATATAATGTCAGAGCTTTAAGACCCTGCACAAGTGCCCCATATGAAGATAACTCTTCCCATCCCACAGCGCTTACAATCGAAACATAAGAGCAGAGGCAACAGGTGGGCACAGACGGCCAGGCTGGAGGGAAGCACGTGGCAAAAAAGGAAACCCAGAAATTCAGGAGGTGCTGATGAAGCTGCACATCCCCATACTGAGATTGTTTTTGCCCATTTCATTGCATCAAAAAATTAATGTGCTGCATTCTGGGTTGTACAGATAACCCTGGAGACAAAAATGGATCGGCCATAACCATATGCTCAGATATGGTCAAACACTGGCAACTCATAAGGATCCTGTGCAGGAGATCTCAAATTAGCTATTTTTGTTTAAATGACACTTCTGCCCTTACAGCTTTTCTCACCAGCTGTCCTTTGGAGGACTGTGTTCTATATCCGTTTGTTTACCTACTCTGCTGTAGGAACCGTTCCTATGACAGCTCCTATTAGAGAGAACACCTGCAAGTCTGAAACCCTGTGCTCCTTGGGGTTGGAAATTAATTGATCATCTTGATGGGCTGAAGCCTGAAGCATTTAAAAAGGGGACAAGTGAGAATTTCCAATGAGTGGCTGTAACTGAGCACAGGGGAGGTGCATCTAGAAGATGGCAGCTTCAGATAATGTTTTCCAAAATTCCCCTCTGCCAGGTGATGGGTTTGAGACGGTGTTCTGCAGTTGCCTTCCTTTGTTAACTAACTGATGATATGTTTTCAGGATCCCTGAGCTTGCTCTAGCAGGCACCCTGCAAACATATAGAAAGGACATAGTCCAGAGTTTACATTTTCATTCTGTTCTGGTCTTTTTGGTTTGTTTTTTAATTCTGCTCATTAATAAGAGCTGTAAAAAGGTGACTTGCAGCTTCACACAGCTCAGATTCTGTGATTCTGTGGCAAGGCCAAATCCAGAAAAGCAAATCTCCCACTCGGATGCTCCTTCTGCATTGCTGAAATTAAACTGAGGCCAAAAGACATTCCCATAATTTCCTAGAGTACAAAACCAGGAAAAGACTTTTTAAACTGTTTTTTTTCCAGGAGGGGTGCCTTGTCTGTGGGGTTTTCCACATGTTAGAACACTGCTGGCACATATCTAGCAAGGGTGCCTGACATGAGCTTTATCAAGCACAGCTAACAGGAGAACAACCCTGCTGGGGACCTGAGTAGGTTGGACATTTTACAGTGATCACCTTGCTCTGCAGCCTCACCAAGGCTTTCATCTCTTGGCTAGAAACTCCTTCTTACCGGGGCTTTCTGTGCTCCCAGACTGGAAGGCTCTCCTCCATCACCTTTTTTGTCACTCTTCATGCCTCTTGAGTCCCACGGAGGGAGTAAGCAGCAAAAAAAACCACCATTCATTTAAAATTCTGATTTCTGCCCCTTGGCTGTCACCTGGTAGGGGTCATGACACAGCTCCTTAGGGCTGTGTCTGCAGCTGAGCAGCCCAGGGCTGACACTTCATGCTGGGGGTTACAGCAGGCTGGAGAGCAAATGAAACCTCTGCAAACAAACTCTTCTGTCTTAGAAGCACAAACCTAGACAAGCTATTTAACATTTTGGCCATTAAAGTGATACCTCTGAATCTCAGAAGCATGAAACACCTTGACCAGGCCTTGTCCCAGAGCCCAGATTTCACAAATGACCCAAGAGGTCCCTTCAACTCTACTCCCTCCTCCAAAAGCCAGCTTGGGAAAATGAGACTCCGCTATCAGAGTCAGAACCACGTATTTGGATGCATCTGGTGGCCCAGCAAGCTGCTAAAGCAAACACTGGCAGTGCTACCCCTTGGCTTGTCCTGTAACACAATACAGAGCAGCTCCCAGGACTGATGCTTGGCAGTGCTGTCACCCGAGGAACCACTGGACTCTGCTGGTAAACTGATCCTTGTGGTGAGGCCAGGGGGCAGAGGGGAGGGGGCACACTGAGGAGGATAATTCCCACCTCCTTTAAAAATCAAACACTGTGTTCCACCGCTCCAGCACTGGGTAGTACTTTGCTCTGTGAAAACACTCACAAGAGCCAGGATATTTTAGGGGTCCAAGCTGCCCAGCTGTCAGCTGGGTGCTACATGTAGGGCCTTGCCTGGGTGCCATGCAGGCACCATGGAGGACCCCATGCTCCCATGTGCCTGGCCTCACAGGGGGAAAAACCCCTCCCAGGGAGACCAAAACAGGGAGACACACCCTAATCATACCTCCCCCATGGACAGTAAGAGCCTGCTTTGCTCAGATAGCTCTGTATTCCTAATTTCCAGTATCTTGTTGGCACCTATGCCTTGAGTGACACTTCCTCATCAGGTCTGTGGCTTCAAAGCCTGTTCCACAAGCAGCACTGGAGATCTTGTAGTGCAGGGATGGCAGCCAGGGCTCGGATGGGACCAGAGCTGTACGTATGTCCTGGGTGGCTGCCCCTCTCCAGCCTTTCACAGGCTGCCACATCACCGGGGTTATATTTAGCGAGGCATCTGCGGTGACAGTCATTTTTCCAGTATTTAGGAAATGCTAGTGCTGTCTTCTGGTTGGCTGCCAGGTGCTACTGGGAAACATGTGTTGGGATTATTTTCAGTGCTCCCACCACCACAGTGCCCATCAATCACTCCTGTGGGGCTGCTTCAAGTCTGTCTGGACCACGGCAGCCTCACAAAGTCCTCCTGCCTCCCCGGGCCAGGGGGAGCACAAGCATGAGGAGGCTCAAGGGGGGCATGCAGATCATTTTTTAAGGCATTCCTGTCATGCCAGGCTTGGCTGAGCCCATCCAAGTCCACTGCAAAGCCTGGGGTGACGTTTAAAAAGAGTGTGCCAGAGCTGGGGACATGCTCTGGCTTCATGGTGGAGGCTTCCTCCAAAATGGTTCCCAGGAGGAAAAGCTGAGTGAAATGTTCTTTTTCCGTGATATGCTGGCTTACGGCAGGGATTTCAGCAACTGAGATGTTGCTTCACTTTACAGCAGCTTCTCCCAGGAAGCAGCTCTGAGTTTGCTTTCTGCAGGGAACTTCTTGCTCTTTAGAAAGTAAAATGCACCAAGTAATTGCTTGTGACTAAGTGAGGCATCGGAGACTAGCAGATGGTTTTATAAGTATTGTTATTATATAATTGATATGCTCTGTTAAGCCCTTTATTTTCTTTTAAACAGGGTTTTTCTTCTCAATGTACTTTGGCCACAGCAGCATCAAAGAAGCACAGCTTGAACAAACATTTCTGCCAGGTCTTGATTGCAATTTCTCCAGGATTGCAAAAGCCTTCCCCAGTATTTGGCAGATTCAGTCCAGCCTCCACACCTCAGTACCCACTGCTTACCTCTGGAGCTTTTCCTTCGGGCTTTTGATGATCATGGATAATCCATCCCAGCCTCTCCCCTTCCTCACAGCTATGCTTCCCTTCCCTGCCTGCTCTCCCACACACATTTCCTTGCTATGGGCCAGCTTTATGCTGAGGTCAACCCAGGAATGAACCTCAGGGAGGGCTATTGCTGTGCTCAACCCTTGGCAAGGTCTGGGTTTCCTGTGGATTCAGCACTGCTGGCAAGTCCCTGCAAGCTGGGATGAGGTTGAGTGCTCCATTCCAGACCAGGGCACCCCATCAGCTGGGGAAGGGGTGCAGAAACAGTGGCTGCCTCCCCAGCACTGCTCCAGGGGCTCCTGCCTTCCATGCAAACCTCTAGGAAAACACACTGCAGTCACAATGTTTAAGGAAAATCTGCACCCAGGGAAAAGGAGAGGGTTTCCCAGCTGGCAAAAAACAGCAAAGCCTGTTTCACAGCCTGGCATACCCAGCAGAAACCACAGTCATGGCCCCAAGTCTTTGCTCCAAAGTGTCGACCAAGATTTCTCTCTTTCTCCCACCAAAACTTTCTTCCATCCCTGTTGTGCCTCAATAGTCTTAAAACAGCATTTTAATCTTCACGCTTTGCTTGGCTGCTCAATTATTTTTTTTCACTGGAATACATATATATATATCAAGCTGCTGGTAACTGTAAAAATGTCTTGTGAATAGTGTCATTAACAGCCACAAAGTGATGGCTGTGAATTAAAAATTATTTACAGAGGAAATCTGGACACTGTTTGGAACAACTGATAAGATACAGAGTTTTGCAATAGGTGAGACAGAAAAGGACATAAAATTTCCCAAATACGTTGCTGGTGATGGATGGATTCATCACTGTGTTGTATCTCTTGTACCAGATTCTGTTTATGTGGGCTCAGAGAAGCATCTCTATAGGAAATTGCTTATAAAAGTGTTTAGCTTTCCCTGATGGGAATGCCGATCTGCATTACATGTTATGGCAAAAGCTGATAGGGGATGGATTATTTGGCTGCTGGGGGTGGGGAGGCCCTGTTTGTGCCAAGAAAGATATTAGATGCAAATCCCCTGCAGCTGATGTTTTTATGATTCAAGCGGGTATGCGGAGGTCCCTTTAGCTATGTGTGGTGTGTGCCAGTGTCACAAGCCAAGCACTGTGTGCTATTCCCGACAGACATCACTGAAACACACAGTTTGCTCTCTTTAAAGCATCCATGCAAACATTGAAACAGTGTCCACATCACCTTTCCACACCTAACACTGACTCCCACATCTCCCTTCAGCTTGCTCTTGACAACAGATGCCACCAGTCACCAGCTCTCCATGCAAGGCTTCTTCTCTGACCAGGCAGGCAGAGGCACATTGCACAACCAGGGACAGAAAGATCAGTAAAATGGTGAATTTTCTACCCGTTTCCCACATCAGAGCAGCACAAATGATCATTCTCCAGCTTGTGGGTCAAAGCACTGGTTCAAAGCAGAAGATAACACCCAAAGCGGGATGGGAAGATCTTTGGGGCCATCCAGTCCAACCCCACCAACCCTGTGAGCATCAGTCAGCTCTCCAGTGTTGCCTGTGCATGTCCCCACCATGCAGTGAAGGATCAGGGCTGTGCCCAACACCTCAAACTTCCAGTGAAAGGCCAGAAACTCCAATGTACCAGAGGAAGAAAGCAAGAGGAAACAAGTTGTCACCTCTGTCCTGGGCCTACAGAGTAGGAGGGATTTAATAGGTTGAAAGTCCCTGTTTGAGCCATAACCCAGTGCCAAACCTCAGATAGAACAAGCCCCTCCCTGGTTATCATTCTGGCTGGGATTTTTGCTGAACTGTCAAGAAAAGAATTTCTTATAAGCCTCTCGCCACCCCTCCCCAAAATGCAATTTTGGCAATAGCCAAGTTTCTTCACAGTTTCCAGAAACACATAGGAAGGTCTCTGCAGTTCATGTGCACTCTCTCACAGGGGCCTGCAGATTGCTGACAGCATCCCCAAATCCCACAGTCCAGCCTTGGCCACCTTCAAGCTGTACACGCAGCACATGGTGAATGCACTGAATGCACCCTGGACACCTTGGACCTGCTGTGCACAAGCAGTGGAAGAGGTCTGTATGTGGTTAGGAAGCTCCATGTGTTCTGAACCCATCAGATTTCCTTTATAGTGCTTTTTCCAGGAGCTGACTGCACCCAGCACTGCTGCTGTGCCCTCCCTGAACTGTGCAGTTTCTCCATCCATACCCAATGCATCTTGCCCAGACTCCTGCATGTTCTCAGCTGGGACAAACCCACTGTCCCTCCCAAGCTGCAGATCACCAGCTGCTGGCACTTCAAAGGCAATCTTTAAAAACCCAAGAGATGTATTTTATTCTTGCAACGGGAGCATTTGCTAACCCAGCCTCGATGCCACTGCATCTATGCCTGCCCCCAGCCCCAGTTGCAGCAGGCAACCAGAGAAAATCAGTTTCAGGCAACATAAGCTGCCTCTTGAGGATTTTTGAAGTCTGGCAGCCTGTTGTCCTGGAGCTGGAGCCCCCAGGGTTGCCTAGCTCACCCAAAGAGGGCTGTGGGCAGTCAGGGTGCACTGCTCGTGTGTAGCTCGTTCACCAGCAAATTCAGCTCCTGGAAACACTTGTTATGGGTTGAATCTAGGAATGGTGATGTTCCTTCCTGAATGGTAAGTACTTTATTTTATTTTATTTTATTTTATTATTTTATTTTATTTTATTTTATTTTATTTTATTTTTTGGTTTCGGATGCTTCTCAGAAAAACAGTTAACACTGCTATATCACTTAGAAAGAACAAATGATTCTTTGCTGGAGTAATAGAAACTGAGACATGAACAGTCAACAAAACATTTTGTCTACAGGAACTGCAAGGTTGCATTTAAAGCAAAGTGTTCAGAGTGTCTTCAGAAGTCCTTTCTCAGCCAGGTACCCAGCTTACTTGTGCTGTCCTGGGGGAGGAAGGAGGGACAGAGGGACATGGCAGCATCCAAACCCTCTTTGCCATGGGTAAAACATCACCCTTTTCATCATCCCTGTGCAATATGTACATGGAGCTTGTTAGATCTCATCTTGCAGCTGAGAAACTGCACCACAAATTTACCCCTGAGTGGGTTTTCACATGTCACTAACGAATTCCAAAACACAAAACCGATCATAGAAAATATTCAGCAAAAAAAAAAATGCAGTACTGGGGAGGAATTTCTCTGCTTTCTTGTGTGTGATGTCTTTTGAATCATGGCTACCCAGTATAGGCAAAACTTGTGGAGTTTCCCTACTTAGGGAAATCTCCCCACAGACTTCAGAGGGCTTTTCAAATGAGTAAAATTCCAGAATAAATCCATCATGATGAAAGAAGGGATTCTCATGTTTAGTTGTCCAGGTTTTCTAAGGAAAAGGGGAAACCAAAACCTGTTTTTTTCACATTAAATGGTTATTATGTGACATCAAATGAGCTAATTTCAGGGCAAACCATGTGTGTGTATGTCATGTGTAACCCTGGTGAGTGACTGCCCTGGAGCCCTTACATACAAAGACTTCAATCAAGATTAGTTAAAATGTAATAAATCTAAGTAGGCAGAGTGGTCTGCCCCAACTATTAATAGCAGGAGTGGGGAACTCAACAACTGCTGGTTGCTCAAAGGGCTTAAATGGATAAAATGAAACAGAAGGTATATGTTTTATTATAGGGTGTCACAGTGTTATCAGATGCATGGAAATCATCCTTGCAATGCTACTGCACCACTAAATCTTGCATGCAGGCTGAATGAAGAGGATTATTTCCAATATCCTTTTGCTCATGCTGCTGTCACAGCTTTTCCATATTTGACTTTGGGAAAAGAAGAAAAGAGTTTGCAAAAGGAAGAGTCATGGCAACGCTGCGTGTTAGCACCAAATCAAATCAGTCATGGCTGATCTCATTGGGACATCAGAAGTTACAAAGCCAGCAGAAATGGCCAAAGATCCTGAGCAGGGATCCACTGGTATTTGGGTTTATATCCATTTCAAAGGGAAGAAGATACGGGCAAAGCACTTTATGGCTGACTGACATAAAGCATTTATGAATGTAAGAGAGTAGGCAACTTGGCCCAGTATGCCACAGGAAAAGTGCATTTAGAACTGGATTTTATTTTCAATTCTAAGGAGTCTGACTCCAGTTTGGACACTGCTTCTTAGTCCTTGCCCACCTTTACACTCTCGTGGGCATTGGGGTGTCAGTGGTGTGGCACAAGCACCATTTCTCAGCATATGCTTATTCAAGGACTACCCCAATGCGCCCAATCTTAGCATCTGTAGGAGGTATCATAATGCTAATATAACCTGTGGGTTGGCTCAAAATATTTTTAGACGTGCTTCAAATATGAGTCTCTCTGTGGGTGTGTAGCTGGGATTAGCAGGTTTTCTGCAGATATTACTAGAACTGCTCGAAATGAACAATGGAAAACGAAACCTAATTTCCATTATATTCTCTCACCTCTTCCAGAAAAATGACAAAATATATTAGAATGTTGGAAGTGGGACACATTTATTTGACTACAGCTATACCACTTCCCGTAATAGCTACTAGTGACTTCCAAAGTTCCCTATTTTTCTTTCAGCTTCCAAATTCATAGTACTATGAAGGATGACAAGTCATAATGCTGATAGGGATTTTTTTTTGTTGTTGTTGGCACAGTCTGAATTCATGTCCATCTTGTTCACATATGCATCTACAAGTTGAGCCTTTTGTCCAGTGACCCTTTCAAATGATGCAACTTCCTGAAAATCTGCTACAACCTTGGGAAAACCAAGAATGGGAACCAGTGAAGCAGAGGTTACAATGACAGCAACCTTCCAGTGCCTAAAGGGGGCTCCAAGAAGGCTGGAGAGGGACTTTTTACAAGAGTATGTGGTGACAGGACAAGGGATAATGGCTTCAAGTTGACAGAGGGCAGGTTTAGATTGGACATCAGGAAGAAATTCTTGGCTGTGAGAATGATGAGGCATGGGCAGCAAACAACACAAATTGACTGTGTCCATGCTCCACAGTACTTGGCATCAGGTCTCCATTGGGTCCCATGGGATGACCCTCCAACATGAATATTTTTTACCTCTTATTCCAGCTGAAAGTAACACTGAAGCCATCCTGTCACCAGTCAGAATGGTTAAAATGGAGATTGTGCACTGTGTGCCCTGGAGAGAAGCTCTGGGAAGATGGAAGCATGCAGGGCCATGCTCCATGTGGCAGGAACAAGCAGCTGGACAGGCTTGCCCATATAATCACTTGTATAAGGGCCAGTATATCAGCTACACCACATCCTGCATAGTCAGGACACATGCAACAGGGTGATCCCAGAAAGGGAAAAATTGATTGTCTCTGCTACAGACTGCTGGGGCTGCCCCATAGTGCCTGCACTGTGTTGGCTGGCTGTCTTCTCTCTGGCCATCTGGAACCAGGGCAACTAGCACAAAGCATGTGTGAAGGGAGATGACAACAGCTGAAGCTGGAAAGGAGAAGCAAAGAAAGACAGAGGAAGCTGCTAGTGATGCCAGAATCTATTTTGGTAGATGCAGGGGTTTCATTTATTTTGCAATATATATCAGAGGTTGGGAAAAATTAGAAACAAATCCTAAAATGATGAAGGTAGACTTGTGAGAAATCATAATTTTTTTACTGAAAAATATCAATAATTTAAGCTATTGATACTAATCTATTAAAATGCTTGAAATTGCAATTCTCTTCCTTATCTTTCCCCTTTTACTCTTCATTCCAAGTCCCTTTGTTCCTCACTTGTCACTCAATGTGACATAGATTTTGTGATAATCTGCATTTTCTTTTCAGCTTTCTTGCAATCATCTGTTTGCCCGTGTCTCATTTCTCTCCCAGTCACTCTGGGTGCAAATCATCTGACACAATTTCAGCCGTTTGGGAGTCAGGTACTCACTCAGGCTGATCTTCTGGGCTCATTTTACAGTGGGCAGAGGGAGACCCAGCTGGCAGTTTATCCCACGCTCTCTAGGAAGGGGCAAAAGGCTGAGCTTAGCTTTCACTGGACATCTAAATCTGAGACAGAGAAAGAGGGTGACAAGCCCTGTCATCTGTGACTTTCCAATAACTGCATAATGCTGGGCTTACAAGGACAAAAGGAGGAGTAAAACAAAGGTGTGCTATAACTTGAAAGGAAAAAAAGCAGAAAATCAGGTTTCTCCACTTGTCAGAAAATGAGTTGGTTTGGGTTTTTTTAGAAATGTTATATTTAGGAAAATCCAAAATTTTCACGTGTATTCAAAATTTAGGGCAAAAAGGGCATTTTAAGCAGAAAAGTACAAACCAGATTTAGTGAAATTATAGACATTATTTCTCTAAACCTCCCCAGCATGTAGTTGAATACTTTATGAAAGGTGAGAGAATGTTTTAAGCAAGAAATATCTTCTAGCAGCTATGAGCTGATTTGTCATTGACCAGGGAGCAGATGTGTTTTGTGATGTGACAGATGTTGCAATGACAACAGGGGAACCCAACACATGGATCAGAAACACGTTTTATCTGGAGCCCTGGTGCATTGCCTACAAAAAAACAATAAAGCCAAACCAGGTGCTACATTTATCAGAAAATTATCTAAAACTTGAAGAAAGTTCCAGTATTTTTTTTTCAAAGTAAAACAAATCTGTAGAACTTTGTGTGATATGTAGGTGCCTCTATCTCCACTTCCCTGTCAGCCCCACATATCCCTTGACATCTCTTCATTTCTCCCTATTTGACTCATTTAAAATATCAAATGTAATTTTCCAGCTGATTTTCCTTCCTGAATTTTTTAATTCCATTTTTCCAACATCCTATTAAATGTCAATCTCTCCACACACGCATAAATTACTTCATAAACTTGGGGGTGGGGGGAAGGGAAGAACAGGGACACATTAAATAAAACCATTTTATTAATAAATAAAATCATTCACAAATGATGGCTAAGGAGTAAATGCTATTAATGCCATGTGGATTTTGAAGCCATGGGGATGCCATGGGGATGCCATGGGGATGCCATGCTGCCTAAAGCCTGTCCACCCACTCTGCACCTTCCAAGGGGTTCTGTGCACAGCCCTTTTCATGTGCCATTGCAGGGAGGTGTGAACTGTGGGTGGTTTGATAAGGTGCTCAGTCTGGGGTATCAGGCCATGCACATTTCTGCTTTGTCCTGAGAAGATCTGACCTGCAGTGATTCTCAAAATTTGGGAGAACTGTCCCTGTGTAACTGCTCCATTTAACAGCATCTCACAGATTCTGGCTGGCCAGCTGAGCTCCAGCATTCATGTGCAATTGCAATGAGTGGGAGAAACCTTCTTTTTTTCTTATTTTAGTAGTAATTCATTAAATTGGAAATTACTCCAGCTGTAAAATCGATATGTCCATGGCTTATAGAGGCATATGAATGCACAGCCCCTTCTGCAAACAGAGGTTTAATTTACCTCCCAATTTCTGTGAACTGAGGTGATATCAGTGCAGCAGTGCCCCATGTAATCATGGCTGAGGTCAGGCTTTAATGTTTGCAACCCCCTGTCCAACAAACAGCTCTTTGGTCACTGAATTTGTTGGTAGGGCTGTCGGAAAGAAGCACTTTCTTCTTCTAAAAGCATTATCCTTGTGACGTAGATGGGTCACTGTTGTTGCAGGCTTGTTCCCCTTGTGAGAATTCCCTGAGATGCTCAGAGAGACCTGTGAAAAGAAGGATTCTGCATATGGGGAGAGAGAGGCACGAGGTGGCAGCATGGCCGGTGGCGATTTTCCCCTTCATTGTGTTGCCCTGACATCAGCATTTGGCAGAACTGGCTGTTGAGCAGTAATTACAACTCCCAGGCCATGCTTCCATGATCCTTTCTTCCCTAAGGAATTTCCCTTGTGCCAGTGTCCGAGTTCAGGGTCACATGCTGGTGACCAGCAGATACAGGTGGCAGTTTTGTGAAGCATGTTGGATTCTCCTTGGCATTCTCAGCTGCCTCCAGCCACTTTCTCCTTTCCTGCTATTTACCTTTTTCTTCACCTTTAAGATGGTGAATCATTGTCTGTGTCCAAGTGCCTCTGTGCTAAATTCATTTGTGTTCATAAATATGTGAAGGCAACTACAAAAGTGCAAAAAAATGAATATATGTTAATGTATTCTGCGATCATAAAACCAGAAAAGGGAGAAAAGAAAGCAGTGATTTTATCTCTGTAGAAAGAATAATTTAAGAAACATTACCAAACATAGCTATATAACATGACTAATGACTCCATTTCAGGTCTTAACCTCCATAGTGACCTGCCCATAAATGAGGTGTTTTTTCAACCTCATGTCCTTCCCAAGCTGCAAATAATCCACAGCATCAATGATTTCAGTCTCATTTATTTGCACCAGTGTGGCTTTCTTTTTTGAATAAAAAGCACAGTGCCACACATTTTGCCTACAGCTGGAATAACACGAGAGCTGTTAGCTGTTAGAATTCACCCGAGGGGAGCAGTTTAAGGTAAAGCAGCATTAGCCTGGAGCACAAGTCACAGCACAAGAGAACCCCCTCAAAATGAAAATAAAAATGCAAATCTGCCCTCTGTGTTGCCTGTTACACCATCTTTCTAGGTTTTAAACATTCAGAGAACAGCCCTGTTTGATTTTTTTACTCCCAGGTTGTTTCTTTAGCTCAGTGCACAGATATTATTCTGCCAAATAACTCCTGCGTAATTTGAGCTATGCCACAAGATTAATCCCTTGGTTTTTTTAGAGGACAACCTGATGGAAAGAGCTGCAGTTAGCAGGTGGGCTTGTGGCAAAGAAAAGAGAGCAAGGATCAATTATAGCCTTGGACATGGCTGCTCAACTATGTATCAGATAACCACCAATTCCCTGAAAATCTGTCACTATCCAGCAGTTGCTACGCAAGGCTGAGTGTAAGACTGCTGAGTTCATGTTCGTAATCGGGCCAGGTGGGTGATGCCTTTTAAGGAGAAGTGGCAGGAGGAATGCACTGGGACCCAGGATGAAGAGCCCTGTAGTTTTTGCCGGAATAAAATGCACTTGATGGCCTGGGACCTCTAGTTTGTCTGCAAAGGGTTATTGCAGGGGGACCACATAGAAGCAGAGCCCTGCCAGTCAGGTTGTGATGCTGCTTTGATGGCATGGGTATGTGGAGGATAAGGAATGGGTCTGATCTAGGAAGTGCTGGCTTTCTCTTGAACACAGCCCACTTCTAAACATCCCCCATTTTTTCACTGTAACATATGTTTCTGTGCATTTTTAATTTCTAATTTCTCCTCCTGCTGGCACCGTTGCACAGACATTCTCTTTTCAATACAGGACACAATATCTGGAGGTTGGTTTAATTGGTCAGACAAGATCATCACATGAAAACACTTAAGATTGCTCCCTTATCTGCGGGGATACATGCAAAGCTCTTTGATGAGAGAAAGAACATGCTGGTTCCACATCTCACCTCTTCAAACAATCCTCTGAACCTGGTGAAACATCTGGCTGATCCAGCTGATTACCAGATCTTCATGTTCACCCAGACAAACCCACTTTACCCCACCTCCTTCTACTATCTCACCTGACAGCAGTTTTGTTGCACTGCTGAAACAGCCAGTGGAAGAGACCTGAGAGCATGAGCTTGAGACCCACCAACATTATTGAGTATGGAATTCCTCTTGGGTGCAAAAAACTCGCGTCCTGTGATGTGCATTTGCCAGGGTTACCCAATATTTTTTACCAAGCTATCACAAAGTCTGAATGAAGTTGAACAAGTGAAGAAGGGAAGGGGCAGTGGGACACATCACTCACAAGGTGACCACAGATTAAGCTGTCCCCACAGCTGGGTGCTTCTCAAGTGCTCTGCAGACCAAAGTTCATTCATAGTTGTTCCTCAGCAAACCTTTTTATATCATGAAACAATACCATAAAGAAGATAAAATGCTGCTCAGAAGCCAGAAAAAATCACCAAGGCAAAACAAACACAGCAAAATAAACAGATATTTTAGTGCCAAAAGACCAGTAGGTTCTTAAGTGTCAAGAAATGAAGCTGTTCTCAGAAGGGGCTAAAAAGATTGAGGTAATGGGAGCTCAGGGACTTGTGGTTGCCACTACACAGTGGGACAGCTGAAGTCAGGGACTGCTCCCAGCTGTCCTCTTCATGTTCCCCATCCAGAGAGTCAGGACATCTGCCTGCCTCAGCCATTGCATTTTTAACTCCATGTGAGTCAAGACCCTTAGGTTCCTCCTTTTGAAGATGGGGTGTAGGTCCTTGTGTCTCTTAGTTGTGAATAAAAACACTAACCAAGAACCAGAGATGGAGTTACAGGGCAGTGACTCACAACTGCCTGTTATTTACTAAATAATTTTATGGTACGCTAAGCACGTATTATGTTCTTCTTTGCCCTCCCAGGGGAACTGTTGCAAACAAATTTTGGGAGATGGTGTCTGTCCCAAAGCACCAGTAGTCTGGACAGGCAAGACACACAGAGTGTGGAAGCATAAACAGTAGGGCAGATAAGTGATTTGCCCGAGGTCACAGCATTAAAACTGGGACTTGTTTCTCCTGATGCCCCATTCCCTGTCAGGTATTTTGTCCATTCAGTTCTGACACTGCTATCCCTGGAGATGGAAAAAGTCAACTGAAAAATATGGCAGAACAGAATATTACCAATGGATGATAGGGGCTTTTACCTGGTACCTATTTACAGGATTAGTTGTTACAGAGGAACTAATCCTCAGGGTTCCATGACCCATGAAAAAAGGTTGGTTGTCTTTGACACCATTTTTATCTTATCTCTTCTTCCACCGAGAAAAGGTGGTTTAGGATAGGACAGGATAGGATGGGACATTCATTGCAAGAGTGCTTGATACAGAGCCTGTTGCTGTCCCGTGGGTACAAGTGATATGTCCATGGTATTCCAACTCATCTGTGGCAGAGTAGAGGTGGGTGATGCAGGGATGTCCTCCAACAGCTGAGTGGGGAAGAAGAGCAAGTCCCTTGGCTGCTCTCCTCAGCCATCAGCTTTGCAAACCTACCCTTAGCTCATCTGGTGGCAGGTTTTGGGGCGACCACTCATGCTCTCCCGTGAACTCAGGGTGCTCCACACACCCATCATGTCTCTATCCCTGCTCTCCTTTTGCAGAGGTGTCATTCGGATGTGTCCCATTTTACCAGGAGCGAGAACTGTGGACAGAAAGGGAAGCAGAGGGGATTAAATTTACTGCCTGGAAACCTTGAAAGAGGCACTGGAAAAGCTGGAGCAGTAAGCTGAATGTTAACACCTGCCTCTGAGAGCTCCCTGCTTTGTCTATAATTAGAATATTTGTTCTTGAAGCAGCTCAGCTATGCCCCTGAGAAGGAAGAGCAGGGAGAATGTCTCAGGGCACTGTAAGAGCCAGTGAGCTCCAGGAAACATAAACGTGTGTATCTTAGGCTTTTGTGGTTTCTGTGACATCTCACTGGCTGTTGGAATGGCAGAAAATTTCTAGGAACAGGAAAGGATCCCAGTACAAAATGAGTAAGAATTCAGGCCCTTTGAAAACCACTTGCATTTTAATAGCATTTACTCCTACAGAGAGGCAGCAAAGAGAGAAGTTGCTCAGGGATCATGGGGGTATTCCAACCACGTAAACATGCTTCCTATGGCATTTATTCCTGATTACCTAAAACCACAAATGGGAGTGGATGGCAAGAGGGGAGGGGAGCTCTTGTGGGAAAGATGGAAGAGGAGCACTGGTAGTGAGGCACAACCACATCTGTGAAAGGTTTCATATCCTTGGGACCACTTTGAGAAAATTTTGTGTGGACAAAAGTATCTGTTCATGCAGAAACTTATCAGTTTAAGCTGGGGTGTAGGAAAACCATCAAACTTCACAGCCTCTGGCTGTGAAAGCCAAGGGAAGGGAAAGGGTCTTTCCTGGTGGACCAGAGACACAGTGTGTAAGGGTGGGACCTCCACATGGGTAGAAGTTGAGTTAGGTTAAAGGGAAGAGATGAATCTTGAAGCTTTCCTAAACCAATGGAGGATGAACTGAATCCCTCCAATAAGTGCAGTTGTGGGGGTTGGAAAAGGGCAAATCCCTCAAATGCTTTGCCTTTCACAACAGCAGCCTGAACCTTCAACATCAAAGGTTGAAGAGAAAGGCAAGGTGAAGAGAAAAATGGCAATGGTGTCCCTTGGTGCAGACCACAGTGGGTCTTCCAAATGGGTGTGTTTGAGTGTCTGTACAGAAACAGGGCTAAACCCACCACAGCTGCTCAGCCAAGCTCTGGGCAAGGGTGGGACCTGAGTACCAGGTGAATCCCTCTCTGTCCTGGGAGGTGAGCTCCTTCCCAAGACACCGGGAGCAGCAGAGGAGTGGGCATGAGCAGCCCTTCCCTGGCGCAAATACCTCGGTGGTGAGAACCCAGCGGAGCTGACGGCCCCGCTGCTGCTGCCAGCCCTGTGCCAGAGAGCCTGCCCAGCCTTGCAGCCACTTTATCATTTTAATTTAGCTCTGCAAACCATGAGCTGTTAGGGCAGGATTCATGCCTCTGGTATTCACTCTTGGCTCTGGCAGGAATACACTCTCCATGGCTTCTGGGTGATGGGGAGGGGCCCTGCACACCACGGTGCTGGTGGGGCACTGGTGCGTGCCTGACAGCTCTGCCGACATCCTGGTGCCTGGTTCCTGCAGTTACTCAGCTGGCTGGAGTGCATGGGGCAGGAGGAATGGGCTCCCTCAGGGCACAGATTTGGCTGCTCTGGGTGAAATCCAAGCAATGCTCACCCACATGGGGCTGAGGGGTGGCATGATGGCCAAGGGAAGGCCACAGGGTCCCCCCACAAGGGAGGGATGTGGGCTTCCTCTTCTCGGCTTGTAATTGCTGCCCTGGCCCGACTGAGCTGGGTGAAAAGTCAGGCTTTGGTAGGTGGGCACAGCACCACATGAAGCTGTTGGGTGTTCCCCTCCAAGGAGAGGTAGAGGCTGAATGTGGGGCTGCTTTGGTCCATCCTGGTGTGATGTAGCATTTCCCATGGGTTTTCCCAGCCAGGCCCACAGCCCCCAGTGAGCCCCAGCCCTGCAGCATGCCCAGGCCCAGGGTGCTGGGGAACCTTCCAGCCTCATTCATGGTGGCTGTGCCTTCCCTCCCATGCCAGCCCATGCTGCCCACGCTGTCTTGAGTGCTTCCTGCAAGCACTGACAATGGAGCCAAGCCAGGGTGCCATCCCCTGGGAGCTCTGGAGGAGCTCTGTGTCCCCGAGGAGGCTCAGAGGTGTGTACCCAAGGGCAGCCTTCCCAGTGGACATCTTGGCAGGCTGCAGCTCCAAACTGGCCCTCCTTCCTCCCAGGATGAAATGGAGCCACCCCAGAGCAGTGACTTCAGCATTGCCCCTGGGTTGCAACGGGAAGGGATCCTGCTCTCTGTTACACCCTCCAGTAGCTCATCAGGAGCATATTTCTTTCTGCAGATGAAAGAATAAGGATTTTGCTTTGTTTCTGTTTTCGAGAGCAAAATACCTCAGTGAAAACATTTTAGATCTAATAGCTTGACTAAGCTTTGAATTCCTGTGGTCACAGAAAGTGATGTCTTATGAGCATCCATAAAAACTTCAGGCATTAATCACGAGAGCAATATTCCTCGCTTCCATAGCGGCAGCAGGCAATGTGTTACAGCGGTGCAGGACGTGCTCCTGCAGGGAAGGGAAAGGCACGCCTGCAGGGTGACTCCAGGGAAAACAGACCAAACTCCCGCCATCCACAAGCATGACAAAGTTTGGAGTAGCATTTTGAGATGAAGTTAGTGGAGCTGCTCCAGACAGTGTAACTGACATCACCCTTTGGCTTAAAACTTTTCCAAACAGCCCCAGTAGTAACACCACTGTATCCTTTGGCACTGGGGGAGGGCCAGGCATGGCAAGTGGGTCATCTTCCCTCTGGTGCCACCTTCATCCCCACACAGCTGAGGGTCTCTAGCCTCGCAGGGTTTTCAAGGCATTTTGTTAGATTTTTCATTACTGATGAAGGGTTCATATAGTACTTAAAGCAGTGATTTGGCTCCTAATTATTTTCTCTTCTAGGAAATTACTTCAAGTTTTTATTGTTGTTGTTTTTAAAGTTAAAATAATTTCTTTTCCACTGTGTTTCCTCCCTTCCTCAAAAGAAATGCCATTTATAGGACACCAATGTCTGCACCCAGAATTTAATTGCTTGTGGAAACTTGTCTGTCCATGAGTGCGTCAGCTGTTTTATACCTGAATCAAAAGTGTATTTAGAGAAAAAAAAAAAAGATAAAAGAAAATGGAGTGTTATAAAAAGTATAGCTGAAGGGGTTTGAGAGGCATCTCCATATCAAGAAAAGTTACATCACCTATGAAAACATCAGATATACTCTTCCAGCTCTGCAGTCATTATCCTTATTAGCAGTGTTGTTATTACTGCCGGAACAAGCGTGAGCTCAGGGCCATGGAAGCAGAAGGGCTCCAGGCCACATCCTGCACATCCTGCAGCACACACCATGGGAGGCCTGACCTAGACATGCAATAGCAAAAAAACCAAAACTTGTACAGAAGAGATGAAGGAGAATTTTTGTAGCTGCATTTCTGGGAGAAGTGATTTTCTTGAGAAGGAGCGTTTTAGAAAATTCTTTTTGTTGTTTTTCTCTCACTGCAAACACAGTGGGGCAACTGACATAAGAAATTGGGCACATTCCTAGAAAAGAGAGACTATTTATAAAGCTCTCCCCTAGACAGGAACTGTCTGCAGCCTAGCAGAGATCTGCCTGCTAACCCAAGGGAGAGGCACACACTGAGAGCTCCTTCACCTTCAGGCACCAGCAACCCCCAAAACCATCACACTGTCTTCCTGCCCTCCCAGGGATCATGAAAAATTTCAGTGCTTTGTTTAGAGGAGTTGCTTTAGTCCCATCTGTGGCAGAGAGGTGGACACCACCGGGAGGTTTTCTCACCCTAAGGGGATTATTAAGAGAAGGGGCTGTGTCTTCTCACTGGCTTATAGCTTATCCCAACAATGACAAACAAAGGCCTGTCTGAACCAACACACTCCCTTCAAAATGGACTACTCCAGGCAGGTTGGCAGAATTAAATCTGGCCAAAGGTGGATATTTTTGTAAACAAATTGTATTTAAAAAAAAAGCCAACCCCCTTTCCTAGGAAGCCACCCACTTTTTGCATGCCAGCTGCTCTGCTGCCTGGAAACTTTCCAGACAAAGTGCAAAAAGTTTCTGGATGGGCTGTGAATTAATTCAGCAGCAGTTCATTTGTTTCCTTTAGCTGCATGTACCAATTGCAAATAGGGTTAACAGATGATGTTTTCTACTTAGAATAGTTTATAAAACAGCACAGGAATTATTTATAGCCGGACTTCTCTGCATACATGGAGATTCAATCCGAGGTTGAAGAAATCAAGCTCTCTAGCACCAGTTAAACCCCTTCTTGTTAAAGTTTCATAAATTACCGTCAATGGAGAACAGTGTACAGACTTATACCATGCCAGCTGGAATTCTGGAAGACAGGTTTGCCACTTCATCAGCGAGAGGAATCACACCAGTTTTCACAAGGAAACAGGAGGAACTGATGTTCATGCTGTTCTGCATGGGTTGGGTTCTCTGCTGATCTGCTGCTCCATCAGCAGCAGCACCACAATTTGTCCCCACCCAGGCATCCAGATTACAAAAAATTAGAAGTGCATTGAATTTAAATGTCAGCATTTTACAAATAAGTCCACAGATAAAGTCCTTGCACTGCTCACTGTGTGCTATGTCTCAGTTTTAGATAGTACCAACACCTCATTTACAGGACAGTTAGGAGGTTAATACACTTATATATGCATAAATGTGGTATGTATGGATGTGGGTGCAATTTTATAGCTAGCATGCTAACAGGATTGTCACAGGCCCAGACTGGACTGCTGGCTCCATCAGCTCACCATCTGAAATGTCTCTTTTCTAGATCAATCTCTTATAGCTCATTTAACTCCTCACACTTCATGGTTATGGGATAGTGTTGGATTGGTTCACTCCAGCTTATCAGCTGGTTACTTACCATGCTGGAAAAGTCCTTCTGCATGTACATTTAACTATATTGCATTTCAAAATGAGATGGACCACTTATCTGTAGAACTGGTCTTGAGGTATACTTACAGCACCAAAAGAGATTTTAAAAACCAGCCTTTCTTCAGCCTCAGAAAGAGGACAGCTGATGCCTTCAGAGCTGCTGAACAAACTCTGTGCTCTGCACCCTTTTGGAAAGAAAAAAAAGCAGATTCCTGTGCTTTCAAGACTGACTTTTTCCAAGGGGTCTACCAGCACTTGTGCTCCTGCTGCCAAATTAGCTCTGCTCCTAATGAGGAGAACTTGCAAAGATCTGGAGACAGTGCAGGTAAACCTGGTTTGGCTTTTTCCTCCAGCATGCCAGGAAAAGCTTGCAGATGACATGTGAGATGACCACAAGGCCCTCAGATAACAGGCCGGAGATGGCTGCAGGCATTTCCAGTGGCATCAGCATCATCTAGCAGGGAGCTCTGTGCAGTGAGCAGTGAGTACAAGGCATCCAGTATGTGCAAGTGCCAGGAAGTGCCCGACAGCTGGAGAATTTATGCACTTATTTTTCACATGATCATCAAGTCCCAAGGGAGCCTGGACACCCAGAAACAAGCCAGGTGGTGTGGGTGCCTGCAGACCAGCCTTTTGTCAGAGTCAGATATGACTTAATTGAACTGAGGGTGTCTTCAAATTGCATGCAGAACCATAGCTTCTCTTCTCCTCGAGTCCTCTAGATTTGAACCAGGTTCCATAATTGGAAGGATCAAGTGGGAGCTAAATCCATGGCTCTTGACTTCTTTCAAAGACAAAACAGTGCTTACTTCCTTGCATTCCTTCAGGCTGCTCCTGTCCAACAGGAGAGATCTAATGACCTAATCCACGTGAAGCCCTGGAGATACTGTTCTTGCTTCAAAGACTAAATGCAAATTTTGTTCTTGTACCTTGTGTGGTTGAAGGGCTTGGCGTGAGTACAGAGGTGGGAGGTGCAGAAGGCACTGTCTGAGGGATGAGCAGCAAGTAATGGCAGCACCTTGCCACAAAAAGGCTAGAAGATAAAAGTCCTGCTAGTTGCTATTCAGGTTTTCTTGTAATGATGCAGGGACTGCCTCCATCATTGCAGATTCCTCAGTGTGCACCAGAAGTCAGACTCCAAATGATTTTGAAAAAACATTTTTTTCCCACCTCAATTTCAAAGACCTTCAACTCCAAGGCATCTCTTCACACCCCAAATCCTCTTCCTCTCCCAGTATTTTGCCACTCAACCACCACCTTCTTGGCTGTCACCCTCCCTCCTGGAGCAGACAAGGATGACACTGAGAGCCGTGTCCTCCCTGAGAGCAGGTGGCTGTGCTCCATGGCCATCCAGGCATGAGCCTCAAAGGTTGCACCACTGAACACAGCTGTGGAGGCATGAGAGCAAAGAAATTCTTTGGGTCGCATCTTTTCCATTTAAAGTATCATCTCCCCCCTTCCCTCTCTCTGCCCAAGGCCACTGATCTCCAAGATTTGTCAAAATCTTGGTCTCTGAGCATCGTTTGCCTCAGCTTCCCCTTCTCAAGGCTGTTTTGCTTCTGCTATTTCTCCACCTTTGTTGAAGTGCAGACACCTATTCTCTTCTCCCATCCTATTCTTGGATAGTCTGAAGCCACCACAGCTCTTGCTGGCTGTAAAGTTTGTCCCAGTTCACAACACTCAGCCCTGAAACAAGAATCAAATCAAATGAGGGCTCTTACCACATGTGGCATCAGCTGGTGATCAACAACAGCACATGTCTGAGAGAAACCTTGCTTGGTGGAAATTGGTGTTAACACATCCACTTGAACATCTTCCACCCAGTCAGATCCTGCTGAAGGCTGGATGCCATTTCCAGACAAAGCCTGCACAACAACCAGATATTGCAGACTGTTGATGACTTGTAAAAGGGGTTGAAAACATCATCAACACAGCATAATTATTTGCAAAACAAGCCAATTTCAATGCTCAGCACAATAGTTTTAAACAGCAGTTGATGAAAATCAATTTCCAAGTCTGTTGAGAGGCTGATAACATCCCTGGTTGCACTGCTCGTCCTTCTGGCATGCTCATTCCCAAGTAATCATATTAGAGGCAGATGTCATACAAGAATGTGACCCCACTAACCATTAAGAGACACTGAGCTCCTTTGTCTTCTGAAGCAAGTTTCCATGGGATTATACTGGGTAGAATAATTTAAGATTGAAAAACAATAACAATCCTGAAATAATTTAACGGGGTATTTCTTTAATCTTCCTTGTATGGAAGAATCCAGACTAATCAGGGGTAAGGGGACACCTCTCCCCAGGGGTAAATGGCCATGAAATACTCACTCACATCCAATTTCTGTGGGACCAGGCCATTTAGTGGTTGTCAGTATCTTTGCAAATCTCCCTCCTAGGTGAAATTGCACTCTGCTGTTCTGCCAAAAAGTAGTAGTTACTTTTGGTTTCAGGGGGGCTTTCTTTTCCTAGATGAGAATATACAGATATTCTCATCACTTTAGAGAGACTTTCAAAACCCAGGTGCAGATCTTTGGCATCAGCAACCTCCCCACAGCACTTCATAGCACATAAATCTTGCTCCCAGTTAATCAAACAGTGCTGGAGTGAGCCAAGAAACCATGAGAATGTAAAATGCTCTTCTCCTCCCTTCCCATTTATCAGAGATTGCTGCTGCTGCTTCTTCAGAGGCAGAGTGAGGAGTTTATTGCTTCAAATGTGACTTTAACACTGGTAAGGATGCTGCCTTGGTTGGACATGGGCATTTTCTGTGCAAAGGAGTTTTTTGGGTTTGGATTTTTTTACCCAGAGCTGCCCTTGCTGGGCCAGCTGCTCTCCTGCCTTAACCCTTCTCTGGAACTGGTTTTTCAGCCCTCACCTTTACTTTACCCCCAGTCTGAATTCTCAGCAAGGCTGTAACTGTTGTGCAGTTGTGTTAGGAACAACCACACCATTTTTCCCATCCAGAGGCTTTGCTGGGCACGTGGCTGCCTTCCTAACGTGGCAGCAGAGCACAATGCAAAGTGCTGTGACTGGGATAACAACCCCGCTTCTGTTGCAGGTGTTTTGGTCCTCTGTGCTCCTCAGATTGTGTGCTGCAGGACAGCTCAGGGTGCTTTGCCTTTTGTTGATCAAGAGCTTTGTGAGGGTGAGAGAGGAGATAACTCCACTGACACTGTAATTTTCCCACCAAAGGAATCTTGGAGCAACACCCCCTTTTGCTCAAAGTTAACACTGCTGGTGCCAGACTTGCTTTCAACCAGGGATGTTCAGACTCAAGCTGAGCCAAATAGAGCCAAAGGAAAAGACTGTACCTCCAAACTGTCATGAAATCAGGATCAGCACATGAAGAAGGAGCTGTGTTTAAAGACTTGTTTAACCGCCTGCTTAACAGAAGTCTTTACTTTAATCTATAATGCCATCTTGTTTTGTCTTAATGAAGTTATGCAAAAAGTTCTTCTCTGAAAAGAGCAACCCAGCTTTTTCTTTCTTCCCTTCAAGTTGAGATGAAAAGGACTGCCTGCAGCCTGAAAGTTTGTTTCCTTAAGGAAACGGAAAGCAAAGAATTTACTTATATTAATGCTTTGTATCAAGTACCTTTGAATTTCAAGGGGTAAAAATCAGCCTTGACCTGGCTGCTGAGTCCAGATTTTCATGATGTTTTTCCCACTCTGCTGGCGCCAAGGTCAGTCAGTTGCACTTCTGCTTCAGTCTGTTTTAATTCTGGTCTCTTAACACTGATTTCTCTGTGCAAGACATGGAAGCCACACCCTAGTGTGTGCTACTCCCAGCCATTAACAATCCTGTGCTAAATAAACACACAAGGATACTTCTGCATCTGGTTTTACTGGCAGGAGAAAGAGACATTATATGTCTCTGGAAATCTGATAAAACAGTGACATAAATTCTGGATTACTAACATGGCCAGTTTAACTCCACTGGACAGAACTTGCTGCAGTGCTTAAGGCTGAGAATAAAACTTCTCACTTTTCCTAAGCACTGTAAACCAGAAAAAAACTTAAATTAGCATTTGGCAATATCTACAACTTTCAACCAGCAGATAATCACCCCTCAAATTCAGTTTCTGCAGTCTGCCCTACTACAGGGTAATGACTTGTCATTTGTTCCGTCTTATTTGTGGAGCATTGCACAAGCCTGTCTTTCTCCCATGAATTTTTTAAAAAGCTGGATAGTTGCTTGGCAAAGGCCTGGGCTGGTGCCTGAGTATTGTGCAGTCTATACCAAGCTCTGCCATGAGCTTCCTGCGTGACCTTGATAAGTGCCTGTGTTTCTCCCGTTTCTCAATTTCCCATCACAGCCGTGCACATTTTCCTCCGTCTGTACTTTGTAAATTCCTTGAACTGGTAAATATCTCTCTATATATTCATCTTTATGCAGGGCTTACTGCAGATCTTGTTCAGCTTTTCAGATGCTAGAAGCACTGTGATTAAATGAAGAAAAAAAGAAGTTTTGTTTTTTGTTTTGTTGCTGCAATACTTAAGATTATCTGAGCATGATACAAAGATATAAATATATGTTTGTTTAGCCTCTGTTTGCAAGAGCCATTCAACTAGCATCAGGTAAGGAGAAAATAGTAAATGCTACGAGCTGGTGAACATGGAGGATGTGGAAACCTGGAGCAGGAATGGGCGTGAAGGATGAGTTTACAGAAAAGTGAGTGGCAGAGTTGGGATCATACAGCAAAAATTTAAGGAAACAAGGTCAGGAGAGCACTAAGAGCAGGGTAGATGGAGATTTTGCCAAGAGTGGTGGAGGAAGATGGAAAAAGAGTGGACTGGGAGTGAAAACGGGGAGTTTAACTTTGGCCATTGCTGATAGTGATTCCACATGAAGAAAAACATGAGCAGGACATCAGAATTCCCCTCAGACCTCAGGACATTCCTGGCCTAGAGAACCCAGAAGGATCTGGCTGTTTTTAAGAGGAAAGCAAAGTCTGCATCTGTTTAAAATTTTGTCCCCGTCTCTGACCTTTCTAAGAATTGCAAGTGTGAGACTTCTGGCACAAAACTTCCCTCCCTGCTACCAAAACAGAGCCACCACCTTTCTCAGCAGACAGGGCAGTCTAGTGCAGTGCTGATGGAAAAGCCATTGCTGAAATACTCCATTAAGCATGTTTAAAGAGGCTTCATCAAACAAAACCAGAATGAAGAATCCTGAAAGGAACATTATTTTTATTAAATGGCAAAATTTATATTATTAATGGGAGAGCCATTCACAGTTCATGTATATGGGCTGCATTTAAGGAACATGTTATCTATACATTAAAAAGTCACTCAGAGTGTTATGGAAAAAGACTACCCACAGATAACACTGACACAAGCAAAGCTGTGAGCACTTAACCGCTTATCTTTGCTTAAGTGTCTTCTTAGGAACACACATTTTCATATCCATCTTAATTTACAGAGCTTAAGTATGAATGAAATTTGCACCCCATTTGATTGTTTCAGATACTGAACTAGACTCTGTTCTTAGCTCCTTGGTCGAAGTAGACATTTCTGTCTGTCAAATGTAGACTCCTTCTGAAGAGATGTTGCTAGTGCTCTGGCCCATGTTTTGACATAGTTATGCAGTTTCTATGTTTTGCCTTGATGAAAGTGTAGGATTTGTCCTTTGGGGTCAATGCTGCATTTATGGTTTCCAAATGGGCCTTTGTAGTTAGAACCTAGAGAAGTAATTCATTGCAGAGGAATTGTGCACAGTTAAGCTTTGTCTAGTAGGAAAATATGCACTATATGTGTGCATAACAAGAATTTGAGGGCAGAATTCTTCTGTCTGAGCCACATAATGGGGTAAGAAGGTGTTCTGGAGATGTACTGTGGCCAGCAGCTTGAGTGCAATTACATGATATGGTCGCTTTGATGGTAAAGTTATCTTCAGATGTTCCAGTGAAATAGAAACGTCCCAAATACTTTGCTTAATAATTTAATTTTCCACTAAAATATGTGTGTCCTTCAAAGATGCCTTCTTGTTGAAACAACTTAATTAGAGACCAATATTATGACAAGGTGTAATGTGGATCTTCTGTGTGCTTTGTGGCTCAGAAGAGAGTTCTGCCAAGCTGGATCAGCCGAGGGGCACGGCGTGTCCGTAAGAGAAAGATGAAAATAGCTGCAGTGTCTGATTGTCATCCCGGAGTTTGGTGGGTTTGACACTTTACACCAGCAGCACTTGGGAATCAGGAAGGGCTCCTGGAGCTGAGTGTTAAGTACATGAACCTGAGCAGCGTAAATGTCACAGGAATAGGGCCAGTTTGGGAACCGGTGTTTGTTCATAATCGAGTCTCCAGGCTTTGTCTGACACGACTGAAGTCCATGTACCAGCACACTCAGGCACTATCTTTCCCCCCTCTCTCTTTCCCTTTTCTCCAGATAAGAGCATAGCACACGTTATTCTGAGGAAATGACAGAGATATTAATCACCGATTCATCAGGATCTCTAACAAAGGCCCTGCTATTTTGAATATTCATATTGCCATGGCATTAGGAATGTCAGAATTGCCATCATTCTGCAGAGAATGACACATCCCCGCTCTTCCCGCTCGGCATCTCCAGGATGCAGCTCCGAGGAGAGCGAACCGCGCAGTTTCTTCTCAAGCACTGCCCCTGCTCTCCAGATGGGAGGCAGAGGCACAGAGACATGAAATGACTTGGCCAGATCACATGGGATCCCAAGGAGAGGCAGGAAAGGAACGCAGGTCTTCTTAATCCTGGCACAGGGAGGGAACTTTGTTTCTTATAAACAAAATAATTCACATACCTGACATGAAAGGATGTATCGGGGTGATGAATGTATGTGTGAGTACATGGGCACGTAGGTGATACACATATAACATTTGTGAGATATATAATATTAGGTGTGTAACTCATTCAGACTTGGCCAGAAAGAGCTATTGTAGTGCTGGCTGAACAAATTTATGTAAATCAGTCACTGGTGAAATTAATAACCTTTGCAATATTCTTCAGGCAAATCAAATGCTTGTGGAACTGTTGGTCCCAGAGCCCCAATCTAGAAAAGAAGTTATGATGGAAAAATGGGTCTTAACAGAGGAAGAAGGTGTATGAAGAGGGAACTCTCTGTTCTCCATCTTCTCACCACCACCCCAAGGTCATTCTTGGCTTAGACCACCAGGATTAGCCTTTCTTGCACAGCTGGTACTCAGCTTGGGGAGTTTGTTGCTTTAGAAGGCTGTGGAGACAAGGAGTGACAGGAGAGCCAGGGATTACACAAATTCATAAACAAAAGGTGCAAGCAGGGATGTGCCCTCTAATGTCACAAGTTGGAACATGGAAAATTCCAGTTAGAGGTAAGGCTAAAAAATGTTTTACCATGACAGTGGTCAAATATAGCACAAGCCACCCAGAAAGGCTGTGGGATTTCCCATCCTCACAGATGTTGGAGGCTGGACTGAACAAGTCCCTGAGCAAGTTGATCTTGGTCCAACTCAAAGTTGTACTGAGTTGTTCCAGAGGTGCCTCCCAGACTAAATTATTCCTTGGTCCTCTAACGAAGTTACCAGTTCTTCTTTTTACTCCTGTCTTTCTTCCCTCTCCTCCCCCTGTCTTGCTTTCTCCCCAACATGGCTGGTCTTGCAGGAGTTTGGGCTCCCCTCTTGCTCAGAAACCCTCAGTCTATGGCCTTCAGGATTCCCATAATACTCTCAGGGCTCATGTCTTTTAAGGCTAACTTCTTTGCTCTTCTCTGTGGAGACTTTCCTGTTCCAGCCCCTTGAAACAGAAATTGATTTCCTCACGCAGCAGGTCTGTGGTAGGAACCTCTGGGATTTAACTGGCCTGGGAAAGGGCTGGCCCAACCCTGCCACCAAATGGTGGTTTCCGTGGTCAAGGTACACCAATTTCCTAACATTCATCATGCTCCTTCATTTTACTTGGCCCACGTTCCTACACTGAAATTTTGCCTGGGCATCAAGTAAGCATTCACTCAAAAAAAAAAAAAAGAATCAGACAATTTTGGCTCAGCTGGCCAATGGCCTAACACTTTAAAAAGTGGGAATGTACTCAACTTAAGCTGGTTTTGGTCTCTGCACAGCAAATGCCTGGCTTAGCTGGCCTGTCAATGCTCGTTTATGTGGAAATGAAGAGGCAATGACAGCATGAGATGTATTAGCGGGAAAGAAGACACTGGATTTCAAGTGCCTGTACTAGAACTGGGAGGCTGTTTGAATGTTTTGTGCGTCTTCTCTTCCTGCCCTGAAGTATTTCAAACACTCACATCTTGTTTGCTGAACACTCTGAACAATACACGTAGAGTTACAGATTGATATCATAAATCACCTAAAGAACAAGACGGTCTTTCAGAACAGAAAGGACAATTTTGAGGAAGTTTATTTTTTAAATGGCAGTATTTATCCTCTTAGTACTTAGAAAAAAAAAGAGTCTCAGCTGTTAGGCCTGAAAACCACCTGGAAAACATTAAAAAAAGCCTGTATTCTGTCTTTAACATTGTATGCTTCTGTGTATGTGCAAATGCACTTGTATATATATGCATGTATATGTATACATAAAAAATCAAGCAAAGTAAAAGTGGGTAGGACCAAATTTTGCGAGCCAAGTGAAATCCCAAGCTCCACCTTTATTTTAGATAAATGTACATTTTTGAGCCAGTGTGGAGATATGAAGCTAAACAGGAACAGACAGGATAAGCAGTGATGGAAGCTGAGTTTCACCTTCAGAGGCTGTGCTGGGATGGCTGTGTTGGCAGAGACCCCAGATGTAACTGTGTGTACACTAAAGGCAGGATCTCTGTATCTGATACAGCTATGCTGTGTCCCCTGGTAATGCAAGCTGGGTCAGCAACATAAATCTTGGAAGGTCCTACTGAATGTTGATATTCCGCCTCAGGAAGATTTCCAGAGTTTATTCAGAGCGGGGTTGAAAACCTGAAACTCCAAAATTGCTGCACGGGAAACCTTTGGGGAAAAGAACACAAACAAACATGAGTTTGTTTGATTTAAATTCAATCTTTTGATCTAATTAATTTTTATTTTTCACTGTTCCTATTTTGCACTATATTTTATAACTACTTTGTTACATTATGATCCGTGTTACAGTAGGATATTAAAATGAGAAGCTGTTCTAGGCTGGAAATTGAAAATTACTTTATTCTCAAAAGGTGGAATAGGATGTTTCAACAACTTTTCTGCTTGATTTTAAAAATCTTCCAGATTTTAATAGAAACAATTAGTCTTATTTCCACTGATTTCCACTGACTTTTCTCTGCCTAGCCCAATTTTAAAATATTAAATAATTAGAGATAAAAATACATACCCGACGGTCAGCAGCTCCCTGTAAACAAATCCTGCTAAGTTAGGTACAGCTTTTCTCTTATCAGAGAAGACATTCTCATTGTAGGGCATTGTAGGGCATTGCCAACAGGTGCAACAGACTCCCTAAAGCTTGAATTTGGTAAATAATGATCGTATAATTTTTGAAAGACTTGTTTTAAATCAGTTAAAAATTATGAGGGCAGATTCAGGAACTGTGAAGTGAAATTGCATGACCTGTGTAAATGATCAGAAGGATCTCTCTGGCCCTTTATCAGGCATTGATTTTGATTCAGTTTTGAATTCAGTAAAAGGGGATATGTACACTGATGGGCTGTTTACCTGCTCCCCATCTGACAAGCAGCTCTGTTTCAGAAGCCTCCCTCACAGACTCAGCACAGGCTGCCTGTGAACTGTATTTTTCGTTTACTCAGCTGCATTACTTACATTCTATGGATCAACTTAATTTACCCAAGTATTGCAAGTGGGGCTACTAAACACAGCAAGGGTTCAGCAGCTGGAATATGAAGTGGTTTCAGCCTAAAGAGGTGTGTGACAGCTCACACTGTTCCCACAGGCAGTCCAGGGAAAGGTGATGTCCTCTCACTTTGCACTGGCCTCTGCTTGTGTGCAAGTGATAAATTGGTGGTGAACGTTTGCTCTCTGTCATGAAGAGAACAGAGGAAGTGATTATCATCACTGCTCCCTTCCAAATAATAATGAAAGCATCCTCTTCATTTTCATGGACTCTTCACTATTTGATCACCTGCCCCTCTTGAGCAAAGTGGCCTCTTCCCAGAGACACATCACCTGCTTTGCTAGAGCTTCCAAAGGTTTGGTTTGGCTCCAGCTCTCCTGTGCATATGGACAAGTGTTTTCTTGGTACAAAGAGGTCCTGACTTATAATGTCTCTGCTCTGAAAAGTTTTGTTGCAAAGCAGTTGTTCAGCAATGCATCTCACAGAGGAAAAATGATGATGCTCAGTCTCACTCATACTCTACTGTGGATGCCAAATTCAGATCAGGACAAAAAAAAAAACCCAAAACCAAAACAAACAAAAAACCCCCCAACCCAAACCAAAAAGCTAATTAAGGCTGCTGTCTTTCCTAATAAATTAAATGAGAAAGAGAAGTCAGATTTCTCTCTCTGTCACATCCATCTTCACCTCTTCCCAGACATTGTTAGCAGTCACTGAAATTCTGAGCTTTTGAACTGGGGCCAGCTGTGGTCCTGCTTCAAGCTGCTGTAGGTTAGCACACCAAAACATACATGGTTTGGACAGGATTTCTGTGCTGATACTTTATAAGATGGTCAACTGCTGAACTTGGCGTTTTCCTCAACCCTTCCCATACTCTCCTCATGACGGCTGCTCACAGCAGGATCACAGCTGCTAGGTGGGAGTGGAGTGCAGCTCCCTGCCTTCTCCCAGAGGCCATTTTCTGCTCCTGGAGTGTTGTCCAGGCTTTCTGAGAGAGAAGTGGCTCCCACTGTAATCTGGGCATGTGGAAAAAATGAGAGGAGGCAAAGAATAACTGGGAAGAAGGAGGAATGAGAAGAGTGCTCTAAGTCACTGAGCAAACAGACCAGTGGCATCCAGGCAGGCTGCACTTGCGTAGTTTCAATCCTGTGCCCAAAGAGCCTTGGCTATCCCAGACCTTGGCTGTAGTGGGGTTGGGGGAGAGAGGGAGGGGACAGAAGTAATAGTTTCGCAAGGGCATAATGATCTTGAGCAATTTCTGTGCAGGTATAAACATGATTTCCTGCAGCATGGCTTGGCACGAATGTCTCCTCACTCAAACAGGACTGAATGCATTTGTTTGCTGTGCTTGATGCAAGGAAAACTTCTGACATATGTTTTATTTATGAGGTGTCCTAACGTAGTGATACTTTTTGTGTGCATGAGGTAGGGAGGGAATTGGTTGCCTCTCCATGGCTCCTAATTTGAATGGCTGAAGACCGTGTTCGTAGAAACATGTGGAGGGATGTCTTAAAAGCTATACAGACCTGGCCTGTGTAAGACAGTCAGTATAAGTAAAAGGTCTACTGCTGAGTATGTCCACACACCCTACAGCTTTCTGCAGAGCTCATCTGCTTCTTAGAGATGCCTAAAATACAGCAAAGGTGGTTCTAGAACCAGAAGGAGAGAGTCCAAAAGATCTGTGTCTCTCTGAGCTGATGCTGTGGGAATTTGTGGCAGATGGAGAGACCAGTGGAAGAGGAAATGCCACTGACCTCCTAAACCAGGAGAACACAAGGACAGGAACAGCAGCCTGGCCAGGAAAATCCCTGTGCTCTCACTGTTGCTTGGGACAGCAGAATGAGCCCACCAAGGAGAGGCCTGGGCAAGCTGATGACCTCCACACCTGTGGCAGCCTCAACATTTTCCAGTGTTAGTCTGCTCCTTCTCTTTTCAGCTGGACATGGTGGACAACTGATGTGAGTGCAAGGGGTTGAGATCTCACTCTGGAATGGAAGATGTGGAGGACAAATTCACCAAAACATGAGAAAGGGTCTACCAATTCAGTCATCAGACACATCTTGCTCAGAAATCTGACTCTTGGCCTTGACCTACTGGTTGTGGCGCTTGTAAAAAGGTAAGAGTGTGGCAGATGCACAAGTTTCTGGAATATTGCTATCCTCTGGGATTATATGGCATTCTTACTTCCTGGGCCAGGACTTGTACCCGTATAGCCCTCTATAATTTCTTGTGTTGTGATCTGGTGGTGACTTCCTGAAGATGTCTGAACTCTCCAACACCCTGCTGCAAGGACTCCCAAGAACTGTGTGAGGAGAGGACTGATGTGGAACTGGCAGAGAGGCAGGGAGCCCTTGGCAGAGGGGGCTGGAGGGTGCTTGTCCTGACTGGGCAAAGACGACCTTTCTAGAGGCTGAGGAGATGGTGGGTGCTTGGTTCAGGCAGATGGAACAGGCAGTAAAGTGGCAGAAAGAGACAAAGAGGCAAAGCAAGTCAGAGGGAGAGCCCTGGTATAAGGTAGAAGACAGAAGCCAGTGAGACAGACATTGACCACAAGGCAAGAAAGATACAGAGCCTTGGTGAGAGCTCCAGAAAGCATGAAACTGAGATTCATTGCTTCCTAGGCCAGGAAATAGTGGGAAACACAAGGAAGAGATAAACCATCCAGACGGGGAGCTGGGAGAGAAGCAGCTGGGATTGTTTGGGGCAGGGTGCAGGCAGGAACTGTAGACAGTGGGATGAGCCTTGAACAAGAGCATGCACTGAGCAATGTTCTGCTCAAAAGTGAGTCATTTAAAGGCAGTTTGGGTGCATCTGCCCTGCAGTTACGTCTGTGAATGCAAGGAATTATTAGATTTGCTGGCATGGGCCGTTCTGCACAGGGCAGGTTACTATAGCAGTGTTTACTTTTATGGCAAACAAACTTTCCCAGTGCGAGTTACCTTGGGGACAAGCCTCCCCACTGAGAAATAGTGATATTACAGCTCAGCCCATGCTTGAGCCTTTCCTTAGTCTCTACTCCCAGGAGGATTTGGTGGGAAAAGACTTTAATAATCACTTCAGGAAAGAAAAATGTACCTGTAACTTCCTGCTGACTAAAGTGTTAGAGCTGGATGGGGTTTCTGTGCAAACCAGTCCGTTCAACAAACCCACAAATGGAGTTTTGGAGAAATGGGTTCTATTCTTGCAAACAGGTGGAATTTACAAGAGTTTTGGCCCAGCTCAGTGCAAACACATTCTGTGTAGGGATGCAGTGTAGAAGATGGGTATGGGAGGTTGAAGATGATGATGAAAAGGTCAAACAAGATTTTGAATTTTCTTTGTTTCATTTGGAAACACCTTCTTTTCATAGTCCCCTCCTTCTAAGTTTTTCTTAAGGGCTTAGGCAACCTGCAAAGAAATTAAGCACTTTCTTTGCAGAAGGTCTAAGTGGTCCAAAGTTTTTTTTTTTTCCATCTCATTAAAAAAACCCCAAAAGAACACACATACAAAAATCCCCCAAAACAACTAGTAACAAGGAATATTCTATGTAATGCAAGTGGTGCAAATGATGCCTGGTGCATGGTAGTCAGCCTGGAGCTGAGCCCTTGGGAAGTGCTGCATGGAGTTGGAAATGGCCATGCTCTTTAGGAAGGAGAAGCAAGATATTTGCATGCCACTACTGGGGCAGGGTGGGGAAGGAAGCATCTGAGCATCTGGTCCCTCCCTCCCTCCCTCCCACACAGGTCTATTGTGCTACAACTCTTGCGTGTTTGAGTGTAAAATCCACCCTGACTGGGCCATGCGTGTACAGCACGAGGCACTGGCAGGTCTATATATACTTTCCTGCAGGAAACATCAAAGTCACTTCCCCTGCAGTGTTTCTTCACCAAATTAACTGAAGCAATGCCTGCAGTGACGTGGTGAGGAGAAGTCTCTGGCTGAGCATAGGCTCCTTAAGCTCCCTAAAGGCAAGGGCTAATTGCATCAGCTTCCTTGCTGCAAACACCTTCCTCTGGCCAGCAAGCACTGATCTCTTTTGCCCCTGAAATATCCCAGTCTCTGAGTCACCCTATCTACAGAACTCAGGGCAAAATTCAGCCTGTCATATCCTGCTTTTTACTTGAAGAAAACAAAGAGCCACAGGTCTGCCAGCAGGGTCTTAATGCATGGGGACTGCTGTGAGCCCCCAGTGGAATTCATGGGGGTGTGGGTGACATCTGTCCAGGAATTCAGATGGCTTCTTTGGTCCACTTATCTGGATGCAACAGAGGACACAGAGATGCACTTGAGTTTCTAGACAGGCTTCCTGCTTGTAACACATCTGCTGCTGCTGCTGGTGGGTGTTTGCAAGGCCATTGCAATCAGCTCAGGGTGTGATGATCCCTCTGGACTTCAGCAGGATGCACTGCAGCTTGCTCTTGGCATAACCTAATGCGCTTTGTCTTCCAAGTCACTTTTAACTGCTGGCCTGAGTTTATTTAGAAGATGCTCTGCTTTGCTCTGCAATTTCTAGGTAGCTCTTTGACTAATAAAAAATCCTCTTCCCCTAATTTTTTTAGATTACCACTAGTAGGAAGAGTGTGTCAGGTGATGGGTACCATGAAGCTGACAGGAAAAAGATTTATTCCAACCACAGGGGCAATAGAAAAGTTTCCTTTCCCTCAGTATCATAGTGTTCTGTAAATTCTATCATCAACACCCTATGTTATTCAAAAATAGAAAATGTCTCTTCTTTAGAATGAGCCACAAGAAAATGTGTTTTGGAGTTATAACATAAAGGAATTCTCCTTTTACAGGCTGACTGCTCATGTCACATGCAGAAAGCCCAGAGTAAGACTGGCTTTCTGTGGGTTTGGTTTAGTTTCATGTTTTTCCAAAGCCCAGTCTGTCTCCCTAGAGGGTACATGAGCCATAGCTAAAATCTCTCTGAGTTGTGCAGGGTAGCCCACAGCTCCAGTAGCTGCTCAGGGATTTTGCAGCTGTTCTCCAGCAGAGATGTGTAATAACTGTGCAGTAACACACACGTATTTTCTTTCATAGTGGATGTTAATTTATGAGCTCGCTTAGAGCTTTAACACTCAGCTGGTTTACTCTGCACCTTTTTGTGTTATACATAGCATTTCATGAACCAGGAGAGCAACTGGATACAGGGTTGCCTCAAATCCCCAGCAAGGTCTGCCACTCAGAAATTCCACCCTAAACCCAGGCAGGTCTTTTGTCACAGAGTATTATTAGTTCCTTCTAAAAGGCCCTGAGAGTCATAAAGTACTTTTTTTTAAAAAAAACCAAACTCTTCTCAAATGGGAGGTAGAAAAGGTGATGGGAGGCTTATTGCCAGTGAGAAGATGTAGACTGAGTACAGGACACTTTTTTTCTGTGCTCTCATACCGTACAACACATCTGCAGGTCTGAGAAGTCCTTCTCCCATTTTATCTGGCTCAGCATTACTAATATTAAGAAACCATTTATTTGCTGCAGGGTCAAGGTGACACCACATGGGTATCTGACAACTTCCCTGCAAGCTACAACCCTCTGAGAGGGACTGTGAAAAACAGGCTTCACGCAACCAGTCCTCCACAAAATAGGTACCTGGGCACCCACCCAGAGGAATGGAAGGAAGAACCAAGGTTTATGTGGTTCTTCCAGTGCAGCAAAAGGGGATTCCCATTCAGTAGGTGGGCATCCTACTCACTGGGCTGTGGCATACAAGCAGCATCCAGTCCCTGCTTCCCTAAACTGCCCACACATCCAAAATCCTCTTCAACTCTGTCCGTTTCCCTCCTAATTATCCTTGTATTTTCCAGTAAAATAAGTCTTCAAGTAGTCCCAGGTGAAACAGATAACTAGGACTAAAAAGAATGTTTTATTTGATCTGATTTTTTATAGTTTTATTGGTTTTCTGAAACTCACAGCAGACCAAAAGAAAACCTCTGATTTTTTCTAGCCTGGCTCAAGCATGTAGTTAACTTTCCCTGGTTTCTAAAGGTACTTACTACAATACTTGGAGGTAAATTCATGCCCAAGTGCTTTGTTGAATGAAATCCCCCTGTTCTCCGAACACAGAGAGACAACCATGGCAGCACAATATCCCAGAGAAGTGCCAAGAGATCTCTTCTTGGGCTTCAGCTGGAGCAGTCTTTCAGAGCTCTATTTCCAAACCCAGACAAATCTCTCAAAGTTGTTCTGACACGCATTGTAACAGTAAATAAATAATCACATGGCACTTTATTCCACCACCAGAGCTCTCTTAGCATGGGATACCGGTGAATCTGGACGAAGCCAATTCTAATTACAGATAAAAGGTTTGATGCATGAAAAGAAGCTGGTATTTACACCCAATTATCTGAGGGAGGAGAGATAGGGATGTGCTTCCTTTTATCATTTTCATTAAATTTCTTTTGAAATTAAAAGACTCCCTGAGTTTCTGAAGATGTAACAGTCTTTTCAACTCACCATCAGTGAGATACAGGTTGTTTTCCAGGACATGTTGTGCAAGTTCAGACAGTGGGATCGCTCCCTTGACTCCAGTAGAGCATTTCATAGTGCTTGCTCATCCAGTTGCTTCTTTAATATCCCTTTGCTGAAGTTTAAACTCCTGGAGCTGCATTTCACGTATTTCAGGTCTGAAGCACCCTGTGTTTGTAAACTGCCTCTGCCTTCCCATCACCTGAAGTAAATTGCTTTGAGTGAAGGAAACCTCCAAGCTTTTGGGGATTGTTAGGGAGGGGCAACACCAGCCCACTGAGTGGTAAGAGAAGGCAGCTGGACCTACTGATGCCACTTCACCACAGGGAACCCTCAGAGGGAACAGACAGAGGGGATGGGAAGCAGCCAGGTGGATGTGTTATCCCAAAGAAAACAGCTGTCAGGAATGGAGCAGAGAAGGATCTTGACAGCTCCATTGCTCCTTGGAGTCCAGAAGACCTGGTATTGGTGACTCTTGTCCTCCCACTCCCCCTCCCTCCTGGGCACTTGGAGCCCAGCCTCTTTTCTAGGTCTTAGAATAGATCACTTACTTCTCCTCTTAATTTCTCCATCTGCAAATTGGGGACGATGTGCGTAAAGCTCCCTGAAATCCTCTGCAGGGAGGTGCCACAGAATGGAAAGTATTAGCTATCAGTATCCTTGTTAATATTCTGCTCAACTCTGAGTGAAGTCACATAATCCTGTGTTTGGGTCATCACTATTTGTTGCTATGGAAATGTGTGTTATCAGATACTACAAATTCAGTGTCTGAGGACATCTGAGGAGGGGGAAAATCCTTTGTTTGAAGAAACACTTGTGTCAGTGGCAGGAAACTTTGTGAGGAAGAAGGGAATTCACCTATTTCTTTTGTTCTCCACAAATTGCTGGAATGAGTCAATATGAGCTCCCCACGCTCAGCTCCTGGAAGCTGGTATCTCTTACCCGATGCACAATTCCAAAAGGACTGCACATGCTGGGTGAATTTGGGAATGCATCTGGTAGGATCATTAACACCAGAGCAGAAGACAAATGCAAAGTATGTGCTTGGCCATATGGGTGAACGTGAGCTGCTTAAGACTGTGTGCCATAATAGAGATGGAAAGTCTTACGAGAGAAGATCAGTATCCCCCCACCTCTCTGGTAAGGGATTAAGGCAGTTGGTCTTGCAGGAGTATTCATAGAGCTTAAGGCCAAAGGGGACGCTTAGGTCACCTAGGCCAACCTCCTGAATGCTGCAGGTCATGGTGTCTCTTCCAGTAAGCCCTGACCTGAGCCCTGTAACTTTATGTTGAGGCTGCAGCAAAGCTTCCAGCCAGACCAAAGAGGCAGATACCAGCAGCTCCCTGCCCAGTTTGTCCCAGTGAATAAACACTCCCACTGGTAACACACAACTGGTAAGCGTGGGTGCAGATCAAACCAAGCGTGCTGCAATGGGGTCAGACATAGAAATTGGATGCACTGAACCAGTGCAGTTTCCTGATCTGAGCTGTGGGGTTACATCACCCTGTGCCTCAGTCCCTTCTGGCTCCAAACCACTGCAGGAATATGCCATTTCCCTGGAAATGTGCTTACTTACCAATTGTCCACATAGTCTCCTTTGAGTGAAACCAAAGGGGCTTTTGGGGCAACTTCCTGTGGTTCTCTATTGCACCCATGCAAAATCTGACCACATTTTTATATCTACAGCTGTCCAATGCATGTAGGGGCTCACTGTCTGTCATGTGCATTGTGTCTATAGATAGAAAAAGCCCTTTTTGGATATACTCAGCAACAGTTTCATTCCTAGACATTTCTGTCAGGTTCCTGGAACAAAGGATGTTGTAAGAGAAAACGAAGTTCAGATTTTGATAATGTCTCTATTTGCGGTATTTCATGGTCATGCTCTTACTTCATGCCTAAAGATGCAACACAAGCCCCACCTTTATTTCTCTTTGGGTCTCTGTATTGAGTGCATTCCTCATCCTTTGCCAGTTTTTCACTGGGTTTTCCTCCCTGCCTTGTAGAAAGCTGATTTCAGGTTGCAAGCAGGAAGAAAGGTGCGTAAGACCAAGCAGGCCAGGTTGACTTTTCTTAATTAAGATCTTTATTTTCAGCTATTCAGGCAGGTTGTAAAAGCTCAGCAATACTTGGGGGAATGCAGCCACAGGCAGGCAGGGCTGATAAGAACCATCACCTGAACATCATGCATATATATATTTTTAGCACACCTGTGTCCAGCACTACCAGAAGGCTCTTGCAGTGAGAAATGACCAACCTATGAAAAAAATGTATATATGCTTTTAGGTAGGTATGTATATATGTGGGCATATATATATATATATACACACACACACACGTATGTGTACATATACATGTGTGCATATATAGTTGTCAATATTTTTCTATGACAAATGTTTAATATGTTTACATTAAATTTTCCATATTTAATGGAAAGTTGTAGTGACAGACTTACTAAAGAAAGGAATATATGCTGTAGGGTAATTGTATATTGTGCTCTATAAATTCCCTGTCTAAGAAAGATGATACAGCTTTCATTTTGTACAAGTTTCGGATTTACAGCTTGGACAGCAAAGATCAGGCTGGGAATCTGAACAACAGCTTACTATTTCTGCATCTCTACTACCATGGTGATTTTTGCCATCAGAACTGAAACTACCAATTACAGGGCTGAATCACGAAACAAGACAGGATATACTTTGCCTTTCCATCCAAATCAGCAGAACATGCAAAGCTCTTGGTACTTGTAATTAACATTAACATGCTCCAAGTCACATTTGAAAATCAAGAAGACATCCAGAACTGTCTAAGGTGTTGCTCATCAGGAGCAGAAATGGTGAACTTAGATTGTGTTTGCAGGAAGCCATTTTTGGACACTTTCCATTGCTATTAGAAATTACTTCAGTGCCTGTGACATTGTTACCTCCTTCCACAGGCTGACAGCACTCAGTACAGACATTGCAGACCAGGAAAAATGCTAGTGGGGAAAACCAGTGTCTATTTTCCCATGTGTGATGGGAGAATGCAGGTGCTACATGTTTTCTTCATGAACCTCAGCTCTTCTCTTTGCTGAAGCACAGACCACAATTCTGACCTCGCAGGATGGTTTAGCAGGAATTATACAGACATAATTTTTAGGCCTGTTGCAGGTAAAAACCCCAAATAGACCTATAATAACACACAACAGAGTGCCATGTAATTTTAGAAGTATTTAATACATCCAAATTCTGTATGTGCTAGCCACAATACATGCCACTCCTTACTAAAACTCAACTAAAAAGTCAGTACAATTTTGTATCTTCGTTTCATGCAGTTTCTTTAGTCAGGATCTGCAAATGTGTCTGTATCATTCTTTTCCCCTCCAGGTCAACTTTTGATCATTTTGGCTGCTTGCAACAAACACTTGGCAAACGGGGAGGACACCCAGATATGCTGCACTCCCATTTTTTCTGTGAATTCTTGTCTCTGCTTTAAGGAGAGAGAAACCTCATTAGCTTGCAGGGAAAAGCAGCAAAAGGACCTCAACCACAGCACAAACAAAGGGTGTCTACAGATGTTGTAACGGCCCTGCCACAGCTGCATCTTGTGTTTTATTGGACTCTGGAGTCTCCAGTCACAAGACAGGCAACCCTGGGCAGCTCAGCTCTGCCTCTTTCTTTGTTCTTGGAGTTACTTGTTTTTAAGCCTCACTAGGTACACATCAAACGCCAACAGGAGAAACTCAGCCCACAGCCCAGGAGTTATGAGCCACATCAGCAAGACATGCCTCTTTCACTCACACATCTCTTCTGAACTCCAGCCAGTCCGAGCCCAACACAGCATTTCTGCAGATCACCCTGACACTGCTGAGCTTTGCCATTAGCCATCTCCCACCTGCATTTCTGCAAACCCTTTGATGGCTGTGAGTGCCAGGGATCAAGCAGCATGAACCAAAGGACTGCTGTGAACTGGAGAGCACTGTTGGGTGCTGCCAGCTGCACCGTAGGCTGTTGCTAAATCCTGCCCTGCCCTTGGGTGAAGAGTTTACTCAATCAGGAGGACATCTCCAGGGCACATTCAAAGGGATATAGGTGTTAGGACACAACAACAAACACAGTTTTTAATCCTGGGCTGGGCTGGGCTGGGCAGGAAGCACTTAGAATCATGGGATTGTTAAAATTGCAAAAGACCTCTAAGATTATCACCCAGCACTGCCAAGTCTGCCAGTAAACCATGTCACTGAGTGCCACATCCACACATCTTTTAAATACCTCTAGGGAAAGTAACTCAGCAATTTCCCTGGACAGCGTCTTCCTGTGCCTTACCAACCTTTCAGTACAGAAATTTTTCCTAACATCCAATCCATGCACAACTCAAAGCTGTTTCCTCTCGTCCATCACTTTTTACCCTGGAAAAGAGGTGACCCTCACCTTGCTACAAACTCTCCTCAGGGAGTTTTAGAGAGTGATAAGGTGCCCCCTGAGCCTCCATTTCTCCAGGCTAAACACCCCCAGCTTCCACAGCTGTTCCTCATAGGCCTTGCACTACAAACCCTTCCCCAGCTTTGTCACCCTGCTCTGGACATTCACACTTGGATCTGGTTTAGCAGAACTGGCTGGTAAAACTCATACCAGAGAGAACCATTACTTGACTCCTTTAGGGGGGCTGTCTTGTGGCTATGACATAGCAGATCTTTTCTCCTGCCCTAGCTCCCTAGAAATCCTGCCCTGGCACTGCCCCATGGCTAGTTGCCATTGTCCTTAGGGCTATGTACACCAATATTTGCTGGCTTGGCTTCTCCATGCAGTGGAAGAGGTGCCTACAGCACATGCTGGTGATGTGCCTCACATACTGCTGGATATTTCCAGCCTGCCCCTGACTGCATGACTTTGGTCTGCTCTCTGCTTGTGTCCAGGCACTTGGGGATTTTCCAGCAAAACACACATGCCCATTCCCTGCTTTTCTTCTCCTTTTCATCAGATTTAATTGGTGTCAGGTAAAGCTTAAGGGTTTTAACCAAGCAAAACAAAAATGATAGTGAAATGAAGCCGTGAGTCTACAAGGTAAGACTGAGTGCATATTTGCTACAGATACTTGGCAAAGTTTTGGGTTTTATTCATCTTGGTTGCTCCAGGATGTCTCTCTTTTTACACACAATTTCAGCAGTTCTGAATGATGACTTCTGGTCACTAATGACATTTTCTGTATCTCTTAGTATGCTTGGGTTTTACCCTCCAGTTCCAGCCACCATTTCCTGGACTATTTTCCACTTGGAAGCAGTTCTCCACCTCACCCAGCTGTGTCTTCCTGCTCCTTCCAGTCCATCCATCTCGAAACCTCAGCCCTTTCTCCCACATCGCACGAAGCTGTCTGCAGGGACAAGCTCCTCTCCCGGCCCTCTCCTCCGTGTCCGCACCAGCAGTGCACTTTCCAAGCCTCTTCCTTCCTTGCTCTTTTCTTAGGCTGGACTCCCTTCTCCAACTCCCCCCGCCACCTCCCCTGCTCTCCAGCAAAACCCAGCACTCGCCGACTTCCTCCTCCGCAAGCGGCCGCAGCGGCTTCCTCTGGCCACGGCTGTCCCAGACACTCTGGCTCCACGGCACACCCTCCTCATGCACAAAAACACTAAACCAGGACTTTGCTTTCTTATTCAAAAATTCAGCTCAGCTCAGGCAGCTGTGCCGCTGAGGAAACCTGCAATGCCTGTCACCCACTGAGCCACTGCCAACATGGACACCCCATCGGCTCTGCCAGCCATCGTGCATTACGTGTCCTTATCCTCCCTGTGTCCTGTAGGGCCTCTCTGACACAGGATGATACTTTTTCAAACCAAACTGATGTTTTGTTATGATGCAGATGCCCTGTGGTTTGCAGAGAGCACCAAAATTTTAACTGACTCCATAGGTAAGCACTCTGCTTGGGTGGGAGCTTGCACAAGAGACAGGGAAGATTCTGGAGTTAGTACCTGTGGGCAGGCTTGGCCCAAGGCACTGTAGGGAAAGTGTTGGACAGACAGAGGTACATCTGTCCCGGGGAGCCCTGCTCACTCCGCTGCCCCCCAGGTGCATGACTCACCATCCTGCAGAGTCAGCTTGTGTAAGGGAGGGCAAATCCCTCCCTGAGAGTGGATCCTGTTGGAGCTTGATTGGATGCAGGCTGCTCTGTGTATGTAACCCCCTGGGCAGAGCTGTCAGAGATGGGGACAGGACCTGGCCACCTCCGAGCCACCCTGCCATGGCCAGCAGTGGAGCTGCTGTTGCCAGCCAAGTCCAGACCATCCCCAGCAGCCTGTGGCAGATCTGTGCCCACCTGATTGCTGGCAAAGGGATAACCAAGCTCTCAGTACAGCTCTTTCCTTTGATACTGCCAGCTCCCTGGCAGATGTGTGTTTTCAAGTCTCATGAACTCAGCAGGCTTGGAACAAGCTGCAACTTGGCAGAGACATCCAAAGAATATCCAGATGTTGCAGGAAGTGCTGTCAGGTGGGGTCAGCCTAGGATAATTCAGTGCTGGTAGGGGCCATGGTGTTGCTGGCCTCCAATCTTCCAAACAGAAAGCTACTTTTAATTTCCTGGTGGCTTGTAGCCACTAGAACCACCAGGACCTTCCATTCCCAGCTGTTGGAGCCTGAATGTCATTGGCAAAGCCCACTTTAAATTTACTTAATTTTCTGCTACTATTCAACTAGAGAAATTTTGTTGATTTCCTCCTTTATAGGCAATGGTTGTGTAACACTCCTGGCTTGAGAGACATGCTGTGCTCCAGTCCAAAGCAGCTGTGCTGCAGTGGTGGATTTTGGTGATCCACTTTGCTTAGGTGGAGTGTTTGTCATCTGCGTGGAAACCCTTCAGTCTGGTGGGGGAACTCTATGATGGTAATGAGTTAAACGCCTTGACCTCATTTGGGAATTTTATTGGGGAACATGCGCAGAACTTGGCTGGTGAGGGGGAGGGAGACTCAGGCTCTTCTTTACATTTCTGTTTGCTTAAACTACATATGCTCTGGCACATGCTACCTGGGAAGCCTGGCATGGCTGCAAGCTCTCCATCTCAAACAAACTCCGGGTCTGCCCACAGGATGGAAGACTGCTTGGGGAAGTGGTGCCAACAATGTCTAGAGATGCTTTCTGTGCAGAGGAGTGACAAGGAATGTCTGGCTCTTTCACAGAGGGGTGGAAGGTGGAATGATATGCAATCAGGAAAGCAATTTCACATCTGTTACTGCAGTGGCTTGTGCTAGGGCAGCAAGAGGACATGAAGACACCAGAGGGTGTAAAGGAGGATCAGTGGAGTCAGGCTGCAGCTGGAAAATGAGCTTTGGGGGCCAGGATGCTCTTTGCTTGTCAGACACCAGGCTGAGAAGTGACAATCACAGCAGCTGGGTGGTTCCACCTGGAAAGGGAACTGAATGAGGGCAACTGGAGGCACTTTTGAGTCTTGCTAGTGAGGGTGAAACATGAGCAAACAACATAAAGCCCAGCAAACCAAACCTTGCCGTAAGGAGTCCACTGACACCTCACCTTCCCACTTTGTTGTAGGAAGGATGTTTTTCTGCATGATGTGCTTCAATCCAGCTACGGGCAATACTCTTCAGTGAAGTAAGCATATACAACAGGGCAAACTTGCATGGCTTGGGGAATACTCTGCCCTCTGAATCCAACTCCTGCTCTCCCTCTTCCTGGACATTATGGAGAGGAAGGCCAGCTGCAATTTTCCTCAAGGTGGTTATCACACACATGGCTCAGTCTTCATAATATGACAGTAATACAAGCTCACAGCTCCTGCAGGAGTAGGTGCATTCTAAGGGTATATTTTTGCTCATTTACCACTTCCCTCTGAAGGTTCCAGATACTTCCAGTTCTCAATATGACAGTAAAAAGTGACAGATCTGAAAACTGAAGTGGTCCTGAAAACACGCTTCTGCCTGTCTGATACCTGGGTGATTGGCCTTGCTGTCAGACCTCACGTGGTCTCAGGGGGTACACACAGATTGGTTTCTCTGGAAGGAAACAGAAGGAAATGCGTGTATGTCTGCAGAGGGTTGGGTGATTCAGTGGGGAGTTCCCAGCAGCAGCCAGTGAAAGGATGCTGGGCTTACTGGAAATGCCCAGGTGTCATTTTCCCCAGACAGAGCACGAGCGAGCGTAGGCAGCTGAGCTGGCAGGCTGGAGTCACCAAAGCACACTCACCAAGCAGTTCTTTCTTTTGGACTCAGTTTGAACAGCCCAGCAAAGCCAAACTTTGTGGCCTGTGTGGAAGACAAGCAGGGGCCTTTGCCAGCAGCTACATGCTAAGCCAAATGGAATAGAATAGAATAGAATAGAATAGAACTGTTTCAGTTGGAATGGACCTATGATGATCATCCAGTCCAAGTGCCTGACCACCGCAGGGCTGACCAGAAGTTACAGCATGTCATTAAGGGCATTTTCAAAATGTCTCTTTAAACAATGAGAGCCTGGGGGCATCAACCACCTCTCAAGGAATTCCAGTGTTCGACCACTCTCCTAGCAAAGAAATGTTTTATAATGTCAAGAGTGAAATTCTTCTGGAGCAGCTTTGAACCACCATGCACCCTATCACTGGATCCCAGGGAGAAGGGATCAGCACCTCTCTCTCCACTTCCCCTCCTCAAGGAGCTGCAGAGAGCAATGAGTTCACTCCTCAGCCTCCTTTTCTCCAAACTAGAAAAGCCCAAAATCCTTTGACCAGCTTCGTTGCCTTCCTCTGGATGCATTCAAGTACCTTAACAACTTTCTTAAATTTTGGAGCCCAGAACAGCACATGGTTCTCAAAGTGAGGCTGCACCAATGCTAAATGCAGCAGGATAATCCCCTCTCTTCATTAGTGAATTTCTTTTTGGGGAGAGGCTGAGGTGCTGCCATTCCCTCCCTGTTCCAAGACGAGGCCATTAGAGAGGAGCATCATCTCTGAAAGATCTGGTGGGAATGTGTGTGTGCATACATCCATGACAGCAAATGCCCTTCTGACACCTTGTAACAGCAAGAAAGGGCCATAGAAACGAGGAACACAAAAGAATTTATTGCCTGGGACTCCTAGATTTACTGCCTCATAACTGATTTTCTTATAAACTCTTCATAGTATTCAAATGGCATGCAGAAGCCTTTGTGCATCAAGTCTTTAAGAAATTACTTCTGTTCATTTTACACGTAGTCTGGGACCTATTAAAAGTTACTAATAAGGGTGTTAGCCACTATCATGCTGAACGTTTAGTCACAAACACTGGCAAGTCCTGGCCAAAACGGTTGTGGACCGTTCTTGAGCAATAAGTGGAAGTGCAACAAGAAAAGTGGTGCAACAGCTGTACATGGCAGTGTTTCCACATCCCCTTTTGACTCTTGACTCTAACTTGCTGAGGATCAATGTGAATACTCAATGTGAGGTTCAAAACTGTTTTTTTCCTCAGAGCAGAGAACAAGAATCTTGATTCATTTTGCCTTCCTCTACAGCAGTGAGTTGCAGGTTGCCTGGCGGTGCCACCAGGGCACAGCTCACCCAAGCCCTTTTCTGCCACTGCTAAGGATCAATCCATTCCATTCCTAGATTCTGCCTGAGACATTATAGTCTTGAGAGGACCTGGATATTTTGTGTGACCAAGTCTCCGGATACAGCACTCATGTGAAATCTGATGGTCTGTGATTGCTAAGCCAGGTAAGACAAACTAATGGCCCCTTCTGGTTTCCAGCTGCATCATGTGTTGTGTTCATTGTTGTTTTCGTGCGTGGTGATATTCTTCCAGGAGGGCTCCTGAGAGCCTGAGAGTGCTGTGCTTTGAAATCTCATCTGAGATTTCCCCTGGGTGAGCATGATGGGTTTTCAGAGCTGTTCTCAAACTGCTCAAGAGCTCATGTATCTACAGAGTGTGCGATGGACTGTCTCCATGTGGAATTCCTACCACTGCCTATGACGTTTTCCAGGCATTTCCTTTTCCCAGTGCTGTCTCTCCTTTCTATCTCCTCTCCCATGCTGCAGCCACAGACCCATCCCCAGCTCCAAGTGAGCTGCTTTGGCAGGGGAAGCAGGGTCCCTGGGGCAGTCCTGGATGTTGGGTAGAACATCTCAGACAGTACCGTGACTGATGTTGTGCATCGCTCACAGAGCACCACTCACAAGGAGTAACTTCTCACATGTTCATCTTGGCTCCTCTATTCCCAGTCACAGCAATTATGCGTCTGCTTTTTGGCCTTCAGTTGCACTAAGCTGTTGTGCCTCAAGTGAGCGCTTATTAGCACTTCCTTCTCTGAAAAGGAGTGACTGCTAAATAAGCCAATGGTCATTTCCCTTCCCTTGAGACCAGGAGACATCCTGGCTTTTAAATCAGGCTCCATAAATTTTAAGCCTTAGCATCTCATGTGTTTTGCCTAGAGAGGGGTGGAGGTTCCCCTGGAGAGAGTGAGGAAAAGAAACTCCTTCTGATGTGACAGTACATTGCTTGGGCAAGTGTTTTTAAGGCATTTGAGACAGCACAGACCAGTGAAAAAAGCAATCATTAATATACCAAGTGTGTGAAATGAATCAGAAGACCTGGAAGAAGGAAGCGACCATTTTCTATTTCTTGCATCATCTTTACTTACATATCAGCCTGCAGGGTTGGGCATCAGCAAGTGGAGCTGCTAAATATCAACCAACAAAAAATGCTGCCAGTAAATAAAATGCTGTTGTTGAAAATCAACACAAATCGACTGTGCTATGTGCGGTGAATACAAACTTTCAGACTGAAAGTACTCCTGATATGCGCAGTGCTCACTGTAAGCTGAGAAAAAAAGGATTCAGACTAATGTCAGAACCATGAAACTTCTGCAAGTCCATAAAAATCCCAAATTTCCCAGCACATAAACTGCCTTCTCAGTACTACCCACAGGTTTCTCTAACCCATGCTGGTTCTTTCTTCAAAAGATTCCAGTAGGAATAGCTGTCAGAGAACAAGGTGGCCCCTAACAAGTGATATCAGGGATACATGTTAGTGGGATGATGTGGCAGGGAGGTCAAGAGCTGCGATGGCTGGCTGGATTCAGAGGTGAGGATGGTATCAGGATCTCAACATGTTCTGCTCCTCTGAGGGAGTATCCCTCTGGTGCCTGTGTTTACATCCTGAGAGCAAAAACAAGGGCTGCACCAAGGAGTTCCTCTCTGCCCCTTCCCTTCTTTTCCCCAACAGTCCCTTGCCTTCACAGAGGTGTCTGTTTCAATTTCTTTTCTATAGACACAGCAGTGATGTTGTTATAAGTTCCCACATTTGTGAGGGCTTGTGGCTCAAAGAAGTCAAACTTTTCTAAGCTCATGTGGTTTATAAGTTTAGTGAGACTTTCACCCAGCCCAGAGCTGCAGCCCAACCCATCTCCACCAGAAGGGCTCATGGAAGCAGTTCATGGGTGGGAGACAAATGTGTGCCCAGGGTTCTTTCACTCCTTTCCAGGAGTGTATGACCTGCATGACCACGGCAAGAGGGCAGCCTGATGGTTTCATCCTCAGGTAGGGATTAGATCACCAACACCCCATCCACCAGCATAATCCACAAGGTGGGTACATGGGATGATCCTGGTGTAGGAGCCACACCTGAACACAAGCTGTGTGTGGCAATACAAGCCCACTTCTGCCCAAAAATCTCAGCATTGCTCAGGTATGGAACAATCTCTGTACAGAGGAAACCTGCTGTCATCTTCTCCAGCGACACACAGGGCTATGGGTGAGGCTGTGCCACAGAGAGAGAGGGACAAGGAAAGGACTCCGTGGAATATTATTTCTTGATTCCTCTGTTGCAATTAAGAAAGAGTTGTGTTTTTCATTTTCACGTGCCTCAACTCCCACCAGCTGCATGCACCCACCCACAGCATGTGTGCTGTGTTTTTATTACAGCTGTAGCCTCAGGTAGCGTGGAATTGGGGCCAAGCATACATTAGTAAAATTAGAAGAAATATCATCTGACGGGTCTGGACGGTGCTGTGGGCAGAGCATATTTGGCAAGACTGCTTCCTTCGCAATCCAGCCCAGAGACATTCCCTGATCCTATCTGAACAGGGACTGAACTTGCAAAACGAGTCCCAGCTTGTGAGCTGTGAGTCAGGGATGTCTTAAACACTGCCTCAGCATCCAACACCAACAAGCCCTTTTTATCTTGTTCACCCTGCTTAAATAACTGCAGCAAGCCCTTAAATAACAGAGCAGCTTGAGGGCCATAAGACTGGGGTTTTTTCACACCCTCCAGCACTTGTCCCTTGTGTATCTGGCCGGTTTTGACCCATTAATGTCCTTTTCTCTGGTTCAGCTAACGGGATACTCAACTGCACTGCTCACAGACAGTGGTTTGAAACCTGCATCTGCTCCATATGACTACATTCATGTCCCTCACTGGTGAGCCATAAGGATTCACTTCAGTGGGTTTGCTAAACATCAGCCTTTGAAAGATGTGTGTGCTTAAAATCGAGTATACTTTCCAACTTCTTTTGAGTACCTTCCTAGTATATAAAGCCTCCTTCATGACCCAAGAGATTTCATAAATTGTCTGCCAGGACAGGCCAGGACTGGCCAGGCCAGGCAGGAATCTGTGGAATACCATGTGTTTACGTCCTGAGATGATATACCTCCATCATATCTGAGAAAGACCAATTACAAATGTTGCGTTTGGGAGCCATTGGCTGGAAAATGGTGGTGAAAAACATCAGGTCAAAGGAAGACACGACTTACACTGATCTATTCCAGAAAATCTCACTTGGTATTGATATCACAGTGGCTCAAGCTGTCCTTGCCCAAGTTTCAGTGAGAGAGTGAAGGCAGTATGGATTAATAACTGCAAAGGTGCATTCACCTCATTACTAGAAGATGGAAAAAGAAAATATTGTTTACCTGTGAAGCAAAGGAATTTAAGACAGAGGTTGGTAGTGATAGAGAATAAAAGCATAATGTTTTATTCAAACACAGAGCAATGCAGACAAAAGGCTGATTCAAAAGGACTGCATGGGATATGCCTTATGCCTTCATAGCCTTGATGTATCTCACTTCAAAAACGGGCACGTCACAGGGAAAAAATGAGTCCTGGATGGTTATAAACAAATTGCAGTATTTTGTGGGAGAGAGAGGGTCATACCCTCATGTACCAAGGATGTACCATGATTTACCATTCTCTCATGTACCAAGAAAGACATGTTCAAATCTAGATTTCTCAGAAGGGAGGAGATGGATCAGATTGGAAAGAAAATAAAGCAGCTTGAAACTGGCTTTTTATCTTAAATATATTTTGCTCTTCTTCCACAATACAGTGCAATGCTGTCTTCATGTTGGTTTTCTCACCTTCCTTTTGTTTTGCAGTATCACTCATTGCTCTTTAAGTGTCAGTACTGCCCACTATCAGCACCACACACATTCCTTCAACAAACAACACCATTCCCCTCTCATGGGCTTAGGATGACTTATTTCAGAGATATCATTCAAGGGCCTTAAATATATTGGCCTTAGAGCTATTTTTACTTGCAAGTGCTTGAGCCAGACCTTTGATGTTTCATTTGGGTTCAGTGTAAAATAGAGAACACATTAAAATAAGCAAGAGCTGGTGGTTTTGTTCTAAGTGTTACCAGAAGCCAGGGTGAGACACAGAAGAGGAAGGGAAGGAGATTGCCAAAGATTTCCGTTGGATACTTACTCTCTCCAGGGCTTGTAAATCTGTTCTGTAACCCACTTAATCCCTCCTCCTGCAGGGGAGTATGGTATCACTGAAATCTTCATGATCTCCTGCAAACAAAGGTTTTAATGCAGCCTTTTGTTTATTGTCTCTGCAAAGAAAAAGGGGGTCATTTTTTCTCTGAAGCCTGCAGGCTTGGGGAAGTTATCGAGTGTCCTATCCTGCTCTGCTTCCCATCCAGCATTTTGACAGGCATGGACTAGTCCATATCCAGTCACCACCTCACTGGATATGCCAAACGAATGGAGTGCTGGGGTCCATGTCATGACAACTTTCCAAAGTCAGGGTGGAGGGAAAGAAACCACAACTACCTTCATCTGATGCCACCTAAATGCAAGACAGGAGGAGACTGTCCCTTCCAACTTCAGTGGATTGTACAGGGAATGATTCACATTCAAATCAAAAGCATCCTGTGACCATGCCCTGCTTGTTGTGCTGCCTACTTGTGCTGCTTCATCTAATGAATTTTGCTTACCTTTTACTCCATCTTTCAGCATGTGGGTAGACCCATCGTTGTCTGTACCTATTTCAAGGACACTATGTATTAGAGGTAGAGAGGTATAAACCTGTCGTGCCTAATATGTCTATGTAGAAAGGAGAAAAAAGCTTTTTCATTTGTTTTTTAAAAAGGAAAAGGAAATTCTATAGAAGCCATTTAAAATGGAAAATATTGTGGGGAGAATATTGGATAAAAGAAAGAGAAGTTTGGAGAAAAATGAAAGCAAGTCACATGCAAGTAAGCAGGGAAAATACACAGTACAGCAAGATGGTGTTGATGCTAAGATGGGAGGAGATTTGAGTGTTGTTGAACAGAGAATTTAGCCTGTGGCACTGACAGAGATTAGCAACGTGGCCAGAAAATGAAATCATGAAAGTGGAATAATATGGGCTACCATCACTCCAGGAAAAATATTCCCGAAGGACACTCGGAAGGAGCCATAATGTTAAGGAAAGCTGGGAAGTGATGTAGGAGGAGAATCTATGTGTAACTTCTGGCAGCCAGCTGGCATTGCGAAATTCCCTGCCATCCTCAGTGGGCATCACCCTAATCTGCCTGGCTTAGATACAGCTGGAATGTTGCTGTTAATTTCTTGGAATCTCAACCCTGTAAAATCAGAGGCCTCAAAGGAGAGTAAAGACATGATCAGATCATTTGGTGTGGGTTTGATTCATGAAGTGATACTTAGCTATAAGATGGCAAAGAGATAAGAAAATAGCAGACTTAAGTCTACAAGTAACTGAGGGATGTAACCAGGGTCACATTAATGCACTTGAAGAGAGAGAAAATAGGACATAATAGAAAGGAGGAAAAATACCCTACCAGTATTGAGAAGACAGGACCTGGATATAGGGTCTTACAGAAATTTCTCTTGAATGCCTTTCTCTTTCAAATAGCAGGAAATGTCCTGTAGATGCAGTCTTGCCTGGATAGGATAAAAGAAAATAATCTCAGCTCAAACTTTTAAGACACAATGCTTCTTGATGAAAGGTTAATTTAAAAAGCGAGTTAATTTCTGCCACGGATACAGTGAGCTGAAGAAAAGGTCACCTACTCCAGTTTTCTAAAATTCCTTTAAAAACACCTTGTGCAATGAGCAATCAAAGGACAGCCAAGAAACTGAGAGCCGGGAGTTAGCAAAAGAAAAAGAAAAAAAAAAAGAAACAGCAAAGAAATATAAAGAACATAATGCATTCAAATCGGCACAGAGGGCCAGATGGTACATACCCAAGGGTATTAAAGGAATTAGCTGAAAAACTCTTAGGCCCATTATCCATTATATTCAAGCACTCCTGGAGAACTGAGGAAGCCCTGGTGACTGGCAGAGGGAAAACATCACGCTTCTTTTCCAAAAAGGGAATTACAGATCAATTAACTTGACATCCTTTCCAGGTGAAACTTGGTCTCTAATAATCAGAAAGCACTATTAGCTGTTCTGCAGGAGGAAAAAAACAGAAGTGTGTCACACACATAGGTCACATTAAGAGGAGCAGTTGCACCCAAGTGACAGACTCTACAGACAGATTATACTCACAGTGTTGATGGGAGGAGGAAAACCACATGGAGTGGGAAGTGTTGGGTGGGGAGAGTGAAGGATAAGCAGCTGCTTATCCATCATGTGGGATGAGTATACAGCGTAGTAGGACATGCTGGTGGGAGGAAGAAGGGATGTGGTCCCTTGAGTCACTCAGTAAATTTACCCTCAAGGGTTTCACTGGAAGACAAGACAACTGGCTGTACACAGAACTCTTCTACAGAAAGATCCTTGATTTCAGTACTTCAGACATAATATTCCTGTAGAACCTGATCCGTCCCTAAAGGATTCCATGCAGACACAGTTGACTTTAACAGTGGCTGGACTGGGCCCAAAGCATTACAAGAAAGAGGTAGGGTGGATACAGAGAATAACAATGAAAGAGATTAAAATCAGCCCCTACAACAGAAAGTGGAGTATGCTTATAAATACTGCCATATTGGGCTCCTCAGGGACTCCTGCTGAGTTGGACATTATATTCATCTGCAGTAGCATTGAGGAAGGAGAAGAAAAATACATCAATCAAATTCAAAGATAAGACTCAGCCGGAGTGTGAATTGTGAATCATTTATTGGAAGCACCATCCTAAAGGGATTTCAATAAATGAAGAGTGGGACATGGTGGGAATAGCAAGAAATTGAACAAATATAAGTGCAGAAACATCCACAGGGTAACATTGCTCACTAAGGAGAGGTCAAAGTAGTAACCCCAGCGGCTGTGGAGAAGAGTAATCCAGAAGAGCTCCTTGGATGCTAATGTTGATGGAAAGCTACGGCTGATAATTCATTAAAAACACCCAGATCAATCCTCTTTTGAAGTGCTAATAGGAATACCACTTGGGGCAGGGCCTTCTGAAAAGAGTGCAGGCAAACAGGTAATGGTATAGATTAACTGGTATAGACAAGAGGGTGGAAGGAATGACCTATTTACTAGGAACATCAAAGGAAATAAACACATACATAGCCTGGAAAAAACAAAGAAAAAAGGAAGGCAGCAGGTTATAGTCTGATACAGAAACAAACATTACCATGGAAGAATGCTGCTGAGTGGGAGGGAGAACCAGGGCTCATCAGTGAGCAGTGGTGGGGCTACACACATGGCCACTTTCAGAATGGGAAGGGCATAATGGTCTGATGACTTGGATCTCCAGCAGGACTGGCTTGGAAAGATCTCCATTGTAGGGAAGAATAGGGTTTAAAACCACCATACACTCAGGTCCTGTGTTCGGCTCTCCACCTCCATGGAGTCACCATCTTGATGCCTCTGGGATCACAGCATGTTTACACTCACATTTTTGGCAATTTTCCCTGAGCCAGTAGATGTGAAAATGAAAGCAAAATCATCAGAGCTTGGATACAGGGTGGGAAAAGTATAGTGGAAGGAATGTCATTGCAGAAGAGGTGGAAAATCCCAGTGGCACGGGATTAAATACTCCTGATGTCTACACAGGGACTGGCAAGGCAAACATCAGGCAGGTAAAGAAAAGGACATAAATTATCACATGGAGAAGCCCAGTCCCAGCACTAGGATTGCAGATGTCCTTTGCAGTGGTGCTGTTTATTCCCCTTTTTTTGGAGACTAATTGATGTGGGCCAGAGGAGAGATTAATCTCACCTTCTTTTTGATATCCATGTGGTAGTATCATGGATCTCCAGTGTGGGAACTGTGAGAATGATGTGCTACACTGCCATACCTCAAGGACTTAACTCCTGTTAGCGCACAACCTCAACTAGACTTTTACCACAGACAGGAGATTAATGTTACACTTGCATCCACACCAGTCAATCTGGAATATATGAGAGGTCTTATTGGGAATTTCACTGGTTTCCTTAAAAAACTGCTGGACCACTTGTTCTACCAATGTTCCCATTTCTCTGTGTTGTCTGCCCACCGACTTCTAGCAGGGATTCACAGTGCAAATTATGATCCAGAAATCTCAAAATGCGCATGGCCAGCTAGCATGTTCTTTGTTTTCACACACATCATCTTCAAGCCCTTATTAACGAGGGGCTTTTGGGAGCCCACGCCAGGATGTGCCTGCAGCAGGCCCTCCATTCTTGAATTTGCACCCAGCAGAGACACTCCTCGTTCTCATCTGATCTTCACCACACCTGGCAGCTCTTCACCTCGAGGCTCTGGCAGTGCTGCTCACAGCAGGCCAAGGAATTCCTGGCAATTCTTCTCAGTGGAGAGGCTTTTGCCACACGTAAGCGATGTGAAATTCGCCCACATGTTTGGGAGGGTGACAGCGCATTAGAATCACACAGCACCACTTGAGTGCCCATGACAGCAACGGGAGCAGCACCAACAGAAGCTCTGGAGGAAGGGGACGAGAATCTCCCTCCCACCCCCTGACTCGTGTGGGTTGCTGCTTAGATACAGGTTGAGGCAGCCACTGAAGTCTTGGCCGTCTGTGGGCTGCCGAGTTTCTAACTTGATATTTTATGGTGCTCTGTCTATCAAAATATTTGGGATCTACTCATCTGTGGTTACCGCGCCGGTTTTAGAAGCGTGTGTTGGCTGCACAGAAGCCACAGTAAGGCACCATCTTGCTCAAATGCTGGCTGAATTACATGCTTTTTGAGCCTGGTTGCCAGGGAAAGGTCATACGTGTGCAACGAGCTGTTGAAAATAGTTTTTAAGGGGCATCCCAAGTCTCCAATGCTCCTACTCTGACTGGGCAATGTGGGGCTTGCCTAAGTATTGTTTCAGAGAAACAATCACAATGGGAATATGCAGATATGTGATTTGAGACTAGTAATCAAGGACCTAAAATTAATTTTAAAGGAAATTAAAATTTTCAAAGGAATTTTTTCAAAGGAAATGTTTCATTGTCTCATCTTCAAATTGCACTCCACTTTGGTGTTATTAAATGAGAGGAAGGGCAGGCTCCTGGTTGAGATGGTGGGACAAGTAGCCCAGGGTCAGTTCCTGGTCCTAGCCCAGCTTCCCAGAACCCAAGTTACTCAACCCTCCTATGTATAACAGTTTCCTGTCAGGAGATAAGGATAATATTACTTTCTCCACACTTCATCTATTTTATCTATTAAATAATGGGGAGAGACAGAGAGAAGATTTAATATAAAGATGCACAACCTCTTGCACAGTGGAGTACTTCATCTTAAGGACTTACACATTATTGATGTTTATATTAATTTCAGCAGTCCCAACATATTCTTTCATACAAAGGAAGACTATTACAGAAAACAGATGTTATAGAGCACAGCTAACTAGATATTACATGTATCTGTCTCTCTGGTTGAAAGAGCCATACTTATCTGTCTAGGTGTGGGCTTAGTGGTTTAGTAAGCAACCAAGTCTTGTGATGGAGAGTTTATTGTGGTTGAAAGGCTGAAGTCTAACTCTTCATTTTCACATTATGGTTCCCAGAACTAGCTATTATTCACTGTATGTCTACGCCATGAAAGGCTAACACATGTAATTAAAACTAATACAGGTATTTTAACTGTTTGGGTACAGATTACCATAAGTCTATTTTAATTCATAAGTGTCATATCTATTCTGTGTTCTATAAGTAAAAGTGTAAGCTGTCCTGTTTCCAAATTGTGATGAGTCAATGATAGACTATTTAAAGCTTCCTATTCAGGTGAGTGGTGATCTCCATGTCTCCTTTCAAATTTATAATCTTCCTTCCTGCCTTTAATTGTCCTAGTTTTCCTGAGGAAATCAAAACATAATGGTATAAACCAGTCATTTTATTGTACATAATGCTTATGATCTGCCTTTAGACTTCACTGGTTTTTAGCCATTTAAGGCTAAAAATGTAGAATATGTGTGCTGTGGGCCTGAGTTCAAGTTCATATAGAACTAAAGCCTAAAGTCCCTGCTTAGGTATCTGCTGTGCCCTCGTATTCAACAGGGTTTGAGTTGCAGACATCTCCGAGGCAAATTCTCCTCCATCCCCTCTTGCCAGCTAATAGGAAAGTTTAATATTTCAGTTTCAGTGCTTCTTATCCACATCTGCATGACTTTATTTTAATCAGTGGGGTGGAAAGCAAGGTGTCAGTACTTGCAAACCAGGAGTTTGTGGCAGCATTGATGCCACTCTTGATTTATGTTTGATACATGTCCCTTTCTGTTTCTGTTCTTAAGTTGTTGAGTGACCTGACACAGAGCTCCCTGAAATCTCTGGGTTTCAGAGCAGGTCTGTGATGGGCTTAATGTGTAGACCTAAGTATATTGATAGAGCATGAGATCTTCAGCCAAGCTGAAAATTTATCCCAAACTTTGATCTGCATCACATTTACTTCCATTGACAAAATACCCTTTAACATTATGTCCCATCTGAATTTTTCATGGGAACTAATTTAACACTCTGTCATAAACACTGTAACAATAGCAGACTCATATTTTATGAGAACAATCAGTTGTACTTTTCATTTACAGATGTCACCAATCTTTACAACAAAACTTTTCACCACTGCAGCTTCTTTAAAGCATTAAAAAGACATAAGGGAAACAGAATTGGAAATACTGATTCTTTTTTTTCTTTAGGTAGTCAAATGCTGAATCACTACAAAATATGCACTGTGCTCTTCAACCTGCTGCCAAGGAGAGTGAGAAAGCAGGCTCCTTTCCCATGTTTGTCTGTGTCATCCTCTCATGGTATCTGTTCTACAAACAGCACCATTTGTGCATTTGAGCATCAACAAGCTTGCAGGTGGAACTCCTGTGTAAACCAAAGGTGACAGATCCTGGCTCAGCAGAGTTGCCCAGGTTCTATTGATATCCTCTTGAGGTTACTTTGCTAAATAAGGGTGTGCTGAAGACACTCAGGTAGATAGGACTATTCACAGAGACCAGTCTGCTTGCCAAGCACAGCCTCTGTGACCACTGAATACTGATTTCTTCAAATCTGGTGGCTGAGTCTCTACATTTTCACAGAATCATAAAATCATAGAACAGCCAGGGTTGGAAGGGACCTTAAAGATCATTTAGTTCCAACCTTCTTGCCATGGGCAATGACACCTTCCACCAGACCAGGCTGCTCCAAGCCCCATGCAACGTGGCCTCGGACACTTCCTGGGGTGGGGCAGCCACAGCTGCTCTGGGCAACCTGTGCCAGGGCCTCAGCACCCTCACAGGGGAGAATTCCTTCCTAATATCTAATCTAAACTTACTCTCAGTTTGAATCTATTCCCTCCTGTCCTGTCACTACATGCTCTTGTAAATAGTCTCTGTCCAATGTACATATTTTGTATATACGTTATACAATATTTTATACATATTCTATATATTTTGTACATATCCTTTACTACCCATAGCATTTGAGTTGCCAAAGCAAGTCCTGACAGGGTCAGCATTTCTGTTTGTTCATTTAAAATTTGTTTTTCCTAAACACACATGTGACAGTGCATCATTCACTTTCTACTCCTTTACCCCAGAAGACCGTGACAATTAGCGTTAAGTAAGATGTGGAGCAATATTAATAAGATTTAAATTAGAATTACTGCCCACAGAACATAGATACAAGTTAATACACCTCCTTCCACACTACTGTAGGACATACTCTGTTTCCAAAATATCCTAAATGAAGTATCTTCTGAAGTCTCTGCTGCTCCCATATGTTGCTTTTAAATATCAGATGAGTTTTTCCAGTTGGTTTTAACATCTTATGCTGTGGCCAGCTGATGTAATTTGGCATAGATCCATTATACCATTGGAAATATGTCAGTCTATACCAGCTGAGATTACAGCACAGTTCTAATTTTAAATATACCCAACATCTTTTTAATGCTTTCTTGAACAATGCTAGTAAAACCTGTTTTGTCTCAGTTTGCATATGTAAGCATATGTGAAAAAGTTAACATCTTGGAAGAGATGAAAGAGAACAGGACCTGTCCCCATCCAAATTTTAAGGCAAATATCCCTTATGACGTCATGACAGGAGGGACTGAGTTTCCATAAAACCAGTGGGATTAAAGAACATAATTTACCATTTTAAGTGGTTCTGAAACAGAGCTAAATTCAAAACATTGAAGAAAATCTTCTTGGTTTCAACTCTGGAGCTGCTTAAATTATTCACTGTAAATATATGACCATACTGATTTAGCAGTTTTGCTGTTCTTTATGATTTTGTTGAATGAGATGACCTTGATTTGCTGACTGTTCAAAGCACAGTTTTGCCTGTGAAATAACTTTCAAATGCTCACCTTGGGCTGCATAAAGCTATTACTGACATGCTCACATAATTCTTCCCCTTGAAGTGCCAGTCTAGTTATATCAAAAAGGAGTACACACACATTGTTCTCACCATCCCACATGAAGCCCTGATACGGCAGGGCTTTGTTCTTGCCTGGAGCTGCCACATGCTGGTGGTCCCTTGTGTGGTGTCTCATCCCCACACCCTGAATGTGGGACTAATGATGCTGTGGGATGGAGCAGATAACTCCTACGTGTTCTCCCCCATCCTGGGTTCATTTTCCCCAGGTGTCTTTGGGACAGTTGTTGGTACCATGAGTGAAAACAAGCATCATGAGTGGGGCTCTCAATAAGGACTGCAAGCTGGTCAGTGGAGGGGCTGGAATGGAGCTTTCCCAAAGGTGTGTCAGCTGCAGGAGTGGCATTCCAGCACAGCAAAATCCACTTTCCAGCTAAACTCACCCCAGCACTGGGCAGTGCAGTATACACCCACAGTGGGATACATTCTGACATGCTATCGAGCTTGGCACTGCAGAGATTTCCCATGGCTGAGAGGGAGTGAAGGTAAAGCATGGATAAAGATGGGTGTTGTCAAAGTAGAAGGTGACTTACTTGACTAAATGTACCTTCTGGTCCTTGTGGGAAGACTAGCATTTAGGTTGAGAGCAATTCCTATTCCCAGGTGGTGTGGTCCCGTAGGTGTAGGTGTAGGTGGTGTATGTCCCTTGGGCTGTGCCACAGAAGGGGGTTATCATAGCTGCTGTCCTCCCAGGGTCAATGCTGGATCCTTTTCTGAGGAAAAAGTGCCCCTTTTGGATGCTTTCAGAGTGCTTCAGGAAACTGTCTGCCACAAAAACCTCCTTGTGCACTCAGGCATTACACCAGCCTTTCCTGCTCCCTTCCTCCTTCTCCCATCTCATGAAGCACCTGACCCTTTGGGGCTTTCTCTGCCTTCAGAAGGGAAGATAAGGAGTTTCCTTTTTTAAAGCATTTGTCATAAGTCAGAAACCTTTAAATGTCTGTCTCATTCCTAATGTGTCTAAAAGCCTCTTTTGGAACATTCAGCTCAAATCTGGTTTTGTGAGAGTTAAGTGCGTAAGTGATACTCTCAGGCACATGGTGTGATTCTTGGGGATGGTGCTGTGCAGGGCTAAGAGTTGGACTCACTGATCCTTGTGGGTCCTTTCCAACTCAGCATATCTGTGATTCTGTGATATCTGAAATCTGCTCAAGTGTGAGTGGGAAAGCAAGACGGATGCCATTTGGGAAATGGGGACTTCAACATGAGGACGTTATTGTGCTACTTTTATACAGCAACAAAATAAAGCTTAAAGGTCTCTTCTGTGCATGCCATTTTCAGTATGTCGGGGAAAATATATTTTTACATATATAAAGCAAAGCAAGCTCTGAGAGGCTGCCAGCTCCCTCCAGATGACATAAAAATGCCAGTACCTAGGAAGAATAAGTTAAAACCCCAGAGCTGTGAGAAATAGTAAAATGCAGAGCACAGACTAGAGTAGTAAAACTCTTCTCCAAAGCAGTTTTGGGATGTCTGTGTGCAAGGTCACGCTGCCTATAGCTGTCCTATTTAATGTTTGTCTTGTCAGAGATTACAACATTAAAAGCTTTTAGTAAGTTTTGGGCTGATCATCATGTCCAAAGGGTGTATAAAAATGGCCCTTTTGACCCGAAGAAAGCACTGCTTGCCAAGGGAAGCTAAATGTCAATACAAACACAAATGTGAGTGGTAGCACTGGTATCCTTAACCCTCACCACCAATGAAACTTCCAGCACTCCCTGCATAAAATGCATCAAGGTCTGAGTTGAGTTCATGAGACATTTGAACTTCATCCTGTCGTGGTTTAAGACAGTTTGGTTGTGTTGCAGCCCTTGGCAATGCTTCCAGTCTACACCAGTTGGTCACATCTCCCTGGCCATCAGTCTTCACAGTGTGTTGCACCCAGCAACTGGCAAATATTCAGTGGGTTTTCTGTTGCTTGTATTTCTCCTAATGGAACTCCTAAGTAACCTAATTGGCAATTCCCATTTTAATGAGCTCCTTATTATGGGGTTAATAACCTGCATTATTTTGTGTGGTTCTAGCCATTAGCAGCTTGATCTTAAATGGTTTTAATTTGTTTTGGTGTGCATCTGTTGACTTAGCGTCTCAGAAAGTAAATAGTTCAGTGCAGATCTGATCAGGAACGAATTTGGCGTATGCCCTGAGGTCCTAAATGCAGGCAGCAACCTTCCCACTGTCTCCCCTGTTTCAATTCTCCTTATTAAGACTTTCTCAAGACCCAGCAGGGTGCATTTTTCCAATATGATGCTCCACAAAGTTGTCCTGCCACTGCAGTAATTGGTGGCGTGCTATCGTAACCCGGCGGGCTGCTTTCAAAGCATCTCCCTAGGTGTTCAGCACAAGGAATGAATTGGCACTGGCACCTCGAGAAAAAAAGAGGAAAGAAATCTGAAAAGGGACTGAATGGGTGGGGGAGGAGGAGGAGGAGTAGGACTGGTTCCCAGGGATTTCACACATAACTTCTGTTGCTATGGCAATCGCTCTGTCTGTCTGTACTTGCTCAGAGCAACAGCTTCGTCCAGAGACACAAAGTCAGGCAATACTGGTAGGGCCCTTTTGGAGTGTGGGGAACAAGCAGTGGGGATGTTTACTCCAAAAAAAGGTGATGTGGGGGGGGGGGGGTGTGATAGCAGAGAAAAAGAGTTTGCAAATATGCATTAGCCTGGTGCCTGTTCTCGCCAGGGTGTCACCTGGGGCATGTTTGTGTACAGCACCCAGCACAGCCACCACCTGAGTTTCAGCTGGAGCTCCCAGGCAGAGCCACAGTACTGATAAAGCAAAAAGGTTTGGGTCAGGGAAGTGAGAATTCAGCAGTCACAGCCTCCAGCATTTGGAGGAACTACGAAACGCATCTCCTACCCGAGTACCTCTTTTACGTGCTCTGAAACAAGTAGGATGGGAGAAAGTGTTGAATCACAGATACTGTCCTTGGTGAAACACCGTCTCACCCACAAATTGCTTCTAACACTAATAGCAACACGGCACAGACAAGAATCTGTGGGAAGAGTGACTCACTGAAAATGACATATTTATATAGCACCCCTCAGCACCGTATTATGGCATCTCCGCTTTCATGGGATCCGGTCCTAGAGGTCCTGCTGCACTCTAGACCTTGAGGATGCACTCGGTCTTTAAGCTCTGCTTAATCTTGGCCTTTCCAAATATAGTTGCTGGTCAAAGTGCTCCTGACAACAGAATCCCAGGTGGCTCACTTCCACTGACCTTGAGACAGGCCAGATTTCAGCTGTGGCTCGTGATGCTACCTGACCACAGAACAAGAGGGCTCCAGCATAAGTCTAACCTGCCTGCAAGTAATCTTGCTCCTGCAGAAGGTGTTTTCACCAGGGCAGAATGGAAGAAAGACTCCATACCTTCCCACACCCTTTTCACTGTGTGATTTCAGGAAACTGCTCCCTTGTGATAAAATGTTCCTGCCATAATGCACCCCGAGGTGTTGGGTTTTAAGCTTTTCCAGAGAACAAGATGTGTCCTGCTTCGAGAAGTACTCACCAGGGTGCAGCTTGCCAAATGCTTGGATTCAGACTCAGAGAATTGATTTTTTTACCTTTTTTTTTTTTTTTTTTTTGCTAAATTGAGCTGGATCAAGTCTTCATAAGAAAAGAAAATCTTGGCAGAGTCTGGAGAGAAAACACAGATAATGCCAGTTGCATGTTAGCTTTTCAACTGGCATTGAAATTTTGTTGTTTAGAGTTGGTATTAGAGGGATGTGATCTTCTCTCTGGTGCCAGAGAGGTTAATGTAACTGTCACTGCCATCATTTGGGTTAGGCAACACGTATCTCAGTTTAAATCATGCTTCACATGCGGACTTAGAGTATTGAAAGCATTTAGGATTTCAATCCACACTTCCTCTTTCAAGTCAAGGCTTCTTTCAGCTTCACCAAATATTTTGAATGACTTTTTAAAGAAACTGAACCAAGTGGATACAATTTCCAGCATGCAGAGCAGTACAAACTCTGCGCCCTGATCCTCACACCCCATGAGCCTTGCTCTGAGCATGGACTGCATGGCATTGCCTGCCATCCTTCCCTGAGCCCTCATGGCCACTAGCAGTGGTCTGAAGGGGCATCTGCTCTGTTTCCCTGCATCTTCCAGATATATTTCATGGCTTCATATGCCCTGGAGTCTTTTATCAGGAAAAAATGTGAGGTGCCCTCCCATGCCCCGGTTGCTGGTGAATGCAGCACCATGAGGAAGGGAGCCTCTGACTGGGGAAAACTCCTAACAGAAAGCCCTGCTCTGAATAAATACCAGGCAATGCCCCCATTTTGTCAGGCCACACAGCTTCCCTGGTTTCTGCTGGCTGGAGCCGTGTGAATCTCCCTCACTTTCAGTAGCAGGATGGGGTTTTCCTCAGCTGTTGAAATACTCCACTTAAATATATGGGCTCCTAACGGGGTTCCCTCTCCACTACAAAAGTGAGAAGTAGTAGGGCCTATCTGAAGTCAACTGCCTGCAATCATGTTTCTCTTTGAGAAAAATCTCACTTTTTCCAGAGGGCTCCCCTAGCCTGGAAGCCTGGAGATAAGGAGGGGAAGATAAAGGCTGTGCTGCAGGGCTGTTTGCACTGGAAGAGACAATAAAGTTGATGATAGTAAATGCTGAGTGTATGAGACTGAATGGATGGATGGAAAATTACCGAGATATTATATGCTGCTTTATCTTGGGAACTCAAGCAAATGTGATTTCTAGCCCAGCGTGATGTGATACTGGCTGAGCTGCATCCTAAGATACACAGGAGAAGGCCTGGCCTCTCCTGCCTGCCAGCCCCCTGCTCTTCTCAGGGTTCTTTTCCAAGAGCTTCAGGGCATGGACAAAGGGCAACCTGGGGACTGGCAAATCTACCAGGAACCACCAGGCTGTCAGGAATTGTGTCCTACCTATGCCACCCCTGGGAAAATCACACAGGCCTGGTTCCTCACTTTCCTTTGATTTTTATCTGTGTCCTTTTGGGGTTCTGAGCCTTCATCTGCTGTCAGTCACTCCATGTTAATTTATTTTTTTTTTCAGGGCTAACAGCACTTCCCTTCCCACAGCCGTGTTGTGTAGATAAATAGGGGATGCCTGAGGGTGTACACTCTGAGCCTTTCTGGCAGAGTAAACCTGAGGCCAGCACTGGGAGTTGGCCACTGGGGCAGCAGAACAAGAGGCTGTACTGCTGTTAAAACAACATCCAAACCAACAAACAAATGAGCGAGACACTTCCCTACCATCTGAAGCCTTCCTAACCTTTTCCCAGTACTCACAGCTGCCAGAAAAATCTTCATGGAGCACTGACCAACTGAGTGGAGGTACAGGGAGACTTTCTGTCCTCCAATCTCTGGGTTGCTGTGTTGCACTAGAAACCTCCGTGGCAGTAGGACGAATTCTTAAATGCAAGATGCACAAAAATGGAAAGCTGCTGATGCACCTGACTTGCAATTAGGGTGGAGCCTTCATCATTCTTTTACATTTTTCCCTTCTCTTCTTCCCCCCCTTCATTTCAGTGAGGGGCTGAAGGGCAGGACTGGGACCAGGCTGCATGTGGGGATGCACGCAAGGCCCAAAGGATGCACCTGGGTCCCTTCCAGGGAACTGAGGGCAGCCTGTGGACCACCTGTACCCAACAGCCAGGTCTGCTCCCTGTTAGCCCCCATGCAGGGCTCAGCCTCATGTATCCAGATCCAAAATGAAGGAATGGTCTGTGACAAGCTCGACAGCAACCTGCACCCTTCTCCTTTCCAAAATTGCTGCAGAAACATGATGGGTACTGCAGGGATTACAGGTTTGGCTTGCTTTATACCAAAAAAGTGTTTCCAAAGGAGAGCCATTGAAGCATTAGGAGAATGGGAAGGGTGGAAATAAATATATGGGCTACATTCCTCTTAGATATAAAGCAACTGGGACCACCAGGAAATAACTTGCCCCATTGCCTTCTAATCTGAATAAAACTTTTGTTTCTTTTCCCAGAAAGGCACATCCTTTCTAGAGGTAGGTGCAGAGTTTTTCAGATGTGAACTTCAGAACTCTGGATGGAGTTCCTAGTTTACTCTCTGGAGCCTGAGAAAACAGCCCCTCTTTCCAGGATGGACTGGAAGATTGAGACTGTCAGGCTGTCCCAGCAGGAATGCCGATCCTCTCTGTGCTTTGGTCGATGGTGCAGAGTCTTCCTGCCTGACATGCTGTTTCCTCACAAGCTTGGAATCTGCCTTTTAAAAGGACAAAAATTATACAGATGTGCATTCCAGGCATCATTCCCACAAGAAATGACAGTGGCCAAATTAGTCTGGATTTACAGCAGTGCTGTAGGTCAGTCCAGATGAGAATTGAGCTCAGCATCCATCCAGGAGCCCAGCCCCACTGTCCCAGCATCACTGCTTCTTTTGGACCAGCTCGGTACAAATGGGACAAGGAAGGATTCTGAACAGACCACACGTCCACAGTCTCCTGTGCAGCAGCTGCTGCCTCAGTTTCCTCGTTCCCAGGAAGTCTGGAAGGAGGCTTTAGCAGGGCTTGGTTAGTCCTCGGTCCATGGGCAGGATGTTACCCTGCACTTTCACACTTCACACATAACTGGAAGGCTGGGAAAAGGTCTCAAAACCTCGGTTAGTATCCAGCAGGCAGCACTTGTACTCCAAGATCTCACACTACAGTTTCACGACCCGTGTGAGGGTGTTTCTCATTACAGGCTGCCCTGCATATTGACCCTGCAAACTGGAGATTTTATATATATATATATATGTACGTGTGTGTGTCTGTATATATATACATATATATACACATCTTACAGAGATTACTGGGTCAGAGCTTTCTCTGGCATAAACATGTGCAGGTCCAGTAGGGCCAGATGGTGTATGCCAGAAAACAAGGCTCTGCGTGACTGCAGAAAAATCTCACTGGGATGGAATTGTCTGTGACATTTTGCTGCTTGTCACACTGTTAGTGAAACTGAGCAAATAACTCACCCTAAATCATCCAGCCACATCACTGCTCACAAAGCCAGCACGGGGCTGATAAATGTTCTTCTCCTGAGCCCCAAAACTGTGCCAGGGCATGCTGGCCATGCATGATTCCCCATCCTGTCTCCCCCGTTCACCGGGGAAGGACTCCCTCCATGAGGCTGGAGAGGAGATCAGCTCTGCCTTGGAGTTCACATCCCCCCTGGTGTGGGCATGGCCAGCAATGCCCTGCAATGTCCAGCAATGGAGCAATGTCCAGCACTCACAAATTAATTTCCCATGACTCATGATATAATAATTCCTGCTGTAATTCATGGTATGACTCCCAGCGTTGTGCTTCTAGGATTCACCACCTGAAATCTGAGGAGAACTGTGAGGGCTTGATTAGATGTGTGGATTGCAGGGCGTATCCCAGGAATCTCTTGTCCGGAGAGCAGAAAGCACCCACTTCTCAGCTACAAATGTTCCAGCCCAGAAGTGTGGTGGATTTCCTGTTTGCAGAGATCCCAGATGTTTGCTTTAAAATTCACTCCAGCCCAAATGTTCAGGCTGGTGAACTTGTTCGCTGGACCATTTCCAGAAAATGAATGCAAAAATGGGGCTGGGACAGGAGTGACAGGCAATAGTTTATTAATTCACCCCGTGTGAGTCAAATGCACACAGACACTGTCTGGGATTTGACCAGCCATGATTGGAAAACTTGTAGGGATCAAGTAATGGAGATGGTAGAGGAAATCCTGTCGCTCATTGTTTTAGCCTTACTGATGTCACTTTTATGTCCCTTTTATCCCTTGTCTCATCCAAGGCTTCCAGAGAGAAAGTTGTGACTGACAGTTTTGGTCAGACAGCCAGACATGACGTGCAAGAGGTCAATTCATCCTCTGTTTGTCAGAGAGGAAGAGATTTATTTGCTGTAGGTACATCCGGCTTTGACTTCTTTGCGATGCTCTTTGTTTATGCAAACCAGTCGGCCGGGGCCACAAAGGTCAAGATCTACATCCCAAGTAGGAAATCGGTGCTCAGAAATAGCAGCCCTGGGAGTTCATGAGATGAAGGTCCCTCCAGGCTCCCTTTCCAATGTGCCCTGTGGAAGGAAAAACAAAAGCCCTGTCTTTCTACAGGAGGGAGTATTTATGGCTTTAAATTGCAAAGCCAAGTTTTATCAAAATGCAACAAAATTATTTCAGGGCAGATACACAGAGGAGGTGATTGAGAACTATTAGCTACCCACATTTTTCAAATGGAAATTCCAAGCACTTTAGAACATGTTGTGTTTTGATAAATTTTGCCATACCAGCTCTTTTTGCAAAAACATTTGGGGATTGAGACAATGAGTCCCTATTTGCTATTTAAACACAGATTAAAGGTCAGATTTGTGCCCAAAAGAACACAGGCTCTTAATAAGCCTAATCAGGTGGCTTTCTTCCCTTGAGCTGCAGTTATGTGGTAACCATCAGAGGGTTTTACGAGCTGAAGGCTATCTCCACATGACATAAGACCTTTCTTTCTTTACAAGTAATTTTTACTGCTTGTTTGCAGCCGTGGCTTCTTTCTTGTTTTCTTAAGCCATTGCTGTTAAAAATTGAAAGTGGTTCAAGTCTCAGGTGAAATAACTCCCTCCACTGACCCTGTTAATGACAGACCTCTGTACTTGCCTTGCTCTGTTCATGAAGTTGGTTGGTTTCCTTGTGCTGCCATCTACAGAGCAAGCAACAGGTAGTGCCTGGGGATTATTAACAGCCAGTTAATTGCAAACCCTCCTCTTTAAATCTTCATTGTCTGTGCCTTCTCCAGCTCCAGTAAGCACTGATAGCAACTGGGACTGCTGGTTTTCTCTTCCAAGACTGTCCTTGAAGTCATCACCATAAGACCATCTTATGGAGATTCAAGTCTCCAAGCCTCAGACCAGAGATCAAGAGCCAGACCTCAGCTCTAAGAGCTTCCAGACCATCCAGCAAGTGATCTCTTCCTGCCTCATTCTCATGTCATGCTTTGATTCTTGTCTCTACAAGACTTCTGTCTCTCCTTCAATCATGTGAGGCTCTGAAATACTCTGGTGGCATCAATTCCCCAGTCTGGGGACATTTTTCAGTGTGGTACAAAGGAACTGGATCCTCTGCCGCTGAGCTGCTGCATGATCTTGGTCACATTGCTTCACCTTGGCAGCTCTCTGCACAGGATAGAGCTGTGACATCCTCCTGTAAAGGAGGAAAATGTTGCCCGGGGTCATCCTAAATCTTGTTATTGATTTCAGTGAGTTAAGGCTGGGTGTCCAGAGCTGAGCATTGCTCATGCCAGGGCCCAAGGAGTGCACAAAAAAATCCTTGAGACAATGAGGCTGACATTTACTTCTGGTGGTTCAGACACTGCAAAAAAAAGTTCTTTAACAAATCCTGATGATACTTAAACTGTGTCTGGAACCTTAAGGTGCTGTGTGGACCTTCTATTTCCACAGAAGTGAAGAAAGTAGATGGGAAATGTACTGATTTTTAATGTGCTGATAGCCTTACAAATCTGATCCAGCCTGAACACTCTGAGGGTCCTGTATAAAACCCTACTCCAGGTGACTCCCTTTAGGTTTCTGCATGTGGTACACAAAGTGTGCAGCCAAAAAATCTGGATGCAAAGAGTCTGGACCTGCCTGAAGAGGGGATTGCAGAGCAAGGAGGTCTGGAATGGGGCTGATGCTGGGTGTTCCCCTGTGGCAGTGAGAAGGAAGCACTCCAGCGTGATGGTCTTCTCCTTCCTGCTGTGTTTGCTCCCTGGATGGCAGTGGGCAGGAGGGAGTAAGCCCTGGTGCAAGGTTATAGGTCCAGTGTGCAGACCAGTCTCAGGGCACACAGTAAAGACATTTGCAGACACAGAAAAGCCAGGCTGCAGCAAGCAAGGACTGTGATTTCTCCAGCCCTGCAAGAAACAACCACCCTTGGAACTGTTCAAAAAATATCTAGATGTGGTGCTTGGAGACATGGTTTAGTGGTGGGCTTGGCAGTGCTGGGCTAACGGTTGGCCTCAATGATCTCAGAGGTCTTTTCCAGGCTTAATGACTCTATGATTCCATAAAATAGTGGGGTCAGCAAGTGCCAGCCCTTCTTGGGGTCTGCTTGGGTCCGGAGAGCATCTGCTCCTGCAGATTTCCTTTGTGCTGGAGCCTCGCGTGCCCCTTCATGACTCTCTGCTGCACAAGACAGCAGCCAGCGCCCTCCTGCAGCGTGGCCTCGCCGGAGCCAAGAAGGGTAGGGGTGAGCTCCGGCTCCCGGAGCTGCCTCGGGAAGCCTGCCCGCGCCGGGAAACGCGCCGGCACACGCGGAGCAGCGCCGGCTCCCGGGACCTGCGGTGAGGCGCAGCTCTCGCTCGGCTGATGGCTGAGCCGAGCTTGCCAAAGCAGGTAAAGATATAACCTGCAGCTCGCCGAGCGTGTTTGTGCAGCTCTCGGGCCGCGTCCCGGTGAGGCAGGAGGGCACCAGGCAATAACTCGCATACCTGCGCTGGATTGTGTAAAATGTGGCTCTGAGCACCCTCCTGCCGTGTTGCTGCTTGTGCGCGGGGTTTATTGCTCTCTGCCCCAGCAGTGTGTGCGTTGGTATTTTCAGGGTGCGGTTCATCACAGGTTTCCATGATTTATTTCCCTTCGCTTTGCTGGGGTTTCTGAAGCTTCTGAAGAGGCTTTTGAGGCTGTTAGAGGGAATCATACTTTTGTGCCTCTGCCTGTTTTGCTAGAGGAGGCTGCGTCCTGTGTGTCTTTGGCCTCAGGGTCACTCTGTCATAGCCACAAGGAAGAAAACTGCAAATAGGAAGGTTTTTTATGCTGCTGAGGCAAGGTCTGAGTGCTCTGTACTAGATCAGAATCCACCCTTCAATAGGATAGAAATTGTTTTTATTCCCAAAGACTGACACCCAGGACTCTACACTAGCCTGCGCTGGCCAAGCACTCACGGGCACCGCACAAGTATTGCTGAAAGCCTTACTTGCACCATCCAGAGAGACTGCTGGCCTCTTCTGTGGGACCCAAATCCATTGCAGAGGAGAGCCTAATGAGCAACAACAGCCAGCCCGATTCTTCAGTCTCAGTTCCCAGAGTGCTTGCGCCACCTACACATCCCACACAGCGCCTTAATTCCCCTGTGCCACCTCCACCTCCCGGGCTGATGGGGAGGCACCGAGGCAGTCAGTGAGTCAGCTGCAGGCACTCGGTGCTGCCCGTGGGTGCCTTGTAAGAGGCTAGGGGAGCGGGCAAGCCCTCCTCCTTCCCTGCAGAGGACTCCCAGCTTTATTTAAAAAGGCATGATTGACGTTAATAGCATGCACAGCTACCCGGAGGCTGCAAAAATCTGAAGGAAAGGATGCCGTGAGCCGAAAGGAAGCCGTCTGCAGTGGAGGAAGCATCATGTTGAGCTACTGCCCTCTGCTGCTGTGCGGCCCCGGACAAGGAGGTGGTGGGATGGATGCATCCATTTCCAGCAAAAGTTCTCGCTGGAGGCTCCCAGAGGCTGCAGAGCCAAAGCCGACGGAGCCTTCCACCCTGCCTTGCCTTAGGACTGGGAAGCTTCTCCCAGGTTTTTATTCAGGATCAAAGCAAACAGATTTGTTCAGCTTGTCCTGAACACTCGCTGTCAACCTAGGCAGCCTACGAGGAAGTAACTGTCATTTACTAAGATAAAAGGTTGCAATTTAATCACTAATTATTTCTTATCGCGCTTTGCTGGCCGGACACAAGCCAAAATGAACACAGGGCTGCCAAGAGGTGCTGCACTGGTGCCCGGGAGGATGGAGCCTCTGGGCACAGAGTCCTCAGAGCTTCTTGTCATGTGCCTGGTGCCCCTTCATGCCGTGCACCATCTCTGTCGGTCATGTGTTAATGAAACACCACTTTCTAAACAGCTCTTTGATCTGTTCTGCTGCTCTCAGTGTCTGAGATCAGTGTCTGCTGCTGATCAGTGTCTGAAGGCTGCCGAAAAGCCAGGAGCAGGGAGGGAGCTGGCAGAGGTATCAGCAGGAGGAGTTAAGTGCTCGATGAGCATCCAAGCCAGGCAGAGAAGCTCCTGCTGGGATGTCTCCAGGCCAAACTACAGAAGAATGCCTAGGAACAGGGAATACAGGGAACACATTTAGGATATAACAGCAGGGTCTAAGCAGCAGTATTAAAAGCAGAAATCTGTGAGGCACCTGAAGCACAACCTGGTTCCTAATTCAGCTCCTGATGATGGCAGGAAGCAGCATTTGCTGGATCTGGATGCAGGTTATCCCCAGTTCCAGCTGAGCTGATTGGCACACAAGGAGCAATGTCCACAAGTAGGTGGCAAATAGATGACACTTCCCTGCTGTCACAGCTTGTCCTGTTGCTGCCCATACCAAGAGGTGTGATGACACTTTATACCCCTCCCTGAGTGAGTAAACAACATAGGCCAGGAGAGCAGCTCAAGAAAACAAAGTTAGCAAAGTCTCTCCTCTTTGCCAATGCGTATAAAGAGAAATGGTCTCTGCTCTGCTCTGGGCTAAACCCCACATCCACCTCTACAGATTTTAGATAAATCCCTAGGCTCAGCTTTTCTTCTCTTTCTTGAAAGAAACAAGGATTTTAAAAGCCATCTGGAAAAATGTGTCGTCTTCTACGACAATGACCCATTGAATCAGCAAATTGTTTTTGTAGAATAGAAGAGTTTAGTTGAAGGGGCCTACAGAGATCATCTAATCCAACTGCACGTAAATTACTAAAATTAGACAAAAAATACAGTGGGGGATGGTTCTTCAGCAATAGTGGGTGAAATGTCTGTCGCTTCACATAGAGCAGAGTGTACGACTACAATCAGCACCCGAAACAAAGATCACAGACTACATCCCTGATGCCGCTGTTCTTTTCACTCCAGAAACATTATGCCCTAGATATACCATAATATTTTTTCAGCAAATTAGGAAAAAAAGTCTGTTTTAGTTAGCATATGTAATGCATTCTGCACACTGCTACTGTCAAAATTGTAACTGCATAATGAAATATAATTTGGGATGTAAAAATGGCATTTTAATATGCTCTACTCAGGGAGCTGAATTTGATATGTCATGCTGGCTTACTGGTAATTTACATTTCCCATTGGGCAAACTAAGAGACAAGTAGTCATGCTTTCCAGAAAGGTGTCAAGTCATACTCTGTCAAAAATGTGCTTTTCTAGGCTGTACAGAAAAAATGTTAAATTTTGCAATGCATGTCTTAATTCAGAGGAGATAACTGGAGTCACATGCTTTAGAACAAAATTACCACCATCAGGTGACTGCTAGAGGAGGCAGTCACTGTCACACCAAACTGGAAAAAAAGCAGGAATTATGTGCAAACCTTGCTCTGCTGCTCAGGGTGCCTCAGTTTGGGATCAGGCTTGGCCAGGGGCTGATGTCAGAGCAACAATTACTGGAGTTGCCCAGGATGCAAAGCCTTTGGAGCTACTGTTCTTAGTGGATAGCTTTAACCAGCCTTCCCTTTCTGCTAAAAGCTGGTTTCTCAGATGTGTGACTTAAAACCAGAGTTTCTGTTGACTGTCACACAGAGGAACGGGCCAATTACATTGGAGTAGCTGCCAGAATAGACCAAGACAGCTGAGCTTATGACTAAACACCTATTTCCATGAAATATAGCCTGGTTTCTGAATCAGGACCCTACTGATTTAGAAAAGAGCTGCTGTGCACAGCAGCAGACATGCAAAGGAGTCCAGCCACTGCCACCTCCATCCATAAGAACAGGTTGCAGGGACAGGGATCTGTCCCTGGGTGGTAGGAATCTCTTAACTAGGGCTGTTCTGTACTCAAAAGTGCCCCTTCACCTCCTGCAGTGACCCCAAGCCATGCCTGAGCCTCCCTTCAGCCTCAAAACAGACACTCAGGAAGGTCAAGGTGAAGTCAGGACTCGTCCACCCCAGCAGCAAATGCTGTACCCTGGGCACAGGGAGATGCCTCTCCATGCAGCAACAGCCACCTTCACTGATGGCATTTCCAGCACCAAAATCCACTCACAGCACTTCATCCTGATTGCTCCATGGCCAATTAGTGACCTTCCTAACAGGACATCATGTCACTTTATTTGCACACTGCTCCAGTCTCCAGGCAGCCCTGCAATGCCAGATGCTGACCTAAAGGAACCTTTATCATCTGCTCCTGCAGGTTCTGAGTGCTTCACAGGGAATCCTCTGACCTCTCTCCTTGGACTTGGAGCCTGGACTGACAAGTAACCCTTCCACACCTCCAGTTTTTTTGTTCTGCCTCATTTTTGTTTTATTTTTGGCAAGGAATAGGAAAAGCCTGGTTCCTCCTACAGATCTGTGTCAGGCCAGGCTCATCCTAAAGGTCCAACTGGAAGCATTTCCCAGGCTCTGGGACCACCCTTTGGGAGCCACAGTAACAGAGGAGATTTCTGTCAAGGGAAAGGAGTTTTGAAATTCTACCAGAGCATCTTGCCTGGAAAAAGGGAATCCCTGAATCACCACAGCTCCTGTGTTCCCTTTTTGCAATATCCCACCAAGAACGCTGGATCCCAGTGCTTGCACCAGGCTGGGTTGGAGCAGGGGATGGTGAAGGTGTAGGAGGCATATGTAGGAGGTGTATGGGGTTATGGCTCCCACCATCCACCATAAAGCTCCTGGCTGGCAAGTGGGGCTTCTCCATGGAGAGCCCAGTGTGACCCAGTGCTGCATGGCCATCAGACCAGCAGACCTGCCCTAGAGGAGCCCACCTGGCCTCTGACTTAGCCCAGCCACAAAGAGACACTTCCAATGGCTCAGGCAATATTATACAACCCCCTTTTGGAGTAAGTGGTGTGTTATCAGGCACTCATTACCCTGATTGGTTTAGCATTGCACTTTGGCTGATGCACAAAAGTCTCAGTCACACAAAGGTGCCAGTGTCACACTAGCTGCAGCTGAAACATTATATGAGGCTAACACAGGTAGAGGAGAGCATGGATCCCCTTGGAGGCTGGGACTGTCACACCAGGGGGCCTGCCAATGCTGCAGCTTCACTTCAGCATGGTGAAGGATTTAGGATCACATTTTTGGCCCCAGAGCCTCCACAAACTGGAGTGTCTGCTGCAGGGTGATCCACATGGCTGGGGTGGGTTACCAGCATGGGGAAAGGGCACGAACACCAAGCGTGTGATGAAATGTGTGTGTGCACATTCATCGACATTCAGTGGTCACAGACTCAGATCTGAGGCCAAAATGGAGGGGAGACTCTTGGAACATGTGACTCCTGGCCACCTATTTGTGTACTGCTGTAGGGCACAGAGACTGCAACAGCCACCACCAGCTCCATCAGCACCTGGGTTAGCTGGGATACCCTGGTGTGCCATGTCCAATGGAGCCCTTCCTTATCTTCCCTGCTCCCACTGGCTGTCCCTTTTCAAGTCTAATTTAACAGACCATGTGTTGAACTTCACCTGCTCCAACTGGGCCAGAAACACTGTGTGTAGGTGCAGGAAGTATAGAGATACAGTTCAAATTATGTTTTTTAATTCTGTTAGAGAAAGGGACCTGGCTGGGGATTACATGGGGCAAAACCATGGAGGTGAGGCTTTCTAATACTACTTCAAGGAGTATAATTTCAAGGAAAATAAGCCTGGCCCTGAGTTGTCCAGAGGTGGGAGAAGCAGAGAAGCAGCTTGCATGCAGCCTGTGTTCCTCTTCCAGGTTCCCTGCAGAGGGTGAGGCTCACTGTTCCTGCGCAGTTTTCCCGGATACCAGCTTGGAGCCAATGCATCCATGCTCAGTGGAAGGATTTCTTCTTGAGCTTCTGTCTGTGTCCAGACTGCAGTTCCTAGGACCTGACAGAAAATTATGAAACAACTGCATATAAAACCTCTGGGAAGAGGAGAGGAAATGGATTGTCACAAAATATATGTGAGAAAAGGAAGTAATTTTTCTTAGAAAATGGGGTATGTTGTCCCTCTGCAAGCCCAAGTGCACCTTTTCCAGTTAAGGCACTTTAATAGCAATGGGGAATTGTCCTATCCCATCTGCAGAGCAGCACCTTTGGACTTCTCCTTTGTTAATGGAACTGAGATTTCCCAGCCCCCAGTGATGACTGGAGTTTGTGGCCTGAGGAAAAATTCTTTATTCATGTGAAGACAACCCATCAGGTTCATTAAACTGAAGATTACATTGGCTGATGACAGAAAGAAATTAAATAAGGTTTTGTCTCTTTACTTCCTTATTTTTAATTGAATAATAGACAATTAATTTGATTGAAGCTAGTCACGTTAAACAGTTTCCTGAATATCATACTGAGAAATGTCTCATCCTGCAGTTTTCCCTGTCACTTCTTTGCCAGTGATTTTGTGGCAGTAACTTTGAGATGCCCACTAAGGTGTTGCTCCAAGATTGCCATGCCTTTACTTTTTTGGAGGGAGTGGTGGAAGGTAGGGATATTATCTTTATTCCATGTCTAAACCAGACCTATGCATGGTGGAAAAGCAAGTTAGTGTGACAGTGGGACAGCTCTGGTCCCAAGTAGGAGGGAAGAGGGCACAAGACCCAGGCTGCTCAGATGGAGAAGGTCCAGGATAAACATTGGCTGGACAGACACCACTCTCCTGTTTTTGTGCTTGTGCCCATGTTTGTCTGGGAAGTTTGCCTGGGCACATGAAAGACTTCCTGGAGGAAAACAGGCTGAACACTTTCCAGTCCACCTCTGCAGAGCCCACAGGGGAGGGAAGATCCTCAAGGAAGGCTGTCTGATGAGTTATGGACAGGCAGGACACTTCTTCGCCTCAGTGCCTCTGGCAGCAGCCGTGCCAATGCCCAGGCTGATCAGTCCTGGTGTGGAGAGGAAGCAGGAGCTCAGTGGAGAAGGAGAGTGGTGAGGCAGCTGCCCCTCCACCAGGCTCCCTCCCGGCCACAGAATGTGGAATACTGTTTTGCTCGGAGCACACATAGTTTGTGTGGGTGTAGATTTACATTTCGTTAAGAAAAATGAAATAAGGGGGCTGGTTTCAACTAGCCTGCAGTTTTATTATTTGCAAGGGCCTTTGCTTTCTTGTGATGCTTTACGTAACAGCCTTACACATCTGCAAAGTATGTAAAGCATTTCCACTGTTGGGAAAAAGAAAAAAGGGGACAATATTTCTGAAAGGTGCTGTCTCTCCTGGGAGGACTCAACATGGAATTTTTAGCTCCCAGCAGGCAAGAAAACTGCAAGGACCATGGGTCTACTCTCTATGGCAAACTTTCCGTAGGTGTATGGGACAGTAGAACACATTTCCTGAGATGACCACATGTCCAGGGATGACCACATGCCCAAGAACATAGTTGATAACAGATTGGGTTCAGAAAAAAAAAATGCTAAATGAGACGGGCTGAGTGGGAATAAAGGCAATTGGAAAGTGGGACATGAATCCTGATCTCAGGGGGAAAGAATGATGCAAGGAAGAACATGAAATTAAGAAATGGATAGAGCTCAGGGAGCAGGAGAGGTGCTGCCACGAGCAGCCTCTGAGTGGCTGCAGAACTACAGAGAGCTAAGCTGAGCTGAGGGCTACATTTTTGTCTGACATCACTTAGAAGATGTGAACAAGCACACTCCTTTAATGCTTATTATTACCCTATCTGATAGTGCAATGTATGTACATGTAAGGCTGTGGGAAAAAAAAAAAGGCAAAAATGTTATGAATGCCTCCAAAGAGGATTGGAATGAATGAAAAATGTCTGAAGCTGTTCAAGTGCAAAGTCTAGTGAATCAGCCCATCCACTTTTCTTTGACTTCTGAGTCTGGGTGTACCCAAACCACAAAGAAAAGAGGAAACAAAGGTGGAGTAGACATCGAGAAAGATCTTTCTGAAACTTGGCATTAAAATGTAAGGGCTCCCAATCACTGCTCAGCCCACGCATTGTGAAGCAATTGGAAAGGACTGGAAAATCACTGCATGGTGCCCTGAGATGCAGGGGGTGTTTTGCTTGTTTCTTTTCCCCAGGAGCTGCTCAAGAGTTGTATGACTTCTGGGAAATTGTCACCAAGTTCCTCTTTCACTGCAGTCTCCCTTAAAACAACCTGAAAAAACTACAGGAAACGTGAATGCTCGGTTCAATTCTGTAGCTCTGCTTCTGCTTTGGATTTAGTTTTCCTCCTTTGGAGGTATGGCACCAGTTCTAACACGGGGTCATCTACATTTTTATAGTCCGGGATAAGTCTCAGGCTAAGAGACTCCTTCAAAATAGAAACTTTAAACTTTGGTAGACAGAGTTTCTAAGTTTCTATCTTTTGGACATAATCCCTCAGGTAGTTCCTATAGTCAAGTACTTTGACCCCTGACAGAAGATCCCCAGTCCAAAACACCATTTGGTCAGTCTTGGTTCATCCGCTCTCAGCACCACAAGACCATCCCACTTTTCTGCCAGTTCCCATTCTAAAATCACCCTGTAAATGCTAAAATCCCCAGCATTTCTCATGCCACGCATCATCTGCGCCCACAACCCTGCAAGAGTCAGGTAGATGAATATGAATTTATGGAGTAACTTAGGCATATTCATGCCTTCAAAAAAGGTTGGATCCAGTGTTTTCCTAGACCCTTTACCAAATCAGCAGAAAGGCAAGAACAGTCTGTAGGTGCATTATTTCATAGGGGCCCTCTGCCCTGACTCTGCTCCTGTCCCACAAACCTGGTGATCACCAGGCAGCACAGGGGCAAAGGAACCCTGATCCAGGAGATGGGGACAGCCACCAGCCTCTGAAAGCCCTGCTGGGGTGACCATAAGCCTGGCAGACGTTATGCAAGTAGAAAACTTATTTCCCCTGTTCCCTGCCAGTGCTGCAGCCTTCTGAGGACAAACATTGCATTTTCCAGCAAATTAAGAAGGTGATACTTCCTCTGCGGATTTCTTTAGATATCCAATATAAATTGCATGTTGACACACCCTGCACTGCTGCCCCCCATGATGGGACGTTGATCTCTTCCTTTCTTTGCCTGAACATCTCCTTGGCTGGGAGCCATCTACTAGGAGCCTTTCCTTCTTTTAGCTGTGCTTGATTCTTTCTCCTGTTTGATCTTCTCCTCTTTCCTTCTGAAACCTTTACCACTCAGTAGCAGTATTTGCATTATCAATCAGTCTCGGGTCTTTTTACTGCTGCCTATCTCCATTGTTCCTTATCACTCTTCATTACTTATTCATATTTTTATGCTCTATAGGAGTCAGAGATCACTACCAGAAACATGCCCAGACAGAGGAACAGTCCATCATCTGAGGTCCTTATAATTGAAATGGTCAAGATGGACAGATGGCGCAGAAGGACTGACCACTGTGCTTACACCCCTCAACTGGACCACACAAGATTCCTCCTTGTCCCTGATTGAGGTTTCTCCTCAGTGTGACACAAGCAACATCTCTTGCTTTCACAAGCAAGCACCAGGGAGCTGGAGGAGTCCTCTCCCTCCCATGACCACTTCGCACTACTGTCCTCCTGGCCAGGAGCTCTGTCCGGTTCTTCTGATTGGGATCTCCATCCCAGAATTAGTGTGGTGCAACTTATTCACTGTTCAAAAATGATTTGCAGGGCACAGTTTTTACCATTTGACCCCCGTGTCACACAGCCTTGCCCCATTGTGCACACATTCTATTCTTTTGCCAAGAAAATGGCAATTTTTCTTCACTGAAGGGATAAAAGCAAAAATTTGCTCCCAGAGACAAAGGTGAACTTTTTTTGTTCTTTTTTTTTGCCCCTTTCTGTAATGCTGGCACCAAGCCAATTCACTGTGTTTTACTTTCTTTCCTCTGTATGTGTGAATTTTTATATAATTTTTTTTTTTTTTTTTTTTTTTTTTGCACAGCTCCAGAGGAAAAGGATTTCACAGCCTTAACATCCTGCCTGCTTCTGCATACTTTTGAATGCTCTTTATTAAAAGCCAGCTATTTATACACAGGAACAAAGTACATTCCACTAACCCCTTGTGGCATAACTCCACATGCTGACTGCTAAGCCCTGGAAAGGTGTATTGAATGTATGACAGAGAGCTTTTTATAGGGATGGAATACCCACTGTACATCAGCTCAGGAATACCCTTTCAAAATTCTCTTTGCTATCATGTCTTTGGAAATATGAAAGGCAGACCTTTCAACAACCTCATTCTCTCTGACTCTAATCTTGATTGTGTTGAGAGGGACAGGTGCCAGATAACTGTATTGGTGGAAATGAAGATAAGAAGGCTGTGCATACCATAAGCAGTTGTACTGCTTGAATTATGGCCTTGGACAGATGCAGTGACAATAACAGAACAGCTCTAATAGGAGAGTGGTTCATTTACCTGCCCAGTATCTTTCAAAGACATCAAATTGCTCTTCATCACTGTAAAATTCCTCAGGACATAAAATGAGTCAAGAACAAGTGTGTTATCTCAAAATCACCCCTCTGACAATGCAGCACAGTGGGCATCTCACAAGGGGAGGTTAATCTAAGTGATGCCTCTGTGCAGCTCACAAAAGGGACTGGGGCTGAAAACAAGATGTCAAAGCAACCTTTCAGCTGAAGAACAGAAGGATCCTTCAGAGAGGATTTGGGTGTTTTGGGTCTGTCTACTGTTGGAATACCTTTAAGACAAAAGGTTGGTGCCCAAAGTGCAATTCAACATTTTTGCTTTGATTGTCACCTTTTTTATATTCCCATCAAAGGATACATGATGCCCCCTCCAGTTCACAGCTGGTACATTGGTTTCAAAACCCACTGAACTGCACTTTTAATCTTGGTGGAAGCTTCCTTCACCTGCCTTCCCCAAAAGTGTTTTACTGTATGCACAGCTGTGACTGCAGTTCCACATGGCATTCACCCACCTGAGTGTTTTCTCTGAGACTTCAGGGAAAAAAAGCTGCCCACACAATTGTGTCTCCACAGAGCATCAAGGCTCTGGTCTCCAGGAGAGGATTCTGGTGAGAGCACATCATGATTTTCACTGTCATGGGGAACAGAGCAGGTACAGCATGTCATTTGAAGTCCAAGCCTCTAAGGACAGAGATGTCATCCCACCTCATTTGTAGAGACTCTGATCAATGCGTTGCCCAGCTTTTGTTGTTCCTCCTCGTACTGTGCTGGCACAGAATGTTTCAGAAAGCCTTGGCAAAAGAGAGCAGGAAAAGTAGCCCTTCTTAACCTAGTTTACTCGACAGTTTCCATAACAACTTGACACAGCTATTTATAACACAGGAGAATATCATTTGTGTCTCATCATTTTTAGAACCTTTGTTGCCATATCAACCTCAGCGCCACGTAGCAGAGCACAGCCCCATTCAATTCTCTCATATGCTCAGAAAGAAACTTTCAATGGATTGAGATTCAGTTGGTCTCAGAAGGACCCTTGAGAGGCCTACATGTCATTTAAAGTATGATTCAAGCCCTAATTTAAATGGATTTTTTTCCTGTGTGACCTAGCTGCCGCAGCTGGGTGGGATCAACTGCAGTGGGAAGCAAAGACGAGGACAGAGTGAAAAAGCAGACCAGCATCCCCATTGTCTGGGGAGGCAAAACATGAGAAGGATACGGCAGCTACTTACTCTCTCTGTGATAGGTGAGGAAGGAAAAAGTGATTTTGAAATGTCAGAGTTTCAAAGGCTTGGTGTTAGCATTCCTCAGTCTGCTTTTTGAAAGGGAGACTGGGTGCCAAGGAGTTCCAGCAAAGAGCAAGGTCAGGATGCAGTGAAAGCCAGCATGGGTAGAAAAGTGGCAGAAGACAAAAGCCAGGGGAGACACTGTGCTCCCAGAGGAGGGGAGGAATCCTCCTTCTGTGGTCTCAGGTGCTGCTCAGTCATGGATTCATTGCCCACAATGCCAAGCACCAGAATGCAACCTTGAAGGAGGCAGATAACCGCAAAGCATAACTGAGGTGGGGATTAGGTGTCTCCCACTGCCTCTCTTTGGAGGATGCAGTGGTGCTCAGGCACTCAGTTAAGTCCTTATAGCCAAGTGAAATGAAGCTGGGCCTCAGTTTCTCTCCAAGGCTGTTCTCCTGGCTCCTGCTGTCAGGTCCAGCTCATCACTTGCACAGCCACACCTGGTCTGGGGGAGTTCAGCTCTGCCAACCGATGACACCAGATCTGCCCTTCCAGGTCAGAATAGAATTAATTTTAAAATACTCAAGCAATGTGCAATCAGGAGTATCTATAATCCACCTGACACCTTCGGCTGACTATGCAGCACTCGAACAACCCTTTGACTGCACTGCTTTGTGTCACTCACACTTCCTCCTCCTGCTGGGAGGTGCCAGGTCTGCTGCCTGTGCCCTGACACCTCACTGTCTCAGCCTGCTCTGCTTGCCACTTTCCCAAGATGCTTCTCTTTAACATAGGTGTCCCCCATCTCCCCTCTTTCTGAGATCTGAAGGTGTCTATGTATTCCCTGGAATAAGCATTCATTTGTCAGAGCAAATTTCATACAAATAAGGCAACCACTTGATGCAGTGCCAGTGACTTGGCCTGCCTTCCACCAGCAGAAATACACACAACAGCATTTTTAAGAAGCAGCATGGGTTCCTGGTTTGCATTAGTCATATTGTTCTATCTCGTTTTAATCATCTCAGTATTTCTAGAGGGTCTCCAGCGAGGTTGAGAAGTGTGTTAGCAGCTCCAGCACAGCTGGGTTTAGCTGCCTGTGTCAGCAGAAGAGAATCTTGGCCTCAGGGATGTGTTTTATCATGTAGCAGTGCTGAACACAGACTCTCCAGCTTTATTAACAGCAGCCCTGTTATTTAACATGATGTTCTACCAGCCCCTTGGACTGGGGACAATAGGAAATGGCACCTACATGTTTAAATCTGTGGCACGCTGGACTGTTTGAATGTGTGTGATTCATTGTCAGACAGTGCTATGTCAGGCACTGCAGGCAAAATACAACAGACGGGGTGTGCATCATCTATATGTGTTCTACACATAAGCTGTTTGAAATGCATCCTGCCCAGCCTCTGCTTGCAGAAGCCATCAATGAGCTCCATGTATCTTTTAAGGCATTCTTGGTAAGGTCTTGGGAAGCGCCAGCCTGGTGCTTTTAACCATAACCCCAGAGGCTTCGAGGAGCTGTCTCCTGTCATTCCTGCAGGCACTTGGAGGTTGGTTGGTTGGCTACTGGAAGGAAACAGCTTCAGGTACGTTCTGACAGAGGTCATTTGATTCCTAAACCCAGCAGTTATCATCCAGAGTTCATCAAAGCCAGAAGGTTTTGGAGTTTTGGGGTTGTTTTTTTTTCCGCACCAACAAGTATTAGTTTAGCCCTGACAAATCTGGGAAGCCCTGGAAGTTTGAAACTTGCACTGCTCACATTCCTCCAGCATCTGTCTTGGCTGATTGGTATTCCTGGATTTCATTTCTCTCCCCTCTCCTCTAACTGCTGCTCAATTTGCAGGAGAATTGATACTATTTAAAGTCACTGAATTCAAGGGGAAAAGTTTGAAAAACTGTCTCCTGAACACATTAGTGTTTGCATTGAAATTGTAACTCTGAAAGTGACATATGCTGAAAACTTGTGCCTCACCCTACAAAAGGACCAATAAAAGACTTTTGTAACTTGATTTGCTTTATTCAGACTGTATCGCCAGTCCTGGAACAGAAATGATCCTAAGGAACATGTGTGCAATTATTCCTTTAGCATCCTCAACCCAAACACACGTGCCTCGTTCTTGAGAAAAACATGTCCTGGGAGGAGACTGAGGCAAACTACTCACTTCTAACATCACTCTGAAAGATTGAAATTCTCTGATCCAAATTAGGATTTTTTCAAAACCTGAATAATGCCTGCAAACTAAGCAAAGGAGATGTGTTAAAACCTTTAAGAGTGTTCCCTGGTACTTCTCAGTCCAGCAACATGCTCCCTCTCTATTGCTGTTAAGATAGTGTCTTGTTCTCTGCTACTTGCTTTCAGTGTGAAATTAGACCTTACATGGTACTTCTTTTTGTACTTGTCTGCAGAAAATGATTCTCAATTTGCATTCATATGACAGTGATAATCATCATTTTAAAGAGAAGTCCATTTGTCTGAAAGCTGTGGCAAAATCACAGCCCTTCCCTCAGCCCTCCACGACAGACAGGCTCCTGCTCAGGGCATTCACATGGTCACCATTTAATCCAGTTTTTCCTTTCTCCCAGCCTGGCCTTCCTGGCCCTGCTGGGTGCTAAAAGCCATCCCAGAGAGCCTTTTCTTTGGGAAGCCTTAGGGGAATGTGGGGGAACTCTAGCCCCTGTATCACCTCACAACATGGGATGTGCCCTCCCTGCCATGATGGGCCACCATGTAGAAACTTCAGAGACACCAAGCCCTCTCCACCTGTTCCTGACCAAAAATCTTGTCCATAAACCTCCCAGATCTTGTGATAATTTCCTCTCTGCCCACCTTGGCCCTTTGGTGCCTTCCCTCCTGCTGCACATCACACCCAGCCTAGAAAGGCATCATCTTCCAGCCAGAGCTGCACAGGTTCCACCTGCCAGCCTTTGCCCTTGCTATCTCAGCTGGACTCTGTTTCTTTGGCTTTTCTACACCTAAAACAAAGAAACTGCTCCAAATGCCAGGCCAGGGCCTGTTACACTGTAATGTGCTCCATCCCATTTATTTTACAGCACTTTAATGCCTCTCTCAGTTGTCTCGCTACAGAGACTTCAGGCAGAGTGGAGCCATGTTCCTTAGCAACTCACAGTACACATGACAAAATTAACCCAAACACTTTTGTTTATTAACTCTTAATAAGGAGCAAACAAAACAGCAACCTGAGAGTTTCACAACAAGAATGCTTTCCATTTTGGGTGAGTTACTAAGATTACAGACGACAATGTTATCTTGGGTGTTCTGCGGGATTTTTTTAGCCCTTTTGTGAAGACCTATTTGAAGCACAGAAGTCATCCTCTCCCTCCCCGGTGCCTGGTGTTTCTATAATGGAAAGACTCTATGTATTAATAGAAAAATTAAAAGACTACTGGAGCTAATGAGCTCTAGCTGATGCCTGCTTGGCACTGCTCAATCCAAGTTTGGAGGATGGAGATGTGAATGTTATCCCCAGACACTGGACAAATTGCAGGGGAAGGGTTTTCAGTCTGCTGGGATTTACTCCAGGCTCTTCAGAAAATGTGACCTTATGTTACTCTTCCCCTATACTCCAACCCTTGAAATACAACCCTGCTTCAGAGAGAATTTATGAGAATAAATGTATTAACACATACAAAGCAGCACAGGCTTAATTTGAAGAGATATTTAAGCAGCTAACTACATCACACTAATATCAGCAGCAATCAGGTGTCTGAAAATCTGGTGTTCAGGTGCTCTGGAGCTAGATCTGTTCCTGAGGAGACAATTGAGGAAATCACTTGTGGAATATGTTGGTTTATGTCCATCATAAAAAGGGACCAGATGTATTCTTTTTATGGTTCCTGTCGTGTGGAGTTTAAAAAAAAATTATTTGCTTTTCAAAAATATGTAAAACTTGCCAGGCTTTACCAAAGGATGAAAGCCCCTTGCTGTCTCAGGAAATTTGGATGAAAGGCTGCTGCCAAGAATTTCAGGCCTAGGAAAGACTTCTACAAGATTATTTCCAGATATGAAGCCCTTTTCCTGCTGTGCTGCTGAGCCCTCCCTGTCCAACACTTCGTGGCAACTGCTGATAATGAAAGTGCTGAGGCTCCCTCCCAAGAACTAACCACACCAGCTGAGCCAGGCAGCCCTTTCCGGCTTTTATGGAGAAGAATAAGTGACTTGGGCATTCTTGTGAGAAACTACTGAGACACCAGCGACAGCATCTACAGGTTTTTATGGAAGCAGAATGCAGATTCTTATCACACTCCATTTATTTAGCAAGCAATGACAAATGAATTCCTCGGAAACTTGCTCCTGGTAATCCCAGAGCGCTGAGTGCACGGTGGTCAGAGGCACGTACTCCAAAGGTCAGCTCTTCCTGAGGACAGCTGATGGAAGGGGTAGTAGGGAGGTGAGGGAAGCAGAGGGACTGGAAGGGGAGCAGGGAATGAGGGAGAAGGTCCACTTGCCCTCTCAGCTCTGCAGCTGGGCTCAGACTCTTTGCTGAGTTTCTGCCCAGATGCAAGTGAGGAGGTACAGGCTGGAGGATGCTGCCAATACACCCTCACTTGATGAGATGTGGTGTATAAACAAACAGGCTCTAAGAGCCTGACAAGATTGTTTATCTTATCTTATCCAGGCCATCCTCTGTCCTACACAAGAATTTTTCCTTTTTGTACATTTTCAAGTATGCTAAACCTCAGTGGCTACAAGCATTTCCCTAAGGAAGTCTTTCACAAGTGGCTTGCTTTCCCTGCCAGGAGGTCTTGCACAGACTGCAGTGACAGCCCCATGGCTGGGTGTTCTCAGCAGAAAAAGAAGAGGGGTGGGTTCAACTATACAGGGGATTCCTGCTAAAACTAATCTGCAGCCTTGCCCACCTCGTCACCCAGAATTGCTATCACATCCTGCAGTGTATCACAAAAATTTGTCCTATCCAGCCACATGGAATAGGCAATGGCCTCACTGTTTTCCCCTGAAATTTGCCATCTTTGTACCACTACGGCCTTGGCACAGTCCTGCTGTGATTTTTCCTCCATGGAAAACCAGGCCAGCTTTGCTCCTACATCTCAGGTAAGAACATGTCCCTCCTTCCCCTTGTCTTCTCTCTGAGCTTCACATCCCCTGTGGTTCTTGACATTTGAATGAAGACATCTCTGGGGAACATTAGGCTGGGGAACATTAGGCTCAGGTTTGCTGCCTGTCACTAAAAAAAACTTGGCAAAATTGAATGAACATGAAAATCAAACCTGAGGAAACTTTCAGCTTATTCTCTCCAGGACTGACATGTCTATGTTGGCACAACAGAGCTCTGGCCACAGCTGAAGGCTACACACTGACTTAGCACTTCTACAACGGCAGCTTCAAAAGCTTGAGGCTTTGGCTCTTTTACTGAGGACAGAAAGAAATAATGACCACCTCTCCCTGATACAGGCAGGGCTGCAGCTTTCTCAACTCAGCTGGATGCTTATCTCAACTGGTAGCTGCTTGTTGTTGAGAGTTGATGCTCTATGACAGAGCAGGAGAATCAAACTCTGCAGCTTTATCAACCAAACTTGGTATTGATTTTCAACCTCTCCTGGCCTCCACAATGTGAAATGAGACCATTTAGATGTGGAGCCATCCATCTGTCCATCCATCCATCCATCCATCCGTCCATCCATCCATCCATCCACTCTGCTGTTAAGTGTGGTTCCAGCAACAGAGAAGGGGCAGACAGGGCTCAGGATCTCAGCCTTGAGATCTGCTTCTGCTGGTGCCAGCGTGCACAAGCTCTGAAGAGAGAGTTGAGAGGGTAATTTACAAGCTGTCCAGTCTGTTTTCTTGCTCAGCCCCCTTACCATCCCCAGCAGAGAAGAGGAGGAGCAAAATATCCAGCCACTGTTCTGCCCCAAAATCAGCATTTGAGGAGAGGAGAGGAGAGGAGAGCTCTCTCTGAAGTGTTGCTGAAGAAAACGACAGGATAACCTGGGGAAAGGAGGGAGCTTCCCCCAGAATCAAAAACACCTTGCCCACATCCACTCATCAAGGTTTCTTTTCTTTCTATTTTTAAATTTTTTCCCTTTTTTTTGTGCACTTTCTCCAAGAGGAAATCTGGAAGCTGACATTGCCTCGAAATCTCATTTTAAGCTTTCCCCACTCCCAATTTATACAGTTTTTTCATCCACAGCTCCCTCAGCCACACCCATCTAACTCTGTGCCTTGCAGCAAGAAGACTTGGACACACATGAAGGCAGATTTAACTACTGGCTTTGATAGTTACAGGGTCTGCTTGTGCAAACTAGGCTTAATACAAAGGTTCCTAATGAAAATTTGTATCATCCAGGTCCCTCTTGGCATAGACAGCAGCTACAGATGTCCCCCTTGGCCCAGCTCAGAGGGACATTTGCAATCTTGGTTCACACTCTCCTGCCAAACCCTTGTCTTGTAGAGTTTGAGGAGTGCTCGCATGTTCAAGCCACCCCAAGCACATTTACGGTCTCTTCATCACCAAAACTGTTCTGGTGAAAATGCCCTAAACCAGTGATAAATGTGCCCTGGGACTGGGTAGATTATTCTCCTCCACCCTTTTCCTTTCTTTTCCTTTCTTTGTCCCAGGGCACTGGTCAGCTCTGGCTCACCACCCTCAGACACGTGCGTACACAGCCGAGCCAAGAGGGGAAATGAATCATTTGCAGTGGGAGATCAGGATTGCAGGATTCTTATCTTGGAAAAAAAAGCATGCACATCTCCAGGAGCCTGGTGGAGGAAAAAAATCTTGGCCAGGTCAAGTACTTCCAAACAAGATTTCTTTGGGGTCAGGAGCAAGACTAGTTTCATATTCATCATGATCTTCCTTGCAAAAAAAGAAATAAAATCAACCTATATACCAACCTTTTCAACTGTAAAATAGGCAGACTGGGAATAGGGAGATGGGAAAATCCCTACAAGATCAGTAGCTCTGGGCCGGATATCCTCTGTGTTGTGAACTTCAGGAATCTTTCAGATTCCCAAAAGCTGGCAGGCTGCAGACATTGTATCAAATTGGATTACATGGCTAAGAATTCCTGATCTGAATGTCATTGTGGCTGCTGTGTACAAGCAAACACTATGTAGACCACGTTCTGAAAACCCAACAGGTCCTCTGAGAACTTAGAGCTTCTCAAGGCAAAATTAATTAAGAAGTAATGAACTAAGCTTTTGATACCACAGTGGAAGTGTTGCTGCAGGCACAAACACTAAGAAAAGGGTGCTTTTGACTGATTTTTAATTAGAATTTAATAGTGCCCTGAAGTTACATCTCTCATTTAAAAAAAAAAAAAAAAAAAGCTTACCTAGCTCTATGTGATGAACAATTCAAATTAGATTTTAACATATGCAAAAAACTGTTCTGAAAGATCTGCATGGGAGTCATAGAGATAGTACGGGTTAAATCCTTGACCCTTTACAGTAGATTTTTCTTTAACTGATCCATCAGCCAGTTTGTTTGCAATTAAACATTGGAATTAATAGAGTTTAAAGGAAGAGTACTGAAAAGCCATGAGAAATGCAGGCTTCAGCTGAGGTTAATTAGCACAGCCCATTGATTTTAACCACATTAACTATCTCACTGGAGTGTGCAGATTTTAACTATACACAATATTTCCAAGTCACGGCCAGTCCCAAGTCCCCACTCAGCCTGGATGGCCTCTCACTCCCCAAGATGTCCCATTAAATATTGCTCAGCATATACAAGCCTGAGGGAATCTGCCCATAAAGTCATCTAGATTGCCCAAAACAGCTCGAGCTGGAAAACAGAGTGCATCAGGGTAGCTCCACGGGCTCCTGGGGTGGCTTGGCCAAGGTTTGTACCCCTAAGACATTTGCAGATATGCTGCTGCTGCTGATAGCATCGAGAAACCCATCTGAGCAAGAGCCCACAGGGTATGGCCCGAGATGAGTTGCTGTGAGAGGAGGCCAACAAAATACTTTCACTCATCCTGAGCAAACAGCTCCTTTCACTGCATTGTATGTAGGGGAATATTTATACCACGGAAATCTAACTTATTGTTCTGTCTGGAATGCTGCACTTCCCTCAGTAAATGCCCCCCCCTCAAGATGAACAACATCATGCAACACTAAGCAGTAAAATTAAATAATAAACGTGGTTGCCCTCAAATGCAGAGGTTACCATTGAGCTGCTTTTCAAATGCATCTCAAACTCATTCAGAGGCACGACACAGCTGCTTAGATGGTTATAAACAAAGGAAAAACTCCATCTTCATCTTACAGCATCTGGTTGTGACGGAGCCTTTCCCACGGTTGAGCAGAAGGGAGAGGAGCTGTCAGTTCACACAAAATCACACCTTCTGCCCAGGACAAAGGGCATTTGGGTACCTAATGTAAGTGCCATGGTTGTTTCTCTCCACTCACTGTACCTAAGCCTCGCTGTCCTGGATAATAAGTGACCTGAATCATTCACAGATCCTTTGCAGCCACACTGGCAGTGTACAGTGCCAGCAGCAGGCTGGGTACAGCCCACGAGCTCTGGTCTGCCATGCTCAGGTGTCTTGTCTGCACATTTCTCTAATCTTTAGGACTTCATTAAGCATAGGAGGAGCAATAAAAAGTGGTGCTTGTTGTGGTTTGGGGTTTTTTCCTTGCTTCTTTTTAATTACAAGAATTTAAAGGTAGCATAGAAAGACCATGCCAAGAAAATATCTCTCCTCAGCAGTTCCACATTAGTTAAGCACTGGTTCTGCAGCTATTGAAAAGCAAGCTTGCACCTTCTCATTGGTGGGACCATAGTCCATCAGGAAAGTTTCTGTTTACACATGGGAGGAAACATCCTGTTGCCATCCTGCCCTTAGGACACAGCACGGGGACAGGTGTTGATGTAGCTTAAATGTCTAGGCTGTAATCTCTCCGTGTGACCCCTGGCAGGTTGCATTCCCAAAGACAGAGGCTATCCAGGGATGAGGCAATGGGCAGGATGAGAGTTTCAGGTCATGGGAAGGTAATACATGGGCAGATAATCCAGGCAGTGCTGGGCAGGAAGCTGAAGTTTGTTCTGTTTGATGGGATGCTGTGCATTTGGTTTTTGTGGCAGGAGATCATGCTTCACCTGGTTGTGTGATACATGGAGCCTTTCCCCACTTTCAATCCTGTTATATCAGTATCTATCCCTATCTGTGGTGAACTGCCTACAAATACATTTCTAGAGACAGTTTTTGGTTTTACAGCCATGGGACTTTTCCACTCTGCATTCAGATTTGATGCTGAAATAGAGGCCCTGATTTTCATTCAGACAAACTCTGTCTCAGTGCTTAAACAGACCCATACCAGTCCCAAACTTTGGTAGGCTGTTTATTTTAATCTTCAAGATCCCAGATCACTCCTCTGACCCTTCTCCCAGCAGTCCTTGGCTGTTTTGCTCCTTATTCAGAGAATCACAGAATACCCTGAGCTGGAAGACACCCACTGTAACTCCAACATCATCCAGTGCAACTGTTCGTGCCAGCCTCGCAAACTCTGCTATTTACCAAGGAAATACAGGGCACCCCAGCAAACAGCATTGAGAGCAGAAGCATCTAGAACCCTGGGTAACTGAACTATCAAGGTGAGTCCTTTGGGAACAGAGAAGGACATGGGTATAAATTTGACCTTGGGATGCTTCTATGTGGCAAGAACAGCTGGGAAAGCTTGTGGGTGAATCAGCCTCTTTTGGTGTTTATTGCAACCTCTCATCACTGGTTTGTAATTTCTGCTTAGCTCAGACAAGGAAGAATGTATGGGGGCTTGACAGGCAGATAGTGATAAGAGCTCCTCAGCGATTACTCTGCATCACCCCCAGCACAGTGTGTTTAGAGTGACTGAAGTGGGTGTTGTTTCAAAGGGGCAAAGCAGCTCCTCAAGCAGTTTTATGGCTTTGTAATTTATTTACCAAGGCAAGCTCAGGTCAGTCACACTATCAGTTTCTTTTTTAATGAGGTGCTGTTTATTTTTCACTCTCATGTTCTGGATGGACTGAGACACAAGGAGGTCAAACAACTTCTCCATGAAGTCTCCAGGGCTCCCAAAGCGAAGTCATTCTGCCTTTTAATGTGTTAAGCAAGGAGCTTGACTTGAAATCAGGAGAATTGCAAACATGTTTAAAGGTGCTTAAAAACCTTCCTAACAAGGAGCCTACATGAGAGCCTTGGTTTTCTGTGTACTGTTGAGTTTTAACACCTGTGCAGCTCCACTCATTTCTGCCAAGTGTCACGGCCGGCTGAGGTGATGTAAGGATATCCTTTGGGGAGGGCCTGCAAAAAACCACTTTTCATTAGCTCCACTACTGATCTGGATAAATTCAGACACTCACAATTTTCCAAGTCTGAGATAGAATCTCCTAAACTTAGCCTGGAGTTTTCTTCTTCAGACCTGGGCACTTGCCTTTCTGTCCAAATATACCAAATGGAAATACTGATTCTCTTTCCACACCTTGCATCCTCTTTAAAACTGGTGCAACAGACTGGGGAATTGAGAGATCTTTTGATGGAGGCTTATTTCAAAAAGAAACCGTTTTTCTTCTCCCCTTTCTTTTTGCAAAATGAGCAAACCCAGTCTGAGACTAAAATAAAATCTCTTCAGATGCTCTTGCACACCCAGGTCATTAAAGTATCAGGTGACAAATAATAGAGACTGGTGTCACTTATGGTGGCAAACCACAGAACCAGCACTCAGGTCTGTGCAGTGGTGGTGCCTGTGGGCCACAGACATGCACGATGCTCGGTGCTGCACAGCAGCAAACCCGCAGACAAGTTGCTGTGCTCACCTCTGAGGCACATGGCCACCCCAGGGATCTCCCAGTTCACATTTGGCTGTCCAGGCCTCTGCCACAGGTACAAGAAAATTAAGGGGCTTAAGTTCATAGCAAATGATCTAACTGGGTAAGGCACAAGAATAAACCATGGGGAACACAGGTGAGATGACCAGGGTCATCCACTTGGGTCCTGTGCGTGTCCTGGGGAGGTATCATTAAAGATTTACCCCGTGGTTTTGCTCTTCCACCAGAGCCTGCCTTCAGCCAAAGCTGGAGACAGACACAGAGCTGGATGCACCCTTCTGATCTAGCTCATCCTTCAGGTTTCATGTGAGGTAGCTCAGGTCCTTCCCACAGAGATATCTCAGCTCTCACATCAGCAGTTAAGGGGCTTGCAGATTTTGCAGGTTGCTCTTGATTTTCTTTCTCTTCTGTTTCAGGGAAGTGCCCAAATGAGCAGGCCCTGGATGGTCCTGGGAAGGGGGGTCTCAGCCTCTCCTCTTGGAGCTGGTCCAACTTGTGCTGCTAGTTAGCTGTTCACTGGAGCAGGAACCTATAGCTAGACTTTCCCACATTATACACGAGTGTCCTGACTGTGGGGAAGGAGAGTCCATCTTCCACTTCTTCTCTCTGGTCTGGTGAAGCTTTAATTATTTATACCACATGGAACAGCCTCAGTAGGAGACTTTGAGACCAGACCCCAGAGGATCTAACAGTTGGATGCTCACAGCAGGTTTTCAGGACATGGGAGGCTCTACATAGGAAACAGAAGTTCAGTCTGGGTTTCCAACAGCCTGAGAGAGGGCTTAGACCAGTGCCATCTGTTTCGAGTGCAGAACACTGGTGTGCTGAGAAAGCTTATGGGCTGTAGCCACTTACAGAGCTTCTTGCACCCTGTAAATTTAGAGGATGAACTCTTCGTCAAATCAGGAGAGAGGACGGACTTCCCGTTTGTTTCCATGGGCTGGGAAGTCATCGAGCAGGATTTAGGCATGATCATTTCAGCCAAGCCAAGGTTTAGGCAGGTTTGTATTTATCAGGGTTACAGGAATGAAAACACTCTGGCTGGGTGGGGCAGATACCCCACGTCAGACACTTAGACACCTACCTACCTTTAGGAGTTAATCTGCAATAACTCCACAACATAAAGATGCAGAAATGCTATTAAAGTGATTGGGAATATATAGTTAAAACAAAGAGGAGGGACAGACATACAGGTACACACAATGCAATCTTCCTGCAGCATAGCCTGTTCTTGGGTTGTATATCACAGGGAGGGGTTTTATTAGAGCTCATTAAATTTTAAAGCCTTAATGGCACCTTCTGTGCTGTGTGATTGGTACAAAAAAGGAGAGCTTGGGAAGGCACTGATGCAGCAGGACAGGAGGCACCTCCACTGCAGTGCTTGTGGCTGGGAGAGAAGCTCCCGGCTGCCGAGCATCCGCGGGATTAGCGTGACACCGTCTGGCCAGAGTCGGCACCTTCAGCTCGAGGCTGGAGCATCCCCGGGCTGGCAGAGCCTCGGCCGAGAAGCAGAGAAGATTTGCGAGGTGAATTAACTGGTCCTGACGCCTTGCAGGAGAGCGTGGGAGTGTGACAGTCAGGAGCAGCAAATACAGCAAAGTACACAGTACAGCAAAGTCGGCGTAACCAAGCTGTAAGCAACTCAAAAATTCAGATTCTCACTTTTTAGTAGTTGCTTCTGTTGCAGCTAAATGTGCTTGCTGGGTCTACTGTTCTGCTTTTTCTTCTTTCTCTTCTCTCATTTCCCCCACACTTGGCTTTTTTTAAACTTCAACACTTTAGCAACTAGTGGACACATTTTCTGCTTCCACATTTTCTGTTTCCACTTCTTTTTCACCTCCAGCCACAGTCTGCAGGCCAGGTGAGCCACACAACCTTGGGGCTGCAGGAGTAATGGCCAGGGGCAGGAGGAGTCAGTTGCCATCGGGTCAATAAAGCTCCTCTCAGGTGGATGTTCTGTGCATGGCTTGAACCTTTGCATTTAGAAACAAATAATCCATCTGTAAGGCTTACTACTACTACTATTATTATTACTATTACTATTATTATTATTACTTTTTTATTTTATGGTCATCAGGACTGAACTTTTCAAAACATGTTTAATGGTGTTGCACATCTGAAACTCAGACTCCTGGGATGTCAAAGGCCTAAATGCACCTGGGTCTCTCCTCTCGGAGCCATACATACACAGCTGTAATCCGAAACTGTGTATGCCTGCATCGAGGTCAGGGAGACAGCATAAGAGCTCATTTGCCTGACTCACTAACTTCCTTGCCAAGAGAGCATGAAATTTTCATGGCACTGCAAAGTAGCTGATCCACAGCCTCTTAAATGTTGCTGCTCCAGAGATTTTATACCCAGAAAGCACCCTGAATAATTGATCTGCTTTTGGGATGTCGGATTATTTATTTATTTATTCATTTATGGTGGTGGTGGTGGTTTAGGAAAAATATATTGACTAGGCTGGAGAAAACGAAGTCTCTATAAAATCTTGGGTGGGATGAGACCACATAGCAGCCCTAAAAATCTAGGACAAGCCACTTGAAGGTAAGGCATGGCTGTAATTTTAAGCTCATTTCTGGGCCAGGGGAATAGTCTCCATTCTTGGAAATGGAATCCTCACCAGTCCATATTTTTAATATGACAGGTGTCAATTACTCAGATGAAGCTACTGCTCCCCAAGGATGCTACACATTTATCCAAAAACCTTGAAATGACAGCTGAAAGTGACCTCTTAAAATCATTCACAGCTTTGTAGGTTTTGGGGTATTTTTTTAAATATGTGAGCTTAATGGGTTTTTTTCCTCCAAACACTAATGAAAAAAGGTTAATGACCCAGGCAGTGAATCTCAGTGTTATCCATCCTTTTCAAAGCACCTGGGCTTTGAAATGAACAACAAATGGCCTCAAAGTCTAAATGCTGGCACTGCTCTTGTCCAATTTTTTTCTCATTGTCGGCTCAAGCCACAGCCACAGAGGCACACAAACCCTTTTTCTGTATCTCACTTTTGCAGCCTAAAGCTCACAAGGGCCTCCCTTGACTTTGCTGACTGTACCCCCAGTCTCAGACCTTTTTCTGGTCAAGACAGAACATTTCCCAAGACCAAGGTCATCCAGCCAGGCACAGCCAAGAGAAGCTGTGGCTGTGAGGAGTGGATCAAGGGGACAGACTCACTGACTGTTCAGTGAGAACAGAGTCATGCTCATTCCAAGCTGGATGGGGCTTTCAGCAAGCTGGTCTAGGGGGAGGTGTCCCTGCCCATGGCAGGGAGTTAGAATGAGATGATCTTTAGGGTCTCTTCCAACCCAAACCATTCTATGATTCTATCCTGGAAGATGACATCCATTCTGCAGGAACAGCATTTGTAGAGTCGGCCTAAGCCATTCCTGAATTCCTATGGTTTGAGAGGTTCAGACAAAACATCACCAATCAGTGAGAGGCCTCGAAGCCACAAGGTACAAGCTGGGACTTGCCTTAACACTCAGTGGGGCCCAGACTGGGTTGCTTTATTATTCAAACACACTACATCTTAGTCATGTTATTTTTTCAACATGGAAACAGCTACATTCCATCTACAAGCAAAAAGGTTGGATGTGCAGCCTGAACAGCCAAGACATGTCTGAATTTGCCTCTTTTAAACTCCTTGATAACTTTCTCTATCCCTGAGTAACTTGAATAGTTTTACAATGAGTGACTCGAGAAAAAACAAGAAGCTATCCCTGACTGCATAAGCTTTGAAAGGTTCTCTTCTGATGAATACATTGTGGTGGCTTTTCTGTGCCACCTCTGAGTCCTCTGCATGGAAGTGTGTGAGATCCCTTCAGTCATGCAAGGACAAGAAGATCTCAGGACAGGCCACAAGCACTTGAGGGTATTTATTGAGGCAGCCAGCCTGACACAACACAGGAAAATGTAAATGAGCACCAGCTTAGTGCTCACACACCGAGAGCGTGCACGGGCTCCTCACCACCACCCCAGGGCCTCTTTAATAAATAGCCATGGAAAAAAAAAAGTAAAAGCAGCTTGATATCAGCAGCAGGTAGCTCTGTTGAGCTGCTCCTGGCCCAGTGTGAGGTTTCCTCCCCAGTGGCTCTTGGGCAGAGTTGTGCTCCTCCACCTGGGGGAATCTTTTGGACATGTGGAACCAATTGCATGTCCATGAGGAGAGAAGGGCTGTGGTGGTTATCCATGAGCAGTAAAGAAGTAAAGTAGCAAAGCTTTGAAGAGGTAGAACTTCTACTTTTAAGAGGTTAAAAAGAAAAAATAGAACTTTTACTTTTAAGTATTACAAGTTATCTTTCCCACCAAAAGCAGGGCTGCCTCCACACTGTCTCTCATGTAGCCCTTCAGACCTGGAGTTGTGACCCTGGCAAAGTGGCCGGGTGGGGACAGCCCTGGCTGTAGGTGTTAGGATCCAACCACCCAGGACATCCTGCCTGGGGACACACAAACTGGCAGACAGACAGACAGACAGACAACCCAGTTCCCATCTGACATGTGCTTTCCCAGTGACCTACTCCATTTCTCAGACAGAGAGGAGTTAGAAAACTTCTGCAGTTTTGGTGTTCGAAAGAAACCAACCACAAGCCAGTTTTGATGCATGCAGAGAGAGCTCTCAGGAGGGCCTCGGGAAATTCTCTGAGTCATTGGGAAGACACCGTGGGGCCACCAGTCACAGGGATGGAGGGAAACCTCACAACACCCCAGGCCACCACTAGATGTTCTCCTAACTCCCTCCATGGGGGAGCGCCGGGGTTCATTTCCTTAAAGCCCTGGAGTAGCTCTCCTAAGCCCTTTCCATATTTGGGGCAGATATCCTCAGTTCTCTTGTAGCTACAAGCTTGTAGCTTGTTCCAAAAACTGGAGGCTTCGTGCCTCACCTCCCAGGACAACTGATAGTGCCTGTCCACCTGCCCAGTCTCTATTCCCAAGCTCATCCTTACCATTTTCATCTCTGAGGAGAAACTAACATACCTGGATGTGACTCCATCCAGATCCTTCTTGCGAACCTTCAGCCCATTCTGCTCCAGAAGCTGGACTTTATTCCTCTGGTGTCTTCCCCTCATGCCACTTCTGCAGGCCTTGCCAGTGAAGGTGTCATCACCACTTGCCAGTCCCTCCTCTGGCAGACTTGTCCCTATTCCCTACCTCAGTAACCACTTTTCTCAGGAAGGTATTTTCATCTGTACTGTTAGTCTGACCTCTCTGTAACTGTGAGCTCTTGCATTCTTGTCCCTCACATGTTCTTGCAGAAGGAGCAGCTCAAAGATTGCTCTTCCTACATAAACCTTTCTTTTAGACCCATTCCCATTCCTGTTAATGCCTTCTTTCACCTTCATGACAAAGTCACTCTCCTTTTCTTCTCCTGTCTCCTTATCTTCTCCTTGCAGGCACATTCAATAACTCCTAACTTTGCCTATAGCAGCACCATTCTGGGGCTGTTCTCATCTTGCCCACACTAATACATCCAGCCCACACCTTCTTCACCATCCCAGCCTTCAGCAGCACAAATTCTTCTCCCCTAACTTCCCATCCCAAATGCCATGGCTACAGAAACCCTCTTCACCCCCCTGCACCAGCCCACTCTTCCTGCCTTTTCTTCCTGTGCCTACTCTGGCTGCATTGCCTTCAAGTTTTGTCCTGATTTTCTAGACATAGCACAATGATGACTCTTCTCCATCCTTACATTCCTCACTGTTCTCAAGGCTCTCCCTGACCCTCTCCACATCACCTAATGCAGCATCCATGGGATCCTGGTCTCTCTCTGCCTCAGCAGCCCTCTGCCTGTATGCAGAAGATGCTTCCACCCAGCTCAAGATTTCCATTATGTTCCCCTAGCCCATTCCAGGCTCAGCAGACAGAAGCAAGGACATCTCCACCTGGGTGAGTCCTGGCTGGACTTGGCTTCCCTGTTACGGGATGGGAGCTGGGAGACAGGAGCTGGGGCTGTGCTGCTGGGCACTGCCCTGCCCTGCCGTGTTCCACAGCAACTCCCGGAGGGGGAGGCTCTCTGGCCCATGGTGTTTCTCACTTTCCCCTATACACGCTATTACTGTCTCATACCCTTCTCCTTTTCTCCTTCTGGAAAGACATTCCCACCACAACAGCTTGTTTCACAACCACCTTCCCTCAACCCAGATACCACAGATGATGTTTCATTTTTTATTACTGTAACAGCGATGTGACTCACAAGCAGTTTCACTCATCAATATTCACATGTATCAACAGATCAGCAAAACTGATTTTGAAGTATCCTAAAACTAAAGATTTCCTCATGAGCATTCAGATATTTCTTCTTTTCATCCAGCTAGAGCTGACACAAAATAATAGCCTGAACACACAAAAAAAGAAGATTTGTATTTTACTGAATTCTGGTGTACCAAAGCAAAGCAGGACAACTCATGAATGAGTTGTAGATGGCCAGCACAACGGGTATGAGGCAAACAGACTTGCTTGTCTCCTGTCCTTGAGGAAGAGTGGTAACATCAGAAAGAGAAAAAAAAAAAAAAAAAAAAGCCAATACTGTCACATGTAGGTTGCCCACATTTTCAGAGAGAGCCATATAGGGCTGGCTGGACCAGGAACAATAAACACTGCCAAGAAAGTGTGTGTGTCATGCAACTCCACATGCAGACAGCAGCTTGCTGACTGAATGATGGAAGGACTGAATGATGAAAAAAGAAACTTGTGGTCAATTATATGGGTGCTAGAAGGGCCAGTAAGAAATGAAAAGAACAGAAAGTTACTTGTGATGAAATCTGATGCAGCTGATGTCACGGAACCCTGGCGAGATGACTGCCCTGATACTGAAATAAAACTGTTGATTAGGAAGGGCAGACTGGGGGTGGTTCTATTTAGCACCACTGTGGACATGTGAGCTGCTAAGTCAGATTTACAAGATGCTCAGCAGAACAGGGAGAGTATCTGCAGAACAATTGCTACAGACCACCAGACAAAGTCACAGAGTCAAAAAGCAGGGTGATTGTTCTTTTAAACCCATTATTCATTTAACCTTCATCCAATTTGTGGAGAGAAGAGTTCTGTATGCATAGAGAGCTTCACATGGGACACACATGCTAGAGATGTAAGCAGCCAGTAGAAAAATAGCATTTGGGTGGTATAGGTAAGGGTCACACCCATGAGGGTCACACCCACGGTAAGAACATTCATTACAACATATCGTGGTGAACCAAGTGCAGGGTAGAAAGTTTATTGACCTCTGAATGCCAGGCATCATTGTGACCTGATTGTGACCTGATTATTTGCCTGCCCTAAACACTAAGCATTAAAAAGATAAATTCTCTAGCTCAAAGGAAAATTACTATCCAGGTTCATTGCTAGACAAAATGTGGGTAGAAAAACCCAAATGACAGTTCAGGCCTTTGACGAGGGGTTTATCAGATGGTGAAAAAGTCAGGATTTCCAAGACAAGGGTGCAAACAGATCATGCTAAAAATCTCATCCTGGTTCAGCAGCAAAGTGAAGGAATCAATGTGAAACTGAAAAGCAATCACAGCTGTGAAAGGTGGAAACAACTTCCAGTTAACATAAAATAGAAGTAACTAAGTGGGAGAAATTAGTAAGTGAAATTAGAACCATATAGAAACACCTAAGAACAGAGCAGAGAAAGTATCTTTTTGTCTACTAAGAAAAAAAGTAGCTTAAAATAGTGCAAAAATATCACTAGAGAGAGGTAGTAAAATGAATGGTAATGTAAAAAAGGAAAGTATTAGATATTTGTCTGTATTCAGAAAGAAGTGAGACTGTGTACATGTATAACATGGGGTTGCTGATGGACATTTTTGCTCAGTAACATCAAGAGGCTCCTAAGCAAGATCTGCTAGGGAAAAATATTTAAAATAAGCACTTTGGCTAATTAGCATTCCCAAAAGAGATGACTGATCTCTCTCCCACTTCCATTTGAAGAAGTGCTCATAGTGTATCAATACTCCAAATGGGTAAAGAGGATGTACTGGGTAATTACAGTCAGAAGTGAAGAGTAAATGCTAATCAGCATCTTTCAAAGAACACGAATTATTTGCCAAACTGAGTTCCAGTTTTGATAAGCCTGGCCCAGACATGGCAGATTTGGGGTTTTCCAAGGCATCAGATGCTGTACCAGGGAAAAAGGCCATGTCCAGTAAAAAACTAAAAGTTACCCCATAACTGATGTGAGAGTTAGAGAAGTGAGAAATTGCAAATATCACAGCACAGGGTCACAGTACAGCACTGTGAGAAAAGGAAATAGAGCAACTGTGAGTGTGTCTATGGTGTTAGATGTAGGCAGAGCTGTAGGGAAATTATTTCCATGCCCATGCATAGCAGTAGAAAGATCACTGCTGAAACACTCCCTGAAGTGCAGACTCGTGGAGTGAGGGAGCAGCTTTGGGGAGAGGACACTGTGAGCTGCCCCCACTACACAGCTTTTCCCCAAGGGCTGCTTTGAGCCACCACTGGAGGCTAGGCAAACCTTTGGTTCCCCAGGAAAGCCACTCTTGCTGCCTTCTCTTGTCTGCACACTTTCACATGTGCGCTCTTCAAAGGAATCTGAAAAGAGGAAACCATGAGCTACCTGCAATGGCAACCTGCAAAGACCAGAGCAAACACCACCCTGTGTGAGGTTCAGGACTCACTCTGCTCTTTGGTCTTTTATTTGCTTTATCCATCACATCAAATCTCTTCTCAGTCTACTGTGACTGTGTGTAGACTAATTGTACAAATATTTTCACAAAACACCACTTTCTTCTTGAGTTCCTAACTATCACCACAGGCTTCTAACTGTGCCAGCACAGGTCTGGCCTTGAGCATGACCTTTGGCAGGGTGCATGGGCAGCAGGCATGTTTCAGACCCAGCTGTCAGGGCTGGTTTTCCATTTAATCCATTACAGTTGTCTGTTAGAAGACAAAAATAGCCTCAGCACCAGGGACTTCCTTCTGAGAACCGAGTTCCCCAGCCACAGTCAGTTCCCCAACTGCTTCCCTTCTGAAACATGGATGTATTTTCCACATACTTGGCCTGCTTTCAGTGTGAGAGGTACAGTCCTCACCCTCTTCCACCCTTCCTCTCTTCACCCCTTTCTCCAGAGCAACCCAGATGAACCCACAGGAACCTGACACTGGCTGGGGAGTCACGGAATCATAGATGTGTATTTATCCAGCTGTTTGCTGGACATTTTGTCCAGAAGGATCCTGTAAGAGACAGTGTCAAAAGCTTCACTGGAACCCAAAATGATTACATCAACTTCCCTTGATCAAGGGTTATTATTATGACTGGTTACCTCGCCATAAAAGGAAATTAAGTTTGTCAGGCAGGACTTTCCCCTCATGAACCTGTGCTGGCTGTGACCAGTGACTGCCTTGTCTTCCAAGTGCTTTTCAGTAATTCCCAGATTAGTCTCCTTAGTTTTACCAGGCACTAAAGTGAGACTGCTGAGGTGCTTTACTGCTCAGCAGTGGCACGTAGGAAGACCCATCTGTAGGCATCTAGGGACCACAGATGATAAAAAAAGTATGATTGCTAAGGAGAAGAAACAGACTGTGGGTTAAATGTGGGCTACAAAAGGGGGGGGTCATGGTAAGTGTCTGCCATTCTGCTAAGAATGGCTTCCGGGAGTTGTGCCTTTTCTTGTGCCTTGAATTCACATGGAAGAAAACACCAGGAACTAAAGACTGCTTTACTTTAGGTGGGAAATAGGTGTGTTCCTTACGTATAAAGCAGGTGTATTCCTTTCATATCAACAACACACTGGCTTCTGCTGGGTCCAGCCTGGAAGAAAGAAAAGTTTCCACCAGTACTCTTTGATGACTGGGACAAAACACCAAGCACATCAGGGGACTGGTGGGGTCTCCATCCTTTGCATCTCCAGAGCAAGGCTGCCCATCCCTGCAGGAGATGCTTTAACCCAGCAGGACAGGACCTCGGCAGACTCAACACAGAGCCCAGACTCAGCAGCCACACACAGCAACTCTGGCAGAGATCTCCCAGTCACAGATCTGGCCCACTGCTACACACTCTGGAAATCCAGGGGAGGTTTGGTGAGAAGGGGATTGTTTGGGCTGGTTTTTCTTTTGAACCCTATAATAACACTGCTCATGTCTAGTTGTGCACACTCTTTAAAGAGCTGGGATTCCCCCTTCTGATAGCAGCTACACAGCAGTCACTCTTCTCTTTAATCTCCAACAAACTATTACTTCAACATACCACCCACACAGCCAGATGAAAAAGCACTGGTAAAAGGGTGTTGTTGTTTTGTTTTTTCCTTTGCAAAAGAAAACCAAGGCTTACAAGAAAAGCTCAGAGTCCGTCTCTGTATGTACTAACTCCTCCTTTCCGTCTGGAATTTCCCACCAGTTATACCATAAACAAACTCCCTTCAAATATGCTAAAATAAAGTGAACTAAATTCAGTAGCAGACAAAGAATTAGGGACTACTTGTAATCTGGTGGTTACCAAAGAAAGATCAAGAGCTGATAGAATCCCATTTTTCATTTTAGACTATTAAAATTTCTTATTCAATCAAGAAATAATTCACTTTATAAATTAGGTTGCATTTGAATACAGCTTTTCATTTGATTTTGTGATTGAGCTTGATAAGGTTTTTAACTACAAGAGGTTGCTCCTTCATTCCCAAATAATGGATAATACTTTGAAGAGCAAATACCAGCATGCTACTGCCATTTTTCAAAAGGATTTAGACATCATAACAGATTATTTATTGTTTTGTTGTCCTATTACTGATGCTTCTACTAAGACCCCCTCTAGCAGAAGACAGAAGATAGTGTCCTAAGAGAAAATATTGTTGCTAGGTAAAGGGGCACAAATCTTAGATTACCATGGCAGGTTCATAATTTTTTTACAACAAACCACTATAGGGGAACCATAGAGCAATAACAGAGAACACCAGAAGATACCCTTTTTATAAATAGTACATCAGCTTTCATTCTCTCCTCCTGTTTTTCTGCCTTTGGATTGCTAAGAACTTTTTTAGGGAAAGAGGTCTAGTATCCACGGTGTAATTATTTTTTTTAAATAAAATTTCAAAGCAAAAGGATTAGCTGACATATCTGTGGCTGTCCTTCCACCAGCCAGCAGACATAACCAGGATGGATTAAGAGCAGACCTCCTGAGAAGGACTTGGGGGTGCTGAAAGCCAACCATCTTCTCAGCAGCAAGTCAAGGGAGGGGATTCTGTCTCTCTCCTCCACTCTGGTGAGACCCCACCTGCAGTGCTGCTGGACATCTGGCACTGGGTGTCCCAATATCAGAAAGATGTGGATCTGTTGGAGCAGGCCCAGAGCAGGCCATGAAGATGCTCAGGGTGCTGGAGCATCTCTGCTATGAAGACAGACTGGAGAAAGTTGGAGATGTTCAGCCTGCAGTAAAGAAGGTTCCAGGGAGACCTTCCAGTGCCTAAAGGAGCTACAGGAGCACTGGAGAGAGACTTTTTACAAGGGCATGGAGTGACAGGACAAGGAATAATGGATTCAAACCAGCAGAGGGCGGGTTTAGATACTGAGAAGAAATTCTTTGCTGTGAGGGTGCTGAGGCCCTGGCACAGGTTGCCCAGAGAAGCTGTGGCTGCCCCATCCCAGGGAGTGTTCAAGGCCAGGTTGTATGGGGCTTGGAGCAACCTGTTTTCCTGGTCTTTAAAGTCCTGCGCAAAGGGACTGCCTGGCCATTCAATGTCAGGTTTCTCCAGGGCACCCAAAACCATGTGTAGGATACCAGTAGCTGCTCCTGCAGCTACCTGCAGACATTCATGTCCATCTCTCTGCAGAAGGCATGAGCTTGTTTATCATTGCCCAGAGCCCTCACCAACAGCTAGGCATCCCAATCGTCTTGAAACCAAGCAGAGAAAAGATGTTGCATTCTTTCTGGACCATCTTCTTTCTTCTTCTGTCCTCATAGCCCTTTCCTCCTGTTCCTGAAAGTGCCAGGATGTCATCCAAGCTGATCAGACAGGAAAGTGCCTCTGCAGAGGAATGGGAGACATTTATGGATGTGCTTGTATTTTTTTTCCTTGGTGCTTGGGAGCATAACAAGACACACTTTATTTTCACCCATGTATTTGCTGTGTGATTCCATAAACTTCAGCTCCAGGATGCAGCTGGCCTGCAGCCTGCCTTTCTCCTGCTGGCCTGGGACCTGAGCAGTGATGCTGGGACAGCACACCATGACACTTCCACTCAGGTCAGTGGGAGCTTTTGGTTCTGGAAAATTCTGGGATTTCCATGTCTCATTGTAAGTAGATACCTATAGTTCGAGTTATTTTTTTTCATTTGTGGTTAACAACTGGGTCTCTTACGCCGCAGTGCCGTGCCTGCAGGCCCGCAGGCACCGGGCAATCCCTGCCTGCTCCAAAGGGGGGTACGGAGCCGAAGCACGGAGGGCAGGCGAAGCTTTGGGTCGGGCTCACCTCACCCACCGATGGCACAGGTGCACGAAGGAGGAAGGAAAAAGGCAGAGGGACTTCTTTGTCGAGGTAGACAGTTTATTTGGGAGAAAAATCCACGGGGAAAGCTGAAGCCACGTGGCTTGCAGGGGGTCTTGTACCCCCACAATATGGGTGGGGAAAACACACCCATGTAACCAATGGAACATCAGCCAGGGGGTGTTACCGAGGTGGGGAGAAGGAAGCACAGCAAATGGGAGAAGGGGTAGGCAGGGAGGAGTAACAAGGACCAATTAACAACCGGAGAACATAAACTTTCTGGAAAGGCAACCAAATATGAGAAATAAAGGGAGGGGAGGGCTGCAGCCAATGGTAAGGCACGGATTTATGTATTTTTCACAGCCTTTTGAATGCTCAGGGCTTTTGGGCTGTGGCAGCACCAAACCAATGGACCTTTTGGTCCACTTGATCCGACTGGCCCTGGGGTTGGTCATGGTTCACTGTAACACTCTTACAGTATCTTTTTGCCACTTCGTCTCAAAATACCGGCAAAGAAAGTCTTTAAAAGAATTCACAGCTGTCTTCTAAACAGAAAACTAAAACTCAGACAGAGATGAGATTAATGAAAAGAGGCCACAAGATGAGTCTTTTCTTCCCATTATCTGACAGCACATGCTACCAAGGCTGGCAAAGAATTATAAAATATTTGCATTTCTTAAAATGTTGAAACCTGCAGGTTTGGCTGTGCAGAGGTTTCATGCAAAAACATCCCACATCTGGGTAGCCTGGAGAGCACAGAGCGTTGTGGTGTCAAGGTCCACCTGCTTCCACTCAGCAAACTCACGCCAGAAAAGCTACCACAGGTATCACTCTCATGCACCACAGACAGACAGACAGACAGACAGACTTCCCATCCCCAGTGTCACGTGTTAAAATGTGCCTGTGTCACCCCAGCACCAGGTGAAGCTTCACCATCTGTCTTTCCACGAGTAATTCTATTTACGAAATGACTGAAGCTGCTAGTGCCAGGAGAAAAGATGATGGAAGGGATGTTTTGTAATGTCGAAGAATCTTTCCAACTTATGTGGCTGCTTCACAAATGAATCTTCAAAAAGTACAGTCCCAGCACCAAGGAGGGCATGGAAATCGTGCTTGGAAAACAAGACTGTAAATTAATTGTTTAAGTGAAAACAAACTGCTGAACACAGAACAAAATCCCAGGTGTCTATAGGAAAACCAATTTATAGGAAGATATGTTTATACTAAAAAAAATTGTGCCAGAGCTCAAAAGTCAGAGTTTTTAAGGGTGATTTCCAGTAGATTTTTCTGTTGTCTTTATGATGGAGTAAGAGGATCTGAAAGACTGGTGGGAAAGGAGGGGGAAAAGCTTGGATTTTTTTTGCCTTGGGGTGTACACTAGAAATCTCAAGGAAGACCATACTTCCTTTTTCAGACTGTATCAGGGAATTTATCTGAGATCTCAAAATATGTGTCCCACTAAATCTTTCTTAATTGAAGGCTGGATGTCATACTTTTATCAGGCATTTTCCTTTCTCCAAATGATTAAGTTCGTGAAGATGTGGTGCCTAGGGACATGGTTTAGTGGTGGATTTGGCAGTGCTAGGTTAATGTTTGGTCTAGATGATCCTAGAGGTTTTTTCCAACCTAAATGATTCTATTCTATGATTCCAGAACCCCTCAGACTCAGAGAAGGTGCCTCAAAAAAGACTTCAGAGGTAACTATCCAGCTGCAGGAGATGGTTCTGTGGCCTGGCCACTGCAGAGTGGATTCATCACCCAGCTCACCACCCACACGTGAGCCTCAGTTTCCCCGCTGTGGGTCAGTGACACAAAGGAAGTGGACCAAATGAAGAAACAAGTTATTGCAAAGTGGAGCCTGCCCAGCTCTGTGAGCTCCCCCACTGAGGTGCAGTCAGGTGGACCACAAAAAGTCTGGCAAAGGTCCACAAAAACCAGTTGTGCACAGAGGTTCTGCAGAGAGACTTGCTGCTGGCAGGTGCATCCCACTGCTTGCTGAGGCTCATGTTATGTGAGGGTTCACCCACAGGAAGTCACAGCGATCTCTGAAGTCTTCTTTTTTCGAGAGAATCTGATCAGCACAGCGCAGGGCTCACAGCTCCACCCTCTGTGACTTCCCCATCACACAGGTGGAGCTCAGATCAGTGGCTCGGGGACTGGTTTGCTTTAGACAAGGTCTGGCATGCCCAGGATGATTCCAGCTGTACACATCAGGGAATTCTCAGTGCAGAAGAACCCCAAGATGAAGCAAGTTGCCCATTTTGATAAAGAGAGACATACTTTTGAACCAAAGGGCTCACAATCCTGAGTGTCCATGTGTGATTGCAGACCTCCACAACACACCATGCTCAGGAGAAAACCCAGGACATGAAGTCCTGTTCCCCATGAAACCTGCTAGCCTGTTTTGTTGTTCTCTTGCCTTTTTCCTCCCCCTCCTCCTCCATTCCATTTCCTTTTCCTGTGTGCTTTACATGGCAGCCCCTGTACATGTAAATCAGTAAATCAAACCATTTACAGAGCATTATTTTCTATGTTATCTCTGTTCTGCAAAACATTTCCTGCTTTCCTGTCTGCAGTATTTCTCTAAGGTGCCCCTCAGCACTGAGCCAAGCACAGACATGCCAGGGTCACCCACAGGCGCCTGCCAGTTCTGTGACATCCTCCCCTAGCAGGGCACCAGCTTCCTAAAGCCACCCCCCTTCAGGGGCTTGGTGCAGCTCTGCAAGGTGGACTGCTGGGATCTTTGCCATGGAGAGCTGGCAGTGAGGCTCCCTGACCACAGCAAGAGGAGCTGATGCAATGTAAACAGCAAAGCCCTTTGAATCTCTGCTGCATCAGCTGGGTCCAGCCTGGCTGCAGAGCAAACTGATGGAGGCTAAGGGGAAAACAACAGTAGCAGAAAAAATGTTTGGGCTTACAGCAGAATGTTTGAGTGGGATTTGGTTTATCTGGACCCCTCTGTCAAGGGCACTGCTGTGTATGTCAGGTCCTAGTCCTTCAGCCACTCTGCTCCCTCGGGATTCTGAATGGGAGGATGAATTTTATTACTTTGTTTCCATGGTTGACACAGTTTTTGTATTAACCTGAGATTTAATATCAAAAAATCTAAGAGCCCTGCAGTAGCACAGAGCACTGGGTAGCCACATTACCTGTTTGCACAAGATGCAAAACCAGCTTGAATTTCTCTCTGAGTCTGTGAGGGTTAAACCGACTTCAGGTCTTGGCCCAGAACTGCTGCTGCTTTAAGTTTGTAAAAAAATTCTAAATTAGTAGTCTTTGAACCGCACCCTTTTCCTCCCCACACTAAGAACTGTAACCTTTTACCCCTGTGGGTGTTAGAGTTTCCTAGAATAAGGAGGGGTTTTCATAAGAAGAGAAAGCCAGACATATCTGTCACAAGGCTGCACGTGCGGCGTGAGCAGCAGAGCCGAGCCTGCAGCGCAGTGTGGCAGGTAGTGATGGGTGTCTGCTAACCAATTATATTTATGTTTTCCATTGCCTTTTATTCTGAAGCTGGATCTGAATGAAAGGACAAAGTGGATGGGCTGAGATGCTTGGGGAGACACATATTTGGAGATTGAGTTCAAAGCATGGAGCCAAATTCCCTGAGCTGCAGCAGCACACTCGCTGTCTCAGCTTTGGCAACGCCACTGGCAGCAGGATGTCCCAAAGAAGCTGTTAGATATAACCCCACCTCATCCCAAGGACCCCAAGGTACAGAGTGGCACCTCTCCACTCTTACACACAGAGGACAAAGCTGTTGTTGCCCCAGAGAAGTCAGTGGTGTCAAAGGTCTCTCAGAAGCTCTGTGTGACAACCAGTTGCGCTCGGCCAGTGAGCTCCTGATGGGGACCAGTGCATGATGGGGTAGGACTGTCAAACATGATAGGGCTTTTCTCTTCAGAGTGAGAGACCTTTCCTTGATGAGGGCGTCATCAGTCACATATTCAACTTAGTGGATTTCCACCCCTGAGGCACACAATACGTCACTGCCCCAGTGAAAAAGGAGGACAGCCAAATTTCTACATGCCACTCACAAAAACAGGCAACTTAAAGCAGGAGGGCTTTCCAATGCAGACATGAGATGCAAGCATTTGTGCAACCTGAATAAGCAGCAGGAATCTGACTGTGTCATCCCACCCATCACATGTAGGAAAGCCACTGAATCAAAAATCTGAGCAACTGACAGCCCCACTTTTCATTTCCAGTGAAGATTGGAAGGCTTCTGCATTCCCTGCAGACTGCACTCTATGTATTGGGTGTGCATGGTCAGCCAGAAGTCCGTGTGATCTCTGTGCTGGGCTCAGCTCAATGGTTTTGCCACTCAGCTGGCCTGGTTGCCAGGGTGGCACACGTAGACACCTCATGTGTAAGGGGAAGATTCTGCAAGTAGAAAGTGGTTGGGAAGAAGCTGAGCTTCTGTTTTAGCAGAGTTTAACACATTCTGGCTTGAGGGACCCAACCTATAGTTGATCCTGATATAGACTGAAAAAAAGCACTGTGGCCAGCTTTTATCCCTGTCCCAGACCAAGAACATCATAGCCGCTGTCACAAACAACCCAAGTTTGAGCCACAAGCTACTGGGATTCTTTGGCAGGCACAGCTGTGGATCACACCAGTGCAGGGGCACTCATACAGTGCTTTGGCTGCAGGAGCCCAGAGCAGAATTCAGTCCTGGGTGCTTCTTAGCCCCTGGCCACTGCTGTCCTAGAGAGACTCTTGGGCACTTTTCTGCCTTGCTTATGATTAAGCAAGTCCTTTTTGCCATCCTGTACATGCTGCAGTTCCCAGACAGGTTTGCAGCTCTGTCCCCATTCAGTGCCTGCCTAATAACAGGACAGACATTTGGCTGTTTCCTACCAAGACCTGTACTTCGAGACACTGTTTTCATTTCCTCACTTCCCATGCTGCAAATTTAAAGCCATATTCTATCATTTTCCAAGAAAAATGAACCTTGGTTACCTACAAAGAAGATGCACAACTGTACAAAATTGTATTCCTGGGTAACCTTTTGCATTATATGACCATGACTGCATTCAGTTGCAGGTGGAAGAAGGAGAGGCAGATGAGCTGACATTTCCTCCATTTATAGGTTCTTGTTGGTCATGACCAGGGGAAGATAATGTTAACACAGAGCATTTTCATACTCAGTGGAACAGAGAAATATCCTGCCAGCTTTTCTCTTGATAAGTTTCTAAATGAAAGAAAAGGGGAGTGAAAAACTCAAGTCTAAAAGTTTTTCAAATTCATTGGACCCCATAAGTCTTCCAGAGTTATTTCTGTTCACTGGTCAGTCGGGCACAGCAATTTCTCTATCACAGTGCTGTGAAAATCCTGTGAAAAAATTCTGTGTTATGCAGAACTGAGTTAAAACAAGGCTGGACCCTTTCCTCTCATATTCTATGGGCAGTCACTGTACCCCAGCAGTAAAATGATGAAGAGTGCATAGAAGACATCTCATATGCAGCTTAACTTCTTTAACATGCTACCTTAAAGACAACTAGCTAAATAGCACCCAGAAATTAAATGGTAGAAAGAAAGATTCTCAAAATGCCGAATCTAAACTCACTGAGGTGAAAAGAAACATTTCCATTTACTTCAATTGGATCTGGCCAGAGAGTTTCTGCTCTCCGTTTTAAATGGTTCTTCATCTGATCTTTTTTCACTGCCTAGGTAAGACACCAGAACAATACAGCTCAGGCCAAACTTTATATTGCTGTACTGCTTGCATTATCTCTCCTGAAAACAGAGTAAACTTACTTGAAACGTTTGGTTTGATTTTGTTGCCCACAGAAGGTCTAGCTCTGTGTTCATCTCCAGTCACAGAAGATCTTGTCAAAAGTTCTTGAAAGCATCTTCCAACGTGAAATATTGGATCAGTCTTCATCTTGCAGGAAAATGGTTGTGGGTGATGTCAGTTGGGGCTGCACTACTGAGAGAAGCACGAAGAAGATAAATAGTAATATTTTTCAAGTCTGACTGGAAGATCAAGGGCCAGAGATGTGTCACCTTTCATTTCTCTACGGAGGACTATGCAATTTTCAGAGTTTCATCATAAAATCCAGCTGAAAGATGCAAATGTGTCTCTGACTATCCTAAACCCAGCATCAGGGAAAGAATAATCAGGCAGGTATTTGACCCCACAGCTGATTGCAGCCAAATGGGATCTGTGAATTGGTACATTACAAATACCACAGAGGAGCCCACTGGTCTCTGTGAAAACTCCAGTTTTTCAGGTCTAAGAGCACTCTGCTCTTTTCTATTCCACAGCTCTGAATGAAGAATGGTCATCTACAAAGAGAAAACAGCTCTAGTCATCTCAGAAACATCATTCCTTCATTCTTTGTGTTTTCCTTTGGGTTTTATTTCTACACTGAGAAGGAACAAGATGCAACCATGTGTTTGAGGCAGTGCACAGACTGGTTCCAGCACTATGTCCAGTCAGGCTGAGCTGGTACAGACAGAAATTTTACCTATTCTCCTCCACAGATGGAAACCAGCTTCAGCCTCTTCCTTCCCAATTCCTCCTGGTTCCTGAGAATAAATTGCTCTTTTCAGAAAAGCCCATCCCCAGAAACTTTCTCCAGCAGAACAGAACTAAACTTTTTCACATCAGAATGAAAGTACATACCAAGCATTTCTTTAATTTTCAGAAGAAATGTTTCACTTTCAATACAGATACCAAAAGTGAATTCAGTTCTCTGCTTGCCTAAGGTTGCCTCCCAGATCCATTCTGTCCTACCTTAGCCCTCAGCAGCCTGCAAGCACTGACAGATCCTTGTGGGGCCCTGTAAGCACCTCACTGCAAGTGGAATTGGTAGAAGTTGATGGAGAAGTTACCTGAAAACTTAATAAATCTGGCTTTAACTGACTTTCACTGAGTGAAATACTGCATCTGCAAAACCACATGGAACGGGTCTCACAAACAAGGTCTAGTCTGGCAACAGAACATCGGGATCTTCTTCCTCCTTCACATAAAGCCTGAACCAGGGCACTTGGTAAAGATCATATGCTCCTTCTTATCAATGCCCTTTGCTATTAACGAACTACTGCAACTGAATTCTTCTTCTTCTAGAAGGTGCTCAAATCACCATCTAATCTTCTTTAGCATTCTCAGCCTTTTCAATCCCAACTGGCACCAGAATAGGCTCTCCCGCCTATCACCACACCCTTTATTGGGCTCTAATACTGCTTCCCATTTTTCAGTACCCAGCCAATTCACACATACTCAGGTGAGTTCATGTGTCGCACCCAGAGTGGGAGTTACCTCCACTGCAGAAATACGGAATAAGCAGCTCCCGCAGGCCCCCTGCTCCTGAGGAGCCACAGGGCTGGGGGCAGTTCATCGTTCCCTTGTCCCTCCGGAGCACGTTTGCGCAGTGATTGAGGTGCGTGCCTAGAGCAGGAGCCCAAAACAAGAGTCTGGCAGTCACAAAAGCAACCTCCCACCCCTGTACAAGCGACAGAATGACAGCAAACACTTTTTTAAGGCTGCTTCTCCTTCTAGGTGCTCTGCTGACGCTGAAAGCAGCCTCTGCTTCCTGTGCGTACCCCAACTAAAAGTGACTCATTTGGGGATGAAGGTGTGCCAACAGAGCTTCTTTTAGCTCACAGCATTTAGGGCTGCCCGCGGTACCGTCAGCTACTTCCTGCAGTTCTGTCAGAGCAGCCTCTGAGCGCGGCAAGAGCTGGAGCACTCCATCGCCTCCTCTGCAAAAACCAAGGGGGGAAAAAAGGGGGAAAAAAAAAAGAAAGAAAGTAAGGGTAAGTATTCCATCTCTGAGTCCAGGCATTGCTTCTATTTAGCAACATTTTCCTTTGTTCTGTTTTGAGCACTGTTTCTCCGTGCCGGGTGTTTGTGCTCAAGAACTGCAGAATGTGCTGATGTTTCACCATAGTCTAAATCTCCTTGTGGTTGATAACGTTGCTGAGTCTCTATTAATTAATTGCAGTTGATGCAGTCCTTCCCACCTGTCTTCCTTACAAATTCCCTTCCCTTTCCTATAAAAAACGTATTTCTCTTAGAAATCAACTTTAGTTCTAGTCAGGGATAGATGATTATTAGGATTGAAGGATTTTGGCAGAATAGAGGTTGCTGTGAGGTTAGTTTTAGCTATTACTGCAGTGCATGAGGCATGAAGAGAGAATTTTAATAGAAATATGAATGCTGGGTTTCTTTTGAGGAGAATTGCATCCAGCCTTTCCTCTCATCCTTACTCTGCTGGAAAAGCAAGGCAGGCATTTAATTGTTAAGTTTACCTGCTGGTCTATAGTGACTAATTGGATACACTACATTCCTTCTTTTTCTCCACCTTTTATTCATCAGCACTGCTGATCTCTGGCACTCAGGAATGTGGAGACTAACTGTAGTTAAAATTAACTTTTTTTTTTTGGTCAAATGTTTTCGGAGTTGACTACTTTGCCAATGACCAAAGAGGATCTGGGTTTATTTTAAACCTGTCCTTCTCATAATCCCATTCAGATCTGCTGCTACCTCTAAACCAGCAACTCTTTAACTTCCAGTAATTTCATTGTGGGGAAGAGGGGTGTATGGGGGAAACAACAACAAAAAAAACCCCAAAACAGAACAAAACACTTATTCTGCACCTTAGTACGTAATGGGCAAGACTGATTTTCTTCTGACATGTTTTCCAAAGTTCTGTACACAGGACAATATATTTAAAGAAGTCTCAGAGTTTGAATTGGGCACCCCCTCTGTTCAGATTTTTGCCTGAAAGTGCAGACAGCTCTTTCAGGTTCAGCATTTCCCAAGCCTCTTGGGGAGACCTTGATCTTACAGCCTCACCGTGATCACACAAGTAGCACTGCACTTTGGGAAATATCTACTAACTGGGTAGTAGACCCTAAGTGTCCCAAAAAGAATGAGATGCTCATTGTGGTAAATGTATAAAGACTCAGAAAAGATCAGAGATGAGGATTCAGACAAAACAACACAGATTTAGCAGAAGTGAGTGGGCTTACAGGGACGTCAGAGATGTGTGTACATGCAAAGGGGAATCTTTGAGCGTCAGGTTTTGATGGTATCACTAAAGTGCTAAGGGGGAAGCCCTGCTGCTGGTATGGGAGTACGTAGCTACAGGAGGTGACCCAGATGTGAAAAGGGAAAATGGGAGTTCTCCAGTTAGTTGAGAGCAAATCATAGGATGAAAAGGAAAAAGAAATTGTGTTTCATGGTAAATGGAGAAGGAGGAAATATTTGTGTCTAAGTTCAGAGCACTGTTAAATACCATTTGTAGGCATTCTGTTAAGACTAGGATTGTTTCAATAAAGGTGGCACTGTGGTTTTCACAAGGCTTTACAAATCCTGCTTGCTGAGATACATCTACTTTAGACAAAAGTAACAGTTTTGAGATGAAACTAGCTAGACTTGTAGGTAACAGCCATTGCCAGTGAGCCCGAGTCTGACAGGTCACGAAATTACTTTGGGCATCTCTTTGCTCTGTTTTTCCCCAGCAACATCTTTAGTACTGATGATACCATCAGTGCAGCTCCCACGTCACAGCAGTTTTTGTACAGACCCACAAGGGCAGTGCCAAGACCCCCATTAGGGAGAGTCCATCTGCTGTCACAAGGTCAAAACTCAACACTATCTTTGCATTTTTCTACTCCTGGCAAAAAGAAACCATCCTATCCATGCTCACTCTTTGCAGCAGAGTTAACCCATGCTCTGACTGGGGGAGTTCAGAGGGATGAAAGAGACAAACACATTGTGGGGATGCAGAAGGAGCCTGTGATCCCTGTGACTGTAATGACTGCAGTGAAGGTGTCAGTGCAGGAAGAGGGGAGGCTTGTGAATTTGGGAGTTTGATCAGATGTGTTTGGTCATGAACAAATATAATCTGCGTCACTGCCTGGTGGCATTGGACACTTGCCTCTGATCCAGCATCCTCTGACTTCCAGGAGCTTGAGCAACAGAATATGTATGATTTACCATTTGTGAATCTCCTGGGATGGCAGTGGTTTGAAAACCTCTGCCTTGGGACAGAGGGAGGAAAAGCAGCAGCAGGATGGTGAAAGGCAGGAATGAACCGTGGCAGTACAGAGACCACAGGGAAAGACAGACCCAGGTGATGACAGGCTGCAGGAGGTGACCAGGTCAGCAACAAAGGACAGAGCCTGGGCAGGACTCAGCACTGACAGGCCAACAGCACACAGGACCACACTGTGGTCAGACACAACCCTTGACCATTAATTAAAACAAACCAAGACATGGGAAACAAGCAGAGCCATTGGCCAGCCACCATCCACAGCCAACTTTAAATAAGCAAAGCCACTTACCACAAGGTAGGATAACTGAATGGTCACTAAAACTCACATCAACTCTGCTACAACACTGTCCTGTTCTTGTGTGGCAGCATCAGAGGCCCCATAGGAGCACAGAGGGGCCAGCTAAGGGATGCCACAAGCCATAGGCCTGGCCATGCCACTCCCAGGCTGACCATCTTGCCTGCCCTGGAGGTGATGAGATCCCACCTTCACAGGTCTGCAAACAATGCTCCTCCTAGCAGGAACAAGTCTTTCTCTTGGCCACAGGGTGGCTGTGGTTGTCCTCTGCTTGCTCAGGACTTGAAGACCTTTCTTACTGTCTTGCATTGGTCCAGCTGTCACACGTGGCCACATGCTGGTGTTCACTGAAGGGTGAGATGTATGAACTCAGTCCAGAAATCTCCAGCAACTCCAGCTGAACAGTTGCCACCCCAGAGATGATTTTGAGTCATCACAGTAGTTTGAGTGGGACACGGCTCTAGACTGGGCCTTTCTGTGGCTCTTAGTGTGTTTCTAACTGCCGGTGCCAAAGGTTTGGCAGGAGTCTCCTGTTTGAAGGCCTGGAGGCCAAGAATAAGGAGGAAGATAACTACAAGTAACTGCTGGGGAAATCCTAAAATCTAAAGGATAACAGAGCACCCCTTTCTAAGGGGTACACCCATGCATTTAGACATAGGTCTTGGTGTTTCTTTGTTCAGCTGTTTGAAGTCAGATTTTCTTTAAGCCTAGCAGTGAGACACATTCACCTCTAACAGTGTGCCAGCATAGCCAGACCTCCTCACCTTGTTAAAACAGCCTGTTCCCCGATATCCCAGCCTGTTCTCCAACATCCCAGCTTGCTCTTTTGGGAATCCAGCACAGTTTCCATCCACTTGTTAGCCCCTAGTGCCAAACTGCTGGCACTTGGCTGTGCTTCAACCAGCACCCATGAGCACCCTGATGCAGGAGAGAGGAATGGGAATCACACCTCTCATCCTCTTCTTCTAAAACTTTGTCTTTCCAGCATAAGCCAATAAGAAAGTTTGGTCAGCTGGGTTTTCAAATGAGCCATTTCTTTAACAGAAGCCAGATACAATTACCTCCCCCCCCCCCCCCTCCCCAGCTGCCAAGGCCACCAATTTAGCTGCAACAGCTTTAGGAACTCATTGAGCTCAAGTGCCTGATGGTTTCAGGTGTGAAGAAGATGGTGTGAAGCAGAGCCACTCTCAGCCGCTCACTTTCACTGCTGCTGCTCCAACACCTACACTTTCCTCAGCCTGTTCACTTGACAGTTTAGCCTCAAATCTATGACAGCTTTTCTGGGCTTCCTGATGCTTCTCCTGGCCATGGAGCCATTCCTCTGGCTCTGGGATCTTTTCCATGCAAGCTGGTAGGTACCAGGGAGTAAATCTGCCCTGCAACAGCTGCACTCTGGTGCTCTCAGGGACGACTGAGAAACTTTTGCTAGGTCTAAAGTCCCAAAATCATGCCTCACAGCATTTGAATCATGAGACTGGAGAAAAAAGTCCCCTGTTACGGGTGGATTTTGGGGTCTGTTTTTCACCTGTGAACTTCCCCTACCTACATTTAAGTAGTTTTACCCACTTTTATATATGTTGAATAACGTGGTCTTAAACCCAGTATGAAGCTCTTTTATCAACATATTTCTCTCCCACCCACCAGACATTCTTCTCTCCTGAGCAGTCCCTCTCCAAGTAGTGTAACATGGCACTAAGGCACTCAGATCAGGGAAAGATCACCTTCTTAAGCTGGGGCCTTTGTCAAACCTGAATTATGACAGTTCCCCTTAGTAGTACCACAGCTGCTGATTTCAGCAAACTGGCACATTTAGTACTACTGTGGGATTTCTAGATTGTGGGAAGGGGATGTGTGGATTCATGTAAGAACCTGCACACAGGTATTTAAAAATCTACAGTCATTGAGAGTTCACATCTATGAACAGTGTTATCATGAGGTAAATCAAGTATCTTTCCCTCATCAGGAAAGATTGCTGAGCTCCTCCCCTCCTGAAAAGCAATTGATTAATAACTTCTGTCTTCTACCAAATATCATCTTTATTTTAATATCTTTATAAGACTGCTTATATCTGCATTATATCTCATATCTGCAGTATTGAATTAAATATTAAGGCTGTATAACTAATCCCAAGGTCTTGCTGCTTTCAGCCTACATATGCCCCATAATTTGTTTTAACCAGCACTAGTCATGAGAGGGGTTACCTGCTTCACCAGTGGAAGAATGATAATTTAGGATAGAGTTGTGCTCAGGCTGGATTCCCAGGATAGCTTTAAAACACTTTTTTTCTAAACAGAGTTTTGAAACCATATAGTGTCAAGATTATATATTCATATATTATATTCAACTTTGAAATGATGTTGCTTGAAAATACATGGGTTTATGTTCAAATTTCCAATTGTACAGCTTCAAATCCCCCTATGTTGTGTGTGTCAGTAAAAATGATGGGTCTGATGGGTAACCAAGTGGAGCCATGGCTGTTTCTCCTTTTTATGCTGAGATATGCTTATAGGAGTGACTTCCTCTACTAATTTGTTTATTAATAATGGGAAAAAAAAATAAGGCAGTTCACTGACTTGCTGGGCAAATGGGCCATGATCTCTTTCTATTCAAAGACACCATAAACATTTTTCCTACTTTCAAGAACAGCAGAGCAAATAATCCTCAGCAATTTCTCACCTTCAAGTTAAGAGACACAAAAGTTTATTAGTTGATCATTTACAGGCAGGTAGTGTAAGTCCTGCATGGGAAGGAGAAGCCCAGGTTCAGATGCTGGAGGAGTGACATTGCTGGTGACGAGCATTGTAGGTGGCATAAATGTCACATCTGGGAAGTGATGTGTTTCAATATTAGATTTGAGTGTCCAACTGACATCCTGCTGGCACCCTTGTGTCAAATACTTCCAGCACCACATTCTACTGCAGAAAGCACACAAAATCCCTCAGGAGAAACTTGTATCCTCATTCACTGAAAGCTGATTTATGCTTTAAGACATGCAGGTTGTTTTCCTCTACAGATATTGGAGACAGGAAGAAAAGTGTGAAGGGAAAGTTTGTTTAATTTTAACCATCACAGAAGTTATTTTAAATTGTTCCTAATATCCACATAAATGCCTCAAAACTTTCAGCTTTAACAATAATCCCTGGCAGAGATGGATGTTGAGAAAAATATTAGAAAATAAAAAATATATTAATTAATGTGCTTTTCTCATGTAATTGTACTCATGTTATGGATTTTACTGTGTCCTTTTTTTTTTTCTGCCCCTGTGTATCTCAGATGAGTTAATGCAAAGATTTTCAACCAGTCTCTGTCCAACTATTGTGCTTTTTTGACTTATCCTTGTCTTCCTTGTAGCCATATCTGTAATTTTCTTTTTTTATTTTTTCTAATAGGGGTTATTTTTATCACTTCAACTTCTCCTTTGGAAATTTAAACAGTTGCACATGAGTAGTTCATACACAAATAGCAAAAAAAAAAAGGCAAAGTAAAGCCTTTTGCTTTCCTGCTTGTTTTCACTTCCCTTTTTCTTACATTTCAGTGTTACTGAAAAGACTTTTCTTGAGAAAAGATTAATTAAACAGGCCCAAATGAGCAGCAGGAGCCACTGCATTTTAGGAGTAAGAAACGTAATTATCTATTTGTCTAACAGTGTGGACACAGCATAACATTAGAAATGGAAGAGTGTAAATACAGAGCAGATTACCCCATCTTCCAGTGATTTGTGTTCAGGTGCTTCCTGAGCCAGAAGTGATGTCTCTGTCCTGGAAGATGAGATGTTTTGCACATCCTGAAGGTGAGAAACATGCACATGATAACTGCGGTTTGTCTCATGAAGTGACTCTCACACAGCAAGAAGCCTCAGACTGCTGACAAAAATACATTCAGCTGTTGATGCAAAACTCAGCCAGTACCTGCTGTAACACCTAGTTATGGTTGGTGACACCCAGCATGTCAGGATAGGCCACAGAAAAGTGAAAACAGCTACTTTGGAGGGGCTTTGCTCAACTGAAAGATACAGGGCAGCAAAAATAACTCATTGGAACAGTTTGTATCTCACAAATGCATTCTTGGATATTGCTCATCCTTGTCATCATTGCTATGTTTGACCTTTCATAAATGCTTGAAAATTGCTGGTTGTGATAAATCTCTTCAGTTCTGGTGTTCAAACCAAAACTGATCATCACAAATATTAATAGAAAATAGTGTATAGGTTTTTTTCAGCTGTGTAATTATTACTGTTTTTCATTTGAATTAATATTTGAGATGCAGGTTAGCCTCAACATCCCAGAGGAAGACAGAAGTGGGAATCTTCTGGGCTGAGCCAAGCATCAAACCATTAAATTCTAAAGGTCTGAGAAGAAGATATAAATGTGCTTTCAATTGAAGAGGGGTGTAGAGGCACAGAGAATTTGACTTTAGTCACAGGGTGGATTGTGGTGTTACTTCCTTCTCCTTAAGGGTGTGTCAACACCAGGGGCAATGTCACCAGGAGAAATTTAATAAATTGCTGAGTGCTGCTTTATGATCTTCATTTGAGGGGGAAACCCCTCTGCAGACCTGGAGAACTGAGTGAAGGCAAATGAAGCTCCGAACTGGGGGTGGATGCAGTGGCCAGTGGAAGAATACTCTTCCCTGGACAGGGCTGAGAGCCTGGAGAAGGTGAGGAGTACAGCAAATGGTGGCCTCCTCTCCTCCCTGATATGGGGCTGGGACTTAGACCATCCTGACTGGGTAGGATACAAGCTCCCAAGCTGGCAGGCCAATGTTTCAGGACAGTCCTTCAGCATCTGCTTTTTCTCTAGAGTGTAAATCCACACCGGTGGCTGCAGTTTGTCAGCTGGGGCATCATGCTTGGCAGCTGACAGCCATTTAAGGGTGAAGGTCTCTTTGGCTCAGCCCCAGCCCTGTGGCTTAGTCCATATGCTAAACACCAAGGAAAAATGCCTGCCCCAGGCAGGTAGCTTAGAAAGCCACAGACATCTCCTTCCTGAGGTTCCCTCCTGGATGCCGAGCATGGGAGGGAGACTTGGAGCCAAAGTGGGAGGGGAGGAGTCAAGACAAACTTTGGGAGCCATGTGTTGACAGAACTCTTCTACCACTTCCTGCCCTGCACCATCACTGACTGCTCTGGGGGAAGCTGTACAGAAAGGAGAATATTCAGACAAGCACAGGATCAAGAGAAGTGTGCAAAGCCAGGAGGAGGGGGGGAGAGAGCACCCTCAACCACTCCTGAAGGTGTTTTTATTGAGGTGTGTGGGGTAGACAAGCTGATGAGTAACTGAGGTGGTGTGTGACTTGTGCCATGTCCCTTCCCTGGCTGTCACCATCTGCCCGACTATGATCTGTATTCACCTGTTGTGCTTTACCATAGAAGGGGACGTCTCCAAGACCCTCTGTGGTGTGCAGGTGTACAGCAGCTCTCACATTGGTCAGGCATGCCTGAATCAAGGACAAGCTGTTGTATGTCAGCTAACAGACGAGGTCTGGGCAGAGAACCACTGCTGACCCTGAAATCAAGCACCCTTTTTATCCCCTCTACACAATAGTTAGGTAGGCAGCCCAGAAAAGACCTCTTCTCCTCCGCCAAAGGTGACAGATGCTCAGAGGCAGCAAAAAACTCTTCACCACCAGCCCTTTTTGTAACCACCGTGTTTGTAAGTTAACACCAGCTCAACCACCCTCTGGGTTAAGAATCTTTTTCTAATATCCAACCTAAACTTCCCCTGACACCACTTCAGGCCATTCTCTCGGGTCCTGTTACTGGTCTAAGTACTGTGCCATCTTCTCCATACAGCAGTGAGGATTCTCTTCTCCAGTCATTCTTAAGAGGGGACAATACTGAATCCAGCTTTTTTTTCAAATACATCTAAGCTGCCCTACAGCTTCATATTCATCTACCTTACTTTTGTAGGCTGATCCCTGCGTGCAATTTTAGGTGCAGGTGATACATGGCATGAGGAACGATGGGGATTTTAGTATTTACAGTGTGATTTTAGAATGGGAACTGACAGAAAGGAGATGGATGATTTTATGTCCAGGGACAAAACTTCAAATCCCCCTTAAGAGAGCTTCCACATACCCCCCAGATTCCAGTCCAACTCTCAGAGGTGGAGGGATGTGACCCTTTCTTTCTCAGTTCCTGCCTGAGGAGGCACCTTTCAAACATCCCCCATCCCACTTGCTCCACTAGCATGTCAAGCTGGCACCTATGACACATTACTGACACATTTTTAAGTGATGCAATGCTAACTTTCCACCTTGTCTTCTGTTTCTCAGGAAACAGCAGCTGGAAAAGAATAATGGAAGATTGTCTAAACAAAAGTTGTAATTCCACTTGCCCAGGATTTCCCTACAAAGACAGCCAGACACTTCTGGTTGCTGTTTACAGCATCGTTTTTGGTATAGGCCTTCCAGCAAATTGTTTAACTTCTCTGCTTACATTTGTACAAATCCAAAGGAATAAAGTAGTTGCCATCTACATTTTCAGTTTATCATTGTGTGAGCTGATGTATTTAAGTACCTTGCCTTTGTGGATTATCTATGTGCAAAATGGGCACAACTGGACCATGGGTGACACTGCTTGCAAAATAACAGGATTCATCTTTTTCTGCAATATCTACATCAGCATTCTGCTTTTGTGCTGCATCTCTGTCGATCGCTACATGGCACTGGTGTATTCTCTGGAATCAAGGGGGAGAAGAGGACAGAAAAAGGCCATCATAATAGTCTGTTTTCTCTTTACTGTGGTTGCAGTAATCCACACCCCAGTATTTACCACGGAAGCTGTAAAGCAAAATTGTACAAATGTGATAACCTGCTTTGAGACAGTGCCCCTTAACATATCATTGGCTTCTTTCAGCTTTGCTAGATTCCTATTTGGATTTGCCATACCCTTCACAATCCTCATTTTTACAAACTACAGAATTTTCCAAACTACGAAAAGAAGCATCAGCTTGACTTGTCACCAGAAAGCAAAAGTGAAGTATGTGGCTATTGCCATTATTGTTATTTTCTTGGTCTGCTTTGCTCCATATCATGTGGTGCTCATAATAAGAGCCATATACTTTATGTTTCATCAAGACTGCCCATGTCCATTTGAAAAGGAGATATATTCAATTTTTACAGTGTTTCTGTGTTTATGCACTGCAAACGGTGCTGCCGATCCAATCATCTACGTGCTGGTCAGTGAAAATGTCAGAGAAGACTGTTATAGGAGCCTGAGAAGATGGAGACTGAACTCATCCAAGATAAGTTCATCCACTACTCACAATACTGACAGCAGAAAATCGGAAATGCCAAAAGAATCAGAGGAGGGGACCAAAGAAAAGGAAACAAAGAAATAACAGATTCATCCAAGGCCTGTACTAGTGGCAGAGACCAGGAAAGTGGCAGCTAGCTTGTAGCCACTGGAACAAATAAGAAGTTCCCAATGCCAGCTGCAGGACACAAGTCTTTACACGCTGACATTATTTTGCATGTCCTGCATGGGCCAGCAACTCCTTGAGGACTCTATGGGAGCAATAATTCACAGTTTTGTTTGCCTCCTACAACAAACTTTGCCCACCAGTTATCATTGGTGAAAATACTGCTTTGCTAAGGATATGTGGAATAAACTAAGTAATTTACTTTGACTCAAATTAGGATCTTAAAAGCTTACTTTTTGACTGACTCTTTTTCTCATATGAAATAAAACCAGTTTTATCTTCTGAGCAAAATAAAAAAAAGAGCACTGCTGAGGAGAACAATGTATTCTTCTTATGGTTGAAATTTTTGCTTCTTTAGGAGGTACCTGTTCAGATTCTCACACATGTGCTCTGCTGTTAACGTTTGTGGTTAACCAGTGGAAAATATTAAAAATGAGTAAGTCTTTCAGCAAGAACCTTGACCATTTTCCTCGTACTTCAGTATTCAGCTACGTCACATGTTCCAGGAGAATTAGAGGGCAAAACAATGGCCTGATAACACAGACCAACAGTACTGCTGCTGCAGTAGTCAAGATCCTGCACTGCCCTGAAATTCTTAAAACATACAGTTCTAATGCTTGATAATTTACAATTAGTAAACTTTACTTGTTTGGCAGTCAGATCTAGAATGCAATTAAATATATAGAAAATGTATACATTTCCAAGTGGACTTGGGGTCTGCTTTTATGCCATCTCCAAATGTTTGTTGAACTCGTGTTTCATTTCTGACTAAGCTAACCCTTCCCTTTTGTTATTGATCCCACTGCTACTGTGTAGGAGTCTGTAGAAGATGTGGGTAGGCTCATAGATGGTATGGAAGGTTGGAAGTCTGGAGAGCACAGTCCTTCCTCCACAGCTGGGGAACTCCCTCAGACATGCTGGGGCAAATTTCATTGTTGCTGCTGCCACTTTTATTATGAATAACTTATGGATAGTAGTTCCTTGTGTCTTCAAACAAGAACTTTAAAATTATACACATCTGGCAGTGTTTATCTAAGCAACTTCTTCATGTTTTTATGAGATTTAACAGACAACCAATTTGAGTATGAGCTTGTAGAGTGATTCACAGCATCATTCCATTTCATCTGTGGTGTTGTGTTTCTGTGACATGTTGAAATTTTTACTGACATTGACATTTCTGTATTGAATTAATATTGACCAGTCTTAATGTAAATACAATATTTTTTAATATCTTAAAATTGCCATAGATATTTCTGTATATTATATTTTATTCTTATATATTCTTACACTTTTGGAAAGAACCATTATGCCAAAATTGTATATCCTCAATTTATTAGATTTATTACATACTTCTTTTTTTAATTATTTAATGACTCCTCTGGTATTTATCTGTGAAACGGTTTTATTCTCAAAAGTAGTCCACATAATACTAAACAGGAGGTTGTCTCTCAGAAAAACATAAAATTCGGTTGTGGTGCTAATTAACAAGTTCTGGATTTCTATTTTTATATGCATCCAGAGATCAAATTCTCTAAGGTATCGAGGAAAGACCTTCAAAGTGCTGAGTATCTGTAACTTTGCTGAATATCTGTAACTTTCTGTTGCTAAAGAATTCCTCAGCAACAGAACACGGCTCATAACAGCCCCTGCCAGCCCGAGCACTGGTGACTCATCTCTGAAGATGCACATGCAAACTGCTCCAGCCTCAGGATTTTCATCTGAATGCAAACTGATGAATAATAGCAGTGAATTTAGAAGAAACAAGAGGTACAGGCTTCTGAACTGATTGAAATGGATGCAAATTAGATATTGACCTCGATCAATTTAAACCTCTCTGATGTTTTTCCTCTGATAAAAAGTGAGTGTCGAGGGAGGGGATTGTCCCGCTTTGCTCTGTGCTGATGCAGCCTCACCTCAAGTCGTGTGTGCAGTTTTAGGAGCCACAATATAAGAAAGACATTAAGCTATTAGAGAACAACCAAAGAGGGGCCATGAGGATGGTGAAAGCTCTAGAGGGGAAGCTGTGAGGAGTGTCTGAGGTCACTTGGTCTGTTCAGCCTGAAGACTGAGGGGAGACCTCATCATGGTTTACAGCTTCCTTGTGGTGGGAGTCAAAGGGGCAGGCACTGGTCTCTTCTTTCTGGTGACAGTGACAGGACCTGAGGGAAAGTCCTGAAGCTAATTCAGAGGAGACTTAGGTTAGGTGTCAGAAAAAGATTCTTCACCCAGAGGGTGATGGGCACTGGAACAGGCACCCCAGGGAAGTGGTCACAGCACCACAGAGTTCAAGAAGCATTTGGGCTCTCAGGCCCATGATGTGATTCTTGGGTGTCCTGTACAGAGTCAGGAGTTGGACTTGATGATCCTTGCAGGTCCCTTCCAACTCAGGATATTCTATGATTCTGTGAACCAGCACTGGAGCCCAGTGCCATAGATGCAGGGGACAGGAATTGTCAGGGTCTCATGCAACAGCTGCAATTCTGCCTTACTGAAGTTGCATGCTGTTCTAAATCACTATATCATTATCCATCTTCTCTTAATGAAAATCCTTGGAGTTTATTTGTTCAGACGTATTCTCAACTAAAAGCTTTAGAAGTAACAAAGACTTCTAAAGACAAAGACTTCTGTGCAACCTGATCTGACTTAAAAATTTACCTAGATAATCTCCAGAGGTGCTTTCCAAACTAAGATATTCTGTGATAGATTACTGAAGGGGTTAGGGGCCTTGTACCAAGCAATGTATCCACATGGGAAAACTGTGAATTCTGACTTCTTTGGATAAAAAGAAAAGCAGCTTTATGGCTGAGTGAAGGCACCAAGAAACATTCCACGCTGTTAAAATATCCCATCAGATAAAGTGACTGTTTCTTATTTGATAATTCAAGCATGCGATCTATTTTGTCAGACAGTATCTGACTGTGCCACTCAGGCAAAGGAAAGGTCTCAGCACTGGCACATGTGAGATACCCAGCAAAGGGCACTTCTCAGTTCAGAGTAGATCTGAGGGGTGGAATGATTGTGTGGGTTTTTCCACTCGTTCCTCCTACAGAGACACCACCAGTGACCCACAGGGACTGCTTCATGCTGTGAAGAAAGGTTCACCTGCTACATCAGATCTGCAATTCTCAGCATAGTCATTTGGACCTGGCTCCCAACTTCCCCAACTCAGCTCAAGCTATAAGACAAGTTAGAGAGTATAACCTAGGCTGTGCCTCCCAATTTGGTCTTTAGATGGCCAGGTCTCCACACATAAGGCTCAGAGCAGGCAAGCTGCTCACCAGTGTGAGGGGGTGGGATTAGAAAATTTCACTCTTTTATACTCAGCATTTACTTGGGTATAACTTCCATCATTTGATTTAAAGAAGAGTGGGCTACTGTATAAATAAATATTACCTTATTTTTACATGTGTCTCAGACACTTATAATGTACCAGGGAGATAAGTTCATTGCTGATTATTTTAAGTATGACTGTAAAACACGAAGTGAATAATTTCTGGCTATGAACTAGAGCTGGCCAAACTAGATTTTGCAGATGATGTATGTGACTTGTTTGCTTATTCATCAATTTTAAATTATATCTGAGGAGTACAATTTTTTAAAGTAAAATTCTATTCCTGATTAAGAAATGCTTTCATGTTCTGTATTAAATTTTGCCTCAAGAGGATTGCTACAATTTTGCTACAAATCTGGCAAAACCCCATAGGAATGAACTCAGACTCCCTACATGTCACAAATTTCTTCTGCAGTTGGTGACCTTGTAGCTGCTCTAATGTACAACCTAATGTCATATTTCTGCTGAGTAGTGAGTGATGAAATCTAACTCAGAACCGGGCTTTCAAAAATATCCACAACCTAATGGCTTTTCTTAGTGGGGATATTTTCATTCTACAGCTCACACTGTGGGACAGGTCTTTTAGGATACTTTCTCATACAGTGAATTGATGCCAAAGTTCCCTTGCAGTTTGGAATGCCCATCTTATTTTCAACCCACCACAAACTAACAGTAGCAAATAAGAGTGGGGGGATTGCATCAGAGAGATGCAATAATTTTTTAATCTCTTTGGCATTGAGGGAAGCATACAGGTGCCAGCATCCCCGAAGCTGGATCTCCCAGCATGTCTTCTGCAACCGGTGTCTAGAGGATGTGATACCTACCAGTCCTCTCCATCTCTTCCAGTGCCTGCTGGGGTGGTTTGCACAGCACTGCCTTCCCTCTTTCCCTGCGAAGTGAATCTTTGCACAGGAGAGGGCGCTTCTGTTTGCGGCAGAGATGGAGCATGGCCTCATGATTCAAAGTGACAAGAAGGTGAAACACAAAAAGAGATATCTATTATCCCAAACTGGACTAATACTAATAGCCTGGAAATAGATGTTAGTAGCTGCCATCATGAGCTGTTGGTAAGAAAGGGTAAGGCTCTGAACTTGTTATGTCTCATCTGTAATTCAGATCACTGATAACTTTTATGACTTAACTCTTACTCCATCCTGTGTGAAATGCAGAGGTAAGGAAGCTAAAAACAGCCTTTCAGACAGAGAGGAAGTCTGCTGAGGAGAGAAGATAAGACGTGATAAAAATTTTACAAAACATCACATGAATATTGTCTACAAGAGCAACCTCTGGGTGCACCATAAATGATCCATCCTGTTTGGTAGTCTCAGTCGATGACAGGGCCTGTACATTTCAGTCCATGATCATAGAGCATCCCCTCTATGTTCAAAGGTCTGTCTTGAAGTATTTTCTTGAGGGCAATGAAGAATCAAAGAGAAGGGAGATACTGTGGGGAAAGGGTGTTGCATGATATACAAAGTCCTGAAAAGCCTTGTAAACTTTAAGTCACAGACGTTCTGAACAAATATGCAAATATCCATGTTCAGAAAGCTACTTAGTAATGCAGCAGCCTGTATCACAGTTCCTCATCTGTAAAATGTGACATTTCTTCCCTTGAGCATTGTCTGGCTCCTCAGTTTAAAATACAAGCCCTTGCAGGAGATCCTAGAAAGCGTGAGCAGGTGTGTCTATGCATATTCAGAGCTTATTGCAATGGAGCAGGGAACAGCATGCAGGCAAAGATGAAGTATTAAAGCACAAATTCTAATTAGTCAGCACTTTCAGGGTCAGATTCAAATTGCCTTATTTGCTTCTATTTATGCTGGGGCATCAGAAAAAAAATATGCAGACTTTCATTTTAACTTTGTGTCTCTTCTGCTAACATGGGCATTAGACCCTTGGGGATTTTGCTGGGATTTTCCTCACTGTGATATTCTGGTGTTTGGAGGTGTCTTGTTGTTTTCAAAAGGTAAGAGTGATACTGATCTGCAGAGTTGATTTCCGGACTGGAAACACTCAGGGCCAAGCACTCACAAGGCTCATGGTACCTGTCTGGGTACAGGACTGAAGACATCAGTGACACCATTGCACTGCTGTACACAGAAAGCCACCAGCAATAATCTCTCAAATCCCTAGTTCTTGGAGATCTATTCATGTGGACTCTGACTCTCAAGCTCTTCCCTTCCTGTCACTACTTTCATGGGTTGGGAAGCACTTTCTTAGCACCAGTTTTCTGGGATGAGTCTCTGACAGTGTGAGCCTGACACACGTGAAACAACAGCACTGTTATTTACCTATTTGATTAATTGAGAGCAGGGGAGTGTTGCCTTTCTTAACTATAGTCAAGAAGACAAGGCTCACAATACCCACTACAGGTAGTTTTTATTCTTGTGTGTTTGACATTTATAGGTGATGAGGCAATGTGTTTGATACAGGACATTTGATAAGGTATTATAAAAAAATCCTATAATTTTCCATTTAGCTGCATGTATGGTTTCTAACTGTCTCCAATTCTTTTGTTCAAATCCTTCCTAAAATAAGGAAGTGAAGTGGAATGGTGCACTTCACTGCATTGCTGGCAGGTACAGCTGTGTCCCAAAAGGGACAAATGCCCAAGTCTCAAACTAAACTCAGGACTGGACAGAGATATGCAAAAGGGAAGAAAAATGTCCATTAAACAACAAGGCAATTCAGGAGTATCACCGACTTCTTGCTGTCTTGACTTGTGGGAATGGCCCACCTACAAAAATCAGGAGATTCTAGACAAGCCAAGAACAAATCTGAAGTTTTATCAGAAACAAGAAGAGGACAAATGGGGATATTCCTCTGTACTCAGTGGTGTGAAGCAGATACAGGCAGATCGTAGTGTCAGAAAGGTTTGATGGGAAACTAAAGGTTAGAGGGCCACTTCAGCCACACAAAAGCAGAATTCAAAGGTGTGTGTGATTTTATAACTCAGCACAGGGCTTTCCCTAATGAGAGGCTGAGTGGACCTCCTTGCTTTGTTAAAGGATGAGTCATTTCCCTCTTCTGATCAGAAATATTTCCCTCTCATGAGAGGGGAGAAGCTGGAAATTATATTAACTATTTCTCTTTTTGTCTTCCTAGTACTCAGTTCCAGATACTAGAACAAGTCCTTAGTCAAATTCCAAGATAAGAAGTAACATTGTACAAGGGGAAATCCCAGAAAATAATCTTTTTTTATATACCTCTAGAGATACTGAAACCCATTCCAAATAAATCAATGTGAAATTAAACCAAGGCCATGAAAATAGTCATCCTCCTCCTCCCTGAAGGCTGTGGGAAAATTAAATGTGAATCTGAACTTTTTTTGTTGGACCATAGCATCAGATCATAATAACTTCAACCCCCCAGAATTTGGAGAATTTGGGGAGTTTTTCATTTAGAAATGTATAATCTTGGGCATAATCTTCCATGATGTACCGTACTATTAATGTATGACCCTGACTTGTCCATCCTTTAGTATCATATCTAGTTGAAAAGCTTTCATGAAAGTAACATATCATTGAAATATTCAACACATCAGTCAAATATTAGTTGTGAGTCTACTGCCTCTATTCTGAACCACGCAGAAGTTTCATCTCAGAAATAACACTGAGAGGTTAATTCCCCCTTTCTATATTTCCAGCTTTTGTTTAGGATTAATTTCTTTGTGTTTTCCTGTGTAATTCAAGTTCTGACCGCTTTTAAGTCACAGGATGATGTTTTTCCAGGTTTAAAGTAGTCACAAGAGGGCACCAGACTCTACCCTATTTCTCCTGCTGGGCCTGGTGGACTTCACAGTGGAAGAAAAAAACATTAGTACCTCTTATATCCCTAAAGTTCACGTCCTGTAAACATAACTTTGTAAGACTTTGTGCTGCTGCTGTTAGGTAGAACAGTCTGTACAGAGTGTGTGTGTGTGCTCATCCTCACCATACAAATAGCTGTTCAGCCAGACACAAGATCAGGCTATAACGTTTATCCAAATACGGCAGAAACACACAACCTTTTTCAAAGGATGGCTACCAATAGGCTGAAAAACAAGAAGCAAAAAAAAAAAAAAAAAACCACCAAAAAAAAACCAATCCAGAGAATTGAAAACAAACAGGGAAATCATGGGGAGAAAGAGACAATTCCCTTTCATTAAAATAAAAAATGGAGGATGATGAAACTTCCCAGGATCTGGATCCATGATTCCCTGGAGAGGATGTAAGTGGCAGGAGGCAGGCAGGCATTCATCTGAGCCCCATGCAGTATCTAAACACCCAGCAAATTCTAAACAACTCTTTGGGGAGCCCCACTTTCCTCTCTGCCTTGGCAAACCACTCTCCACAACATCCTGCACCACTGCTCATGGCAGCTCCAGCGACTTTATCCCAAGTCTGTTGGCATTCAGTGCTATTTGTAAGTTACGCAAATTAAAGATTTATTATTCCATTAATACTAGACATGTTGAAATGATTGCTGGGAAACCACTGGCTACTGGCAGACCACCAGGAGACAGGAGTTAACATTCCTGTATTGCTACAAAAGTCAAAGCTGTCATTTCCATCAAGGGGCAGGACTGGAGCAGAGAACAAGACCAGCTCACAGTCTGTTACCTGTGTTCATAGCCATGCTTCTAATTGGGTTAACCCTTTAAACAGAGAAGCACACAGGTGTTAGCAATCATTCTCTTAGGAAAAAAAATCACATTTTTAATATGCCTTTTCATGCCCTAGTTTACCTACTCCTTATCCTCACTTTTTGATACCCTTATTAAACTATAATTGTTTTGGTCCTACTATAATTTATATTTTTATACACTATGTAATTCTGATAAGCTATCAGCAAATCAACATCAACAATTATTTGTGGCTACAGTACATTTTCCTTTTAACCTATTGATTCATCAGACTCGAACAAAATTTGGAAACAATCCAAACACTCCAATAAGCCATCACAGCCTTCTTCTACTCTTTAAGGCTCACAGAGGGTCATTCTAACTTGCAGACAAAGCATTCATTTCTATAACCAGCGTATTTCTCTTACTGATGTTAAATTTTATCCTCCTTGTTATTTATGATGGGTCTAAAGAAAATCACATTTCTGGTTTGGAAAATGTAAAACAACTAATGCTGTCAACAGCTTGTTACTGAAGTCTCAACCACCAGAATTATTATCACACATGAACCTCAGTGTTCATATTTTTCTACTTTTTCCCCTTAGATTTCATGGTCCAAATGCTTACCAACTTTAAGGCAAACTTAAAAAGAAATAACTGGACCACATATTCCTAAAAGTTTTTTTAGTTTTAGCTGTGCTTTTGAATTATAATTCTCCAGTCTGCCATGACTGCAGAAATTAGTTTCCCACTGGTATTGTAATTTTCAAGGATACGGCTTCTAGGAACAGCACGGTGCCTTCTGAAAGGCTGGTTTCAAGAGCAAAACACTGTAATATCAAAAGATGCAGAACAGCAAAGGTGCAAGCTCAAATCTGGAATAAAAGATTTGAAAGTCACTCTCTAATGTATGTTCAAGAATATATGAAAAAGGAATTATTCATTAACTTCTTCAGCTTGCAACCACTTCAGGCTGTTTTGTTCTTACAGTATCTGCTGTTTCAAAGGAAGGTAGAGCTGATGGGGGAGAAAAGATCTTCATATGACCAGCACAAACACATTAATCAGAAACAGACTAGCTCCTGAGATGAAAATATTGTACTTAGCTGGCTGCAAAGAAAGGAATACCTTGTGTACTGACAGGCTGCACATGGTTTTTCAGCCTGTGGGTGCTATTTAATAGTAGATGCTTAGTTGCTATAGCAACTGTCATAGCCTATGGTATTTATGCTTAGATACAGAACACATATTTTAAGCAGCACCAGATAACATGGCACTCAAGTGTCCAAAATGTACATTTAAAAAATCCCTATTAAGAAGTAGCTGTGTTCTTCTAGTTATTAAAAATCCTTTCTAAGGCAGCACTTTCACAACAACAAAACAATCTTGTCCCTCACAAACGTAAACCAGAACCATCACAATGAGCTACCTTAAAATAAAGGCCCAAACAACATTCAGCACTTTAAAATCCATCTTTGCTGACTGCTGCTGCATTATTTGGAGCCGTTTGCTGTTTGGTCCAGTGCATGGTTCTTTGTCACTAGAGGATCCTTTTGTCATTAACTTGGTATTATCCAGGCTTTGTTCCTCCCTGCCGATGTCCACTACAACACTTCTCACTTGCCATGGAAAACATCTTCTCTGAATTGGCTGGCAACTGTAAATCTTGCTGAAAACACTTCTTTTTACTTTTATTTTGTCACACCCTGCTGATTGAAGAGCATAAACAAATACTGCGATGAGGGCACTTTCTTTCAGCACCTTTCCACTGTAAGAGGAAAGTGATGGTCACTGACTTCAACAGCTACCAGTCTGTGAGGGGTCTTTAACTCCAACAAAACCACTTTAGCCAGGCAGACTAAGAGAGTTAGTGGACTAGTGCAAGCCTAACTGCTTCCCTGTGTCCTGTTTCCACTCTATTTCCTGCAATCAAAACTCTAATACCTCTTCTTCACAATTTATTATTGGTTCCATAAAGCTACTAGCTGGCTTGGGTAAAAACAGCAGTGCAGCTTTTAGCTCATGGAGTATCTTAGTCTGTACAAGTTCTAACAAAGAACTCATTTCTTGGCTCATGTCACTTCTAATCCCCATGGCCTCCTAGTAGATAGATCTACTATCTGGCTATGTAGATATGGCTAGTAGATAGCCATAAAACCTAAGGCCTGAGGCTGGTGGCCTGAGGCAGAGAGATTTCTGCCTAAGAACGGAAGGCTTTGCCATTGTTGTGCTGACAGCCACATCCCTCTCCCATCACCTGCCTACTACCACTGTCCAGTTTTTCAAATCCCCAGCTGAGCCAACACTGCCATATTCAGACGTGTTAGCCGGTGCATGGATTAGCTGGGGTGATGAGTGCTCCGACTGTGCTATTCTCATTTTGTAAGCCACTAACATTTTATGCCAGCATCGTTATCATCCAACATCAAGATACAGTTAGCCCACAAATGTTTGCTCACTTACTACAAACCTTTTGGTTTATTTTACAGGCACCAGTTGCCCACTGTTCTTTGTCTAACCCCTCCTACAAGTAGGAGCAACATCCAGGCTCAGAGCAGTGAAGGAGAAGCTTATCCTCACTGAAGGCTGAACAGAACTTCCAGCCACCTTTGATGATCCACACAATAACACACTTCAACAATACAAAAACACTTTCTCTGACATCCAGTGCACTGTGACTGCAGACTGCAGCAGTGAGGTTGTATCCTGTACCTGGCTTATGGGGCCCAGCTGAGCTGCTACTGCAGGCATGTTTCTTAAGGAACAGCCACATTTAATTACTCCTTAGCTGTTTTTCCATCTGCCTCTGGATTTTTTAGGAGAGCTCTGCTGCAGGAATGTGCTTGTCTGCAGAAGCACTCAGGACTGATTCATAGTACTGTCTATCTCAGAGGTAATCAGAATTTGCCAGGTTGGGCTTAAAGGAAACTATGTATACTAGGAGTGGGCTTCCCGCCCTATTCTAGAGCCAAATTAAAAAGACAAACATATCTTAAACGCTTTAATCGAACAGTAATTATGAGAGAAACAATACAGACTCAGAACAAGTCCACGTTGTCTTTAACAGGCAGAGGCAAGCAAGCTCTGTCCCCGTTCTGAACCAGTGGGATCCCAGCCAACAGCTCTTCCAAACCACAGGCAGTTGTGCTGGTAATGCACAGAGCTTGAGCTAACACACCTTGTCTCTCAAAAAGAGTCACTAGCCAGAGCACAGCACTGCACTGGCGACAGCTCACAGCTTCCAGTTCAGGGCTGAGTCATGTCTGGTTTTGTTAGGATTGGGGATTTTTTTGTCTTTTAAAAGGGGAGTTTCAGCCCTGCTCCTGGACACTGAGTTTCTGTTAATTTCTGCGGTTTTATAAACATTATCCAGCTCTAAACAGCCTTCCCGTCACAGCCAATGTGTGAAAGTCTGGCCAGCCCAGCAGGGGCTGAGCAGCTTTGAGAAAGGAGCAGCAGAGCTCCCGAGGCATCAAGCACAGCCCAGCACAGCCTTGCTCCAGAAGGGGAGGAAGGGGGCTGGGCGGGAGGGAGCAGTGGCTGCTTTCCAGCGCCCATGGCACGCAGGTCACACCAGCCGGTACCAGCCACCGCCGGAGGAAGAGGCAGGCAGGGCTCCCGGCAGAGCAGGCGGACTGTGCGATGGGAGAGCCGGAGCTGGCTGCCGGCACAGCTCCCGCAGCCGCGGATGCTCCGCTCGGGGAGGCGGCACGGCGGGAGCACACGCAGCTCTCCGGGATTGAAGCCAAGCCCGTCCTTCCACCGAGCACAAGGCAGCCGCTGCCCGGCCAAGGGAGAGGGCTCAGGGCAGCAGTTCCGCTCGACCCGGCCCTCCTGCTCTGAGGCTGGGGCTGCAGCTCAAATAACCCCCTCCATGTGCTAAGGATGGATCTATGCCTTGGACCTAATTGGAAGGGTCGAGGCAATGCCTGCTCCTGTCATGTTAAACCAGCCCTGTGCCTCCTGTTTCAGACAAAGAGAGCATCCCAGTCATATTTTATACAGGCTGCCAGTGCTTTTAAATCCCTTCAGAACTTCCACTCACTCTGGAAATCTTGCTGCATGTCAGTGGTGACCCGGCTTCCCAAGAGAAGCCTGCTGAGCTGATTTGCACTATTTTCCCTGTCACCCATGTTATTCATTTCCTCAGCAGGCAGGCTGCTCTGCAGTGTCTTACTAGGTGTAATGCCTCCCAATCGTCTAGAAGCTTTGGGTACATGCTCTAAATTACCTTTTGATTTAAACCTCTCCTGACGATCCTGGCCAGTAATTCCCTCACTCTTTTCCTTTTCTTTGTATGCAGTTACTTTCTTCATTTTCATTTCCTCTGTCAGATTGTTTTGCAGACATCTCTTTCGAGCTCTCTAGTAAATACTTCAGGCTGTATTGTTCTGCAAAGGTCTGTCCAGATTTTTCCATTTTGAGTTTTGAGTTTTGTTTCTCACATATGTTAGATGTGAGAGTTGTTTTGTGCTGAGAATAATCAAATGAGACATCGCTAGTTTCTCAGGTTTTCAAAGAAGATGGAGATCTTTCACAATTTTTCTTTCACTGGTTTAGTCAGAAACATAGATGATGTAGTTCTTAAGCCATAGACATCCTCCAGCTTCACTGGAGAGGTTATTGGGGGGAAAAAACCACAAAGACGTCAAGATCCTCTCACTGTAGCTACACAGAAACAAAAGAATAAAGGATAAGGAGAGGGGACTTAAGTATCTTACTCTATATAGATGATGCTATCACTAGAAAGAGCAATGCAAATGAAGTTCTTCAAGCTATGATCCTCCAGGGAACAGCCCCCATACTGCCTCGAAAGGGGCCTCCATGGAGGCTCAAAGGTTCTCGCAAGATTTGTTGTGGGAATACCTATTTGAATTCCTGCTGAGCTGGGGCTGCCGGGGGGGCATGGGAGGACAGTCAGGCCCTGCTGCTGCCAGCTGTGGGAAGTGGTGGCCTGCGGGAGCAGCCAAGGCAGCAGAGCCCAGATCTGCTCCAGGAAGATGCCAAGTGTCTGGAGTGATGTGTCATAAATGAAATAAATGGCTTTCACATCAACAAAGAAAAATTAATTGTTTGTGTTAATTTTGTTTATGAAACTCAAGGTAAACCTCTTTCATGTTCTGTTCCCCTTTTCAAGTTTCATACCCCCACTCCAAGTTCTACTTCAACCTTAAGTTTCACTTATAATAATGTTTAAATGTTCAGGATAAGAGTTACCTACTGGTTAAATGTGTTTATTAACGTTAAGACTTTAAAGACTTTAAAATAGTGTTTTAAAACTATATCTCTTTTAATAAATCTTTAAAAATCAAGTCAGGAGAAGCCCCGGAAGTGCTTGCCCTAGAGCTAAATTTAACCACCGACTGTTAGGACTGCAGGTAGCTCCATGGCAACCCTGAATTTCAATGAGGAGCCATCCCACCAAAGACCCAGATGATGTCACCAAAGGAGGGGCGGCCCAGAAATCGAACCCCTGACAACCACCAAGCTATTGGACGGAGAATACAACCAATGAAGCGTCCTAATACTTCACTCCTAGACCCGAGCCAACTCAAGAGACTTTTATTAGAACCCCACCAATCACCCCAGACCTTGGGGGCAGGACAATAGGCGGAATTGGGAGGGGCTAAAGGGGTATAAAACTCGATGCACAATATGAGAAAGGTGTGCTCCTGCACAGGAGAGTGTGGCGGCCGTCTGTGCAGAAGGTTTTTATCGTGGGTAAATAGACTGCTTGGCTGTAAGGGTCTCCAATCATTGCTACTCCGGGCAATTAAATTGGAATACAAGGATTTGGCCTATTGGTGAAATAAATAATATTATGAAAATTCTAAATGGAGTGTGGCCTCATTCCTGACAGCTAGTTGGCTCCTGGAGTGATTGTGGTAGTCTTGACAAACCAGGCACTGCTTTAGTAAAGACTGTGCCCAACGGGAATGTACTTTTTCCAGATATTTTTCACACTGATCATCTTTTGTTTCATGAGCAATTTGGAGATTACCAGGATTGCATCTTGGCTGACTGCACGTTGGGGATTACATAAAGTTTACTTATAGAATATTAGAAATTAATTGTCTAGGGTTAAATTTAATTGTAACTTGCTGACAGTTTAGCATGAGTGGGTCCTGTTCAAAGCTTGGTGTCAAGGAACTTTAAATGAACTGTTTGTTAGCATGGACAGCTGAGCAGGGGAGTAAACAGAGAAAGACTGGGTATCTTCAGATAAGGGTTGAGATCCTGAAGGGCCCCAGGATGGAAGATAAGATCAATTAATGGCCTGCCCATGTGGACATGGAGAAAGAATTCCATGAGGTGTTAGAAGAGTCCAGACCATAAACCACCATTGGGCACAGGAAGAGCACATGAAGATCAGGTGCACAGACTGTGAGGATATAAAGGCCCAGGGATTTTTTTGTTTAAGATCCCTCTCAGAGGCACCAGTTCGAGCTGAAATAGACTGACTCTGCCTCAGAACGTAAGGTCCAAACTCTTCCTTAACACGGCAAAACTTCTGAGGTGACACAATTCACAGCTGAGTACCTGTACAAAGTCTTTGCACCATGTGGATGGCAGGAAATCTGGCATACAAATTGTCTGAGGTTCTTGTGGGAGTGGCTGGAATGGAGAACTCAGCTCTGAAAAGCAGCTGTGCAACTCAGCTTTTCTTGTGTGAGTCATGGGACAGCAGGAACCCTTGAAGCTTAAGGGACACCAGATACCAATGGAGGAGCTGTGGGTTGTGTGTGATGAGTCAGGGGAGTTCAACCCAGACATCACAAGCTGTACAGCATCTCAGGCTCCTCTACCAGTGCATCTGGAGGACTGGGACGGGAAGAAGGAGAAGGATAACTTCGATGACTTTGTGTGACGTGTTGAGCCTTGATGAGGTTGCATTCTGGCATCCCAGAACGTGTTGTGATTCTGGGCTTGTAGCTGGTTGTGGTGAACACCTAGAAATACAGTTTCACCATGATCCACTGACAGCTGTAAATGCCTTCTAGGAAGCATACACAGTCATCATCTGTCCTGGTCACTGTGTTCTAGAGGGCTTGTTCTGCAGTGCTGATCCAGTTGAACTCAAAGGCTATGGCCTGTGAGAAGATACTGTGATTTAAAAAAAACACCAAGAGAAAGGAGATACCATTCTTGACTGTACAGAAGCCAATGTAAGGATCTCCAGTTTGAAGTGAGTGCAACATGACGTTGTGAAGGTGGTTTAAAGTGTCCATCACGGGAAAAACACCCTGGAGAATTGTGTGTTACAATGTGAAACCAGAGGCATAACAGTGCAGACATCAGCCAAGCTATTAATGAAAAACTCAGATCTGTGTGATGCCAGGTAGTGCATGCACTCTGTTGAACAATGGCATGTAGCTGCAAGGAGGGAATACTTACAACTTCTTAGATGAATATTATGACATTCCCAAGGTAACCATGGTCAAGAATATCATCCATAATCATGAAGGGTATGGTGTGGTTCTGGTTATACCAATGATGCTCTCTGATGCAAAAGATGATTCAGCAGCCAGAACAAAAGGGAACACACAGCCCACCCAGTTGGGGGATGACCAGCCTGTGTAGAGGCTTCAGGCATGAACAACTACCTGAATGTGCAGCTTCATGAGAGAGCCAAGATTTCTGAGCAAACTGAAGGCAACTGTGAAATTGCAAATGAACTTGGGGCTACTTCTACAAAGAAGAGCCAGTTGAAGTGACAAGAAATGACTGAGCAAACTGGGAATTACAGAAGCTGATGGCAACACCACAGCAAATGTTTGTCTCTGCTGAGAACAACTGGTTCAAATAGAATGGGAAAGTAAGTTTTGGTACCTTTCTTTTCTGACTGTCCTGACTCCTACTGGCATTGCAGTAGCAGATTTGCACAAGGTATTCTTTTCACTGCTGCTTTCCAAGGAAATGTTCCACCACCCTTCCAGAATGTTACTAAAATGCAACAAATATGTATTAACAGTATATATATTGCATGTGGAAACTTTGCTTCCTTGCTGCAAGCGTGGGTAATATGATAGAGAACACCTAAATGCTTCCCATACAGTGACTTTGAAATAAATACCCGAGTGAAGTGAAAGCCTAATGCTAAGACTGCTTTAGTTGAGTTTCTTAAGTTATTAATCAGATCCCATGCTATGTTTTGTGCTTTGATGTTACACCTTTATTTCTCAAGTCAAATCCTTATTAAAGACCGGGGCTAAAACAAATATATAAATATATATATATATATAAAATAAAAACAACAAAAAAAATCAACAGCACCAAGATTGACAGAGGTCAAGAAGCATTTGCATAATGCTTTCAAACACATGGTGTGATTCTTGGGATTGTCCCGTGCAGGCCCAGGAGCTGAGATCTCCATAATCCTTGTGGATCCCTTCCAACTCAGGACATTCAATGTTAAGGTGAGTAGAGCACAAGAACATCTCTCTCTCTGGCATCGTTCTTGCACAGCTTTAACTTGTGCTTTTAACCATGATGCCGTAAGACTGGTGCAAGAAACTAAACAAGGAGAAACACTGCGCTTTGCAACCTGTCTTGTCCCAAATGCAGATCTTGCTTTGCTATGGAAATGTTATTTCCTCCTGCCTTACTGTATGAAGCTACAGCTCTACTGTTTCCCAGCCTTTCCTCAGCCGCAAGCCTCACCGATCTCCAGCTCCTGCTGCCTAGCCCACCCTGTCCCCATTTCCTTCCCCTCCCCGTCCCGCGGCGCCCCGGGGGCGGGAGGCAGCAGCTGCCGCCTCTGCGGCTCTCGGGCAGCCCGGGCCAGCCGCCCCTCCTTCCCTCGGGCTGCTCCGGAGCAGCCGGCACGTAGCTGCTCGGCCAGGAGAGCGACCGAGAGGCGCTGGGGCGGCCTAAGTGGTTGCAGATGTGCAGCTGCATCGGGCTGGGGTCACGGCAGCGAGCAAGGCTTGGGGAGGGGGTTTTGCTCAGCAGGGTGGCAGCAGCTTTAGGAGAGAATCAGTAAGGTTGGAAAATACTTCTGAGATCATCGAGTCCAACCTGTGACCAAACAGGACCTTGTCCACCAGACCATGGCACTACGTGCTACATCCAGTCTTTCCTTCAACACCTCCAGGGACAGTGACTCCACCACCTCCCTGGGCAGCCCCTTCCAGTGCCTAATCACCCTTCCTGTGAAGAATTTCTTGCTAATGTCCAGCCTAACCCCGCTACAACACATCTTAAGGCTATGTTCTCTTGTCCTGTCACTTGTTACCTAGGAGAAGGGGTCAACCCCCACCTGGCTGCACCCTCCTGTCAGGGAGTTGGAGAGTGATAAAGTCCCCCCTGAGCCTCCTCTTCTCCAGGCTAAACACCCCCAGCTGCCTCAGCTGTCTCTCATAAAACTTGCGCTCCAGACCCTTCCCCAGCTCTGTTGCCCTTCTCTGGATACACTCTAGCACCTCAACGCCCTTCCTGAATTGAGGGGCCCAGAAATGGATACAGCATCGAGGTGTGGCCTCACCCATGCCCAGTACAAGGTAATGGCCACTTCTCTGGTCCTGCTGGCCGCACTATTCCTGACAAGAGGCCAGGATACCACTGGTCTTCTTGCCCACCTGGGCACTCACTGCTGACTCGTGTTCAGACAGCGGCTCCCTGCGGGGTGTGAGACCCCCGCCCCAAGGACGCGGGTTCCTCGCTCTGACTGCGAGACCCGGGGCTGGGCGGCCGGGCCCGAACAGGAAATGCCACAGGCCTTGCTAATGGAGTCCTGAGGCCTCCTGTCACCCCCGCGGGGCGCAGCGCCAGGGCTCCCCAGCCCTGAGGGAAGGGGCGCCTGACGGCGGGGAGCGCCCGGGCCAGGGCGGCCAAGACTCCCCCTCCCCCGCCACGGCTCCCCGCGGGCTGCAGTGCGGCCAGGTCTGAACCTGTTCCCGCCGGAACCCGTGGCCGGGAGCCCAGACGCGCCGCGGGGCCTTGGCTGCGGTTTGAAATCGGGGCGGCCCCGCCTCGCCCCCGCCCCCGCCTCCCTCAGCCTCTCACGGCAGAGGGGAAGGGCCCGGCCGCCATGGCAACCCCACAGCCTCCAGGGGCGGAGCCCGGGGGCGGGACAGAAGGGCGCCGTGGCCAATCGCAGCGGCGAGAGGCGCCTTCGCAGCTTGGCGGTAGCCAATAGCAGCAGCCGCCGCTCCCTGGTGGGCGTGGTCTCCGGGGAAGGCCCGCCCCCGGCGACCGCCGGTCCCTTTGTGGGGTTTGACAATAAGATGGCGGGCGGGGGGAGGCGGGGCCGGTTGGCCCCGCCCGTCCCTCAGGCGCGGAGCGGGCGGTGAGGCGGGAGCGGAGTGGGGTTCCTGCGCGGGTGAGCGCCGGCGACAGCAGCGGCAAGGCGGTGAGTACGGTGGGCTGGGTCGGGCTGGGCTGGGTCGGATCCGCGGGAAGCCGGTGCCGGCGGAACCCGCGGAGGGGACGGAGTCGATTCAAAATGGCGGCGGGAGCGCGGGGCGATGAGTAACCGCTGGGAGCGCTGAGGGGGCCGGGGCGGGCTGGACAAGGGGGCCCATTCCGCACTCCTCTGCTCGGTCCTTTCCGCAGCCGCGCTCCCTCATCATCCGCGCCTCCCCCGGGCACCCCGCTGCCCTCCCACCGCCGGGGAGCTCCCCCTCGCTCCCCGCCCCGGTCCCGCCTCTCCCCCCGGCTCTACGGGCCCCCCCCCGCGTTCACCGCTCCCGGGCCCCGTCTGCGTTTTCACGAGCTCCTGCCCCAGCCGCCGAGCCTGCCCTTCCCCGGGTGCTGGAACTGCTTCCCGAATCTCTCCAGTGCCGGAGAGGTGCCTGCCAGCTCCCTGCGCCCCGGGGGTGGGCAGACCCTAGTGCTTTATAGGGGCCTTTGTTCCAGTCCGAATAGCGATATTTCTGGCTTTACCAGCCCTCTGCTGTGTCCGCATCCCACCTTGTACCTCGACACCACCATATAGGCACACGTGCATGTCTGAAAGAGGAGTAGCTGTCTTTCAGTCTTTTTCTCCACTATTACACAGAGCTTTGGTTTGTTCCCACGGTTCTTAGAAAAGCCAGTGTTGGAGTGGAGAAGGATTAGAGTGGCAGAGGGGAGATACGGCCCCTTCTTGCCTTCCCCTGTTAACCATCATCACTGTACTTACGGCTGCACAAAAAGCAGTTCTGTGCTTCACTGAACCTCCAGCACTGGCCTAGGTAGGTCTTGTCTGCCTTCTCCTAAAGATAAGCACTGCTGAAATTCCCTATCTTCTCTGTTACTCCAACTAATGGGTAGCAGCTTTTTCCCTTAAGTACTTAACTGTATCTTTGGCAGCATATCGCTATATGAGTCTGAATAGAGTGTGAACCTGGAATGTCTTAAGTTGATGCTCTAATATGAATTGGATCAAATGTCCAGCACCTTATTTGTAAAGCAGACGGGGAATTTGTCTATCCTAAAAGCAAAACTTATGAATTATATAACATTGTGCTATTATTAAAAAAAAAAAAAATCCACAAAATTGCTTTTTCCTAGTGCATTTTGCTGCAGCTAGCTGTTGTCTCCTTGACAGCATTTTTTTTTGTATAGCTGTTTCAAACAGCTGTTTAGTTGAACACACAAAGTTTGGGCTCATGACACTGGAGTAGCAGTGGAAGAAAGGAGATGATGTAGCTAGTCCAGATACTGCCCCTTGGACAGAGAAAGATGCTGCTTGAAATTATCGGGGGATTTTGAACATCTTGACTGAAGCAGCAGCAGTCTTTCTCTGATGTATCAAAAGGTTTTACACAATGGCTAATGCCTTTTTGAGTATGTTAATATGTAAATCAATAGGAAAAGGTACTTAGATTTTAATTAATTAAGTTTCAAATTTAGCATTCTCTTGAGATGAGTGCTTATTGGAGATAATGCAGAGAAGTCTGTGGGAGGTCATTTGTGTGCAAGGTTTTAACTGCATATGATAATAACGATGAAGTTAATATGCTTTTACTGAGAACTTGGTTTCTGAGGCACACATAATGCCAGTTTATAGAATCCAAAGAAGTGACTGCTGTGATGGGCATATTCAAGTTTATATTAACAGAGGTCCACGTGGTTTGGTTATTGCCCTAGGGAAGAACTTGGAATCACATGCAGCAGGTTTTACACATTATTATATTGCATGAGAAAACTTTCCTTCTGTAGTATGTAAATGGATTACAGACTGGACTGGTCTGCCAGCATCTCCTGTCTTTTAGTTTGTGGATGTGATAATGGCTCTTTTACCAAGAACTCATGGCAACAGTCACCTCCTGTATTGTCCACTATTTTGGGAGGCTAACAGCCACAGCCTCTCCCTCTAAAATTGTCAGATATACTAAATAGCATCAGAAAAGATTCCAGTTTGGTTTTCTCATGATTGCACCATCTTTACCTGTAGTTATTGGTGGGGGGGGGGGGAGGGGGGATGTTTGGTGGGTTTTGCTTGGTTGGGTTTTTTAAAATTAGGTTTATGCCCTTGTCACCTACCCTCCAATAAAGCAGAAATTTTGGGATTCAAATAATTACCAGACACAGGCTTTCAAAGAGATCACTTTTCGTTTATAGAATGTTTTGAAAGTATACCTGGGGAGCAAAAACTTCTGAAATTTTATAGTGTTATAAAGTGTTTGCCAGAAATAAGAAATAGTTTATTGACTTGATACGGTGTCTGACTGAAGTTGCAGTTCAGATGCCTTAAGATACTGTTTTTAAAGTTGCTGTGAGCTCAGTCCATAAAAGAAAATGAGACTATGAATTGCTTGAAATACAGTTTCCATGACATAACATCATTTAGTTTGAATATCTGGGATCAAGTCAAAAGATTTTGGCTTGAGAATGTTAAAGGTGGGGTTTTTTTCCATTGTGGTATTTTAACGAGTATGGAGCTTCTTGAGGAAAAACATGTTTTCTGCACTCCCACCCCCAAGTCCTTTGTCAGCTGTCTTCTTCCACCCCACATTTGAGAGCAAGCAATCTTGAAAAATTGTTTATTACTACACAAAACAGAAAATAAGAACAGATGTCCATGTGCATCCTCTTTACTTCTTTCTTTTCTAGGTATGCACTTCAGTTGCAGACACGGATCTCTCTTGTACTGCACAGACATGCCTAGAAAAGTATCTGAATTGTTTCCATACTTTATTACAAAAGTTTCTGTAGCCTGTTGGAATAACATTCTTTCTAGTTTCAGTAGTTAAGGAAATTGTTGCATGTGATGGGAAGTTGTATTTGATATATCAAATCTTGCTATGCTTTAAATGTGTGCTAAAACCTCAGCCTTTATAGTTAAAGCAGTTTAATTATTGTCATTACTTTCGTTACTGTCATCTTGCAAAGTGAATCTTAGTCATAAAGTTTCTGTGATGGTAAAGGAAAATTCTCTCCTGTTTTGCTATGTTTCAGTTTTGTGTTTGTGCCAGCTCATTTTCTCTAGATGTTACAGAGATATACATGGGTTTGTATAACAAAGGTGAAAACTATAGTTTTGTAATAAAAGTAAGGATGACTTGCTCTCATTACCTTTTGTTTGTGCGCACCTAATCTTTAATGCTCATATGAAAAACTTTTGTTTGCTCTATAAATGGCAGTGGTGTAAGGCATAAGGGAGAGGCTGGTCCAAAGGTCGGGGCAATAGCCTAGGACTTGGAATTAAACTGGCATTTTCCTTCTGCTGCATATTTTGGGGGTATTGTTGGCCAAATCACATTTGTGCTCTAACTGTGCAATGGGTTTAATAGCACTATTCATGTTTGTGGGAATGATGCTCACATCACACAGGATAGAGATACCGAAGCAAAATTATTTTGTTCTGCATCTCCTGTCCCTGCCTGACATCCTGCTTCCTTGTGCTTGTTCAGGTGGTGCTCTCACTTTTACTGTATGGACTCTTGCTCAGTAGCATGGGAGAACAGGAAGGACTGCATCAAACACAATTCCTGGTAAGTCACTTTTTGCTTCTTAAATGAAACTGTAACCTGGTACTTTGTGATGACAAAGAAGTGGCTTTATGATGTAAGATACTAATTGAAAGCAAGTTTTAGAAAAAATCCAGTGAATGCTGTGAAGGGTTTACCTTTAAGAATCCATAAATGTTTTTCCTCTGCTTCTAGGTACCCAAGAGTGTGTGATGTATTGAGGTTTTCAAGTTTTCTCCCGTGTTCTGTTCTGTTGGTGTGCCTTAGAAGGCATTTGAATGCCAAATTATAGATATATGAAAACCAGGTTAACGTTCAATTGAAGTTTTAATTACTCATCACAAGAATGTAAGTTGAAATAAAAGAAGCTTCAAACTCTGCACAGTGTTTAATGTTCGATGATGTAATCATATGTGGTTTGTACGCAGTCCCAAAAGACGTTTCTAGAGGTTGTTTCGCATGGGGGGGAGGGTGTGTTCAGAAATTACTGTACATAAAAATGTAGGAAAAATTAAATAGGATATCCTCTGATAGGAAGTTTGCAGGAATGTCTAAAATTTGGAAAAGGAACTATCAAGCAACAATGTGTGTTGTATTTAACAAGAGTAGTGCAAATGTGTTAGGTTTCAGGATATAATTTTAGAAGAAACATCCAAAGTATTTCATACATTGCTAATCCATGGATAGCTTTTAAGAAGTTACGAAAAATGACCACAAGACCAAGTTCATTCTATATTGTAGTCTGTGCACATTATGATTTATAAAGAGTTTTGTACCTTCAGTGGAAAGAAATCTTTTAAGAGTCAGCAAATCCCAAAGAAGGTTATTTCATGGATATATACAGCAATGTAACAAGTGTTGTACAGAGTCAGACCAAGTGTTTATCTAGCTACTGTGCTATCCCCAGGTTTTCACAGTAGATAAGTGTGTAATGTATTTTAAAAGGAACAGTGTTGTTGCCCTTTGGTGGATTTTTAGTGTCTCTGAAAAAGCTGAGAGAGAATTCCTTGAAAATACGTAGAATGTACCATAGCAACCAGAAAAGCAAGGCAGAGTTTAGGGCAAACAAGAATTCTAGGGACAGAAAACTTAGAAGGGAAATAAAGAAGCAGCATAAATGTGAAGATCAGGTACTAGCTTTCATTTGCAGCCTAATTCTTATGAGGCTAAAAGAAGTGATATATATTGCATTTTTTAAAACTTACTTTGTATTTCAAGGGACCAGCTGCAATATTTGCATGGGGCACTGTTGTCAAAATTAGTGCAATTCAGAGGAAGAGCTGAGGCTGGTACTTGAGAGGCACCCCTTGGAAAATTCAGCAAGGGATTTTAGGTGTGAATACTGAGAAGCCTGCATGGACCCTGTGTATTTTTAGCTGGTGAACCTAAACTAGGAATACAGGAATTTTGCTGTCTTACAGTCAGCTTGGAAAGCAGTACAGAAGCCCATACAGAGGATGACTGTGACTATCCTTACTGGACTTGCCCAGTTCTTATTGGAATTATGCAGTTCGCTTACTCACTCAAGGAGGGAAACTGGAAGGACTGCTTTGGGCACCTCTGCTGAATGTCTCAAGTTACATGGAACAAATCTAGATATTACTCTCTTTGTAGCCAAAATAAGCTAATCTTTTCACGTATGCTGCCCATGTTTGGTTTTTTTTTATTACTCTGTTAGGCATGTTAATGTTCTGGAGGGGTCAAATCTTTTAAAGATGGTGTGCCAGGTTGTATTTTTATTTCCAAAATTAGAGGTTAAGCATGCCAGTAGAAACTCGGGAGGAGCGAGGAGAAACTGCCTCTCCAGTAGGTGAAATACAGCCGGTGAGATGTTTGCTTCTGTGCGAGGCAGCGGCTCCTGACTTCCATCAAGTGTGGAGCTTAATGGGAGCCAGGAGCTGGGAGCCCCTGCCTCTCTCCGATGCCATGCCTTGTGGACCTGCTCACCCCTGGTTCCCGAATGTCGCCTTTGGGACTCGGTCCATATGTTCCTGACCCCTGTTGTACCACACTGGCCATTCTAGAACATGGTATGACAATTCTGATGTTTCTATTTTAAAAGAATTTGCTTTTTAATAAAAGATGAAAGTTTGCTGTTCTGTTTTTTAGTCTCTTTTTTTCCCCCCTCCTTCTTGAGCTGTTTGTGTTCTACATGATTTTTTTTTATTTGTTTGGTTTTTTAACAGGACACGATGTTTGTGCGAGGATTAAAGAGAAAATGTTTTGATGGTGAAGAAGATATTGAAGGGACTCTGGCTGGTATTAAGGCTATTCCTTCGTATAATCTCCAGCGGCAGTCACTTTTAGACATGTCCTTGGTTAAACTTCAGCTGTGTCACATGCTGGTTGAACCCAACCTTTGTCGTTCAGTACTTATAGCCAACACGGTACGGCAGATCCAAGAGGAAATGACTCAAGATGGGACTTGGCAAATGATAAATACACAGAGTACAGGGCAGGCATCCCTGGATCGTCTTGTTTCAACAGATATCCTCTGTCGTTCATCTCGGGATCAAGCTGAGGGAAAGCATGTTCCAGGCTATGGTACTTTCAATAAAGACTTTGAGAGTGACCAGGCACAAGATAGTTCAGAAACTATGTCAACAGCCTCTTCAGTGCAAGCACCAAGAAACCTGCAGAGCAACATGTGGGAAATGGAGAATCCACAAGAAAATAAAGGAAACTTTCAAAAATCTTTAGATCAAATATTTGAGACACTGGAGAATAAAAGTCCTAATTCTGTTGAGGATCTGTTTTCAGAAGTTGACAATTCTTACTATGATCTTGATACTATGTTAACAGGCATGATGAGCAACACAAAAATGGGACACTGTGATAGTCTTGAAACATTTTCTTCTCCAACAAATACAGCTTCTAACTCTAATTGTAAATCTGATCTTAATGACCTTGATCATATTGTGGAAATCCTTGTTGAATCCTGAACCTCCTTGTGTAGGAGGTAAAGATCTGTTAATAGGAAGAAAAAACTTGAGAAAGAAATTTCCATGGTTTGTTCTATCACATCTGCACAAGTATTTTACAAATATCTCTATATTATATATATATATTAAGAAGCACTTCATATTGCAAAATAGTGTTAACTCTTAAAGTTAACCTGCAAGTTGTAGTGTAATAATCTGATTTATCATCCACTGAACTGTAAGTACATACGGTAAATGTTTCTACGTTTGGAATCCAAGGCTCATGAAATTGGGTTCCTTTTACCAATTTGTTTTAGCCTTTGATGGAGGATATCCTCAGGGAGAGGGATTCTCTCATATTATTATACTTCTCCCGTAAAAATGGAAATAACAGAGAGGGAAGTTGGATAACTGGTTTCCTATTTTCCTCTGGTTTCCACTTTGTTACACCACAAAACTACCATACCTGCTGCTTCTGTTTTAAGTCGCTACGTGGCTCTTAAAGAGCAGTATGCAATAGTTCTTGTTATCCTTGCTAGCTTCTTTGGGTTTTGCTACAATTTTTACTTCAAAAATAGTTTTAAAGTGTTTATTGGTGTTTAGATTTTTCCAGGTATTTTCCTAAAATATATTTTTTACTACAGATGTTATGTCAGCTGCTAACTTAGTAACTTTTGATCATATCTGCAGTTGATATATTTTTTGCAAGATTTTCAAAAAGGGATGTTTTTTTACCATGAGCTACCCAATGTAGTTCAGTAAAGTGTATGTAAATGTAAATATACAATTTTATACTTGGCATTAAAATGTAAGAGCTGTTTTCATTATTCTGTTTCATAGAGTAGTACTTTACTAAATTGAGAATTGTACATTTATGCTTTTCATACCCCTCATACTTGAGTATCATTATAGGAAGAGCTCTGATCCAGCTATATACAATTACATTTAATTCATTTCAGACCATACTTTTTGTTAACTACAAACCTAAATGATGTAGGTTTTTATTTATGTGTATTTATATGTAAATGTCATCAAGTGAATTGTTTATCATTGAAGTCTACCATCAAATATTTGTTTTTATGGGATAACTATCTTGCACTAATTACTACAAAAAGTGTTATTAGCGGCCTTTAAATCTCACTGGTTGGTATGTCATGATGTCTTGTCATAATTAATATGCTCCACTCTTACCAAGGGTTTCCTCTTGGCTTTTTTTAAATAACAAAAAATGTAATACAACATGGGATGGTGGTCTTTTCTTCCAGCACATTCAGTTTAGAGTGTATATAACTAAGCTTCTTCCTAGGAAACTTTTTTGGGGGAAAGGGATAATTAGAGTATAGCCTATGATTTTATTATAACAAATGTTTACCATCAGAAGCTGCTACTGGGGAAAAGCTCCAAGCTAGCAGGGAGTAGGGAAGGGGGAAAATATGGATTGGTTTCTGGAATGTGTTGCCATGGCTGTGCCAAGGGAAGACATCTGTCAGTAACGTGGTTGTTTTCTGTAGATCTGAACCAAGCAAGTTGCTGAACATGAAAAGAGAACCCTGCTGTGTCTGACAGGCTCTGCCTTCCCATGAGTGACCGATGCAGATTCTCAAACCTGGAAAGGGGATTGGAGGTGGGGGTGCTAAGGAGGTGTTGAGAACATTTGAGTATCACCTCAAGAATAAGGAGACCACTGAGCTTATGTGCTTTAGAATCATCTGCTTTGAGGAAAGATCATATCATTTTGCTAAATTTTGCAAACTCAACAGTTGAATGCTTATTGGCTCCATCTTATGAAACCATGCACTTGGTGTGAGTCTTCAATGAATTGGAAAATGTTTCTTTGTATTACACTTGGCATAAGATAATTTGTAGTTGCTGAAGTAGTTAAACTTTGCTTTCTCACTTAATAACTTCATGTTAAAGGACAAAATAGCATATAGGCACTTGCAAGTTCAGTCTGCAGGATACAGCTGGACCAAAGAGAAGCCAATGCTATGTGTCTTAATTGAGAGATCACTCATAGGTATTGCAGTAATAAATGCTGATTCAGGAGGATCCAAATATAGATACAAACTGTCATATCTCACAGTGAAATAAATCTGGCTTATGTGGTAGTGTTTGTTGTAGTATCAGAGATTCCTTCAAAAATTATAAATCTGCAGGTAATTTTTCTTGATGATTTTCTGTGTGTGAACCACTGAACTGGACAGCAGATGCCTAAGGGTAAAACAGGCAGTTTGAGAGTTTTATAAACTCTCAAAATCAGCATCGATAGGAATAACTAAATATCTTCTGTTCCTCTGGGAAATGTTCCCAAAACTGCTCTGAACTGTGTTGAAAACCCACAGGTTTGAGCAATTGTGGGTGTTCCCCTCTGCCCCCACACTCTCCATTTTCATTAAATGAGCAATTTCATGTTCAGTTATTTTTAAAATGCTCTTCCCCACCTCCTTAGTGTGCATCAGTCTGCATGTTACAGATAGGAATCAGTATAATTTGTTCATTTGTTAAACTATCAAATGCACATGTGTGTATTTATAACTCTATATTACTGTGCAAAGCATCTAGCTGTGTGCATTCCTTTACTGAGGAAGCTGTGCCTAGTTAAAACAATTTATAGAGACTACTTGGCTTAACAGGAAAGGTGTTAGGTAAGTAGGCATTTGTGGAGTTAAGCATTTAAACAGAAATATATATCCTGTTTTATTACATTCTTAAAACTTATGCCAAATCTTATGTGCTTTTACAAGCCTGATATCTTGGCTCAGCAGATGTAAGAATGGGTATTGCTGAAACTTGCACAGTCACCATGCAGAACTAATGTGTACCTACAAGTGGTCTGACTTTGCAGAGACCAGTCTGTAAAATTAGCTTGTCTCCCTATTGCTTTAATAATGTGTCTCAGTCTAATTCAGCTTCTCATGCTTCGCTTCCCTGGTAAATAAAAAAAAAAATTAAAAAAAAAGGAATAATAATAAAAAGAAGGCTTTATTTTCTAAATGTCATTGTCATTTCTTTGCTAGTCCAAAGAGGTATTGGTTAAGTATGCGTCACTTAAAGGTTAATACAATAAGTTCCCCCTCTATGTGATCCTCAAAGGTAATGAGAGACATCAGAAATGAAAAGGTGCCTGTAAGATTATGAATTCTGAATTAGTGAGCTGTTACTACAAATGGTGAGAGATGATACTTGCTGGTGGGGATTTTTAAAATTTCTACATGTAAATGAGAAATTAAAAAAAAAAACTTAGCCTCTTGAATTAGGAAAGGCTTCTGACAGATTCTGCTGCCACTCCTAGCAGCCTTTTTTCTCTTGTGCTCCTAGGGAAGAGTGATGGAGCTTGCACGGCATCATTGCTGTGTGAAACAAGGCTGTTGGTCTGCCTGGTGGCACTGGGCTGTTGATTTGCACAAAAGAAAGCTTTGTCAAGCACATAGCTAATATCCAATCTGCTTCCTTTGCAGGTAACACTGAGTATCTGTTTCCTTCTGCCTCTGTGCCTGTGGCTTTATTTCTCCTTTTTCCTTGCCAGAAAATCAGAGTTTCTGCAGCTCGAGCATTCAGCAAAGGCAAGAAGTGCAAGGATCCAGGCTGTCATAACAATGGCTTGTCTGCGTATTGCTTCTCTGTGTGGTGCTTGTTGGCGTCTTTTAACCCCCTCTCTCTGCTGCAGCTCGGAGTTTGTCTAGCAAAAGACATCACCTGTCTCTACGAGCACAGCTATATTTGCCTAAAGGACAAATTTGGTCAATGAAGAGAGAATCAGGTCTTTGAATGAAAAAGCACCTTTCCTGACCAGGCTGCCTTAGAGGTGCAGCAGTGAAGGGTTTCAGCCCTGGAGCAGGTTAGGGATTCACACATGAGCTGAGCCTGCAGACTCACCAGGAATTACCTGTTTTCAAAGCTGTCCTTAGACTTTTTTTGAAGTCTCGGATATGTCTGGGCTGCTTTAGTAAGCATTTTAAAAGGCATTATTGTAAATTGACTGAGAGTGTAGTTTAACATTGTAATTACCTAACCATTATGGATTTTTTGTGTCTCAAAATATTGATTTGTATGAATGCTTTACAGTCCCGCAACTTATTCCATATTCCCTTATAAGTAAACAAACTGTCAAAAGCTAGAATGAAAAAAACCCAACACATTTGTTTTCTGACATCTATGATAAGACAAATAAAAATGCTTTCCAAAATTACTTCTATTCAAGGTGAAAGTATGCTCGTGTCTCAGACCTAGGATGTATAGTCCCATATGCAAAAAAACCCATGACTGATGATGACAAATTTTGCTTGCTCATCAGTTCTTAAATGAGTGATTTCACGCTCTGTGACTAGTACCAAGAGTACAAAGCCACCAAGTTTCAAAGAAATAAAATAAACATTTTGGAAACACACGTGGTTTTGTTAATCTGGCTTATCAAACACAAGCTTTTGCAAGGATTGTCTGAACTTCTTTTGGTGTGTCTTGCAAAGTTGACAGTTAAGATATTATTCCTACTTTTTTCCAAGGAATTTTCATGGAGAGGTGAAATTCCATTGAATAATTTGTCAGGAAAGAGGCTTATTTTAGATGTTTGTAGTGCCTTTTTAAAAAAAAAAAAATCTAGTGAAAAATACTAAAATTTCATTACCTGACATGATTTTCATTAGTTTGTATGGTAGCTCTTTCTTAAAAAAAACCCAACAATTATTCATTTGCTTAACCAACATTCCCCCAAAATGAGTGCTTTATGACCTGAAGAATTATTGTGGTAGATGTTCATGCATGACAAACATGTCAGCAGGAAAACCTAATGCTAGAGGCCGTTTTGCATTTCCAGGGAAACAATGAGTAATTTCAACTGTCATCTTTTTAGGGAAGAGTAATTGAAGATACAGGTGATTACATGACTTCTTGCAAAACCAGAACTGAACAGAAATTGTATCCCCACGTGTGCTGTATTTGGAAGTCCCCTAGGAGCTTGTGGGAAGTTCAAGTATGTACTGCAATAGTAAAATGCTGTAGCAAAGGAACTGCATATACTGTTTTTCATGTTCCATTTACAGACAAGATTTGGAGAGGAAATCAAGATAAAGTAATGCAACTTCAGCCTGGTGTTGTGGAAGCTTATAAAACAGGACTTCCAAAGGGAAGAGCAGGTATGTTGATAAGAAACAAACTCAAAAACCAAAGGAGTTTAATACTTAAAGGAAAAAAACCATAGTACTTGTAACAAATTAACTTCTCTGTGTTCAAAATCATTACTGAGAAAAAGGCTAGATATGAAAAGTACTGGGTGTTGGGATTATTTTGTGTCCAGTGAGCTGACTGAAGTTTAAGACAAAGTTGTTGAATGGTTAATTGTTCAAATTGAAGCCCAGTACCATCGTTTGCTTTTGTGTCTCTGCTTTGTTCGAAAGGTATAGAGTGAAAGCGCTTTTACTTGTAAATTGTGGTTCTTTTGACAAAAGAGAACAATGGCTGATTTCCTACTCTGAGAAATATTCAACAAGGTGTTGTTAGGTTTTGTAATAACCATCTTGTGTCATGGCTTTTTCTAAAAAACTTGAGTTCAAGCGTAGGCTTTACCACCAAACAGAGGTTGTAAAACTAACCAGGCTTTAGTGCAGCGTGCTGTGCCTTTCTCACTTCCCTATGGAAGTACGGCAATACAGGATCATTCTGCCATTCAGCTGTAGAACAGCTAATTCATTTCAATCAAATCTGGCAGATCTCAGAGTCACTACATTTTTAGAATTTTTCTAAGTGTGGAGATATCAGAAGAAAACAGCCTTCTGTACTGATACCCAGTAATCCTGATAAGGGAGAGACATAAGTTTCCAGGCATGAGACCAGCTTCAATTAGAGCTCCTACCTTGGATGCAGAGGTAATTAATCACAGGCATAAATCCATAGGAAAGCAGTCTTCACTAGTTCCTGTGTTCCTGGAACCGTGTTTTTGAACAGATGCCTAGTATGAAGGTAAGAAGAGTAGCAAACCTCCGGTGTTCCTTTCAGATTAGTTATATAGACACCTTGATTGGCTTGGGGGTTGTATTTTTTCCTGGTTTATGTGAAATTTGCTGTAAAATCAAATATGCTGCTCGTGAGAATGGCATCCTGGCCTGCTGCAGTGAGTATAGTCATACTGAAAGGGCATGTTTAAATCATTAAAAAATCATGTGCAATCCTCTTTTTGCCTCAAACTTAGTTCAAGTCAAAATGGGAGAGCATTAGACTCCTAGAACATGACCTGATTTGAGAACATAAGGACCTTTTAAAGGAATTTTTTTCTCAAGAAAGACCTTACATGTGAGCTCACTCAGCCCCCTGAATTCTTCACCATGTGAGACAAGCATGGTTCCTCTAGAACATGAGGCATTAACTATTGCCAAGCTAAACAAGGTTCCAGTCCTCTTATGTGAATCCCACTGTTAACACAGGCAAAAAAGTGACCAAACCCTTTGCAAATAATCACCAAATTTTTTGTCATTTCTATTAACTTCTTCAAGCATTAAGCCATGAATCCAAAGTTCTGATGCATGCATTTAAACAACTCCAGGTTCTTTTTTTCTGTAGCTTTTGTCAGAGCGTGCTTGAAACAACTGACCTTTCTAGAAACACCTTCTATAGAAGGCACATTCACCCTTTTCTATTGCACAGAACAAAAATTGGTTACAGACCAGCTGACCACCTTAGGTTAATCACTTAAGAAAGAGTGAGGAGAGCAGGATGACCAGTGTTGGTGTCTTTCTGGGAGGTCTGCTGGACTGGAGGACAATGGCTGTACCAGAGCCTCAAGGATTGCCTTGAGCTGTAGAGAAGGAGAATTGTCCAGGACTGTACCTGTGCTGCAGGGCTGCCCAGAGGTCACAGACTTTTGGCCAGCGGGAGTCAAGTCTGCAAAGCCTAATCTTTGCTCAAGCTATGAGGACACCTTGGTGGTACTACTAGTTAAACTACTCCTTTATATTCCGTATTAGACATAATGATTCCAGATCTGTCCCTTCTGCACCAGCTACCTTTGTACGCCTATCCTGTGTCTATTCCTTGGAGATAATCCCGAGCATATGGCAGGGGTCGGTCCTGATGCAATACTCCTGGTTGTCTGGCTGACTTTAGCAGACAGAAGAATCCTGAGCATCTCAGAGTTACTCCTCCACTGAAGCCACAGGGTGTGGTGGGAAGGGAAGGGGTATGGGGGAGATGTTTGGTCCACTCCTCCTCCTCAGTGCTGACACTAGTCCTGCACTTAGACTTGGTGCAGCAGATGGACCATGAGGGTCGGGGTGTCACCCCTCAGCCATTCGGAGAGGTGACACAGCTCCGGCAGCGTGTCAAAAAGGATTCATTAGTGCTTCTCACGGCAGCACTCACTCCCCTTCTGTGCTCCGTGACCCCCAGCAGTGAGGTCAGAGCACAGCTGCGGCCGAGGAATGGGGGGCACCATGCTGCAGGAGAGATGTGGCCTGGAGAGACGATCCCTTTGCCCTCAGTGAGGGACCCGCAGGGGTCAGCTCTGGCTTTCTGTCTCACTCCCTTCACCCCTGCATTTGGGTCAGGCCTTGGACACTCCTACCCCTTCAGAAGTGCCCATCAGGAGACACAAGGGTTAAAATCTGTTGGACCTGAGGGTTTAAAAAAATCTGTTGGACCTGAGGGTTTATTCCTTTGCTGAATAATCACAAAAAGCATCTGACCTTTCATCGAAGTTGTAGTGTATCTCCACCAGACAATTGCAAATGTTTCCGTAGTATTTATAAGATTCACATGGAACCTTGTGTGTGAACTTGGTCTGTGCTCGCCTTCAGTGTAGGAACCTATGTGCAAATGTCCTTGAGTTTTGTTTGGTTTTACTGTCCTAGAGATTGGCTCTTTCAGAGACAGGTTTAGATCAAGCAGCTTTTTGTGGATGCATCAGGTAACCAACCCATGGCAGGGTTCCACAAAAGCTCAAAATCAATCTTTGCAAATACTTCAATGTCAGATTTTGAAATCTGGTTTGTACAAACACTCGTGCCAATGTAACTTGATTACGCAAATCCCCGTGAAAAGCAAATACGAGGTTTGAGCATGGCTAAAACCACTTCATCTTTGGGAAAAAAAAAAAAAAATCAAGTGAATATTCATGGTAGAATTGTGCAATGTTTGACGTAGCTCTAGGGCTGGTCGGGAGACGTGTGCGCCTCGTTTCCCAACAGCCCTGGCACCGGGCGTTGTAAGAACGCTGCTCTGTGGAGGCCCTGGGCGTGCCTTTTACTGAAATTTGGTAGTTTTGGTCATAGACGGACAGCGAGCTTATACAAAAAAAAAAAAAAAAGGCGGGGGGCGGTGGTTCTGGGCTTGGGTCCGGGCTGGCCGGCGGCTCCGCGGAGGTTTCAAGGTGCAAGGTGCGGCGGCAGCAACGGCGGGCGGAGCAGTGCGGAGCAGTGCTGCGCCGAGCCCGGCCCAGCCCGGCCCGGCCGCTCCGCCGCCGCCGCCAGCACGGGCGGGGCCAGCCCCGGAGCGCCGCACCGGGGGCCGCGGGACTCGGCGGCGCCCATGTCCCCATTGGGCCAGGCCGGCGCGCGGCCCCGCCCTCCCCGGCGCTCCCGGCTCTCTCATTGGGCGGCACCGCGGGGCCAGCCGTAGCCCCGCCCCCCCGGCTCGCCCGCCAGTCAGAAAATGGTTGCCGGGCAGGTTGAAAGGGCCGCCGGCCAATGGGAGGGCGGGCAGCTGGCGCGCGCGCCGCACGCAGCGCCCCCACGCGCCCCGCCGCGGGAGCCGCGGGCGGAGGGAAGGGCGGAGCGGAGGCTGCCGGGGCCCGGCGGGGGTGGCGCTGCCTCCGCCTCCTCCCGGCCGGAGTCCCAGCCCCGCCGAAGGGAGGGAGCTCGGCCGGCTGCGAAGGAACGGGGGTTCCTCTGCTCCCAGGTGGGGCGCCGGTCGGAAGACGGCAGGAGGCGGCGGGAGGGCGCGGGGCTGGGAACCGGGGGCAGGGGGAGGGCAGCGGCGGGCGCGGGGTGACGGCCGGGCACGGCGAGAGGCCAAGGCGGGCGCGGCGGGAGCCCCGACGGGGCGGGGGGGGGGGGGGGGCGCTCTGCCGGTGAGGGGTGGGGTGGCACCCGGTGGTGCGGTGGGAGAGGAGGGGACAGCAGGGACAGGTGGAGCGGACGGCGGGCCCCGGGGTTGCGCGGCGCGGTGCGGAGGGACGGCGGTCCCGGGAAGCTGAGCTGGGTGCGGGGGGCACAGCGAGGCCGGGGTGCGGGCACGGCGGCCCCGGGGAGCTGGGCTGGGCGCGGGGGGAGCGCCCGGAGCGCGGCCGGCGGTGGAAGTTGTTCGCGCAGTTATAATTAGCCCGGCCGGGGTCTGAGCGAGCCGGGCGGAGGAAGGGGGAGGAGTGTAACTTTTCGCAGCTCGGGAAGCCCAAGGTTGTCTCTGGTTACCGCTGCCCACGGCCGCTGTGAGGGGGGGGGAGGCGGGACGCCGGCAGGAAGCACCGACACTCCTTCCACAAAGGCCAAATGGTGGCAGGAGCCGTGGGAGCGGCTGCGGGAGGGCGGCAGGAAAGGGCTTTCCCTGAATCCGAGCGTTTCCATCCTGGCACTCCTGATCGCTGCCCCTTGGTAGTTGCGACTTATGTATATGCTGCAGTTACATTTTTAACAGCAGGTTTTGTTTGGCTCAGTAAATGCGCGTTAGTCTGGGCTACCAGCAGGTGGATAGGAGTGGAGGAGCATAAAATTGGTCTCTTTTATGCATATTGCAGATTAAGCTCGCAGATAGGTACAGTTAATAATTTCTGCCCTAGTTAGGCCTGGAATTTTTCAAACTGTGTTGGAATGCTAGTTTCTAAAAGCATGGGTAGGAGCGTTACGCAGTAATTTTCCACTTTATTTTTGATATGGCTAAAATTCTGTCGTTCAGGCAGTTAGCTGCAATGGGGGAAATACCATTAACATTGAAATGATGCTGTAATCTCAAAATTCTAAAGTTACCCCTAAACAGGTCCTAAATGGGGTGCATTTGTGAAGAAACAAAAAGTAATCCACTAGACATAAAATTCATAGTGATGTACAGCTACTCTGTGTCTTCTATAGTTGTCTTTTTTTTTCCTAACAGATTGTAAAAACTAAACCTAATAATCTTACCTCTGTACTTCTTCCTGACACTCATCCCAGTGTGAAATCATACAGGGCAAAAGTCACAACTTCCACAGTTACTTCTGCAGGAATCCTTTGAAGTATATAATAAAGAAATTAAATTTGAAAACTTCTTGACTTGATCTCCTTCTAGCAAAATATTGGACTTCTAAAATACAAGTAACAGTACTATTTTTTTATCCAGTGGTTCTAATTTTGTTGGGTTTGGGGTTTCTTAACTAAGGTGCTAAAATCTAAAACTTTTCAACATTTTAGTATGCTTGTTAGCTTTGTGAAGTTGTTTTAGCGTTAAAAAAACCCTAAAATTCTAAAACATGTGTTTTTATATTCAGTGAATAGAAAATGCAGTGACTGCACACCTCTGTCTGTGACCTAGCCAGTACACTTTAATGAACCTCAATAGTGACCATCTGAAGTCCGCTGTTTCAGAGCAAATAGGTTATGAATCTTCGTTTGTCTCTTTGTTTGGGGCTTTTTTTTTAATTGTTATTATTTACAGATAGCATGGATTTCCTTATACTGGGAAAGAAGTCAGCTTTGAGGAGGAGGAGGAGGGAGATGTTAATGTGTTTGTTGCTGTGGGTTAGGTTTGGCTTGCTTAGGTCACGGGCATTTTACTGCTGTTTTGCTGCATCTTTACAGTTCCAAGCTTCTGTAAGCGGAGGAGCCCTTTGGTAGCATCAGGCTATGAGTTGCTATGTAAGATGCACTGTAGGCGTTTACTTGCCCGTCTGTCTGAATGTAAGACTGCCTTTCACTATGTATTATTTTAAGATTCGTGAAATAATGTATGAACTCTTGATTTTTGATCATGAAGGACTGTGTTTATCTGGATAGTACTGATCCTTGCTCCTGTGGTGCATTTGTGAGGCAGTTTGCCATAGCTGGGTCAGGTGTCTGTGTGTGTGATGTGCACAAACAGGCATGTCACATCCAATCCTGGCTGCAGGCTGTTAGCCCCTGCAAGGGCTTTAATTCTTGGAATTCACAACTATTTGATTCTCCAGGTGGAGGTGAGACCTCAAGAGCATGGATCATGCAATTCCCTCCACATCTCCTAGCCTAGTGCATAGTTTACTGTCACTTCAGCCTTTTCATATTTCCCAGTTTCCAATACCTTGAGTTAATCCATGATTATATTAGGGTTTTGATGGAAATGGTGCCACACGGAATATTAGACACAATCATAGGACACCTTGTCACATATCTTCTCATGCTGGTTTTGTATATGCTGAAATAGAGGAATGTTGGGAAATTAAATTAAAATCTTAACTGCTTTTGCAGCCTGTAAGTGTTAGGAGATAATTCTGAAATGTAGTTCTTCACAGTGCATTGTATTCTCTCTCCTAATTTTGTGATTTTGGAGATGAATACAATTGTAAATTGGTGTTTGATAACCTGAAGAAATATCAATGCAAATCCTTATCCTAAAGCCTAAAAGTTAGAGGATCAGCATTCTGTAATTTATGAAAGATAATTTCCTCATTTTATGTGTTCCCAGGTGAAACTGTTCAGTCCTCTTATTTCAGTGTATTCATGAACTTTAGGGGGTTTTACCCATGTTTATCTGTTTTAATAGAATTTAGCACAAATGATTTAAAAAGTTGTATTGAATTGTGTGCTTAATACTTCTGGTTTAAAAAAATAAAAACCACCACATAGTAATTAAATACTCTGGTTTGGTTTTGTTTTTCCTCTTAAGTCGCCTCATCCTACCTCGGTGGATGGCTTGGCCTCTGGGATAGTTCAAGACTCTTGGATGACCACGCTTTATGCAAAATCCAGAATCTTCCTGCCTGGACTCCTTTCTGTTTTCTAAGGGTAAGTACTTGCATGTTTTTATGAAATTGTATCTTTTGGGCATAGGGCACGTTCTGATAATGGGCTGCAGATGTTATTTGTGGATTAGAATGGTAAACTGAGATATGTCTTTTAAAAACGGGATATGTAATATAAAATGAGGTGCTTAGACTTACTGGATAGTATAAACTCTTTGGCTTGAGCATTCTGAATTTCCATTACCATTTTTTATAAGGGGGAATTATTACAATGCAACAAAGCATATTGCTGTAAGATCCCATTTTTCTTGGAAATTGGTTAACTGAGGCTTAAATCTCACAGTGAAATTCACTGTTCAGCTGCTAAAATTGAGTGTTACAATCTTGTCTTGGGATACTGAAGTAAAGTTGTGTGCTACAAGAGAAAATTCAATGATTTCTGATTTGATAACTGAAAGAATAAATGCACAGTCCTCTATCAGGAGAAGAGCTTTTTTTTCTTGTTTGCTTTTACTGTTAATGGTCCATTTTTTTCTGTTAAAGTATGGGCATGCCAGTTTCTAATATTTAATAAGCTATAAGTTCCTTTATTAGTGGATCTTTTAGATCGCTGTAACTCTTAAAACACGTGTCAGTGTTATGTAGGTGAATGCATCCAGTATCTCTATTCGAAGCAAGCAAGGTAAGGAAAATGGATTGAGAACTGTTCAGTTGGCTAGAACAAGCTGTGAAGAGGTGTGTCGTTGCATTTGCAGATCTATTGATCCTTTGTCTCTCCAGTGAGATGCTTTGGTGGAACCGTGGTGGTTTGGTTCTTGTTGTTTCCTTTATGAGTGCTTTATATTCTCATTTAATTATAGTTTCATTTTACTGTGGGAGTTTCTAGGTTTAGTAACTCTTGATCATGTATTAGCTTTTGCCAGCTACTATTGATCCTTAGTTTAAATTATTCCAGGCCCTTGTTCCACTAAAAAAAAAAAATCCACACAAAATTCCTGGAAAAAACTTTGCTAAACACATTGTCATTAAAATATATATGTGAGCTTTGTTAGTAAATGTGGAATGAGATACACAAGTGACAGACAAGAGTGATAGTGGTTTAGTTTGGGGGTTTTTTAAGGATGAAAGTTTCTCTCTACTGAGCACTGGAACACTGGAGCTGCCTCAGCAGCTCTCCCTTATACTCTAGTGTTAGATATCAGCTGCTAAGAATGTGGTTCATTTACTCTTGGGAACAGCCTGGATCTACTTGTTTTAGCTGTGGAAGGTACAGATCCTAACAGAGGAGTTCCTTCTCCAGAGTGAAATGTCATGCTCTGAAACTTAGCTGCCATAGTTTGTAAAGGAAAGCTCTTATCAGTGCTTTGTGAAATGAAATGGGAGTAAGGAACTTAGAAAGATGTCCTTAAGTGCAGGAATTTTCCAGATCCAGTTAGACATAACATAAGCAGGGTGTTGTGGGGCGTTTCAAACTAACTTCTAAATCAAGGTAAAACTTCCAAGTGCTTCCTAAACATCATTTCAGCTCCTACAATATTTGTGTATGATACAGTTTTATTGTCTACTTCCACACATAGTGAATTACACTGGGAAGGTTATTAATTCCAGAACAATTCTCTGCTAAACTCAGTCTTCCTCTCGTTCCTTTCCTATACCTAATGAATGCTATTCAGGCTAATCTTTCTTTCAAAGTGTGGGGAAATCCTTAGGTGTGGGATTCTTTTTCTGTTTTGTTTTCAGGATTGGGGGGTGTGTGTCTGTTTTTGGTTTTGGGTTTGTTTGTTGTTTTTGTTGGGGTTTCTTGAGTCTGAACAGTAGCATATCTTGGTTCTGTGTTCCAGTTACTTTGTACCAGACTTGGGTGTGTTATAGGTCAAGATTTGTTGACTAAAAAGTTGACATTAAGTCTCCTTTCTTTGAGCTGCTGTTTTCTGGTGATTTCTGACTCCTGTGAAGAAGTTGTTGCATAGTAGTTTAGGTATGGGAGTAAGCCTGTAGGACTGCTCTCCTCCCTGTATGCACACTTTTAGTCACTTGTGCCTTCTCCAGCAGTTACTCATCTTGGCTAAACTGGGGCAGGGCTGAGAGGGGGGGTGGGGTGCCAATGGACTTAAACACATTTTTGTATATTTGAAAGTGTCTTCAGGTCCAAATGGCTTTTTACTTTGGTGTTTCCTAAAGCATTTAGTCCTTCCCTCACTTGCTCTTGGTAACAGCTGAGATGCTGTGTGGGGATCTCCAGCACTTGCTGGGGACCCCAGATCAGAGGCACTGTTCTGTGTGGTCTGACAGCTTATGGTGTTATGTAAGGCACGTCCAAGTGATCAGCCCTAAGCCCGGATGGGAGGAGGGGATTTGTGCTGTGTCTGTTAACTGCACCTTCAGCCTTTCCATTTTCTTGTGCACTTTCTTCTACATGAAATATAAGCCAATAGCCAGTCCAGCACTTAATTAAAACTATTCATGAAGTTGTGTTGCCTAAGCTAAAATGTGTGTCAGGTAGGGGAAGCATTATCATCAGAAATAGTATGCAGCATACATCAAATAATTCTGGGAAACAGCCGTAACTGTGGGATGTTTGTCTTCCTTTGCACTTCCTGCAGATAGATGTGTGCTTGTGAGATGTGTCCGTGGAAGAGAGGGGAGGCAGGACACCAGCTTATCAGCCATCTTTGGTCAGTCACTAGCACAAGTCTACAGCCCAGAGAGACTTCTGTCTGTCTTTACTCTTATATGGTTTCTACAGTTATGAGACAAAGGAGACTTTGCAAGGGAATTGCCCAAATTACAATAGCAAGGAGTCTCTAATTTTGATTTTAATACGTAAGTTGCATTACTGCAAACTGGACAGGCAGCTTTCACTCGTGAGATGCTTGCACATCTGCAAAGCTGGTATTTTTGTCCTGTAAGAAAAAGTAATATTTCACTTTGAGACAGTCGTGGACTGAAAAATGCAACAGTGTGGCTGTACAGAAAGGATCAAGCAAGTCTGAATTCAATAATATTCTAAAAAGAAAAGCCAAAAGGAACCACTATGAATTAAATTATATTTACCTGCATAGTGAAGGCCAAGTACTTTATTGATTATCTTGCTATTTAAACATATTTAATGGTAAATAAATAACTGTTGTGTAGTTGATTACAGTGCTTGTTTTGTGCATGGAAAGTTCGTGTTCAGACAATACTAACCATGGCAGTTGTGTTTGATGCACTCATTATTTGTGAAGCTCTTCTCTGCTGAAAATTAAAGCTCTGTGAGGTCCTGAGTTCTAAACATTGTTTAACTTTGCTCTTCAGTTCTTCTCCCTCATCTTCCAAAAAAGTTTTTAAGTAGTAGTTTGCCCAGATAGAAGTAATTGAGGGTTTTCACATGTTGCATTATTCCTTGAGAGTGTTCCCAGCTGTACTTCCCAACCATGTGTCAGTGACAGCTGCACTGTCAGACCCTGTGACAGATGGAGCTGAAATGGTGGCACGGGCCCTGTATTGTCCTCAACACGTTGCAATGTGAATTTTTCTTGGTAGCCTGGAATGTTTCTTCTGAGTAGCTGCACCCTAACCAGGCCTGTTTGTTTGGTATTGTGTGGATTTGCCAACCAGGGATGTGCCTCTTCCCTCCCAAGTTTTTTCAAACCCTGGTATGGTGTAGGATTACAGTGCTTGGATGCTTCTTCCCATCTTAGCAGGGAGGAGTTGCTATGAAATGTCCTCCATGGAGGACTGGAAGGAGCTGAGGAACATGCTGTCAGGGCAGAATTTCTCTGTAGACTCCACTGTAGTTCAGTCATGTGAATAGAGAGTTTGGTACTCCCAAATACTGAGTTCACTTTGCTTTCTTTTCTCTATATCTGAAAAATTAATTTAAAAAGCATTCTGCCATAAACAGCCTGTGGCTCAGTTTGCATTACTATAATGAGAGAGAATGAGAAAATGCCAGGAAAAAAAAATTGAGATGTGTTGTTCCTCATTGTTCCTGTTTTTTTCATGACAAAAGATTCTAAAATAGGTCATCTGAACGAAAAAAAAAATTTGTTGTGGAACTTTTTCAAGTTCAAGAAGAGGGTGACTTAGAGCTTGCTCCTTTTTTAATTGAACAGCTATGTACAGACCTCACATTTGAAGTTGGCATAAACTTTAATTTTTATTCAGTTTATTTACTTACAAATTATAGAATTATCAGATTGGCACATCCCAAAATCCTGCTACTTGATCCAATTTTTTGAGATCTGAGTAGGTTCCTGGAATTAGGTTGGAATAAGGAGAGTGCAATTTCTGGAGACTCATTGTGCTTTAGTGTGCCCAGATTGTGCTCCTCTGAGCTGGCTGTGCCCTCGTGTCAGCTGATGGAAGGGCTGACACTGCTCCTCGTCTGGGCTCTGGGGGTTCGTGTGTGCACAGCTGCTTGTTTGCCCTGCTACCAAAAATTAGAGTAAGCATTGCATAATTAAATAATGCCATCAGCATCTTCTGCTGCAAAGTAATGCTGCGAAAGAGAGCATCTGACTGAATTTTGGGTTTGGGGTGAGATGTCGATATGCAGCACTACAGAAGAACAAGCTACTCAGAAAATACACAATAGTTTGTTAAGGATCTGATCCCGTCAGAAATTCTTGTGTTAGAAAGTAAAGCAAAACGCCTGATAAAATGTTGATTAGCTGGTAACAAAGGGGCTTTGTGTCTTTTGTAGGTCAGCAGCTGAGTGTGTTTGACAAGAACTGAAATTTAATGTCTCCTGTAGCAACCATGACACTAGTAATTTTTAAATCCCCTGTACCAATGGTACTCTGGTTTTTATTAGCCTTTTCCAAATTTTTGTGTAACCTTTGAAGTCATCTAGCTCCTGGAGGAAGAGTTAGGGATCCTTCCTGTTAGGAAAAAAAAAATCAAATTTAGATAGAGTTTCTAAAATGTAAGGTAGTACTATGTTTGTGTATTTTAAAAAACATCTTGAGAGTGGGGAGTACATTAAGTAGAAACATTTTGAAGTTGGAGCAAATAGTGTTTCTTGCACTTCATTTTTATAGTCAAGTGCTGTCATGCTGGAGCATTGTTACATATTTCTTAAATGCTCTGGGACAAATTTTATGAAGGAAATTTAAGGAATGAAAAGAAGGGTGCCTGCCTATGTGAGCATGAAGTATTTAGTCTAACTAGACTACTGTTTGAATTGAAAAGTAAAACGTGTCATTTTAAGTTGTTCCTGTGAAATTATACATCCTTGCATATCATAGTCTGCTTGCTCTTTAAGCTTGCTTACAGAATTTAAATACTAGCACATTTTTGAGATGTTAGGAATTAATGTTATTTATATAATTCAAAGAGATAAGAATAGTATATGTCCTGTGTGCCTAACAAAGTGTAAATGTATATTTCAAAAAAATACTAAAAGCAGTAAATTATCAAAATCAAACATTCTGAATGTATGAAATGTCAGAATTGCTGTTTCCTGCGTGGTCATAACTTCATTCCCTTATGGATGTAAAGTTTGGTCTGTTTAATTAATTGAGAGAAAAAAAAATAAAAACAAAACAAGCAGAAAAACCCCACTAGTGGGCAGTACGTGGGAATGATGGTGCTTAGTGAAGGAATAGCCTTTTTGATGCATAATTTTTGTTCTTATAGTGATGCTATGAGGTAATGCCTTAGGTAGTACACAACATTTACATGCTACTTAAAATGGAGAGTTCACAATTTTGTGAGTCTTTTATGATTTGCATAAATGCTTGTCTTCATGATGAGAGTTGGTATATTTAGCAACAGTCTACTTGTCCTGCATAATTGTGATTTTCCATAGATTGTGTCAAAAATTATCAGTTATTGACAGTATTTTCAGTAGTTTGACTGAGGATGCCTGACACAGACACTGCCTCCCCAGAATACTTCATTATTATATTTTGTGCCTGAAGTTTGTATCCAGATTTGTTCTGATTTTGTTGTAATGGAGTGCTCGGTACTGGCTGTTAATGGAGTGCTGGAGAGGGAGAGCAATAGGTGATCAGTGTGGGAAGATGACCCCGGTGAACTGGCACACCACATCCAGACACCTGGTTTTTAAAGAGATTCAGCTGGTGCTGTGGCAGTTTAGCAGAAAACTTTGGAGAAAAACAGAGTTCCAAAGTTAAGAAATTGCAGCACTGGTAAAATTGCAAGTAATTAAACTTTGTTGCTGTTTCAAGAGTGACTATGTTAGTGAACTGAAGATAGGCCAGACTACTCCCTCCTAAGTAAAAATGCAGTCATAGGACAAGTTGAATTTCATCCAGATATGTCCTTCAAAAAAAAAAGTGCGTACAATTGAGAAGTCTGACAGTTAAACTCCTGTAGCTGCTGTCTGTTTTCTCTTGTGTGTCTTGCTGAGGAGGATGCACTGCTTGCTTGCTTTCTGTTCCTCCAGAGTAGCTGAGTTCTCCAACAGCCTTGTCTGGGCAGATGGATGTAGCCATGGAGCCCTGCCGTGCTTCCTGCAAATCTGGAGAAATCCTGAAAGTAAAAGAGGCTTTATCCTGCTGCCTTCTCCTTGTCCCCAAAAGTCTAGCAACAGGCTAGCAGCTGGCAGCTGCGGCCATCAGCTGAGCTATTGCTGGCAGTATCCAGTGCTCACATGAAAAGGAAGTTGGGAGGCCCTCGGCAGCACGCAGGGTCTGGATCATTGTGCATGAAGGATCTGCCCTAATCTGCCACTGGTGTCTAATTTACGATTGCTTAATTTTTTTAAATTGTTTGGGACTGAGGTGTCTGTATTCACAGACAGTTTAGAATGTGTGTAACTGAGATTTTAGCAGTGTTTCTGGGCACAGTATACTCCTTTTCTGAGTTTATATGAGTGATTGCATTGGGCTTGTTGTCCTTAGTAAAACACTTCACACTTGGGATGGTAATTGCAAAGTATCCAAGCAGGTATTTGTTTGGATCACTTACATTTTAGATGTGTGTGTGTGTACAGTTTTTGTACTACATTGTTCTAGACCTACTGTATTTCAGTGCAAGAGCACACAAAGCAGAATGAATGCAACTAAATTCTGTATTTTTTTTTCCTAGCTATTTACCAAAATTGGTCACCTTTAAAATGCTGTTTGTTAGCTTCCTGCCGGATGTTCTTAGTATGAAGTTGATGGCTTAGGTTACTTAGGTCAGTAGCAGGTTGTGAACCAGCAGCCAGGAGCAGTGACTGTGTTTCTGTGAGCTCAGTGGCCCAGCCAGATTTCCTCCCATCATTTAACCAAACTACCAACCTGTGGAATGGATAAAAGGATCCCATGGGAGGCCCTGCTGTTGGTCTTGCTGTAAAACAATTTTGGGTCACCAAAGAAAAAGGAGAAAAATCATTCCTATAGAGAGTTCTCAGGGACACTGGGCAAGACATTAGAATGCCTTAATGAGATCGAAATGGGTGTTGTAAACTAGCTTTGAAATCTTACCTGATGTACCCAAGAATGAATATTAAAATGGAAGTGATTAAATATTCTGTATAGTTGTTGGATCCTTAATATAAGCATCTATTTTATTTCATATGGACAGTCAGATATACTTAGAAGTACGTAGCTTTTTAAAAAAAGAGTTAGTGTATTTCTTCCGTGCCTTCTGTTTAGGAAAAAAAGTTGCCATTAAACAATATAGCTGGAAAGTGTATCTTGTCAACAGAAGTAGTATTGTGTAGGATTTCATTCCGTCTCTTGATGTTCTGTGACATCAGAAGTCTTAAGTTAACCGATACGTCGTACACTACAAGCTTTTCAGAATTGTCTCTTGGGCCTGCCCGGGGTTATTCATAATTTCTGTCTTCCAGGTTCATGTTGGGGAGAGGCCTAAAGCGCAAGCTGAGTGACTATGAGGAGAACATGGCTGGTCTCTCGAGTGCCTTTGATTCCAGTCGAAGTCTGCCATACCCACTCAAGAGGCAGCTGGTGCTCAACATGTGCCTCACCAAGTTACAGACGTACAAAATGCTGGTGGAGCCGAACCTGCACCGCTCTGTCCTCATCGCCAACACCGTGCGGCAGATCCAGGAGGAGATGAGGCAAGAGAGTAACCAGCAGCCAGTGAATATCTGCCCTGGCATTGCTCCTGCTTCTCACAGCTACACAGGGATGGAGTCACCTGGGATTGCCCTTCAGTTGCCTTCCGGTATTGGTCAGCAAGAGTCTCACTGTTGTGAGCTGCGGTCTGTGGAAGACCCCATTGAAAACAGCCTGCTGATCGTTTCAGACGATGACATGTCATCTGCTATTTCATCTATTCTGAAGGATTTAGACTTTGTAGAAGATATCAGCCCACCTACTTGTCTGGTTCCTACTGGAGATGACCAGCCAAAGTTTCCAGAAAATACTGGTCTGAAACTAGAAGATGATAGACAGGATTTGAAGGGAGCTGAATGCGTGTTTGGTTCCTTTGAGATTTCAAATTCAACCAGTTACTTGAAGGATTTGGCAATAGATGACATATTTGAAGATATTGACACTTCAATGTATGATTCAGACTTCTGTTGCCCTCCACTAATGCCACCCAGATCACCATCTCTTGCTACAGAAGAACCATTGAAAACCTTTCCATCTTGTAATTCTTCTTCAGCAAACAACATTCAGATATGTAGAACAGATCTGAGTGAGTTGGACCACATCATGGAAATTCTGGTTGGATCCTGATACTTGTTTTACCCAAAGATACTTTTAAACTGCCACTTTCATTTGGTTTCAGGATAAAAGCCACTGGAAAAGTTGTAAAGAATTCTTTAAAAAGCAAACTAAATAATAATTTGTCCATAGTAGGATTTTCTAAATGATTCCAAAACTTATAAACCAACAAAGTGGCAGATTTTTTTAAAAAAAATTTATTTATCAGAACTGTGCAATCATCATTTTCCTTCCAGGGTGTATGTGGAACAATGGGCACATAACCCTCATCACCCCTCATGCCTCTTTCAATAAACTTTTTTATGTGCAATTTTTAATTTGACAGAAGAATTTACATGCAAAGCAAATTTCATATGAGGTGATCTTTTACAAAGCCTCCACTTTATTTTTAATATCAGAGTCTATGCCAAGCTGGCATCTGTCAAGTTGCAGAGTTAGATTGTGTGGATTGCAGACACGTTACTAGAGATGGGTATATTTTAAAAATGAGACACGCTTTGCTTTCTTTTGGTCAGAAAAGCAGATCAAGACACGTACCAACAAAGTCTCTTGCATTTTCTAAAGCATTCAGAACTATTTATTTTTGTAAATTTTATAGTCTTTCTACATTTTACTACGTTATTTCATCATAGTTCAAATATAATGGACTTCTAGTTGGATGTGTTTAGCACTACCTCTGAGCTGAAATGCTTTAACTTTCCAATGCTTCATCTGAGACTGCAAATCTTTTTGTTTCTGTTTTTTTCTGGGGGAAAGTACTTCTAACTCATTAAGTTGATCCTTTGACAGTGACCTAGCTGATTTGTGAAATCGAGGTTATTCAATGTTTAAAAACTTTTAAGTATTTACAAATTAATTTATATGTAGATTGTGCAATTTAACGTTTTTCTGTCAGTATTATGTGCTTAGATTTTGAATAATCTTGGCGTTCTTTAAATTAAAACTTACTATGTACAGGTAGCTTTTTATTCTCTTTTGGAAAACACTGTCCTTCAACCCTGCTTTCACTACAAATTTTAAGATGATTTTTATGTGCAATATTATTTAAAAAGATACACATTTGTATACCTGGCATTGTGGGAAGAAACGCTTCAAACTTAAAACCTCTAGCACCTTTGGAGGATACTCAGAGAGCCAACATTTCTGCATCCTTTCAGAAGCCACGCTGAGAACACTTCTTGCTGCAGCAGTGCCCACTGCTGGGACAGCCCCTGGGGCACCTCTGGGGCTGTGGGGAGTCGGTGCAGGTGGCTCTGTCCCTCCCAGGGGCTGGGACCACCTGGGCTTTGGAACCCTCGAGCTGTTGCCCGGGCTGTCTTGGGTGGAGCAGGGGTGTTTTTATACAGATACACAAACACCCTCCTCAGCTGGAGATGAGATTTGCAGTGAGAACTGTTTTTCCATAAGGCATTTTGGGTTCCGTGTTTCAGCCTGAACCGAGGTCTAGATCGATCCCTGCTATCGTCTTCTGAGTTTCACACTTGCACATTGCTTTTTGGTTTGGGTTTTGTTATTTTTTTTCCTTGTTTTTTAATTATAAAACTTTTACTTTGTTCTTGAAAGCTGCAGCACCTGTCTTGGAAACTTGCAGTTTTAAAACCTTTGCTTTGGTTTGTTGTATTTTTTGGGTTTTTGTTCTGCTGAGACTTTTTACGAACGGAGCGTCGGCAGAGGGAAAAAATGTTGCCTGTGTGTTGCATCTCACAAAAGTTGAAATCCTGCCCTGTTGAAGGGGCCAGGATGTCACCTGGTATTTCTAGTCTTAACTGATGCTGTGGCACACCTACCTTGTGCAGAGATAACCATTTCTTACTGTGACTCTCTTGGTTAACAGTTAGCTGCCGACATAATCTGGTATCCCAGGCCAACGGAGAACCATTTCAGGTCATCCTCGCAGCCATCTGGGTTGTTTAGCAACCGAAGGGTATAAATGTATTTATATGCATATATTGTATTGATTCTAATATAAAACTTCTGATCTAAAGTATTTTGAATTGCTGGATAAAGGGATTTGTTTGAAGAGTGTATAACTAGTTCTTGAAGAGGTACAGCTTCAGAATGTACACAGACTGTGCATTGTGTATAGACTACTCTGGCTTTTCCTCAGCCTCTACTTTTGTATTAAAAATATGACTGAATAAATCCTTGAAATATTAAGGGCCTTCTGCACTGTGATGAAGCAGAGATGCGGTTAAAAATGTCTTTAAATTCAGTGATGAGGGATAAAATAAAAAGACTGCATCTAATCTCTTTTAGCATTTGAAAATATGGAATGTTACTATGCAGTAAAGATATTTTGGTATGAAAATTGTATCATATAGCAAATAGTGAACACTTAATAAATCCACTTACCTTGCAGTCTCTACAGAAACAGAAGAGAAGACAACTTGCTTTTCAACATTTACATACTAAAGTTTTTTGTATTCTGCAGAAAAATATTAAATTGTTGGTAGATCTTTTATCAACAATTTGAAATGCAGTTTTTGTTCAAGTCCTGGCTACAGAGCTCTGTTTCTAATTGGTTGCTTGTGTCACAGTGCCAAGACCATGAGCTGGTGTGTAATGCAGTTCAGTTATGTTTGGAATTATGTGCAAAGGGAAGTTTAATTTTTAAATATGCACAAACTAATTTTAAAATCCTTCCATGTAAAATGAAGTTAGAGGCTAGTTGTGGTGGACCTATTTATTGTATGTTTGGAAATAAAAGCCACAGTTTTGCATTTAAACCAGTTATATTTTGGAGCCTTCAGTATTTGACTGTTTTAAAACCAAAGCATAAAAAAAATCTATGGCACCTTGCCACCCTTCCTTCGGTCTTTTACTCACAAAGACGTAACATTTTCCCTGGGCTTTTGAACCTTTTTTCCTTCTCCACACACCCCCTCTTCCCCATCCCTTGTCTGTAGGAATACTAGACACCTTACAAACCTGTACAGAACTTTCGCATGCCAGGCAGCATAACAGCGTTGGACATGAGGTTTCCACAAACCCTGAAGCTGGATTCCTTTAGGGAAGCACCGCAGCCTGAGCTGGGTGCCTCCAGTGAGGGACTGTGAACACTGAAGTTCCTGGGCAGTTATGCCTATACAATAATAGTACCCATAATAATGTTAAAGTTTGGGATCTTCATGATCATTGCTCAGTGGTCATTGTCTTACACAGCATCATCTCCTCCCAGCTTGGGAGCCTGAGTCTGCAGTTTGGAATTTGGAATCTTCTAATAATGTTATACTCATTTACCACAAGGCTTTGTCTGTATCAGCTATTAATATCTAAGCTGCAGCTTTGCTCCTGCTCTTAATTTTCCTAAAAAACACTACACCCTCACGTCCCCTTTGTAACCAAACAAGGGATGGCTCACAGAGCGTTTTTCCAGCCGGTGGGGCGGGGGCATTCCTGTTGGGAACAGGTGCCACGTGTTCTTAGCGCTTAGCTGTCCTCTGGGCTTTGTCTCCAGTGCCGTGTGAGGTGCTCGCAGCCCCTGCAGTTCTTGGTGTGCCTTCAAGGGTTGCTGTGCCTGAAAGCAAGTGTCAGATACAAGTGTCCTTGACACGTGGAGTGGTGACTCTTCAGGCCTGCGTGCTGGTCAGGCTGGACAAAAGCCCTGCCACTCTGGGCTAGTGAAAGGCTGCTCGTACAAATCAATCCAGCAGCTTCAGGTTTAGAGGTTTCCATCCTCTTCCTGTTGTGGACTTTTAAAACGAGATCCTGACTCTTGTAAAATGAGCTTCAAGGTTTATTTTAAATTGAGGCAGAATCACCATTTCCCCTCATTTTTAATCATTTCCGTAAAGAGGAGCCTCTTTATGTACCATTCTAAGAGTTACATCAAATTCCCTCCATTTTAAGGGGGGAAAAAGCAGTCATATCATACACATTGAGGCATAACGGAGCATTCTCCAGCAGCTTTCACTGATGAGATTGCAGTGGCTGCTGCTTACGGACTTCCTCCTCCCTTTGTCCTGCAGCCTGCTGACCACAGTGTGAAAAGCAACAGGTTTAGGAGGAACTGCACAGAAATCCGGTGGTGTGACCACCGTGCCATCAGCGCTCTGACTGACTCACTCCCGAGGAAGCTGCTACGGATGCTGCAGCACAGAGCTGAGCCTGTGCCCGTGGCAGCAGAAAACGCTGCCTTACGAGGGTGTGCTGCAGTTCAGTGTTTTAAGAAAATATTTTTGAGGCTTTCAGAGCAAGCTGAGACTGTTTAAAGATGGTGTAGGTTTTCATACACTTGCATCGATCTTAGCCGTGCTGAACGATCTGAACTAAAAAGCATTCAGAGCAGCACAGCTCAGTGCAGTGCTGCTTCAAACAGCTCGCTGTGGAGGTCTGGGTGCTACACAGAGTGCTCTGTCCAGCTCTGTAATCTGTGTGCTTGAAGTGACACTTTAAAAGACTAATTTCCAGCACAAGCAACAGTAAAATACACAAAATTAAATAACCTATCCATTAGGTCTGTGAGGAAGATGCGTTATAAATTAGTGGCAAACTAATTTTGAGCTATTCAAAATCAATATTTTGATTTTGATTTGATTATAGAAGTGAGGCTTTAAGGTCTGAAGACGCAGAAGTGTGTCTGTAGAAGTGTGTGTTAATAAAGCAGATGTTCGGGGAAGTGGGAGGATTTTTGGCATTTCAGGATTTGCCCAGCTTTCAGAGGCATCTCGCCTTGAATGAAAAAAGCAAAAAATGTTGCAAATTCATTCCATACATTTTTCCCTCATCAGGGCCTGTTTATACCACCCAGCAGAGCACTAAGCCAGGCTGGCTGTGCTCTGGCATTCAGGCTGTGCTGTGGGAGGCAATTTAGGAGATTGATCTCAGACATATTTCAGTAGAAGGAGCAGAAACTTTTTCTCTTTGGATCTTCCAGAGTGGATCTGGAAAGTTGAACTTGGCTCCGCAGGGAAATTTGGGTGTTAACGATTAATTTGAAGGTAGCTCAATTTTAGCCAAATTCCCTCTGCTGGCTTAACTGGAGTAGGAGTACTCTAGGAAGTCCCATTTTTTAAACTGTTAGAGCTGATCTTCATAATTAAAAAATGCCAGAGTGCTTTTAAATCCTGTAATGAAAAAAACTTGAAAAGGTTTTGAAAAAATCTTATGCTTTTACAAGATTTCTTTCATTTGTTTTTGACTCCATCTTCTGCATATACAACCAATGGTGGGCTTATAGTATAGTTAGAAATCATCCTGGAGTCTGACTGTCCCCCCTCCTTTTCTTGACTCTTTTTAAAATTATTATAGTTAATTAAATTCCACATTTTAGAATATGCACTGAAAAATTTTCAGTCTTTCACAATGAAGTTGGTTTGAAGGGTTTTTTTGCAAAGTTGTTTACAGCATTCCTTCCACAAAGGAAGCTATTTCAGTAATTACACTGCTGATGGGAACTTCGTAAAACTTTGTTCTATGGGTCTATTTCCCTCTAATCCCAGCAGAAGGAAGAGGCATCCCTGTCTAGCTCTGCTGCCCAAAACTCCTGCCTTGCTCTCGTATTCACCTTTTCAAAATCCTAAGCAAATGTCAGAAGTCTGTGGTATTTGCTTTCCTCAAACACAGAGTACAGTAACACGTTTAGTTCATCAAAACTCAGCATTTCACAGCTGAGAGTTCGTAACTAAGATGAGAAACGGTGAAAATGGTAGCTTAAAACGTGCGGAGGTACAAAGTGTTACTTCCTCAGCGCAGCAGTCCCGGAGCACGGGCAGCGGGGGCCCTGGTGCAGCCGTGCCTTTGGGGACACAGCGTGTGCTGACACCCCGGGCCGGCTGCCAGGGACAGCAGGAACGAGGAAATGACTCAAGGAAACGAGCGCTCACTGCCTGTGCAGGACACGTCAGAGGCGCTTCCGGCACCCCTCATTTCCCGGGAAAGCCACGGAAGGCGAGGCTACGTTTTTACTACGAAATGCGCCTGAAGATGGTTGGCTACACTTTGGTTTGTCTCCCCGATCTCTTGTCAGTCGAGAGAGTCCGGTTTTGTCTTTGTGGGTACCCCCAAATGTGCTGGCTGTGTACAAATTCTGATGGGGGCTGGAGGGTTGCCAGAACTCCCCAGTCTTGAAGCTGAATTGCTTTGTCATTCCCATTTTGCTAGACTTTCCCTCTGGGAAGGTGAATTTGTTCATCTCAGACTGGAACTGGGAGTTACAAGGTCCCTCAGTTGCCTTATGCAGCCAGTGCTTACAGGTAGTGAGGGCTCAGGTGGCCCGAAGCATCTGTCCAAAAGAGAAAGACCTGAAAGGTGGAGCCCATCACCTTTGGAACCCCAGGGGTTTATTTCCCTGCTGAATCATAAGGGCTGAACCCTTTTTTCTTTCCATTCTGTACCTTGGACAGGGCTGTAAAATCTGCTAATACGAGGGAAAGATGATATATTCATCCTTCTGCCAGAGTTACAGTGCAAAACATTTTTTGATACATTCATCCGGTGTTCGCAAAAAGCAAAGGCAAAATTGAAAACCCAGAGGAAAAGAGGGTTCTATGCATCAGAGAGTGTTACATACACTACAAGTTGCCCTCTCTAGCCCCTCTGCAGGCCCCTGCTTGTATGAAAGCATAAAAATGGGATTTTAATCTTACAATTGATTTTATTAAGGTTTATTACCAACCTCAACTATTCATTCACCACTTACTGGCAATTTAACATTTTGTGAGCTTATGACTACAGCCTATTTAATACATGTTTAAGAGCTCTGAAAGAATACAAGGGAAACTGAAAATTAATTCAAATCTAGGGTTAACTGAAAAAGTTAACCCTGCTTTTGTATCCACATGGGGTTTCCCATTTGTCATTACAGAACTCCCTCCAGGACCAGGGAAGCTACAGAGCCACTTCAAAACAGCATTTTTCCCTGTTCCATCTGCTGATTAAGCGGGACACATTTCATCCCATGCTAATAGCACTGAGGTATCATAAGCATTACTGAAGTTATTACAGCAATTGTAATGTCACTGCTGAACAGTTTACTAGATTAAGGGTTGGAGTCTGTCAGTGCTTTATAGTATTCTTAATTCTAAGAACAGAATAGGCACATATTAAATAATTAACTGCTTAGTTTCGGAACACCCAACTTTGCTCCCTGCTTTCAACACATAAAATATCAGTTGCAGTGCTTAGCAACTCTTTAAAATAAAAAGCCATATAAAATTTTCATACTCAGAATGGCCAGAGCAGCAAACAGATCAGTAACTCACGTAGAAGTTACTGCCGATGGATAAATAAAGCTGTTGCAGTTGGCAGGGAACCAACACAGATTCCCTGAATGACAGTGAAGTACATCCCCTGTGGCACTCAAACATGCAGGAAGATGGGCAACAGTCGATAGTTACTACAAAATTTTAAAAGGGCAGGAATTTACACCTTTGTGCAGCGCAAGTCCCAAACTACGACGCTGCTGAGCTTTTACAAGCAGGGTATGCATGGTGTAAGTGTGGCTGAATGAACCCAACATGTCCTGTGACAATCAGCTTCAACGAGGTGGTTTATTTCAGTCAGAAAACAATGCCAGAATGAAGCATTTTGCTGCCTCCACCCCTATCACCGCAGCAGGCTTCACAGACAAGTTAAAACACTTTTATTCTGCTAAACCCCATTGAAAGTCCCCAAATGAAGAAGGCTCCTTTCAGTACATCCAGCAGTGGCAAAGCAACAGATCTCAGCTGATCCAAACTGGAGCAAGTAGGAGAGATGGTGACAAGGCACATGTTAAACATGCTAAACAGATTTTGTCAGGGAAAGGAGGGTTTTGATTGAAGAGGCATTAAGGCCTGAAAGGTCACTAGTTCAGGAGAATCCACCAGAGTTACCTTGAAGTGTGTTTGCAGCTGCAGCATTTACTGTAAGGGACACAACTCTGTGGCAAAACTCAGCAGGACAAAATTACAAAATTTTACTTCACAACTTAACAGGAGAAATATCTTCAATAACGTGGCCTTAGGTCCCTCATATACAGCAATATGTCACTTTCCTAAAGAACATCTGTAGTCTATAGTACCAAGTCAGTAGCAAAATGAAGGTAAACTGCATTCAGTTCAAAAAAAACCCAAACAACAACAACAAAACACTATAAAGTGCATTTAGTTCAACAAACATCATTACTGAAAAATTTCATTTTTAGGTTGTGTGTAGCAAAAATCTGCTTCTTCCTTGGCATTGTTATACACTCTGTGTTTTCGTTTGATGATGTGGTCTTCAAAAAGAGGTTGCAGGTGAAAAGATGACCATGTCTGGAGTCTGGTGACACAGAAAGCTGAGTGAAAAAGAAAAACTCAGTTAATTTTTTCCGTACTACAGGAAGCTAATCACTTTGCATATGCCAACCTAATTGGTAAAAATTGTCATTAAAATAATCTTTTAAAAATTTATTTAAAATTTTTAGAGGGAAAAGACATAACTATGAAGATAAATGGAAAACATCCCATTATATGATCAGACTTACTTTAAATTAGAAATAGCAACATATATTTTGTAATGAATTTGTCTTTCAGACACCAAGCTGCAGGGTTTGTTCTTTCCCTTATGAGGCTATTCCAGAAAAATAGTGTCCATTTACCTTAACTTTATATCACAATTCTTTTCACTTTTATTCCTTCTTCATGTTTCAAACTACTTCTCCTTTGTCTAAACCCTGTTCCTGTATTTTACACATTTCCAACGTGGTTCAGCCACTGTGATCCCCCCCTCATGTGCTCACTTGAAGGAAGGAGAACTGAGTTAAGAAGGAATAAACTGGGCACTAAGTTTTATTTCTGAATTCTCCAGCCTATCATCTCTTATATAAGAGGCTCCTAGAAAAGTTGTACACCTTCACTGTTCAAGGCAGTAAACAGAATAAAACAGAGCAATGAAAGTGTGTCTCAAACTGTCTCCACAGTGACAACAGCTGCTCAATTTTATTCTCCATTGAGGAAGGGACCATGTGTTAAGAATATTCCTCCAAAATACCTTGTTAAAAAACAGACTGAGGTGACTGAGGTGTTTTACAGCAATGGAGGATGACACAATTTTCCTTCCGACTTGCATTGCTGTAACACGAAACAAACAAGTGCTTCCTTTTCTGAAGCTGTCAAAGAGGTTTCAAAGAGCAAAAACCTACTCCACATCCAAAAATTATACCAGGACCAAACCATTACATGAGAACATGTGCTGGAACAGCAGAGAGGAACATGCTAAATACACTCTGTGGTTCTCTGAAGTGCTCACTCGCAGAGCAATTCTTACCTTGGTCTGGATCAATGCTTTGCAGTCATTAACACTGAATCCATCAAATCTAAAGTCCTCATTATCTTTGACATTTGATTCCTCAAAAATATCAGCCTGGCTCTCTGAAATGTCCTAAAAAAACATAATTTACATTTTATTTATGAATTTATTTATGCATTTCTTTCTGATTTCAGTGCATACTACCTAAAGAGAAATTTCACTCAAATAGCAACCACTAAATTTTACTTTCTGCAGCTGTATTTTATCATGTGCTCCCTTTGCATTAAAACAATTTTATGCCAGAACCAGTTCTACCTACACACATGAATTTGTGACTTCAATTAATTAAAAAGCCATTTCCAATTAGAATTAGCCTTAATTAACACCAACGCATTGCTAAGAAATCCATCTTAATCTGTATTATTACAAGCAATACAATTTTCCTTTAACAGACAAGAAGTAATCATGTAAGTTAAAGCTGCCTGGGCATTGATTTGATGCTGGGGGCAAGAAAGGAACAGAATGGGAGTTTAGCTGTGTTGGAGAAATGTCTCCCATTCCCTCTGTGTTAAATGACAGTTCTATAAAAGTGACTTTCAAGTGCAGAATAGGTTTCTACCTGCAGCACTGTCCTTCTGTTTGTATATAACTTGCAAGAAAGGTCAAATACGCCCATAAAATCAGTACCTTGCCAACCCCATGCTTCAGCATTCAAATAATCAATTGAAACAATTACTTGTGAAAACTACATGTGACTAATTAATCCCAACTAAATAACTGAATACTAAACCATCCCTGACCCTTGTATCTCCTCAAAACAAGAGATTGTTAAACAGAGACATTTCTTTTTGAGATCTTTCAGTACTGTCGGTTTGGCCTCAATCCAATTTAAAACATACTCTTCCTCAAGCCTTGCAAAAGCAGACAGAGGAATAATGTGAGGAAAGGGGAAGCTGAACACGCTTTCAGTTCCTATACAGTAAAAACATCCAATAATTACTGTAACAGCCTATCTCATTCAGATCTGATTTTCACTTAAACAGAAGGATATTAGAGGCTAACAATTTTCTTGCACTCCAAGCAAAAAAAGTAAACAATCCTACTGCACACACACCTGGGAGCTGATTCTCCACCTCTAACACCTGAAAGCTGCTTGTCCATCTACACCAAAGCTGAGTGCACCACCTAATAGGGAGCTGTGTTGGCAGACTTCAATGTAAAGACAATCAAAGTTGGGTCCTGCATGAGTTCATAGTTAGTTACACATAAAGATGAGAAAACACTAAGCTATCATCTTAAAAAGCTCCCTGTTAAAAAAACCTCATGTCTCACCCAGATCTGGTCCCTCATTCATCTGCATGTACAGGTGACAGAAGATCAGATTCCCAGCACAGTGTTTATGCTGGCAGAACGGAAAACCATTGTCCAATTACCTTTTGATTTGCATCTATCCCGAGAACACTCAGGAGGTTTTCTTGGCAATGGGACTTACTCCAGGGATGTCTTAAGCTGAGGGTATTATCAAAGTCTCTGAGCATTCTCCATACATTTCCAGAATCCATGCTAGGAAACAAAACACAATTTGAGGTTTCCAGTGAACGTATGCAACAGTTACATTATTACATACAGCTCTGTACTAACCCTGATCTAACAAGCAACTTGTTTTAAATCTCTTTCTACACTTGTCCAAACTATCAACCCAATGTACTAATTAGCTGGCATGACAATTAGTGGAAGCAGTAAGTCAAAATAAGTGTGTTTGTGCTCCTCAGATAAGAAGGGCATTGGAAGCACGTTTCAGAGACTGCTACATGCACACAGCTCACATTATTCATAGATGCTTCTGCGAAATGTGGGCAGAGTTCAGCCCTGTGCATTCTGCACTTTGCCTTTTCTGCCTCTCAAGTCTTTCTCCATCCCAGAGGTCACACTTCACCTCTGCAGCACCTGTCCTACAAAACAAGCCAAAGGCACTCACTGCTGAAACAGTGAGAAGCAGGGAGTTCCCTCGACTGTGGTGCTTTGGATTCTTACACTGCATTCATCACATATAAAAATTCACTTGGGCTTTACTTAGTTTACACTTGTCATTGACATTAATTATTCACCACAGTAGATGAGGGAATTTTTGTCTTTACTTCATGCTCTGCTATAATAGTGCAGTCCCCTTTACAATTATATTTCTTCACAAGTTTGGTGCTGATTAAAATATAACACATATGCAGCGAACTTGGCCAAATGGGTGCCCCCACTAGAAGTTTTACCTACATTTCTACTGAGTCTTAGGACATTTCTCAAGTATGGTCTGACACAGCTTTCTAGACACAAAGCCTCAGAGTTATAAAAAAATAACTGCAACACTGTTTGGTAACTACAATACTGCTCAGAAGCTGCTGATCCTTAAAAAACATGTAACAAAACTAGACGTGTTCCAGCTGTCGCAAGAGAAAGCTTAGTTAATGATACTAATTGCTATTAACGTAGCCCAAGAAAGAAGCCAGATGTACCACAGATTCTGAAGCACATCTGGTTAAATGTGAGGAGAAGTTACCAGCTGGGAAAACTTCGGTGGGAGGAAAAAACCAGCAAGTAAGTTGTTAGTAGAAGCAGCAGCCTCCGATGATGAAGAAATAAGTGGGATGTGCTGTAAAGAAAGGACAAGCAAACAGGAAGAACAGGCTGCCTGTTGGGTTCTGGCATTCCAGAGGCTTAGTCATAAGAAGGCACACCAACAGCAGGAAAAACCCTAAGCAGGAATTAGTAATTTTGATATATTCCCTTCATTGTTTTCCAATGGCTAAAACACCTTCCATTTCCTTTAACAATGTGCTACAAAACTGGTAAGATCTATACACAGAAAAGCATGTCACTAAAAAGATTTTTAAGTGCACCACTGATTTTTAAATTATGAAATAAATAATGTAATTGCAAAGGAACTTTTTCCTTTTTTCCCCCTTTTTTTTGGTTTTGTTTCAGTTTGGTTTTTTTTGGTTTGGTTTTTGGGTTTTGTTTTGTTTTGTTTTTAAACTGTTAATCTAAGCTCATTACCAAAGTTGATTCTTCAAAAGTTCAGGGATCCCAACATCTCCATTATTTTCATCAAGAACTTGCTCTAAGCTTCTTATGCTCTCTCTGGACTGTGGTACAAAGACTTCTGGAAAGGCCAACCTAAATATCTCCTCACAGCTGTGGTCTGCCTAGAAAAAAGGAGAGTTTTATTACATACACCATACAGGCCATGCCCATAGTTCATGAAGTCCAAAGACTATAATATTTCTAGAGATTGTCTTATTGTTTTTTTGAATTACTATTAACAGCAGAGGGACTGAGCTCATATTTCAGTGTTTTGAGTGTTTACCTAGAATTAGAGGAAGCAAGAGTCCCAGAGTTTCTGATGAACCTTAGTCTTTAACTTCCCAGTTTCTTGGTCATAGACTGGTTTGCATATTTAATGCTTATGACTCCTCCTTCTGCTCAGCTGATTCAGTCCAGGTCAAATCTGGTGCACACATCAATTCAAAAGCTTGTTTTGTTAACTCAGAATTCAAACACTCCTAATTCAATCAAATGTAACACACCTGCTAAATGCTACAGTTACCAATAAATACTTGCACTGTGCAAGTCTGCAAAAAAGCTGGGGTGAGGATGCTTCTGTATCCTCACATTTGCAACAAACTTTTTCCAGCCTATGCTAAAAATCAGAGCCTAATTTAAATCCTTGTTCCTCCTCCAGCGGTGACTAGGAGGAGGTTTGGAGGACTGACCACAGCCACAGGAGTGATCAAAACAGGGCTACTGGAAGTAACAGGGTTATCTGATGATTAAGAAATACATATACAAGGGAAAACATGCATAATTTGCATCCTACCCTAGAGGGATGTTAGGTTCAGAAGCTGTGTCCTTTTATTCCTTCAGAGAAGGAATTACTGCAATTTTCTAAATAAAAGCAATTAATCAACTCACCACCCTGCCCAGGGACTGCAATCCAGGAGCAGCAACGTTGTGTGAAAACTGAAGAATGGAACCAGTCAGTTTGGGGTTTTTGCTCAGCAATCAACAATTTGGTCTGAAAACCCTAAGCATGGATAATCCATATTTTTATGGTTTCATTTAATTGTAATTCAAACAGCTGAAATAGCTCCAGAGTCTCATTACACTGAACTCAGAAGTGGGGTGAACACTGAGAGAGTACGGATTTAATCTAGCGATAAGTGGACAAAATCACTAGAGCTGGTAGAAGGCTTCTGCTCTTCTGACCATGCTCCAAAGAACAGAATTTGTGCCCCACACTGCTCCCTCCTGAAGTAAACCCTTGCTAAAATGACTGTCGTGATGATTCACTGCTGGGACATTCAAAGACTCCTGGGTATGTTCCTTTGAATCTTCCCCAAAGTGTCATGGTAATTTCAATTAATTTGTAAATTATTTCAACCGGAGATACAACATGGAGGATCCTGACAGATGCCTGAAAAGCAGAATTTTGTGAAGTAACACTTGCTAAAGCATACATGGTCAAGGAAAAAAAACAACTTCCAGGTAGGCACCAAAACTGAAATGGGATGGGAATCAAGGAAAAGCCAGGCAGCTGCTCTTGGCTTCGGGATGGGGAAATTACAGCCCCAGGGAGTGCATCGAGGGAAGCACAGCTCTGCACAACTGCAGCACCTCCACAGAGCCTTGGTGCTGCTCCAACACACATACCAGTCACTGAATTACAGTTTAGCCAAAACAGATAAAAAGTAAGAGATTTTTTTTTTTGTCTTTATTACTGTCTACTTCAGCGAGTGTTTCTGAAACAAAGCTTGGGTATATTTCCATTTATCTTGTGGTTTTGTGCTAACTATAAAAAAATCAGTGTACAAAGTTCACATCAGTACTTTCTGAATAAATCCTCTATATCCTATTATATCAAAATACCCCATGGCTTAAACACATGCACCAGTCCCTCTCTCACAGGCCAGTGTTTAAAGAGCACATGAAACATCCTCAGAGCGTTCAATCATGTAGGCAAAAAACTCAGCTACTGCAAGGAAATTAATGATTGTTTCTGTCTGAAAACACATGATTCTGATCCCAATTGACATAATTCAATTAAATAAAGCAATAAGCATTGAAGGTCAGACCTCTGACCTGAGATGATTTCCAGAGGTCCCTTCCAACCCACCTGGCCTTTCTTCTATTGACCATACAGAAGACAGAGCCCTAGTCCAAAGAGTTTATGATCTCAAACTAACACAAAAAAACACAGGGATAAAAGACAAGCTACACATATATTCTACACTCCAAGAAATCTGCAGCAGCTCTGTGTCTCTACCTTGAGAAAAGAAAAGACAACTTGAAACTCTAAGCATGGTTAACTTATTCAACTCGTACTGGACATTTCCTTCTACCCTTAACAAATGCAAAATAAAGGCTTCAGTAAGATTAAGATCTATTGCTTTTGGAAAGAAACAAGCAACCTGCTATACTCCATTTCAGCTTCAGTCATTACAACATTCTCTTTATCCAACAGAAGACTTCTTGTCCCCTGTTTCCAGCATTACAAAAAATTAGAATTCTCTGTGCACACCAATAACCAGGTATTTTGTGTATCTACACTCAGTCAGTGTGGACAGCTTATCCCACCCACTTCTTTCTGCTTTCCCTGGTAATACCTCTGCAACAAGTAAAATTCCTAGGCAAGGGCAAGAAATCCTGTCTCCAGAAAACCCTCAGTTCCCTACACATATTAAAATTTACCCAACAGATTACAAGCAGTAAGTTATTACTGCTACAGATTAACCCCATGGAAGTCTTAGCTGATTGTTCTCTTTTTTCAAATGCTGTAGTTTAGGATAAAAGTAGTAAGAACAAGGGGATTTTGTTCTGTATTTCTATGTTCTTTCTTCCCTTTTGTTACTTTCTTTCCCTTTGCTGATACATGTTTGGTCCACGTGGAAACAAGTTCATCCCAACAAGGTATAACCCTTTACCTGACCCTTGTTTTTTTTTGTGCTGATAAGGATTCATTGCATTATTAACTCAGAATTTTAGCTCTAACATTGTAAGAGAGAATGTAATATCCTATGCCAAAAATGAATTATATTAAATTATTTCTATTAATTTCTTGCGTGTCACCATCAGTCTAAAATTCCAGAAAAAAGGCTGATGTTATTCAGGAAGCATACTAAATAACAGAAGTCATTGTTTTTGCCAAATTCTAACTCAATGGTATGTGGGTTTACTTCAATAAGTTTTCAGGCAACTCACAGAATTTCTGTCCACCCTGCTCTTGTCACCCACCTTCCCGATTTGTTGTTTCCTATGCTCTTTCTCATCCAGCTTTTAAACTGCATGTGCTTCAGGGCAAGGTTTATGGTGCCTACGTGCTTACTTATTCCTAGTGCCTAGAAGCAAAGTAGCGCATTACATTCTTTAAAGCTCTCCAGCAGGACAACTTAAGTATTTGTCCAACGCTGTAAAGAAGTTGCTTTTGTTCCACTTGAGGTAGCTGCAAAGTGGCTGGACAGTTTCTCTCCACGTACAGCATTACCCTCTGCAGAGGAGACAGATACAAATCCAGAGGTGTAGGGAGCAGTAACACAAACATTTCTGGTCCTCGATTTGCTGTGAACACATACCTCGTTCAGAGAGCCTGAAGCCTCCTGTATCCTGTGGCACAGAGATGGCTCAGCACACGAGTGGGCAGCAGAAGTGCTGCAGCCTCCGTTGCTTAGGTCCAGATTGGCTCCAGAAGTTTTTGCTGACTTCACCAAAACTTCAAGGTTATGACTGAATCTCTCTGATTTGTCTGAGGGCTCCTTGAAGCCTTCAAAATCACCCCAGGAACCACTGGGTTCTGAGGTACTAAAGCTGCTCTCAGAAAACCCCTCACAACTTCTACCTTTGCCGTTCGTTACAGGGAGGCTTTGCTGCATTACTTCAAGATTAGCAATTTCTTCATTATTTGTCCTTTCATTCCAGTTACAGCCACTTTCATCAAGCAACACACCACCTGCCTCAGCTGCCAGGTCTTTTGGAGACCCATGGTGTGATATGTCTGTGCGAGCAAGACTTTCTACCACTGACAAGTTCTGCATCTTTGTTAGAGAGAAAAAAATGATTTGTTGAAATCTGTACCACAAAAAGGTTACTGAAGTTCAGTTGCATCAGAAATATGAGTGCTTCCAAAACAAAATCAAATTCTTCATTTCACCCCAAAGAATAACAACACTGCTGAAACAAAACAGGATGTCCTTCAGCCTCTCCTCCCGTACTCAGCATGTGCACGTTATTCGGCCTCACTTTCTGTGTAGCATATTAAGCCTGCAAAGAAAGGATTATAAATAAATACCTCTGTGATAAGGGCTATGTAGGAATGAAGATAGCTGATAAGGTAGGAGAAAGAATGCTTGGGTTAAAATAAACACGTTCCAGCATTATCCACTGAAAATTGCTGTGGGCAAAATTATTTAAAATTTACTCTTAACTATCTGCCCACACCACAAGAAAGCCATTAAATTAGTGAACAATACTCAGCAAATACATAACAGAAGTTGCTGGATTATTAACTCAGTACTGACTGAGTACACTGGAGACAAACCAAAATAACTATAGTCAACATCCAACACTTTGAAAATATTTTCTGTAACTACTTCATCCACCTCATGCACACCCAAATAATGCTATTTCTGCCTGAACAGGCTGCCCCATCCCAACGACTAGAATCCTGTAAAAATACAGTATTTCCAACTATTTAGGTAATTGAGGCAGATCTAATGAGTTCTGTTTAGCATCTGTAAATGCTACAGGCAGTGCTGCATTTACCATGTTAGATCAACCCCATCTCCTCAAGCATTTTCCCGAGCTCTTTTGGGGGGTGGATTAAAAAACACTCACTAAACGCGCTTCTCACCGGCCTGCCGCGGTGCTTAACAGAACGAACGCTGTGTGGTTTTCCCCCAGGTTTCCTCCGTAGGCGGGCCGGGCACAGACCAGGGGTGCGGCAGGTCCCTGGCCCGCCCCAGGGACACGGAGAGCTGTCCCGGCGGGGCGGGGCAGGGCGGGGGACGCGCGGCCGGAGCCGCGGGCGCTTCTCCCGGGGCAGCGGCTGCTCCGCCCGCGATGGCACCTGTCCGGGGACGGAGCAGCCTCACCGGAGCAGCCTCCCGCCGGTCCCGGTCCCGGTCCCGGGCCGCCGCCGCCGCCCGCAGGTCGCCAGGGGCGGTCCGAGGTGTGCGGGGCGGGCCGGGGCGGGCGGCGGGGCCGGCACCGCCCGGGACAGCCGAGCCCTCCATCCCTCCGCCCCATCGAGGGCAGGGAGCCTCAGCTCATCCTCATTCCCCGCGGTGTGTCCCCTCGCTCTGCTTTGACCAGCGCCTCTCCATCCTCGCCCCCGGGCCTCGGCCGTGCCGCTCGTCCGCACCCGCATCCCTCGGGTTACAGCCGCCCTGCCGGCCGGGAGGAGGCTGGGGTTCAAATTGTGATGTTAAAAAGAGAAGTATTCACTCTTTTTTTCCTCGCCCAGCTTCTTGCTGCGGCCTGGCAGGCTAAGGACACACGGTTTGATGGTGGTGGTTCCAGTTTGCCTTTCATTTGAGACTAGCTAGAACTCCCACGTAAATGCAAAGTTCCAGGATATGGATTTTTTTAAAAGTGACAATCAGTCCACCCACTAATATAATCTCAGAATAAAATAGTAGGAATGGACCAGCAACAATCCTCTTCTTCCCTCTCTTCTTTTGCTCCCCAACGTATTTGGCTGTCCCCCCTCTCTGCTGAGGCCGAGTCTTGATCCTCTCCCAACGGGTAAAGCCAGAAGCTGTGGGTCCAGTGCTAAATTTTACAGGTCACCCCACAGCCTGGGTGACCATCCACCCACCTCTCGAGGAACAGATGTGTGGGCTGGAGGCTGTCTGCCCCGGGCTGTCTGCTCTCAGGCCTGGGGGTCAGAGGGAATGATGCCGAGAAAACTCCTCAGCTCCCTGTCCTCAGGCTGGGTTGAACATCTGGGTAGTCCCAAGGAACAGGGGACAGTTGTAAAAGCAAGGAGAGGTTTTCTAGAGCAAGGCCCAAAGTAAAAAGCTTTTTCTAGGCACACATGTTTTCCAGCCCAGACACAGACACATGCACTCCTCCCACGCATCTGACTCTCATTCCAGGCTGTAGTGCTTTATCCAAGGGCAAGAGGCTGGATTTGGGAGCGATGCCCAGACGCAGAGCCAAAGAAACTTTATTGGCAACTGTCTGGAAGGTTTTTTTAATTTGTTTTCTTTCTGCTTTGGAGCGGTTTCCTGCCCTGCATGGCCATCCCGTGGCAGCCTGCAGCTCTCAGGATATCCAACCGGCTCGGTGAGATTGTGATTCAGCCCCAAAGCATCTGACACTGGCTGGGCTGGCATCCCCATCCCACGCTGCAGTCAGTGTGTGCCGTGGGGACCTCAGGGGTTCCAGCTCTCTCTTCAGTTTTGAGGGGAGATCAACATTTTCTTTCAGTGACTGAGATTGTTTTGGTCAGCTTTACATTTTCACCTTTGTCTTCCCGAAGGAAAAGGCCACAAACAGATGGCACAAAGGTTGAGATGCTCCTCTCTACCACGCTTTGCATCCAGAGGGACAGTGGTGCGTGGGTTCTGCAAACTCTGCCAAGTTCAAGGTGTCTCTGCAGCAGAGCAAAGAGCTGTGGGAGAGCTGGGGAGCTTCAGAAGCTGCCACGGCCTTTGAATCCAGAGTGTGGGAACAGCAGGAAACTCTAGCACCTTCTTCCCAGAGTAACATCAGAAACTCTTAAGGGCGGGCCACGTAACACTGTTGTTTGTGTCTCTCCAGCACACCTTATAACCCACCTTGGGAAAACCAGTTGCTAGTGCTGGGTCCCTGCAGAGGAACAATTGGCTGCACCGTCTGCTGGGTCTACCCACTGCTGCCTCTGCTCTCAGGCAAACGCTGCTGACGTCCCACATAATCGCAAGAAAAACCTGCACTGCCATGATTTTGGAATGTTTCCACTTCAAAATGGATCAGTGCAAAGTACAGCCACCCTGCACAGTGGGTTTCACCTGCCCCCACTTGAAATTGCTCCTCTGGACTCAGCTGAGCGTGTGATCACCAGCTCCTGTTTTAAATGACACTGGTTTAAGTTAGAAGCATCAACACGGGTGGATTAAGAATTTTGCCCTCTGAAGTATAGCAGGATAAAATTCCTGTTATCTGTTTGGGGGAAAAAAAAATTTTACAATTTTGTCAGACTAGGCCTTGTGCATTATTACTGCATTAAATCAATATTTTCTTTTTGAAATATCACCATGGGGTTTTGAGTTGTCTTTTTTTAAAAATAACTCAATCATTACTTGAAAGGTAAACAGGTCAAAAGTTTCAGACATGGACTATAAGCTTATATTTAGGCACACATATATGCATTTACTAGAGCAGAATATCATTACTCAAAAACTCACCAATGCAAACAACTGAATTAACTTAACACTCATCTTTAACTACTATTACTGCTCCTCCCAGCATTCCTACTGGAAAATCATTTGAGCTTAGTACACATACTCTAGAATTATTATCTTTTTCATTTTATCCTTCAGAAAAATACCAATTTGCAGTGAAAAAATTCAACATAATAACTGAAAAGTACTTTCAGGTCAAATCAGCACCATGCTGTTGTATTATGAATTTGTGTTTGCTTGTGAAAGATCTGGTCCTGGATTATTGAATTGTGTGGTTCTCCTGTAAATGACCAGGATGATATGGATACCTTTTTTCTTCGTTCATTTTTTCTTTTGGAAAAAAAATGTAACCAAGAGATACTTTTGTGTACAGAATTTTCAAATTTGTTTGTTTGGGTTTTTTGATTGAAGTTTTAAACAAGATTACCTTGCTATTTAAAGGACTGAAATATTTTCTTTAACTTGTATTAAATACTTGGATACCTTTTCTTGTATAAATATTACAGTTACATTTAGCTAAACTGATGTAAAATGTCATTTAGAAAACAAAAGTAAACATGTTTTCAGAAGCAAATAAATTACTTTGAATGACTCAAAATGACATTTCAATAAATTAACTGCCTTTTTAGTCAATGATTAATATTTTTTTTCACCCTAAGTACCCAGATTTTAGACGTGTAGGACATCATCAATTCTTTCGTTTCCATAGTAATACAGAATGCTGAGCTTTTTGAAAATCCACTGCAGATACCAGGTCTAAATACTGATCTAATTAACTATCTGTGGCTTACATTTGAAGATGTGGTTGATTTTTCCACTGAAGTCCCTCCTGGGGGCACAGTGGGTTTGCCATACCTTCCTCCCTCTTTGCTTTGCTGCTGGTATAGGTGGTTCGAAAGGTCGGTAAATCCGTTGTCTTTTTCTTGATTTACACACGAGAACAGCAGATCCTCAGGGCAAACTTTACTCCTCCCCAGTTCAGGGCGGGTGCGGATTCCTGTTTTCCCTGTGGAATGTTGCTCTGTGTGCTAAACCAGTGTGATGGGAGCTGCTGGCATGAATGAACCACCTGCGGCTCTTAGCAGTGCCTGGGCTAAAAGACGAACCAAGATTTTTCCAACAGCAGATGGCAGCTCTCCCTTGTCTCTCTTTCGTGCACACAACACATCTGTCAGCTCTCCTGAGCAGGGGAAGTAATTAATCCCCTCTACACTCCACATATAAAGGTATTGGACCTCCTACTTTACGTGCTGCCCATCCATTCCACGGGACCCCTTCATTGATGGGCTGTCAGTGTAGAGGGATCTACCCCATAAAGAAAGTGACATCCTGTGCCAGGAGGTGTAAGATGTACTTTAGGTCCCTCTCTTCTTGTCTCAGCTGTGGAAGAGAAGGGAGCTGTAATCCACCTCTGAAAAAAGCAAGATGTGCAAGAGGCATCAGCGCCCTGGGTTCAGTGGCTGCCTTCAGGGCTTTTGTTTGCCCATCAGTGTGGCTCCAAACATCTGCTTTGACAGTTAGTCTGGTTCTCAGGGTGGTTTTGGGGAGCACAAACTGGGGAAAGGCAACGAAACACCATTCCACTCGGGCACTTCATGGAAACATTGTCTTTCAAATCCTGTGGGCAGCACTACTTTAGGATCTTCCAGCAATTCACATAGCACATGTGCTATAAGAAGACTCTCAAACCAATCAGAGCCCCCACAAGATCCTAAAGTGGGTTTTGTGCCTATATGAAAAGGGCCAATTGCCACAGGCACCTTCCCATTTGCCAGTATTTGCCCGCCTTCCACTCTGCCACCACTTCATTATCCACTGACACTTCTGGGGTGAAATCCTTTCCTCTCTTCAGCTGCTTTCCCTTCTGTTGTCAGTCCCACTTGCTGAACCCCTCAATCATTTTATCAGATCTTTTTCTTATTATCCATTTGCCAACTGTTCTCTTTTCTGCCTTCAGCCTCCTGAGAGAGCTGTGACTTGGGCCCCTGATGGAAGTGGTGGCGCTTTTTATTCAGTGAGTGGGACATGAGAGGGACAAAGGTTTCCTGGGTAGCAGAATAATTTGCTGGTAGAAGCAGGAGATTGCTAATGAGTGCTCTTGGTATGAGAGCACTGGCCAGCAACAGATTTCAGAGAATAAAGGTGATCCTCTTGAAGTCCTATTACAGTGCACTGAGGGCGCAGCAGACACACACCTACTATGAGAGCACAACACAGCAGCAGCTGCTCACACGGGCTCTGCCACCATGCTGCAGGACCTGGAGAAATGACTGGAGAAGTGCTTTGATGTGGCTCCAGGGTGCTATTCTTGGGTCCCAAAGAAGATTCCTTCAAGGCCATACTGTAACATGCCTTTTTCACCTCCTCCCCTCCTTGGCTGGAACCAAGTGTATCCACACTCCTGTTTCAAACACAGTGAGTGCTGCTTTTCTATACAGGCTGCTTGGCAGGGGGGCAAAGCTTCTGAAGGAATTTCAGCTCTGGGCTCAGATCTGCAGGGAAATGATAAATATCACCAGACTGCCCAGGAGTGCTGGCACACCTCTAAAAGCAAGTCCACAGGGGCTACGAGCTGCAGGAGAAATAATTCACACAGCAGCTACGTGAAAAATACCAACAATGATCAGATCTGCCTGCCCAGCCCTGATCCAGGATGAACGGCTTTGCCTCAAAGCCATGCAGCAAATGTTGCCATGTTTGTGTAAAACAAATGGTGGGATGGCTCCTTCCCTAAATCAGCAGGGCTGGCAGCTACCCAAGGTGCCAGACCAGCTTCTAGAGGCCCTGGAGAGGTGGCACAGCCCCACAGCAGTGTCTTCCTCCAGGGCCACCAAGTTGTTGCACACACATCCTGCAGGAAGGCCTGTGGCAGGAGGTGGAGGGAGTTCAGCACCTTCCATGATTGATGTGCAGGCCCAGCACTTATTCCACCAAATGACTTGTAATTGTATGCATAGCACTGGCCATCTAAATGTCTTGCTTCTTATGATCAACTCAGCCAAGAAAAGGACCCTAAAGCAGATAATTACACATTTCTTTTAGCTCTGAAACCTCCAACTCCTGCTTCTCTTAATGCTGTATTCTTTTCCTACTTCAATTTCTCCTTGCCTTGAGTGTAGTCAAAGCAGAAAAACTAGTAGCATATATTTTCCTTTTCTGGACACAGGTGAAAGTGGTCCCTACACTCCCCGAACCTGCTACATAAGCCACATCTTCAAAAAGGGAGTTGTTTAAATGTAAGACAGTAGGATGTGGTGCCACACTTGGATTGTATTTGGTGCTTCACACTCACCTACCTATACCTGCTCTACTATTAAGATTTCCTGTTAAGCTCTTGTTCTGTGTTCTGCTGATCTTTCAAAATCATCACATGTATATATTAAGCTCAACAGTGTCTGCTGCCCACAGAGATTTTTCAGGTATGTAGACATTAATTTACTGGGAGCATGCTTGGCAATTTTTGCCAGTCCCCTGCATGCCCTGTAAACCAAGTCGTGATCCCTGCGGTCTGCAGCTCACTAATCCTCTGTTTTAATGCCTGATTAGGTCCCAAATCCATCATTGTTAGTGAGATGTGGGTGTGGGGGAGGGCAGGAGGATTTCATCCTCTCGGCTGAGAGTTAAGCTGCTAGAGGTACACCCGCCTGGTGCTGTACCAGTGTATTAATTAGCTTGCCTGGAGATTTCGTCGGTGCTGTTCAGTGAGGTTGTGGAAAGGTCACACACTCCATTAGAAGTGCTGTGCTTCAACTTGAAGTCATTACATTTGACACTTAGCAAATCTCTAGGAAAAAGAATCAAATAAAGCATTAGCATAAAAATATTTTAAAAACTCAATTCCCCATTTCAAGCAGTACTTGAAAGAATCCCAAATCATGATAATTAGCATCTTCTTAGCTCCTTAATTACGAGGATCTTGCTTCTTCACTCTCCAAGTGAGCTCTGCAGGGGCCATAAGCTTGGTGCACTAGTGGTCATCACTGCACTTTGCACAGGGGGAAACATCACTGCTCTGCCTTGCACCATGGAAAACACAATTAAAGACAGTTTAAGTTATCTGCCCCTAAAAGAAGACACAAAATCCCTGATGGATGTCTCCATGTCCCAAACCCTGTGAAATTAAATTGTCAGTAAAGGTGTCATTTTATTGCTTAAAATGCAGCACTGCAGTATGAAAGAATAATGCATGCTATCCTCCCATGCTGGGAGGAGTGGCCAATGCCCCAGAGGGCTGTGCAGCCCTTCTGTGTTAGAGGGAAAGCTTTTTTGGACTTAGGCTTAGAGGGAAGTCAAAGTACAGAGGTTGAATTAAAACTTTTGGATAAGCTGAGATACATCAAGTCACATTAAAGTGAAATAAAAATATAATTTTTAAAAATTTTTAGTAGAAATATATGTTAAGTGCTTTAAACATTAAAAAGCTGCAGCCGAGACTTTAAGTACAGTTTTTGCTGCAGCAGTGTTACTTTTTCACAGAATTTTTTTATTTTAGACAAAATATAGATAGAATTATACTGTTTACATTTTTTAGATAGAGTGTTCATATAAACAATAAGAACTGATAGAAACAGTATACTCAAATCTGTGTAATACCTATGTAACACTGGTGTAAGGCTTATGACTGTTAGAATTAAACCAAGATAAGTTAAGAAAAGATAAACTAGAATCGTGTGTTAATCTTATTTGTCAGTTAACAAATATAATCCACACTTCTGTAAGAAAAAATATAGAGGATATAGAATTAGAAGAAGAAGCTGTTTTCTGCCTGCTGTTTGCTGTCGCTGCTTGGCTTTATCATGTAACCCCCTTCGAACTCTGCCTTAAAGAAAGCTGTGAGACTATAAAATAAAGAACTTAGCAGAACAGCAGCCTCCTCTGCTCTCTTACCCTAGTTCGAGAAAGAAGGGTACCCCATCCAAGCTCAACACTTCAGAAAGACCTCAACAGGTTGGAGAGATGGGCAGAGAAGAACCTGCTGAAATTCAACAAACGCAACTGCAGGTCCTGCACCTGGGGAGGAACAATCCCAGGCACCAGCACAGGCTGGGGCTGACCTGCTGGGAAGCAGCTCTGTGGTGAGGGACCTGGGTGTCCCAGTGGACAGCAAGCTGTCCATGACCCAGCAGTGAGCCCTTGTGGCCAACAAGGCCAATGGTATCCTGGGCTGCATCAGGAAGAGCATCGCCAGCAGGTCAGGGAGGTGATCCTGCGCCTCTGCTCAGCCCTGGTGAGGCACATCTGGAGTGCTGTGTCCATTCTGGGCTCCTCAGGACGAGAGAGACATGGAGCTCCTGGAGCAGGTCCAGCAGGGTGACAAAGATGATGAAGGGACTGCAGCATCTCTCTTACGAGGAAAGGCTGAGGGAGCTGGGCCTGTCCAGCCTTGAGAGGAGATGGCTGAGAGGGGACCTCATCAATGCCTATCAGTATCTGAAGGGAGGGTGGCAAGAGAATGGACGAGGCTCTGCTTGGTGGTGCCAAGCCATGAGACAAGAGGCAACTGGCAGAAACTGATGCCCAGGAAGTTCCACCTGAACATGAGGAAGAACTTCTTTACTGTGTAGTGACCATGCACTGGAACAGGTCGCCCAGAGAGGGTCTAGAGTCCCTCCCACTGGAGATATTCAAGCACCACCTGGGTGCACTACTGTGCCATGTGCTCTGGGATGGCCTTGCTTGAGCAGGGAGGTTGGACCAGAAGACCCACTGTGGCCTGTGATTCTGTGATTCTGTGATCCTTGAAAGAAAATAAAAACGTGGAATTAAATGGCAAAAAGAATTGGCTTGAGTTTTGCATATGTAAGACAGTCACCTGCCTTTCTTACCAGATAGTCCCACCTCTCCAGTAAAGCAGCATGGCTGCAGTACACACAGCTGGCAAGGGCTTAGCTGTCAAATAAAACAGGTGACAGTTTCTGAAGCTGAACTGTCCCCTGTACTTCCAAATCCCTGCTCTGCCTGCTTATGCCCCTAGGAGGTGGGAACGTGCTATGTCAAACATAGCTGGGTGAGATGACAATGTGTGTCCTGGGGCTAGGACAGGTGACAGATGGCAGCTGGTGAAGCTGCAGTAACTCCAACACGCTGGGATGCAGGTGAGCCCAAAGCAGCCAAGCAGGCTGCCACAGAACCATAGAATCATACAGTATCCTGAGATAAAAGGGAACCACAAGGATCATCAAGTCCTGCTCCTGGTTCTACACAGGACAACCCCAGGAATGACACCCCATGTGTCTGAGGGTGTTGGAAAGGTCTATGGGAACAAGTCCTTCTCTCTCACCTTTGCTACTTCTTCATGTTCTCTCACCTTGTCTATCCTTTCCCCTCACAGCTAAAAATGCAGTGTCTGCCACACCACAATTGTTTTAGAACTGTGCCTGCAGCATATGGACTGCATTAAAGCCTCATTCAAGCACGTCCTTGAGCCGTGTTTCCAGATGCTCTTTGCAGCATACAGTTCATAAGAAGGCAGGCTTTAGCCTCGTTTTGTCTGTATTGCAAGTGGTAAAACTAAACACAGCTAAATGGATCACAAGGTAGTTGTTTTTGCAAAGAGAAAACTGTTTAAACTTCCGAGGCTGGAGCTGACAGCCAGGAGCTGGCTGGGGAAAGGCGGCTGCTCCCAGCTCCATGTCCGTAACACCATAAATATAAGACTGGACAACTTACAGCAAAATCAAAAGAGGGCAGAGGAGGGAACACAGCCAATCCCTCCTGCGCTAACGAAGCTATCACAGCTCCAGCTGGAAGAGGGCAGCATGTGTTTTATTTAATGGTTTATACTGCTCCATGCTGAGGTCACATTTCTGAGAGCAAAACAAATCAGGGGCAAAAGCAGGGAACCTCTGCTGCAGCACATGGGTCTGGCCTGGAAATTCAAAGTTTGGGTCTAGGTTCAAACTCTCCCCAAGTGCCCAAGGACTTGCATTTTAAGATTTAGATGTTCATTTCTATTTATGCTAAAAAACCCCACCAAAGAGAAAAGGCTTAGCACGCATCTATTAGCAGCTGGCCTCAGCTTCTTATGCTATTGTAAATGAGGTCAGCAGGACTCTGCAGAATATTATCATAAGGTTGCAATTAGCAATGAGAATTATGCCACACACATTTTACATTAAAGGAAACAGTTGCAGTAAAAGGCTGTTCAATTCAGACATCAAAGCACACAGTTCGTGTCAATTAATAATACAGCAAAATATAAACTTGAGATGCACAGACACACCAATAGTACATTTAAAAAAAATAAAAAGCATTTGTCGTGAAGTTCAATCACACTTTAAAAAAAAATTTCATTTTTTAATATTATATAAAAGTGCATAAATTTATTATTAGCTTGAATACAGACATGATTTACAAGGGTATGAATGTGTCGGGGAAAAACATGAGTTATATATGGATAGGAACATGTCAAGAAAAGGCATTTTATTATATAACACCCTCTTTCAAAGTAAATCTAGTGAGACATTAAACTTTATAAAATACCTAACCATACACACTAGCCTGTCAGTCTATTTACCAGTTGCTCTTTTCCTACAAGCTGTTTAGGAGTGGAACTTGCAGAATAAGGTGACTAGAACACTTCAGATTTCTGAGTTAATTGCTAACACCTGGATGTTGTTCTCCCTACAGTCAGTGAGATCAGTTCATTAGCTATAATTGGAAAAAAGATTGGGTCTTCTGTTTTGAAATAATGACACAAAAGCTTCCATATTTAAATAAATTTATATGGAAGGGCTGATTGGCAAAAATATTGTGAATACAGGGAAGACTGAACTGAATATATTGTAGTAAGGTTAGTATTGGATCTTTGCCTTGTTTAATTTTTAATGTGTTCATTTTGCATTTCTATGCAGCATCTTTCAACACAGAAGTACTGGGCTAAATTTAGTTCCAGTTAATGGGAGCTCCTTACTAAGTAAGTAAGGGCTGTGAATTCATTTGGCAACATCTGCATGAAGGGCTGTGGCAGCACAAAGCAACTTCCAGAGAGTCCCAAGGAGAGGCTTGGAAATCAGTGACATTAGACGGGAAATGCTTGCAGTCAGCGCATCTGGATCAGCACATCCCAACAGCTCTGCTGCAGGGCGCCCTTCCTGGCCACAGCCAGCTTCAAGCTGCTGTTTTCCAGGCTGGAGCCTCGTGGAGGACAGCAGTGCCATTTTCATCAGCCCTCAGCTGAGATTGATGGTGTATTTTGTGTGTGTTACAGCATCCTGTTTTCCATGCTCCCCAATGGGGCAAAGTATGGCTAGAAAATCTCATTGCAGGACTGCAGAGTATTGGAAGGGCCAATAGTGCTGGGGGAAGAGAAAAGCAGCAAAGTAGAGCCTGTAATATAGGAAAAAGCATCCCAGGTGGTTCCACAGACTGAAAATGATCCTCAGACACAGTGCTGCAAGGGAAATGTTGGTGCTGCAGGGGAAATGTCAATGGAACAAGGGAAATGCCAGTTTAGCCATGGAGCCATGGTGGTGGGAGCTCTCTGACCCTCTCGTGCTGTGAGCCACATGCAAAATCTGCTGGTCTTAGGTCACAAGCATCCAAAGAGCTGGGTCCAGCAGCCATCCCTCCATCCTGCTGATACACTGAGCGAGGCTTGGTCGCTGCTGGGCAGACTGGTTAGCTCAGCTGGAGCCTGTGTATTTGTTTTGCCCCCACACTGGGGATTTTGCTAACCCAGCAGAGCATGAGCTGTAGGTCTGGAGAGGATCTGTGTTCCATCTGTTCAGTAGCAGCAGGTGGCTGCTGGTGGATCACTCCTTGTGCAGAGGGCTGTTATCTGCTGCTCAGGTTTCACCCAGCTCTGCACAAGGACACCGTGAGCCCAGCCATGCCCGGTGTCCCTCAGTGTCCGTCCACCCCGAGGATGGGTTGCAAGAGATTCTTTCTTTTCTCACCCACTGGTATGAGGATAAAAACCTGATTACCCGTCCCTTGCTCCTCTTCTCAAACTCAGCTGTCCGTGAGATGGTGATTCAGCCAAGGGCACAAATAGATGCTTTGCACCTCATTCTTCAGAAAGCCATGCCAGCAGTCTGCCATTCTGAGTACTCTGTGTAAGGCAGTTGTCTCTTCTGTCCTGGTTTCGGTCTTCTTTTTACCCTTTTCTTTTACTACTCAAAAAAATCTACTAATTTGGCTTCATTTGTGGCAGGGATTTCAGCAGTCAGTGAGCCAGACAAAACTACCGATTTTAAATGTCTGGTCTATAGCATGGATAGAGTCTTGAATCAATTAAAATCAATTAAAATGATGCATATACATAAGAGAAGCATGATTCTAGCACTGTACCCTTTTCTGCCTCTATGCTTTTCGCAGGAACTGAAGGAAGTTTTTCAACAAGACATAGGATCCATGATTTTACAACTGTGCTTTCTAGAGATCAGTCCTGAAGCCCCTGACTCTCTAAAAAACAAGGCTCAGCAACAGACTTGAGAATATTGTGTCTGTTCTGTGGCTACAGAGCTCTTCCTTGTGTGTTTCAGTAAAAATCCTTCCTTCATTTGCTCAGATTTTCTACCAGCATAATCACGAGTTTGGAATAATTAAGATCAGGAAAAAGATTTGCAAAGTCCATTCTAGAATATTCTTCCCTTCTCTTAGGCAGCAATTTACTCTAACATAACATATGAAATAACTGCACAATATGATAAATTCACATCAAAATCTGGTTGTTCCAATTGATCCAACAGTTTTCCCCAGCTGATCTTTCTGTAATATAAAAATGAATTGAGTCATTTTATAGACTTGTAAGGTGAGCTTTTGAATGAATTAATCCAGATTTTTACATTTCTGAGGTGGATTTATTGTGCTAAAGAGTAGGTGTGTATGCAGCAGTTTAAATAATCAGACTAAGTTACTCACAGTGTATATATGAAATTACAAAATAGTAATCTTAAAGAAAACACATTTGAAGAACATTTAATGTTTATTTTGCTATTATTTGAGTAATTTTGAAAGGCATTTTTCATGGGTACAGGGTGTCAAGTAAGAAATGTTATGGTATTTTGCCTTGGGGGGGATTGTGTTCCTATCTTCCTACTTGTGAGAGGCCTGGGGTGAAATGTCCAAGCTGTTCTCGCTGTCACAGCCACATAATTCCACTCTGAAGTGTGTTAATATTCTCTCTGAGCTGTTCCTCTGAAACCCTCCCATTACAAGTTGTCTTCAAATAACAGAAACAGCTTGAAGAACCCTCAAGCTTCAGGGCCATGCAATGTTCCTTCGGACATGTTGCAAAAGAGGACAAGAACAGAGAAGAAATTAAAGCCAACAGATGTGGTTGAAGTGTGGAAATTCATGTGTCCTGAATTCCATGGATTTGCTTTAATCAGTCCCGTGATCTGTTTAGTTAAGCTGTCATAAATCCTGATGTAAGCAATATGAGGGATACTTAGTAAGGCCTAGACAAGGAAGACTTGTTTCCCTGGGCTCTTTCCACAGCCAAGGAAGAGAGAAAAAGGCTTTCCAGCAGAGCAACTGGGGCTGTGGATGCAGTGAATTGATCTCACTAAAAAATGCTGAAAGAGCAACGTCTCTTCCTCCAGTCTGTCTACTCCCTCCAGCTTGCTCTTATACTCTCTGGGCTTTCCCACCAGCCAGATCAGCTTTCTAACACTGAAGAAAAAGATTCCCTGTTCTTCTGCTGGGTTAGTCTGCTGCCAGGCTGGTGGCTGAGCTGGCAATGGGGTGACCTGGCCTTCTCTAGGTAGGCCTCCCTCTCACAGGGTGATGAGCAGTGCTTTGAGTCACTGAGCATCTTCACAGAACTCTGACTTACAGGGCATCGCCATAACTCTGCATTACATGTATGTACCTGTATGTATCTGTATCTTTATATGTTTATCAATGTGTATATATGCATGTTTAAACTCTAACTAGAGAGACACACCCCCCCTACATGTGCCTAAGAAGGGGTTACATAAATGTATAAAAAACTATATTGAGGAGCAGTTCGTTTAAAAAGTGTTGCTATGGCTGCAGTGGCTTTTGTGTACAGTTACTTAAAATATGGGCTTGTGCAGAACTAAGTGACAGACAGATTTGTATCTCTGCATGGTCAGACTGCCACCGGTTCAGCTCTCCTTGCTGGTTACAACAAGGGACAGCATCTCTCTGATGTCCTGAGTGAGCAAGTCTGGAGCTCAGCACTCAGCTCTCTTTGGGCAGCTGTGACTCAAACAACCACTCTGAAGATGTTTGTTTGCTTGAGAAAGGAGGTGGATGTGTGTCATTTCCTTGCCTAGACACATAAGCATCATTTTCCTTTCTCTTTTTTTTTTCCCCGTTTTGTTGGTTTGTTTGTGTTTTGTTTTGTTTTTTAATGAGACAGCAAATCACTTGGGACCTACAATGCAAACTGCATCAGAAGGCCAAGGCTTCCGAGCATGAGAAGACTGAAGGAATTGAATTTTTTCATGGGTCTTCATCTGAAATCCTAAAAATTCCAAGAAGCACCTGAAATGGCCAGGCACTTAAAATTGTTGTCCTTGGATTACGCAAGGGTAAAGCAGCCAGAGAGCCTATTAAACAAGTAATGAAACTTGTGAAATGTGGGAAGGAAACGTGGCACAGAGTGTGGGGTTGAAGGAATTGCAGCAGAAGTGAGTTCAAGGAAGAGCAAGTGAGTGCTTGGCAGACATGAAAGGAATATAGTCCATCTCTGTGGGACAGTTCAGCCTTACCCACTCTGTGATTCTGTCCCTCGGCTTCCCCAGGAATCAACGGGCAAATGCTGTGTGCAGCAAACAGATCCCAATCCTGTGAGGCTCTCTCTGGTATTTCATATCACTTCTGCCAAAAATGTCTGCCAAAAGTCAATTTGCAATTGTTTCCATAGCTGTGTCTTTATAATGGGGTCATTAATTATCTTCCACGTTGTTTATGAAACAATTCTAGTGATTTTCAGATTTGGCCTTTCCATGCTGACATCTGTGCTCCAGAGATATATCCACCATCACTCTCTTGCCTCTGAGCTCCACCTGGGCAGAGTCTTGCTCAGGTGAGCTCTCTGGAGATGCAGACCCTCCCCCCAACAATCACAGTAGACCAGGGCCTTAAGGTTTTGCTCCAGGAATTTCAGAGGTGAAACATGCCCAAGTTTCTAACTTAAGAGACAGGGACAGAGAGATCACAAGGATTGTACTTAGCTGGTGAGGGTTTGGACAGATTTGGCTAGAAAGTATCTTTCTATCCACAGGAAAAATACTGTCTGCCATCAAATACTTTATAACCTGGAATGCTGATTACATTTGTGTGGGGGACAGTCTGTGCCCATAGCTGTGCCAGCATTGCTACACCTGTTATCCACCATCAGGCATAAATACTTAACAGAAATAAAGCAAATACGTCAATCATTATCTGGGAGGAAGTGTAGCAGAAACAGAACATCTCCCATGGGACCTTGGTACACTGGGAGGTAAACACAGCACATCCTTAAATAGACGTATGAGTTTGTAGTCTGAGCTAAATGATCATTCTCCATGAGTAAATAGGACAAGGCCTGGACCTGAGCACTGCACCTGGTCCTCCTCTTCATTAAGCTGCTGATGCACACCATGGCATAGTTTGCTGCCCATGTTCAGAGTTACCAGGGCCAACATTGCTCCTGCAGACCCCTTGGTCTAAGCTACCATGTCCTCAAAGAGGACCTCTCCCAGCTTCCACTTGAAAGGTATTCAAGATATGTTTTGTCAGGAAGAGAGCAAGTAAAAATGTTAATATTAAGGCAATGCCTTCAGAGTCATGAATCCTGCAGTATAAACTTTGTTCCTGTTCATCTGCTCATGCAGATGTTTTTCAGATGTGGTGCATGAATAGTCCCAGAAAGAGGTTGAAAATCAGGTTGAAAGTCACTTAGAATGTCCCAAACCTTAGTCAGGGACTGATGCTTGCTGTCCCCAGTCTTCAATGCTCTGAATATTCCTCATGGAAGAGTGCATACACCACCTTGCTCAGCATGATGCTGTCTCACTTATTTTGAAAGAAGAGTGGATTTTATTCCTAAGAAAAAGCCCCTGAGGGGGCTGAGACCTCTTTCTTGACAGGGTGCAGAATAAGGATCAAGGCCCAGGCTAACAGCTCTAGGAAGGTGCTTCATCACTGCATGTGGGTGAAGTTTATACAATTCTTTCTGCTCTTCCACCAGCAGCCTGATGATCCTGGACTGCACACAGAGGACCTGCTGCTTGTCTGAGGAGCCCAAGTGCCCAGCATTGATGATGGGTTTTTCTGTGAGCTGTGGGGGTACTTTGCTATGATAATGACACACTTCCATCAGCTCCTAGACTTGTAGTGCTGCAGGGATGCTGAAATGGCTGTCTGGATGCAGCCAACACAAACCACAGGTCTACATCCCAAACCAAAGTGTGTTGTGCAAACATAGTAGGAAATTACACAATTGATTCACAAAGCACTGTTTGAGCACATGGAGGAGTTGTTAGGCACTGATTGAGCAAACACTCTACTGTTGACTCATCTCGTTGGCCCATCAGTTCCTCTGTTGGTCATTGAGATGTTAAATGCCCACTGGAACCAGATGAGGTTCCTGAATATTGCCTTGGTTGCCCTGAAGTCAGGGTAGGAGGGACTGATGTCTGGATCACAGAGCACTGGCCCCGTATGTTTGTGTACATCTACGTCTCACATGTGCCTGAGGAACACACACCATGCTCTGGTTTATGTTGCACTATTGTACCACTTACAGTGACATTATACTGTTCCAGGCAGGAAGTATTTTGCGAAAATTAATTATCATGTTAATTAATAATGGCTGAAACCTTCACAGACTTTTTTTTTTCAAAGATATCAAAGTACTTGGCAAGCATAGGAATAATTCATGCTCCTGTACAATCACATTGACTTTATTGGAAATGTTTATGTAGAACAAGGAATAGGAACAATTGCCTGTTTCCTACCAATGGCAGCAGAAAAAGTGAGTGAACCTTGTGTGGTTTCTTTTCAGAAAAGGCCTGGCATTCCTGGCTTGACTGGATGCAATGTTGGCAGTCCATTTTATTCTCTTCTTTGCTCTAAATTCTGTGAGACAAGGCTCCTCCCGGGTCTACATTTTGGTGCTTTTGATATTCTGCTGGATTAGACCACAGATTTCACTAAGTTAAGGGAGGTGTCTCAAGTTCCCTATTTTCACATTTGGCAGTAATGAAACTGCTCCAGGATCTTCTGCTAGTGTGTGACACTGTCTCCTTTCCTCTTACCAACCTGTGCAACAGATTTTTTTTTTACCACTCTGGTGTCACAACAGAAGTTCATAGGGGTTGGAATGTCAATGAAACAAGCAAACCATAATGTGTAAGTGAGGTATTTGTGAAGGTGAAATATTGGTCACTTCTTCTGGATCCCAAAATCATCATTCAGTAAATCCTGATATCTGGGCCAAACAAAATTGTTTCTCTTGCATGTTTCAGAGCAAATGACTGGACACAGCACACAAGGCTACAAAGACAGGAGAAAATGAAAAGGAATTATAGATGAAAAATCACAGAAACACTGAAAAATTCAAGTTGGAAGGGACCTCTAGCTGTCATCTAGTTCAGGTCTTTCCTCAAAGCAGGGCCAAATATATGGGATTCTCTGGACCTTGTCTAGGTTTTTACAGTCTTCCAGGATAGAGATTTCCCATCCTCTGGCTTGCCCAGTTCTTGTCAGTCCTTCTAGTAACTCTCCTTAGTACGTGAGTTTCTCACTCTCCTACTTTGGTCCATTGTGTTTTGTCCTCTTGGTCTGCACCTCCAGGAAAAGTCTGACTGTATCTTCCAATACCCTGCCACAAGGTAGCTGAAGAGAGCAGGAAAATCACCCTCAGCTTTTGCTTTCTAAGGTGAACAACCCCAGCTCCTCAGGTCCCTCCCTGTACACCATGTTCTCCAGATGCCCACCCATCCTATCTGCTGAACCCCCTCTTTTCTCAGGCCTTTTAAATCAAGGATAGATAAGTCCAGGTGGGCACTGTCCAAATCGTGCCCTCCTAGAGAGAGGAACAACAGCACTGAAGTTACTGAGGCATTGTCAGAGCTCTCTGGGCTCCAAAACGTTCCTCCAAACCCAGTGATTTTCAAAATACAGCAGTCTCTGGATCCAAAGTGCTCATGACTGTGGCTGCCAAAGTAGTTCTGAATTTCTGCTCATTGCAGTTATTGCTACGGGAACATTGCTGGCATAACATTTCCTCCTGGAGCCTTTCTAGAGCACCTGCTTCATTCACCCTGTGTGCAGGCATCAGCCAGGACAGATGCTCAGGGATAGAGCTGAAACCCCAAAGCTCACAGAGCTCATGTCCTTTATCAGAAAAGAGGCCACCCAAGTTCTTGTTTTAAGAGAGGAGGCAGGGAAAGGTCTTTGAAGAAGAAGCAACTTCCTTAAAGTGTTTAAGGAAACCCTTTCCAGAGAGAATATTAAAAATGCATGGGTGGAGTGAGAGAGAAAGAATTCTTATTTATGTATAAAGTTACACATGTAGACAATGTCCAAAATCACTGAAAAAAGAGCCTGTGTGTCTCTGTTTTCCTGAGTTATGACAGCATGTGTTTAGTATTATGGCTAGTCCATTATAGGAGCCAAAGTTAACATCTTCCAAAGCATAAGGGGTTTTTGAGTTTTTTAAAGCTCAGTAGAATTCTAGTACTTCAAACCTACTCAAACATAGCAAAATAAAAACCTCTGGAAACTCTTTATTTAGTTTTCTGTAGTTGAAAAAATTATGCAATTGGATAAGCAATCAAGTCAGTTCAAATTGGTGAAATTCTGCATTATGGAGCAGAACAAATTACATTTGAACCTGGAGAAAAAAGCAATATAAAAAATGTAGTGGAGTTTTTGTCCTATCAAGAAAGGACAGCCACACAGGTCTAGTCTAAAGAGGTCTTAGTGCAGCTTAAGAAAACAAACCTAAGGACTTCATGGGATGATGCATCATGCACATCTTACAGTGCAGAGCTGCCCCAGTGTTAAAAAGTATTTGAACCTTGATAGTGTGCTCCAGCCAAACCATTTTTAGTTATTTTTACCAGAGCCCTCAGAGTGGGACCAGGCTAGAATTACCCTCACTGGCTTCACCTGGCCTTTCCACCTTCAGCTGCAGCACATCAGCTCCAAGAGGGTTTTTAAGCTCCAGTCTGAAGGTTTGAGGGGAGAGGTGGGAGAGCTTAGATCTTTTCTCTCTTCTCTCTTCCCTTTGCTGTTTTGTTGTTTGTATTTCCTGGACTAACCTGGCTGCTGATCACTAGATGGGTTTTGTTGCTGTCATCATCTCGATGCTGCTTGCCTGGATCAGGAGCCCCACCTGTTAGAGCCCTTAGGAATTCATCAAGGACTGAAAGGTAAACTGTGCTGAATTGGGAAAGAAGAAGCTCAAAAACTAAATACCAGGATAGCAAGGAATAGATAAAAAAGGACTGTGCTCCACTAGATTAAAACCAATCATGTTATCAGAAAAGTGTGTGTGGAGCTTATGGACAGAATAGAGAAACCAATCAAGCAATGTGAGATCTCATGGACAGCAGTTGCAAAATGTATATGTACTGTATTGTGTAAAAGTTGTAAAATGTATAAGTAGAGTAGTATGTAAAAGTAGGTAAAATGTATAAGTAGTGTATTAGGTAAAAGTTGTAAAAGGTGTAAGTAAGATGTATAAGTAGTGTGATCTGTGGAAGTTATAAGTTATAGAATGTATAAGTAAGTGAACTGTATAAGTAGGTAGAATGTGTAAGTAAGGTATTATGTTAAAGTTGTGAGATGTGTGAACACAGGAGTATTTTAAACAATAAGACACTTCTGTGTAATCACACTGATTCCTTGATCAGAAGGCATGAGTTCCCACACCCCAGGACAGTTGGATGCAAGGAACTGGTGGCTGGAGAGGGGTCTCTGTAGGTTTTGCACCTCAGTGGACAACATTCCAGTCACTGAGGGTGCTGTCTGTGGGGTTTATGTGCTCACTGCGTTGGACCAAGCAGGCTCTGGAGGCAGCAAAGGGCAGATAGGAGCACTTTGTGCTTCACCATCCTGTCTTTTCAAGCAATTCATCCATCAGATCAGCAAGATGATAAGGCACATCTGTGCTTCTGAAATGGCTCAAGTCACTTGTCTTTAACTCAAACCTCTTTTTGTTTGTCGAGTAAGAGCTTTCACTTTTAACAAGACCTCTTCAAACCAAGCTGCTGGGAGCTGTGACTGTGGATGTCTTGTTAGGGACTTTCTGTGGAGCTGCTGGTACAAACAGCATAAAAAGAAAGGTTGTAGAACTGTTGTGTTAAGGAGTATTTCTTATGTAAGAAAAGGCATAAAGTTAAAAGGGATGATACTTTCCAAAAAATCTGTCCTCCCACATCCTCTCCCTGCTAATGGCTTCCAGCTCTGAGCTGGCTGGTAGTGGCAGGTCCTTGCTGTGGTGCTGTGCTGTCAGGAGCTGCATATGAATCACTGTGGGAGCACCAGGGTATGGACAGGACAGGCTCAGTCTCCTTGACTGGCTCTGCCAGGACCAGATTTTCTGCCATAGTCTTCAGTTCAGGACTAACAGATTGGGATTCTTTTTTCAGGTATTAACTGCTTAAGAAGATATAGTACTGCTATGTATTGTTGACACAGGGTGCACCTTTTACGAATTTTTTGTCTTAGGGACTCAAAGACAAGGGTCAGGACTCAGTGCAGCACTTCATAATGCCTAGAAAAGGGGGCCACTGAAAGCAAGACCTGTGATCTCTTGCAGGAGTCAGCTCTGGCAGGACAAGAAAAGCACAAAGCTGGTGGAGTTTCTCACCTCATTCCTCCCTCATCCAAGGAGTTAATTCCATATGGTTTAAAGCAGGGAAATTGAACAAGAAGCAAAAAGGCCTCTTAATTAAAACCTGAGGGATTCAGCACAGACTCAGTGCCACCCAGTGTCAGCCAGAGTTCCCATCTATCCAAGCTCAATTTCCTTCAATTTGTTTCATCTCCCCAAAATAGTGAGTAACAAATCACCTTCTCAGATAGCACAGAGAGATAGCTGTAATTCAACAACACAGCAATTGGAAACAAAATGTTACTGAGGACTCCTCTGTGCTTGGGTTTCTCTTTACCCAAGAAGATGAATTTTGGTGGTTTCTTACATGAGCAGCACAATTCAGCTTTTTAATCCAGCAGAAAGAGGAAAACACTGAACTGTTAACTTGATTCATACTGGCATTGTCCAGGCTGCCAAATATTTAGCAGCTGATAGCTAATTTGTATAGCTTCTTTCCTCTGACTGATCTAATATCTTTTCCAGAGTTTAAGGGGGAAACATGGCCAGATCCAATTTCTAGAATATTTTTGGAGAACTGACAGAAGAGACAAGCCCAATAAAACATGGGCCCATCCTTTTTCTTCACATAAGGCCAGAAGAATGCAAAGCACAGGGAAAAACATGAATTTTCAATGCTTTCAGAGCTGGATGGATCAGGTAATCTCCATGCAATGAGCCAAGGAAAAGAGAGGAGGATGTGTTTTCATATAGATCATCACTGCAATGGCACAGACTTCTGTGAAAGAAGAGCCACCTCATTGGAGTATTTGCTTGATTCTCAGCTTTGGCCCCTGACTTTTACTTGTTCACACCTTCCTTGCCACTACAGTCTCTCTACCTCACCAAGTGAAACTCAGAAAGAAAGTATTCTTGGCAGCTGAAGGCCTGTCTGCTCTGCAGGGATGTTTGGGTTGGTACAATATTGGAGGCTTGCTCTCTTTGGTGGTTATAATATTATTAACCCTGCACTTACCTGGCCACTATTCCCTAATGTTACATACTCACACTTTGCAGCAGGAACTTGGATACACTTAGGTGAAGTTCCTTTAGGCGGATGAAAGCAGCAGTTTTGTAATTCTCACTGTTTCTCAAACCCAGTAGCAAATCCCCCCATTCCCCATGCAGTCAGAGACAACTTTGGATCTAAAAGCCTTGCAAGAACTTGTAGATTTGATTAAGTAGATTAAATGGGCACAAAGATGAAATTTGCAGTGATCTTCCTGAGAGGCTGCTCAGTGGATGGGGACAAGAACCTCCTCGCTAATTTGATCACTTGGAACCCCTCTGTGTTTTGGAGGCCCAGCCAGCAGGCAGAGATGCTGGAGGAAAACCAAGGTACCCAAAATGCTTGTGTGGGTCTTGTGAGTGCTCTCCAACACTGAGCATCAGCCTTGAATCACTGATTTAAGTGCCTGAACAGTCTTTCCTTGCTTCATGCACCTCTTAGAGAACATAAAGCAGAAAAATTAGCTGGACTCAGGCCCTTGGTTGAGTTCTCTGCCTTTCCCCTTCACAGTAAAACCCTGAATATGTGACAAAACCAGCCCTCCTCATTGTGATTGTACTCCCTACAGCCTATCACAGCCTGGAAGCAAAGCAGATGAGCAGTAGATTTATTCCATACAAGAGGCACACACACACATCTCACACCTACAGCACACCCCTCACAGCAATCTTCCCCACAGGCAAGTCATCAATACAACCACAATTTCTTTCACAAATAAGCTTGTGTTGCTAAATATAAATGCCTGCTAGGTCAGAAAGTCCTCTGACAGAGACAAGAAGCAGATTATTGAGAGAAGACGTAGGATATACAGCATGTACTGCATTACCTGTTCCCTGCTTATGCCATTCCCCTCTAGATCCCTGCAACCAGTGCTTTAGGGACTGTGAATTATAGGGAACATCTGAATTATCTTATTCAATAGCTCTCCACGGACTTCTCCCTGATTTGTCAAAACCTGTGCAGGCTTTTGTCCTCCACAACATCCTGCAGCAATGACTCATGATTCAGTTATGCATTGTGTGAACAAATACTTCCCGTTGCTTATTTTAAAATAAATCTGCTACTTGCTCTTTTCACTGGATACCCTTCAGCTCTCATGTATGACAAATAATGCCCTGTTGTTCCTCAACCACCTTCTCTTTGTGACTATAAAACCCTCTTTATTTCTCTCCCTTAATAATTCTTCATGTTCTTCCCATTTATTGCTATTCAGTGCCCCAGTATCAGAAATCCAATGAAGCCAGTGCCCTCAAATGCCATCCAATATTTTCTGCCTGAACTAATAATGATGCTTATGAAGTGGATCAATTGCTTTATGACGCAAACGCAAAAGTACCCGTGAAAAGATGAAAAAAAATTCCCAGGTATATCATTTTAGGATGGTGAAACCTTCAGGAAGACACCCCTCATCCGCTTTTAAATGCGGCAGTTCTTGTACCCAATCCATTTTGTTACAGTGGTTTAACCACAGCAAAACTGAGCTCAGCAGGGTGAATCATTTGAACACCAGGGACAGAACTGTGTCTCTCCTGGCTAAAAGAAACTAAACACCTTGATTTTGTTTTGTACAACAATGTATCCTTGGACATGTTAGTCCAAAGTACAGCTTAATAGCATCCAAAGGAGAAAATTGATGCCCAGTTCTCAGCAACATGACTCTGCTTGTCTTTGAGTCACACAAACATAAGATGTTGGATGTTTGAGGTGTGGAAATGTTATTCAAACCAGACATGCTTTTGGGTGGTAACTGGAGCATCCTTTGGCTTGAGGGTTTGCTAAAACAATGGAGTGAACTTCAAGCAACACCTGAAATGGTTTAGGGCTGTACAAAATGAGCTAATTGTCCAACACAGGGCCAGGATTTTTTATTAGAACAAGCAAATGTTTGCCATGTTTATTGGCATCTCGTGACCACTTAAAAAGCTGGGACACTCTCCTTTCAAAACAGTTTGACAACGCAATCTAAAATGAGTATGAGACACACTGATGCCATAAGACTGACGTAAAGGAAGATTATACAAAAGGAATGTGATAGATGAGCAGAAAAAAAGTCTGCCCACTATGCCCCCTATGAGGCAGCTATTTTAATAAAACTATGTTTTGGCATGCTGGTTAATATTGCAACCAGGCAGATTAAAGCACATGTGTGAAATATGAAAATATTAAATTGTTATCAGTAGTGGTAGCTGAGCTCATAAATAGTGGTAGCTGAGGTCTTAAATAGTGTCAGAGGTCAGGTAGTGTAATCTCCTAACCCTGATGGCTAGGGATTGACAGACTCCAGGCTTGAAGTTTGGTGAAGGAATTTATTCTCTTTAAGTGATGGATTGAGGTTACATTTCAGCAGCCAGGTCACAGCAGTGAGATAAGGAAATCCAAGGGAATCTATTACTCATCATGGGTTTATCTCACTGGACCACAGTGCTGTTACTCCTAATTTACACCAGCACTGAGCTGAAGGAGTTCACTGCCAATGTGGGGATTCTCCATGGGGGAACATTTGATAGAGGGTTGGAAGGAAACTGTGATGCCCAAACAGGTCTTGTGCTCCAAACATGGGCTGTAATATTGAAGTATCACAGACTGACCTATGGCTATGAAAAAATCTGTGATGAACCTACAACTCTAACTCTTTCTCAATGGAGAAAGGAGCCATATTGATGTTCTGCCTGCCACAGAGAGATCCCTTAATTCACTGCCCTGGAAAACTGCTGCCATCAGGGGGTATGGTTGGCATATTTTTCCCCCCTCTACCTTCTTTGGTGGAGAAAGCAATTATTCTTTCTGAGTTTGGAAGTTTCTGGCCTTTGACCCCCTTCTGCACATGGAGCAGTTCAGGGTCAGCTCCTGGGTGAGGAAGGGATTAAAGCAAGGGATACCAGAAGGATGGCTCTGGAGAGCATCATTGCAAACATTTTTGAGGGACACTGAAGATTGTTGCTGCTGTGCCTGGTGTAGAGCCTTGGCAGCCAATGCAGAGGAGCTCTCCTGCTGGAACCAAGGGGATGGCAGGGAGCTGCCAGATAACTCTGCTCTCCAGCTGCCAGCCCTTGTTCTCTCAGAGAAGTAAAGGGGCCTTTCCCTTAATTCCTTCTTTCCATTCTCCTTGTCTGTCTCTCCTAATTCACCATGCTGGAGGGCAGACTTAGTTTGGTGGGGGTAGAGTTAATTTTCTCTATACTCTCATGCATGCTTATGCTCAACCCTGCTTGCCTGCCAGGACTGAGACATGAGAGAGGGAAAACCTGCAGTTCCTCTCACCTGCCCCTGCACCCCCACACCCCTTCCAGATCCTCTGGGAGGTCCTGACATCTCCATCTCACTGCTGGGGGAAGCTCCTGCTGTGGGGTGGGATAAAGCATCCTATGCTTCCAACTCACTGGGATTGAGAGCAGCTGTGCATGGAGAAGGCTTGGAGAGGCTCATTTTTTAAGTTTTCTCTGGGACCTCCACTGATCTCCCCTAAATAAGGCAAGTGCTGGCTGAGAGCCCTGCTGAGAGCCCTGGGAGCTCACACCCGGTGCTAAATGGGATGGGAAAGCTTCCATCAGGCTAAGAGTATTTTCTTTGCTTATGAAAAGTCACTGATCTGTGCAGTTGTGTTGGTGCTGGTACGGGAAGAACAGCCCTCCAGGAGGAAAAAGCTTTGACAAACTGGCCCCAAAGAGGACAGGCTGAAACTCAGCTGAAGAGCAGCTCTACAGGGTTTTGACCCTCACAACTACACAGACCCATCTGTAGTGTGGACAGTGGCAGGGAGGTGTGGCAGGGTGATGACCAAGCAGAGGCCCTCCAGGAGGGATGTTTTTCCTTGTCATCACACTCGGGCAGCATCTATCTCCCCAAGGGAGAATGGGCTGTGTTCCCTCATGGAGGCAGCTATACCCAAGCAACCACAGGATTGCACTGGCCAGGACTTAGGCACATCCTGGGTGCTCTGGGTATTATCAGTATTGCTGCCTGAAATGTTTGCTGCAGTTGCTAGCCATGGCTGACAGCTTCACTGGGGGGTTCCTCAGAGGAGCTCTCTGTAGATGCAGCAGCAGCGGGACTAAGCATTAGGATTTTGCACACATCCATACGTAACTGGCTGTGCCAAGGGAAGGAGGGAGCGTTGCAGAGCTCACTGCTGGGGCTGAGGCCTGGGAGAGGACACCAGAGTGTGGATGTGCCAGAGGGATTTGCTACACCTCCCCAGAGAGCACCTGCATCCAGGCCAGGGAGAAGGAGGATGCTGCAGCTCCAGCCAGGTCTGTGCAGACATGCTGGCCCCACAAACAGCCCCAGCACTACCCACACAAACTGTGGTGCCTTCCCACAAGATCAGAATCTATCCCAGCAGCCTTAGACTGTCATCTTGTTTGCTTGCTTGCCCTTTCCCTATATATCCCACAGGCAGCACAGGGAAACATGCTTTTTCTGGTACGGCCATGCCTGTGTGCATCTGAGTAAGCTGACACGGTTCCAACCTGAGCTTTTGCCATTCTAATGGCTTCAGGTTTAATCATAAAGCACTGCTATAAATAATGGATTGTGAGAGACGAGGTCTTCCAGTAAATCCTGCTGTTTCTGCTTGTGTTTGGATCACTGCATTATGCTAAAGTCAGCTGCTCAGGAGCTATTGATGTGGGGAGGCACAGAGCAGATGAGGGAGGGGGGGAGACAGGCATTCAGCTCTTTGTTGGGTGATGATTAAGGGGCAGTGCTGGGGTGACTAGTTTGATCCTCAGAGTGACCTGACTGCTCTGGGATAAATCATGGGCAACACCAGGGCTAAGCCCAGTAGGAGCTGGATCAGACAGCTGTGTGCTTGATTCACACTGTAAGGGGGATTTAAATTGTTGAGAGACTCATCTGGGATCTCTGACAAAGGGGTCATTTGACTGCCAGGTGAAGCACTGACTAGCAGCCAGAGAAGCAGGAAAATGGCCAGGAACTTCAGTTGTGGATCAAAAGATATCCCCTTACACTTTTACAATGTATTCATAGCATTTCAGGTGGGATCTGCTAAATGCACAGTGAAAATGTTCATACTGCTTGTACAGCTGGAGCACACCACTCCTCAGCATCAGGGTACACAGGATCAACAGTTGGAGCTTGTCCTTGCTGGGAAATTTCTTACATTAAACCAACTTCTCTCTGAACTCAATATGATGATTAGATAAGACCTGAATAAAATTAAACACAATTCAGAAAATATGGATGGAACTTACATGGCCTCCTTTGAGCAGCACCCTGAGTTTTGGTGGGTTTAATCTCAAAACACCTGTGCAAAGTATTTATCCTACACCTCCCAGTATATTACTGAAGAGCTGAAACTTGAGGAGCACAGTTTTGCAAGACCTGTATGATGCTGGTGATAAAGTGTGACCCCATCTGTGTGACAGGCACTGTACAGGGACCCAGAATGAGCACAGGTGTGCAGGCTATAGGATTGGAAGCTGTATGGCTGGGTTGTAGCAGCGCTGTTCCTGTGGGAGCATCTTCCTGGGAAGTTGGGCTGTGCATCCCAGCGACTGAAGTGCCTGTCCTGGGGCTCCCTGCTCCTCTCTCAGTGCTGTATGTGCCATGCTGTACCACCCTGCCAGCCTGCCTGGCTCCCTCACATCTCACTGCACAAAAATTCTCTGAATCTCCTCTTCAAAAGCAACTCAGTGGAGGTCCCCATGTCCAAAGGTTTGCCTTTACAACACCCCCACACAGCCAGCCATGGATAATTCGTGCCAGTGGACACAAAGGACTTTACAAGCCTACTCATAAATGGATGGATTGGGACCTCCAGCTGCTCACCAACCTGTTTTCCTGACAGTAAATGACTCTAATGAAATACCGTGCTGTGAACAATCACATGCTGGCTCTGGACTGATTCATCACAATTCCCAAGCTCTCTGTACCCCTCATGGCTGAGCACGGCATCGCCCCCAGCAGGCACACATCCTTGCCTCTGGATGGGGGCCCAGTTCACACACCCTTAGTGTCTGGGACCCTGGACCAGGCCATCCTGCTGCTCAGCCACTGCCACCAAGGGATCATGTCCAGACTGGGGCTGGAGCCACGGGTAATGCTCCAGCCATGCAGGGCAAGGAATGGCTCATGTTTCCAAATAGCTCATATCCCACCTCCTTGAGTCTGGCTCAGCCCACACCCAGGAACATTATGTGTTATAGGAATCTGGATGGCAAATTATGGTAAGCACCTGAAGTATGGCCAGTGAGCAGTGCTTTTGAAATAAGAGATTACTTTTCAAATAGCACAAGAGCTACGGTTGTTTATTTACTTTTTTTATTTAATTTTTTTTTATTGCTGAACATTCTCAATTTGCAAACAAAATCTTTATTCCATTTTGATGAAGAATGGAACATTTCCTGGTGTTTCAAGACCATTTGCATTTTTCACTTGTTTAGATTTTGTGTGGCTGTTCCTCCTTCTCTGCTTTTCCACCCCAAGTCCTCCAATCTGGCAATAATGGAACTTGGAGAGGAAGAAAATAAATAAAGAAAACCATTCAGGTTTTTTTGTTGAAACATGGTTTTACTGGAGATTCAAAAAATTCCTGGGGAGGGGTGCTGGGTGGGAAGAGAAAGTTAAGTTGTTATAATCACCTTCTAACCAGGATTGCTCCCATTTCCTTCAGCTTCCAGTTCCAAAGCCTTGCTGAGCAGGCAGTCTCCATGCCTGCTGAGGGCTGCTGCAGTGTCCCACACTCCTGCCTGCAGCATCTCAGCCTTCAGCCAAGATTGGGAGTGCTGCAGACCCCAGCATCTAACCTTTCAAAGGGCTCCTCCTGTCTTGGGGACACACCGTGCAAATATTCTGTACTTAATGTGCATTCTTGGCCTGGCCCTGAAATACTGAGTGGTTATGGCAGAGAAGGAGTCTGTGATGGGTGATCAATTAAAGATGGTAAACATGCTGTCAATGACTGTTCCAGGAAATACAATTTTTTTGAGTCATTTTTATGTGAGAACATGAGGAGGGTAATTAGAAAAGCTAACAAGTGTATTCACTTGGAATGAATAACATCTCACTGAGATACACAGGTTTCCCATTAGCTAGCAGTGGAACAGAGACATCCTGGAACCCAGACTTTAGAAATGGATGAAGATTAACAAATGCAGGTGATGTAACTACTGCTGAAAATCTGAGTTTTCAAGAATCATTCACCTGTTAAGCTGTTCCTGAGGTGCACTTATGTTTGGGATGGCATTTTATTCTCAGGTCAAACCATTCTGGGTTCAGAGACACTAGAGCCTCAGCTGGTTCAAATCAGCTATATCCCCATCTTCACCCAAAGCCAAGGGAGTTAAGGTATTTACACCTGTGGAGTCTTCCTCAGGAGACTTGTGGAATGATCTTAGGGAGGGCAGAGAGCTGAGAAAGGGCTGTGACAGATGAAAGAGTTTCTGACCTCCTGTCCTGACCCTGAAAGTTGTAGTAGTTGTAGCCTGGGAAAAACATTCGTACTAATTTTGTTTCTCTCTGTCTTTTTTTCTCCTTCCTTTTTCCCAGCACCAAGCAACAAGGAGTCCATAATGGGCGTCTGAGCCTCCTGGAACATCACAGGGGTGCCTGTAGCTTCCCTCATTCAGTCTCATGAGACTCAGACCTTTCCTTTGGGCACAGCCCAACTCCTGGATGCGCTTCCTTACCAGTCCTGCAGCTTCTGGCAAACAGGGAGTCATCCAGCCTGGGCTGGAGGCAGCACCCAACAGCAATGGTGGGACTGGGACAGCATGGCCAGCAGTTCACTTGGTCCCAGGACTGAGGACCAAAGGCTCCCCAGAGCCCATCAACCCAGGGCTGCATCCTGCAGGTCTTTGTAGGCTGCTTATTTGTGTATTTCTCTGTGTTAAATGAATCTAGGATTTTATCAGTAATTGCTACACTGAAAGCAAGCCAGCAGTGATGTGATGTAATGTTCAGACTTATTATTATCCCAGGGAGATTTTCTCTTCTGACTACCCTTGAACACTCCTGCTCTTACCTTGTCACGGTTCTTCACTCTCCTTCTGGATTCTTCTCTTGCCTCTAGGCCATATTTTCCCTTCAGTCTTTCACTGCCTCATGTGTGTCCAGGTGTGCTGCCTGCGTCCTTCACCCTGACCTTACTTTGTGCCATCTTCCATAGCAGCCCTTCCACCACGAGCATCATCTCCAGGGTGTGCTGGTAGCTCCTCCAATAATCCATTAATACAGACCCACATTCCAGTCCTCTCTCTTGCTGGTTTGTGCTGTGCTTCTCCCACACTTCCCCCCCTTTACCTCCATCCTAGAGGTCTTTTCCAACATAAACAATTCTATGATTCCATGATTCCTGTGCCCTTGCATGAAATGCGTGCACAAACCAACCTCTTAGAACTTTTCACCACAATTAGGCAACAGCAGAGCTCCTGGAAGAGCAAAGTTCTGTACCTCTTTGGTGAGAACCATGGTGCCTGTGGGCAGAAGCACAGGAAAAGCTGAGGGAGCTGCAGAGCTGCTCCTGGTCAGAGTGGGGCTGTGAGTGGAGTAGCAGGGAGGCTTTCTGCACAGTCTTGACTGCAGAGCGTGCTCCACTCATCCTCCCACTTCCAGGCACTTTGGCTATGAGGTAGTTGTGATAATTTCCTATTCTATTCATGCTGCCACACTTATAAATTAAATATAGTACGCTTGGACCAGAGCCTGCTGTCTGCTGGACATGACCCACCCATGGCCCATACTCAGAAATGCTAAAGAAAGGTAACAACAACATAAATGTCTTTTCATCAGTGGATCTGGGAGTGCTCCATAAAAGATGCCAGGGCAGTATCCTTTGTATGAAGGGGAAGCTGAGACTCTTAAGGGTCTTGTCCAAAGTCACCCAGCAAGCCAGGATTCCAGTCCAGGGATCCTACACTACAGCACACTCCTCTTTGTTGTAGGTCTTTAAACAAAATGGCATGAAACCTTTTCCTCAATTCTCACCTTCCCAGAATAACAAAAATTACTTTGAAGTCCCAGGTCACATTTCACACATTGCCTGCAGAGAGTCTGCAGCCACCCTCCCCTCTGGCCTGGGACCAGGAGGATTGTTCAAAACAGCAGAGAGACTGTTGCATGGACAAAAGCCTCTGGCATGGGCACATGAGGGTTATTGCACTTTCAAAAGCCCATATGTGAGTTCTGCTGGCACAATCTGGGCAGGAAATTTCACAAACATGCCAACTTTTCTTTGTAACTTCATCTCTCCTGACAGTGTATGTATGACTCATTCAGACATATCTTTACTACATACTTTTCCCATTCCCTTTCAATTTATTTGAACTGTGTCTCTTTCTTCTTTCCTCCAGAGAATGCCCTGTCATCTCACCAGTACACAGGAAAAAATGTGATTTTTTTTTTTAAGTAAAGAGAAAAAAAAATATTTCAGTCTATTTTTTTGTGAGTATTATGATGTCAGAATTCATCAACAACAACCTTCAAGTCAGGGATCACAAAACCAATGAGGTTGGAAAAGACAGACACAGTCAAGCTCTTTACCTCTTTTTTATTTATATTTATATATATATATTTATTTCTTTTTTATATATTTTTTTCGGTTATTCATTACAATCCCTTCTTTTATAGCTTCCTTTTCCTTATAAACACATCTATTTTTTATACCTTTTGGATCACACTGTGGCACATATTTCTGTTTTCTTGGGGTCTGAAACAGTACAGAGTGGTGCTGGCCGTGGAGTATGTTACAGCTAGGGAGTTATTAGCAGCAAATTAAGCAAGGATTAATTCCTCACCCACACATTTCTTGCAGCAATCCAGATCTGCTTATCTCTTTGGTATGATGAGCTGGCAAAACACACGGTGAGCTCTCGCTGTGCCCGTCTGCAGGGCTGAGCAGCAGCTGCAGCAAAGTGTCAGGAAGGATCTCAGTAATGTCCCAGCTCCCAGGTGGGACATTGGTTTGGACAAGGGAAGCCTCAAGAGGTCTCACCAGGGAGAGTCACTTCAGAGGTATTTTTTAACAGCTGGAGAGGTGACTAAAGGTCTACAAGCCTTCCATGACAGTGTCTTGTGTGGCTGATTGCCAGAGACAGAAAGTTTCGCCATAATAATAATTAGCATGTATTGCCTAATGTCTTTTCTTTTTGGAGGTGGATATTGTCTAGGATTTTGCAGGGAGGAAGCAAGGTTTGGAAAAGGGAGTTACAGCTCCCAAATACCCAGTTTAGCCCATCCTGTGAGAAAGATACCAGAGCATGTGACCAACCATGGAGCTTGGGCACGGAGCTGGAGGTGCTGAGGACTGAGGTGCAGTGCCTGGTGCTAACCTTTTGCCTTCTTCTGGCCAATCCAGCTCCTGACTCGGTTTCCCCATTTGTAAAGCACTGTTAATGATATGTTTACTCCCTTTGTGAAATGCTTTGAAGCCTACTCATAATATATGTTACCTACAGGGCTGGTAACAGCTATTATAATGAAATTAAAATCAAATTATATATAGATCTATAATTCACATTTACATCATAATTAAAGTATAATTAAAACTGGTATTAAATTATTTTTTTCATGGCTTGAGACAACATACACAACAGTTCCCAGTAAGCCAGAAGATTGAAAGTTCGTTCAATATAGAGCAAAAGTGACATTAATTTCAAGCTGGAGTTTTAGTGCAAGCAAACCAACAAAGAAAAGCCTAAATTAAAGAAAAAGTATCAAGGGATTCCAGGGTTGTTAGTACTTCCCTGAGCATTTAAGGTATTTAAGTAGAGGTGCTTTTCAACATTATTTTGACAAACACATTAAAGTAGAAGTAACAGAGTTCAGTCCTCTGCACCTAAACTGGAGATCCAGATCTGATTTTGTCCATTTTTGTCTGTTTTTTTCTACTTAAGCTCAGCATTCCTAATTCATAATTGAGACAGATGTGTTGACATTTTGTGAAACTGGCAAAAGGTTTGATTCTTCCTTAATTTAAGTGGCTGTTGGCTGCCAATCAGAGGAAACTTTACTCCTTCCCACTGGTTTCCAGTATCAGACTAGTTCAAGCTTTGCATTAATTTGAAAGCTCTTTCCTAAAACTATAACTTCCAGCAGTTGTTCAATCTAATAAGAAAAAGCTGAACTGACATGTAAGACAAGTTGATTTATTTGTGACTCAAATTCTCTGGGAACATGATCTCCAAAACAGAAAAAGAAAAGCATTAATATAATGAAGCAATGTCAGATGCAAGACACAGTTCTCTAGCTGAAGATGGAGTGAATTGCATTTCCAATTTACCAACACATCAGTCACCTCTGTTTCAGAGGCTCTGTGACACTGAATGAGTTTTTCTTCTTAATAGGGCACTGGATGTATTACAAAAAATAGGGTTAGAGCCAGAAATGCATTTATCTGCTTAATGCCTAATTTCCATTAATTTCATTTAGAGTGAGGTGCAAAAATAATATTGTGGGTTCTGTTTGCATTGAGCTGTGATGGCTTTATTTGTTAGAGGAACAAAATTCAACCTTTGCTTAAAATGTTCAACTCTCCAACTCTCCTTTTTTTTTTTTTCATTGCTCTGGCAAATTCACCAAATCCCATGCTTCAGTGGGCACCTTCCCTTCAGACCCTCCCCAGCAAGCCTGTGAAGAGCCATAGCCAGTACTAACAGATTGTGGGGCTCCCTTTTTGCAGTCACCACCTAAATGTCCCCTCAGCAGTGGGTTTTCTAAACCTAGACCACACCACGATGCTCCTCCAGCTTTGCAAGCCTGGGATTTGTGCAGAAATTGGGCACAGTGAACCCAGGAGAATAACCACACTGTGGTCTCACTATGAAATGAAAAGTCTGTAGTTTGTACCATGGGCCACTCAGACCCAGGGCTGAGCCCTTCCCACCTGTTGAATGTCACCTAAAGGACCTGGGCAGCAGGAACAGTGCACAAAAAGCCTTCTCCAAGAGCAGGCAGAGAGAGCTCAGCTGGACTTGGCTGAAGCTCTCAGGAGTTATTTGGAAAACACTTGGCATGTTTAGAAAGATGCCCTCAGCTCACCTGCCTTCAAATGCCTCTCATTTTGTGTACAAGAGGTGCTGTGAAATCCCACCAGTTCTGAACTCTCAATGAAGGCAACACAGCTCCCACAGTCAAAGCCTGAACGTTGCTGTTCCTTCAGGAGAAGCTCTTGACGTGCTTGTCTCTTTGTGCTGAGACAGCAATCCACATTGCTCTGCTCTATGTGATTAAATAAATTACTGTTCTGTGGAAACTGCGCCTGGCACACGCTTCCAGCTCAGTATCTGGGGGAAAACTAGGGCTGATTTAGGTTATCTGCTGCAAGGAGATAAAGTGCTCCCTGCACTTCTTGTGTAGACATGAAAGCTTTGCCACCACCTGTAGTTTATTTCTACTGTGTTGCTGTTCAAGGTGTGTTAGAGCCCCAGATTGAAGGAAATCTCCTTTGGTGGATGCTGCAGAGAACACAGTGCCTGCCACCCAGTCCCAATGGATCCAAATGAGTCTAAAGAAAGTCATCAGGAGAAAGACAGGATGGCACAGGCTGGGCATTGAGGCTGAGCTGCACTACTGCAGGGTCCTTAGCAGATACTGTCCTAACTCGATGGGAATCAGGAACCTGCGTACGAGAGAGGAAGTTTAGTCTGAGCAGCTTGCTGAAGATCACAGTGGGAGCCTGGGGTACTGAAAGGAACTCAAAGAAAATGCCAAATTGTTGGCCAGTGCCTGGACCACAGGGCAGTTTCCTGACCATGTTCTTTACTGTGCTTTTAGAACAATTTCACAGTTGCCAAGAAAGAGGCAGAGGGCTCGGTCTGGCAATAATGCTCTGTGAGAATTTGCCCTTTAGGACCTGTAGGTTCCTTCTTTCTCTTATCCCTGAGGGTATCTTTGCAGCTGTCAAACCTGAGTGAGTGCTTCCAAGCTGTAATTTCTAGAAATACAGGTAATTATTTTTGCCTTGATTTGCTTTTTTCCAGCAACAGGTGCTGTTGGAGAGTTTTGCAATGGCTCAGGTGGGAAAGACTTCAATGGGGGAGAAGGCAAGGAGCCTGCTGGGAGATCTGAAGGGCCTCCAGGTTGAGAAAGGAATTTTTGAAGAAGAACCAGAGAAGATTTTCTCCACAGATAAAGAGTGTGAGCAGGCAGGAGCCATACTGCAGCAAGAGACAGCGGGCAACAACAATTGAGAAAGGTGCTTCATTCTGCTGAAACCTGGTTTATTTTGCTGAAACTCATTCAGTAGGAAACATCACTTTGGATGTGAGTTTCTCATTCTCAGCTCCCAGTGAGCCCTCCCCAGTGCCACCAGGCTACTCAAGATGAGTCCTTTCGAGGCTCATGGACACACCAGGTGTACCTTTAAGACAGAGAGACGTTTTGCAAGAACTGGGAGAAATCAAGATTTAGCATGTGAGATAAAGGTGGAAGCTGCTTTATTTATAGATTCAGAGCACGTTGCATTAAGGGTTACTCAATGACGAGATGACCACTCAGTCCCCATATAACCTCATTAAAGACTGATAGGCTTCTCTTTTAAACATGAGCTTTTCCCTGTGCCAGATCTTAAATGCTTCTCTCCCGGTAATGCAGCTGCACCTTTAGCAGACCTTTAGCTTTTTTTAGGTTATCGAAGATGCATAAAAAAATGAATCTGCAATGCTTCAAATCTGGGATCTTAAATGCTGACTGCTTAGCCTCTCAGAGGGCCTGGGGAGCAGCTGCTGGGCTTCTAAAGGTTAAATTCTGCAACCAAATCCCATTAGGTTTTTAGCAGCCAAGCCTGGCTGGCCCAGTAACCAGCCTGGTGAGTGCCACACAGGCAGCCCTGCGTGGTCAAAGGTTTGGATCGTGCCTCATGTCTGCATTTAGGTTTGCACTTGCTTTCCCTGGATCTCTCAAGACCTACAGAGTCTTTTGTGGTGGTTGTGAAAGGACCACAGGGGATGTGAACCCACCAGGACAGATGTGAAAACTCCAGGGGGAAGGAGGAGAAGTGTTGGAGACTCACCACCGAACAATGCCTGGGTGTTTCTGGCTAGCTCTCACTCATCTTGAAATGAGCTTAGGACGTTTCCTACAGGAGGAAAACAGTCTTATGCATCCAGGACACTATCCAGAGTCAATGCCACCTTTTCCATAGATTCCTCCTTATTCAGACAAATAAGTTACCTTTTCCCTGCCCCTTTCTCAGAAAAAATAACAAAATTTGCCTCTGATTTGTCTCCCACTAAGTCATGAGCATCTCAGCTGGGGTCAATGGATTTGCAAGGATGTAAAAACAGGGGAAATAAACAGTGGTCAGTTACAAGTCTACTTAGATTTGAGGTGTCCCTGGCTGTGTTTACACCTCTCTGTATGATGTGTATATAATACTTGGCACACTATGCCACAATCTCAGCTGGAATCATTAGATGATTCTATCCTATAATTAATAAACACTGTTGTCTAAATATGACATGCACCATTTCTAACTGCAGAGTATTTTTCATCTGAGAGTCTTAAAACACTCTCAGAACAAACCCTGATTTCTACTTTAGAAATATGTGCTTTTCACTGGTCTCGTGGAAAGAAAACAGCCCTCCCCCTTGTCTCTCAATCTAGAGAACACAGGGTAAAAAAGCATTTCTATGTCTTTGCATTCTTGCCAAAGTGATTATCAGTGTCTTCAACAATTACAGTATTTTGAAGTGAATCACCAGCCTACATCTCATCTGAGCATCTATTTTTTCCCCATAATCTGCTTTTAGAGGGGCTTTTAACTGCATCAGATTTTTCTTTCCCATTAAAATGCTGTCTGGATGACTGGAAAATAGAATAGCCAGTCCTCACTGCTTAGTTTCCATAGTGAATGTCTGGAGCAAAGGGCTGTGGGATTATTCAATTACTGCAATAATGGCCTTTGACCTGCTAAAAACAATCCAGAAGACAGAATTCATATATTGGATTATTTTTAACATTAATCATATTCTATTTAGAAATCACAGTAGAGCAGCTAGGGTTGAAGACAGACTGTAAAGTATTTGTGTATAGTTTATTGAAGTGGTGCAAATTTTTATGTTGCATAGTTGTACAAATGATGCCTTCAGGGATTTTCCTCCCCTCCCCACATTTATGTACTTTGCTAAATGTGCTTCAGACTGCAAAGCCTCCTCCCTCAGCAGTGCATTGCTAAATACAACGACCAGTGTGATCTGAGCACCCTGTGTAGATATTAAATTGCAGATAAAAACTGTTCTTGATCCTGAAACTGCAGAAGAGAGGGAAAGCAGCAACACCTCACACTTGAGGCCAAACTGTTTGTTTCCATGAACTACAGGAAGAGTCAGCAGACTGAAACTGTTCCCCCTTAACTTCACCCCCTGTCCACATGTCATAACCTTCCCCACAACTCCACTTTTTGCAGGACATTAATTTGGAAAAGAGTGAATCTCTACCCTGGACAAACTCCAGCGAAAGATTCCTGGGCTCACCAACACATGCGTCATCTGGACGTGCTCCCCTGACGTCCAGAGCCACTGACTGATGCCACAGCACAGCCATGCCACCTCTCCCAGGGAAGGAGGAAAGACACAGGGCTTGAAAAGGAGGATATAAATCAGGATTAGGTTTTAAGTTCAAGTACCAGTTGAAAAACACTCATTATTCCTGCAACCTAATATAGGATCAGATGCCCTTGATTAAATTTCAGGTTTTTATTGGCACTAAAGCTACACCCATAGCAAGGACACATTGAGGACACTGGCAAAACAAATAAACATCTGAAAAAGGAATTCACACAGCAGCAATGCTGGCAAGTCGCAGCTTCCCACCCAGCTGTTGTAGAAACTACAAAATACATCTGCTTGGAAACCTGGTGACTGTAAAGAAGATGCACTCCTTATCAGGAGCACCGTGACTGTTTTAAACATCTTCATCCTCCTGTGGGAAGAAGGAGATTTGTGTTTTGGCATGGAGGCAGTGGTACCATGGGCACCAATCTCTCCACACGGGCCCTCAAGTGGGAGCCACTCCCCAGCTGCTCACAGCAGGTTTGCTGGATGCTGAGCACATCTCACTGGTGCTGTAACCATGTGGCAGTGTGTCTGTCACTGACAAGAGAGTGCTCCTGCTGGGCTGATCGAGAAGGGATGGGAGCACCCTTCCCTCCAATGAGATCTCCCTCCTGCCATGTCTGCTCATCCAGCAGCTCCCAACAGCACCAAACACTTCTGTGCCTCTGCTCCCACACCCCTCTGACCACCAGGACTCTGCACATGCAGATGTGGATGCTGGTTTTGTCTCATCTCATGACAACAAACATTTCCAGTGAAACCTCCCTCCTTTTGGGGAAGGTGTGTTTACTTCAGACACACAGTAAAACGAAAACTTTGCTGGTACAAAGGGAGGTCTGCCCTGGAGCTCCTGAAATATGAGGTGAGGCAAACCCTGCAAATGGCCACTACAGAGAAGTGGTTACTCTGCTGTGACTGTGTGGCTGTGCCTTTACACAGGGGCCAAGTAGAGTCCAAAGGAGTTTAGATGCTCAGTTTGTCCTGGCTCTGCCCCAGGGCTGGATGACTTTCAGAAATCCCTTTCAGCCCTTATTTTTGATGGTGCTGTGATAAAATTTGAGAGGACAAAGAAAAAATATAACTTCCCCCCCCCTAAATATAAACTAGTAATTTCCTAACAGAGGCATAGCAAATAAATCAGGTGTGTGCTCACTCTGACAGCAGGATCTATGGCACCTTGTGACAGGTTTGTTATAAATGGCCCAGCAGAAATTCACACTGGGTGAAATCAGAAATAATTGTCAGAGCAGGTGGCATGAATGTGCTGAGGGGAGAATCAGATGTTAGAAATAAACTGTTACCTAGAGGAAGAGGCTGGATGCAAAGGGGTTCTTAAAAGCTCAGCTCTTCTCTGAGAGCTCTCCAGGTCCCTTCCAAATCACTGGAAGCTTCACTGCTGCCTCCTGCTTGGCAGGAATGTGTGTGCACACACACATATGTTTCTCTGTGTGGCCAAGATGCATGTAACAGAGCCCCCAGTGGCACTGCCCTGGTTTATCAGACAGCCTCTGCTGAGAGGCAAGGAGGCATTCGTGGGGGAAAGATTCAGCTGATCTGAGGGGATAGTTGCACAGAGCATGGTTTTGCAAAAGCTGGTTATGCTTTACCCCCTCAAATGCAATGAGATGGAAAAAGCAAAGCAAATAAATCTGGAGCCCACCACAGTGCACTGCAAGGACAAATTCCAGGCAGAAGGGGTGAAAATGAACCTGCAACTTCATATCCCTGCTTGAGAAATTGCCCCACAGGCAATGAGAAAAGCAGCCGACATGCAGTGCCAGTGGCAGCTGGGACAAAAGGAGTGCTGCCAGATCCCAGGCTGAGCATCCCAGCATGAGCCCCTTGCTCAGCTGGGGATGGTGTTAAACACCTCCTGCTGCACAAGGGGTGTGAGGGTTGGTGCAAACCAGGGCTGTGCCCCAGCCCATGGGGAGCAGACAACCCTCAAAATTGGAGTCTTCCAGCCCTCCCCAAAACCTTGGGCCCCACAGCAGCAGCTACAAGCCTTCCCTGCATCCATATGCTGCTTTCCAAACCCAGCCTGTAAATGAGACTTCTGTCCCCAGACTGCCACAAGCCAGAGCTCAGCTGCTGAGCACTGTTACAGTAATCCCTGCTGAGGAAACACAGGTGAGCCAGGAGGACGATAGCTCTCCTGTGCTAAAAAGCAGTTGAGCACCATCAGTTTTCTATCAGGTTCAGCGCTAACTGGATGTTTCCATTCAAGGTGATGGCAAACCACTTTGAGTCGCCAACACTTGATGGCAAAACACTCTGTATCTTAGGACTGGGGACTTCCAGTGCCCTGCCTTGGAGCAATGACCTTGCAGCACCTCTGCCCAGTTACCCACCACCACACCAGAGCTTTTGGCCATCCAGCTGCTGGGAGTGACAAGCAAGTACCTAGAAAGAAAGCCACGGCTTCAAGATGGGAGAGGTATAGACAGGGTATAAAAAAGCCAAGCAAGCACACACTAGCACAGGTTTCTGTAAAAGTAGGGAGAGCTAACCCACCTCACCACAGAAGTGCTGCCTTCAATAGGGCTCTAATTGGGAATTTTTATTCAGCATTGACTGTCTTTTACCAACTCCTTGTCTGCATGAAGTTCTTTTAGGCATGGTAAAATGAGATTCGTATTACCACATTCCTGCTCCTCCGGGCATTTTCACATCACTTTTCCCCTCTGCAGATGAAAAGCAATGCAGTAATAAGTGGCATTTCTGTAGAATATACTGCCTCCAGACACAAACTGCATGCACAATTACTTCTCCCTGTGGGGAAAGTAAGGCAACTGAAGATGTAAGAGCACCTTGCCTTCTCTAGGCTGCTTTGATCCTGGAGGATCTCACAGATTTCCAAAAAATCTTATCCTGAAGCAATAAATCATGGGAACTAGGCAAAACATTACTGAGATTATTCTTTTAAATACAAACAATGGTCATACATGGACAAAGCCCAAGAGGTTCTGTCAGATGTCTCCCATGACAGCTTTGCATAAAAAGAGTGAGAGAGAATGAAAAATACCCATGGATAAGCATACACCCAAACATTCTGTACTTTCCTTAAAAACTGAATCTCTTCCTTGTGTTTTCTACATCATGACAATCTGCTACTGAGGAAATGCACAGGTAGGGAATATGGCCCCTCTAAATGGGGCTGGGAACAGCCCAGAGATTTGGAATAAAAATGTTTATTTCTTTTGTGGCTGCAACAGACTGGAGTTACACCCATCTAGTTGTGGGGAGACTTGAGTGCCCAGCTCAGCTCCCGGAAACCCCTTATCCCAAGTATCCTATATCCTGGAGGTCAGGGAAATACCCTGTTAGAAAAGCTTGCATTGTACCATGTGGATAAGGGCTTTGGGTATGTGTCTTCTCTATCCATAAGTACGAGCTCTCTGAGAGTAGCTGTAGCCTCATCCCTCCAAGTTCTTGTTTTCAGGGCACAGGCAGACCTGCACCAGCCCAGAAAGAGAAATATACATGACAGCAGGGATCAGATCAGGCAATACCAGTGGTGTTGCATTTTTTAATGTCTCCATTTCCTTTCCTAACTTAGGTTAAAGACAGCTGATGTCAAACAGGTGCTTTGCAGTCAAATAGCACATTCAGTGCCTGGGATATTCCATGGGAGTAGTTTTAGCTGCAGTACTTCAGAAAATATCATAGCCTGACCACCCAAGTCACTGACCCAATGTAGCTTTTTAGGAGTGAGCTGTAAAGCACAGTAGGGAGATTTTAGAAAACTTTTGGCGATCTGGCTCTCTTTAAGTAATAAAATAAATGTAGAGAGCCTGTGTATGAACAAATACTTCACAGGCAATTGGAGTTTCTGACCACTGCCTGAGCCATGAAAGGACACACTAGCAGAGGTGCAGAGACGCCGCATGCAAATTCTGCCATCAACAGAACTGTAGCTCTGAGAGTTTCCTTTGGTCTCACCCTGTGCTGGTGGAAAACTTTACTTCCATCACCTAGCTCTCAGCCAGACTTCACTTCAATTTGGTTTTAAACAGCCTCATTAGACCATTCATGAGGTGGCTTTGGTTGGTGAAACTTGGCTTCCTGAGCCAAAGCAAAGTGAGAAAGGAAAACCTAAAAGGTAAGGCAGGATGATTTGGCTTATCAGCTGTCAGTCAGCAGGCCTGACTAGGAAAGTTTTCCCAAAATCTGCTTTCATAAGCTCTCCAATCTGCTCTCTGCTGGCTGGCTCACGGATACTTTGCTGGCTCGGTAATGAGCTGTTATAAGTGAGACTCCTGTAAATCAGATGACTCTGTAGTCATTTGATGCTTATACTTGGCGTGCTGAGTCACAAGGACAGGGGTTACATCATGTCAAGCTAATCATGCAAAACGAATTACAGATAGAGCAGAGCTCTGGGGTTCACACAGGGAAGGTGCATTTGTGCTGCACGGGTGGCCCTGAGATGTGGGAGATGGGCAGCCGCCATCCTGCCCTTACCCCACTGTCACTGTCACTGGGGCTCTGCCCCTCACTTCTGCTCCTGGCACAACTCTTCCTCCTCCTCTGGTAGGAATATCTCCTTTAAACAGTATTTACAACAGACCTCTACAAGGCCCCTACCAGATAACATCTGGTCACACACCCAGGTTCAGAGCAAGGTCGGGTAGGGCATCCCAGCACAGACTTACACAGAGGACTCTATTTTTCTTTAAAACAGAAAAGCCAAATTGTTTTATTTTCCAACACACTGTTCCCTCTAACAGCCTGTCCCTGACCCCGCCTGTTGGCTGTACACTTCCCTCCCTGAGCCATAGCTTCATCCCCGTGGTTTTTCCTCTGCTGCGCCTTCTTGCTCCCAGAGTGGTCCCCAGCCCTGCACCTTCTGTCTCCTCATCTTCACACCCATGTGCTGGCTCTTACCCACTGATAAATGCTAGGCAACCTGTAAAATACCTAAAGAAAACAGCCTTCATTTAAGGGCTTAATGCAGTAGGGAAGCCACAGCAGCCTCTCTCAGCAACCCGTTTGGATAATTAGAGCCGCTGTTAAATGCTGCCCTGTGCTGCAGCTGGAGGTACCCACCTTCCCCATCAAGCTGTGGGATCTCTTTGTACCTTTGGCAGCTCAGAGTTCACACCAAAACCACTCAGAAAAGCAAAGGGGAAAACAGCCATATTAACACCTATTTTTTTCATAGGGGTGCAGCAGTTTAGAAGAAAGAACATTTCTCTCCATTAGTCTTAGGGTAGTCTTGCATCATGAAATAACTCAAAAACCTGCAAGCCGAAGCCAGGACAAAAATCCCATAAGCTCATCAAAAAGCAGAGTTTAGATAATGGTATTCTGGTATTCCCCACCGAAATATTTTGCAAGTTACCTCTGACAGGTCACTCTTTTTCCTTCAGATTATAGAAAGCAAAGAAATCTCAGCACATGCAGCAAGGGAAAAATGATGACTTTGATGTTTAACAGTCAAGCCACTCACCTAGAAGAAGGGGCACTCTGCTCCAGAAAAGCATTTCCCTTTTTTATGTGCTAAATATTTAATGCAAAATGTAGAACAAGGTTTGGCAGCCACCTACTTACCTCGACCATTAAATCACAGTCATATTTGCAGTGGTGCCTATCTATCTGATCAGAGTCTGAGCTTCTTGCTGCACAGCACACCCATTTTCAGGAAATGTGATGGGAATTCCCACAGATCCCACTGGACTACCTTGATGAGCAAGCATGGATTTGAATCCCATCACTCAGCAAATCTGGCTCCCCAGTTCTTGGACCAAAGCTTCAGACTCTCTGTAATCACTTAAAAGGTGGAATGGATTAATTCAGATAGAAAAGATTCAGCTCTGGTGAGGTCTGTGAGAGGTGGTGTGTCTGCACCTGCCTTCAGGAAAGGGTCCTGGGTGGTGGATCCCAGCTGGGTGTAGGTGTTTCCTTGCAATCCTGAGGGACAGGTGTTCAGGTCATACCCTGTGCTGGGTGGTGACACTCCTGAGGCAATGTCAGCCACTGACAGTGTGAAGAACCCAGTGAACTTAATGGGCCACTGCAGCTGGACACCGGGAGAAGGGCAGAGGGAGGTGGCCAGCAGACCCACCCCAGGTGGCTGCAGGAGAGGGCTGTGTTCCAGCACAGGGTCTCTGGTTGAATGCTCACAGTCTCTGCAAGGCTCAGTGCTGTGCTGAGCAGCCCTCACTTCCCACAGAGCAGCAGGGGGTTATTTCTTAGGGATTCCATTATCTCTGATGGGACTGCAGTTACCCTCCCTCTCAACCAACTCTTATCTCTCCTCCAGACATACACATATTTCAGTTATGTGACCATTTTCTGTTTGGGATCACATTTTTGTTCACATGCAGGGTATTTTCCTTGGGAGATCCATTCAAGAGCATCACACATTTGATTTTTGTCCCTATTTTCTGGAAAACAGCGCAACCTGCCTGGAAGTGTCAGGCTATCCAGGGAGAACAGCCCTCCCTGTAAACCCTCACAGCTGGCTTGCTTTCAGAGATGCTGCTGTGCAAACCATGGCCTCTGTTAACATCAGAGTGGGAACTGGTCCCAAACTTTTATGGCAGGTGAAGAGCAGTGGCTGCAGCTGATGGTGTGTCCTTGTGCTCTGGTGGCATGGCTGTCCCACCCCTGTGCCTGGCTGAAACTGTAAATCCCTGTGGCAGCAGCTGAGTCACTCTCATGCTTTCCCTTCACAGAGGTACTGCACATATGAAATAAATAGCAGCAGCCCTGCTGAAAGGCTCCTGTCTTATTGAGGACCAGGTTGAAACACCAGCAGGCAACTCAGAACTGTCTCCCTCCTCAGAACTTGCTCTCCCTGCCCTCCTCTGTGAGCGAAACCACAAAAATCCCACAGCACAGCCAGACCCCATCCTGGAGGGAGAGTGGATGCCTGGGCTTGGAGGGGCACAGCTCTCACTGCCAGGGAGGGTAGAGTGAGGTCTGCATGAAACTTTCAGGGTTTCAGGCTTTGGCCTCTTGTAAGCAGGAAGAAAAACACTCTCCCAGCAACCCTGAGGTTGGTCTGCAGCACAAGCAAGCAGAAGGGTGCAGTCCCTCACCCGCAGAGAGCAGCCACAGCGCTTGCCTCAGTCCCTGGTCTCCGGGAAGTTAAGCCTTTGCCATGCTCAAATATCTGATCCCGTGTGAGTCACAGCTCTCCCCAGTGTGATAGAGCCTGGTGAGCTCACAGCAAACAGCTCAGTCAGATGTGATGGAGGTTGCAACACCAAAATCATCCCGCGGCCTTCCCAGTGTAACAGCAGCCCCAGGCACTGTCCCTCCTCTGTCCCCAAGCAGAGCTACTGTGCGATATGCAAGTGCTCCGGTCTTTGGAGAAGAACACCACGTACCACTTGATCTCTTGAGGATAAGTAATTATAATGCTGTCTGCTGGTGCCTGTGGGGACCAGCAATGCATGTCTTGGCAGCCCTCACGTGTTGTTCAAGGCAGATTTCCTGCTCAGATCCAGGCGCTGGATGACAGCCGCAAGCAGGACGGAGATGAACGCGCCCGCTCAGGAAATGATAAAGGAACCAAGTGAATGTTTTTGTTTGTGAAACAGCATCCTTTGGAGCACCATGAGACGCCCCTTCCAGAGGCAAAGGCAAAGTGTGGAAATCACAAGCAGCCCCTAGCCCCATGCCAGGCACTGGGTGTCACTGGGTGAGCTGTGCAAGTCAGCCAACACGAGGAAGGACCTTAATGGATTGTCACTTCTGAGCGGTGGTCCCTTTGGGAATCCCACTGATAAAGAAGAGAGATGGCAGAAGGATGGTGATCCACTTGTTATGAACTCATCTCTGTAAAACAATTTTCTTTTTCACAAAACCAGCATTGATGAACCAGGGGCATGGTCCCAGCCTGGAGGAAGCTGAGAGAATGGGAGAGCAGGCAGAACACAGGCTAATGGAGTGAGAGGCACTGCACAGGTAACACCTAAGTCTGCAGCAGATAGAGAAGACCTACAGCAAAGATGGTCTGGGCAGATTTCAGCACTGGGACAACACATGAAACCCTGGAGTTAAAAGGCCTTTTTCATGTGGGAGATTATTTTGCAGGGATGAGTCATGAAAATCTCACATCAGGCATCCTCCAAGGCAGCAAGCTCTGTTACATGGCCTCTGGAAACACAGAAAAAAGAGATGCCCACCAGCCAAAACATTTTCCCAGATGTGCCAGAGCCCAGTTCAAACGCTTTTGCTGCTGGGTTGAGGGATGTTTCCATGCAGGGCACAGTGCCTCTCTCCTACTCCATGGTGTAGCCAACACTCACAAGGCTCTTGCACATCTAGAGGTCACCTTCAGCTGACCTTCTCCAGGAAATGGAGGGAATTGCTCTTCAGCTTCTCACCTTCCAGAAGTGCCCTGCAAACACTGAGCTGTTCCATGCAAAGGCAGGTGGGCCTCTCCCCAGCTGTGTTTTGTGACAAAAAGTGGCTTGGACATGATCTCCAGGAAAGAGTCTGTAGTTACAAACTCCAGGTGAGAGCAGGGATTTCTGCATCTCAGAGCTAAGTTTCTATATCTCTTTGCAGGTCCCTGCTACTCTCCTTGCCATTTTCTGCAGGCTAACTTACGGGATTGCTCCTTGTTGGCCTTGGTGAATCCCACTAGTTGAGTTCTCCCAAAATCTACACAGGACTCCAGTCAGAACTGGATAGAGAAATGTAAGAGGCAAAGTCCTGAAATACTCAGCCCTGTGAAATCCTTTCTCTCTGGGCAATGCATGTCACCCAGGTAGCTAAAAGATCATTACCTTTTGACTGGTTAATGGAGGAGCACTGATCTGACTGTTGTGGAAGAAGAAGTCTTTCTGCAGTGATACTTTCTCTTCAGCTGGGAAGAGGAGATTGGGAAACAGAGCTATGGAAAACTAGCATATTTTAGGTAACCAATACTTCATACCCTGAGGAAAATAACGTTGAAAAATGTGTCCTTGTGAAAGGGAAGAAATTTCTGTAATTAATTTTCTGGGCCTCAAATGACTGAAACAGAAAGAGATAAATGAACTATCCTCATAACTGGACAAGTCAGTGTATGAAGATAGTTTCTTGTAAAAATGAAAGCTTTTATATAGTTGAGGTTGATATATTTCACTCAGAAATTTTCAGATACATTTTAATGAAACTTTCAAAGTTATTTTAATAGAACCCAAACTAAGTGTCTTTTTGGGTGAAACATTGAGATATTACACCTGATTGTCTCAAAAAGGAAGCCTGAAAACAAGTGTATTTTGCTAGGAATATCTGTACTGCACTTTAGCATTACTATAGTGTAATAAGAGTGCAGGAGACTAAACCTGGCCTAAGTTTTTCTCACTGTTTAAAGCAGTGAAATCTCTTCTGCCCAAGCCTTGATCTCTGCCTAAAGACTTATCAGGAGGAGGCTAAAATCAGAGAGCAGAGAGGGGACTCTTCTAAAAGGCACAAAGAGCCATAGTAAGAAATTCTCCAGAAAAAAAAAAAAGAAATTTAGGCACAGAGGGTCCAGTTATATCAGCAGCAAAAGCCAGTATCTTTACAAATAATAACCATGGAGGTATCAGTCTCTACAGATCTTGCCCACTCCTCCGTCAGACTGAGACAGATGCTGAACTATATTGAGACATCCAGTGTCTAAATAGCTTTGAACAGCTGGTCAGTAGAGCTTGGCCAAAAGAACAGCTGAGTCAGGACATCAAAACATGACCCTACAGAAATTCACTGGGCACTGCACGTTTTCTTCTTTCCCTGCCCTGTGGATGTACCAATACATGCTCACACGCATGCACCAAACACATACACATTAAAAAAAGAGAACAAACCACCACAACAAGATCCTTTACAGTCAGGAACCATATTCTGGAGTCTTCACTCATTCCAGCAAAATGCTGTGGTCCCAACTTACTAAGGGAAAAGATCTCAGGCCTGAAGGAAAACACCAGTGTAAAGAGCTGTCCCAAATTTCACTAGAAAGATCCATTTTTTCATGTGTCTGGACTCTGCACACTAAAGGCCAGTGCACCTGGGTTCCTTCTGCATCAGGGAGGCTGCAGCAGAAACCGAGGGTGCCTTGCATGTTCGTTTTGGATACTCCGTGTGCACAGTTCCAACAGCGAAGCAAATCACAGACATATTTAAAAGGGAGGGATGGGGCTGGAAGGCTGAACTTGAGAAGGTTTGGGTTTTGTTTTTTTTATTTCAGGTAAAGTATTTTAATATTTTGTATCTAATTTTTCCATGTACAATTATTAGCTCTGCTTGCCTGTAGTAACAGTTTCAGACAACTTCTAAACTTGCTTCTAAGTTCTCCGTTCTGTTCTTGCTGTATTGCTTAAAAGAGCAAGACATGGCAGGAATGAATGACACCCATTTGGCTCCACGGAACTTTGCTGTCTGACTTTCCCATTGCATTTGTGCCAGAAAGTGCATCTGAGATGAGAGCAGCTCCCTAAGCAGATTTTTACCTTGGGGGAGTGATGAGCTGAATGTTACTGTTGGAGGAGATTGTGTAACTCAGCAGATAGCAGATCACAAAAGTGAGGTGGGAAAAGTCACTGGAACTGGTCCATGTCACGTAGACTAAAACCTCCAATCATCTACAAAGTTATGTAAAACACTCTAGGAAAAAAGCACAGAGTCACATAAAACTAACAAGAAAGTTGGTAATTCAGGCTATGTTGCAGGATCTTGCACATCTCAAATAGCTGAACTGGCCAGAGTACAAATCCAAGCAGAAGACATATAGCAAATAAGAATGGGCGCACTTCAGGAGGCCATTGAAGGGGAGAAGCAAGGCTGAGGAGGGACAAGCTGGGCCTTCTCTTGGATGTGGCAATGTGAACCTGCTTCCCAGGGCAATGCAGCTCCCCTCTGATCCCAACAGACCTCAGGAGAAAAATCTCCTGCCACCCATTTTCCATAATTTCCCATGCAGTGGCAGCACCATCTGACCAGTAACCAGCCACTGAGGGTCAATGGTAAAGGACAGAAGGACTTTCAGAGCAAGAAAGAAGGGAGTGAAGAGACAGGGATCTGGGCCCTCAAAAGAGCAAGGATATTAATTTGGATGCTGGAGTGCAAATGGTGGGATGCATGTAGGAATCGAGGCTGGGAGGTAGCTGTGCAACCTGGACAGTTACAGTGCAGAGTGACAGTGACACCCGTGCCCACGGGAACGAAGAAGCTGCTCCCACTTCAGCAATGTGCTGTTGGAGAGCAGCTGGAGGGCTGGAGAAGACACTGCAAGTCTCACGCAGCCAGCCCTGCTGAGAACAGATGCCTGTGGCTGAGCAGCCTTCCTCGAGCTCTGAGTTTCAAAGGCACAAGCTGTGCTCCCCATGTTTTGCCCAAGTATTTGAGGATCAGGGAGGCATTCAGCCTCATTAACCTTTCAGTGGTATGAAAACTGCAGAGCAAGAGGACAGCTGGAATTCTTCTTGCCATACACACTGACCTATGGCAAAGTCATCTGAACACACTGGTGTGTGGAGGGAGACATGGTGAGTGCTGACCCAGCTGACATTTGGAAGAATTGCTCAGGATATAACATGGATCTGCTGGAGCAGGTCCAGAGAAGGCCACAGAGATGATCAGAGGGCTGGAGCACCTGTGCTACAAACACAGACTGAGGGAACAGGGGTTGCTCAGCTGGAGAAGAGAAGGTTCCAGGAACACCTTATAGTACCTTCCAGCGCCTAAAGGGGCTCCAAGAGAGCTGGAGAGGGACTTTTTACAAGGGCATGTAGTAGTGGGACAAGGAGAAAGGTTTTAAACCAAAAGATTAGATATTAAGAAGGTTTTTTTTGCAATGAAACAGGTGAAATGCAGGTTGCTCAAAGAGGTGGCAGATACCCCATCCCTGGAAGTGCTCAAGGTCAGGTTGGGTGGGGCTTTGAACAACCTGATCTACGTGAAGATGTCCCTGCTTACTGCAGGGGGTTGCACTAAATGGCCTTAAAGGTCACTCCCAACCCAAACTATTCTATGATTCTGTGATACCTCCAGGAAGTATATTTCTAGCCTCTGCTTTCTGGTAGTATTTATATTTTTGGCAAGACTATGGTGTTATTGTGAAAATCGACCAGCTGGGGGAGGAGATCAGGTCCGTGCCCTGATCTCACCCTGCCACTGTGCTCCTGCACAGGCTGTCCTCCTCCAGCAACACAGAGGGAACGAGGTGTGCCCTGCCAGAGCCATAAATCCTACTGGAGGAGTCTCACCTGTGAAATGAACTGGGTCACACACCCAGAGGAGGAAGTTTCCAACAAGAATCCCAGTGAGGTGTTGCTATCCAGGAAGCACACACAGGACAGAAATACAAGCTCATTTGAGGAGCCCTCTTCCCTTGTGCTGCACTGTTTGGATGAGTTGAACTGCAAGGGAGTCATTCAAATGAAACAAATAGGAATGAATGCAGAAAAACAAATATACATCTCTGAACAATTTCAATGTACCCATTATTCGAATTTTCAAGATCCAGAACAGATGTGTTCACTCAGCTTTAACAATGTCAAAGTGCAGCCTCCCTGGTCAGGTTCAGCTGCCCAAAGGTAGGCAAGTTGCTCTCTGAGACAACTAAGATATGCTGCCTTGCCTCTGCTGGCCTCTCTGGAAGGGAACAGGTTTATCTCAAGCCCTGTGTCAGATCTGCCAGCCCCATGCAGATGTCTGAGGGCCCTAAGGTGGCTGGATGGGCATCAGGTACCTTTGTGTACACAAGGAAATGGAGAAACTGGACTGAATCGATCCTCCAGCTTCCTTGAGCAGTAACAGAGAGGTGTGTGTGTGTCTGCAACACCCGTCTCTAAAGGAATCTCCCTTCAGAGGTGCACTGCTCTTTCCAGACACTATTAAAAAATCCTTGAAAATTAACTTGCACAGTACGTGTCCCTCTTTAACAACTGAAGACACTTCAGTTACTCTCTTCCTTAGTCATGCAAGCATGCTCCCCCAAACCCTCACTTTAGGGTCTTTGTAGACTCAGTGGGAAACAAAGGGCCCAGAAATACCACACCAGCAAACCTTTCTGACACCAATGACTGCCTTGCTCTAGGACATTGCTCAGCTGGTGGCCTGGTCCAACTCAGCCTGGTCCAGGGGACATGGTAGGCAGTGAAGGGCCACAGAGCAGCAAGGCTGCACAGCACATGGAAAAACGCTCTGGGACAGGCAGTGTTCCCAAACTGCAACCCACTTGCACCAGGGGCTGCTCCTCCCCCACTGCAACTTTTCTGGGGTACGAAATGTCAGAAGAAAGGTCTGGTATTGTCTTTTTATCTTACTTTTGTTCACAGCCCCTGAGGGAGCATTAGCACTTTGCAATTGCTTTTCCCAGTTCTTCTGTCATCTGTGGATATTTCCATGACACACTTGCCCTGAGGCCATCAGACTCAGCTGCCAGCCCTGAGGGCATCTCCACCTGCCTGAACATAATGAGCAACGGAGAGAGGACATTTTCAGAGGACAAGGCTCTTGGATTTTACAGAGAAAGGGTTGATCAGAAAACTGTAGTATTAGCCCTATTTACAGGTTGAAAATGCTTGCAGAGAGCAGCAGGAAGGCTGGGAAGAGCCTAGGGAGGACAGGCTGAGCTGTGGCCCTGCAGAGGGTGGCCAGCAGGGCAGTTCTAAATCTTTGGTCCCTTCTATCAGCACCTCAGACCTTGTTTCAGCAGAGACTGTGGTGACATCTGGTCCATGGGCAAGGAGCTGCTGATTTATGGCCATTTCCTACAGAAAGGGGCTGTCACTTTCCCTTCACCTGCACTTGTGAAGACTCTGATGGAGTGCATTCAGAAATCAAGAGACACAGAGCTTTCTTAATGGTGGCAAGAAAGGATGTTTTCCAGATGCAATGAAGCTCCATATTTACGTCTCTGGTTCTTCCACAATAAGGAAAATGTGAATCCAAACCCTCAGCCCCACAAAGCAAGCTGAGAACTGAACACAGACCACCTGCATGTCAGGAGAGTGCTCCATGGACTGGTGTGGTATGACAAGAGTGGGTACCACCCCTAAACCACTGCAGGTGGAGAAACCCAAACCTGCTACTGTGGATAAATTATGCTCCAAGGACACATAACAAAACATCTCTGGAGATCCAGCAGCTTAGCATGCTCAGGAATCCAGATGGACTGAACTTCTCCCACAGAGCAGCCCCCGCTGGGCCCATGTGGGAGAGATCCAATCTCTTGGGCAACAGAAACAAGGTCCTTCCAGAGGATATTTGTGTTCAGCACAAGGCAGCAGCCCAAGCAGAGAGCAGGGGTGCCTGGCAGTGCAGTGCTGGGCTAATTTCTGCACATGTCATGCTTCAAGCTCTGAAACCTCATTTAAATCTAGTCCCCAGTTATGGGTCTCTTCCAGGTCCTGCCCTGCTGCTTCCTGTGCTGGATAGTGACATATTGGTGCATTCCTTACCCTGCACACTTTCTGTGTTTTACAGGAATTCACTACTGATATCAGAAGCAAAAATAAAGCTAACCAAAACTATCTGCCACAAGAAGTATTTTGGCTTTGTAGGTGCAAACATATGGCTAAATGAGCAAATAGGAAGATCTTCCAGCTGAGCTGCTCTCCTGTGTGTGCAGGCACATGTGCTTGCATCTGCATTTATACTTGACTGTTGTCATCTTCACTAAATATTTTACCGTGTTCAAAAGTGTCTCTTTAAAGGGCTTTCAACAGTATGAAAGAACATGTGGATTTTTATCCCTCTACTGCGCTAAGAATAATTCACTTGTCGGATGCCACACTGCTCCCTTGATCAGCTGGTTCTGCAAATAGAGAGAAACCACATCCTATGCGCACAGAGAATCCCTGAGTCACCACTCTTATCTTCTGATCCATCTTCTCCATGTTTGAGCCATGACAAACTGGGGCCTTGGACTGGCTCTGCTGCTCAAGGATTTATGCCATCAGGCACAGTTAGCAGAATGGAAAGGTTAGAGATACAATTAACAACATTGGATGACTACAGTCCTTTGACTACAGTGGGACACAGCATGAAGCTTTTGTTCTGCAGACATCTAAAGCCATGGCAGTTGAACCCCGGCCTTGGAAGTCCACAGACCTGACTTCTGATGGGAGTCACCTCCCACCAAAATCCCCACAGAGCTGGTGGGGCCAGGCTAACTGGTGTCATGGGGGTTATGCTCCTCAAGATGAACGAAGGGCTGGGCATGATCTAAGGTGGGTGCCAGAAGCAGTACAGCCACACTTGTTGCCTTCTTGCCATAAATGCCAAGGAGACCAATTCTAGCACAAAGCCTTGAATCCCTTCCCACCCTGTGCTATTTAGCAGTACCACTGCCATATGCACAGCCAGAAAACAGGGGTGATGCTATGGACACACTCCCTGTCTTTAGCAGCACTGGCCTCCTGGCTCACACTGGCTGCTCTCACCCTCTCCTCAGCTTCCACTAGGATCAGGGAAACTTGTCTGGTTGATCCAGTGGGCACTGGGTCAGACCCAATGCACATTCTTGCTCAGCAGCTGGTTTTGGCCCCAGGCTGGTTACATGTGGAATGGGCAGCATGATTTCTCTGTATTTTAAAAATAACCAATGAAATGTCTGAGCATTATAGTAAGTTCAACACAGAAAGTCTACGTATGATTTATATATTTTTCATTCTTGGTGATGATAAGTAGCTGGCCATGAATACAAGTTCATTTCCAAGATGTGTCTCAAACCCCTTCTGCTGATAAATGTCCAGGGTTTAAGAATGTAATTTTAAGCAGATCAGTGGGATTCCCTTCTGCTGATTTCAGGGCGAGCAGTTGCATCAGACCTTGCTCACAGGGAAGGTAAAATCCCAGGGTCTGCTCACCCTCCTTGCATGCTCCTCTGCATTTCCTCAGGGAGGCATGCGGAACACTTCCCAGCCCCACTCCTCCTGGCTCTCTCCATCACCAGGAGGCTGCTCTGCTCTCGTGTCAGCGTGGCCTCTCCGCTGGAGCTTGGGGAGTGCAGCAGCCAATCGGGCAGCCTTCATCAATCTCCCTAAGTGTGTTCAGACTCTGCAAGGAACATCCTCACCACTCCTCTTCTCTCTCTGCAATGACCTGAACTCCAGCTCTGCACGCAGTGATCAGTGAGGCATAATGCAATGCAGGGCAGCCCGGAATAATCTGGTTGGCATCCAAGGATGTATATTCACTGAGAGGCTGAGGAGTGTGTCAGCATTTAGTTTCAGTCTAGCTGCACTTTTCCTGCAGCACAGAATCACAAAGTCTCCGTCTCCTCCTCTGGATTGGGACTGATTCTGCACCGGGATCCTCTGAAAAGACAAAGTTTTCCTCTCTTATTATTGCTGTACCACCATAATCTACCAAGATGTGTGACTGCTTTCATCTAGTTCTTCCTAACTGGCAAGGATCTCCAGCCAGTGGTGGGCTTACGTTTTCTATACTTTTCTGTATTCTGCTTCTGCTTTCCTGTGCTCTGCTCGCTGCCACTCAGCCTCCCAGGCAAACCCTGCAGCTGCTGGGGTGTGGCTTTCTCTGATGCTGCATGAATCAGATAAGGAAAAATAGAGTTAAGAAAAGCCTGTCGTTACCTCCTCTAAACTTTCCTGCGTGTGTCGAAGCTATGCTTAAAGAAGCATTTAACTTTGTAGACAAATTAAATTCAAGCTGTGTCTAAATGACCTGGTTTGGGTTGCATGCCTTAATTCACGAGCTTGCCCTTTATTTCTCAGAGTAGCAGGATTCCTGCATGATCCAATCCACCCGGCATTTACAATGGCTAAAGCTGTTTCTTGCAGTGTATGTTTGCAAATTCAACGTGTCCTATGTTCTGTATTCGGTCTGTTGGCTGGACAACACGGCACTCTGGAAGCAGGGCTTATTTTCCTGGGTTTCCCTGCAGAGCAGGAGGAAATTAGCAATTTTTTTTTTTTTTTTTTTTAAGGGGAAAAGATACACATTTTAATATAAAATATCGCTGAAGCAGAACAGTGATGACTGGAGGAATGAGTCTAAAGAGTAATGCAAAACAGTGCTTAGCTGGCAGAAGAGTATCAATAAATTACAAATCTGCTCTTTAGTTTATGCAGAGATTGACCTGTTTTAAAACAAGCAACTTGTAGTCTTAAAGTTGTGTCTACAAAAATGCCAAGAATCTGAAATTTCTACAGTATCTTTTTCTCTCTCAAATATACAAAAACAATGTTTATCTACATTCTGCAATAAATTTCCTCGCTATTTATTCTGGTAGAAGTTATAATCTACAAAACAGAGTCTGTAAGATTTCGATAGTCTAAAAGTGGAGTTACTTTTTTTTTTTTTTAATGCCCGATTATTTCTGTTTTCTTTTGTAAATAGTTTGGGATTATATTTTCCATAACAATGGAAAGTCAGAAATTGCTTGTCAGACTCTGAGTCCTATTATTGCCTAAGTTGACTTGCTGGAATCAAGGAGACAACTCAAGGAATAATTCATACCTCTCCACCCAGCAAAAGATACAGTCTTTTGTATCTTTTGCAGAGATAACTCTGCTGGTTTCCTGGTGATTAGATGAACTAATTGAATTGCTATAAGGTTATAGCAAATATTTTAGGACTACACTCTGACAGTATTTAAATATGATTTATTCAAAATACATTTGACATAGTTTTGGTGAAAATATTTTCTTTTATAAATGTGACTTTTCCAGTAGTAGCATTTTCTTCATGTTTGTCTGCCTGCACAGATTTACTTGTTTAGCAAACAAACTAGTTTTGTGGCTCTTGCTACTCTTCCTATTTACCACATCAGAGACATTCTTGGGACTTCCAGGTGCTACCTAATAGAAACAAATACAACCAGAACACTATCAGAGCACTCCACAGACCCAGGCTTTCCTCACTGATTAGCAAAAGGTTTGGGTTGGGTTTCTTCGGGTTTTTTTGGCTAAGGAAACAAAGTTCTCCCATGCCATGAACACAGGTCGGTATTTCTTTGGTACCAGTTTTCTGATGCTGCAAAAGGATGCTGGGATGGGTCACATGTAAGAGGAGCATCTCCTGCACGGGGTCATGCCATGGCACCAACCTGGGAGGTGTCGAGCAGGATCAGGGCCATGGCACCTCTGACAAGATCTGTGCTGGGAAGGGATGAGGCAGGGAAAGATGGTTGCATGTGGAATTTGACAGGCATCTGCTTTCCAAACAGTTATTGCCGATGTTTCTCGACAATGAGTTATCATCCTCAGAGCTTAGGGTGTGGCAGGGAGAAGCAGTTCTGTTTTTCTCAGACAGGTAGGCTGGCTGGCTGCCCAGGCATGTGGTATGGATTTCAGAAAAGAATATCAGTGTGGTGATGAGGCAGGATCATCTGAGCAAGGGTGGGGACAACCACACCATGGATCCCACATCAAGCAGTGCATATTAAATGCCTTGTTTCCTCCACAGCATGGAAGGAAGGCTGGCTAAAAATAGGCTGGTTTTGTAAGCTCCTGTCTCTGCCAGCTATACTCATCTGCTCCTGCTTTAGCTGACTGTCATGATGACACAGGTGAGAAACAGATAAACAAAAATTTGCCAGTTTTCTTTATTAGCCAGGCAAGCACAGGCATGCACTTGGATCTGACATCTGGAGGAGGCTGGGAGTGTTTTGCAGTTGTTGATGAACATGTTTTTCATGGACAATTTTTGAGTCAGAACAACAAATAAGTAGGAGGAGAGAACATCACCATCAGCAAACTGTGGCAATTGGCCAAATCCTAAAATATAGAGGTCTTTCTAGCACAAATGTTTTCTAAACTTTATCTTTACCATGTTTTGGGGCATGATCTAAATCCCCAGTAACTAATGGCCATTTTTAAAAGAGCCCAATCAATAAGACACTTGAGCAAGTGTGTATGGCCTCCTAATTGCCACCAGATTGGGGCAAGGGTCAAAATAAAACGTACCTTAGGCCTTTGCTGAATGGACATCTAGACCACAAGATTGCTGCTTTTCAGCAACTGCCAGGTTGACCTTTGCACTGTGTGAGAATAACACACCTGAGAGCCTGAGATCAGCTGGAGCTGTGGAAGTCCCTGGTCAGGGCTCCATTGCAAGCTGTGCCATCCAGAAAGGCACTACAACACAGCAACACCTCCTCTCCTCTGTTCTTGTCTGCCATGACAAAGGCTGTGTGTCCATTCCACCATATGAGCTGCTGAATATGGTCCACAAATTTTGAGATCTAAACCAAAATGTCAGCTCAGTTGCATTTCTTAGAAATATTTTCTCAAGATGTTTGACTATGAGCTGCAACAGCATCTATTCCAGCCCCACTAAGAGACAGAGATAAACAAAAACTGTAGGAGCCAGACTCCCAGCCTGGGTGAAGAACACCCTCCCTGGTTCTCAGGACATATCAGCATATTTCATTTTCCCTCCTTTTACTTCATTCGGTGAGTATATTGTTGAGATGACAAGCTGTTTCAGTTTCAGCAGACACTCTCTGTCCAGTAATGCTTCCCAATATCTACTCTTGCTCTATCCATGGTGACACCAAAATAACTGTGGTACAGCACAGAATGAAAGGGAGTCTGATTCATCTGGCTCTGGCAGAGACCTCCCTGCCAGCATCATGAATCAGGCTCAGTAAATTGCAATCCTCTGGCTTCTCTCAGTTTTCCCTCCCTCCTGAATCATCTTCTTCCCTCCAGAGTTTGTATTTTTAGTTATTAGTTTCACACTTCTATTTCCAATGGGTATGCACAGGCTTTTTGGTGACTTATGAGCACAAGTGGAAACGAAACATCGGCATGACAGAGCCCCACAGGCAACAAGGCTTTCTTTGTCCATCCCCTGTCCAATGAAGGGTTTGCTGTTCTCCATCAAGCTGTAAGAAATGGGGATGGTATGTACCCGTCAGAGGCACAGCACATTGTGTTTGCCACAGCTTCTGATTCATGTGAGGAAGGGACATACCCCAGCAGCAAACCAAAACCAGCTGAAAAATGTTGATTTTTCTTTGCTGCTGCATTTTAAAAACTCAAGAAGGAAGGAGAATCAACAGACATCTCAAGTCCGCTTTGGTAGTGCGCTCCTCCCTGGGCACCAAAGTATTTCGCCCAGCAGTTTGTGCACCATCTGTTTCTGTCCAAGGCACTCTGGCTGCAGCAGCCTCTTTTCCAGGGCTCCTGTTGCTGTGTGAGAGGTGCAGGAATGTGAAGCAAAGGCCAGGGAGAGCCCCCACGGGCCAGGGCCTCCAGGGCTGCTGCTATTGCTCCTCGTTGTGGGGAGCACTGCCACCACTGGAGATAAATGACACCCTTGGTTCCACGTGGGGACTCGCTGCCAAGACAAACTCAAACAAACAGCCAGGCTGGGCTTGTCCATACAGAGGAGTGGCTGCAAAATACTTCTGGATCCAAGCTTGCAGCACACATGGTCACCCAGGGCCAGTGTCCTGTGCAGATGGACCTCGTGTTTTCCTCGCTTCCGTGTTTCCCATGGCACAGCGCCACGCACCCTTGTCCCAACCACAGTCCCATCCCCAGCACGTCTGTCCTGTAGTGTCTGCCAGCGCAGCCCCCATGGGTGACCTGGATGTGTGGGGTGCTCTGGGCTGCATTACTGAGCAGTGGGATATCCCCACGGGGTTTTGGTTGGCAGTGAGGTTGCGGGAGGATCATTTTCTCCCTGGGCCATTTTCAGCCCATGTGCCTTCACAGAGCCTTGCCATGCAGACAGCAGCCAGGTCTGAGGTTGGAGTAATTAGTCCTGGCTGGGCTTCCAGTTTTCTTTAGTACAATATTACCATTAGATTTCTATCAGTGTGTCTTCCTCTGTCAGAACAGGCTGTACAAAAAAAAAAAATAATCTATCTGGTTGTTAGAATTACTGTGGGAGAAATATTAGTAAATTAATGCTAGCAAATGAATTGTAAATTACACAGGTGCACTACACATGCACTCTTCTGCCTGCATTTAATGCTGTGTTGATAGAATACATAAGAGACAAGAAACAAAACTGTTTCATCTGTCCTTCACTGCCATAGGGTTCTCCATCTCACCTCAATACAAACATTTTTAATGAAACACACAGCTGGGATGGACCAGCAGACTAGCCCAGTGTGAGAACATGATGCACAGCTATGGGCCAAGAAAAGTAAAGGAAACAGCCCTACCACCCTCACCCGTTTCTTAGGGCACAAAGGCAGATGCACTGCACAATCTGGGAAGTTTTCCAGGCTTCTATTTTTTTTTAAAGTTCATGACACACAGCATGAAGCAGAATGCTTTAAGCTACTGTGGCATCAAATGTGTGTCAGGAGAGGTGCTGTGAATGTGGATGAATGCAGAACAGATCAGGTTCTCCACACTTTTGTTTTCAAGGTCTGGTAGCACCAAAGCTGTGCTTAGCTTGGACTGGTGACCAATATAAGTAAATCCCTTTGGGACTCAGCAGCAGCATGAAAGGGGGAAATCTATCCCCAAGTCCTGAGGGATCTGGAAGCCTGCTGCCATGGGCTGGAAGGGGAAATGTGATAGCCACAGTGAAGCCAGTGCCATATGGAGTGGCTTGTCACAGACATTTATATTTCCTCTGACCCTATTCAACAAAACACCAACCCCAAATTTGACACAACTGTGGCATGGGAAAGACTCAGCACCTGGCACCCATTTTCCCAGTGGGATCAACATTCTGGTAGGACATGGACAAGAGACAGGGACTTTTTTTTTTACTCCTATTGCTGATTTTGAGCCAATAAAATCAACATGGCGTTTCACCACAGAGCCAGAGGGGACTCTTTGTATGTGCCTTTGAGAACATTGCTGCTTTCTTAGTGCCTCACCCTGAAAATGATAGCCCTTGTCTTTGTTGGGCTCCTATACTTAATTAATGGCTGAAAAGCATCTGGAGAAGATTGAAGTAGGTAAATTATGCAACCTAACTCCAAGTCTGATGATCAGTATCACTGTTCATTCCCAGACTACAATCTCTCTTTGATATTGGAAACAACAGTGAGAAAGATGCTGACGATGGTGACATTGGTTTTGGCTCTGGCTCCTGGAAGCTACAGTCATCTCATATCGTATGATCCCAATTACACCAGCAGATTTACTCTGGATTTACTAGTGTAACTGGAAAAGGTAGCTGGACCACAAAAAGCTTTAGTAAATGAAGATTACAGCTATGATTAGAAAAACAAAAAGGATTAAAAGAATCTATGGAAAAAGATGGAAAAGGTGGGTCAGCATGGATCTGAAAGAGCTGGATCTCAAGTTGTTGTGAAGAACAGAGCAATTGGTGATCTGGCCTACAGTCAGCATTTCTGAGCTTCCAACAGCTGTTCTCTGTACTACACAGAAGGGCTAACAATATGATGAGAAGAGAGAAGCACATGAGGAGGAGCAGGAGAAAAGATGAGATTTGGAAAGAGCCACAGAAATCCTTCATTATCAGAAAAGCAACAGTGGCATTAAAGGGAGGAGGAAGAAAACAGCCTAGGAAAGCTTTGCCATGAATGATCATTAAATGATGTCAAGCAAGCTATAAACAGTCTCAGGAAAAAGCTAAATAACAAAACTTTTTTTGTCTCCGTCCCTTCCCTTTTGTGTCCTCTCTTAATCCAGAGCAACCTTAGCAAAACAGCACAAGAATAGCTGGGCTCCACCTAATTTGGACTAAGGATAAGTCACCTCCTCCCTACCCTATTTCTAGTTCTTTGCTTGACTTGTGTCATGTTTGTCTCTTGCACTCTGATCTCCTGCCACAGCAGGAGAAGTAGGGAAAGGAGAGATGTTAACCTTTTCCTTGAGAAGCAAAACATGACTGGTGCGAGGGGGAACACAGTGCCTTTTCTTGGCCACTGAATTGGGCAAGCAGAGAAAAAACTGCCATTTGCATGTCTCTATCCTGATTTCCAAAGGGGAAAAATTCATGAAGGAGAATATGCTTCTCAGCACCATCAATCCTGCAATTAAACTGAACTTTAGCAAAATATTTGCTGGGTTATGTAATAGAGGCGGATTACAACAGGCTGCCACATGGCTGGAAGCTGCAGTTTTAACCCCTGGACAAACTGCCTTGTGGTAGGTAAAGATAAGTGGCATCATGGAGCTGTAAAAATAGTCAAGCTCAGACAAACCTTTAAAATACAGTTTGATGGTCCATCTGATAGAACAATTCCAAATATCTAAGGCTGCTTTTCTTCCTGATTTTCTTGGCTATACATGACCTTTCTGTCTTTCTCCTACCTCTCCCTCTGAGTAGTCTCAGAGCAGTTCCTCCCATTCCCCAGGTGCCTCTTTTTCAGACTTCCCACTCTTTATGGCTGCTGAGGATGCCCTGGAGATGTTCCCTTGCACCAACGAGTTTGTGGTGTCATCCTTTTTACGTCCCAGCCACCCCTCCTGCAACTGCAGGTGTTGATGGTTTCCTCTCTGTTACCTTAACCCAGTGATCTGTGCCAGGATCAGGAGCAAAGATGTGGCAGTTTTGGCTGCAGGGCACTGCAGAAACCAAGGTACAAAGCCCACAGTGATACTGGCCCCAAGCCGCTGTGTCTTCCCTCATGTTCTCTATATCAGCTGGATGTACCTGCCACTGGCAGAGACCACCTTCCTTACTCAGCACACCTTCAGCCCAGGCTTTAAAGTCTCTCTACGTCAGACCAACTATTATTTGGGCAGCACTTAAAAACTGGAGAAGCTGAGCATTCTAGCTAACTAGCTGAGCCAGAAAGGCACAAAGGATGTTTGAAACAGAAGAGAAAACAAACAAAGCCTTGGCGAGCACTCCAAGGCGAGGCAGACTGGCTGCAATTTGCTGCTCAACACGCAGAGAGGCTCCTCAAGAGGGCTCCCAGAGACATGGGAGACAGGAGCACCCTTTGGGAAGACCTTGCAGTGAAGGGCTCACATGATGTGAGGCGGGGTTTGGAGCCAAAGCCGCCCTGCTGGCCCCACCCTGGGACCTGGGCCAGCATGAATGACCCAAAGCACCTCATCTGTCACAGCAGGGACAGCTGTCAGCTGGGACACTGGGACCAAAACCTGCCCATGGCTTCCAGGTAGGAGCTCGCTTCTTGCAGCACATCTTGTTGCTTTGCCTCCTCTGCCTTGCTGCTGATGTGCAGGAGAAGAGGCACCTGGTGGCCTCAAGAAGATGTAGTTTCTGGCTTCTTTGAGCACACACCACATCAAGACTTTCTACCTGTGTTGTAAGTTTCTTCTCTCTCTTTTTCCCGGCTGCCAGGGTTTGAAAATCTTGTTGGATGTGTGCTAGATGTGACCTGATTTTATTCCCTTTCTGCCTCGTATTGCTGTCATGACAAGCAGAGAAAAGTAGGATACCCCCTATCCTGACAGAGCAACCAACGTACTGCTGGGGCATGTGCATTTGCTTTCTTTACAAATGCCTACAAAATAGAGAGTGGCAAGGAGCTTCTTGAAATGGTTATGCATCATTGAATGTACTGGCACCCACCCAGACCCCCAGATGGGAGAAGAGGAGTTTTTTCTAAGCCCTTCCCACATTCTTGTGCAAATAGAGAGGATGAATGATCACCATCCCCAGTGCCAGACAGTTTTCTGGGCCAAATTCACACACAAGTGTAGGAAAGCCAAGGGGAGCTAAAACTGGTGAAGCTCTCCCTTCCTTCCGCTTCTTGCAGTGACTGTGTTTTGTATGCTCAAATCCTTCTGGGATTGCTTAGACTGACTTTGCGTAATTATTTTCATCCTTGGATTAAACAGGCCAAATATGTAAGCTGGATCTCAGCTTGCTGAGATCTTACTTTACACCATATTTTGTCCCTCTGGCATATATATTACACAGCAGCAGATTGCATTTAAGTAGTTTTTTCAGAATAAAAGTCTGTCTTTGCTTGAGGGTGTCAATTTTCTCATAATTCTTGCTGTTTTGCCTTGTATGGATACTTCAAAGGATCATGGAAAGGTCCTAAACCAGGCATCTATCCATACTGGCTTTCAGCACACTCAGTCTGACTGACACCTCTCCAGATTTGGAGCATGCACAGATTTCTCAGCCTAGAGGTTAGGGGGAAGGTGTGACTTGATGCAAAAGCCTGTAACTACACCCTTATTTCTACCAGCTATGCTTGTCCTTCATTACTTGTGATCACTGATGAGATGGGCAAACTCATGGATGTGCCTAAACCGGAGGGATAGCCCTGTTTTCAGAATGAGCACACAATGGCACTTTTTGAAATAAAAACCAGAAGGATGCAAAGGGCTATGGGACCCCCAGGCAGGAGCAGTGGCTTTGAAATCAGCTTTTAGCTGCCTTGTGAGGTGCCAGCAGGTACAGGAGAAAGAGTGGCCATTCAGTGTGTCATGCTATGAGAAGTCCTGAGTCCATCCTATGCAGAGGGACAAAGTATTTATGCATTATGAAACATTCAGTGTGTTCCATCTGTCACCAGGTCAGGGTCAGCAGGTACAGCCAAAATTAAAAGCAGCATTTTTGATGTGCACTGCCTCTCTTTCTGCTGGCAAAGCGCCACTTCGACAAAGCTTAAATCTTTCATGAGTGAAAATTATTTGCTCAGCAGTCAGAGATTTCCAGGCTTTCCAGGGAAATAACAATAGTTTTGAAATCACCAGCTGTGGGTTTCTGTGTATTGATCAGTCATTGAACATTTGGGGTCTAAAATGGGAATTGTGTTGTTTGGTCATCACTGGAGACACCTTGGATAAAAATCTTACCACCCAATTACTTCATCTACTGTTAAGAGATGCTCAAAATCTTCCTCTAGGCTCTTCTCCATGAACTTGTGTGCTAGAGGATTTGTGAAATGCTGTTGTGGTGGGCAGAAAATGCACGAGGGGCAAATCCTAGCTACACTCCTGAGAGGATTGTTTCCCACTAGACCCATCATTCCAACACTCTCTCCCTCCTTGTTCCACACATTAAATTACAGCTTCTTCTGTATTGCTGGCATCTGCCTCCAAGAGCCCTGGAAGCTTCCACCATGCTTCTTGTTCAGTCCAGGTGAAGATGTGCTCTCCTTGGCTGAGCCTTGGATGGGTCGAACATGTACCTAATCTTAATCCCTCCAGCCTGCCATAATTCCTGCCTGCTGTTCTCCTCTCTCCACCTCTACCATCTGCAGGACTGATCCCAAGCAGAGGCTGGTGTTCTGCCATCCTCTCCCGCCCCAAGGGATGGGTGTTCCTGGTAAGGACATGTTCTGTCCAGAAACAGTGAAGTTTTAAGGAGTGAACAAGCAGGGCCAATGAACTGAGAAAATACTGCCATAGCTGGGAAGGAAAGGCTGCTTCAGGCCCCTGTCTGTCTCATGTTGGCTCTATCTGAAGTGCATACCCAGTGTTCTCTGCATCTTGGCCCTGGCACTGTTCTGCTCTGCCCAGCTCCTGGTCACTTTGTTCTCCATAAACTGTTTCTCAGTGTTAATGGGTGGCCTTGCTGGAAGGCTGTAGGTAACATCTGTCAGGGCAACTTTCCTTTTTGCAGCTCCCTGGATGACAACTGTGGGCCTTGAGCTGCATATTCCCAAACCTGTTCTGGTTCATAGGCACCCCAAGGGTGTTCTGCAGTGCTGCTCTGTTGTAACTTGTTCCCTTCTTAAAAGCCAAAATCTCCTTGAGATTAAAAAAGTATAAACTAAGAAAATGAAAGATTAATGCTGTACCTGAAACTAATCTCTTTCTCAAGATGTCTTCTAAGGTCTCACTCCTTCTCCTCTGTGCAGTTAGTGAGGACCAATTCATCCATGTTCTCAACTCCTTTGTCTCACAACCCTTGGTCCTGCACTCTCCAAGTTTACTGGAGAGTCAGGTGGGTGCTACAAACTACAGATAAACCTTTGAAGCTGTTGCTTGCATCTGCACTTTCCCTCCTGCCTCCAAATCAGTGCAGGGAGTTCGATTTGCAGCTTGGTTGAGATTTAGGCATTTCTGAGGCTGTAAATAAAACTCTGTGTGCGATATCCAGGTCATCTGGATTTGCTGATTTTGCGCTGGGCTCGTGCTGCTGTTGAAAAGTGAATTGGCTGCCCTGCCTCATCTCTTCCTGAGTATCATGACTCACACTAGAAAACTCCTCTTGGGTTTCTAATAGCTTTATTATGGGGTATGCACATGCAACATCTTTGTGATGGTCTTAGAGTTTGTGAGATGTGGCCAGATTTTCACAGAGACCACACACAATATGTTAATAAAACTGACTAATTGGGCATTTGGGATGTTTCACTCCTTCATTCCTTCACCAGTTTTAAAGTTTCAGTTTGATGCTTGGGGACTTCCTGCCACCTCCAAGGGCTTTTGGTTTTCTGTGGTGCATGATCAGTTTGGAGATGGTTGATGGGTCCTTCATTTCTCATCAAAGGATCTGTAAGAAAGGAATAAAGTTCAAAATCCAGGAGAGGAAATTAATTTTTTTCCCAAGAGAAAAAAAAAAGCCATTTCTCTTTGAGTGAGAATTTTATATCTGAGTATAAACTGTGTTTAATTTGGTTTTCCCTGTTGAAATTTCCCTGTTCAGCAGACTGATGAGAGAAACTTTTCAGCAAGAAGTGAGAGAATAATCAAAAAAAGCCAATCTGCAGCTTTTCTGCTGTGTTTCCTTGGTAAAATGGACTATAAAAATATTCTAATGCAGAGAAAGAATAGTCCTAGGCCACAGCATTATGGATGTGTTTCCAGAATTAGTCTTGGAGCTGAAAATGATGGAAGCAAGGTGAGCAGAAAGCTGTCTCTGAGGGGGTCATGGTGGAAAAGCTGAGCACCCTTCTGCAATGTGCCCAGCCCTTCCAGCTCCTCCCGCAGCTCTGCAGGAAGCAAGGTGGTGGTGTTCATGTTTCTCACTGAACTCCCCAATGAGAAGGGCTCAGAAAAGAGAGTGAACGAGAAACCCTCTGAACCCAGCATAACTGCAGATGAGAGGGAATACAAACCAAATCAAATCTGCTTTAATTGCTGTTAGACTGAGCTTGTGTGCTAAGCAAAATCTGCTCTGTCCCCTTATCTGCCTGCTCACAGGAGAAGAACAGAGTTCCTCCTCCTCTGCCATCTGTGGGGCTGAAAGGCACCTGGGGAAGCAGACACGGTGAAGGCTCACCCATGGTGCATGCACTGTGCCCAGGCATTTTTGAGAACCGAGTGTAAGACAAACGTTGCTGTAAATGAGATAAATTATTAGACACCGTGGTTGTACTTAATTCTACAGAACTACAGGCCTACACCCAGTGAGGCCCGTTTTCCACACAGCATGAATCACTTGCTCGGTTTTGTGCTCACTAGTTTCACGTTTTAGTTTTCCATTCCTCTGGCTTTCCTCAAGCGGGTGGATAATGGATCGTTTATAATCCATCAACAATATCAGAGCGCACGGCCACGGCTGCGCTCCGTGTAAGCCCTTCAGACAGTTCACAGAGCACCAACGCCTGTCGTGCAGAGCCACATCCTATTTCCACAAAGAAAGCAGGAGGGAATGCCAGCCTGGCAACTTCTCCCCTCTGCCACCCGAAATAGCACTCAGGAGCTGAGTCATGCAGGGAGCCCGGAGTAATGGGTGATCCCTTTAACACAGGGACAATACTCAGCTGTGCTAACAATAACAGATGGAAATGGGCTCCAGGCAGTAGTTTATCACAAGACACTCTGAGCCCTTTCATTGCCCTCAGTAAAAGAAAAAGGCAGCCCGAGGACTAACCCCGGGCTGTTTAGCCATGTCACTGCAGGACCTGTGCTGTCACACTCAGCATCCTTCTCATTCATGGATGCTGCTTAAAGGATAAGTTGCTTCTCTTCTTGCATCCAAAAATCTTCATTAAGGACTAACAAATCAGACTTGAGCAGGTGATGCTTGCAGTTCTGCTTTTCTATTTCTCTATCACACCTTTTCCTCTGTCATGTATATGTTGAATATTTGGAAAAGGAATAGTTTCCTGAAACCAGGATTTTGAGTTTGGAGATATGTAGGGCCAGTGCTGCTTAACGGAACCACTCTCTACATCGGAAGCCATCAGCACAAGGTGATGAGTCATGTGTCTGTTCAGTGTGAAATTGGAAGCCTTCACAGAGCTGCTTGTGAGGTGTCACATGTGTTTGTTTCCTGAGTCACTCATATTACTCAGAATCATGGGCTGGGATGTGGCAAGAGCCCAGTCCAGGCAGGATCCTGCAGCTGCCAGAGGGGCTTGGAGGGAGTTCAGGACCATGTGAGGAGGAAGGATCACCCAAGTGATACCAAGAGGAGCACTACAGCCTCCATTCGAGTTCCTTGAGCAAGAACTGAACAGCGGCTAAAAAATACATTTTAGAAATTCCCTAGAAATTTAGAAGCTAACTTCTGTCTTAACCATTCATCCACAGGAATACTCATTTCAAATAAAGAAACTTCTAAGGACATTTTTCCCCATATTTTAAAAAGAAAGGTGTTTAAACAATTAAGCTGGCCAAGCATGAGGTAGAAAAGAGCAGAGCTAAATCCCTTCTTCCATTTATTTTGCTGTTGTATTTTGTCACTGGTCAATCCAGGTACATCTTGGGATTCTTTTAATTGATAACATAACTTCTTATTTGAAAAAAGACAAATAAAAAGCTAAACTATCAGTAATTCCTGATTTAGCTATCCAAATCCTTTCATGAACACTGTATAAAAATCTTTAAGATTCAGTTCTTCTCCTACTCCCCAAATACATTCAATATCTTTTTAAAGGAAAAATAAAACTAAAATACTTTTATTTGTAAGCAAAGAAAGACTGAAAACACAAGCATTTGTGTGATAACAGATTGTGGAAGAACAGGACTCACTGCTGGCAGTGTTCAGTTTGCTGTGATCTCAGAATAAATCCTCTTCTCTGCTCCTGACCCATTTTGGGCTCTTTCTTCTCAGCCTATATTTATAGGGTTTGCATCAGCAACTGAGAGCAGTTCTGCTGTCAAAACTCCACAATATATATAATGTCTCCCTTTAAAAAAATATGAGCTATTTTCTCTCACTTCATTGATTCCTATCTATTGGCAACTGCAGCCAGAACCAACACAGCAACATGTGCTGTGCAAGACTGAACAGTGACCTTGTTTACCATTAGCATCACTGAAAATTAGGACGAATTAATTATTACATGCTGGGTTTCTTCATCTGACCAAGTGGTTGGCAGCTGAACTCAAAGGCACCAGTGCAGTGGTGTGGAAAGGTCTCTTTCTGTGTGTCACAGGTAGCAGGGCTCCTTCCTCCACTTCACACACAAATGCTACCCCACAGCTGAGCACTTCAACAGAACCCAACTGAATCCTGTTCACACCTTTCAAGCCGATTTTCTTTTCCAGGAGCATCAATCAGTGTTTAAATGCAATTTCTGGATATGTATCGAGGAGTCCACAAGTTTCAGCAATATTTTACCCTTCTCTGGCACAGTGAAAAAGACAACATGAAGTATTTCTCACCCCTGACTGAGGCTGATTCCTGTTGTTTCCTCTGCTGTTCAGCGGGAGAAAGTCAGGAATGAAGCATTAAAGGGCTCAACATTGCCTCCATTAAAAGTCACAGGCAATACTACAGCTGATCTCAGTGACAGTAAATGGGATGAAAAGGCCTGAAATCAAAACATACATATGCCAAGACCCTTAAAGCCCAAAGATTTAATTCCAGCTATAGGAATTGCACAGGATAAAGCCAATGGCATCACAAATGCATTGTGGAGGCATTTTCTTACTCCCTCTTGGCTGCTGTTTCCCACAGTTTTCCTTTCTGGGTGCCTTGGGGTGACTCTATCCCCTATCACTGCTCTATGCCCAGAAATTAATTGAACTGGCACCAGCGAGCCAGTTCAGCTGAGTAAGCTGGGATGCAGAAGTCAGATAACTGTGCTGATTATCTGATTTTACTTACCCTGTACGTCTGGCTTTCCCCTTTCCAAGGGAAGGTTTTTTTGTGATGGGATGTAGGGCTTGGAGGTGAATTTCATGTTGTTGGAAAAGCAGTCTCAGCTCTGTGAGGAAGCAGGAGACTTCAAAACCCCAGATGGAATTAACCTAATGTATTTCCATCTCTCACTGATGTTGTTTACACAGCGCAAGCCAGTCCAGAGTGGTGAATGGTATATTTAAAACGACGTCCTCTAACATTCGCATCCGCCCCGTCACTCAGCTTAACAGATACTTGATACCAATCAAGTGACTCACTTCGTTAAGAAATAAACCCTGCTGTGCTCTTGACATTGTACGGCAAACACTGAGCCCCATTGTCATCTGCTGAGTCCTTTCTCTGTCCCAGCCCACGCCCTGAAGATGCACACCGAGTCTCAGGCACAGCAGCAGCACTGACCCAGTTTTTCCATGGTGGTGTGTGCCAGCCACGGACACACAGCAACCCCTGTGTGTGTGAAACACCCTCCCTTAATCCCCAGACTCCTTCTGTGCCCCTGCAACGGAGGGGCAAAACAGGGTGAGCATTCATCATCTGGAGGAAAACAGTTTATTTTATTAGCAAGACAGGAGCTGGTGCTTTCTTGATCCCACTTGAGGGAGTTTCTCCTGTTTTTCCCATTCACCTGGGCTTCTTGCTTGCTGTCAAAGGCAGCATCTGCCAGCTCCTGCCCACCAAGCAGGACCCAGAAACAGCTGCAAGTAATCCTGTAACAGGTGGTATTCCAGGTTGGTGTGAGGGCTTAGGTTAAAACACTGTCAAAAAAGAGGTAACTGTAAGAAATGTCCCCCCGTGCCCAGAGGCACTGCCAGCAAACAGCCCTTTCCTCAGTGGGGCTGCGTGGGCACAGCCAGGTCCCCAGGTCCCTCCCATCGCCGAGAGCAGGTTTCATCGGGACCCCGAAGCCAGAATAAAGGGATTATTTCAGTGCAGTTACCAGTTACTCCTTCGACAAATGTACTAATCACTGGTGGCTCGCTAAATGCCATGGAAACCCCAGGGCACATCGTGAGATCATCTGCCAGGACTCTTTTATTTTAAGATCTTTGTTTAAGAACTTTTCTTAAGGCTCTGGAGAGAAAAACAACAAGGGAGGGTTCAGTGAGAAGCATTTCCACAGCTGGAATGTCGTAAACCACACGAGCACCCACAAAAAACAAGAGTTTATGCCACTCCGTACCGGGACGGGTAAAAAGCAAAAGGGAAAAAAACCCAACCTTTAGTGAAGCATCTAAAATGTGTTTTGCTACAGCAGATGAAAACTTCTGCTTTTTTCAATGGCATCTGAGCTACTACATTTGATAATTATACTTGGCTTTTATTGATGTCTGCTTTTTATATGAGATCTTTTAAAATTATTTTATATGATACCACATCGGTGGCAACATCCTTCAGCTTTCAATTTGATAGGAAAAAAGTGTCTCGATCAAATATAACAAATGTCACACAGATGCTTAAACGTACTTCAGAAATATTTTACTCAGTAAACGATTGAAAATGGAGAGTTTGTGAATGTTGTATTCATACTTTGACAGTCCCTAGGGCGTTTTTCCCCCTGGATTTCGAAACAAAAAAACTTACTGACTTCGTGATATCCAGAAGTACCAGAATTGTGGAAAGAAAAGTGCTTAAGGCAACCTAATGACATTGCAGAAAGAAAAACAGTTTGTTACAAACAAGTTTTTTTCAGGTGCTTGAGTATTACCACCTAGTACAAACAGGTTGTTCACGGGTAATTAACACCTATCTTTCCAGCTGGAAGAGATGCTTTTGTTTTCTTCCTGTTCGCTATTTGTCACTAATATTCACTTTTCAGGGAGGAGCCCAGGTCTGCTTTTCATACAACGTCACAGATTTTAAAGTGGTAAAATAATAAAGGTCCACGGTCAGCCAGCTCTGAATTCCAGTTGGGCGGGGAACTGAAAACAGCAGAGAGCAGGGAACGAGATGGCTATGGGGAACATGGAGTAAATATTAATTTTTAATTAAAGCCCTCCAGAGCACAGTCTGGAGATGGATGTCCAGCAGCAGCAGCGGAGGAGGGTGCTGATGGTGAGGTGACCCCTCAGGACAGGGCGTGTGAAGAGTTCTGCAGGCCGTGGCTTTGTTTCCCTCTTCTCTGAATGATTTAATATGCAACAAGCAGGGCAGGAAGGCAGCAGCTCCATGAGTGCCGTGGGTTTTGTATGAGCCTTGCTAATTATAGCAGTTTTCCCCCAGGTCCGTGGCCATGGCTGCGTTGCCCCTTGCTCTGGCTGGCTCCTGTTTTTCTGGTTCGTTCTGTCCAAGCTATTTTGGCTGCAGAAGGTCAATGCAAGCACTCTCAGGGCCAGTGGAAATGCATTTGGGGGACAAAGGGAGATGGAGTATATGCCCGAGGACAAAATAGAAGAAACTGTGCAGAGTGAATTAGTTTCCTTTTCCTTGTCCTCCTGTTAGTGGAAGGATTGCTCTTGGAAATGTCTCATTTTCTTTCATTTCTAAATAATGCTTTCTCTGTTGCTGGTGGGGTTTTTGTTTATGCTGGTTGCAGATCTGCATTTTTAGCTTCCTTTTTTTTTTCCTTCACCAACAATATTAACCACTAAAATGAAAAAAAAAAATATTTAGCCATCCTGAAAGAGAATATTTGAATTTCTGAAAAGAGACAACTCCTCCCCAGGTTTGTCTGGGTTATTTTGCCTTGAGTTTGGATTTTACTACTCCAGACCTGGATACCTGGAGTTGACATTTATTTATCTTCACAAAGGAGAAACCTCCTTCTATACAAAATATTATCAGTTGCATCTTGGTGTCAGTGCAGCAAGCAGGTAGTGCTGGTAGAACTTGCCAAGGGCAGGTAGACACTGGAGCCTCTTTTGAGTAAATTCTCAGATGAAAAGACCAATCTATTTGGAGGACAGACTTCAGTTAGGTTACAAGATACATGAATGACACCCATTCACTTTTTTGGGGGGAACTCATCTGAATTGACTAACTTCAGAATGAGGTCTTTGAGTCCAACCGGGAGGCTTCTTAAAAGAGGCAGTGATGGAACCTCATTTCCATACCTGGCTCTCTCTCTGTTTGTGAGGTTGCATGTCTACCTGCAAATGGAAGAGTTTTATGCAAAAAAATGTTGAAGCAAATCAATCAAATTAATGGCTTATGTATTGCAAAAGAGAAGAAATTCAGAGGAAGTTTGTGTGGGTGGCTTAAATACCTTTTTAGTTCAAATGAACTGACTGTGAAATAGATAAATATATGCATTCCTGTGTCGTAACAAAATGCAGTCAGGGGAGACAAAGCATGGGAGAGGTCTGTAAATTGGTGATTAATGTTACATTTTTCTTCCTCTGGGCTTGAACTGAGAGTTGGTGGCCAGATGCCTCCACCCATTCATTCCTCTCATTGCCAGTCTGATGTTCGGTTCCATCCACTCTTCTACATCTTGAGTTCATATTGTTGTTTTCTCTCCCTTCCTTTTTCTTTCTCTAATGGTTCCTTCTCTTGGCAGCACATTTCTCTTTAAGCTGGAGGTCCTCAGTTTTTTAACTCCTTTCTGAATTGTGCAGACAAGTTTGCTTTCTTATCTGGTCTTCTCTGCAACCCAGTCTTATCTACTTGTGGAGATTTGTGGCTTCATATTTTTCCCCCAAACACCTGAAGATTTGTAACTGCTAAAAAGGAAAAAGAATAGAAATGATCACCCTTGCATCCTCCACACTAAGGTACAGGAATTCGTGTTCCAGAGCATGCATTAGTATAATCTCATGGAACATGTTGTCTCTCTCACTTTGGGCCAAAGAAAACACAAGAACATTCCCGTTGTTTTTCATCTCATTTCTCAATTACTACTAAAGCAGCACACCCTTATGCGTAAGTCTACCATGAGTCCATGCACAGGTCAGGATGTGAATAGCACTAGTAAAAGAAAGCTTGTGTCATTCAACTGTGTGCTTGCAGCCTTACCTGTGAACAGAGTAGAGAAAACAACAGTGTAACACAGGCAAGCTGGGAAATGGGGTTAGATGTGGGGTAGAGAAATGTGAGATACAATGGTGCTCCCTGGCAAGGCAGTAGAGCAGCGAAGAATATTTTTTAATATTGCTGCAGCATAACTCAAATAGCTTTATCTTTTAATGTTTAGATGTCTGTCAGGAAGAGTAAACACAAAGGCTGTTTGGAGTATTCTCACTGAATACTGGAATCACTTGGTGAATTGGGAAATTATCAGTCTGATAGCATTTTTTCAGTAGTTCAGCAGACAAACAGTGGATTTGATACATATTTAAAAATGAACCAAGTGAGCATTATGAATTCCTGTCAGTCAAATAATGTTGAAATAATTTGACAGTCCCAGAACAGCAAAGGTTCTCTTTGTTGACAAGAGGGGAGGTTTTAGGCTTGAAGTTGTGTGGGGATAAATCTCTGACACAGCAGTTGTCTTCACAGGAGTCACAGCAGCAGGGCAGTGCTCAGACATCCAGCCTTACATCTTCAGTTCCGAGATGAAGCTGGAAAAACCAGTGACAGTGAATGTAGGTTTCCCAATACCATGAAAACTAACAGAGTCTTTTCTTCCAGGTTTATGGACAAACAGTTGTCTTACCTCATCTTAGCCAGGGTTTTGTCTCATGTGGGCTTTAAAAATTCTTAAAAGATCAAAACAACACCCATCCATATATTCAGCAAAGACAGCTGAAATGCAGCACTGAGTGGGGATGGAGCACACTGCAGCTGCTGCCACCCCACAGCCTGTGCCCTGCTGGAGTGCTGCTGCTGGCACCACTCGCGCTGGAGGTAGGAGCCAGATTTCTGCATCCAAATGAACTGTCCCCACATCAATCCACATTGTAGGCTGAGCTTCTTGTTTTGCATGTCTGTTTCTAAAAATATATGTTGTTTGTCAGGATGTTGTAAGACAGCTCAGAAAGGCTGGACCTCCTAAAGACAGTGCATGGAAATAGGGATGGCAGCAGAGCAAGCCTGAGCTAGCTCTTAGCAAGGTCTTGCTCCCATTCCCAGACATCTCAGTTTACTTTACTGCTGTTGACTGCACTTCAGGAAACCTTCATTGCTTCTGGCCACCTCCATTCCTGAGCCAGCTGCGGGACATCTTGCTTGAAACACAGAATCATAGAATGGTTTGAGTTGGAAGGGACCTCAAAGACCATCTTGTTCCAACTCCTTGCCATGGGCAGGGACAGCTTCCACTAGATCAGGTTGCTCCAAGCCCCATCCTGCCTGGCCTTGAACACTTCCATGTGCCACTTTCTCACTTCCACTGTGCTGACACTGTCCCATCGTCTCTTCTTCCTCCTTCCCAGCATTTCCTCCCTGCAGTGGCCACAGCCAACCTCTGCTTTTAATTCTTGATGTGGATGCCACACTCACAGGAAGATAGAGGTTGCGTGTGAACTGCATACTGCTTCACAACATATTTATATTAATTATATATGATTATATACATAGTATGTAATCACACATTATATGTGATTATATATTATTTATTTTTACAGATATACAATATAATCATATAGTAAATAGACAAAATTTCTGAAGTGTTATTCAGTTCATGTGCTGAAAAACTGTTTATTAACTAAATAAAATTACATATAGTATTTCTAAATTATGTGATCTTCTGTAATTAATACATAATGTATAATTAGATGTAGTAATATACATTAATTGCACAAGTTAAAGAATTGGCTGTAGTACAGAATAAGGACTGTGGTTCTCTTAAGACCCAGTTTTCATAAAATGCCTGTGTTGAGTACGCATATAGGATGGAATCAGAGCTATACACCCAGTTTTCCCTCTATATTTTCAAAAGCCCTTTGTGGAAACCATGTGCACATGTTCTAAACTTGGGTCCAGAAACCCAACATCTGCAGAATTTCAGGTATCAAAATCTCTTCAGAGCCAACAGCATAACAATCTGCAGCACAGCATCTGCCTCGACGTGAAACGAGGCTGCTCTGTAAACACAGGGGTTTTCCTTCTCTTTTGGCTGGAGTGTTTTTTACCTGCTCTGGGATATTGGCAAAGCAGCTGAAGAGATTGCAGGACACTCCCAGGGCTGCTTATATGTTGTTTGTATTTTGCACCCTCTCTCACCTCACCCCAATTTGACAGAATGCAAATCAGTAGCCAAATCCTTCTGTGAAACACGGAAACCCGGGCTGAAATCTGCTGCTGTGATTTTTTTAAAGCTTCAGGGGGGAGGAGTCAAAGGATCGGTGGAATTCCCGGGAGAGGGAGGAATCAGCTGTATTAGAAATTTCTTTCCTTTACATGGGGTGGAGAAATAGAAACAGGTGAGAGGAGGGGCTGGGAATTTTCATAAATCCACTTCTGCTGGCGCTAAGCAGCTTCCCTCAAGTGTAGAATATCAGGACAGGATGAAGGCAGCGCTAAGCACTGGCACTCCCACCCTGAGAGCCACCATAGCGCTTCACTTGGTGTAAGAATTGTCAGCTCAGCATTCAGGGGGTTTTCGGAAAGAATCAAACAGCTGACTAAAAGTGACAAGGAAAAAGGAACCTAGAGAGGACCTTGGAACAGCCCCGAAGCCCGTTTGAACCACGGTGTTGCGACAGGCTGACAGACTGCATCCTGCGTGTGTGCATGCTTGCATGAGAATTTACTAATCCATACAACGTTAATTACCCAGTTATGTCCTGAAGCAAGGCTGGGAATGAATTTCAGGAAAAGAGATGTTTGTTTTGCGCGGGCGCCCACATCCCATATACTTTCAGTCCCGCGGAAATTGCCCCGCATCTCCACCCTGCGAGCGCCCTGCAGCTGTAGGCAGCGAGCTGGGAGAAGCCACGGAGCTCACGGAAACCCCCGTGCCCCTATTCCTCAGCGTCCCCCAACATGGAAAGCCTGACCAGCAACAAGCCCGGGGTCTATCCCCTGCTCCTGCCTCAGCTGAAGCCGTACAGCTGTTGCCTGAGCAGAGAAAGGGATTGGGTTTCACAGGCTGTGTAATCTGCGACAGTGCTCTTTGGCTTGGGGATAGCAACGAGCCTCACCCAGGCTTAGCCATCCCCTTTCTGCCCGTGAGGAACGCCCCGGTCGACATAGAAGGAAAATTGTTTGCTGAATTTCTGCACAGCCCTCCTTCCAATTGCTGGAGAGAGAGAGGGGGAGTGAGAAAGAGAGAGAGTTTGAGGCAGGCTCTGCACTGGTGTTCTGGGCTATTTCAACTTCAGGGCAACTTTAGAGAACTTCAGTTATTTTTGGTAAGTTTTTTTCTTAAAACCCAAACGTCTCTCTCTCTTTCTTTCTTTCTTTGAAATCTCTGATGCAGATTGCAAAAGTTTACAGTAGATGATGGGCTTTAAAAAATGCAGAGAGGTGTGGGCGTGAGCATTTTGCGTCCTTTGGTACAGAAACTGGGCTTTCCAATTTTAAGAACATAATGTTCCCAGCTGCTGTACTTGATAAGCGAAACCTGAAGATGTTGTGTGTAAATGATACTGCTGGGGGAGAGTATGCCCAGGGCTTCAACCAAGGTGCATCCCACCTGGTGTAAAGCTCTGCCTCTTTCTTGAATATGGGAAGAGGTGAGATCCGGGATGAACAAATGTGTTCACCCTGATAAAAAGTTTCTGATCCACGTTTTTACGCAGGGGGTTTCAACCCTCTAAGCCTCCCAAAGCTTTCAGAGGGATGTTGGTTCTTAGTGTATACACACCCCTCCATTCAGTAATCTCTATTACAGATCACGCATGTTGTTTTTCTTACTTCCTCTGTCTGTATACTTAACCCATCGGGACGATCTCAAAGATAGTGAAACTCTTTTGTAGTGCAAAGAGCCAGTTCCAATTGTTGCAATGAATTGCAGGGTGCAAAGAGCAAGTTTCTTACAGTGAGGCTGGTTTCTGATGAATATGACTTTTCTGTTATTTGTTCTTCCCCTAGATATGTCTGGATTTTTATAGTATCTCTGCTCCTATAAGAGGAATACTATTTTTGTGGATATTATATCTAAATAGATACCATTCGAAACATATATATATATATCTCATATAATATACTGACTTGGCACTAGGATCTCTGAATGTTCATGGAATTTGAGACTAAGGTTAACCTTGAAGCATTTAAAAAGCAGATCCATAACCTTGTCAGTAGAAGTTGGATCCTGGAAGTGCTCACTGCAAGGCTGCTGAGACTAGTTCATAAAGTGCTGGGAAATATGCAGGGTAAAATTATTCTGTCCACCTGCCTAGGTTCTGTGCCCCATCCATGTATCCTGCTATCTTTCTGAAGATGTGAATACAGATGGACAGAAGTAGAATTTATAACTGTAACCACCTGTAGAGAAAATGAAAAGTCTGTTTTCTCAAAGCCTCAATAGAAAAGAGAGAAAACATTACTCATGTGAGAGAAAAGACCAAAACTCATTGTTAAAACAAAAATAACCATTATTCTTTATAATTTATGACACAAGAAACACAGAAGGTTGGAAGGTAACTTGTAAGAGATACAGTACTTAGCTTATGATCACCTGTTGCACGCATGAGGGAAAAGGTCTAAGTATTGCCTCACTCTTTCTTTTACTATAACAAAGAAAAACTACACAAAATTTTGCAGATCCAAGCAAATTAGAACTAAAGCAGCTAACAAGAGCCAATTTACTTCCAAAATCTATCCTAACGCAGGTTAAAAATCCAGCTTAAAAAAGTTTCAGCTGTTTAACAGCATGAGAAAACCTGTAACATCTCAGGATTTATTGGGTTTTATTAGCTATGTTTAAAAATGATAAGTGTGACTGGAACCCTTAATTGCAGAAAGTCTATAACAATGGAGTTAACAATAACTCTTCAGCAATAAACTGAAAACTATAAATCTGCGCCAGGCGCTCCGCAGTGCTGACATGCTCCATGATGGCTGTCGCTTTTCTGTGCAAGCATGTAGATTTGTTAGCTAAAACTGCATTTTACTATCTTTGGTGTGGCACTCTCGTAAAGTAAACTCTACTATTAGATTATGAGGCTTGTGTAAATCTCTGACTGAAGTCAGTTTGACTCTAGTCAGTGCTCATAAGCAATCCATCGGGGATGGCTGCCTTCCAACCTCCTCTGCAGCGGGTGTTAATGTCTTTTCAGTCGGACGGGGCAGCGGTAACTTCTGGCAGTGGCTCGCCAGGGGTTTGGAGATGGCACGTATTCCCTGCTTTTAATTGTCTTGGACGCTCAATCTGTATTCACAAAACTATGAGGTCAACGTGCCTCTATTCGCTTTTGGCTGTACTTGAAGCTCATCACTGAAACAAAATCCAACAGTCTGTAATGCATGGTTATGGGAAGAGCTGCAATCTGAGTTAACCTCCCGCTGACTTCAGGGGGTTCAGTGCCCCCTGCTTGGACACACCTTTCTGCAGGAAGCCACACCATGAACCTCACAGGCACTTCACTTAATGTTGTCACTGTGAATGGAGGGAGCATCAGGGTCTTACTGGGATGTCATGCCTTACACGAAGCCACAGGAATGTATATTCCCTTGGTTTGAACCTCCAGATATACACAGAGCTTTGGGTTGTCTTTTTTCCTCAAGTTTTCTACTTGGGCAAAGAAGTCAGTTCATCCTATGCAAATGTAGAACACTGAGTGATTAGAGTAAGATTTTTTACAGGATTCCTCACATTCAGAGACCTAAATAATGAGAATATAGGGCAGTGTATTGGAAAGGTATGAACGCTTAGAATCTAAGTAAATGTTTGAGTAAATAGATTCAATCGATTTTTTTACATCTATTTTTGCATACCATAATGTTGCTTACATTAGGGAACAGCAAAATATGCCCTGAAAAAACCCAGGGTTTTCACCTTTGGAGAAGCACCTCACTGTGTTACTGGGCTCTGTATTGCAGGTTCAATCTGAACCAGTAAGGCTGTGAAAGGCCTCGCCAGTAACCTTGTTTGGAGCGAGGAGGGGACCTGGCTCTCTGCATCAGCACAGGCAGACCCAGCAAGGGCGAGCGCTTGCTCTCAGGCAGTTTGCCACGTCCCTGACCCCCAGTGCACCAACAAACTGCTTTCCTGACAACACCAGCTAACAACTGCTGCCTTGTTGCTTCCCTGAGGTGTAACTTCCAGTGTGCCCAGCAGGCTTTTCCCTCCACAGCCAAGTGGTGGAGCAGCGCTGAGCAAGGTAGGGGGTTCAGTTCCCAATGGAGCCAAGAGTAAACCTGACCAAAAGTAGTTTGCCATCTCTCCACATGCTACAGAAATCAAGGCAACATCCTTGTGGCAAGAAAGGTCCTTTGCATAACCCGCAGCTGTGCCTAGCCCCAGTGTAGGAGGGTTATGCCTGCTCCAACGAAAATTTGCTAAATCAACGTGTTTGCTCATCTCACTCCGGATTTCAGAGTCAAGGCTGGAATTCATTATTTCATATTGGAAAACAAAACCTCAGGCTAGGAGAGGACCTTTCACATACTAAATACTTCCTACCAACATGTTTACTTCCTGAAAGGAGACTACAGTTAGCCAAATATCTGAAAGTAACTGCTTAATTATTGCAGAGAATGGGTCTGCAGTTTTCTGTCAAAGACGGGGATGACCAAATGTGTAGTCCAGAGTGACTGAAACAAGTCAAAATATGCTGAAGTTACTATGGCATGTAAGTAATAAATAGGCCAAGATAACTGGTAGAGGACCTATCAGTCAGGGACAGCAGCTCTGCAAGGGAGTGAGTCCCAGGCCACGGTAACAGCCCAAATCCCAGCAAAATTCCATGGAGCAGGAATGCAAGTGCCTGAAGAAGAGCAGGCACCAAGTCCACTTCATCTGCCTAATAAAGATAGCAGTGTCTTCAGGGGGCAGAATTATCTGTTTTTCAGAAACACAAACAAGGAGATAAGGTTTATATGATTTCCAAGCTTGCTGATAAATTCTCGAGACTCCAAAGCTGCAGGAACTGCTCTTCACTGCTGGGCAAATGTTGTTTCTTCTCTGTAGTTAAGAGAGCAAGCACCACTTGATTTTGATAGCAGTGGTTTGTGCCTGACTTTCACAGAATCAGGGGAGCAGCTCTTACCCATGCAGCCCTCTGATTTTAAATACCTTTTACCTGCCCGCTGACCTCCCAGTTCTCTCCCTTTGAACTGTGGTGTGTTTGCAGCTTCAGCCAGCCAGCACTGAAAAACAACATTTTCAAGCTGCACATACTTCTTCCCATTTCCACAGGTCCTATCTAAATAGTCTGATAAACTGTCATAGGTATAAAATATTCCACCTTCAGGGCATCCTGAAAGCTCACACATTTTATTAGTCCAGGCATTCTCACTTTTCCTAGGATTCCCATACTCCATACCAGCCCTAGGAATCAAATGTCATTCAGGTTTCCACAGGTCCTCTCTTCACTTACTTGCTGTGTGGTTTGCTCCAGGTCCTGGACCTCTGACTGTCAGCCAGACACAATGCTCTACTTTTCCCTCAAATAAACACATGCAGGAACTTTTCTTTCGCTTGCCTCACATCACTCACTTTTTAATCCAAAGAATTGGCCTTAGCACAATTACTCAGAGGAGCAAATTCCAAAATGTGAATTTTAGCCTAAGAAGAAGAAACTCAAAGGACATGCATGCAGGAGCAAAAATTATTAGAGTTTGGTAGCAAATGGAATAGTAACTTTTCCATGCAGCAGGAATGGCTTTAACTGATGCTTGCATTGTATTCTGAAGGGCAAAAATGGCTTAGTGGGACTAGGCATCAATATCTTTAAAATTAGCTAGAGATCAGCTTTTGATAACCCCAAAGAAGTTAGCAGCTCTCCCTCACATCAGATAAACATCCAAAAGATTGGGTTGGTTTGGGGTTTTTTTGGTGTGGTTTTTTTTTTTTTTTTTGCTTGAAGAGTGAGCATGGCGGTATTAGGTCAAAGGTTGGACTTGATGATCTGGGAGGTCTTTTCCAAATTTAATTGTTCTGTGATTCTGTGTGTGTGAGTTTATTGGAAGGTCTGTAAGATGAAGATCTGTGAAACTATCACGAGAAAGTTGGTGGTTTCAGTTGCTGATGTTTCCTGATATGAGCTGAGCTTCCTCTATGCCTGCTTCTAAAATCAGCTGAAAGCAAATAATTTACAAGAACACAAAAATGTCATTAAACATTCCCCAAATACTTTCATATATGTTGGAGCTGATCTGATTTATGCTTCAGTGAAAGGTTGCATTGATTTTCATATGAACTGTGTCCTCACACTCCTTAAGGCTGACTTTTTTCACATAATGGGCTTGATTATGAGAAAAAAATTGTTTGCAGAATGAATAGCTCAGCCAACTCAGTGCCTAAAGAGAGAGTAAGAGCCCATTTTGGAGGCAAACTGGGCATTTTCACATGAAAATTACTACATGCAACACTTGGGTCCATGGTGATGCCTGCTACTCAGGCTTCCCATGAGCAGTGATGGGTAATACGTTCTTAGGTTCTGCTATCAGTCTCCTTTTTGGGGGCATGTCTCAAACTAGAAAATGATTGACCGTGTAAGTGGTGTAGAACAGACTCAGAAAGTTATTTTACACACAGGTACTTATGAGGGGACATTCCAGTGATCAACAGAGCTGGATGGAGGCAGGACCCCCACAGATCTGCTACAAAAGGAATAAATTTAGTAATGGCACTGTGATCTTACATCTGTATTTGTATTATATGTTCACAGTGGATTTAACCGCTACTTCAGTCAGTCTAAAAGCAATCTGTGAATGAAAGGGTTTGGAAAGAGATAGCAGGAGAAATAATGTTTTTCTTCTTTAAATTATCCTTCCTCAGAGATTAAAAAGAAGCTTTTGGATGACTGTACTAGGTTATGCCAGGAAAGCTCATCACAGAGATCAGTGCGTTAACTACATAATTACAATGTATACATTGCATGCTTCACCAACCACATATATAAACCTTATTCAGTCTAAATAAACCTTAAAGCCCAGAGAATAAGCCTAGCACTTTCAGATAAGCTCAAGGATGAATGTAATCTCTCCTAAATATACCAGCTTTTTTCTTAGAAAGAAAACAGTATGCTCAGTGCATGTGACAACAAATCATCCCTGGGTCTCATGGTGAGGAGATCAGAGCAGCCATCAGGAGTCCCTGAGAAGCCCAAGCAAACTGTCCACAGCGACGTTTTCCTGGGAGCTCTGCCCAGAGCTTCCCCCTCCTTCTCTCCCTTTCTCTCTTTGTCTGCTTTTCTACCGTGGATAAACAGCCCCAGTCCTGCAGAACCCCTCACATCCCAACTACGTGGCCAGCCCTAGGCCATGGGAGCCCTCCCAGAGACCTGGACTATCATTCCCCTCCTGCTGCTGCTGAGCACAGCAGGACTGGGAGCGTGGAGGGTGTGTGGGTGCCTGAGGTATCCCTGTTCAGAAGTCAGGCTGCTCAGAGGGTATTGGAAAATACAGCATCCCAGACTGGCAGGATCTCAGCAGCAGTAGGTGGGGGGATCTGGTAGCAAAAAATGTTGTTTGGAGGGCAGCAGTGTTTTGTCATTCTGCAGACAGCATGAACAGGTACATGTGTCAGCACCATTTACTGTACATTAGCAAGAAGATGTCCCAGTCAACCTACAGACTCCAGAGCACCTTGTCACACAAATTCAGAAATGACTCTCTCTCGATTAGAAAAATGCTGCGGTCCCTCTGTCAGCACAGAGCCGTGGCTCTTCCAGGAGAACAGTGCCTGGTGCAGCGGCAGGGAAGGCTGTGGCAGGCAGATGGCAGAGCAGATGGGTGATGCTTCTGCAGGTTGGGTGTTTGCAGGCAGGCAGATGCTGCCCAGCGCGATGCTGGCAGGGGCATTCGGGGCACTCAGCACTGCAGGTGGTCTGGAGCCAAGAGGGTGAAGTACCTGAGTCTGACTGGACATGGATCATACTTGATGGCATGGCTTGGGTAGGAAAACCTGTGAAAAAAACCCTGATTTCTTATTTTCAGTTTTTAGAGCTTTTTTTCCCGAAGAAAAGTTTGAATTCATACGGCACCCATGAAGGAAGATTGCGGCAGGCCCACCTTGAAGTCCTTTGCAGCTGGTATCTCTGGGATCAGCTTGCTTGGCAGAGGCAGTGTTGAGGGAAGATACCTTGGCAAAAAGACAGGTATGGGAGCTGGGGAGCCCACTGCACACCCCACTACCACAGCCTGCTCCCTCAGTAAGACTGCCTAAAGGTGCCTGCAAACCCTCGGGATGCAGTTGATGGAGTCAAAGACAACCCCAGAGCAGGGATGGAAGCAAATGGCATGGAAAGAAAACCAGTGATTTTGGATTATTTTTCAAGGGCACTGAGAGAGCAGCCATCAGGGCCGCACAGAGACACATCCAGCCACAGACCAGTCAAAACCAGTGTGGATGAGACAACCTCATGCAGCAAAACTCCCTCCTTGCCCCTGTGGGCAACCACAGCATCTTCCAGCCCAGGGGAAACACCTTGTAGGAGTTGTATCAGATGCTGGTGCCACAGAACTGTGTTGCACATCAGCAACAAGATGCACCACAATGTATTTGGGGTATTCCTGCTGACCACTGCCCCCCCCGTTCTCAGCTGCACTTCATTAATTTATTTGCCCTCCTGTGTGTCTGGGGCTTATTGCTGGTTCATGTTCAGTCCCTGCCTGACCTGAAAGATGGGGATTGGAGTCAGCAGATCTCCACCCTGGCATTTGATAGGGAAGCATCACTTTTGCCATGATCCCCCAAGTTGTGACATGCACTGAAAACTGGTCCTCTGCCAGCAGTCCTCTGTGCAGGGAGCTGCAGCTAAGCTCAGGTCCTGCATGAACACCTCTCCACTATCACACTGTTATTTCATGCCCTGGGCTGACAAAAGTCAGGCCCCCGGACAGCACACACAGATACAGCCAATGGGTCCAGGGCTTTCATTTGCCCCAGAGCAAAGGGACAAGACCTATAAAAAAACATTATGAATGTCTCCCCTCCCCACAAATCCTCCTCTTTCAAACGCCCAGTAAGGGATGTAGAGGGAGGGAAAACCATCATCCTCTATTCCAGAACAGGAGCTGGCTGTCATACCAGCACAAACAGACCAAGCCAACTCCTCCACTAACTCTGTTCTTGTGAGGAGACAGAGATGGACTGCGATAAGGTTTTGGCTCTCGGACACACTTGGAACCATGGGGAAGGCCTGTGCATTCAGGGGAAGGGAGCTGGGACTTGCTAAATAGGCACTGACAGATTGCAGCAAGGAGCAATGTCCTTGACCTGGCTGCAGTGGCTCTGAGGAGCAGGAGTGAGAGCTTCCTGCTTCACAGAAACTTTGCCGACGGCAGTGTCTCTGGCATGAACACAGGCTCAAATCTGTAAAACTTACTATTTTTGCACAAAAATGGCACAACCCAGCCACGTTTGTCAACACCTATTCTTGTCATTTATTGCTGCTGCAGTCTGAGGGCAGGTTAAAGTCCCCACCGTGTTAAGTGATACAGTCTCCTGCCCAGGTACACCTCGGAGGATTTAGAAGCTTTGTGTCAAGCAAGTTGAGCAAAATGGAGGTGACAGTAATGAGGAAATAGCAGAAACAGTTCTACAGAGAGAGAAGGAAGGCTTTTCTGGGCTGCATTTTTGTCTGTTTCATTGTCTAGAAGATCTCAGAAAATCTCAATCATAATAAAGCCCTGTTGGCTGGAGCAAAGCTGTGGATGCAGTTATCCAGCATGTGTGACCATGCAGAGTGCTCATGGTGGAGGCACATAATACCAGAGCATCTAAGAAGAGCTCTGTGACTTTGCTGTGTACAGGATCTCCAGCTGCTGTTCTGCAGAAGAGCAGAGGCCTCTGACAGGAGACCTGAATGCAAAATCTGGAGGGCATTTGTTTTCCAGTCAAGAGAAATGAGGTTGTTTAGTGTTTTAGGCAACCTGCAGCTGCTAAAGTTTTTGTTCCCACTGTCATGCCTCTTGAGTATTTGGGTGAGTGGAGGATACAACATGAAATGCTGCATTTCTTTTTAACTTCTGTCCAGCTCCTTCAGTAGGCAGAGCAGCACGTTGGAGAGTTATAGCAACAGCAGCACAATGCCTACAAGCCCAGCTGGATTTGTATGATGACAGGTAGGAAAAATGGAATGGCATTCACCTTGAGGGCGAGAAAACAGGCAAGTAAGTGTTTAACTGCTCAGAGACATGGACTTACCTTGGGCTGACAGCAGTAAGGACATTTTGCTGACAGGACATGACGTATTCCATGGAAATGAGATGTACATTGCTTTTGGAAAATATATGAACAAGGCCTACCACACAGACACCATAGACAGCTTAATGAGAAAATTTTAAATATTTGGACATTCTGTTCATAAAATAAATTGATGGAAAATTAATGTTAATTGGCTATCAGTCTTTTGCCAGACCTGAGTGGGTTCAATTAAAGAAACATCCTGACAGACTTTCGTACCTTTCAACAAAATAAAAAGGTGTAGAGGCTTGTTTTAAATTTATACTTACAAAAAGCATGTTGTAGCTTTTTTTTTTTTTTTTTTTTTTAATAGTAGTAAATCAGTTTATTCACTGCTTGGTTAAGTTGCTGTCATGGTTTAACCCTAGATGTCAGCTCAGCCCCACAGAGCTATTTACTCACTCCCTCCCTCAGTGGCATGGAGAGAGAATAGGAAGAGTAAAAGTCAGAAAACACATGGGCTGAGACAAGAACAGTTTAATAGGTAAAACAAAATACACACACACACAAGCAAAGCAAAACAACGAATTAATTCACTGCTTGCCATTGGCAGGCAAGTATTCAGCCATCCCCAGGAAATCAGGACTCCATCAGAGGCACTGGGGAAGATAAACGTCATGACTCTGAATGTGTCCTGCCTGTTGTTCTTCTTTCCCCAGCTTTATATGCTGAGCAGATGCCATATGCTCTGGAATATCCTTTGGGTCAGTTGTGGTCAGCTGTCCCAGCTGTGTCCCCTCCCAGCTCCTTGTGCACCCCCAGTCTGCTCAACGGTGGGGTGCTGTGAGGAGCAGAAAAAGCCTTGACTCTGTGGAAGGAAGCACTGCTCAGCAATAACAAAAACATCCCTGAATTATCAACAGTGTTTCCAGCACAAATCCAAAACACAGCCCCATACCAGCTACTATGAAAAAAAGTTAACTCAATCCCAGCCAAAACCAGCACAGTTACAAAAATTGCATTTTTGTAATTAGTGGCTCTTTGCAAAGTCATGAAATATATATATGTATACACAATGCATATCTATATAAAAGTAGTATGTGCTCAAATGAGTTTTGCACTGATAGGCTACTTGGCAAAGAAATCACTTCTAGTTGTCCATTAGGGCTGGATTCAATAGAAATGTTGGCTGACTTTACTGCAAGCCTTGGAAACCATCGGAGTATTCAAGGCTTAGGCAGTCAGATGCCTGCTTTAATTTCTATTGACAAAGGAAAAGGAGGGATGAGTAAATGTGAGACATTTCCTTCCAGCATTGAGCTAAGAGAGGCAGCATGGTGCAGCGAGGAGGTGGAATCCAGGACATCTGGGTTGTATTTATTGCTGGCTCTGCTGCCAACTTGCTTTGTGACTTTGAGCAAGTAATTTTTTTTCACTTTGCTATCTTATTTTCTGCAAGGTAGGGAGAGCTCACCTGGTTTCACATGGTGCTTTGGGCAGGTGGACTTCACCTTGGTGATCATGACCAAGATGCTGCAATTGCCAAGCTGGCAGATTCATACGTGCTAGGCAGTGCTGTCTGTGTGATAGAGGGTGACAGGGGTAGTTGTGCCTTTTGAAAGCCCAAAGAGAAAGATGCTCATGAAGTAGCACCCTGCCTGCATAAACATGTGTCCATAAGGACCAGTAACCAGTCAGAAAGTACCCATCAGAAAGTAATTTGGAGCTGAAGTTGGGTTGGCAACCTCTACCTATGTTCTCCTATTTCATTTTCTACAGCACTCCCAGGAAAGAGCTATTGCTTTGGGGCTAAATCACAGAGAATGGGATAGCTATTTTGAAATGGTCTCTGTATGTGTGCTTCCAAAGCTGTTTCCAGGTTATCAGTGTGGAGGAAAGAAGCCTGGCAGCTTCCTTTTTTTCTTTTTTGTAAGATGCATTTTCTGCCAAATGTGAAGAACTGATAAGTCATGTGGAAGCAAAGAGAAAGTCATATATGGCCCTCTGCATGTCACCAGCTCTGTAGCCCAGCAGTGATACTTAGGCTATAGCTGGAAAATTTCAGCTTCTCTCTTATTTGCCTTTGTTTCTCACTTTATACAACACTGGTGTCTTAGTGCCACTTGCTGTATCCATCAATGGAACTCATGGCTAATCTAAAAAAGACTTGCATTTTTTTCTCAAAATATTTACTCTTACAAGGATGCAGGTGTGATTGCTGTGAGCAGTGATGTGTGCTCTGCTGGATTTTGCAAGATGAAATCAAAGCTGAGCTCAACCCATACCACAGTCTGAATTACAAGATTAATGCAATGTAACATGCCTTGTATCAGTTTCAATGAGGCCAATGGATGTTTTGCTTGAGTAGGCACAGAATGAAATCTCAATACTTCAGGATTTCATCCTGTGGCATGACCAGCAGGTACCATGTAAGCCCTACTGACTTCTGTAAGCTTCCATTTATGGCTGTGTCCTGATGATCCTACTGATGGGTCAAGATGTCTTTCATGAAACCTCTTGGAAAAACCTGGAACACGAGAGCTTGGGCAGACCTATCTCTCCATGAAGTTGCACATGAACTCAAGACTCTGTTAAGCATCATATAGAAAATGGAAGAACTTGCCAGGAATTGTGATAATCATGTGCCTTTATGCACTGTACAAATCTGAGAATAAAGATGCAATATGTAGTCCGGAGGCAGAGTGATTAATATCAATAGAAGACATTGATGGAGACTGATCTGATTTACACAACCTACTGTAATATTCCCTTTCTTTTTTTTAATCTATGAAAGAAAAAGGTTTTTAAGAATAACAGGGTAACAAGAGTATAAATTTTGCCTGACATAATGTAGCTTTGTTGTAAACTGTCCTAGTTTAGGTGTCACTTCAACTGCATTGATTTTCTCTCCTCTGCAGGGTATATAATGTATTCTTCTTCTCACAGTAACATATTTGGCAATTTGGCAATTGAACTGGGGTGCAAGACACCTGGGTTCAACCTCTGACTGGGTGGGTAATGCAGTCACATCACCTCTCTGTCTCTGCCTCCCCCTCTGTCCAGCGCCCTCCCCTTTGGCTCTGTTAGTTTAACAGAAAGCCCTTTGGGGCCAGCATTGTTCTCCATTGTGTATTTGTACAGCATAATGAGGTGTCAGTCTTGGGACAGGCTCTTGGAAACTATTAAAGCATAAATGGTAAAAGAAATTAATTAAGTGAATACCCATGTCCTAGGTGTCAAGGCACAGTGTAAAAATTATCTCCAGTAAAGTGGTCTGAGGGCTTTAAAATGTGATACAAAGTTTCTCCAGATTTGAGAGGCTTAAATCCATCTCTTAACATACAGCCAGGACTTCCTACAATGTTCTCTAGTCCTGCACAGACAACTTTGTGATGTGAAGTGAAAGCTCGATTTGAATTGCTGTGGGTTAAAGGCGGTTATTCCCACAGTTCCCATTTCCTAATGTTTTCCATTTTATGATGTTCTTCTCTTTTAATGTTCATAGTAGCTCATGCCAAAAAAGGTGTTTCCTATCATGTTCTCCTCACATTGTGTGTTGTGGTTTAGGGATTTTTTTTTTTATTTTCAATCCCCAGAGAGCTAAGGTTAGTCATAAACATGCTTTTGGCTATCATATTCATGTGTGGTTTGCTATAGCAACAAACAAAAGCATTAGTCAGAAACTGGCATGAAGCTATAAACACATTTTTTTTTGTGATATTACCCAGAGTTAGCTGAATTTATCTGGTACACTGTTGCCACAGAACTGCATTGTATTTATACTATTATCCTTGTGGAATAGGAACCTCGTAGAAAACCCAAATAATACATTATAGAGAAATAAGCAAGTCTGTTAACTGATGTTGTCGTCTGAAGATCACAGCCAAATTCTGCTATTGCACTATTATAAATCCAGCTGAACACCTTCAGAACACACATTTAGGTCAGAGGCTAAAATCTGAATTTTTATCTATGGAATAAGAGGAAAATTATAATAATAAAAAAAAAAATCTTGCTTTTCCTTTTCTGTTTTCACCTCCATAATTCTACTGCAGCAAAATTATTAGAGGTAGGTGTTACCAGATTGCAGTAGATGGTGTAAGTTCATTGCCAGCACACTTGGAACACACTGTCTGCAGCATGGCAGGGAGGGTGAGGATTGGGAAGGACAGTCTCTGGCTGGCTGTGCCTCCACAGCAATGGGAAGGTGCAGCTTGTGCAGAGCTGGTGTCTGTCCAGCCCGTCCGGCCACAGGAGGAGAGGCTTGTGCAGCAAGTACTGGCTTCCCTGGGGAGTTGATTGGGTTTGTAAGGCGTTCAGTGAAATCCCACAGCTACACAGCTACCAGTCCCTGAGCCAGCTAGTTTAAAGGTTGCCCTGAAGGCTCTACAGAAGTGGTGATTTTTGCCTAGGCAGAGTAGGCACATTCCTGCTTTATTCCAACCATTTGTCTTCTCTTCCCTGCACCTTTTCAGGAACATGAGCCCTGCTCTGTTTTGACAGCTGCATTTAATAAAAAACATATGCATGAAAAATGTGTTTTCCAGTATCCCTGAGCTGGCACTGCTCTGCAAGGAGAACTTAAACTTCCCTAGAAATTGTTCAGATACGTTTTCAGATCCCTCTCTTTGAATGTATACATGTGAAGTGTTCATGACCTTCCCTGCTGCAGAGGTGTGCAGAGTAACACAGCTGTAATATCCACACCTGCCCAAGCAATAAGAGTAACAAATTCATTAGAACCTCCTTGTACCAACCAGTCCAGAATTTGTTAACAGGTCCAGTGGTTGCAGCTGCAGAGGATAAACCTGCAGCAACATGTACTTTGCACATGTGTGCTGGAGCCCTCTGAGAATGGGCTTTAGAAGTCCAGCGATCAGGAACAAGACCTAGCATCGGCCAAGCTGTGTTCCAAAAACAAAGAGCTCTTTTCCTGAACTAAACCCATAGCAGAAGAACATGCCCCATGAGACCCTACAGTTTAACCCTCACTCTGTGCTTCACTTAGTTTTGTTGAATCTGGGTCCTACACACTTGAGATGCTGGCCCAGGTGTCTTTTCAAAACCATTTGAGATAATTTTTCTGTGGTAGTTTTCCCTGATGTAGAAGTGTAGAAGGACCTGTTTTTCAGTTAGCAGGACTTCAGGAGGCTTTGAGCAACCTGGTCTAGTGGAAGATGTCCCTGCCCATGGCAGGGGGTTTGGAATGAGATGATCTTTAAGGTCCCTTCTAAACTATTCCATGATTCTATGATTCTGTGACTTACTCTGGGCTAATGTGTGCATTATCTTTACCCTTTTCCTATCTGTGTCCTGTTGCATCAAGCCCTGCACTTGATTTCTCTGAAAAAAAAAGAGTTCTGGGTATGTGTCTTCTAAGATCAGCAGAGTGCTTTTTTTGTACTCTCTTTTGGTCAAATGGGGACAGATCTTCAAAGTGGGATTAAGTAGTGTTCAAAGTATTTGCAATGAAGAAAAAAACAAATTCTGCTCTCAGTGTAGCTGCAGAATTCTGTCAACACTGCCCCCAACACCACTATATAAAGCAAATATTTCGGTCTCTGCTAAAACCTTAATAACATCTCAGTCCATGGAGGACTTTGGGACTGCAGTATTTAAAAATGTCACAGTAAGATGGTGGTGGAGCCTTTTGTTTTAGACGGGATAATTTCATGGTAGCAATCGTTCTCCTTTTCTGGCATTATTGACTGTAAGCTGTGCAAAGTGCAAGGAATGCAAATCCACCTTCCTGAGGAGAGAGCAATGGTCTCTCTGCTGCACACAGAGCTCACAGAGAGCTGAACCACAGCTCACAGAGAGCAGAGTCCTCACTGGGGCCATTGGATCAGGCAGGGTGCAAGAGAACAAAGGTAGTAAAAAACCATTGGTTTAAAAATACTCTTGCCAAAGATGTGTAGAAAACCCTACAGATGGACTGAAGGGCATCTCCAGGTGCCTCCCATTCTTTCCTTTTGCTCAAACTCTTTACAGTTCCACAAATCAAGGTGGTCATTGCTATTCTTCAGAGTTGGGATGAGCCACTGGATTGTCCTCCTGTTGCACAGATTTAAATGATTCTGAAGAAGCCACCTTGCAGCAGATCTCAAAAACTGTAACTGAAGCCCCGGGGTTTTCCTTTTCCTTATACTTTGTATTGGTACAAAGCTGTTTTATTTCAGTGGAGCCCTTGATCTGGCTGAAGAGCAAAATGTAATTTACTCCCCCTTATACATTAGCCTGAATCTGGCACAGCTGTTCATCAAGAAAAACCTTACCATGTGCCATCAAAAAGAATGCATCCTGTTTTAATTGAGTTAGAAAATACTTAACCTGAGTGTGAACAGACCAGTACGATAAAGTTACTCATTTCCATTAGATATCATTATTTTTGTATTACAGAGAGGCTCTGGATGTTTAGAAATGTTATGAATCAGCTTTAGGGTTGATAATCAACTCCAAGAAATAGTCCTCTTAGTGCTTTCAAACAACTCCAGCCATCTCAATTCATTCACCAGTTACTACATGGATGAACTACAGAGTAGTGACATTCTTGCTATTTGAGTCTTTAACCAGAAAGAAATCCAGAACTGTAGTAATGAGTCTTTAAAGAAATGGTTTCTCCCTGTCGTTTATACTAGTGTCTGTGAAACCTAAAACCGAAATCTATTTCCTTAACTAAGCTGTGTTTTTCTCTAATCTATTAGGCAAGCATTTTGGTTTGTTATTTTTGGGTGCTAGGAGGTACAGAAATGGAAAATCAGTACTGAACCATTTAAAAACCACATGCAATGATTCAATTTTATCATTTCAAAACTATAATGCAACAAAAGTTTGTCAGCACCAGTTTTTCCTTCTGCAAATTAATATGCACTTAAAATTCCAATGCTTTTCAGTCTCACATAATTATTTCTAATTTCAAACAATGAAAATTAAGTTAACATATTTAGTTTGTCAAAGAAGACATGAATCAAACGGCACATTTAGAAAATGCTAGGCCAAGGTATACATCTCTTAGGGAAAGGTGTTCAAAAAAGAGGTACAAACCAATGGGCTGAAATCAAGAGAAAACATTTTCGAAAAGAATTTGGTATGTGACCAACTCAATTATTTTGAAATCTGAACTTTTTGTGACTCAAACCCAAGTTTATAGTCCATTTATTCAGATTTGAATTACACTGATGTGGACAGAACTAAGCTAATTTATTTATCTGACTCAATGGATTAGTTTATCTGTAAATGAGATTTTATGCTTTTGTAAACCCACAGTCTGCATCCAGAAATTCTCTCTAATTTTAAAGAGAATCTCCTACCACACAAAAACAAGGAAAAATGAGCTGTGCCAAATGCTATTTTGCTACTTTCACTGTTTATTGACAGAAAAGATTTTTATCTTAACACAGTGAGGGAACTGTTAACTTTATCTTTGATGTAAAATATTTTCCCATAATAATTTTCTGTCACCTTTATCCGGTATCTCTCGTATTGCATATACATTAAGGAATTTAAAAGCTTAAAAGATATTTTCTTCTGTGGTGATTTACATCCAAACAAGCTGACCAGGGAATTTTCTCTTGAACTGAAAACCTGTTTCCAAGGGCAGATATTTATATAAAAGCCCCCATAAAAGGTTGTGGAAAAACGACAAGGTTTTTTTTTTGCATTCCTGTTTTGAGAGGGGCTATGCCCAGCATACCAAAGAGATGGCCAAAGTAACACCACTCCATTAATACTGCTGTATCTGGGCACTTAATTGTGTACTGAATTTTATCGATGGAGTAAGGAGAAATACAAGTCTTCTAGACCACAAGGATCTTAATACCATAAGGATCATGATACGAACTCTTTTTCTATATATATGTATGTATGTATATGTTTATCTCTAAATGCAAAAATTTTTACAGAGCATTGATTCTGGTGAGGATTTTTTTAAGAAAAGGGTTTGAAGAGCATTTTTAGCAGCTTGGGCTAAAAAGTCTGTTTCTAATTTGGAGTAGTAAATGCCATTTACATAAAGCCTGCATCAGTTGCTTTGGGCTTTTTGCAAAATGTTAGCAGATCCTCTATCCTTACTCTTAAGACGTATTCTTAGGGAACAAATGTTCTTTCTACCTAAACCACCAAGAATTAGCATCTTTCTTTAGTGTGTCGGTACTGGGCTACCTTAAGAGACAGCTTGGGGTTACAACCACTACTTCTTAAAAAATACTGACTCTGTGGCCAGAGAAATTGAGTCTCCAGGGCTGCCAGTCAAGCCTACGCAGGCAGAGTGATCATTTTCCATAAATGCATTCATTTGATTCATTTATAAACCTGAGCAGGGCTGTGCTTTGGCAGTGGAACAGGCAATCTGCTCTGGTAGAAGCCTGAATTCTTGGAAGGGTGAATCAGAGTGGGGAAAGAATCTGGCAAAGTTAATTTCTGTGATCTTTATGGGCCTTATCTGCAATAGGCACCCACCTGCCTGGACTTCTAGGTGAGTCATGGTAAGAGCTGAGTTCACAGCTGTCTAACAGGGAGGACAGCAGGAATCAGCTCCTGGCTCTGAATGTTCTGTGCATTCACTTCCCAAGCCCAGTTTGTTGTATAGGTGAAGGGGTTTCTTTCAGAGGGGAGAAAACTGCAAGATGCCTAATCAATATAGTGGATAACCAAATAGCTGCAGAGTAGTTCTCACTAGGGTTTCTGAAGCTAGTAAGCAAGTGAGAGCTCTTCATTTGCAACATGTTCCTGAAACCCTTCTTAAAACCCAGATTATCCAGATGGGCAGTGACACTCAAGGAAATTTTAGTTGGGTATCCATACAACTATTTATAGCATGGTAGAGACTCAATTGCAAGTAAAACCCAACTGCAAGTATATCCCACAAGATAAAACTGTTGAGGGTCCCAGGAGATAAAACTGTTGAGGATCAGAGTAGATTAGACCAGTCTTTATTGCTTTATTTGGCTATGAATTGCTAACTCACTTTCTGTCCAAAAGGGTGGTAAGCAATTTTGGTTCAGTCCAGGAGTTTGGCCACACATAGCAACAACTGCTAAAAATTGATTCCCTTCTCTTACCAACTTATTGAGAACAGTGGCCCTGCAATCCTGGAAAAATCATAACTGATAATTATCAGAGAGGATCCTAATTCACTATCACAATAATTATGCAAGAAAGCACTGTAGGAATTCATGCAGGAAGTAAAACACAGACTGGATGCCCATTCTGTCACGTAAAACCTGAGGGAGAGGAAAATTCCTGCCTAAGACATGCAAGACAGGGACACAGGGCGGGAAGTTACACCTACTCCCCATGCAAACAGACTAAAACTAGAGATGATACAAAACTTGTGCTTCTGAGACAGAACTGTGGCCTAGGGGAAACAGCACTGAACCTCTGGTTGTCTGCTGGGTACCATGAGCATTTCTCCAGCTACCTTTTTCACTCTGCCATTTGTAGCTGTGCTTTAGTGAGGAAGGAGAGGGATGGACCAGGAAAAAAAACCTACAGGTATCAGCCAGTGCTGCCTGCCTTTGCTGTCTCTTTTGGACATCACTCCATTCATGTTCTCGCAATAGACTTTAGTTAAGAGCTTATTTTCAAACTCTCCGTTACTTGTAGGAAATGTTATTCTGTTTCAGTAAGAGATGAAATATCAGATTAATTAAATGCTTTAGTAAATATTTGATTCTAGCAGAAGAGTTATGTGGATCTGGCCAAACTATATTTCCTATATAGCCAAGTAACCAATAAATGATGATAGCTAGATGAAAGTCATTAACTCAGGATCTGGGAAATTTCAGTTTGACAACTGGAAAGAAAAAAAAGTCCCCTGTGCTTTTCATGTTAAAATATGACTTAAGCTGAGAAGGTCTGTGCAGAGCCCCAGCAGAGTGATTTATTTTCATGCTCTGAATTGTTCTATGGTTTCTATTAAGTTTATCTTTACCATCAGAAGAAAGGTGGCCCACTGTAAGAATAAAGAACTCCTCTCTGATCAGCTTTCCTAAAGGTTTTGCTCCTATTGTGAAGTGTGAGCAGGAATGCTTTTAATACTTTTAAATCTGTGGGCAGAGCTTATCAATAAACACACACTCATGGGAAAGCCATTCACTCTTCATCTGGGGGCTCCTAGTTTCTCTTTTTATGGTAGTGTTTATATCAGTTCTTAGTTGCCAGTGCTCTTACACATCTTTCCTGATATTAGTCAACCTGTAGAAAATGCCCTATAAAATATTACACAGCTCAGTGTGGTCTGCAAGAAACCTTAATTCCCGAGACATTTCTCTGCTTGGATGTACTTTGCAGAGCAGAGTACTGTTCCTTTTGATAAAAGTAGGTGTTAACTTCATGGACAGTCCTCTGGCTGGGCAAGGAGACTCATGCTTGTAACTCACATATATGTTCTGTTTTCAAAAGGTTTTGAGATGAAATGATTTGAAGGCTTTTAATGAAGTACTCTAACAGCCGACAAGGGCAGCTTAACATACCAAGGCAATGAATCAAAACATCTTGTTCATGCCTTGAATGGAAGGAAACTATTCACACACGTTGGTTATTCGGGAATAGCTGCTCCTTTAGCACGACTGTGCTACAAGCCCCTGTTTTCAGCTCCCAGGTCTGAGCTACATTCATCACAGCACAAGTATGCAGCCCAGGGACAGAGTGCAGCCAAGGGGCACTGCCAAACCAGTGCAAAACAAAGGCAGGAGTGTAGCTTGAACACCGGCCCAGCTGGTTCTGATAGCATCCCGCTGATAATAAGGCCTGTTAAACTCCTTCAGCAGCAAAATCTTTATCTTCATTCCACAGAGCAGTCCTTTGTCTTCACCCCACAGAAATTTCAGGGCTTGGTGGGGAGGGTCCCACTCCCAGCACAGGCTAGAGGGGAAACACTAAAGGGGCGGTGCTGATCCTCACTTTAACACCTTTTCTGGGGCAGAACGGCTGCTTTTCCCAGTGTGGCAGCCATTCCGTTCAGAGCTGCCAAGCTGGTTCTTCTAGGTGGAGCTGCTGGGTGCCCCCGCTGTCACGCTGGCAGCGGTTCAAGTGAAGTAACATGACATTCCTGCGATGCAGGGCTGGGAGAGGCAGCCTTCTCCGTGACTGAGTGCCCACACCTCCCCATGGCCACGGATCCTGCCCAGATAGAGTGACAGCCGCAGCATTCCCGCTGCGCTCCAGCCATGCCCCAGAGCCCTGCCCAGCAGTTGTTGTAACTCAGTCCGCGGGATCTTGCAGGACAATGGAATGAATCCAGGTCTCTGGAATGCACTAGGAAATCTCTGTAGAAGACGAACCTCTTTGATTTTTTTTGCTGGTGGTTTTCCCCAGCATCACTGGAGCTGCTTACTGGAAATCCCATGAACCTTCTGGAGCTCGTGGTCGAGCCTGCACAGACTGTGCGAGAGCCTGTGCCATAAAACGTGGTTTAAACCTCACGGCAGTTTCCTTCAGGAACACAGTACATGCATAACAAGGTTTATTTGCAGACACTTTCATATTCTTATCTTTGCAGCTGATGCTTGCAGGATCATTTTTCCTCCAGCATTGCTTGCTTGGAAGTCAGGTGAACTTACCTATCTGAAAAAGAGCTCTTGAGAGGCCAAGACGAATGCCAGGCATGTGCATAGTGTTCCTGTTATCAAGTGCTTTCCTGAACTGGGGCCCACGATTTAAAATATTCTAACTATTCTAAGTATTCCCTATTTCAAATACAAGAAGTGAATCAGAAGGGGCTGCAGGACTTCACAGCAGCACTGCTCAGGCAGCTGTGAGAGCTCTGAGGGAGGAAAAGGAATCCCAGTAATTGCGATACCTGCAAGAGAGGGAGAACAAGCTGTGGAGGAAAAAAATCAGGCACACCATCCATCTGGAGAGAGGGATGTGGTTTTAAAAACAAAAGACATTCTGGGGCAATGCATTAGTAGTTACCAGGCATTCACACACGAGGAATAACAGGCCCACTGACAGGATGCCTGAGGGCAGAGGGACAGACAGACATGCAGGTACAGGGACTGATGGTTGCAGGAAGAGAGGAATGATACAGGAGCCAGCTGAAGCTATCCATGACAGCAGCCATGCACATCTTTGTTTACAAGAAGAGATAAGCACGGTGAAAACTGCCGACCTCCATGTATGAATTCTTTAGTGGGTGAAACACAGTTCCAACAATGACAATGACATTAAATTATTACTGTTGTTGTTTGTCTTGAAAATATTCATTCCTCCTTCTCCTTATTAATAACACAAATGAGGTTATGTGCCCAGAGTGTGCTTTGCACTGTCAGAAAAGACCAGATCTAAAGATGTCCCAGCCTTGTGCACATGTCTAGGCACAAGTTTTCTAACTGGCTATGGGCTCAGAGCTATTTCCACAACACTGCACAAACAGACTATTAGTTCCTTGTCACAGCTTAGAAATGGTAACTAGCAAATGCCAAAATCCTCATAAAGAAAAGGCACAGGTTGTGACCTTAAATAACAATAAGTGAGTGAGCAAAGCATAAAACTTTTCACCTGTGGACAGATATTTACCATGGATCAGGTTTCTTTCTGTTAAGAGAAACTATTTTTTGAAGTAACATTGAAGTTGATGCAAAGAAAAGTAAAATGCTTAAAGATAAGAGCCGGTTACTTAAATTCACTATTCATATGCAAATATAACTTCAGTAGAAAATCTTAAAAAGCAAAAAGCCCAAATCGAAGAATTGCAGAGAAAGGGCTGTAGTCTGGGAGCAGAGAAGCTAGGATGAGCAGCTAAAGACATTATTGTTTCTTTTATTAACATCTCTGGTATTCTCATGTACTGTTTTATTTTATTTTGAAGTATAAAGACCACAGGAATTTTATATGCCAGTGTTCCAATTAAAGCCAGGTTTCTCCTTACACAATACATTAAAGCACACTTGATTTAAATTCAATGACACTGTCATACTTGGAATTCATTATATTATATCAAATGTGATTTTGGAGACCGCTGCCCACTGAATGTGAATACCAAAAAAATAACCTGTTTTTACTTTTTTCTTGTGGTTTTTTCCCAAACAGTCCATCTGGGTTGCTAAGCTAAAGATAAAATAATTTTTAAATAATTGCATTTCAAGAAGCAGATACACATTTCAGTCACATGATATGAAAATGATCCAGCCTATATAACTCCTACTGCTTACTTTCAAAAAATTCCCTTGTTCTGAAGTCAGTCCAGTGGCTATTAGAAGTAGTCACTGATGTAAATTCCATCTTGTTTATGAAAACATTTTGAACAAAGCATTGATTGTCCAAGGTCCATAAAAAAAGTTAAAATCTATAAAATGTTGGCTTCGCTACTATTCAGGGCATGAGAATGACATGCATATAAATCATAGTTTATTGGCACAGGCTTTTCTACTCAGAAAGACAGCTTTGCTGAAAACACACTATCATTCCCCTCTTTTATAGATTCCTTTTGAAAGTATTCTGAATCGGGAAATAATCAGAAGCAAATCTTAGCCTACAGTAGGAATCAAGGGCACAACAAGTCTTACATGACACGGGTTAACTATCGTAGAGGCACAGCCTAGGCAGAGTTTGGGGAAATTGGGGTGGATGGAAAGGCCTCGGTGTAAAGCTTTGGGAGGGAAAGTCATCTGTGTATTTGATGCCCCTCCACGCAGTCTCACTCACATCTCTGTCAGCCCTGGGGACAGTAATCTGTTCCTCGAGTTTTTTAGGAAAAGGCGCTACTATCGCAGTTTAGGAGAGGTACTGGACTTGCATGGCTCTAGTTCCAGACAACTAAAGTGTCACTGAATTTACACCAGAGTAAAACAAGAGAAACAGAAGTGAACCAGCCTAAGAAGTCTCACAGATAATTCTTTCCTGTTTCTTTTCCAGTAGCAAAATCATTGGCAGCCACTAGGGATCAATGCTGCAGTTAACATTGAACTGCTGCACTGAAGAGCATACACTCCAGCAATCCAAGCAATTTTCTGCTAAGTCACTCTACTGGACTGCAGGGCTTGTGGGTGGGATTCTCCCAAGTGAAAAATATGGCAATGTCACAAAACTAAGTCCTTACTATTTCTTGGAATTTTAGTAACAGCCATAAAATTTATTGTTGGCACCTGAATCTTTAGAAGCAGTAAGCAAATAAAACAATCAAGCCTCAATCCTGCAGCTCTTCCCCTCATATGATGCTTATTAAAATACATGTGGTGAAGTGCTTCATGAATGGATTCCAGAATTTTCAAACAGAAATGCCTGAAATCAGGTTCATAAATCCATGTCTAAATTTTTTAACAAGGTTATGCTAATTTTCCAGTTTTCTTGAGCTTCTGAAGATTGCAAATGCTAGAGCTTTAAAAAAAAGAAATCAAGCTACATTTCAAGCAGGTCTTTAATCTGAGTTAGAATCAGCATTAAAACAATTTTCTAGAATTTTCTAGAATTGTCCATTGTAGGTGTCAGGACTAGTGCTGTGAAGGCTAAAGGAGACATGGTCTGGCAGCCCTGATGTGTTCTGGGTTGATCCCAGTTCCCTCGAGCAGGACAGCTGATTATGATGCTGTACATATGTCTAATGAGGATTGCCTTCTATTCTATCAAGTCTGGAAATTTGACCCATAGACTGTTACAGGATATTCCCACTGGAAGTGCACTATTTCCATTCATCTTAACAAAGTGGTCCATCACTGATCATGGTGACATAACTCTTTCAAAACTTTGCCTGTACTATATAATTTCATATTCAAAAAATCAAGGAAAAAAGAAACAGAGGAGACCAGAAACTATGAAGAGTGACCAGCAAAATCCCAGCCACTTTAACAAGAGCTTGGCAATGTGTGTAGGTCAGAGAGACTGCAGACATGACTAAGTCGTGCCATCTTGTCTGCACACACAGCATGTAACATCCAGAAATGTTGTGTTCCAGCCCAAGGACTCTCCACTGAAAACAGACAATGAGTTGCACAGTTCTTCTTGTCAATTGTTTTCTCTAGTTTTTGAGCATATTTTTAAGCCAGAGGTTCTATTTAGGAGAGCCAAAACTATGTATAGTAATGGCAGTTGCAGAACTGAGTGTCAGAGAGCTAGACAGCCTGATGGCTTGGAAAAAACAAGCATGGAGACAGGAAAGAGACATAGTTATTAGGACAAGGACTTGGGTATGTGAATAGCTGGTGCATTAGGGAATATGTAGTTCAGCCACACTGTCCTCTACTGGCTAAGCCTGGATCTCTGAAAACATGTTCTAATTCATGCTGGTTTCATTCTTTGGTGCCCAATTTAAGGCATTTCAAGAGAATCATACTTTCAGACAGCCCATCTCCTTTGCCTCATCTCTGTCTGCCCTCAATACTTTTAAAAACTAAGAAAACAGAGTCTTTATGACTATCAACGCTTCATGATGTTTACTCTCCTGTTTTTAAGACCTTTGTCAGAAGCAGAGTTTCAATATGCAGAATTTCAGTCAATTTAATTTATTGGGAATTAAAAAACTTTCAATTACTGATTTTGATATTTTGAAGAATAAAATAACTTCAGATTCCCTCTGTACACCTCTCCTCCCCTTTTTCTGGTCTCCGATCCCTCTAAGCCTTCATTGTGGGCTACACTCAGTCCCTTTGGAAAGGTGGGGGCTGGTGCAGGAGTCAGCAGATGGTCACTGTTTTTCTTTTTCCAAAGATATCAGAAATATGAATATCCAGAAATGTAAAGGCTTTTGTGAAGGAGAAAGACCCCCGAGATGGGAGACAATGTAGAACTAGAAGTTAGCTGATTATAACCCCTGCCCATGGCTAGTAGGGAGGACTAGACGGTCTTTAAGGTCCCTTCTAACCCAAACCACTCTGTGATGCCAGGAATCTAAATTAAGGCAGGCCTTTCCACTGGCCTGTGCACATCCCTCACCGTGCTGGTCCAGAGGATTTCAGCTTGCAAGCTGACTGCTCTATGCTCTGTGTGGGTCCTGCAAGCACCAACAACCTGTGTGCTGCTTTCAGGTTCTGGACGACAGCTGAGACCAGCTGAGCCCCCAGGAGATGCTGATGCCGATGCTGATGCAGAAGATGAAGATTCTGTGAGTTTTTTAGAGTTGAATTTTTCTGTGATGACAGTTTGGCAAAATGGGATCTTAAATATTTTGTTTATAGCTGGGTCTTGCAGATGATCTTCCTCCCTATTAAAAATGTTGTATTTTAGCTTGGGATTGTCCTGCCAGCTCAAAAACCAGAAAGATGTTTCAATGTAAAGGCATCTGCTCTTTGCCATGGTTCATTGGCATAAGTTTACTACCAAGACTTAGCAAGCTATTGCATGGCTGTTAACTACAGTAACTCTTCTTTAAAGATTTAGACAGTTCAGGTTCCCTATTGTCTGACTGCAGAAGGAAGAATGCCAAGTGCTTGTCAGCAGAAATTCCTGCTGGGACTTTTCCATGGTTTGCTTGCTTATAGAAGGCAATAAAATTTGAAGCCATTGGATGCAAAGTTTAGGTGTGCAAATAGAGCAGGGAAGGGAATTTTTTTACTTTTGTCAATTCTTACTAACTGATCTGTCTGTTTTTAGTCTGTTCAGTCTGTAGATGCATACAATACATAAAGAAAACCAAAATCAGTGTACCATTGGTTTTGTCTCTCAGAACTCTGTCCCTTGTGGTTTTGAATGCTTTAACTTGAGAACTGTATTTGTTCTTGACCTAAAAAAAGAGTTATTGGTTACTTTTTATCCACCATCACTGACAGATTTTTACTCAGAAGGACAGTATGCATACCTAGAGAAACACTCCTAAAAATGAGTCACTGTTTAATGGTGGATGATCCTTTACCACCACTCACATCTTTTCCACAGGTTAATGAAGTGGCAGTAGAAGACATTCGTCCAAGGCCACAAGGATCCTCTCCAGTTTATGAGTATCCCATAGAAGAAGACTATTTAAAGGCAAGACATTGAATTTTCATGCAGGAACAGCTTTATTAAGCTCATTCAAGAGGCTTTAGCTCCCACAAGTAGCAGAGGGTCATATGTCATAGAATGGGATATTGTTGCAGCCATATTGTCTTCCTTCCCCACCAAAATTGCATCTCTATTCATTGATGGTTTTATTTTGTGCTGGACTTGCTGACCATGTTCTTGTTTATTGGCAAGAAAATGCATTTGACTTAATTCTATAAAGGACACAAGGCAGAGAGCATAAAGAAATTACAGTGTTTTTCCTGTTAGAATACATAACTTCCTTGAATCTAACTTGTAAGTATTTCAAAATTACCTGTACCTCTTGGTTATTCAAAGTTAAAGATTTAATTAGTACAGCCATGTTAAGGTAAGTAGCCAACAGTTTAAAATTCATGCTGAAGTTGAATAAGTAAAAAAAAGTATGTTTAAAAAATTGAAAGCATAAGCAATATGCTACATTAGGACACAGAAAAGCTCCCAATATCTTAAGACATTTGGTCTCTGACATTCATGTAATGCAAATTTTGGTACAATGAAGGGAGGCCTTGGCATCTAATTTACCACTGGGATTAGTATAGTTAAATCATTCATGTTGTACATTGAACTTGATCCTGATTTTGTTCTGTTGCCATTAAAGTCAGCTTCAGTTCTTATTCTAAACCAGGAATTTAAACTGACTTTTGTTGTACTTAAGAACACCATGAATTTGGAACATTAAATAATAAAAAATTATTTTCCAGCTTCAAGAAGAAAACAAAAAACATTCTACAGACAAATCAAAACAGAGTCATCCACAGGTCAGTCAAAAAGCACTCCATAGTTTTAGATGCGAGCCTTGTAAATAGTAAAGTTTGTTATAACACAGACATGAATGGGTGGACAGAAACAAGGACAAATGGGCAAAGAATCACTTTGGACTTGTTTTAACCAGGAACTTCCCGAGTGGCTGAGTTGTGGCACAGGCATGAACATTTATTTTTCCTACTTGTGGTTCATCCATAATTCTTTTTAGAATTCTTTCTTTAGCCTTCTCTGATTCCAGTGCAGTACAGCACTAGCTCTTAGTCTGACTTTTCTGGCACATTGACTTTAATTCAAGTGGTTAACATCTTCACAGAAAATACAGTCTTTCAGCCCTAAAAGTTTCCATATGTCTCACATTTTAAAATTATAACCTATTTTCCCTAAGGCCCTGATCCAACATAACCTTAACACATGTGCTTAATTCTAATTTAGAACAGAATCAAACCCGCACTGAGTAAGTATATCCTCTATTTTGGATAGTCTTTCTTGAACTATTGAAAATACACGTGAGGCGATGGAATTTTTTATTGTAGAAAAACTTAGAACCCTTTAATGCTAATTAATAAAAATTACAAATTCATATATTTTTCTGTCTCTAGGAGACAATGGAAGTGACCCTGAAAACAGAAGCGGAAGCTGGTGCTAGTGGTTTTAGTGTGAAAGGTGGAGGAAATGAAGGAATATTTATTAAAAAAGTACTTAAGGAATCTCCTGCTTCAAAAATATTTAGTCTTAGAGAAGGTACAGTCTGATTTTTTATTTTGCTTTGGTTTTATTCTCTATCTTTAAATAATGAGATTAGTATCTGCATGATCTGCCATCTCTTTAGGTATCAGAAATAGTAGATTTCAAACCAACTAATGTTATCTGTGAGCTTAACCTGTCCATATTAATAATTTCTAAGACTTGCTTGAACAATAATGAAATTTGATGGTTTTTGTATACCATTAAAAAATCAGTTTTCACTGGAAGAGTGAAAGAGACACATATAAAGTAGTATATACAAAACTAAATTGAAAAAAAATTGAAAAAAACTGTAAGAAAACACAAAGTAATTAAAATTATATATGATTCCACTTGCAGGTGATCAGCTTCTAAGTGCTACAATATTTTTCGATAATATCAAATATGAAGATGCACTCAAGATTCTCCAGTATTCCGAGCCATACAGAGTCCAATTCAGCCTCAAAAGAAAAATTGCTGTGCAAGAAGATCTAGAAGATCCTACAGCCCAGCACAAAAAGGAAAGAATACGTGAGGTAGATATTTGAATAGTTCACAAAGTTTGGGTAACACACTGTAATAATATGCTGTGTGGAAATAGATCAGAAAACACTCACTTGTGTCTTCTTAAGACTTAGGAATGTGTTTAAACTTACTAGCATGAATATTCATGACAAAAAAAAATTCCCACACAATATTTGCAGCTTTTAAAATACCTTGAGTGAGACTATAGATCTCACATAAATCCACAATCTTGTGTTAGGGTATAAAAATATTCTTTAGTGAGTCAGCATTTTTTTATTGTTGATTGTCCACTGATCAAACAGACTTGGGTAATCTCTGTAATACTTATATTCAATATGTTTAAAACTGTAATTTATCAGTAAACATTTTTCTCCAAAGCTCCTCCATAAGATTATCTATTAAAAAATATGTGTTTAACCACTGATATTTTAATACACATATGATCTCTTCATAGGTTTCCATCAACTTAAAGATTTTTTTTCTTCATATACATATATATAAATAGTATATATAATATATATTTGTACAGACATATATAGAGATACATATAGAAACCTCTGTTTACTGCAATGTTTTGCAAATAATGAAAATCTTCAGAAATACATATATTGCAGTCCATTTGTTTAATGTAATTTCTGCCTCACATTACATATTTACATAATCTTCAGGAATTTTTTTATATAACAAGTAGATATGAGTAATAAAAAGAACATTTTTCTACTTATTTTATAGTATGTTTTTTATTTTCAGTTGCACCTGTATTTAGGTTACTTCTAATCTTCTGACTACTATTTGTTCTTTTAGGAAAAAGAACTCAGTGAGAGCATTCCTGAAGAAACACTGCATGTTTCAGGAAAAGCCATTTCAGAAGAAGACAGGGAAACATTAATTGTAAGCCAAAGGGTAGGAAGAAGTAAGAGACCTAAAAAAGATCGATTATCATGGCCAAAATTTCAATCAATCAAAAATAAAAAGATATTGAGGCACAGAAGATCTCATAGTACATCAGATGCATATGAGCCTGCTACACAGGATATTTCCCCTACAAGCACAGACACAGAGTCTCAATTTCCACAAGAAGTCCATATCAAAGAGAAAAAAGTAAGCCAAAGGAAGCTGAAGTTCCCTAGCATTGGATTCAGAATGCACAGGTCCAAAACAGAACAACAAGAGAAGCAAAAAAAAGAAATAAAAACTACACTGATCTCTGGAAGAGAAAAAATACATAAAGATGATATAAGCCTGGAAAATCCTGAAATGTTAACTGTTGAATATACCACATCTCCTGCTTATGAAATAAAAACAGGGGAGGTACATGAAACATTAACAAAAGACTTAAAAGATATGAAAAACGGCATTCCATCTCATGTAAAACAATACCCTGAAGTTGAAATAAGCATTAAAAAAGAAAAAGACAAGGAAGCAACATCAAAATTTAGTGTACCTGAAGTACCAGACATAACAACAGAGATACCAAAGCCCAGTTTAGAAATAGCTGATCTGAAAGTAAGCCCAACTAAAAAATCACCACAAGCCTCATCAAAATCCCGAAAAAAGAAACAGAAAGGATCAGCAGATAAAAAAGATGGAGAAAGTGGAATTAACATAGATGCGATGGGTCACACAGCTAAAGGATCTGTACAGGTAAAAGGCCTAGAAATAGGCACTGCTAAAGCAGAATTACAGACATCTGACACACTGGAAACAGGAGAAAAACAAGCAGAAGACGACACACAAAAACTAAATATTCAGAAAATAAATTTTGGAATTTCCATGCCCAAAAGAAAAGAGACAGAGACTGACACCACCAAAAAGGGAAGTGATGTTCCACAGTCAGTACCAGAAAAAAGAGCTGATATGACTTCAGAGGACAGCAGGAATTTCGATGTGAAAACTCATATGCCAGATGCAGAATCAGAAGTATCTACTTGGAAAATACAAATGCCATCATTCAAAATGGCCAAAACACCTAAAACTGACATGAAAATAACAAGAGAAGGAAGCAGAGAGGACACAGAAGATAGAGTAAAAAAAGAACAGGTGGAGGAAGATGGCATGCCCACAAATGACAAGGCCTTAAACATAGAAATTGGAATGAAGACAGCAGAAAAAGACACAGAGGGGAAAGAAAGCAAATTCAGATTGCCAAAGTTAAAATTCCCTACATTTACCTGGTCGACTACCAAGGAAGAAACAGACCAAACTGAAGGACAGATAACTGAAAGGGAAGGAAAAGAACAAATATTAGAAAAAACAGGAGGACTTGAGGTATGTGGACCAACAGGAGAAATTAAGGTTCCAAGTGCTGAAATGGAAATAGAGATATCCAAAGGAAAATTAAATGAAAACAACATAAAACAAAAGACAGAAGTCCAGTTGCCAAGTCCAAAAAAAATAATTATGAAACCTTCCCAAATGAAAATTAGTATTGAAGAAACAAAAGGAAATATATTGATTTCAAAACCTGATACTGAAATACAGATGAGTGATTTCAGTAGAAAATCAAAACAAAAAGAGGAAATGTCAGAAAATACACAATCTGATATCAAAGCTCCCAAGGTGGACATCAGCCTGCCCTCCGTCAACGTCACACATCCCCAGGCCAGCGTCGACCTGCAGGCACCCGAGGCCTCCCTCGGCCTGGAAGGGGAAGTCAAAGCCCCAGAGAAGGAAGTCACCAAGACCAAGGACAGCAAGTTCAAGATGCCCAAGTTCGGCATGCCTTCCTTTGGCTGGTCCAGCAGCAGAGAGGCCAAGGGCACTGTGGCCGCCGAGGTGGACGTCAGCCTCAAGGAGCCTCAAGTGACGGTGCCCTCAGGAGCCGCCGAAGTGGACGTGACCCTGCCCGAGGCCGAGATCCAAGTGCCCGGCGTGGAGGTGACCGTCGAGACGGGCAGCGTAGCAGCAGAGGGTGAGAAAGGCCGATTCAAGATGCCCGACGTCAAGATGCCCAGCGTCAAGCTGCCCAAAGTCAAAGCTCCCCACGCCCAGGTCAGCCTGCCCAAGGCCGACGTCTCGCTGCCCAAAGGCCAGGAGGGCGAAGTCGCCCTGCAGGGCCCCGAGGCCGAAGCCAGCCTGGAGGTGGCCGCCGGCAAACCTGAGGGCGGCGGCATGAAAATACACATGCCCAAAGTCAAGGTGCCCAGCGTGGTCTTCTCCAAGCCCACCATCAAGGCTCCCAAACTGGATGCAGATGTCAGCCTCCCGCAGGCAGAGCTCAAGGCCGGCGACGCCGACGTCAGCATCGCGGCCCCTGACGTCAAGCTGCCCTCCGTCGAAGGCTCCCTCGAGCTCCAGGCGCCCGACATAGACCTCAAAGCGCCCTCTGCCGAAGGCAAGCTCGAGCTGGAAGGCACGGGCCTCAAAGGCAAGCTCAAGATGCCCAAGTTCGACAAGCCCAAATTCGCAGTGTCCTCCCCCAAGGCTGAAGCGCCCGCAGCTGAGGTCAGCCTGCCCAGCGCAGAGCTCGACCTCCCCTCCGCCACCGTGATGGCCGCAGGGGAGGGCCCCGCGCTGGGCCTCAAAGCCGACATCCCTGGTGCCAAGACCGAAGGCGCCGGCTGGAAGCTGGAGAAGCCCTCCCTCAAAATGCCAAAAGCTGATATCAAAGCTCCCAAGGTGGACATCAGCCTGCCCTCCGTCGACGTCACCCTCCCGGAGGCCAGCGTCGACCTGCAGGCACCCGAGGCCTCCCTCAGCCTGGAAGGGGAAGTCAAAGCCCCAGAGAAGGAGGTCACCAAGACCAAGGACAGCAAGTTCAAGATGCCCAAGTTCGGCATGCCTTCCTTTGGCTGGTCCAGCAGCAGAGAGGCCAAGGGCACTGTGGCCGCCGAGGTGGACGTCAGCCTCAAGGAGCCTCAAGTGACGGTGCCCTCGGGAGCCGCCGAAGTGGACGTGACCCTGCCCGAGGCCGAGATCCAAGTGCCCGGCGTGGAGGTGACCGTCGAGACGGGCAGCGTAGCAGCAGAGGGTGAGAAAGGCCGATTCAAGATGCCCGACGTCAAGATGCCCAGCGTCAAGCTGCCCAAAGTCAAAGCTCCCCACGCCCAGGTCAGCCTGCCCAAGGCCGACGTCTCGCTGCCCAAAGGCCAGGAGGGCGAAGTCGCCCTGCAGGGCCCCGAGGCCGAAGCCAGCCTGGAGGTGGCCGCCGGCAAACCTGAGGGCGGCGGCATGAAAATACACATGCCCAAAGTCAAGGTGCCCAGCGTGGTCTTCTCCAAGCCCACCATCAAGGCTCCCAAACTGGATGCAGATGTCAGCCTCCCGCAGGCAGAGCTCAAGGCCGGCGACGCCGACGTCAGCATCGCGGCCCCTGACGTCAAGCTGCCCTCCGTCGAAGGCTCCCTCGAGCTCCAGGCGCCCGACATAGACCTCAAAGCGCCCTCCGCCGAAGGCAAGCTTGAGCTGGAGGGCACGGGCCTCAAAGGCAAGCTCAAGATGCCCAAGTTCGACAAGCCCAAATTCGCAGTGTCCTCCCCCAAGGCTGAAGCGCCCGCAGCTGAGGTCAGCCTGCCCAGCGCAGAGCTCGACCTCCCCTCCGCCACCGTGACGGCCGCAGGGGAGGGCCCCGCGCTGGGCCTCAAAGCCGACATCCCTGGTGCCAAGACCGAAGGCGCCGGCTGGAAGCTGGAGAAGCCCTCCCTCAAAATGCCAAAAGCTGATATCAAAGCTCCCAAGGTGGACATCAGCCTGCCCTCCGTCGACGTCACCCTCCCGGAGGCCAGCGTCGACCTGCAGGCACCCGAGGCCTCTCTCGGCCTGGAAGGGGAAGTCAAAGCCCCAGAGAAGGAGGCCGCCAAGACTAAGGATGGCAAGTTCAAGATGCCCAAGTTCGGCATGCCTTCCTTTGGCTGGTCCAGCAGCAGAGAGGCCAAGGGCACTGTGGCTGCCGAGGTGGACGTCAGCCTCAAGGAGCCTCAAGTGACGGTGCCCTCGGGAGCCGCCGAAGTGGACGTGACCCTGCCCGAGGCCGAGATCCAAGTGCCCGGCGTGGAGGTGACCATCGAGACGGGCGGCGTAGCAGCAGAGGGCGAGAAAGGCCGATTCAAGATGCCCGACGTCAAGATGCCCAGCGTCAAGCTGCCCAAAGTCAAAGCTCCCCACGCCCAGGTCAGCCTGCCCAAGGCCGACGTCTCGCTGCCCAAAGGCCAGGAGGGCGAAGTCGCCCTGCAGGGCCCCGAGGCCGAAGCCAGCCTGGAGGTGGCCGCCGGCAAACCTGAGGGCGGCGGCATGAAAATACACATGCCCAAAGTCAAGGTGCCCAGCGTGGTCTTCTCCAAGCCCACCATCAAGGCTCCCAAACTGGATGCAGATGTCAGCCTCCCGCAGGCAGAGCTCAAGGCCGGCGACGCCGACGTCAGCATCGCGGCCCCTGACGTCAAGCTGCCCTCCGTCGAAGGCTCCCTCGAGCTCCAGGCGCCCGACATAGACCTCAAAGCGCCCTCTGCCGAAGGCAAGCTCGAGCTGGAAGGCACGGGCCTCAAAGGCAAGCTCAAGATGCCCAAGTTCGACAAGCCCAAATTCGCAGTGTCCTCCCCCAAGGCTGAAGCGCCCGCAGCTGAGGTCAGCCTGCCCAGCGCAGAGCTCGACCTCCCCTCCGCCACCGTGACGGCCGCAGGGGAGGGCCCCGCGCTGGGCCTCAAAGCCGACATCCCTGGTGCCAAGACCGAAGGCGCCGGCTGGAAGCTGGAGAAGCCCTCCCTCAAAATGCCAAAAGCTGATATCAAAGCTCCCAAGGTGGACATCAGCCTGCCCTCCGTCGACGTCACCCTCCCGGAGGCCAGCGTCGACCTGCAGGCACCCGAGGCCTCCCTCAGCCTGGAAGGGGAAGTCAAAGCCCCAGAGAAGGAGGTCACCAAGACCAAGGACAGCAAGTTCAAGATGCCCAAGTTCGGCATGCCTTCCTTTGGCTGGTCCAGCAGCAGAGAGGCCAAGGGCACTGTGGCCGCCGAGGTGGACGTCAGCCTCAAGGAGCCTCAAGTGACGGTGCCCTCGGGAGCCGCCGAAGTGGACGTGACCCTGCCCGAGGCCGAGATCCAAGTGCCCGGCGTGGAGGTGACCGTCGAGACGGGCAGCGTAGCAGCAGAGGGTGAGAAAGGCCGATTCAAGATGCCCGACGTCAAGATGCCCAGCGTCAAGCTGCCCAAAGTCAAAGCTCCCCACGCCCAGGTCAGCCTGCCCAAGGCCGACGTCTCGCTGCCCAAAGGCCAGGAGGGCGAAGTCGCCCTGCAGGGCCCCGAGGCCGAAGCCAGCCTGGAGGTGGCCGCCGGCAAACCTGAGGGCGGCGGCATGAAAATACACATGCCCAAAGTCAAGGTGCCCAGCGTGGTCTTCTCCAAGCCCACCATCAAGGCTCCCAAACTGGATGCAGATGTCAGCCTCCCGCAGGCAGAGCTCAAGGCCGGCGACGCCGACGTCAGCATCGCGGCCCCTGACGTCAAGCTGCCCTCCGTCGAAGGCTCCCTCGAGCTCCAGGCGCCCGACATAGACCTCAAAGCGCCCTCTGCCGAAGGCAAGCTCGAGCTGGAAGGCACGGGCCTCAAAGGCAAGCTCAAGATGCCCAAGTTCGACAAGCCCAAATTCGCAGTGTCCTCCCCCAAGGCTGAAGTGCCCGCAGCTGAGGTCAGCCTGCCCAGCACAGAGCTCGACCTCCCCTCCGCCACCGTGACGGCCGCAGGGGAGGGCCCCGCGCTGGGCCTCAAAGCCGACATCCCTGGTGCCAAGACCGAAGGCGCCGGCTGGAAGCTGGAGAAGCCCTCCCTCAAAATGCCAAAAGCTGATATCAAAGCTCCCAAGGTGGACATCAGCCTGCCCTCCGTCGACGTCACCCTCCCGGAGGCCAGCGTCGACCTGCAGGCACCCGAGGCCTCCCTCAGCCTGGAAGGGGAAGTCAAAGCCCCAGAGAAGGAGGTCACCAAGACCAAGGACAGCAAGTTCAAGATGCCCAAGTTCGGCATGCCTTCCTTTGGCTGGTCCAGCAGCAGAGAGGCCAAGGGCACTGTGGCCGCCGAGGTGGACGTCAGCCTCAAGGAGCCTCAAGTGACGGTGCCCTCGGGAGCCGCCGAAGTGGACGTGACCCTGCCCGAGGCCGAGATCCAAGTGCCCGGCGTGGAGGTGACCGTCGAGACGGGCAGCGTAGCAGCAGAGGGTGAGAAAGGCCGATTCAAGATGCCCGACGTCAAGATGCCCAGCGTCAAGCTGCCCAAAGTCAAAGCTCCCCACGCCCAGGTCAGCCTGCCCAAGGCCGACGTCTCGCTGCCCAAAGGCCAGGAGGGCGAAGTCGCCCTGCAGGGCCCCGAGGCCGAAGCCAGCCTGGAGGTGGCCGCCGGCAAACCTGAGGGCGGCGGCATGAAAATACACATGCCCAAAGTCAAGGTGCCCAGCGTGGTCTTCTCCAAGCCCACCATCAAGGCTCCGAAACTGGATGCAGATGTCAGCCTCCCGCAGGCAGAGCTCAAGGCCGGCGACGCCGACGTCAGCATCGCGGCCCCTGACGTCAAGCTGCCCTCCGTCGAAGGCTCCCTCGAGCTCCAGGCGCCCGACATAGACCTCAAAGCGCCCTCCGCCGAAGGCAAGCTTGAGCTGGAGGGCACGGGCCTCAAAGGCAAGCTCAAGATGCCCAAGTTCGACAAGCCCAAATTCGCAGTGTCCTCCCCCAAGGCTGAAGCGCCCGCAGCTGAGGTCAGCCTGCCCAGCGCAGAGCTCGACCTCCCCTCCGCCACCGTGACGGCCACAGGGGAGGGCCCCGCGCTGGGCCTCAAAGCCGACATCCCTGGTGCCAAGACCGAAGGCGCCGGCTGGAAGCTGGAGAAGCCCTCCCTCAAAATGCCAAAAGCTGATATCAAAGCTCCCAAGGTGGACATCAGCCTGCCCTCCGTCGACGTCACCCTCCCGGAGGCCAGCGTCGACCTGCAGGCACCCGAGGCCTCCCTCAGCCTGGAAGGGGAAGTCAAAGCCCCAGAGAAGGAGGTCACCAAGACCAAGGACAGCAAGTTCAAGATGCCCAAGTTCGGCATGCCTTCCTTTGGCTGGTCCAGCAGCAGAGAGGCCAAGGGCACTGTGGCCGCCGAGGTGGACGTCAGCCTCAAGGAGCCTCAAGTGACGGTGCCCTCGGGAGCCGCCGAAGTGGACGTGACCCTGCCCGAGGCCGAGATCCAAGTGCCCGGCGTGGAGGTGACCGTCGAGACGGGCAGCGTAGCAGCAGAGGGTGAGAAAGGCCGATTCAAGATGCCCGACGTCAAGATGCCCAGCGTCAAGCTGCCCAAAGTCAAAGCTCCCCACGCCCAGGTCAGCCTGCCCAAGGCCGACGTCTCGCTGCCCAAAGGCCAGGAGGGCGAAGTCGCCCTGCAGGGCCCCGAGGCCGAAGCCAGCCTGGAGGTGGCCGCCGGCAAACCTGAGGGCGGCGGCATGAAAATACACATGCCCAAAGTCAAGGTGCCCAGCGTGGTCTTCTCCAAGCCCACCATCAAGGCTCCCAAACTGGATGCAGATGTCAGCCTCCCGCAGGCAGAGCTCAAGGCCGGCGACGCCGACGTCAGCATCGCGGCCCCTGACGTCAAGCTGCCCTCCGTCGAAGGCTCCCTCGAGCTCCAGGCGCCCGACATAGACCTCAAAGCGCCCTCCGCCGAAGGCAAGCTTGAGCTGGAGGGCACGGGCCTCAAAGGCAAGCTCAAGATGCCCAAGTTCGACAAGCCCAAATTCGCAGTGTCCTCCCCCAAGGCTGAAGCGCCCGCAGCTGAGGTCAGCCTGCCCAGCGCAGAGCTCGACCTCCCCTCCGCCACCGTGACGGCCACAGGGGAGGGCCCCGCGCTGGGCCTCAAAGCCGACATCCCTGGTGCCAAGACCGAAGGCGCCGGCTGGAAGCTGGAGAAGCCCTCCCTCAAAATGCCAAAAGCTGATATCAAAGCTCCCAAGGTGGACATCAGCCTGCCCTCCGTCGACGTCACCCTCCCGGAGGCCAGCGTCGACCTGCAGGCACCCGAGGCCTCCCTCAGCCTGGAAGGGGAAGTCAAAGCCCCAGAGAAGGAGGTCACCAAGACCAAGGACAGCAAGTTCAAGATGCCCAAGTTCGGCATGCCTTCCTTTGGCTGGTCCAGCAGCAGAGAGGCCAAGGGCACTGTGGCCGCCGAGGTGGACGTCAGCCTCAAGGAGCCTCAAGTGACGGTGCCCTCGGGAGCCGCCGAAGTGGACGTGACCCTGCCCGAGGCCGAGATCCAAGTGCCCGGCGTGGAGGTGACCGTCGAGACGGGCAGCGTAGCAGCAGAGGGTGAGAAAGGCCGATTCAAGATGCCCGACGTCAAGATGCCCAGCGTCAAGCTGCCCAAAGTCAAAGCTCCCCACGCCCAGGTCAGCCTGCCCAAGGCCGACGTCTCGCTGCCCAAAGGCCAGGAGGGCGAAGTCGCCCTGCAGGGCCCCGAGGCCGAAGCCAGCCTGGAGGTGGCCGCCGGCAAACCTGAGGGCGGCGGCATGAAAATACACATGCCCAAAGTCAAGGTGCCCAGCGTGGTCTTCTCCAAGCCCACCATCAAGGCTCCCAAACTGGATGCAGATGTCAGCCTCCCGCAGGCAGAGCTCAAGGCCGGCGACGCCGACGTCAGCATCGCGGCCCCTGACGTCAAGCTGCCCTCCGTCGAAGGCTCCCTCGAGCTCCAGGCGCCCGACATAGACCTCAAAGCGCCCTCTGCCGAAGGCAAGCTCGAGCTGGAAGGCACGGGCCTCAAAGGCAAGCTCAAGATGCCCAAGTTCGACAAGCCCAAATTCGCAGTGTCCTCCCCCAAGGCTGAAGTGCCCGCAGCTGAGGTCAGCCTGCCCAGCACAGAGCTCGACCTCCCCTCCGCCACCGTGACGGCCGCAGGGGAGGGCCCCGCGCTGGGCCTCAAAGCCGACATCCCTGGTGCCAAGACCGAAGGCGCCGGCTGGAAGCTGGAGAAGCCCTCCCTCAAAATGCCAAAAGCTGATATCAAAGCTCCCAAGGTGGACATCAGCCTGCCCTCCGTCGACGTCACCCTCCCGGAGGCCAGCGTCGACCTGCAGGCACCCGAGGCCTCCCTCAGCCTGGAAGGGGAAGTCAAAGCCCCAGAGAAGGAGGTCACCAAGACCAAGGACAGCAAGTTCAAGATGCCCAAGTTCGGCATGCCTTCCTTTGGCTGGTCCAGCAGCAGAGAGGCCAAGGGCACTGTGGCCGCCGAGGTGGACGTCAGCCTCAAGGAGCCTCAAGTGACGGTGCCCTCGGGAGCCGCCGAAGTGGACGTGACCCTGCCCGAGGCCGAGATCCAAGTGCCCGGCGTGGAGGTGACCGTCGAGACGGGCAGCGTAGCAGCAGAGGGTGAGAAAGGCCGATTCAAGATGCCCGACGTCAAGATGCCCAGCGTCAAGCTGCCCAAAGTCAAAGCTCCCCACGCCCAGGTCAGCCTGCCCAAGGCCGACGTCTCGCTGCCCAAAGGCCAGGAGGGCGAAGTCGCCCTGCAGGGCCCCGAGGCCGAAGCCAGCCTGGAGGTGGCCGCCGGCAAACCTGAGGGCGGCGGCATGAAAATACACATGCCCAAAGTCAAGGTGCCCAGCGTGGTCTTCTCCAAGCCCACCATCAAGGCTCCCAAACTGGATGCAGATGTCAGCCTCCCGCAGGCAGAGCTCAAGGCCGGCGACGCCGACGTCAGCATCGCGGCCCCTGACGTCAAGCTGCCCTCCGTCGAAGGCTCCCTCGAGCTCCAGGCGCCCGACATAGACCTCAAAGCGCCCTCCGCCGAAGGCAAGCTCGAGCTGGAAGGCACGGGCCTCAAAGGCAAGCTCAAGATGCCCAAGTTCGACAAGCCCAAATTCGCAGTGTCCTCCCCCAAGGCTGAAGTGCCCGCAGCTGAGGTCAGCCTGCCCAGCGCAGAGCTCGACCTCCCCTCCGCCACCGTGACGGCCGCAGGGGAGGGCCCCGCGCTGGGCCTCAAAGCCGACATCCCTGGTGCCAAGACCGAAGGCGCCGGCTGGAAGCTGGAGAAGCCCTCCCTCAAAATGCCAAAAGCTGATATCAAAGCTCCCAAGGTGGACATCAGCCTGCCCTCCGTCGACGTCACCCTCCCGGAGGCCAGCGTCGACCTGCAGGCACCCGAGGCCTCCCTCAGCCTGGAAGGGGAAGTCAAAGCCCCAGAGAAGGAGGCCGCCAAGACTAAGGATGGCAAGTTCAAGATGCCCAAGTTCGGCATGCCTTCCTTTGGCTGGTCCAGCAGCAGAGAGGCCAAGGGCACTGTGGCCGCCGAGGTGGACGTCAGCCTCAAGGAGCCTCAAGTGACGGTGCCCTCGGGAGCCGCCGAAGTGGACGTGACCCTGCCCGAGGCCGAGATCCAAGTGCCCGGCGTGGAGGTGACCGTCGAGACGGGCAGCGTAGCAGCAGAGGGTGAGAAAGGCCGATTCAAGATGCCCGACGTCAAGATGCCCAGCGTCAAGCTGCCCAAAGTCAAAGCTCCCCACGCCCAGGTCAGCCTGCCCAAGGCCGACGTCTCGCTGCCCAAAGGCCAGGAGGGCGAAGTCGCCCTGCAGGGCCCCGAGGCCGAAGCCAGCCTGGAGGTGGCCGCCGGCAAACCTGAGGGCGGCGGCATGAAAATACACATGCCCAAAGTCAAGGTGCCCAGCGTGGTCTTCTCCAAGCCCACCATCAAGGCTCCCAAACTGGATGCAGATGTCAGCCTCCCGCAGGCAGAGCTCAAGGCCGGCGACACCGACGTCAGCATCGCGGCCCCTGACGTCAAGCTGCCCTCCGTCGAAGGCTCCCTCGAGCTCCAGGTGCCCGACATAGACCTCAAAGCGCCCTCCGCCGAAGGCAAGCTTGAGCTGGAGGGCACGGGCCTCAAAGGCAAGCTCAAGATGCCCAAGTTCGACAAGCCCAAATTCGCAGTGTCCTCCCCCAAGGCTGAAGTGCCCGCAGCTGAGGTCAGCCTGCCCAGCGCAGAGCTCGACCTCCCCTCCGCCACCGTGACGGCCGCAGGGGAGGGCCCCGCGCTGGGCCTCAAAGCCGACATCCCTGGTGCCAAGACCGAAGGCGCCGGCTGGAAGCTGGAGAAGCCCTCCCTCAAAATGCCAAAAGCTGATATCAAAGCTCCCAAGGTGGACATCAGCCTGCCCTCCGTCGACGTCACCCTCCCGGAGGCCAGCGTCGACCTGCAGGCACCCGAGGCCTCTCTCGGCCTGGAAGGGGAAGTCAAAGCCCCAGAGAAGGAGGCCGCCAAGACTAAGGATGGCAAGTTCAAGATGCCCAAGTTCGGCATGCCTTCCTTTGGCTGGTCCAGCAGCAGAGAGGCCAAGGGCACTGTGGCCGCCGAGGTGGACGTCAGCCTCAAGGAGCCTCAAGTGACGGTGCCCTCGGGAGCCGCCGAAGTGGACGTGACCCTGCCCGAGGCCGAGATCCAAGTGCCCGGCGTGGAGGTGACCATCGAGACGGGCGGCGTAGCAGCAGAGGGCGAGAAAGGCCGATTCAAGATGCCCGACGTCAAGATGCCCAGCGTCAAGCTGCCCAAAGTCAAAGCTCCCCACGCCCAGGTCAGCCTGCCCAAGGCCGACGTCTCGCTGCCCAAAGGCCAGGAGGGCGAAGTCGCCCTGCAGGGCCCCGAGGCCGAAGCCAGCCTGGAGGTGGCCGCCGGCAAACCTGAGGGCGGCGGCATGAAAATACACATGCCCAAAGTCAAGGTGCCCAGCGTGGTCTTCTCCAAGCCCACCATCAAGGCTCCCAAACTGGATGCAGATGTCAGCCTCCCGCAGGCAGAGCTCAAGGCCGGCGACGCCGACGTCAGCATCGCGGCCCCTGACGTCAAGCTGCCCTCCGTCGAAGGCTCCCTCGAGCTCCAGGCGCCCGACATAGACCTCAAAGCGCCCTCCGCCGAAGGCAAGCTCGAGCTGGAAGGCACGGGCCTCAAAGGCAAGCTCAAGATACCCAAGTTCGACAAGCCCAAATTCGCAGTGTCCTCCCCCAAGGCTGAAGTGCCCGCAGCTGAGGTCAGCCTGCCCAGCGCAGAGCTCGACCTCCCCTCCGCCACCGTGACGGCCGCAGGGGAGGGCCCCGCGCTGGGCCTCAAAGCCGACATCCCTGGTGCCAAGACCGAAGGCGCCGGCTGGAAGCTGGAGAAGCCCTCCCTCAAAATGCCAAAAGCTGATATCAAAGCTCCCAAGGTGGACATCAGCCTGCCCTCCGTCGACGTCACCCTCCCGGAGGCCAGCGTCGACCTGCAGGCACCCGAGGCCTCCCTCAGCCTGGAAGGGGAAGTCAAAGCCCCAGAGAAGGAGGTCACCAAGACCAAGGACAGCAAGTTCAAGATGCCCAAGTTCGGCATGCCTTCCTTTGGCTGGTCCAGCAGCAGAGAGGCCAAGGGCACTGTGGCCGCCGAGGTGGACGTCAACCTCAAGGAGCCTCAAGTGACGGTGCCCTCGGGAGCCGCCGAAGTGGACGTGACCCTGCCCGAGGCCGAGATCCAAGTGCCCGGCGTGGAGGTGACCGTCGAGACGGGCAGCGTAGCAGCAGAGGGTGAGAAAGGCCGATTCAAGATGCCCGACGTCAAGATGCCCAGCGTCAAGCTGCCCAAAGTCAAAGCTCCCCACGCCCAGGTCAGCCTGCCCAAGGCCGACGTCTCGCTGCCCAAAGGCCAGGAGGGCGAAGTCGCCCTGCAGGGCCCCGAGGCCGAAGCCAGCCTGGAGGTGGCCGCCGGCAAACCTGAGGGCGGCGGCATGAAAATACACATGCCCAAAGTCAAGGTGCCCAGCGTGGTCTTCTCCAAGCCCACCATCAAGGCTCCCAAACTGGATGCAGATGTCAGCCTCCCGCAGGCAGAGCTCAAGGCCGGCGACGCCGACGTCAGCATCGCGGGCCCTGACGTCAAGCTGCCCTCCGTCGAAGGCTCCCTCGAGCTCCAGGCACCCGACATAGACCTCAAAGCGCCCTCCGCCGAAGGCAAGCTCGAGCTGGAAGGCACGGGCCTCAAAGGCAAGCTCAAGATGCCCAAGTTCGACAAGCCCAAATTCGCAGTGTCCTCCCCCAAGGCTGAAGTGCCCGCAGCTGAGGTCAGCCTGCCCAGCGCAGAGCTCGACCTCCCCTCCGCCACCGTGACGGCCGCAGGGGAGGGCCCCGCGCTGGGCCTCAAAGCCGACATCCCTGGTGCCAAGACCGAAGGCGCCGGCTGGAAGCCGGAGAAGCTCTCCCTCAAAATGCCAAAAGCTGATATCAAAGCTCCCAAGGTGGACATCAGCCTGCCCTCCGTCGACGTCACCCTCCCGGAGGCCAGCGTCGACCTGCAGGCACCCGAGGCCTCCCTCGGCCTGGAAGGGGAAGTCAAAGCCCCAGAGAAGGAGGCCGCCAAGACCAAGGACGGCAAGTTCAAGATGCCCAAGTTCGGCATGCCTTCCTTTGGCTGGTCCAGCAGCAGAGAGGCCAAGGGCACTGTGGCCGCCGAGGTGGACGTCAGCCTCAAGGAGCCTCAAGTGACGGTGCCCTCGGGAGCCGCCGAAGTGGACGTGACCCTGCCCGAGGCCGAGATCCAAGTGCCCGGCGTGGAGGTGACCGTCGAGACGGGCAGCGTAGCAGCAGAGGGTGAGAAAGGCCGATTCAAGATGCCCGACGTCAAGATGCCCAGCGTCAAGCTGCCCAAAGTCAAAGCTCCCCACGCCCAGGTCAGCCTGCCCAAGGCCGACGTCTCGCTGCCCAAAGGCCAGGAGGGCGAAGTCGCCCTGCAGGGCCCCGAGGCCGAAGCCAGCCTGGAGGTGGCCGCCGGCAAACCTGAGGGCGGCGGCATGAAAATACACATGCCCAAAGTCAAGGTGCCCAGCGTGGTCTTCTCCAAGCCCACCATCAAGGCTCCCAAACTGGATGCAGATGTCAGCCTCCCACAGGCAGAGCTCAAGGCCGGCGACGCCGACGTCAGCATCGCGGCCCCTGACGTCAAGCTGCCCTCCGTCGAAGGCTCCCTCGAGCTCCAGGCGCCCGACATAGACCTCAAAGCGCCCTCCGCCGAAGGCAAGCTCGAGCTGGAAGGCACGGGCCTCAAAGGCAAGCTCAAGATGCCCAAGTTCGACAAGCCCAAATTCGCAGTGTCCTCCCCCAAGGCTGAAGTGCCCGCAGCTGAGGTCAGCCTGCCCAGCGCAGAGCTCGACCTCCCCTCCGCCACCGTGACGGCCGCAGGGGAGGGCCCCGCGCTGGGCCTCAAAGCCGACATCCCTGGTGCCAAGACCGAAGGCGCCGGCTGGAAGCTGGAGAAGCTCTCCCTCAAAATGCCAAAAGCTGATATCAAAGCTCCCAAGGTGGACATCAGCCTGCCCTCCGTCGACGTCACCCTCCCGGAGGCCAGCGTCGACCTGCAGGCACCCGAGGCCTCTCTCGGCCTGGAAGGGGAAGTCAAAGCCCCAGAGAAGGATGCCGCCAAGACCAAGGACGGCAAGTTCAAGATGCCCAAGTTCGGCATGCCTTCCTTTGGCTGGTCCAGCAGCAGAGAGGCCAAGGGCACTGTGGCCGCCGAGGTGGACGTCAGCCTCAAGGAGCCTCAAGTGACGGTGCCCTCGGGAGCCGCCGAAGTGGACGTGACCCTGCCCGAGGCCGAGATCCAAGTGCCCGGCGTGGAGGTGACCATCGAGACAGGCGGCGTAGCAGCAGAGGGCGAGAAAGGCCGATTCAAGATGCCCGACGTCAAGATGCCCAGCGTCAAGCTGCCCAAAGTCAAAGCTCCCCACGCCCAGGTCAGCCTGCCCAAGGCCGACGTCTCGCTGCCCAAAGGCCAGGAGGGCGAAGTCGCCCTGCAGGGCCCCGAGGCCGAAGCCAGCCTGGAGGTGGCCGCCGGCAAACCTGAGGGCGGCGGCATGAAAATACACATGCCCAAAGTCAAGGTGCCCAGCGTGGTCTTCTCCAAGCCCACCATCAAGGCTCCCAAACTGGATGCAGATGTCAGCCTCCCGCAGGCAGAGCTCAAGGCCGGCGACGCCGACGTCAGCATCGCGGCCCCTGACGTCAAGCTGCCCTCCGTCGAAGGCTCCCTCGAGCTCCAGGCGCCCGACATAGACATCAAAGCGCCCTCCGCCGAAGGCAAGCTTGAGCTGGAAGGCACGGGCCTCAAAGGCAAGCTCAAGATGCCCAAGTTCGACAAGCCCAAATTCGCAGTGTCCTCCCCCAAGGCTGAAGCGCCCGCAGCTGAGGTCAGCCTGCCCAGCACAGAGCTCGACCTCCCCTCCGCCACCGTGACGGCCGCAGGGGAGGGCCCCGCGCTGGGCCTCAAAGCCGACATCCCTGGTGCCAAGACCGAAGGCGCCGGCTGGAAGCTGGAGAAGCCCTCCCTCAAAATACCAAAAGCTGATATCAAAGCTCCCAAGGTGGACATCAGCCTGCCCTCCGTCGACGTCACCCTCCCGGAGGCCAGCGTCGACCTGCAGGCACCCGAGGCCTCCCTCGGCCTGGAAGGGGAAGTCAAAGCCCCAGAGAAGGAGGCCGCCAAGACTAAGGATGGCAAGTTCAAGATGCCCAAGTTCGGCATGCCTTCCTTTGGCTGGTCCAGCAGCAGAGAGGCCAAGGGCACTGTGGCCGCCGAGGTGGACGTCAGCCTCAAGGAGCCTCAAGTGACGGTGCCCTCGGGAGCCGCCGAAGTGGACGTGACCCTGCCCGAGGCCGAGATCCAAGTGCCCGGCGTGGAGGTGACCATCGAGACGGGTGGCGTAGCAGCAGAGGGCGAGAAAGGCCGATTCAAGATGCCCGACGTCAAGATGCCCAGCGTCAAGCTGCCCAAAGTCAAAGCTCCCCACGCCCAGGTCAGCCTGCCCAAGGCCGACGTCTCGCTGCCCAAAGGCCAGGAGGGCGAAGTCGCCCTGCAGGGCCCCGAGGCCGAAGCCAGCCTGGAGGTGGCCGCCGGCAAACCTGAGGGCGGCGGCATGAAAATACACATGCCCAAAGTCAAGGTGCCCAGCGTGGTCTTCTCCAAGCCCACCATCAAGGCTCCCAAACTGGATGCAGATGTCAGCCTCCCGCAGGCAGAGCTCAAGGCCGGCGACGCCGACGTCAGCATCGCGACCCCTGACGTCAAGCTGCCCTCCGTCGAAGGCCCTCTCGAGCTCCAGGCGCCCGACATAGACCTCAAAGCGCCTTCCGCCGAAGGCAAGCTTGAGCTGGAGGGCACGGGCCTCAAAGGCAAGCTCAAGATGCCCAAGTTTGACAAGCCCAAATTCGCAGTGTCCTCCCCCAAGGCTGAAGCGCCCGCAGCTAAGGTCAGCCTGCCCAGCGCAGAGCTCGACCTCCCCTCCGCCACTGTGACGGCCGCAGGGGAGGGCCCCGCGCTGGGCCTCAAAGCCGACATCCCTGGTGCCAAGACCGAAGGCGCCGGCTGGAAGCTGGAGAAGCCCTCCCTCAAAATGCCAAAAGCTGATATCAAAGCTCCCAAGGTGGACATCAGCCTGCCCTCCGTCGACGTCACCCTCCCGGAGGCCAGCGTCGACCTGCAGGCACCCGAGGCCTCCCTCGGCCTGGAAGGGGAAGTCAAAGCCCCAGAGAAGGAGGCCGCCAAGACCAAGGACAGCAAGTTCAAGATGCCCAAGTTCGGCATGCCTTCCTTTGGCTGGTCCAGCAGCAGAGAGGCCAAGGGCACTGTGGCCGCCGAAGTGGACGTCAGCCTCAAGGAGCCTCAAGTGACGGTGCCCTCGGGAGCCGCCGAAGTGGACGTGACCCTGCCCGAGGCCGAGATCCAAGTGCCCGGCGTGGAGGTGACCGTCGAGACGGGTGGCGTAGCAGCAGAGGGTGAGAAAGGCCGATTCAAGATGCCCGACGTCAAGATGCCCAGCGTCAAGCTGCCCAAAGTCAAAGCTCCCCACGCCCAGGTCAGCCTGCCCAAGGCCGACGTCTCGCTGCCCAAAGGCCAGGAGGGCGAAGTCGCCCTGCAGGGCCCCGAGGCCGAAGCCAGCCTGGAGGTGGCCGCCGGCAGACCTGAGGGCGGCGGCATGAAAATACACATGCCCAAAGTCAAGGTGCCCAGCGTGGTCTTCTCCAAGCCCACCATCAAGGCTCCCAAACTGGATGCAGATGTCAGCCTCCCGCAGGCAGAGCTCAAGGCCGGCGACGCCGACGTCAGCATCGCGGCCCCTGACGTCAAGCTGCCCGCCGTCGAAGGCTCCCTCGAGCTCCAGGCGCCCGACATAGACCTCAAAGCGCCCTCCGCCGAAGGCAAGCTTGAGCTGGAGGGCACGTGCCTCAAAGGCAAGCTCAAGATGCCCAAGTTCGACAAGCCCAAATTCGCAGTGTCCTCCCCCAAGGCTGAAGCGCCCGCAGCTGAGGTCAGCCTGCCCAGCGCAGAGCTCGACCTCCCCTCCGCCACCGTGACGGCCGCAGGGGAGGGCCCCGCGCTGGGCCTCAAAGCCGACATCCCTGGTGCCAAGACCGAAGGCGCCGGCTGGAAGCTGGAGAAGCCCTCCCTCAAAATGCCAAAAGCTGATATCAAAGCTCCCAAGGTGGACATCAGCCTGCCCTCCGTCGACGTCACCCTCCCGGAGGCCAGCGTCGACCTGCAGGCACCCGAGGCCTCCCTCAGCCTGGAAGGGGAAGTCAAAGCCCCAGAGAAGGAGGCCGCCAAGACTAAGGATGGCAAGTTCAAGATGCCCAAGTTCGGCATGCCTTCCTTTGGCTGGTCCAGCAGCAGAGAGGCCAAGGGCACTGTGGCCGCCGAAGTGGACGTCAGCCTCAAGGAGCCTCAAGTGACTGTGCCCTCGGGAGCTGCTGAATTGGATGTGACCTTTCCTGAATCTGAGGTCCAAGCGTCCACTTTTGACATTCCCCTAGATTCTTCCTCCAGTAAAGAGGATGAAATGGGTAAATCTAGAAGCTCTTTATTTAGAATGCCTAAAATTTCTCTGTCTAAAAGTTTCAAACCTGATATAGAAAACCAATCCGGAGTTGATCTTACCGTTTCAGAAACTCTTTGTTATTCTTCAACAGAGGACACTTCACTTCCTTCAGAGAGTGTTGGATCTAAACCTTTTTCTGACATTAAGGGTGATAATGTCTCTAAAAGTACCAAATTCAGAGTTCCTAGCATCGGTTTCTCTAAAGCTGAAGTGAGTTCATCTAAAATTGATGTGGAGTCCTCATTACATAAAGGGGATATTACTCTTACTAAATACCAAATTAATCTAACAGAATCTCAATCAAAAATAGCATCTCCTGTTGATGAAAATCTTTCGGATTTTGAAATTTTAAGTGAAGATTGTTCTGAGGAGCAAGGAGATCCAAAGCTAGAAGGTAAAACAACATCTGCTGAAATATCTTTGGTTGACACAGAGATCACAGTTAAAATTCCTAAATTCCGAAAACCTAAATTCAGAATTCGATCTAAGGGAAAAGCATCTGAAAGTGACATTGTTTCCAACATGGAATCTGAAATTTCCAAGGGAAGGATAACATCTGATATGACTGATCCTGATATTGAAAAACCAGCTCAAATCTCTGATGCCCAACTTGGTGTAAAGTTGCATAAGCCTTCACTTGAAGTTGTTCTGGATGCACCAACAATGGATACAAATTTCTCACCAACGGAAGTTACCTTGCCAAAATTAGAAGCAGAAATCCATGGCTCAGATTTAGAGTGCAAGGCAGAGCAGGAAGTAGTTTCAGGACAGAAGGGTACTGAGGAGAAGGAAAACAAATTTAAATCATCAAAATTCAAACTACCTTCATTTAGGTGGTCACCAAAGAAAGAAGCTATTGCTCCTTCTCACGTTGAGGAACATCTGGAAGGACCCACTTTGTCTACTTTATCTGGAGACACAGGATCTGAATTAACTTTTCCTACTCCTGAGAATCAATACCTCCATGCAGAATTTGATACAACAGAAAAAGATGGTGAAAAGGTCAAAACCAAGAAGTCCCAATTTACCATGCCAAAGATCTCACTCCCTAAAATTAAGGGTCAGAAAGTCCAAGTCTCTCTGCCCATCCGGGAAACTGATGTTTCTGGACCCAAAGAAGAAAAAGAAGTTGTTTCTGTTCAGAAATCTGAGAAAGGGAGTAGTGGAGAAGGGGCAGGACTGGGCATAAAAGTTCCAGAAGTTACAGTCCCAACTTTGGAATTTTCCAAACCAGAAGCCAAAGCTCCCAAAATAGAGATGGATATTAGCATGCCTACAGGTGAGGTCACACTTCCTACCTGTGAAGAAGATGGGTTTACACTGAAATCAGCTGCTGCTAATGCTAGCCTCTCCACCTCAGATATTAAGATGATAACTGAAGGTTCGCTTGAGGTGAAGAGTCCTGACAAAAGTGTTGAAAGAACATCAAGTGAAATTGCTGTGGGTGATGTAGAGATAAAAGTTGAAGGTTCTGAAGTGAAAACAAAAATGTCTAAATTCCAAATGCCAAAGGTAGGAATTACACTTTCTAAAGGGAAAGGGTCAGAAAAGGATGTTGGCCAATTCAAATCAGAAATCAAGGTTCCCCAACTAAAAGCAACAGTAGAAATATCTGACATTGCTGTTGAAGCACCAAACTTGGAGGTGGAATGTGGCACTGGAACAGAGACTTACAGCCCTGAAGTCAAAATGACCAAAACTGACAGTAAGGCATCAGAGGTTCATGCTCACCTCCCATCAGCTGACATTTCTATTCCAAAAACAGATAGTGATATTCAGGATTCAGATGCAGCAGTAAAAATCAAGGGGGAAATAAAGCAAGATGGAGACGGAGAGGAGAAAGAAGGACATTTCAAAATGCCAAAATTCAAACTTCCATCCTTCAGTTGGTCACCAAAGAAGGAAGCAAGTGTTAAATCAGATTCTGGAGCAGATTTGGAAGACCAAAAGCTTGTTGTCATGTCAAGCAGAATAGACACAGAAATGAAAGGAACTGCAACTGATGATCATGGCAGTGGGCCAGACCTTGATCTGGAAATATCTGCAGGAAAAGCTGAACAAAAAAGTCCAATTAAAAAGCCTCAATTTGTCATGCCTAAAATTTCACTCTCCAAGATCAAGGTTCCAAAATCTCAGTCTCGTTCACCAAAAGTTGAAGCTGATGCTCATCTTCCTAAAACAGAAATAGAGGGCGATGATTCAATTAAGATACCTGATATAGAAAAAAGTCATCCTGAATGGACCGTAGAAGGGGCACAAATAAGCATAAAACTGGCTGACACTAAAGTCCACACTCCAGAGTTTTCCAGAATAGAAACTGAAGCCTCTAAAACTGAAATGACAGTCAGCTCAGCAAAGATTGATGCTTCTTTGACTCCCTCAGAGGGGAGTTTTCAACAGCTTGACTTAAAAATAAGTTCTACCAATGAATATAGCATTCAAAAACCAGGTATTAAGCTCCCCAAAGGAGAAGCTTCAGTTAATTTGAAGAGCCCTGATATATTAACAGAAAGCTCATCAGTTGTGGATGGAAGACAAGTGAAATTGGAAGGTCCTGAAGGGAAGATTAAAATGCCCAAATTCCAGAAGCCGAAGTTTGGAATCTCCCTAATAAAAGGGAAAGGCCCAGAGACAGAGATCAGCTCTCCAACTATAGAAGCTGAGCTACCCCAGCTAAAAACGACAAATGAAATTGCTGACATTGCTGTGGGAGTTCCACAGTCAGAACCTACACCTGATATGGCAGATCCTGGACTAGTTGACGATAAGATAAAAACACCCCAAGCTCTGATGGGTGGCATTGAAGATACAAAGGTAGACATAAGCACCCAGTCAGTGTCTAAACCAAAGACAGAGGGAGTTAGTGAGAGTTTTGAGGAAAAGGAAATCAAATTAAAAGAACATGAAATAAAAGCTGGAGAAGTTCAGACTGAAGAACATCAGGGATGGTTCAAAATGCCAAAATTCAGAATACCTGCATTTGGCAGGTCATCCTTAAAGGAAAAAAAAAGTGATGCTGATATTGAAAAAAATATGGGAAAAGTTCAGGAAACTATTCCTTCTGCAAAAATACAAACTGAAACAAGTATTCCTGAAAGTACCTTATCATTATCACATGCAGTTGCTGAAATTACTATTGGAAAAGAGGGGATTCAAAAATTAGCAGATTCTGTGAAGAGTTCTGATGTTAGCTTGCCAAAGATGGAAGGAGATATTTCATTATCCACAGAAAGAACAGATAGTAGAGTGAATATTCCAAAAACTGAAACTTACAAAGATGTAGTTAAGTGCAGTGCTGAAGGACATACTTCAGATATCACAGTGTCTGCAGCAGAGTTGTCTAAATCACACGCAAGTGATTCAGAAACTGACAAACACAAGAGTTCAACAAATAGGTTTCCTACATGTACTCTGACTTCTCCAGAGCATAAAGGCAAATCACAGGACATAGAAGTCCCAAAGGTAGAAAGTTCCATGAAGTTAGAGACATCAGGACTAGGAGGCAAACCATCATCAACTGAAATTACTCTGGATGCAACACAGAAGAAAATAGATGTCAGTCTTCCAAAGGAAGAGCTAGATATTCAAAATAAAGAGGCAGCAAGTAAAAAGGGAAAGATAAAGGGTGAGGTGAAAATCATAGGAAAAGACTGTGAAGAAAGTCAATTAAAGAAGACTTTGTTTATTACAAAAGGATCAGAAGATGGTACTTATGTTACTGCTAAGCTGGAAGATCTAAAGGTAGAAGTCCCGACAGTGAAGACGGATGTTAAAATTACTAGAGTAGAACCTGAAATGAAATTTCAAGTGAAAAGTGTTGAAAAGGATGTGTCTGCAGGAGTGGAAGTGCAAGTAGAAGACAGAGCAGAAACGAGTAAAATTAAAGCATACAAGTTTAAGATTCCAAAGTTTGGAATGTTGCATTCAGAAATCAAGGGGTTTGAAGATGATACCAATTTTCCAAAGCCAGAAGCTGATTCAGCACCTAAAAGTGGAATAGGCACAGCAGAAATGCAGTTAAGAAAACCAGAAGGATCTATTGGCCTGAAAAGTCCAGCTCAAGATCATACGGAAGCATCTGCCAGAGTAACAGGGGAAACAATGGACCAAACACAAGGTGTCCCAGAAGTAAGTGTAAGAATTCCCAAACTAAAAATACCAAGATTCACTTTCAGAACTCTCCCAATTGAAGCTGATGTTTTACTGTCAAAAGTGGAAACAGATCCAAAGGGCTGTAGTACTGACATTGAAGTAGTGCAACTGCAAGCAAGCTCTGCTATCCCCAAAGAAACACCAGGAGCTCTAGAGGGGTGTATTCAAAAAGCAAAAAGCAAAATTGTTACACTGACTGAACCTGACATTAAAACAGCACAAATGACAGCTACCATAGAGTCCTCATTCTCAAGTGCAGGGCAAGACATTCATTGGTCTCATATAGAGGCCCAAGAAGTAAGTGAGAAAGTAGAACCTGAACATGTTGCTATTGAAAGGTGTGAGATTTACACTACTGAAATACTGAAAGAATCAGAGATTCTGTCATCAGAGGTCAAAACTGCTACTTTGGGATTCTCATTGCTCAAGACGAAGTTGCCTGAATCACACAGTGATTTAGAAGTGCAGGTCCAGCAGCCATCTCCAACAGGAGGTTCATCAGTGAGAAAACCTACAGGTGCTGGTGAAAGCCTCGGAGTGGCAGCACAGAGAACTGCCAGTGCTGAGCTTAAACTATCTGACAAACCACACCATGAGTCTGAAGAATCTAGAGGAAAAGTAAGTTTGACAAAGTTAAAAACATCTGCTGCTGAAGTAAAGTGTTCCAGTAAACTCGAAGAGAGTTTTCCTGAAAAATCACCAGAGGGAATAACAGCAGCTCCTCTCTCTAAAGATGAAGATGTAGTTGAAGCAGTGGAAGGTGAAGAAAAAGACATAACCAATGAGAAAGAAAAGATTGATAGTAAAAGATCTCCTGGAAGATTCAAATTTTGGCTTCCAAGTATTGGCTTTTCATCTTCTGGGGATGAAACAAGCACAGATGCAAAAGCAGAAATAAAAAAATCAGTTCCAGAAGATGTGAAGCCTGCTGACACATCAGATGATTCCTCTAAGCAGGCTGAAAAAGCTGGATGGTTTAGACTTCCCAAGCTTGGTTTCACATCTCCTTCCAAAAAGGCTAAGTCAGTTGACAAAGAAGAGGTGGGTCATAAAGAGGGGAGCCTCTCAGATGAAGACAGCCCAACAGATAAACCAGATGTGTTTTTTGATGCGCAAGAAAGCTTATCACCTAAAGAAATAGGAGAGGGTGAAAAAGCTGAAATTGACGGGGCCGCATCTATTGTGACATCTTCAGCAAGAACTGAACTAATCTTGTTGGAGGAAGAAAAAGATAGTAAATCTAATATTGTTGGAGATAAAACCAAATGAAGTTGTATTTTCTCAATCCTCAATGAAAACAGAATCATCCATATGTACAGAAGAGAAGGTTTTCTTAATTTTCTACTGAATATTAAACCCCAAAGCTGGTTTCATGAAAACTTGAACAGAATTCACCATATTTAAATTTTCAATTACATAGATGTACTAGATTGTACACTTATAAAAATAATGATTTCTCCAAATCTACCCCAAAGGCAACAATTATGACAGGCACAGAGGAGCCCATAGTTTGAGCAAAGTCTGAGTAGATACCTGAACCATGAAAGTAAATCATTGAAAGCCTCAAGGACAGCAAAAGACTTGTTAAATAGGCTTCTCAAAACACACCAGTTATATTTAGATTACAGATTATTTCTAGAACGGGTTATAAACTAGTACTATGAGAACTATACTTACCTGTTTAGATTTTGGACTTTTTTGATCTACTTTGCTTTGTTATTAAAATGTTTTTCTTTATTTCAGCTAAGGTAGTATGTATATTCCACAAACATTCTAAAATACAAAATAAGAATTAAATACTAGTGTAGAGAGACTAATGCTTTGCCTCTTCCTCTCCTCTCATTTTTTTATTATTGTGGTGGGTCATATTTAGCCTTACAATAATTTAAAAAAAAAAAAAACAGCAAAAACCAACAGATTAATTCCAAGACCAAAAAACATGTAACTAAATCATGTTTGTAAGATACCAGAATAAAACATGCTTACAAAGAATATTATTCAAATGTGGATAAATAAATTTTAATGTATATACTTATGGGATAGCTTAATGCTTTGAATGATCTGCCACACTGGTGGAATTGCTTCAGAGATTTTCTGGGAAAGGAGGTGTATATAATTATTTGCTTCTTTGTTTATATTAATGCTTCTCTCAAGTGCACAGTGAAAACCAGAGTGCATATGTGACAGCCTTCACATGTACCATTAAAACACTCTCTGTATTCTTAATTCACAATAAACTCACCATATGAATAATAACTTGAGTAGTGTGAGTTACTGACATTTCTGATTCTGAAAATGCCAGCTTAAATTTGCAGAAGTTTGCATGTACTTCACTGTCTGCTGAGGTGGATGATTAATGACAGCACAGTTCCAAAATATAGGGGTAATGGAGACCTTTCACTCATTACAATCCCAAACCAAATCATAGAATATGTTGAGTTGGAAGGGACCTGTCAGGATCCTTGAATCCCACTCCCAGCCCTGCATAGGACACCCCAAGACTCACACCATGTCCCTGAGAGCACTGTCCAAAGGCTTTTTGAACTCTCTCAGGCTTGGGGCTGTGACCACTACCCTGGGGAGCCTGTTCCAGTGCTCAAACACCCTTTAGGTGAGAAACCTTTCCTAACATCCATCCTAAACCCCTCATGACTCAGCTCCAGCCATTTCCTCAGGTCCTGACGCTGGCCATGAGAGTGAAGAAATTGGTACCTTCCCCTCCATTGGCCCTCATGAGGGGGTTGAAGATCCCAGTGAGCTCTGCCCTCAGTCTCCTCCAGGCTAAACAGACCAAGTGACCTCACCCACTCCTCATATAGCTTCCCATCCAGACCCTTCACCATCCTTGTGGCCTCCTTTGGATGCTCTCTAAAGTCTTTTATTGTGGCACCCAAAACTGCTCACAGGACTCCAGGTGAGGCTGCCCCAGTGCAGAGCAGAGCAGAACAATCCCCTCAAATACAAAACCATTTTCCCAGGGGACTTTACTCACTAGTTCCTTGAGCAACCTGAAGTCAGCTCTCCTCCTGTCCAGAACTGAAGTTTTGCTGTCCCTTTTCCTCCTGTCAAAAGAGATTTTAAACTCAATTTCTTCGTGGTCCATGTGGCCAAGTCTGAACCTCCCCCGACACAGGTTTCAACTATTCCCACACATCCTATCACTGGATACCAGGAAGAAAGAATTGGCACCTCCCTCTCCACTTCCCCTCCTCAGGAAGTTGCACCACCACAATCTACCTTGCAACTAAAGCCAACTTTCCTGGCCCTCTGCAGAGGTCTGTGAGTCAGTGTCCATGACCCAAGAGCTATCCTTTAGGGATTATGGGGATATTCATGACTGATATGGCATAAATGGTAGATGAAATGTTTTCTCAGTACCTGGATGAAAGCAACAAAGGTATGTTTTCTCTGGAATAGCTGGGAAAGGAAAATCCTGGGCAATGGCAGGGAGAAATGAGAACAGATAGTACTAAAGCTTTTGGAACAAGCTGGTGTCTGATGTGTGAAACCAGGTGACTTTGTGGCCCTGTCAGTAGTCATAACCCATGGAGCCAGCTAGGTTCTGTCTTGCTGTCGTCTGCATTGCTGTCAGCAGTGCTGTAGCCACAAGGCACTGCACCAAACCAAGAGCTTTCAGAGATGATCCTACTGGGAGAGCAGTGCAGCAGTCCCTCCTGAAAGCCACTCTGGTAAAGCAGGGCCAGTTCACTCACCTTGTACTCCCTCACAACACAGGTACATGGGATGAGCTGATCAGAGGAGAGTATCCATGCTCAAGAGCCAAACTAGTGACTTTTTCTAGACAGGAATACACCAATACTGACAAAAATCTGAACAGTCTGCAATCAGACTGGAAAATCATAGAATATTCTGAGTCAGAAAGGACCCACAAAGTCCAATTCCTGGCTCTACACAGGAAAACCCCAAGAATCACACCACATGTCCATGAGTGTAGTTCAAATGCTTCTTAATGTGACAACTTCCCTGGGGAGTCATTTCCAGTGGCCAGCCACCCACTGGGTGAAGAACCTTTTCCTAATAACCAATCAGTCCAAGCATGATGCTAATGGACACCACTGGAGGCCCAGCTTAGGTTTGGTACAGTCCTTAGCTTGAAGAAATCACAATCTAAATGAAAGAGACAAGTAACAAATGAATGGATAAGGGCTATTATTAACCCTGTTTCATAAATGGAAAAGAACTGAGACTCAAAGCCTGCTTATAATTTACTTGATAGTCTACCTTTCTAATAGAAAACAAGTAAATAAGAATCAAGGTATGAAGGGGCTTCAAAAGTCTCACAAGAAACCAGGGAAATAATCTCAAGTTCCTCTTAGATCCAGTTCATTGTCTTAACTGCAAACTCCCCACCCACCTCCCCCACACATAAAGGAAGCCAAAAGTGGTATCAGTAGAGAAAATAGAAGAGCACTCTCCTAAGCATCTATTTTTCTTTTATAAGCCAAACCTTAATCCACATGAGGCTTATATGGCCATAAGAAAATTCTGCCAGCTTGTCCAGAAGCTCTGTCCCACTGAACAACTAATCCAGCTCTGTCAGATTTGAGCTCACAAGAAGAGAAAGAAGTTTTCTTCTTACTCCTGCAATATCTATCCCTGCCAAAACAGAAAAACACATCTTGGAGTGCCATCTAGAGGAAGGCACTCCTCTACAGAAAATGGTTTTGTTGGTTGAAGATGTAAATTCTCACAAAGATTTTCAAGCTAACTCTAGTAAGGAAATGGGGGGTGAGAGCACAAAAAGCACCTCCATGTTCCTCAATATTTTGGCATGTATATGAATACTCACAAAATTCCAGTGATATCTGTACATGTAACTACACGGCTTAAAAAATCTGCCACAGGGACGAGAAGCATTGATTTGTAATGATGGATAACATACTCCAAGGAATCTTGGAAGTGTCTGAAGAGATAGCTAAGGAGCAGCATGGAAACCAAAAAATGGAACATTGATGGGGGTAATCTCCAAAAGTCCTTATTAGTATGGGGATTTTTGTGTATTCACAGAGGTGTAAATCAATACCTAAGTCAATGACTCCACTCCCAGTGTCAGGCAGAGGCGCACAGCCCTGGCAAAGCTCATGGAGCTCCAGCCCAGTGTCACTCACACCACTCACAGCTGGAGCACGTGCCCTGCTCTCCTTTCCTGTCACTTCAGAAAGTCACCCAGGGCAGAGCAGTGGTGGATACAGATATAAGGCACCAGATGGCTCAGGGTTGTGGTCCCTGAGTGACTGCAGAAGGGAAGGCAGCCCAGAAACACCACACTACTCAGGGCCAGCACCAGGGCAGCCCAGAAGGAGCAAGGAGGCTCTACAAGCACTGCACACAGTGCAGGAGGAATGCCCTAGCCACAACAGCACCCATGTAGCAGCTCTGCTCTGCTCCCCCATCCTGTTTGCTGCACAAGACCGACACACAGACACATCCAAACATCCCAGACTTTCAGGATTCCAGGGCAGCTGAGTTGGAAGCTGGCCCCAAGGTTTAAATCCCAGATATTTGTCTCTAGCAGCTAGCCTCAACACTTAGGTATTTCCCTGTATCTATAATTCCTAAATGCTTTTAAAAATCTGCCCTTGCTACTGTAGGTGATCATATACGTGGCTCAAATCTTAAGGTGTCCAGGAGCTTATTAAAAATGTTTAAACACATGTAAGCAAACACCGTTAATGGAACATTTAGGTTGAAATATATAGTTTCCTAAGATAAAATAGCACAGCAATAATGATCTGTGTCTCTGATGTTTGCTTTAATATAAGACAGATTGCCATACAACACCATATGCATTTCATTAACTCTGGGATGAGGTAATCACACAAAAAAATCAAACATCACACACTGACTAATGGTTTTGCAGGTAGAGTCAACTATCAGAAATTCTCATGTCATCAATATGGACACCACAAGAAAGTGATTTCTCTGACAAAGACAAAAAGAAGAGAGTTCCTTGATTTGCATGGAAACAAGATTCATATACATTTTTTTGTTTCTATTTTAAATGTATATCTCAATTCACTTCAGAGTCTGCCTCTCCAGTTACAGTCTTTCTGTCCCTGCACATCTTCCAGATTCACCGCATATTTGGAATTCCAGTCTCGCTCAAAAAGATCTTTCAACTGTTCCTGGACAGGCTGTTGCCTTCTTTGCGGGTTGGTTGAATTCTGTTTGATAATTAGTCCCACACCAGCTGTATCAGTGAAGTAGTTTTCTGACCAATTGGAAGTCCCTATGCAATGGAAAAGTAGCTGATTAGAAAACATTCATTTCTCAGTGTTCTGTTTGATCTCTGTGCTTTGTTGATTTGCTCTATGACTGCAAATCTCATTAGGACCAACAAGGCAGCAAAAATCGGGTCACCTCCTTCTTATACCAGACCTCAGGTTTCGGAAACCTGGTATTAACTGCAACCCTGAAGGCTCATAACCTTCTGATTCCTTACAGCCTGTGACAGAATGCACAAATCTACTCATAAACATGGTAATAAAGTGCAATATTTGAGGGGTAAAAGGGGTAAAAGCTGGTGTTTAACATGGGTGTTTAAAAAGTCTTTAATGGACTTAATTCTCTTTACTTGTTAAAGGAAAACAAAAGGAGAAACTAGACTCTTAATCCATAAACCTTCAGGAGCTGTTCTGAGCTTGACATGCTTCTAAACCAGGCAAAACTGGGAATCTAGCTGCAGACATTGTCTAGGGCTCCCTCCAAAGCTACCTCAATTCAGAAAATCAAGCACTGTGAAAAATACACATTTTATCACTTAGCATGTCTCCTCATGATCTCCCTAGCCAGAAAAATCTGTCAATTCCAGGAGGTGCTTAGGCATGAAAACAAATTACGTGCATATCTGCCTTCAAGTATGAAACAAGTTATTAAAGTATTGAAGGCAATTGTAGCTGTAAACCCTCAGCCAGTTGGAAGATCAGGTTATTTGCTGGTGTGCATTGCTGGGAGGATGAGCTGGCCGAAATGACAGAGCACTTTCACATTCCCTTTTTGAGGGTTCCTAATAAAAGAGTGAAACGTAAACATCGTCCCAGTTTTCAGAACAGTTGACATTACTGTTTTCTCATTTCCTTTCCTAGAGTTCTGTTCAACAAACAGTGCATAGAATTAATTCCTCCCAGCAGTTCCTTTTTATTAAAGCACGATAATGTTATATACTGGAGCACCAGCTATCCCAGCATCATTCTGAGCACACGGGCTGTGAAATTCCCACTGTGCTTGGCACAGGCTGTGCATTCAACCCTGTCATGCTCTGTTCCTAATGGTTCACAATCATATGAAATAATCTCTTACTGAACTTGACCTACATTATTGTCTTCCCTTCACATCTGTACTTCTGTACCTACAACACACTTTGCTTTATATGGCAAAATGAGGTATTTTTTACTCTTGCAGCTGACCCTATCTCAGTCTCAGTCCAGTAGATCTGGAGATATTGTAAGTATTTGGAATAATGGAATACATACCGATGTAGGCTACTTTATCAGTGACCATGTATTTGTTGTGATTCACTCTCCCATGAGGAATGTTTGTGTGATTCAGAACAGGAACAATGAAGAGTTTCTGCAGGGAGAGAAATTAAAAATATAAACAGAAATACTAGAGTGAGGAACAGACTTCATGATTGGACAGTGCATGTTTTCTATAGTTTCAAAGAATATAGTATGGGAAGAACAGAAGAGAACATACTGCACTCTGTTATTAAATACACCATAAAAGAGATTTTACTCCTATCCAAGAAAACTAGCAAACAATACTTCCACTATACATAAAATTGGATAAGCAATTGAGATCAGATACAGATAATGTTTGCTTCACAATGTTCCATTAGTGGCACAGCTATTATCATTACAGGGCAGACAATTAGATGCAGTTTTAGACAGCTGTTTAATAGATCTGCATTTACCACTGATTGCTGCTCTTATTTTGTGTGAGAATGGGCTGATCACAGACACGAGGGGTACTGCAGGCAACTATAATGCCTAACTTGTTGTGTTAACTCCTACCAAAAACTACATTTTTGTCCCTTCTTAGTTTTTTTTTCTGAAACCCACGCCTCCTTCTGTGGTGTCTCTCTGTTGTGGTTACTGCATCATGTTGGGAGCATTCACACCATCCCCACTCCACTTGATGCATTCCAGCCTCATGCTTATGGCCTGTGTGCAATATTTAGTGTTCAAAAATAGGTCTATCTATATAGACAGAGAGCAGATCTCTCAATTCAAAAAAACTGATAGCAATTAGACCCATTTAAAGTACTCCATGCAGGAAAAGGTCTCTGAGAGGACCACTAAATTATCATATAAACTCTTACTGTCACAGTGCTCAGCAAAAGCAACTGCCAGGATAATGTCTCAAGTGCCACAGCCAGGCACATCCCTGATATCACTCATAGCTTGAAATAGCTGCTTCCTCAAAGATTATATATTGGGCCTCTTTTTCACAAGAATGTGAAGCAGTCACTGCAAAAACAGACAACCTGCTTCTCTAAAAGCTAATATTTGTACACACAAACTGCAGCTTAGTCTCAAAAACCAGTATGGGGCCATATCCTCAAGCTGTCTTTCCAAAATCAGGTTTGTTATCATACCACTTCGACACTGATGTGGGCATGTGGGTTGTTGAGAGCACGCAGGGACCTCAGATAGTGGAGCATGGCTGGGTCAGTGTATGCCCAGCAGCTGACCAGAAGCCGGACTTGCACTCTGTGGTTGAAAGCTGCACGTCTCAGGGCGTTGTCAATGGCTGGCCAGTATCTGCAGAAAAGGAGGTGCAAAAAGGGATATTTTTTTAAACAGTTCAGTAGAAAGCTGTGACAATAAACTGAGACTACAAGTGATGATGCACAGATGGGATCTCTGATGTCTAGTAAGTAAAGCACTTGTGGCTTCCCTGGAGGTACAAACAAGATTTCTGCCTTCTACCAAGTCCGTTCTTTTCACAGAACGTGTTTTGAGACCTCCAGACTCTGCCAAATTGGGGTGAAATTCATCAAAAATGTAAAGCTTAGTAGAGTGCACATACACAGATACAGCATGGTTTCACCATGCTCATTTCCTAGGAAACTAAAGATAACAATAGCAACTCCAGGGTAAAACCTGTTCGTACAGCCCAGAGTAAAAAAGGCAGTGCAGAGCCCGGAGGAAAGTCTAAGAACCATTTTGCAGAATGTGGCCTTTCCAGGGCCCTGGAGACTGTTTCCAGTGTTTGCAGTGGTCCTGTGCCATCAGCCAGTGTGGGCAGGCTCTACCCCTCCCCACTCCTCCCTGCCCTTGTCATGTGCCCCCAAGGTAATGGACACAGCTGTGCTCTCCTTGTTCCCTGAACAGGGGAAAATCCATTTTCCTGACACTTGTGTTGGCAGGAGCTGTGGGGAGCATTTTTAACATCCTTCACCCAGCTACACAACACTAAGAGCTGGACAATGTACATCCCAGGGCTAGTAACTCCAAACCCCCACATGGCATTTTCATTCCGTAGATCCTAAAAAATGCTGCACGGAGCGAGACGACCATGTTTAGTACAGATTGGAGGGCTGATACAGAGAGAGGTCTAGCATTTGCTCACAGTCCCATGAGCAATGATGAATTAATTTGCCTAACTTAATCCTTTTGGTCTTATGTACAAAGGCCTGAATTATCTAATCCTCTCCTGTGCATCGTCCTATTGCGATCAATGGCCTGGCCACGTGCTCTGAGGCTCAGGCTTGACTTATAGATCCTGAAAAACTTGGAAAATCATGCTATTTGAAATGCAATTTTTGAATGGTTTCAATTTTTCAAATATATCAGTTTCCAGTTGATTAACACTCAGGCATTAGACAGCAGCTTTGTTTCCTCTGCCTCAGCTGCTGGAGGAACCTAACCTGAACTAATCAGCTTCAATTCATGGCACTACAGCTGGTTGCTGTGGAGATAGCCCGAGGCCCTGCACTGCTTTCCCTGGGCCTTTCAAACTCTTGTTTGCATCTGATCAGCCCTAGATGTCACAAACTGTGGATTAAGCCTTCAGATGAAGAATAAGGAGTATTAACTCACTCAATCCTAAGGGGGAAAAGAGACATTTCTGGGCTTATTCTTGGCTAAAATCAGAAGATGAGAAACCCAGAGACTCAACCATACAACACAGAAACTGAAAATCCTCTGAGCTGTTTGATTTATTAAATACATCCTCCAAGTAGAAGCTAGTCTTGAGATTTTGTTTCTTGGACAGTAGAATTATCTGTGTCTCTCTATTATTCTAAAATCTTCCCCAGAACACACCCATGCCCCAGCTGAACAACAGAGGCTTTACACAGTTGTGACAGAGGACATAATGCATGGTATCATTCTGGCTAAGTGGCAGTCTAGAGCTTACCCTATTCAGCAAGTCATGTTGTACATAATTATTTCACTTGAACTTCTTTCTCAGATTATTTAGATGGTTGGTAAACTCAGAAATGTTATAAGCAGATAATTCAGAGCACTTGGTTGCATGTAAACACCCTAATTCAAGCATATCTAAGAGGATTTGGGAGTCTTAGTGATGCCCCATGACTGACTAACTTTCCATGTTGCTCAGGTTTGGGTTCATGTGCAGAGTCTGCATCGTTCTGCTGTGACCTTGGGCAGTCTCTGGGACCATGGCAGTGGTTCACCACACGCAGGCTCAAGGCCAGGCTGGATGGGGCTTTGAGCAACCTGGTCTAATGAAAGGTGTCCCTGCCCATTGCACAGGAGGGGAGAAGCTGGATGGTCTGTAACCCAAACCATTCTATGATTCTGTGATTACTCCAGATCACCACTATCACCTTCTCTCTGAAGCTGCTGCTGGAACTTAGGTGGAATTATTAAAAACAAAACAAAACAAAACAGAAACCCCCAAACAACAACAACAAAAAACCACCAAGCCCCAAACAAACAAAAAACCCCAGGAGTTTCTTTTAGAGACTGTTTCAGCTCTCACTGCAAAGGTCAGGACAGTCAAGAACCACCCTCTAAAAAATGGGTCAAGTGCATCAAGCAGGAAATAGAGCAGGAAGCCAAGACTCTTCAGAAGTAAAGGACATCAAGAAAGAAAAACAGGAGCAAGAAAGGAGAGCACAACAATGTTTTCTCTGAAAAATCTGATGTCAGATATATTTCTGGTGTTCCCTTTCCTCTCTCTATTCATAAAGCTGTTGTGTTGAATTTTGGAGGACGCTGTACCTGACTGTCCCTAGTCTGGCACTTCACGGCTTTCCTGCTGTGCGTAGAGCACAGGAGGCTGCTCTAAAACACCAGCAAAGCACACAGGTATTGGATACTATCCTTCCTGCAGCATCAGGATTGGACTCACAGAATCCTAGGATTGTTAAGGCTGGAAAAGACCTTTAAGATCATCAACTCAGCCCAGCACCAGCACCATGTTCACCACTAAACCATGTACTCAAGTGCCATATCCACAGATTTTTTAAACACTTTCAGGGATGGTGACTCCCTGGGTTGTCTGTTCCAATAGTTGACAACCCTTTCCATGAATTTCTTTTTCCTAATATCCAATCTAAACCTCCCCTGACACAACTTGAGGCCATTTCCTCTCATCCTGTACTTTGGTACCTGGGAGGCATAGTCCATGGGATAATTGTGAATGCAGAGCAAAGCCTCAGTTCTCTCCACTCTGAATATTTTAATTGCAGAAGGAAGGGAATCATATTTTTTTTCTTTATGTAGTGCAAGTAACTGATTTGCTCAGGATTCAAATTGTACCTTTTTGGATGAATGAAACGGCTGGTAGGGAAATATTCCATAACAGAAACATAGACAAACTTCTCTGCCTGACTGATAATACTGAGTATGGCATAGAGGTCATGGGTGCGACCTTCTGGACAAAATGCTGGAGGGGAAGCCTGTAAAAAAAAAAGAAAACACATAGATCAGTGATTTAATTAATTTTTTTCTCTCAGGCTTCGACTCATTTATGTTTAGACTTGTCTAGTTTTCATTAAAATATCACAAAACACTTGAGATGGACCACCATCTTTCCTCATGCCTTCCATGTCCTGCTGGGTCAGATACTTATTGATACATTGAGCCTACAGGTGACTAAAAGAGACCTGCACACTGTTCCTGCCATACAATTTGACAGCTAATGCTGGGGTTATCCCTATTCTTTGAAAAGTTCCAGAGAAACCTAAGGAACAAATTATTATCCACCTGGAACACAAGCAGCTGAGGAGGATTGCTGAAGAACCTTTTCTGCTCAATCCTTAAACACAGCTTACAGTCTGTCATGTTATTTTCAAAGGTACTTACAGAAAAATAGGTTTCTGTCAAGATTCCATTAAATTCTACTTCCAGAGGCCGACGATTGTTAATGTGGGTAGAATAGTTAAGAGGCCAAGGGAATGGGATGGTTGCATTAGGATATCCAACATCCCAGTAGGTACTAAACGTTTTCCAGAGGTCTTTGGCCAAGCAGCTGCAGTTATACATCACAGCACCAAACTCTTTCACCTGCAAAGAAAGCAAGCTGTGTCACAGCTCCAGAAGGAGCCACCTCCAGGGCTTTCTTTGCTGTTTCTTCCACTTTGACAATATTTTACATCATTACGATTTTTCTCTGTTATCTGCGAGGACATGAATTTTCCCCCAGATTTTTGAATATGCAGTAGCAGAGGTTACCTGAGATAAAGATCTCCAGTCCATGTTTGCACTACCAATATATACGTGTTTCATGTCTACTATCCAGAATTTGCTATGCAACACTCCTCCTGTCAAATGTCCAAAATCAATCTTTTTCACGTGAGCCCCTAAAGAAAGAGGGAGAGGGGAACAAGGAGTTTAGATATAGCATGGAGATGGTTCCTCGACAGCCAGAATATGTCTGCATGTCTGACTCTTGCAGGTAGTAATAACTACCAAAATTCACAAGCTCTCATTCCTGGAAACACAGTAACTTCAAAAAAATACACAAAATGTGAATTTTCAGGAAAATCCTAAAGAGACACAGAAAAAAACATGAATTAGTGAACAGATAGTGCTTATCCTGTGAACCCATGCAAGCACCACACCAGAAGAGGCCTTGGAGACCAGTTTACCTAGATGCCCTTTTACAATATGGAAGCTCTGAGTGGATCACTGAAGGGAAATAATTACCTTTTTCTGCTAAAAGCTCGAGGTCCCTTGATTTTGTAGCCAGAGTTGGTGAACTTGCTGCAATATACAAAGAGACATTCTCTGCGAGTAACCTCTCAAACCTCTGCAGAATATCTTCACCCTGTGTGGTACATTGTTATTTTTTAAATTTTATTACAGAATGTTTAGTAAGATATATGCGAGTCCAGTGTTACTAATGGGTGCTTCCTTTGAAGAACCCCCGTGCAAAGCAGGTCAGAAATTTCACCTATTTCAGGAGTGTTTCAAGTAAAGAGGGAATAAAGATTCTGATCCAATGTATGAATCAAAGTTTATTTTCTGTCATTTAATGCTATTAGATGTAAGGTTTAAAAGTATGACCATAAACATCCCAGAGTTCAAAGGTGAATGTCCCAGTGAAAATCAGCTGCTGGACCCTGATGCTCAACAGATGTGTGGAGTCTTTTCTCCCTGAGGATAAAGGTGACAGAGACTGTCCAACACTGAGCTGTCCCTTAGCAGAGACAGGGCTCAGCCTTACATCTGCCACTTTTACTTCTTCTCGTGTGCAGTTAATGGCACCTTATACCACCAGAAACACCTAGGGAGGAAGATAAGGGGAGCAGCCCCAGAGCCTGTGAAGACAGTGAGGAAGATGTGCCAGGAAGGAGGCAGAGACTGGGCCCACAGTAATAACCAGGCCAGCATGTGGTACTTCAGCAAACAGCAGAATTCCCGACACAACTAAGCTCCATTCCTGCCTGAAACAGCGTGACCTTGTCCCATCTGTTTTTCAGAACAGCCCCCCAGACCCTGCTCAGGATTGTCTGGGAGTTTGCTAGCTGCCACAGGCTGAAGTGGAGCCAAGGGACAATTAAACATCATGGGTGGTTGCAAGGTGAGGCTGTGCCATGGCCTCTGTCATTTATTTTTGGTGGTAGAGCCAGAAAGGTCCCGCAGGAAGCCTGACCACTCAGGGTGCCCAGGAGGAGAACCCTGCAAAGGAGAGGGAGCCTCCTTAGCTACTGTCCAATGTCCTCCTTAGCTGTCCAGAGTCATGGCTCCAGGACAGCTGCCCAGTGGGTGGATGCAGGTGCTGTGTCTGCACACAGGGGAGAAGCAGCCTCTGCAGCTGTCAGAAGTCCCTGAGCAGACTTTGCTTCCTGACCCTTCCCACTAACCAGTGGGAATTGGCACCATCACTCGTGTACACGGAATCCTGTAGGCTCCTCAGCTCTGCCACTGCCTGCCCCTTTCACAGCTCAGCCATCCACAGGGTGAATGTGGGTTTGAGGCTGACAGCTGCACGCTCTTAAAACAGCATAAAAATACTTAGAGACATGGGCAGAGCCCAGATGGAGTCTAACTTGACTGGAGGAGGAAGGTTGGAGTGTTGCTTCAGAACAGCATGGAAAACCTTCCTGGGTTTGCAGGAGGAGTCAAGCAATGTCTCTGGGAGACAGACCACACAGCCAACCTGCCCTTTGCCACATGTACATGAGGAAAAACAACCACAGACATGCTTGTTGTTGATTTTACCTTACCTGCTTAGAAGAGGAGTCATTGACACTGATATCCTTCCCAGTAAGAGACCAATAGTAAGAAGCTACATGAACTTTTTCCTGGGCTAGATCAAGCAGTCTCTTCCAGGCTTGGTACAAGGGTTTGGCTGCAGTGCTGTTTATCTCAAAGGGTAAGTCATAAGGAACATTTTCCACAAGTTCAAAGCTGCAATGGCAATTGTATTTTGTGAAACAAGTGACTGTAACCCTAACAGGACACCAAGCACCTGTTAGGCCACACAGTTGGCCATGCTGCATGTCAACCTCCACAGCAAACAAACTGAGCTGGACAAACAGGCTGGGAGTGCTTTCTACCCCTAGTTTTTATAGCCAAGCTTATATTGTACAGTGTCCTCCCTAATTCAGCAAAACAGCTTCTCAGTACCCACTCTGAAATCTGTTTATTTTACCATGCCTAAGATACAGAGAAAAGCAAACCCCCTTAGCTGGATGTCACTTAGGTAACTCTTCACCCTCTCCCAGCACAGATATTCCTTGCCCCTCCAGCCTCTGAGAAAGGCTGCTTTGCCAGCTGGTCACTCTGCTGCCTCCCACTGCTGCCACAAAAGGAGATGGCCTGGAGGTGGCAGAGGAGCAACCGAGCTGAGCTAAACATACAAGCACAGGACTGGGAGAGGAGCTGTGACACTGCCCCTACTGCCCCTCACAGCAGGCAACTACCAATTACCCAGTGCCTAAACAACACCCCCACTCTTCCCAAATTAGTGGTGCTTCATCACTTATGATACAACAGGAAGAGAATAAAACCCTTGCTGATATTATCAGCACTGTAACTATTTCTCCATCTGGTGATGACTTCTCCAAGTGCCATCTAACCTGACTCACCTGCAGGAGTCATTGGATCTCTTGGTGTCCTCCTCAGTTATTGCGGTTCTTGGGAGATCTCTGTAGAGTCCTTCTTCCTCTGGGAGATCTCCGTAGAGTCCTTCTTCCTCCTCCACCTTTCTGTAAATGCTGACAACTGCTGCTTCTTCTCTGTTAGGATCAACTGTGCTGTCCACACTCATGAAGTAAAGAGCCATCAGGACAAGACCAAGCATCAAAACTGCCCCTAAGATTTGAAACTGGAACAGGATCCACAGAAGAGAAGATTAAAGTGATCACCAAGACACTGAAGCACCAGCTAATGGATGACTGCCTGTGCAGGTGAATAAATCACAGTCTTTGAAGATGAGATCTGCTTGCAGCTACTGACAAATGGTGTTCTTAGATGCAGCACTGAAAGTGAGGAACACCTGTTCAAGGTCTGCTTGGATGGGGCCCTGAGCAACCTGATCTAGTTGAAGATGTCCCTTCTTTCTGTGGGTGGTTGGACTAGATGACCTTTAAAAGGTCCCTTTAAACTCAAATGAGGTGCAGTGAAAAGGACCAAAACGTGCCAAAATTATTCACATTGAAATCCCGAACTCAGGGAAGAAAGGTAAACAAAGAGACAGGAGAAGATATTGAAGAAATGAAATGCTAAAAGAAAGAAGAGAAAATTCTGAAACGAAGTGAAAACAATAAAAGCGAATGGGATGAAGTGCAGTGAAATGGACCGAAGCTTGCCCAATTGATCCTCATTGAAATCACAAGGTTTCATTTCAGGAAAGGAAATGAAACCTTGAAATCAGAGAACCAAGTGGAACAAACACTCTGGAAAGGAGATATGATAAAATAAAATGCACTTGGGGAAAAAAAAAAAAGAAAATTTGGAAATGGATTTGGGTTGGTTTTTGTGAAGACCGTGATTTTAGTTCAGTTTTTTGGTTTAATTTTTTTGTGCCAACATATCTATCCCTTGTTTTTTCCCAAGCCTTATGATTAATTTGACATTGATTAACTTTATTTTAGCACAAGACCAATGGATGTTCAACAAAATTTTTACCAAAATCAAAATAAGGAAATTTCTAACACAAGATTAGCTGTGGGATCAAGCCAAGCATTACCATAAAAAGGAAATTTATGAAGTCAGGGGAGAAAAAACAGTTCAGAAATTGTCAGAGGCAGAAACACATTTTGTGGTTTCTGAACATGTTCTGGTTTTGTCTTAAACCTCCCTTAAGTGAAACTACACAAATCTTAATTATCTGTGTGAACAGTATTCCCATGTCATTCTAGTGTGGTTAGTTTCGTTTCTCTTTTGCTGCACTTTTATTTTTTTTCCTGAATGAAGATGGAAAAAAAATAAAAATAGCCTGGCTACCTGGTAGATTCAGATCTGCAGCCCAGCCACTCACATGCAGAAAAGCATAGGACCAGTCTCTAAATGCTGCCCTGTACTGAGCAGGAAAAGACAACCAACCACGCATGCAGATCTATTTCCCCCAAATAATTATCATGTCTGGCTCCCCATGGCAATTCTTGGGAGCTGGGACCATCCACCAGCCTGTGACAGGCAACATGCACTTCAGAGCTGAGCTTCTGAACTTCCAGGCAGGAGAATCGAGTCTGGGGTGGTCGTGAGGCACCCACCATAGCCATAAATCTGAGCTCCCAAAAGGGCACATGGGAAAACTCCACAGAAATCACTTGCCTCTGGAAGTTTCTGTTTCAGATTCTATGTGGATAACACTTCTTGTTTGTAATTTTGCTCTGCTTTTCTCAAAATCTACAATCCTGACATCTATTTCAGGCAGTGATTTTAATTAAATAATCATTTTTAAACTATCTACTTAAATTTTGACCCTCTGGCTTGTTCTCTGCCTCATCAAGGGCAAACAAAACCCTCACTCATTTTTAACAGTTCTGCATTTCATCACATGAACACATTAGCAAGACTTAAACATTGCCCAGGTTTCAGAAGACATTTCGAGGTAAGAAATCTATTTTGCAGTCACATCGTAGCTGTCACCATGCTATACACTGTGATGTCCAGGTACTCTGGGCATGTTGAATAAGTGAATAAATGAATACATGAATAAATGCTGTGCCAATGGTGGAAGTGAGGCTGTTTGTACGAGCATGGGGTCCTTGTCCTGAGCCAGACAGAGCTGCAGGATTTAGCTCCACATTACTCCCTCTGGGCAAGGTTTGATCAGTCTATCGGATAAATCAATGGGAGTTTTGTCACTCACTTGTTTACAAATAGGATTGAAACCTACACAGATTTCTGAAATGGGCAATAAGATCATTCTTCTTAACCTGTTATTTCTTTTCAGAAATGTCAGCGCAATCTCAGTTCTTGTAAGCAAATGTGGTGTATCCCAGTAATTACCGTTTTGACGTCTTTTTGATTGTTCACGCCTAATTTCATGTTGGAGGACTCATTAAACATCACGGATGTTTTTAATGCTTTTTTCACAACCTGAAAAACAGAAATGTATGCAAAGGGAAAAATAAAGCTTTATGACAACATTTGTGTATAGCCAATTACAGACAAAAAGTGCAGGTTACTGCCACTGCTTTACGCAGTGCTCTGAGATTTAAGTATGGATCTGTGCAACATCCTCCCTGTATTATGGGTCTTGAGTGACATTAACAGATTCCAAAGTGACAGAGAGACAGGTCCCTGCAGTTTTTCCCCATTGCTGTCTACACACAAAAATCCCTGCAGTAATTAATGTGTAAACAACTGCATGGCTGCCTCTTCCAGCCATCCTTCAACACCCACCCAAACATATTTGCCAACAAGCAGTAATTAAATGCAGAAGCTGTGGGTGATAGTGTGCAGCATCAGTCTCATCCTACATGTGACTCTGTCAGGCTCCTGCTCTCTTCCCGTGCCTGTGAGTTGTCTTCAATGCCAGCATGTCTTCCAGAAGTGACTCTGTTAAGGGGACAGGGACCAGGCTGAAATACAAACTCCCCTGTTGCGGCCATGACTCTAGAAAATCAGTGATCTTCTTCTCCTCCTCAGACAGTATTTCTCCAATCTTGTGTTACCACCAGCAGAGGCAACCGTAAGAGCAAATACCAAAATATGCCAAAACTCACAGCAGATGGTCAGACAAGGGGAGTTGACGCTTGCCTCTTTTACCTTCTCAAAAACTTGACACATGCCCAGCAGGTCATGAATCATCCCTGCATTGGCAGAGGTGAATTTACCCCACAGGAGCCAGCTGACATTTTTCATTCTCAGAAGCAAGAAGCAGATCCTGGGGTACAGCAGATCTCAGAAGGTGCTACCAGATGATACCACCACCCGCCCAGTCCCTGAACAACTGCTTCAGACCTGTGAGCTGCTGGGCATTTGCAGCCTGGAGGATGAACCTGCTGCAGTGCTATTGGATATGCAGTTGCTCTGGAGGTGGCCACACTCAAGTTTTAGGTAGGAAGGATCCTGCCAGACGTGTCCCATCCATCTTGCCATGTGTTCACAGCTGTTGTCACCTGAACTGGGTGGGTTTATGGTGTCTGCCCTCCCCCAGCAGTAAAGCAGCATGGCTGTACACGTTCCATGCTGCATCCAACTCTTGCCCACTCCACCTTTCAGTATGGATGCTGTGACTGTGTGGAACAAGCAGGGGTTGGACACTGCCCAGACACAGCCCCAAAAGCTTCTGTGGGACCCAACTCACAGGTACTGGTGGAGCTGAACCACAAAGGTGGAGGATGTCTTGGAAGACAAGGGAGGTGGGTCTGAAACAGTGACTTGGGGAACACAGGGGTGTGAAAAGGAAGGGCCTGTGGTAAAAGACCAGATGAGAGAGAATGACAAAGATGGAAAAGGTGGACAGGTAAGAAAAGGTATAAACACTCCTGCTTAAAAGCATACTAGAGCTGCAGAGCAGAAAGCCATGTTTCCATTTCAAGACCTGCTTGTTGTTATCAGCTGTAATCACTGTAGCAGGGCCCACTTCCCAAAGCAGTTTTACTTACACTTTTCACTGTCACTTCCTTTTGCTGCCCCAGGCTCAGCTGCAAGCTTTTACACTAGACATAGTCACAAGTGCATGCAGATAAACATCCCTTCTCCCAGACCCGGAGAAATGGAGTGGCTGCCAGCAGTGAAGGACAGTTGGCCATTTCCATACCTCTGAAGTCCCAGTTCATGTTTTAAGCACAATATAAAGACCCACTGTCTTACCTCAAAGAGCTGACAGTCCAAGCAGGTGGGGGATATAACCCACCACACAGTGAAAGTGTGTGACAGCAACACACATGAGAGGAAGTGGTCACATACCCACCCAGAAAACTTAGTGGGAAGAAAGGCAAGAAAGAGCAAGAGAGAAGATGTGAGAGTTGGGTGGGAAACTGAGGCAAAGGAATTTTAAAGGAGGAGGAGAAAGGCAGCTGACAAACAGCAGCAGCCCTTCAGGCTGGGCCAGGAGAGCCTACTGAGGCTGCAGGTCACACTCCACAGCCCGGGGCTTTGGCACAGATAACCCAATCAGCTGGGCTGGCCAGGAACAAACAGCCACGATGGATACTTCTCATCACAGAACTGGAGCTGAGAGGTGTTGCCTTGTCCCTCTGGCTCCTGAAGTCACATTTGGTAACCCAGGCAGTGTCTTGTTAAGAAACTGCAGGTGTCAGTGCTCTTAGAGCCACGTGATGGCCTCAGACAGATGGAGCTTACCAGAAACAACTTGTTTCGCTTCTCTTTTTCAGCAACAGTTACAAAGTGTCTTCAAAAAGCAGCATTTTTCTTAAAATACGAAGGTGAACAGATCTCGTATGTGCTGTGATAGAACCATCTACATTCTGTTCAAACAAAGCCCTTCTTGATGTCTTTGACTGGTGATGGGTTGGAGTCCCACCTGCTGTACAGAAGCCATGAGAACTGCTCTGAAAACAGGCAGTTTAATTTTCAAGAAGGAAAACATCACAGACTCAACCAGAAATCCTAAGAATAATATTGTAGCTAGTCAGCAATTAACTCTGGCTCCCTCGAAGCTTTCAGGGATCTGCCAGCTGCCAATTTCAATGACTGAAGTTCAGCCAAGAGCAATAAATACAAGCACTACTTAGCATTGCTTCACAGGCTGGGACACCAGCTAATGCCAGTCTGCTGAGTACTCACAGGACACTGCTGTTTATAACATTAAGGTTGCTTTCTCCTTGCCTCCACAATACCTCTTGGTACTTCTTCACCAGAAACAAACTGTGTCAGACTTGGAATTTCAAACACAAGAATGTGATTTTTTCACTATACAAAATCCTCCCCAGGAGCTGTTTGAAGTTCCTCAGACAAACAAGGTGCGTTCATCTCTCCATGGCCACCCCCCTGCTCTCTCAAGATGATGACAAAATGTACTTACCATCCTGGAAGGTCTCCTCCTGTGCAGATGTCCCACTGCACTCGGATGTTACTCCCAGCCTTGTGTACAAGAGGCAGTGCTCAATGCCCTTCATCAGCACATTTGTTCAGGGTTCTTCTTGGTTTTTTCCCCTCCTGCTGTAAATCACTTCCTCTTAGACACTGAGTTTCACAACATGCACTGACAGGGTGCTAAGTTACCATCCAGTTGTTGTGACCCAGTTCTTAGACTCCAGGTCCTGATCTTCACCTGTTTGCCGTAACTTGCTATGTTGGATGGCAAAGCTCCCACTCAGTGGTGTAAAGTCAGAGTCCAGATCAGCATGAGAAGATACTGTTTGAAAGGACTGCTCAGCTTTGGTGCTGTTAGCAACCCAAACATGGCACTATTCTTAACTGCATTATTCTTAGCCCACCAGAAGCTTCATTTTAAGCAGACAAACAAACCCTCCAAAACAACCTCTCTGCAAAGGTTTTCTTGAAAGCACTTTCCTGCTCAGTCATGCTTGGACAAATATAAGGGAGCAAACGAGCTCCTTTGAAACAGTGCAGCCCTCATCTGCACATGGCATTTGGAATTTGCAGTGACAATGTTGAGGGGTTACATCTGACATTGAGTTTGGGGAAGCTCCTAAGAAATTATGCCTTCTTTAAAAATACAAAGACTGCCCCTCAGCCAACACAAATCACTCTGGGGACACTGCTGTTGTTCTCCAGGCAGCCCCTCGTTCCTACTGAACCCAAGGATGCAGTTCCCTGGTGCAGTACCAGGGGAAGGATGCTCTAAGGAGTCAATGGAGAGACAGCTTGGAACACGAGACTTTAGCATACCTTGTATTAAGCTGCTGAAGATGGAAAAAAAAAGGAGCCAGAGGACAGGTCTGGAACAGCAGAAAGAGGATTTTCCCTGGGAAGCTGAAAGTGCCATGAGTCCTCTGCTTCCCTTAAGACCAAAACACAAGCATGAACTCAAAGAAGCCCAAAAGGTAGTTGGTGGAGCAGATAGGACACCTGTCTGTCCAGCCAGCTTGCCCCTGAATTTACTGCTGTGCACAGATCACTTATCATGGGAGCCATCCCAAATCTCTGTTACAACAGGACTTAAAAACAAAGCAAACGCTGCTGATGTTCCTGTAGATTTGGGTTACCAGAAAACTGAAGGCAGGATCTGCAGCCAAAGAAAACACAGCTCCAGAAAGCCACCCTGCTAAAGGTCCACATTGTCCCCAGGAAGTGTCCCTGGCCTTCAGATGACTTCAGAGGCTGAGCATCCCAACTAAATATTTCAGCTAAGCTTCTGCTTGTGTGGGGGACAGAAATCCTGGCATGAACTATGTCAACACAAGTCACGAAAGCTCCCACTGACTTCAGAATTGAACCACACAGGCAGTAGCACCTTTGTACAAATTTCAGGATTTATCATTTATTTCTCCAATATCACCAGTTTAGTTCAAGCTGGTTGTACCAGAGGAAAGGCAGCTTCCAGGAAAAGGACCTGTATTTCTCCTCCTGTCTGCTCTCTAACCACTTGCAGCACTGATGAATTCCACTGTCCTCCTCCTCTCCAGCTTGCAAACCCCTGGTTTCCTTCTGCTCATCTGATCTCACATACCAGCCCAACAATTCTGCATTTCTGATCTTACTAGTGGTGTCATAGCTATGAAAGTTTCAGGATAGAAGTGGGTTTATGGGTAGAATATGATTCTCTTTGACCAATTCATGCAGCTGGGGGAAGGAAAGAAAAAAAGAGTGGAAAGTTTTAGAGCAAACAAGAAATTTTCTTTATTTTTCCTCTTCCCCATCTCTCAGACAAGGCTCCTTCTACCAGTTGCTCTGGCTGACTTGCCACCATCCCACACACAGAGTAAACGCTTCTCTCGCTGTACGGTTGGGTGGCACTCTCTGGTTAACATATTCCCTCTAAAAATCATGCCTGGACTCCAGTTTCTTATAGGGTGCATTAAAAGATACAGTGAAAGAGCTTTTTCTGCCTGTGTGGGAGGCTTGCTAAGAAGAAACTGTCAGTTTAACACATTCTCATCTCTGAGAACTAATTATAGACAAAAACATCAGTACCACTGCAGAGATTACTACAAAACTACACTTTCTGTTTCATGAGAACAAGGCTGGGCTCCAAATACCAACAGTCGACAGAAGGATGGGAGGCAGGAACAGCCAAGGTCCATACACTTGAAAAGAAAAATGCTCTATTTATACTTTTTGCCAAAAGATTGTATACTCAAATTAGCTGGGGAGGGGGGACCCAAAAGAAGTTATTTCAGGTCTAGAACTGGGAAGTGATTCAGCTGACAAGCCTAGGGAAAATTTCAAAGTCTAAATAAAATTGTGATTTCTTTGGAAGTATTTTTAAAGATTTACTCAGTTTCCACTTTTTAAAATATTCAGTAAATTCAGTAAAATATCTGACCATGGACTTGAAACATTTAACTTAAAATATTTTAACTTATTTGGAATAATTTTAATCAGCCTAAAATGATATACTAAATGCCTGTCAGTCATGTTTTGTTCAGAAAAATATTTCAGTTGAAAACAAATAAATAAATCAGTGATTCATATAGCGCAAGGGGTTGCAGAGAGTTCTTTGCTGTCTCACTCTTGTCACTTTTCTTGTGTAGCACCACCCTCCAGTCACACCTGGGAAAGATGACCTGCAAGTATTAGGAAAATACTTCAGTGTGTGCTGGGTTGAATGTATTTCATATTATAAAAATTACACTCCTTCTCTTCAACTTGCAAAGCACCTGCCAAACCAGGACACCACTGGCCCAGTGCAGTCTCACTCCTCAAGTCCTCTTAAACATAATGGTTTTTTGCTTACAGAGAGGTCTCTTTCCTTTCCCTGAGGTGAAGTTTTGTTACAGGCTGTGTTCTAATACATCCTCTTTCAGACTGCCCAGGTGTCAGTGGCTGGGAGGGAGATTCCATTCCCAGGGAAAAACGTACCACCCAAAGGGGTGACCCTGCTCTCTTGCTGAAGACATGAGTCCTCTTGCTGAAACCAAATTTCACCTGTGCCTCTGGATCTCCTCTTGTCTGGGAAGTGTCCATAGGCACCAGGTGGATGCCACATTTTGGGGTTTTTTTCCTTCCTGTGATTTGAATGTTGACAGAATCATTTAGGGTTGAACAACCCCTTCCTGGCACCAACTCTTTTGGCGAGGACAGTATTTTCAGTATTTTCTGTTCAGAGGAGAAAAGGCTTAATCACAGTAGAGTCCTAGTGAGTGCTGTTTTCGTACACTCATTGTTCTTGTCTTCTCTTGCTCAGCCCACATTGGTCAGAGACCTCAGCAGCCAATCCACTAAAACAACACACCTTTTCTAGGAACTGCACTGGTGAGCTCCCATGTGCTGGTGCTCAGTGTCTTTGCAGGGTTGCATCCAAACAGTTGCACCCCATTAAGGAAAGCAACACCCCCTGCAGCCAAACTGCCCACTGCTGCCCCACACCAACCCCATCTCATCAGGAACAGCTGAGAGCAGCAGGGCTTTGCTCTTCAACAGCCCTTGGATGTCCTTGCTGAGAAAGACACAGTGCTCTCCCTCCATCGCATGGGCAGAACCCAGCAGACGAGGGTCTTCTGCTAGATCTTCACACAACATCCAAAAAAAAAGAACCTGTCTCCTCCAAAGACTTAGAACTCTGAGAAAGGGTCCTGAAACCCTGCTCAAGGCAAAGTGTTCTGGTGTTCCCTGCTACACACACGTGGAAACCATGCTCTATTTCCCAAAGCAGCTGAGGATGTTGGGAGAGCCCGGCTTGCAACTGAAGGCTCAGCAGGCAGATGCACAGAGGAGATCATTATTTTTCCTATCTATCCCTTATTTTTCAACTTCAGCAGCTTTCATTACATTGCAAATAGTTTTGGCCACAGTTCCACTGCCTCTTATGTCTACTCAGTCAAACTGTTAAAAATGAATGAAGTGGGTGCACTATTGATTTCAAAAGGGCCGTTGGCACAGCATCCTGACTCAAACACCGCTGCGTACTGTCAGGGAAGCCTGAGGAAATATTGCTAGTGTATAGTCCAGCCCTGCCTTGTAGACAACAAAGAAAAAGTTCTCTGCAGACACAGCACACAAACTAAGCTTCAGAAGGCTTTTTAAGAGAGGCATAAGTTTGGTTTGTTTTCTTAAAACACAAAATCCCTCCCTAAAACTTTTAAATGTAAAAGATTTCCATGTTAAGTATCTAATGGAAAGGGCACCAGGAAAATCTCCCAATGATTCTAGTTAGAGACTAGTATTTTCTTCCTCTTTCTGTTTCAGTTATTGCTGGCAAACAGTGCTGTTTTCCTCAGCTGCTTGTGTTCTGCTTCCTATAGGAGCTGTGTTAATGCAGAGTCCCATGTGGCACCAAGTGGGGTGGGGGAGGCTGAAGGCAGTGCAGAGGAGGAGGAGGAATTAACATTATTTCAAAAGTGCCAGGAAGGATGCAAAGCTCAGACAGAACTGCAGAAGGGAAGGAGGACACTGGTGGAACAAAGGAAAAAGTCAAAAAGTATTTCACAGACACATAAACTATATGTATAAGGTGAGAGCAAAAAAGTAAGCCTAATAATGTCTAATAATGTATCTGTAATCACATTCTTCCTGGGGAATGATCACTTCCAGGCTGCATTCAACCACCATGTTAAGAGTGGCAAATGAAACAAAACAGCACTAGAAATTAAATCAAATATCACCATACTGTACTCAGATGTGCCACCCTCATGTGAGAGGGACTTTGGGACTTCAACCCTGGAAATTCTGGGGGGATAAGGGGACTCCTCTTCTTTGGAGAGGGATCTGCCCCAGCCATAGGTGTCACCAGGACTGATCCAGTCGTGCTCTGACTCTTCAGTTGCTGACAATTCTCTCATTGCACTGCACTTAACACCAGTGAGAAACAGGCAGCTGAAAAAAATCCATCCACCAAACACACATTCTCCTCCAAATTAACACACAAAATCCAGAATCGCTGTCACATGATAAAAGAATGATTTATTAGAGCAACTTTATGATAAAATTATATAAAATAACAATTTGGTTTTTTAAAGACATCCACAATATCACCTTGAAACAAAATGTACAGACACTGCCTATAGACCAAATAAAAATAAATTACTGTTCAAAAAAAACCAAACCAAAAGTGGAAAGAAATCAGGGCAGAAGAAACAAATCAAAATTATACACAGCATTTCAAGAGGGCGTGGAAAAGAGAAAGTCATTAATTGATTCAAGTTATACAAACGTGTTTCAGCTTTACTCTCAGACAGCTCAGCTTGCATTTGTGTTGCATGCAAATGGAATGATCCAGTGAACAGTTCAGAACAGCAGAATCAGCAGCATAACAACAGCAGAGAGTGAAATAGGCACAATTCAGCACGGGGCACATCGAAAGTGAACAGGTAGTTCTGTCTGGTCTTTGCAAAAGTTATACACATTTACCAACTTCAAAAATAGCTAGTGTGATCTGCAAAACAAGAAAAAACTAGTAAGTCTTGCACTTAAATACTTCACACTTTTTAACCTTCTTTTTTGTCTCCTTTTTTGTCAGTAGGCTGTATGTAAACATTCCACTAATTGTACCTTTACTAAAATACTCAAAGATGATGCAGACGTTCTTTCCTCCTGGAGCACGACCACAACGTGATACCACCATAGATCCAGCTGGGTCCTCGCTCCCAAAGCTCCTACACACCCTCACAGGAATTTACATTCACGCCATCAGAACAGACTAACAGGATTTTACATTTGAAAGCGTCGAACTGAAAAGTTTTCAAGTATAGTGGAAGAGCTGAGGGCTGGGATTTTGGAAGGTGCTCAGGGCATCAGGCACCCAAAGCATATAGAAACCCAAAAAGACCTGAGCACTTGCTTCCCTAAGACTTTGAAAATCCCACCCTTCATTACATTGCTTTAGTCAGACACAAAACACATGAAAGCAAGGTGGCAAGGAGTGACACACAGCACAGCATCACCCCTGCCAAGCTCAATGCAGGGCTCATCCACAGCTCATGGAAGCCAGCAGGAATCTCGTGCACTGATCCTGGGCCCCCCAGATGCACCACTACACATGGGTCAGGTTCACACTGGAGTCACACAGGCATGTTTCCATGGTTGCATACAGTACTGCTTGTAAGAACCAACAGTCAGCAAAGGAGTGGATAGCTCTTTGGCTTATCTGGAGCAGACAAGTGCAAACCGCAGTACTTCAGAAGCGGTGAACACAAGAAAAAATATGTTGCATTTCACTGTGGACCAGCAAAACCTTTTCAAATGCAAGGATCCAAGAATGAGCATTGTGTTGGGACACAGAAGCATTTTACAGTTTAGCTGAGTCACAAATAAAACAAATCAAGCTGTGCATCCTCCCTGCCTTCACACACTCATTTCCAAATTATCAACAGACACTGATTGTTGCATCCTCATTAATCACTTGAAGAGGGACTGTATTTTGCAGGTTGATTTAACTGATGCAAGGTGTCTGTGGGCTCGCTCTCAAGTTCAGAACAGAGCAACCAAGGAAGAAAATCCCTCCCTGATGTGTTGAAGAATCAAAGAAGAATCAAGCAATTTTCAAGTGAAAGTAAACAGAAGTCCCATCAAGGACACATGGCAGAGAAACAGAATCCATTTGCGCACAGCCATGAAGGTGTGGAAATAACAAATAATCATGGAAGTCAGATGTATGTCTTATTAATTCACTTGTCTCTACAGCAAAACTGAAACTAACAGCAACACCTTATCTGTGAAGGTCCTTCAACTCCTAGTGAGTTGGGGTAGCACCTGGTCAGTTCAAACCCTAACGAAGAAGGGCTTGAAAAATTGTGTCTCATGTCAGGAACGATACCACCATTTATGATATTCACCAAGGGCACAGTCAGGTATTTCAAGAAAAGACAGATCAGAATCAACAACTGAATTAACACATTCAGATAGTGCGTATATTACAGGCAGAACAACATCAAGGGCAAATTCTTTTTATTCTGCATTCATCTATGTGAAATCCAGCAGATTTCTTCATGGAAGGGCATCTCCACACAAGCAGACGAGCTTATAGCCTACTAGAAATCTTGGAAGGATATCTGCACCTACTATTTACCAGCCAGCATCTTGCAGGCTCAAAAATAAACTAATGGCGTGTTGACATACTCCCATTTTGGGACCGATCTTGTCTCTGCTGAAATCAATGGAAAGCTCTCACTGGCTTCACCAGGAAAGCAATCACCTTCACTAGTAAGGTGAAACACTTTGTGAGCATCCCTATTTATTTAAATTATTTTAACAGGTTCCCACTGTTACAACATCCTAGCAGAAAAGCTCAGGTAACTACTGAAGCTAACTAAGGAATCCACTACTCACCCCAAAATATAGAGTCAGCACACAAGAAGCAGTCAAGCTTGGGAAACCATTTTCACTGGTTAAACTACATACTGTATGAGGGCAAAGTGGAACTCATCTGCTCACCTTTCCCAGTAAATGTATCCTCCACAGCTACAAAAGAATTTCTTTACCCAATTACTATTTGTTGACCTGGAAGAATGAAAAAGGAATCGATACAAGACAGAAAAAACTGGGAGCAAGCACATCTGGAAGAGATCCCCTCAAAACCAAAATTTTTGTTCTTAAAGCAACAAAAATTGCTTAGTGTTTTGCAATTTAACACATAGACAGAATACGAACCCCAACTTTTGTTAAATAAGAAATCGCTCAAACAACTGCACACAACCCTTAGTGTTTCTAGGATTATAACGGACCAAAAATTAAATCCAGACACAAAAATCCCAAATGTACCAAGTGCTTTACACTGTTGAATAGTTTCTGAAGAACACCACAGAATGGTGGTCTTTGCAAGCACTTTTGCATTGAAAAAAATTCATAACAGAACTAGCCATAAAGGTGGAGCTACATTGAAGCCATTATTTTTTCAGTGCTGTCAAGTGATTGCACTAGTTCACAGCAACTGTGTAATTAAGTTTATTCCATGAGCCATTGGAACAGATGTTTTTCTTTGCAATTGGGTAATTGCAAACATCTTAGTCTTTGGCCCAGCCAAGAGCATTTGTAGCTCATCATGAAAACACTGTATATTTAAATTTAAAAAGAAAAGCAGCTTAAAGACAGCATTTGTACCAAAATCATGAAAATTTGGCAAGCTAAACTGTAAAATCTAACTTTTTGTACCTACCCCAAACTTTGGGTCAGAAATATCATCAAAAATAGTAACTATATCAGTAGTCTTTACATTCATACCATTATTAACTTTTACACTTTCCCAAGAGAAAAACAAAAGGGTTTATTCTGTCTTGTTTTGGTTTTTGGACTGAAAACCAGATGCACAACTTCAGTGTGGTTGCCTTTTTATGAATGCTGAAAGGGAATCTTATACAACTGCAGTAAGGGTTTCTCTCAGAAACCCATGATATTGCACAGTCGTTCTGTTGGATTTGCACGTTGATTCCAACAGAGCTGTAATGCTTCACTTGTACACTTAAAAAAAATTCAAACAAATAAAACCCAAACAAATATAGTACCAAAAAAAGTGTGGGTTTTTTTTCAAATCGAGCCTCATTACAACTGAAGAGTTATAAACAGGCCAATGCAAGAACACCTTAGCCTCAGCAGTACTGAATGGAAAATATGCAAAGCCTGTTTTCTTATGGCACACTGGAAGAATAAGTGAGTAATTTTTTAAAAATCAGTTTGCCTCTATGCTGAATATGTGCTGCTCCACAGTGCTAGTCTTGTTTAAAAGGCATACACAGACTTTCCATTCACCCTCACAGCATAGATTTTTCTTTTTTGTGCAACATATTAGCAATCTAAACAACTGTTCCACACAAACTGTCCACAAACCACTCATACACAATACTAATGCGACAGTAGATTACAGTATAACAGCAATACAAAATACTGTATCAGATCACATATTTCTCTCCATCTGGAATGAAATTCGAATCTTGTAAGCTAGAAGACCCACAGTTCGATTTCTGAGCGTAGTTTCTCATCTGTGCTGGGGACAAAGTCTCCAGTGTGGACCCAGAATTGTTAGCAGTCCTGACTTTAGTGGCTGTAGATTGTTTAGCAGCAGAAGATGTTTTGTTACTGGCAACTATATCCAAGTTTCCAGTAGGGTCAACGATGGCATTTATGACTGAAGGAAAAAAGGGAAAGAAAAAAACCAAAACCAACATTAGCAGCACTCAGCAAAGTTTCCAAACAGAAGTTTGCTGCCTTCATTTTGAAGGCAGTAGAACTGTAAGCAGTACTTTTCTTCATTTTAGCCAGTTTATCTTCCTCATTAGCACCTTCAGGTCTAAACAGCTTTAACAAGCAAAACCTCTCCTAAACTGAAGCTACATGGACTCTCAACTTTCTGGTTAAATTGGAAAAGACAAACTACAGCAGCCAAAAGGCAAGCTTTTAGCAGGAGCCCAAAATGATGCCTGGATGTTTTTACATGCCTTTATTAAGCTTTTAGATGATGCAAGAGCTTGTCTTGCTTTTCCTAATGCAGAGATCTACATGCAAAATTCAAGTCCAAAAAGCATAACACAGCTTATTGGCTGAAAGAGCTGTTAAATATTGTTTCATCTGAACAGTCCTGCGCCAGTTTATCTTATTGGAATATGCTAATGACCACAAACAAAGCATTTCCACAGTGACAGCTTCTACATTTCAATAGTCAAAAATTTTCTTAAAAACTGACAGTATAAGATAAATCTACTATTAATTCCATATGCACTCATCAGAGAGCGCTGTGGTAACAAACTCAACTTCTGCATCCTTTCCCAGCTTTCACTGGAAAATGAGGCCACATTACTTTATTTTCTGCAACTTTACTGGCATTTGAGAGACAAAAGGAACATTTTAGGTGACCAACCTTCAAGCTGTTTTTGAACTCGCCTGAGCTCCTTCAGGATAGAACTGATTTCCTAGAAACAAAAGTGTCAGAATGGAAAATTAAGCAACAAAGTACTCAACTGACACAGGAATCTAGTCTTACGCCTCCTGACTTATTGATTAAGAAGATTCAAAGTCAGGCAACCCCCTTGCTCATTTAACAGAAAAGACAAATCTGTATGAAAGTGCATTTGGCCAGTGCACAGGGAGCCTGCTCTGCATCATGCCACCAAGTGCTGCGACAACACCCCATTCATACCCACAGTGGCTTTTAGCTATCAAATGCTGCAACTGTACAAAGGCTCCTCCTCAACATCAAATACACAAAGATATTTGTAAATTCAGCTCCTAGACCAGATGAGGCATTTAGCCACATTTATGCTGCTGCAGCACCAAGTTACGCAGGGCTTGCACAATGCTGCCTAGCATAAATCATATTAGCTGGGTCCACTGCTGTACTTAAATCCTTACTGACAATCCCCTTCAAGGACAACAAAAGGTCATGAGAGCACAAACACCATCTTGACGCTGAATCATCTGATTAAATTCACCCTGAGGTGGATTTTTACTGCCCTAATATCAAACAGTTACAGGTGAATTAAACAAACATTCATGAGAAACACCTGTCTGCAACTGAAGCTGTGGCAACCATATGGCAGGTGGTCCTTTGTTAAATGTTTAAATGAGGCCTAATGACCCTGAATTTCAACATCTGTTAAGAGACCCAGTCTCTGAAGATCAATCACAAAGGAACTGGGCAAGGTTTTGGTGAAACAAAACCACTGAAGGAACTCACTTTGTTACACTTCGAACAGTAATAAAACCCAGCAGTTCAACACATGAAAATGGACCAGAAATTTCAGACATGGATTTGAGAAGGGCCAGAGATTGCTGGTTTGGTTTCTTACAAAGCTTTCATGGATGAAAAGTCTTTAGTATCTCACTTGTTTGCATGGACTTACCTTGTTTGATGTCTTCAGAATTGGCACTTCATTTTCTGAATTGATTTTGGCCTCCATCTCCTCCCAGGTCCTTTCTGAGTTTTGAAACAGAATCCTGTAACACAAAAAGTAGAGCAGATCTTAAAATTGCCATCAAAAAACCGCTTGTTTAAAAGACTTAATTATCACAAGATGTGGCAACAAAAGAGATTAGTGGATTAGCAACTGGAGACAAAGCTCCTTTCAGCTGATTTAGGAACATTCCAAAGTCCTTCCCTAACTGATGTCTTCTAGAGCAACAACAAACTTTGAAAAGATTTCACAAGCTTGGTAACCTGCATGTATTAGAAGAACCTTAGTACAGAAAAGGCAAGAAGAGACAATCCACCAGCTTTCTGCTGTATTTCCTGCATAGGCAGCATTTCAAAGTTAAGGCATCAACAGGCATTACAAATCCAGCATTAAAATTCCAAAGGCCAAAGATAAAAGTGACAGCAAATAATCATATTACCTCTGGTTCACTACACACACACCATTTCCTACATCTAGATTCCCTGCATCCTGATTACAAAACTTTCCAAGACAACAGTACAATATCTTCCACAAGTAGCAAGTCAACAAATTCACCAGCAAGCCAGTATTTCAGGCCAGGGACTTACTTCATTTTTTCAGCAAGGTTTTCTGTATTTTCACGGATTGTATGTGATAACTGGGACACTGGGTTCAACATCAGATTGTCAAAGATTACCTAAAATATGAGGACAGATAGGAGAACTTTTAGCAAAAGCAGCATTTTACAAAATGGGAATTTTTTGTACAGTAAATGATCTCCACTGAAACATCTTTGTTTGTGTGGATGATATTTGAAATTCAAAGGAGATTAAGATGACATGCACCTTTATTTCAGCACTTTGGCAAAAAGGTTAATACTAACTTGTTCAGACTTCCAGAGACAGATACACAGTTGTTTGCAGTAACATAAGTATTTAAGCATTTCTGAAAGAAAAGCACTTAGGACTTTCCAAGCCTCACAAAAAAAGTCCCCAAAAAGTCAAATCAAAATGCAAGAAGCCCCACAAGCAGTCTCACTGAAACTACCTAATGTGACACATATGAGTTCAAACCACCTTCACAGCCAGGTATCCCACCACGTCACCTTCTGCTTTATTAAAAATAACAACAAAACACCATCAAACTCCATCAAATATTCAAGTCCTGTGGCTCAGCAGGGCCTCCAGGCTTCTGCCAGGAAATCCCACATTAAGCTGGGGGCACTCTGAAGCTGCACCTTTTATGCAGCCTTGGCACCTCTCTAAAGGAGAGGAAGGGATTGCTTCAAACCAGTCACAGGACAGGATCAGTACCAGTGGCTCAGCCCACGGTCCCCTGTATGCGCCTGTGTGAGTCACACTCCACCTCCAGAGTGGCTGTGCAGAGCCAGCTCTCCCCTCCTGCCTGCACTGCCCTGGAGCCTCTGCCCCAGCTCTTCCTTCCCACCACAGCTGGCAGGCAGAAAGCAAGCAGAAGTGACAGCCAGAGCTGGACCAGGAGCTTTCTCCACCTCCCTCTGGCACCATCACCCCACTACACACCCCTCATCCCAACACCATCCCCAGCCTCAAGTTCAGGCCAGGCTTTCTCATCCTTTAGCACCACTCCAGTGGTTTTCAGGTCACCCTGCTCTCTCAGCCCAGAAGAACTGCATCAAATTGCAAACGTTGGAGGGAGCAGTGCTCTCAGTCTGCAGGGCACAGCAAGCCAGCTGTGCCACAGCACCAAGCCCAGTTACACACACCCCTCCTAAGGTCCAGATCCTGCCACTGCTGCTCCATGAGCAGCTCTAACCAGGATGCCAGCTGCAGAACAGCAAGGAGTGTTTGAGTTCTTCTCTAAAATAGCAGTGAAATAGCCTAAGAAGGCTCTGACACTGAATATGTCCTCCCAAAACCAGGTGACCACGCCTCAAGCCTTGTCCTGGCATTTTACACAAGAAAGGAAACTTCCAGTCAGTACTGGCAAGAGGGGTGATTCTGTTCCTCTTTTTTCTTTTTTAAACACTGTTTCTATACCCACACATCTGGGCTGTTGAGAAGTGTTGGGGTGGTTTTTTTTTTTTTGAATAGCCTCCTTTGGCAGCTTAGAAAGAACAAGTACACATACAGCAGCTTAAAGCAATGTCATATATAAAGTAAAGAAAAAGGTGGCCTGCCTCCTCACGGTTTCTTGTCCTTGTTTTTCTTGAGGGATCCTCTTCTCTATTATCATTCATATTTTGGTCAAAATCCTTCAGTTCCACTGATCCCGGAGGCACTTTCTGGTAGTTCAGACTTGCTTCTGGAATGTGCTGCACCAACTTGGAAATAATGAGTAATGAGTCATTATAAATTAGTAGGGAAAGGAGGCTCACAGGCACTCACTGCAGGTATTAGAGATTTTCAGGCAAGCCCAAGAGGAACACTGATTCATTTAAGTCTTGTTCAGACAGGTATGGATTTGTAAGCAGATTACTAGATCCCAGTCCTGCAATTGCCTACCCAGTGGAGTCATACTACAAAACCCTGTCGGGCTGTTCTACTTTAAAATTTTGAGTCTTGAGCACATATTTGAAAAGTAATTCTTTGTCTTTTTTGAATTTAGCTAGAACTCAGAAAGGCCCTGTTTTCCCACATCTTATGTCTTAATATATCAATGCAACATTAAAGACACACTCAAGCAGAAACCATTTAGTAACACATGAAGAGATGAAAAAGCAATACAAAATCACTTAAAATGCAAATAATTAACAGGAAGAACAGAAACGACAAGACAGTTACTCCTGTTGGGTTTACTGACAAAAACTCTAAAAGAAGGGGAAGAAAATAACAGTGACAAGACAGAGATACAAAAATAATGGGATGGAAAGTGCACCTGAGATGGATATGCCAGCCGAAAAGATCTACGAGCAATCTGTGTTAAAACAGAAACAAAGAGATCAATGCTAGTGAATGACTGTGACAGCAAGTATCAAAGAGAACACAGGGTTTGGGGTTATTTGGGGTTGACATTTTCAAAAGCACATTCCTGAAGGCCAGCACTCGGTGCCCACCCCCCATCATGCACTGAAGTCCACAGAGATCCTGGTCACCAGCCAGTTCTGCTGAGGTGGCCTCGGGCAGCTCCCCAGTTACTCCAAACCAGACTGCGCAGAGTGAAATCCAGAGCTCTCTGGGAAAGGGCTGAACATCCAGCCCAAGAGGCTCTTTGGTTAGCTAAGCACACATCTCCTGTGAGCAAACCATGTGCCATCCAAGGTCCAGGCTCCCCACACTCTGTGCAGCAGCACTTGGGTTATACACAGGCAGCAGGTGTGAGATATTATGGTGCAGAGGCAAAACAGCCAAAATGTTTAGCTAATAAGCTTCCTTTCATCAAGTGCAGAATCACTAAGTTAAGGCTGTTTGTGGCAGTGAAAGTGTCGGAAGGGAATGAGATATTGCTACAATGAGCAGGTCTCAGCACAGCCTGAAAACAAGGTAAGGACAGTGCCTGCTCCACCATCACTGGAGATTTCTGTACATGACCTGTTCTTTTCTCACGTTTTCTCTTCCCCGCCACACCCATAAGCATTTCCTCTTGTCATACCAACACTCATACTGAGTATGTTACACAACAACTTTACAAACTTAATTGGGCTCTTTAGTTTTTGTTATATCATTATCAACTTTTTATAAGAAGACCTGCCAAAAGAATTTTATGCAGGGCTGAAATTCGCAGAAGTAGACAGTGGTTTGGGATCACCCAACTTGACTGTGTTTGCAGCAGCTGAGGTTTAAGTTTGATGGTTCAGCTCTTCAAGAAAGCTGCATCCTGCAAAACCTACACACCCACAAACCAAAGCATCCCAAACAACCCATGGCTTTGGTAAACAGGAATCATGAAGGTTTCACCCTTGCTGAACTCTTTTTTTTTTTTGTTCTGTTTGGTTTTGGTTTTTTTAATTTGCTTAATTTGTAAAAGTCCTCAGCCCTATGTGCCAAGAATCTATGTTATCATGAACTGTACAGCTGAGGCTAGAAAAACAAAACAAAATCACCCCAAACATGCAACTGGGGAAATGGAAAACCTCCCTGGCAAATATCCAATCCAGCATTGAACCTGAAAGGACAGAACATGAAGAATAAGGTTTAAATCTAAGGCTCCACCTTAACTTTTAAGAGGATACTCCTAATTTAATCTTTAACCAAGCTTCTTAATAAAAGTCATTTAAAAAGCAGTTCATTTGAGGCTGAGAAATGCTGTGCCACACACTGGTCGTAAATGACATTTCTGGTACAGCATTAAACACTCAAAAGTGATTCCAGTATCAGTACTTATTTTTCCTGCATTTTTCCCCACTTTTTTGGAATAGATATAAATATTTAGTACTAGAATGCAGAATGGCATACAACACTGCATGAGCCAGAGCAGCATAAGAGACAGCCACACATACCAAACTTTTCTTGTATTTTCACATAATCCCTTTTATCAGATGTTTCAATATATTACTATTATCACCATGATAGCTATTTCTCATCACTACATCCTTTCCCAGAATATTTAATATAAAGTTGTTTGATAAGCACCAACAAAATTCACAGTGCATAGCATCACCCACACTGATCTTCAGCTATTTCCCAGCAACTTCTCTGCATCAAGCCAAAATTATTAATTTAGCACAGTTTCAACAATACTCAGACTGTGGGAAGAAGGTGTGGTGGTGCACTGGTGCTGAATCTGGACCAGTACCAAAGATGAGATGTCTGTTTATTAAACTCACATCAGTTTATGTTGTTGTCATTTGCTACAAGACTCCCAAGCTGCACTGTTTAGGATCCCAAGCTATTCAGGATCCAGCTCCACATCTCAGCACTGCCAGCAGAAAGCCCTGCTGATGGAACTCGTTCCTGGCTATCACTAATGTAAGGCAGCAACACTGATGCACTGTGGCATTTTGGGCATAACTCTAATGGCCTGCCAGCTGCTGGCCCTGCTGAAATCATGCTGATATCCACTCCTATTCAGAGTGAGCCTCATCAGAAGCCTTTAGAGTGTTTTCAGCCACTACGTGGACACACCAAAGCTTATGGCTCCTGATCTGTCTTCACAGGCTCACATCAGTGCCACATCCTTTACACCACCCTAAGATCTCAAAAACTGCTCTAGTAGTGAGCACTGCCAGGACTATTCCCTACAGTGTGACAATCCTACATTTGCTCTCCTGACTACTGTGAGGGACTGACTGGCAAGTCCCCACACAGCAGCACTGCAAAGCCACAGAGAAATCCTCACCCAGGTCCAAGCAATCTTGGGTTTGTGATTTTGCCATTCAGCATCACGCTTTGGAGAGTGTCATTTTGCACAGAGCAGAAACACTGTTTTGCAGGTGTCGTCCTCTAGCAGTTGGGAACATCCCTCTGTATGAGCTGACTGATGGCTGAACTCTTCAGTGGGACTCCACAAAAAACTTAGGTGTGCTGCTCTTCCTCCCCTGCTTTTCTGCACGCAAGTGGGAGCTGAGTAAAATGTTTCACTTGCAAGTCAGAAGTACAGTAGGCATATCGCCTTTACTGCGTGAAAAGAATAATACAAAAGGCAACTTGGCAGGCGTGGCACTTGCAAGGAAACAAAGCAATAAAACACTATCTCAGAGCCCACAGTTATTTCGAAACATTTGTGCACTTTGGCTCCAAAAGGCCCCGGGAAAAACCCCTCCCTGAGCAGGCTGCAGCTGATCTTGGGTTTAGCACAACCACAGCCACACTCGCCTGAGGTTTTGGGTCTCTCCCTGAACTTCTGCTTTGCACCTCCACTGCTGATCACAGCACAGTCACAGGGCCTCCAAGGACTCTCTTGGCAGAGTAACAGGTTTGGTCTCAGCTTTGAACCCTGCCTAGGATGGGTCTGCAATTCTCACAACAGTCAAAGACAACAGGGGGCCAAGGGAACCATCTGAGCAGCAGACAGATGTGTATTTTTTAAGTCCGCGCTGGTGGTACACAGGAGGGAATGGATTTAAACAGCAGCAAAGGTGATTTTACTTGAGCAGTTGGGAGTCTCCTGGTGACTTTGCAGCCAAATTTGAGCTGAGCTGGTCCCTGTGCTGCAGCACCGGTGAACCCAATTAAGAAATTGCCTCTCTCCTCCCCAGCCCAGTGCAGACAAACTGTGCTACACAGTTTGGGAGGAAGCCACAGCTTCACTCAAGGGCTGGGAGGCAGCACTTCCCAAGCTACCTGCCTGCGTCCCTGCCCAGCTCCCAGAGTCCTTGCCCTCCTCCATCAATACTCAGATGGAGGCAAGGGATTCAAGCAACACCTCCACAGCATTTCAGCAGTCCTGGCAGACAGAACACAGCAGAGGTACAGAACACACAGCTGACACAGAGAGTGCAGCCAGGGCACATGGTCAGTGCCTTGTGTGAAACAAAGAGGAAGGCTCTGGCTCCCTGGCACAGCAGCACAACACAGCCCCTCCATCCTGTTCCTCAGATGCAAATTTCAGCAACCGAACTCCAAACAGAAGCCTTGAGAGTCTTAGAAAATAATATGATTCCCATGTCTTGCAAAGCTGGCTGTGGCACAGAGGACAAAATAAAGAGCACTCTAAATAAGCGGCACTTGATCTTTCTGCTTGTGTTTTTTAGGAAGACAAGGAACGAGGGTTTTTCAATGCTGCAGCAACTGGGGATGCTGCCCTGGTCTCCCACCACAACCATGCCCATGTACTTACTAGCACTGAGAGGCAGAGGTTTCTGTGATTCCGGACCTTACCTCTTCTCTTGCGGATATGGTGGAAGCAGGAGTGTTGGGCACAGAGCTGAGGGAGGGGCTTGGTCCCGTCCCCGAGGAACTCTGTGAGTCCCCATCTCCAGCAACATCGTGAATCTCTCGAGCAAGGATGGCCACATCCTTCACCAAGGTTTGGCTGAGCCTAAAGCACAGGCAGTGAAGCAGAACCATTAGAACATGGTCTACAACACGCCTCATATTCACAAAATCTAAAAAGACGAGCCACAAAGGTTTGTGGGAGCTATAACCTCTGCAGAGACTAGGGCAAGCAGGGCTTTTTGGGGTGCCTTGGCAGGGTGCTGAGGAACATTCTGGCTGCATACAAAATAAATACACTTCCTTCCTGAATCCAGCTTCAAAGTAGAGAATTGATACAAAGCAAATTCTAGTGACTACATACTGCCAGAAAATATTGGAGACAATCCATAAAGAAATTTTATGTTATTGCTCCCCCACCCATCCACTCTATTTTTTTCTCTTGTTAATTTTTTTTAATACAATACAATTTTTCTTCTTGGGACTTCGTTTTCCATCAAAAAGTACATATAGGGGAAAAAAACTTTTTTTTTTTTTAACTTAAAGAAAAAAACCTCAATTTCTCTTTCCTTTTCCTTGTGGTCTTCAGACTGTAAATCAAAATATGCCTCCACATTCTCCAGAAGAGCTGAGGGATTATGAGGGTAAGCATGGCATACCTTAGAGGGATCTGGTTTTCAGAAACCAAGTCTTGAAACTTCAAGCCCCTTGACAGGTGTCCAGCTAACACTCAGTGTTGGCAGCACCTTGCTCTACCTGCTCTAGAGCTCAAAAACAGTTCCTAAGTCTCTGGTTTGTTGGTAGCAGAGCTTTAAAAAACCCCTTCAGACCAGAAGTAGCTGTTGTGGTAATTTTAAAGGAAAACTTCCAAGAGAAAAAATAATCCTACAGCCAGTCAGCTTCATCTGAAACACTCTGTCTTCTTTTAATGAAAAAAGCCAAAACCAAACCAACCAATGAAAAAATACCCCAAAACACCTCACCAAACAAAAAGAAGTTATCATTAAATATTCCAAATTGGAAGGGACCCACAAGGAAAACAAGCAATGTGATAAAACTGTCAGATCATCAAAACATTTCCTTGGAAAGAAAATGCATAGTTGAATTAATAAAACACAGTTTGAGCTGCCTGCATAAGGTACCCCCCCCTCTTTGTGTTGGTTTGGCTAGAGCTGTCACCAAACACTTCCATTATGTGATTCAGTACTGTAAACAAGTGGCATTTTCCCTTTTAACTCTCTCTGACTCCTCTAAACCCCTCCCAGTTAATTCGGAGCAGCAAGCGAAATCAGAACTGCAATTACCAGGCAGACTCCGTGACAGAGCCCTGCACCGTGCAGCGCCAGAGGAGGCTGACGCAACCCTTTATTTATAGCTGCTGCAAGCCAGAGCGCTCCCCGGTGCTGGGAACGCTGCTGGGAGGGAAGCCGGCATCTCACACACACACACACGCTTCATGCAGCACAGGTAGAAAGCAGAGCAGCCTGATTTGAAGGCTGACACACTTTCTAGCAGCCTGACAGCAACTTTCAGGCAAGAAAACCCCTCCTGAGGTGAGCGCAGCAGCAGCGAGGGCGATGTGGCCAAAAGCAGACACAAGGCAGCTTCCTCAGGCAAAAGTATTTCAAGCATGGCCAGTACAATGGAAGACCAGTACTTCTGGAAAGTTGGCATAACACAGTTGCATATTAGAGATGACAAACCTCAAATGCCACTGTTTAAAAAAAGAAACTATTTGTTTTATTGCTGAGGTCCTCCAGGCAACCATCAGACCACCAGTACACAGAAAGTCCCGTATCCAGGGACATCAAGCTAAGCAACAACTCATTTATATACAAGGTCTAGACAGAGTTCAGTTCAGTTGTGTCAAGCAAAGAGGTTTCTGCCCTGCAGCGATTTCTTACTGCTCCCTCACCAGCTTCAGGCAAAGCAGCTTCAACAGTTTACATATTCAGTCTTTGCTAATCCATTTGACTTCCCCTGCAGAGGATTAGGAGAGTTCACACCAACCATGCCACACACACAACTGTGACTTCCAGCAGAGCAGAGATATGCAGGTATAAACAGTTAAGACTTCCCACAGCTTGAACAAGAAACAAGCCAAGAGAAAATGCCCTGCAACTTGGCCTTTTCTAGATACAAGGTACAACCAGCACATCCAGGCTGGGAAGGCTCATGAAAACCTTCCAAGTCAATGTTCAAATACAAAGGAGATGTGGGCACACAAACAAATGGAGAGAGCCTCTCCTTCTACCCCCATACCTGGGTTTGATTTGAACACCAAGGAGAAAACAACTCATTTTCAACATGTGGGTTAACAGATGAAGCCCCACCTCACCTGGCTATTTCTGCTATCTCTGCTGTTTGCGCCATGAAGTTGTACGGGTCAGGGTTGTCATCAAAATCTTCATCATCATCCGTTTCTTTGCCGTTGTGCTTCTGCTTGCCCAGCCCAGAGCCACGTATCCTCGGTGTTTGTGTGGCTGTTGAAGTATGGGAGCGTTTGTGTTTAGGGGAGCTGTGATTTGAGCCATATTCCTCCTCCGAAGTAGAAGTGTAATCTGAACCCTGTGGTCTCCGCCTTGATGCTTATAAAAAATGAATTGGTTTCAGACCAAGGACAGTAGTAAAGAGTAACTACAAAAGGCTGAAAAGTAACACAAAACTAGCCCAAGAGCACAAGGAAAGGAGAGTTTCTGTGCAGATCTTAATTTAAAACAGCACATTCTCTGAGCTTATTTCAAAGTTGAGCCCCTCTATGGCTCCCATTCACTGTACAAATTTGGACTAGGAAATTCCAATGGAAAATCATAATGACTGTGTTAACGACTCCACTGTAGTAAATTATTACCACAGACTTGGCTTTCTATGCACAGAAGCTCTGTGTGTAAGTACACATTTCAGACTCCTCATAGTCCCACAGAAGTCCTTTTCTAAAGAGCCCAATTTTCAAGCCTGCAGATACCTTTCTAATTAGCTGCAAGTAAAAGCAGAAGGAGGGGTTTTTGAGTGAAGAGTAGCTTGTGGTGCTTGGTGTTATTTACAGGAGTCCACACCCCTGTGTTCACCTCCTGCCTCACAATTCACCATTAATGACACTCTACAAGAAAGAGTGTTCACGAAGTCAGGACTGGCTCCAAGCCCTGGAGACAAGTGGAAGCTGCCCACTTATCCCAATTTGTTCTGCAGATCTGTAGACATCCAGGTCCTCCTTGCATGGGAAATGTCAAGGTGTCCTTATTTGAAAACTGGGCTCCCAATGTTTGCTGCCTCACTATACTCTCTACAGGTACTGCTTCATTCCCTTCTGTCCTTCCCTGAGAATGAAGACCCACCAAACACAGAACCAGATGAGTTATTTAGAATTACAACACTGAAAGACTTCACTGTGTTACCAAGACTATTCTAAGACTGAAACACTACAAGTGAATTAAGCCAGCATCATACATCATACAAACAAAACCAACTAATTTGGCATGTAAGATGCAGGCAGAAACTATACATAATTACTATATAGTGAAAGATTAATTCCTAGACATTGCTATCTCACCCATAGTTTTAAAAATACCTTGGCTTAGGATATATATATTTTTTTTTTTTTAATATATATATATACACACACAGAAAAAATAAATTTGCTCATATTCAATTAGTAGAGTTGTATCTCTTTTTTTTTTAAATGCAGTTTTAGAATCAAGAGGTCACCCAGTCACTAAATAGCAATTTTAAAATTATGAGACTGATTTTCCATCTCTGTACACCAAGGGAAAGCTGAATTGGCTCCTTCAGTATCATTTCAATTACCCTGAGTAAACAGATCATGTACACAGAGGAGCAGGGGAGACAGGCCCTTAGCCTTCAGAACTGGTGACTTGGATTATCCTGATGTTATCTCTGACTTTCACAGAAAGCTACTTCATATGGCCCAACAATACACTGGCATTTCTTGTCTCATGGCCAGACAGTTCATGCTGTTCCTCCACTAGCAAGATTAACTTCCTCCCACTGGGAGAGCTGGGAACTCCTGTGGTTAGCTAAACACTAAGAACTCCTGGAATAAATCACCCACATCTGCCTCCTTATCCTCTAGGCTTGACACTCAAAGCTTTCAAGAGTTGTTGTATCATGCTAAAAAAAGTCTTGATGGCACAGTGCAATAGTCCAGTCTAACATGTCACTCTTGTTGCAGGAAGGGAGCTCTACCTGCTGATTTGCTATGTCTATAACAGCATTAGTATAGGAACATGCATCACACGACAGCAAGCAGGATGAAGCACAAAATACACCAGCATGTATTTAGAGCTTGCACAAAGTTCACAATCTTATCAAGGAATTAGGAAGTTAGTATTTTAAGAGCAACTAATTCAGAGGAAGGATTAGCATCATCTGCTGTAACTATGGACAAGGAAAGGTGTTAGCATGCTGCTACAGAGCTGTGGAAATCAAAAACCAATTCATTTAAATGAAGAACTGGCCAACACTTATCATTTTTCTCCGAATGACTTGAAGCCTGTGGTCCAAAGGCAGAGGGAGTGCAAAGAGCGCCTCCTGTTCGGAAAACTCCGACCACATTATCTTGCTTTAAAATTGTTATTGTTTAACAAGAAGTTAATAATAGCATCATCTCAAAAAAGGCGAGAGAAGAGACTGTACATACTCTTTTAGCTTAATCACATTCTGATTTACATGCATATACACATGTGTAAGAAAAAAAATCACTAAAATTAAAGATGAAGCTGAATGCACTAAAACAATCCAAATCAAAACAAGCAGCAAGTAACATTTTTAGCATGCAATAAAAATGAATACTGCAAGAGGGATAAATACTTCAGCTGTATGAAAATATATTAAAGGACACACACATCCAGAACTCTAAGACCCCCTTACAAAATCACGAAACTGCTGAAAATAGCATTCCTGTCAACAGGACTGAGAAATCCAGTCAAAGGGGTTCTTCATGTCCCTTTGGCTACCAATTGTTCCTAAAATCCTAAGCAAACACATCTGCTTTGCCACATCCATGGCAGGTCAAGGACTACAGGCATAGGCCTGAACTTAGACCAAAGGTTTCAGGGACAATCTCCCATTACCAATTACCATCCTAAAGTTGTCATCTGAATTGCCCCCACCTCTTTCTTAATTGAAGGCTGATTTTGATACGACAAATGCTGTTATTTCAAGGGTTTGCTGAGTGCTCAGCTACAGGGCAGTGTAGATCCCACACCTCTGCCTCGTGGGAATCACAACTGCACAGCTGCCTCAGCTATGGCAAAAGTGAGTGGAAATACACAGAAATGTCAATCTCTTGGAGTAATCAATGTGCAGTATCCAGCTCTGTATTTACATTTACAGGAAGAACAAGGCAACAGCTTTCACAACTTCTCCTGTTTCAGATGCCTTCAAACTGGCTACTTTGGACATCAGCTGTCACCAACACCATTATAAGCTCTCTGGGAGAAAATTGAATGCTACAAGTAAAACAGAACAGAATTTCTTGTAGTATTAAAAAGGGGTTAAATTCTATCTTTTAAACAAAAATATGGCCAACTGTCAAATGGCAGCTGGTCGTTCAAAAAACAAAACCACCGGAGAAAAAAAGAAAAGTAGCTATTTGTAGTATCCTCACAGACATCACCACAATACCATCTCACTGTCTATGAGAGTGCTCTGCTGTCTCCAAACCCAGAGGAAATCTCAACATCCATGCTGCTCATTAATGCAGACTTTTGTACTCACCAAGGCAGCACCTGTACTACTGTGATACTAATCCTTGGCAGCCATGTGCAGCCTGTAGGTCAGAAACAGAGGAATCGGGGAGAAATATAAAGCAGGAGCACTTACAGGATGATGAGGAGGAATACTTGACACTGCTTGAACGGGTCCTGCTGAAAGGCTGCTTGGCAGAGGCAGCGGCCGCCGTTTTCCTGGCTGCAGCTCTCACGTCCGAAACGCCCATCTTTCGATAGGACTCGGCGCTGCGGCCTGAAAACCCCGTCCTCGACTGCGCTGCCTCCGAGTCACTGGGCACTGTAAATGAACCTGCCCGTTTCCTGGGCATGGCCAGGATGTCCAGCCGGGAGAGCTTCTTTGTCTCCGTGGGCTGCTTGATGCCCTGAGCAGCGGTGTCAGGGTTGGAGGCTGTTTTCTCAGCATCCACGCATTCATTGTCCGAAGCATCTCCCAGCCGGGCACGGCGTAGCTTTGAGGCCCTTGTGGGCCGTGGGGTGGATAAACTGTTGGACCGGGTGAGAACCTGCTGGATTTTCTGCACATTCGAGGTCGTTTTGCTCTGGTCCTCCTTGGTGGCCTGAGTGTAAGGTTTCCTCCTGGGAACTGGCCGGGTTACCGAGTGCTCATGGTCAGATACAACTGCATCCGGGACCGGCAAGTAGGGAGAGTTTGAACTTCTCTCATCATCTGTAAAGTCAAGTGATCCTCGAGTCCCAGTGCTCCGCTTCATCTGGAAGCGTTTGGCGGCCTCTGCTCGGTTTGGTGCCTCTGGTGCTTGTGTTTTCCGCTTCTCCGTCAGCCTGTCCCGAGCGCTGGGCTGCCCACACTGGTCCTGGATGGATGGTGTGGAGGAAGATTTCTCCTTCTGCAAGCTCACGACTGCTTTGCGTTTCGGGGCACTTGCTGGGACATTTTTGCCACTCACCAAGCTGACTGTGCTGGCAGTGTCTACATCCGAGTCCCCTGACAAGGAGTCCTCCAGCTGACCAGCAGTTTCCGAGGGCTCCAGCTGTTGGCTTTGACCAAGCAATTTGGCTTCCAGTGCTGCCAAGGCAGTTTCAGTGTCCTTAAGCAGAAGATGAGTGTCCTGACTAAAGTCCATACGAGTGGAACGAACAGCCTCTAAATCTTTAAGCAGAGGGTGACTTGAAATATGTGGGAGTTTATTTTGAGGAACACCACTGCTTGATTTATCTTTGGTAAAACTTTCCTGTCGAACAAAAGATGTTGTTTCCTTTCCTGACATGTTTTCTTGATCTTGAGGAAGACTCTGATGAAGGGAAATAACAACTTTTCCAGCCGCGTTTATATAAGCACTAACATCTTTGACTGGTGGCTTTCCAGAAACTGGGGTGCCAGCACACCTGAAGGAAAACTCTGGATCCTTGCTGTCCTTGTCTGCTCGAGCATGGGTCACACTCAGAGAGAGCTTGGAGGGAACCCCCGCATCATTGCTGTCATCACCAATGTAGAACGAAGTAGAAACTGGCTCACTCACAGCTCTCACGTGAGAGATCCGGGAGGCTCCCGGCTGCCAGCTCTCTGATCTATTGTCTTCTCCCATCTGCTCTAGCATTTTGCTGTTCTCTTTGTATTTCTTGCCTTTTTCCATGCTGAAGCCATCATCAGATCTGCTGGCATCGCTGAGGCTATCCGGATCCAGGTCTTCTTGGATGAAGAGGCGGCTGCTGGAATCGCCATAGGCTTCCACGCAGTGGTCCTTCACAATGGTTCTCTTGGTAACCTCAGAATAGGACTCCTGGCACACCAGGACCGTGGGAGTGGGGCTGTCTGATTTATCACTTGGTGGAAGTTGGGGAAGAAGGCGTCTTGTTCTCGAGGGCACAGAGTTTTCTGGTTCCCCAGGTTTTGGGGGTACCCCGCTTTCTGAAGAGAGTTAAGTGGAAAAGAAACAACTACTTTAAAACTGTGCCACTTTTTTATTTATTAGGAATAAAGGAAGAGCTTGATCCTGCAAAGTGCAAGTCCACAAAAGCACTCACAAGATGTACTCAGAACTAAGGTTTTGTCTAATATGAACATCATCAAAGCCTGGCTGGTCCCTGCTCTCTTGGGTTTATCAATACAGACATTAAACTTAATTCCTTTGCTGAATCACACTGCTCAACACCTTCCCTTCTCAAGCTAGTACGTCAGATTCATTCTCCCATAATATACCTCTCAGTACAAGCACTATAGAGGATAAAGACATTGCTGGTATCTAGCATCAATCAGGCCACAAGAATGAGATGAAAAGCCATCAGACATCAGTAATGCCATGTTTTAAGTGCCATTCTGAACAACATTACCCATTGACTAAATAGATGGTGTTTTTCACAGTACAAGTTCTCCTACACTCATATCCCAGAGCAAAGTCCCAGGAGAAAGAGCCTGTAATAATCAAGAGGCTCTGAATTAGAGCTCACTGCCCCAGCATGTGTGGGCTTATCAGCAGGGACACGCTCCATAGAAAGAGTGCTCGTATTTCTCCCATGCTGCTGGCCAGGCCTCCATATCTGATACCACCATTAAATACCAAGATAACTGGTTATTTGGCTGTGGTAATATTACAAGCACTCCAGGAGTCAGGTATCCTACATGGTGTGAAAACAGTGGCAGTGATCTCTGAAACAAAGGGTTTCTTCTAATCTTTACTGGATCTATCTATAGCTGTCAATGGCAAGAAGGTATGACAAGTAATCCCAATCAAAAAAAAATTGAAAACATTTCCAAAAGCCAACAAAGTGCTTTTCTCCTTTTCTCACACACCAAGAGAACCACAGGGTCTGTAAGGTGTCTTCCAAGTTACGAAAGGAGTCTGATGTCCTCCAACTTCCTTTCTTCCCCACCATATCTGGTTTTCTATGCTGATCTCCACCCTTTAAACCTGCCACTCAACAGCAAACCCTAGAACAGCCTAAATTCTCAGCACAGCCAGACACAGGAAAAGTACACAAAAAACATGCAAGTCAGGAACTAACTCCAAGGCTACGTGCAGAGGGTTCTCATCCGGCATCATAAGGCAGTCTAAGGAATCACAGCTCAGGGCTGGTTAGCACCCAAAGCCCTTATAAGCTTTCTCCTTCCCAGGTTCCCCTTAGTCATGTCAAACCTAATATTTAAGAACCTCTTGAATAACTCCAAAATGCAAACCAGAGGCTCTCTCCATCTTCAATCCACTAGGAACAATTCACTCAGTGCTTCCCATCTCCAACTACTGTAGCTAAAACAGAAAATAAGCTACAGCCAGGCACACAGATGCCCTTAATTTCTGCTTTTTCTATCATCCTAGTTTAGATTCAGCTACCCTCAAACAGGGGTGTCAGATGAGACTTACCTGCACTTCCATCACCCTGCCCAGAGACAGATCCAGAGTCAGAGTAACTGTCCGCAAGGCTCGCCCACCTTGACACCCACTTCTGACTCCCTTGAGCGGCTGCAGACATCTACAATAAGGTGGGGAAGATGAGGTCAGAAGGACGGTTTGTACACCAAATCCTAGCCACAAAATCTCTCCTCTCATACAGACATCACTCGGTCTGCTCAAGATGGAAATCAAGCTACACATCACATTTACATCCAGACAGAAAACCCATCTACACCTCCACTATCCCAGGAAATCCACCTGGGCTGCCCATACCTGCGCTTCAGCCTGAGACCCATTCACAGCTTTTGAGGAAAATGCCTGGAGCAAGGGTGACTTCTGACTAGTGCCATTTTCACTGATTAGATGCTGAGAACCGGAGTCATCTTTTTCACCTTTAATTATTGGCCTAAAGGCTGAAGAGATTCTGGAAAATTCAGGCGACTCAAGAACACCAAAAACCTGAAAAGATGTTTGCATAGGAATATTAAAATGCAAGAAAACAGAAAAACATTAGTCAAAAATCCAAATCCATGAAACATTAGTCACACACAAACTATGATCCCAAGGGGCCAGAAACACTCACCAATGCTTCCATGCGAACTATGTAAATGATTTTCTTCTGTACTCCACAGTAGCAGCTTTAAATATACTTAATCATAGAATCCACTCACACCCACCTTTCCTCTCACCCTCATTATTTAGGAGTGTTGCCTTTAACAGCAGTAACTTTCACTGAAAATGAGTCCCTTTTCAGCCCAGAGAAATTTAGGATGAGTGTCAGAAAAAGTTATTTACCAGCTCATTCACGAAGAGCTAGACGGCGAAAATGGGAAAGCTCCATCCCCAGTGCCTTTCATAGACTGTAGCTGAGAGTGGGCTGAGCAAAACAGCCCTGCACTGCCACCAGGAACTGGGGAAGGATGCACCTGAGATGGGTGAGTGTTTGAGCTCGTTGGACAGATTCCCCCTGAAGCAGGCCTTCCTGTCAGGGGTGACCAAGACTCATGCCTCAGAAAAGCTTGTTCCTCTCACTTGACTGCAAGAAGATCAGAGGAAGATACCACCACAGAGGTTGCCTTGGATGAACAGAGACGGCCATAAAGATCTCTGCTTTCACTTCTGTTAAAAAAATGTGCATGCAATGGTGGAGGAATACAGAGAAAAGACACCTCAAAACCTAAGCAAGTCCAAAATTAATTTTCTTTCTTCCTGGACAGGAACACTGAGGTTCAGTTATCAGCTGTTTCACAAGTGGCAGGTCTGCACTGCACCAAGTCTATGGCACAGTCAATACCAGAAGCTGGTCACTTTGCCTGCCCAAGTCACATGGCTGCCAAGACTACTCCGCAGAAATACCTGTATTTTTGTGGCATCTTCCCTCATATTTCCCCACCAGAACAATTAGTCATCTAAAGTCAGGACTAGGACCTTGCTGTGGCTTAAATACCATGCCCTGAAAGCTTCCGATCACATTTCAAACAAGATGTAAGGAACAAATATAATAAAAAACAAAAGAGAGAAGCTAGATCCAGGCTCATAAACACCGTACACAAAGCTCTAAAGCCAGGTTCAATTAAGGCTTCCTTTAAACCTTGCCATCCTCCTGACTATATTTCACTAAATCTTCATAACAACTTGCCAGTTTTGTTTTCATAATAGACCGCAGATGAGAGTTAAACCTGAAAATCAGCCAGACTTTGGTTTGCCCTGTGGTTGTTTAGTTGGGTGGGTTCTTCTTAAGCCTCCCTCATCTCTGGAGTTTTGTTTTTAGGCTATCACTCACTCTGCAAAATCCAAACAAGTACAGATCCATCTGGAATTGCCTCTGCCCTAGATCACACCCTTTGCTATCACAGCCAGCGGCCGCTTGCCCTTGCAGCAAGCACTGCCTTCCTAATCAGGCACAGCCAAATACAGAAACATCTGCCACTGAGGCTTGTAAGCACCAGCCCCTGGCATTTCCTGTGGCCTACCATGGGATGACGCATCAGTGATGGGCTGCAGCTCCCATCTTCCTGACAGTGGGCAGGAGATGATGCAATGCCAAGGCAGAGGCTTGGGAGCAGTCCTAGAAAGAGCAGAGCTGCTCCCAGCCACTGCTGTCAGCAGGATCAGCCTGATCTTTATTCAGGTGTTGCCTTTCCTCTAACAGATGGCAAACCCACTCTTTCACTTTTGCATCCAAATTCAATTTTTTAAGCAAGGCAGCTCTTTGCCGTGGGCATATCTTGCCTTCTTTTACTCTGTGTTTTTTTGTTTGTTTGTAATTCTGTTGTTTTGATGGGATTATTTAAAGACAAGCCTCACGGTTTGTTGCGGCCTATCCTTAGCACAGGTCACCCAGAATGATTTTCCAACCCTAACCATAACCCCCTGCTGCACCCAGTTGCATCCCTTCATGGCAAGTTAATTCAGGCCCTCCAAGCCTTCAGCCCTCAGCTCACTGGCCAAGCACAGAAAAGCAGCATTTACCTGATCTATCATTTTTCGCGCCTCCTCCACCTCTTTGTCCTGAGACTCGGTCTCAATGGTGTATGTGCCGGTCTCGCTTACACTGTCTTCCTCATCATTCCTCCTGCCCTGGGCAGACTTCACTTCTGGAGGTGGAGCAGAGGCGGGCTCTGGTTCCGAGGATATAACCACGCGTGGAGCTACCGGCATGGGCAGAGGGGCTGGTTTCTCAGCGCTTGGCTTCCCAGACTGAGCCGTCTCACGCAAGTACTCAGCCATAAAATCCTGAGCCATTTTAGACTTCCTCCCAACGCTCCCATAGCTTTTGACTCTGGGAGCAGAAGAAGATGAGGAGTTGATCCGATCCTCTGTCTTCTCCCTCTTGAAGGAGCTCGTTCTTTGGGTCCCACAGGAATTGGTGGTGGCTTTGCCCGCCTGGGCTGTGAGGTGGGATGGTGGCACTGAATTTCCTGGCTTCTCCGCCGGCAATGTGTTCTTGCGCTTTTCAACCTTGTTCTTCAGCCCCGGATCCGTGTCGCTCTGGGATGAGTGAGCACTGTGTGTGAAGGACTGGGACCGCTTCTTCCGTGGTGTGTCCTCGAAGAACTCGATGACAAAGGCCTGCTTGTTGTGCAGCATCTCATGGGGGTCACGCCTCATCTGGCGCTGCAGCCTCGTCTGCTCTGCCGGACGTTCGCTGCCCGGCGTCGTCTCCTTCTCTGCCTTGGGGTCTTCGGTGTCACTCTGAGTCCCGTCCTCGTGCCTATGGCCTGGAAACAAGGTATGTACATTTGACCTTCACACTCTCAGTTACTGCAGCCCTGTTATTATCTCCCAGTTTAATTTTATCATTTCAGATACAAGAAAAGCATTCTGTAAGATTAGAAAACTCCAAAGACATCTGTGTGGTACAGGGATTGCACCCCATCAGAAGAAATAAAAGAGAAAGCAGCTCTCTCCTGACCCCACTCTTCACCACTGGGTGGCTACCAAGTTAATTATTTATTTAAAAAGAATTCAAGAAGTACTTCCAACCTCATGGATTTCTGATTTTGTAATGGTAATTGGTTTATATACCTAATGTCTTGTTTCCTTCTTTTTTCAACTTCAGTAAAAATTATTGTATAATTTTGCCATTTTATCTAATTACTGTAGTCCAAGACCACCTCACTGGGTTCTCTCCATTACAGAGCAGAAATATCTCTGCAGGATCAGGAAATAAAACCCTTGCACTGCATCCCATGAAAGTGAATGCCCATGATGGAAGACCAGGGCAGTGCATTACAAGTACATGCATCTCGTGACGCACCCACATCACTCTCCTCTACAAGGGAAAACAAACCAGAGGCTAATAGAAAAGTAATTTTGCAGGATTCTTTACTTTTCCTGAAGATTTAAGAATCACACCATGACACCCCCATGAGTTACACCATCCTATCACCAGCCAAGCAAAGGTTAAATCATTACTTAAGAGTTCACTAAGCTTAAACTAAGTTTATAATTATTTTCACTTACATTAGCAACAACCATCTTTACAACTGTCTCTATGGATCAGTGCCTGCCTGCCCCTCAGCACCTTAGCTCAGGACACTCAGAAAGTAAGTTGAAGTAAAACAGAAAGTTAAAATTAAAACAAAAGGTTAAAAGTAAAACAAAAAACAAACCTTTTTTTGGAGAAGGAAACGGGTGTGAAGGCACACAACACGATTCAGTCAACGACCAGGAACCTGTCATCGGGAGAACGGGGAAAGAGGTCTCTGCGCTCTAGACTGTAATATGTAGCAAGATATACTGGCTAAAACACCACGTGTTTGAAAGGAAAACTGCTCAAACCTACTTGGCAAGTTCTCCAGACTCATGGGTGAAGACCATTTATTACATCAAGTTAACTGTGAAAGATTAGAATTTAATGCAAGGTCCATTCAACCAGGAGTCAGTTCTACAAAGAGTTTCCTAACACACTCATGAAGAAAAGCCAGCAAACTTTGCATTGTGCCCTGAGGGCTGATAAGCTTCACCCTTGGAAGGGAAAGTTCTTAAATTAAAGGTCTTGACTAAGAACTCTGATGAATGCAAAACAGCGAGGACACAAGGAAAACATGCACCATGCTCATGGATGCCCCAGCAGAACACCATGCACATCCCCTCAAGGTGCTAAGACCTGAACCCTGCAGTCTTGATACCAGGCTTTACATTCATCACATTGTTCCTGGAAGTGAACAGATGTTACCAGAGAGCCCCAATGGTGGGCATCTCTGATCCTGGAGACCCAAACCTGGTAGGCAGCCAGCAGTAGCCTCCAAGATATCTTCAAAATTAGCCCTGCCAGAAGAACACGTCGCACAACTATCGTAGATAAATTATACCTGCCAAAGTAGAGGTGTAACAACTCCTCAGGCCATCAACACTGCATGTTTTAATCAAATGTCCAGCATTGATTTCTTGATATGCAAATTATGCACTGAATTACCTCAGCGTCTTTCCATGCCTTATGGACTGTAGAGAGGCAAATGAAGCCAGTCTCTAGCATTCCTGTGCATCACAACAGCCAACAGTTGCCCAACTCCCTAGTTTTCTCCAAGAGGAAAGAGCAAAACCACTGAAGCACATTTCTATCCCTGACAATGTTCTCCAGTAAGTCAACAAAATCCAGTATGACAAGAACATAAAAAATCCCAACACACGAACGCTTTCATCACACAGTCACAGTACACTGAAAATAAAACCCTAAATACCCAAACAGGGCACCTTAACCCTGTCCCTTATTGGGAAGGACTAGAACCAAGCAATGGCAACAAAGCAGTTCAATTTCCATGCCATGCCAAACCCTATGGCTGAATATGAAACCTTTATGACGGGTTCCCAAAAATATGTACCCAAAACAGCTATTTGGAGGTGTAAAACTTCATATTATGACAAGGTTTGGGGATTTTTTCCAAGAAGGTCAAAGCAAATATTCCTTTAAGAGAAAACAAGGTATAGCTCTGTCGTGGTTTAAGTAGGGCCTCAAGCACAAGTAGGTCTGGTAACCTTCAGTATGACTTCATCAGCTCAAGCTGCAGTTCAAAACAATAGCTTTTCCAGAGGCAAGGCAGTGAGAATGCAGGAATCAGTTATCTCCTCCGAGCTGTTCAGTGCATGGCCCAAGAGGGAAACCCGAGCAAGCCTAAATCTTGCAAAATATATTCAAAGTTGCATCAGAACCATGTAAATCCCACCAGCTGCAGTAAGAACTGGGCTCCACACTTCACCTCAGACCTTTGAAAATCCCCAAAGAATTCCTCAGTGACACACTTAACAAGACACAGGTCCACAAAATCTGGTGGTTTTGAGCAGAGGATTTCAGACAAGCTTTAGAGAAGAAAACTTTACCTACAAGCACAACAATTTCCTCTACTGGGGATCACGTGTATCTCAACTCTACCAGTAGTCTCTGTGTCAGGATCTTTTGTCATCCAACCAACTGGCTCTGGTCATTACCAGATGATCACACTTAGACATAGTACAACAGGATGATCATGCTTAGACTGCTCTGGACTTATAACAAGATGCGACTACAGTTAGAAAGTCATTCCATCAGCTAGGAGAAGCCAAGAGAACAAAATTCACTGAAATACCTGTGTTTATCAGCCTGCCTGACCATGTGGAAATTATTTTAGACATTTAAAATCCTTTTTTCAACCAGTTACTGCTGAGCTGGCATTATAGACAGGAGGAGACACATTACAATGTTCCCAAGCCAACATCACACATGACTTCAGGGCCAGGTGAAGAGCATGCTAGCTGCATTCAAAATATTAACAGTCATTAAAGTAATATTCTTCATCTTGCAAATTTGAAGCAGAGATAATTAAGTCCAGTTCTCCTTGACAGGAGAAGGGTTTTTATCTTTTATTATGCTGCATTTGCATGGCCAACAGAGCACTATGTCCACATGACAAGACATTCACTCACCTTTAAGCGTCCTTACATGAACTGGCAGGTCACTCTTGGTACTGTAAACATCATCTCCTGCAGACTGCCTTCTCATCAGGCTTGGGTCATTCTGGACAAGCCAGTCAGCCACTTTGCTCTCCGCTGACATCACCTCTGTATGAGCTGGTTCCTTACTGTAGGGTCTTCTCTGTCTGAGCGAAAATTTAGTTACATGGTCTTTTATCTTTATTTTACCAGGGGTACCATCATCAAATTCAATGGTGAAAGAGGCATGACTCTGTACAACAGGGGCTACCACAGCATCAACATCCTTTGTTGGGATCTCATGGACCTGTGTTTCTGGAGATTTTGATGGCTGCTGAAATTCTTTAGTTGGAATCTCAAAGTAACTTGGCTCTCTCCGGAAGGCAAACACAGATTGTTCCTGGGCATCTCTATAAGTAGAAATATTCCCATTCAGTTCCTCTTCATGTTGGGTTATCTCTTTTGATCTCTCTACAAAAGGGGGGAAAAAAGGATAAAATCACATTTTTTCAGTACTACTCAACTCATTTGTTTCAACTTCTTGAAAAGTCTACTAAGCACAACCCCTCTCTGCTAGAGAACAGATACACTGTGTGTGCATTGAAATAAAACACTTCTTTGTGAAGTAGAGCACATGCTTGACAGAAACATCAGGTTTACTGCACAAGTGAAAATAAGATGCCTCTTCCATACACACAGATTGACAATAACAGGAATGTTAAGACTAAATGGCTCCCAAGGATGATGAGGTGAGAAACACATACAGCACTGCCATATAACTAGTTCTCACACAAGTTCAGTGATTTACTCCACAACTGCTGTTTCTAATGGTCAAATATTTTAGGGAAAACATTTTAATTCTCCCTTATTCCAGTTTCAGCAGCAGCAACCTACACACAGGAATGTGCAAATACAAGCACAAAAAAGAAGCGGTAATTAAAGTCTTGAAACAGGATGGTTTCACACAGTAAATATCAAAAGTGCGCCACAATTTTGTGTCCCTTATCTTCTCCCACCCCACATCACCTCCATTACCTGAGTAATGTTCCTCTTGCCTTCTCTCCTCCTTGTTATTTGCATCATCTTCCCCCCACCAGGAGGGCTGCCCATAGAGAGGGGTGCGGTAAGTATTCGTTTCTAGAAGAGGATAATCAAATACTTTAACACAGAAAATATCAATTTACCAGGTTCAACCACATGCCAAACAGGGAAAAACAGCACGGTCAGATGAGACCACGAACCTGTTATACCATGGTTATAGCAACAGCAAATTATACATAATAATATGCTCAGGCTTTTCTTTGTATGACCCTTTTTTCCTGTCTACATTCTACTGTAAGATAACTAACTCCACCCCCCTTCCTTGTCTTTCACAGATGTGTTTCCCAGATACTGGCTTTTGTCTCTTTCTAGTCTTATTATTCACACAAAGTGGAGGATTTTTGGCAGGACAGACTACAAAACGCTAACCACAAAACTGTCTTCAACTCACCTAAAAATCAGGTGAAAATCTGACTTTTTTCCTCACCTTAAATGGGAAGATTTTAGCTCTACATTTTTGCCCCACCATGTCCTTGGATGTGTCCAGACTAGGGATTCTTCCACTATTTACCACTCCCACTCTAAGTGACACACATTCCCCAATAGGAAATTCTCAAATCGTTACAAACTTCGGAAAAATGGTAAAGCCATCTCCTTACACATTCATAAAGAAGTAGTAAACTGTTACTCTCTAAAGCTTACAGTAAATCAAGTGAGTTCTACAGTAATTGTAGGACAGAGGTTTTCCTCATGGAGAATTTCCTCTGGAAGAGCCAGGCTTACATAATTTCTCTGCTCAGTGAGCACTCACTGAAAGATCAGGGCTTCACTGCAACAACTGGCACCCACTCAGTGGAGCTGATCCACTGCTTCTCGTTTTGTATCCCACAAAACAAGACTGTGTTTGGCAGTGCCTTGGGCTGCTGCTGTTTATGCAACAAGCAAAAAGAATACACCCAATTTGCCTGTGGTACAGTTAATACTATGGTTTTTTCATAGATTAAGAGAAGCAAATAAAGTAGCTTTTGTTCTTTCATCTAGATCTTACTCTCTACCTGAGAGTAAGATCCAGCTTTGTTAGGCTGCTTCTGCCTCTGCTCATAGCAGCCATAACTGGCCATGTCTTAAACACTGGCTCCAGCTCCAGAGCCATAGCTGGGCTTCTACTGCCAGCTGCTGCTCAGCTTGTGGTTTTCAAACCACACACTGCTCTGTGCAAAGCAGCTCTCAAACAGTCCTGCAATTTTGCATTCCCTGTTTTAATAGGGACATGACAGAAAGCAGTCATTAGCATAAGGGAAGTCATGAGACGAAGGGGAATTAAGCAAGTCAAATTAAAAAAGAAGCCTGATTTTATGCTGCTGTTTCTAAAGCTACACAGACCCAGTGGCCACTACTTCAGATATTTTTGTTCTAGAATCATTCCAGATATATAAGCTCATACACTGACAGTCCACAGGCAAAAAATTTTACTTTACAGATGCAGCCCACAGGCCCTTTTCAAGAGACCTCCTTCATATTTCAAAGTTAACCACGCAGCCTCCCTTCACACCGAGGATCAAAAGAGGCTGAAAGTATTACTCTCCTCTCTGCCTAGGGTGCGTGGAAGATAAACCATGTTCCTATTATGTAGGCGGCCTTTGAAAGTTCAAAGGAGGAAGCATTTGAGCATTTCTCACCATGATAAATTGGAATTGCCAAGCAGTATGTTTCATAACGGATGAAGGTTAAACCACTCATGGGATTGGGGGGGGGGGGGGAATTAAAAAACCTATTCACAAGGTTGTCAGTGAACAGAGGCACTCCAGCGTAGGGTTTGGTTTCTGCTAGGCTAAGAGCTTCTGTCATATAGCCCAGCAGAAAGCCACCATCCTTTTTCCATGCTGTAACTTGCCCACTAGACCCCATCCCAACCACACAGGATCTACTTCACCAACGTCAGGCACTTCTTTTGGGCACACAATGGATTATTATCCTCTGACTTGCAGTACAGATCTTAGGGTTGATGGCCAAGAAGCAGCTATCTGGGGAAGCCGGGGGAAGGAGATCAACACTTTAACACAAATCCATTAGCAAAAGCCAGTTATGTCTGAGGTAATTTGTGCCTAAAGGGATCAACTGCCCTATAGATGAAATGCAAAGACCACCTGCACTCAACTGTTGCACAAGCAGCATCTTTCCCAAGGATGGGTGCTGTTACTGCTTGCATCTTGGAAGGAGTTGCCTCATTACAGCTCATCTCTTCAGCACATCCCAGCCCCAAAGGGATCCCAAAGGCCCCCAGTCTAGAAGATGCCAGTGATCTACTCCAAGGCAATTTTGTGCCCAGAGAGGCAGAAGTGAGCTAAGACAGCTCACACCCATCCTGCAGGACAGAAGTCTCCCCAGAAACTGCTCCAAGATCTGTGTCTGATCTGTGTACAAACTACAGGAGCTTCTGCCTTTGTCACCCAGGAGCTTTTCTACTACAGGGAAAAGGCAGCCAGGGGAGACTTCTGGTCAGACCTTTTCTCTTGATGAGGAACTTTGGGATTGCAATTGAAGCTGAAGGGAAAAAAAAAGATTTATAAAGAATAATGAGCCAGCTCCTCTGCTGTCTCAAATTTCCCTGGGCTTAACAGGTACTTAGAAATTTCCCTAACTGCCCCTCTGACAAAAGCCAGCACAAAGTCAAAACCCCAGGGCAGGTCTAGGAACACCTAAAAAGAGTGCATCAGGCTGGCCAGAGTGCAGAGATCTGGGGCCATCAGGGTGGGAGACACTGCCCTGCACCCACTGCACAGCAGCAGAAGGTTCCTCATGCCCCATGACACAGAGCTCACATGGCCCCACCTGCAATGCCTGTTACAGCATCTGTGACAAAGCTGCACATTTGTGTGTGTGGGGTTTCATTCCTTTCCTCTCCCAGCCTCCACAATAAACTGGAACTTCATTTTAAAACTGCAAAAAGCACAGATGGAAAGCTGAAGAGTCAGTATCTTGCTATTCAGGGACAGTTTCAATATTTTAAGAGCAATTAATGTTTCCACTGAGCACTCATATTAATTTGCATTTTGAATAACATTGTCAAGTGACACAGTCACCATCATTCTTGCCTACCGCTGAAAGCAGCCAGATCCTGAGCCAGATTTATCTGGCTTCAGAAGAGTGTTGTGGTTTAACCCCAGCCAGCAGTCAAGCCCCACACAGCCACTCATTCTCCCACCAGCAGGATCAGGGAAAGAATCAGAAGGGTACAAGGTAGAAAACTCATGGGCTGAGATAAAGACAGTTTAATAAGGAAAGCAAAAGCCGTGCACAGAAGCAAAGCCAAACAAAGAACTCATTCACCACTTCCCATGGGCAGGCAGGTGTTCAGCCATCTCCAGGAAATCAGGACTCCATTACACGTAATAGTGACTTGGGAAGACAAACACCATCACTCCAAACATCCCCTCCTACTTCCTCCTTCTTCCCCCTATATCATATACTGAGCATGTGATACGGTCCAGCATGTCCCTTTGGTCAGTTTGGGTCACCTGTCCTGGCTGTCTCCTCCCAGCCTCCCATGCAGCCCCAGTCTCCTCGCCAGCGTGGCAGTATGGAAAGCAGAAAAGGCCTTGGCTCTGTGTAAGCCCTGCTCAGCAGTAACAAAAACATCTCTATATTAACAACTCTGTGTTCAGCAAAAATCCAAAACACAGCTCCAAACCAGCCACTGTGAAGAAAATTAACTCTACCCCAACCAAAACCAGCACAAAGAGCTACATAAATTTGCTGCCCTGCTCATGTCAGAAGCTTCTGTCCCTTCTAATTCGCCAGCACAACTGACACCTCTCCCAGCTCCAGCTCTAACACAACAATATTGTCGAAAAAGGGGAGAGGGAAAAAAAAAAGCACGATGGGAAGGCAGCTAAAACAGATGGCTGTGACAGAAGTGGGCCAGGGAGCAGCTACACATGCAGTTGTGCCAGCGGGCTTTGCTCTTCACCAGCTGGGATCCATTTTGGGTAGCAACCTCAACCTGAACCTGCAACATCCAGAGCAGCATGTTTGCCTGCGACCTGAGACATGCAAAGCACCCTGAAGCCACCTCATGCCTGTTCTCTTTTAGTGTAAGATGGATGCTCTTGCGAGAACACAGAAATGTGGGGCTCGCTCAAGTCAGCAGTGAAGGGAAGAACACCAATGAAAACGAACTGCTCAGTAATTTTAATGAACATGAGACTTCCTCCAATTGATGGCAGCTCGTTACCACCTCTCTCCACTCCGTGCCAGGCTGCCCAGATGGTGCCAATTCATTTAAGACATATTTCTTGGCTCATCAATTCAGGCAGGCAGCCCGAAAACCATCCTTTTAGATAACTGAATTGAGGTCAGCACAAGCATTCAGCCAGATAAAAACTGAGCTACCAGTGATGGTGTAATACAGGGAAGACCACTGACATACACATGTTCTGCTCCTGGATTTCTGTCTTTGGGGCAGTCACTCAGAAGGAAAAATGAAGGCTGTTTTAGCATAGAACAAGGGAAGTCCATTTGCTTAACAGTCTGACAAAAATGTGGCCTGTTAAATTAATACAGAACTCTTGATCATCTGAAGGAGAGACACCAAAAGAGAGAATGAGACATGTCAATACAAAGGATGTATTTATGGAGAAGTGAATCACACAGAACACTAGGGCACAACCAAAAATACAGTCCGGGTGATGAAAGGCAAAGGAGAAATACAGTATTAAAGCTGCTTTCCATCATCAAACAGGAAGAAGAGCTTTCAAGACAAGCACACAGCTCCCACTAAACAGAGGGGTCTGATTTCCCTTGAAGGTGTCCCCTGTGGTCAGGACAGGACTGAGGGCTGTGCTTTGCCCAAATCTGCACAAAGCTTCAGACCATCATGAGAGAAAGACAGTCACCAACAGCAAATTTCTTTGCTCACAGAAGCACACACAGCTTTGAAGCTCTCTACTGCAAGTCATAACAAAAGCATGAGAAATCCAGCTTAAGTCAAACTGCTTTTGATTCATTATTAATAACAATAATGTCCATCTCCAGAAGATGCAGAATAGGCTTCTTACAGCAGAGGCCTTAGGGAAAAAAAAGATGATCTAGCTACAACATTTTAAAATTAATTCCTTACATCTCTGCTTTTTAACTCCTCTCCAAAAGTAGAGAATTCAGACGTAGTAGGAATAATCATAAAGCAATTCTCTGACTCTTTGCCACACTATTTATTTCGTATGTGCATGGCTAATCTAAGCCCTGGTCTTTTGTACCTGCTGTGAACATACACGGATCTCAGGGACTTTCAAATCAGGCTGATAATCACAAATTTATTTGTATTAATTGTATGGTCAAACCTTAAACACACTGCAGTTACCACCTCTCTAGTTCTGGCAAAAAAGCAGATACAACACCACTCCCTTAAATTAAAGGCTAGGGCAGAGCTCTGTGTCTAAATAGCTATTGCCATGATCTCATGGGGAAAGCAGCCAAAGACCATGGAAACCACTTCACAACTGGGCACAGCTCCCACTGCCTCCATCCTCACTGCCTGCTGACCTCAGCCCTGGACATCAGCAAGCCTTTCAAGTCCTCCACTCTGTTGAGAGGATTTACTAATGACACGACGCTAACCTGGTGAGCCAACCGATTTCACAGATCCCGGGAGAAGCTCCTGCAATTGGTTCTACTCCTGCAAGTGATGATGCCCATTTCAAGTGGACGCTGCAAGCAGCCTCCACCCCTGGAAACTCAGGCCTGCAGCAGTTATTCAGAGGTTAGTCATCAGATTTGGGATTACCTAGTCCCATCAGGCTGTGGCAGCTTTGAAAAAACAAAAAATTAAGATCAACCTGGGGATTAACTACGTGCTGAGAACAGAAGACCACAAAGTATCTTATCAAGTACCTCAACTCAGGTAGCAACAGATGGGAATGGGGATTGTGACCATCTTGAAATCTGCTCAGTTCAAGGCTCTACCTGGCTTCCTGATCACTCAAGGCTTTAGACATGAGAGCTAATAGCTATTTTTAGCATTAACTAGCAAAACCGTGGACACCTATCCATATCCATCTCCAACCCACAGGATTAACCAAACTCCTTGCTTCAAACATTTCCCAGATGATTTTCTGCTTACAGGCAACATACACCCAAAAGCTGCAAGTTCAAGAGCATAAAGACTAAATTGACTGTTTCCCATTCACACCCCTTTATCCCTTTATCCTCAGCCCCTCACCTCCTCCCATTTCTAAGCAGCTCTAATTGTTTACATTGTTTTGTTAAACCTCTTCCTTGAAAGCCTGCATTCCCTCTGCCTCTCTTCCATTCTGGCCCTGGGAACCAATCCCTCTAAAGGCTTTTGTCAGCCCAGAACTTGCTCTAATTAGCCAATGCAAATTCCTAAATACCTACAGGCTTAGCAAAACAGCTCTTTTCCTAAAGCCTCTTTCTGCTGCCACTAAGCAAGCCCACTCCCCCACTACATTCTTCTTTTTACCAATCATTTCAAATTGCTGCCACTCCTCCCAGCAGCTGAGGAGAAACGGTGCATGCGTGCAGCTGAGGACAAGGTGAATTAAGTCACATCGCAGATGAAAAAGGGATCCACTGATCATTCTGCTCACGTGACAGATGCTTTTGGGAGAGCGAGGTACTGATTTAATGCTCATGCTCCCTCTCTTGCTTCCACAGGTTTCAGTCCAATCCGGCAAAATACTTCAAACAAAAGTCCTGATTTCCTCCATCGCTCAGTGAGGTTAGCAACACTTTACAGATTTTTTTAGCTCTGCCTATCAGTCCCACTGCATGTGACACACTTCACTGCTGGTCCCCAGTAAGAACACAGAGCCCATTTTGCCTTAGAGCTCTGGTCTGTGCCCAGTAAAGACGACAGAAACATAATACAGTTCTGCAAATCACAGACTACAGAAACGGGTCACCTTGCTGAGGAGTCACTCAATGTCCCGGCTTTGAAGGTGTTCCAAATATCAACTGCTTACACTATGTAGGTTAAAATCAATGAGAGTGTATTTTGGAAGGTGGCAAAACAAAAACCAGAGGGTTCATGGAACCATGCAGTAGCAACACAAAGTGGTTCCAGTTACCGGTATTGCTTTCCAAGAACCTCCTGCCCCTTGAAAGGCAGCTGGAGAGCTCTTCCCCCAGTGGGGTTCACCTCTTCTCACCCTCCCCGGTGTCACACTTAATCATCCACAATTCCATCCCTTTAAATTCACACTTGTCAGGCTCAGTCCCAAACACAGCCACACAGACACAGCCAAAGCAACACAAAAAAGGTTTTCTGGTGCAAAAAATGGGAGCCAGGCACACGGGTCCATGTGCTTCCACACATAGCTGGAGACAGCGAGGAGACCGAGGAGGAGGAACATTACTCTGTGACATTACACTCTGGAACATTACACTATGACAGCTTATGGGGATTTTCCTAAGGACAATACATGGGAGATTAAGGTCAATCAACCCACTCCAATTAGCTATCATGAAGCCTTAACAGATTTATCCAAAACTGTACATTTTTCTAGAAAGCTGCTGTACCTATATCTAGGTAACCTCACCAAAGATGTTTACCTCACTCCTTTACTTGCCCATCCCCTTCCCTCCATTCTCCTCCCTGATTCTTCTTCCAACTGAGAGCAGGCAACTCTCCATGCTAAACCCTAAAGCTTTCTAAGTGCTCTGACATCCTGGAGCCACAAGACCAACACTACCAATCATGTTACCAGTATGCTTTAAAACCATATTTCTTCCTCCCATGCACCAGCAAGCTCCAGAAAGCCATGAACTGATACCTGAGCAAAACTGGGGAGAGACCCATCAGGACAGTACAGACAGGAAGCAGGAATTTGGGTGAGATGGGTGAAATAAGACTGCTGGGGAGGTCTTGGCAAACCATAATAGGGAACATGGAGGAACCAAGTTTGACAGAGGGTCTTTAAAGGAAGGCAGCAGTTGGTAACAAAATGGAGAACAGAAGGAATTCCTCAAATAGGAAAGGTTTGAAGCTGGGGAACAGCAAACCTGAAGCACACATCTTCCAGTTTGGCAGTCGGTTTCAATCCTACATATTGGCACATTAGGAAATACAGCCATTTAAAAGCATCCAGGGTTTTGTAAAAGAAAGGCTTGCTGCTTCTTTGCCTGCCAGCACCACGCCACAGCAGCCATACATTTTCTACTCTGAGTCACCCTCTCTGTTCAAACACCAGCTCACGATTAGGAAATTAAAAATAGACCAGACAGGTGCCAGAGAACTTACCAAACCTGCTCAGCCCACATGTTTTCCAGAACATACACAGCAACAAGGCATGTAGGAGCCATCACATCAGCTGAATTTTTTTGGAGGCTGAATCTCCAAAAACCGAGACTCTGGAATACTCCAGGGATTTAGAAAGATGATCCTTCCAGAACTGTTCCCAAATGCAACCCACAAGACTATATTGTCAGAATCATCACCCAGCACAGGACTCAAGCTGCACTTTGTTCAGAATCCTGATTAACTGGTTCCCAAGCAGGTACCTGTAATTGCTTTCCTCTCTCCTTTCTCCAGCTTTGTTTGTGGGGACTCTGTGTAGACACCATGCTCCATGGGCTGCTCCGCCCTCTTCATGGCCGTGCCTTTGTAATTCATCTGGAGTTGGCTGGTGTACTTCTCATGCTGCAGAGACACAAGCAGCAGTGAACCCCTCTTCCCCACCAACAGAATCACCCAAAGTCTGTACTGCGTAGGACCCCAGAGTGCCGAGAATATTTCTCTGCCTGTTTTTAAGGGTTCTTACCCCCCTGAACAACACTGTTTTAACCTCCAACCTTGGAAAAAATTACCAATGATCAGACAGGAACTAGAAAATACAGTGGTGTGAATTAGGTGGTAGACTACTGTGTGAGATTGTCACAGGGTGAAAAATGTAGAGGTTTTGGGCTTCTCTTTGTAGTAAATAGATAAGAGTAAAAAATATCAAAATGGAGGATTGTTGTTCTCTAAACCTTCTTTTCCTTCTACTACTCCATGTTCTGCAGTAAAAGTAGTTTGGAATGATTGGATAGAGAATTCTGCAGTTCCTGCCCGTGTTACTGAATAATTGGTAGGAAAGGGAAAATAATATACATTTTTAGTAACTATTGGTTAAATTATCTTTAAAAGGCTGTGTAAATCTTGGTAATTAGAGACTTCACTCCTGCTTTCTGTGCTCTATGCTGTACCTGGGTCACGCTAGTGGCTCTGTTCCTCTGATAAGGCTTAATAAACAACTATCAAGCAGCATTGAAACTCAAGGAAAAGTCTCGGTTTATCTCTGAAACTCCTTGCAAGGACTTCTAGAAAATTCTCTCCCATCAGGAGGGATTTGATTTATGGCACAATTGCTGCCCCGTGTTCGGCCTCATCGGAACGAAGCAAGCCAGAATGTTTTGGACAGCAGCGCGTGACCAGAAACAGAAGAAAAGAAAACCCCAGGGTCGGCCTTGAAACTTCAGGATCTCCTACCCTCGGTGCACAGGGGGGAGGAGGAGCCGTGGACTGCTGGTCAGAACTCAGACTGGGATTTCACGAGCCGATAACATCTATCAAAAACACGGTAAGCTGTCCAAAACTAGACCAAGAAACAAACCATGGGTGCAGTTCCGTCCCAAGCGGAGGCAAATATAATACATAGTTTTGAAAGCCTAGCTCATAACCATCCCTTACCAGCATCTAAAAAAGAAATATGTTGTCTGCTGTCCTGGGTAAAAAGAGAGTTTCCTGATGCAGTAATTGGAGATTTGTATTTACCATCTTTTTGGGAGAATATTAATTCTATTCTATACCATTACACGAGTCTAAGAGATGAAACGGCTCAGAAATTAACACCACCAGCTAGAGTAATTTATGAAACCCTTCCAGAGCTGGCACCTCCTGCTTCTGATGAGGAGGAGGTGTTTAAAACTCCTGCAGAGACTTCGCTGACACCCATAAAAGCAGCGGGAGATTTTAAAGCTCCGCTCAAACCCTTCCCACCCTTAAAAACAGGCAGAGAAATATTCTCGGTACTCTGGGTTCCTACATCCTGCAGCTGTGTCTTTCAACAAAAAGCATGCACACCTGTGTAGAAGCTACAGCACAGCAGAAATACCCCATTTGGAGGCCATTAAGTGACAATTGTAGTACACGAGAAGGTCAGAGAAGGTCACTGTGACTTAGCTCTGCAAAATCAGAAAATCCTTTAAAGAATAAACTGAGAAGAATCAGAACTCAGGCCATTTTCCATTCAGGATTCAAATCCTGAAATCCCCTTTGTTCTTAGAGGAACATTATAAATTATTTCAAGGCTCTCATCTGCATTATCTCAGTTTTTCGGCAGAGGCAATTGGAATCTATTTGAATTATTTTTTCTGAACCCTCTCTCCAGCTAGGAAAGTGATTCTACCTTAAAACAGGTTCCATATTAACACAGTAAATGAGCTATTTAGAAGTTAGTTTATTACAAGTAAATTAATAAAAGGGTGAATCCATCCAGATTATCCCTGAGTAAGTTCAATGAATCATTTGCCCAATTCTAGCTGTTAGATTTCCTATCCTCGTCAAGTCCTAAACACAGAACCAGGGCTAAGAAGGCTGTACCTGCTAGCCAAGAGCTGATGCATGGCACTGATAGCCCAGTCCCACAGCTGAACATTACAGCCTTCTTGCCTAGAGGGGGTTGCTTTTTCTGCCTTAGATAAGAGGATGCTTGAATATTTCTTAACTGCTACTGAACAGTGTTTAAAAAATGCCTCACTCGTAAGAGGACTGACTGCTCAGTAAGTAAAAATTGGGAGCTTGAAGGCAAAAATGAGATGGTACATATGAATAAATTAAGCAAACTTCAGCCTGATGGAGGAGGTGTGGTGGAGCTGGCCTAAGTCACCATGCTCAGAAAAGACATCTGTGCTCCACTTCTGGGAGGGAACAAGTTCTGCTGTGCTTCACCCACAAGTTTCTGTGCTGGTTGTTCTTCAACATATTACAGCTTTAAGTAACCTTTTTTGGCAGTCATGAAACATAAATAACTTGCTCTACATATTAGCACAGAGAAATCAGAATTGAGTAACTGGAAAATGCTATCTCTCCTCAAAGGAGGGTTTTATTAAGTCGAAATCCAAGGAGAGCCTCACATTTTGAAACATTTCACTGCCATCAAGAGTATTTTAATATTTCACTCTGCTTCACCATCACTAGAGTACTTAAATTTATTAAAAAAAAAGTATACCATACCCAGCCACTCTTACCTTTAATGCTTCTTCTGGGACTTTGTGTTGAATTTGTTCCAGGACATACATGTTCGAATGTACAGAACTTGTTAAGGGAAAGACAAAGGAATTGGATGGACAGAGAAATCTAGCATTTAGTCACAAAATGAAAGCAGGATCATAAAACCAGAATATCTTAAAATATGCAGGGTAGTAGAAGTTGCCTGTGCTGCAGCCCAGCATGGTCTTTGTCATGCACAGTTTGTGATGCAGTGTGCAATCTCATTTGCTGGCCAGACCCACAACAACAGAGGGGCAGCAGGCAGGGGACCTGAGCAGGAGAAGCCTGGAGGAGCACCAGCAACTCTGTGCAGGACCCTGGGGGAGCAACCAGAGCCCCAGCTCAGCTCACACCCTGCTCCTCTCCTTTGGCTGGCAGCTTCAGGCACACCACTCAGTATCCTGGCCAAGATGGGCCAGTGTCACACTCTGGATAAGGGAGCAGCAGAGGTCAGCTCCTTGCCCAAATGCTTGTGACTATGGCGCTCTCTTGCCGTGACAAGGCCTTTCAGTCACTGCAGTTTTCCAGATGAAAAGTAAATCAGGTCATGAGCTGCTGTGACCTCTTAGGAAGGGAGGAATTCACATGGTTGAGCCCAAGCAATAATCCTCAGCAACACTGTATTTAAAAAAAAAAAAAAAAGCTAGCATCTGGAATGGCATCATGAACAACCCAATCAGCACAGCAGAAAGCAACACAGAAGAAAAAGGAAAGATGGAAAATTTTAGACTAAAAATAAACCAAGTGATACTGGCCTAGCAGGGAAACTCTGCACAGCCTGTAAGTGAAACTGTAAATGGAAAAGAGAAATGCTCTAGTACAACGGGACACAGCTGACTCGGAGACCTCAGGAGATGCTGCCATCCACACCAAGCTGACTGCAGTGTGCACAGAAAGCTCTGCTAAACAGAGTGATACCGAAGTAGCAAAGCAGAGGAAGACATTTTAGCTGCCATAGCTGTAGTATATAGTACAAAGATTACTCGAAAACCTACATTCTTAAAAATTTTCCTGTTGAGGGAAATAAATTCTAGAACTCCTAAGTGTAATCATTCGTTTCACTTGAATATCCATGTAAGGGCTGCAGGACTAAATACTTCAACTCAGCTGCTCATTGCTGAGAATTGCTTTCTATAAAAAGTTTAAACCTGTATCACAACCATTAAAACCTGCCCATACTCCAGGCACTGATTTTTGCCTTCCCAGCACTGGAGTTCACAGCAAGTCTTTTGTGCATTTCCCCAGACACCAAGAGACCAGAACACACACAAGCAGCTACATCAAAAAAAAACATTTGCAAAGTTAAGAAAAGCTACAACTGAGATTGCCTATGGGACTGTAACAGACTTCATCACGGGTGCAGCAAGACACCACCTTTAATAACAAGATCCCAGATGACAGGGACCAAGACCCGAAGTATGATCTTATACGTGGCCCAGAAAACCCTGGTTTTCTGCAGATCCAGGATGCCACACATGTAAGTTTAAGCAATCCTGGTTGCAACAGTGAGTGCTCCTGCCCTGTCACTGCTGAGAGCTGAAGTACCCAGTTCCCTGGAAAACCAGTGAGGCTCAAGGTTTGGAATATTTTGAGGGCTAACACATGGCCAGGCACAAACAGATTATCGTGGGGACAGCAAAAGGCAGGGGAATGTGGCCTTAGGGTCAAGGATGCACAAGAGTGATCCAACCAAACATTTCCCCCCACCAAATGGTAAAGCTTAGTCTCTGCCTCTATTCTCAGAAGTGTCTGGACTGTTTTAACTGACATTTCCCCAGAAAAGAAAAAAAAACCTGGAGAAGGCACTTGCTACTTCTAAATTCAGCCTGAGTGGGCAAAGTTTGGCAGATAGAAGCAACTGAAAAGAAGTGAAGAAAGTGTTAGATTACATGAAAAGACAGCAATAGGAGCCTCTACTTACCACTACTGCTCTGCAGGCTCAGAAAGGCATGCCAACATCTATGCTTATAGCCAGTCATACAGTCACATCAGGATAAAAAAAGAAAGGGATGAAAGCAAAGGTGTTTTAGCAGACACCAGCAGGATTTGTGGTCTTTAAGTAAAGCAGTAACTGCAACCTAGCTTCTCTTGCTAGAGGTGAAATGTGCTATTGATAAAGAGATTTACTCTTGCATTTTGTGGCAGAAACAATTTGCACGGGCAAACTTTAATCAATACAGAGTCAAGGGTCTGGCCATAAGCTCCACAGCTAAATGCTGAACGCTGAAGGCCTGAAAATTGTCTGAAAGAAAGCATCTGGGTGAAATGACTAACAAAACAATGCAAGCTGAATGAAAAAAAATAGGAAGATGCTAGTTCATACAAAAACATATGAATTATGTTTGCTCCTGGCTGGTACCAGCTACAGTTGCCACCCAAGTAAAAAGAAAAAAAATGCAACCCTTTCATAGGAGGAGACTGAAGAGGCACCTCCACAGTCACTACTGCCAGTGCAGGGCCTGATCCAAAGTCCAATGAAAAAGCAGGCACCATGAATAATGCGCTCTGAATTAGTTTCATGGTGGAGAAACACAAGCTTATGATCCATCCAAAGGCTCCAACAGGCAAAACAAACACCTTACTCAGTAGTCACAATTAGCCATGGTACCTCTTCATGCAGCAAACAGCGCAAAACCCAAACAAAGCCTGAGTCCAAATCCTCTTCAGAAAGGATATCATAGCCGAAGCGAATGACATCATTCAGTTTCAGGGTGATGTACTTCTGGTCAGGAATCCTCACATCATTGACAAATGTCTGCAGGAGAGAAGCACAGGAATGGGTTTTGACTGAGGGTATCAGGGTGATAAGATTTCAGAGGGACGGTGCTCCTGGAGGGCACCCATGTCCATCTGCCGATGGCAACACACATACTCGGGGTGTGCCGGCACCAACGCAGGAGCTAGGAGCTAAGTTTCCTGGAAAAATCAACACCAGCAAGTAGCTCCCATGGGCAAGTCAGAGCACCCCAATTATGCTTCAATTATGTGAAGGGACCTCTAGGGAGATTTACCTTTGCACCAGCTGCAAATACAATTTCAGTCCCCGACTTGAACAGGTAAATGAAGCGCCTGAAGTTAGGAACTTCAAATGCTCTTGGCTCTCCTACACCCATCTCAACCAGCAAACGGTTGCAACTCATGATCTTAATTACTAAGCTAGGCATCAGCTTTCTGCTGGATGGCAAACAAGACTGGTGTCAGCCCCAAGGCCTGATAATTTAAAAAGCAAAGCCTGTCACAGAGGAAGGGGAAATGAAAATGCACAGGGAAATGGGAAAAAAATTTACAGCAGCATCACCATGACACCTGAGGCCACATTGTCCAACAAAACCAAACCATTTGTGCTAAAAATTCACACACTCCTTCTTCCCATGCCCCAGGCAGTTAATTGAGGCTGAAAGAAGCTAACATCCTTCTAAAGGTGCAAGAAATGTATTTCACAGCTGTGAATAAATGTCTTTGATGTCTCTGCTTTCTGAGGGGACCCACTATGAAACAATTCTCACAGACCAACCGAGGATCAAATCAAGCATGCGTGGATATCTCTCACAAATAAATCCATGTACTTTTGCAATGACCTGGGCCAAATAAAAATGAGAAAGGGCTGAAGAAGCCCTAGGGTGCTGATGGGGATTAGATACTACCACAGCAGGATTTGAGGCAGTCAGACACCAGGAGTTACCCTACTTGGCAAGGTGGGATTCACCCAGCCTCTCAGCCCAGGAACCTGCTGCTGGGGCTTTATACCATTAATGCAAACGCAGCTGAGGAAACAAAATTATGCTAGAAAATGAATTTACATGTTTTCACGACTGCAGCACAGTCTTCTGCCTTCTCACTTCAGCCAAGCCAAACATGCATGATAAGACCTAGTATTAACCACAGAGGAAAAATAAATGCTAGAGCAGGAAACTAGAACCTCGGCAGACAACAGTCCCCAGTTTCCTGGCAATTTACAGAAGAGCTGAGAAAGAAGCCTGTAGTTTCAGAATAAAAACAGTGAAGCTAGTTAAAAGGCATGGCATTCCAATTTGCATTACATTTTTTAATATTTAAAAAACCCACATCAGTCACATCTAGAACAGGAATAATTGTTTGCTGAATTTTCTTCAAAACAAAAGTCTGCAAGAACACATTTTGATAGTTACTTATTTGACCATGGTTACTTCAGATAAAATAACTCCAGTAAAATGCTTAATGCAGATAGAAATGCTACCTTTAAAAACAAAAAACTCTGAATAGAGACTGCACAATTACCTGAACATTATAACAAAAACAATACAAAACACTTTGACAATTAATATGAACCAGATTATCCAGCAAAGCCACATAATGCACTGCTGACTACTCAAAGTTAAATACAAAATAAAAGGAAATTCTGAAAATGGATTTAAAATCAAGGTCCTCCAAAGTGATTTCTTTTGTTTCAGGGGGGAAAACAAGTTTTTGTGACAATTTTCAAATAAAGACATGTTTCTTGCATGTAAAATTTGGTTTGGCCACAACAGTTTTTTTCAATAGAAGTGTTTGATCAGCTGCAGAAGACAGGCACTGCTGTAACTCCTTTTACTCCACGGTCTCTCTAAGCATAAGTCTACTATTAAAATGTTGTAAATTCATATACTTTAGCATGTGCAGATAGAAAATAATTAGTGGTACAAGCCTTCCTTCCCTTGCAATCAGAATCTTCAGCTGTTATTTTGCCACCATGAGTTAAATACCAGGTTTTGAACCAGGGATCCAGCTAGAGTCCAGACCAGTTACTGGAAATATTCCCATTTCAGCAGGGCTCTCTGCCTTCAGCTATTAGGCTGAGAAGGATTAGCCCTCATTCTTGCTGTGTTCACATGCCAGAAGAGGCAGAATGGTTGAGGGCTGCTTTAGCCACTGTTTTTGTACAAGCTTCAGGGCTCCTCTTGTGGTTTTGTGGTTGTGATGGTGGAGGGCTTCTGTTTCCAAGTCCAAAACAATGGCTGCAGTAAAACCCCCACTGGGAAGACAATTATGTGAATCTAGCTTAGGCCTGCTCCAGCAGAGGAATAGCTCCACTTGTATGAAGAAACTGCCAAAACAGAGGCATGCTATGACATAAGGACATTTTTAACAACAGTGGTGTATTTAAATATCATGGAACTCAGGTGCCTAACACCACTGCGTGAGTTGGACCAGAGCAAGGGTTAAGAATCAGTCAGGCTCAGTTCCCTCTTCCTTGCTCACATTATTCCTCAGTCTTCATGCAAACCAGGCTCAAGGCAGGCAAAAAAGCAATTTTTATTATTTAAAAAAAAAAGAGGTGGTTTTAAGTAGGCTCTCCCCAACAAAATTAAATGTCCCATCATCCCATAAATCACTCCGTGCACTGACAATTGAACCATCAAAAGGTCACCCTGCTCATGCTGAACAGCTGCTCCAGAATCTCCACCAGTTTAAAGTTAACATCCCCAACACAAAACTGAATTTATTTCCTCCCCTTTTGCAAGAGGCTTTATGGTTTTGTGAGCCCTGAAGCGTTCTGCAAGGACACCAGTAGAGAGGGGGGAAAAAGCAATACAATACTCACCAAGGCTTCCCCCTCCCAAGAGGAGATGCTACATGACCTCCACCTCAGGCCTTGCAAATAATTATGCATGTTTGGCTTAACTCATGCCAACAGCTGCAGTGACCCAAAAGGGTCTGAGAGCAGGATTCAGCGAGTGCACGAGCACTTGCAGACTCAGCACAGCGTGAAGTCGTCCCTGCCAGCTGGGAGGTTTGGTACTCACCCCGTTTAAGCTTCCGAGATCCTTCACCCAGTGCTCATCCTTCTCCTTGTCATAGTTGATTACAGCGTGCTGCTTATCCACACTGCGGGACTGGCAATGGAAGCACAATGAGCGTGAGACGGGTCAGGCATAAGAGACACTGTTAACCAGAGCAACACTGAGACATTAAACTGACTTCATATGGGGTAGGGGGACAGAGGGGGAAAGCAGAAAGGATTAAATACTATGTACTACTATATATAATTGAAGGATAAGCAGTAAATGCTTCCATGGTTGTTTGCAGAGTTTGAAGACAGTACACTATTTGCATGGAGAAGGGAAAAGAAAAAGTTTTTAAAAAATTGCTGAAGGCTGTCAAGACTATGCCATAATTTCAATAAATTATATCAATACACACTGAACAAAACCAGTCAAACTGAAAGCCTGGGGGCCAGGATCTGAGCCAGCATGAGCTAGAAGAGCTCCATTTTTCAACTGCTGAGGCAAATGGCCTCATCACTAGAGATGATACTACTTGGGATCATTTCTTCCTATTTTTCAAAGGAAAAAAATTCTTAAGTTACAAACTAAACTTATTCCTAAAAATTTACACTGTTCCCAGGATTATGTCCTGGAATTGATTTAAATTTTAGGATGTGTTCCAAGTTAGAGAGAGGTTAGTAAAACTGGAATGAGAAAGCCCGCAACTCCAGGAAAATTTAAATTGTAAGCTGGGTTTCAGAACACTGAACTTGACAGTGATCTGGTGCCACTGGCTTTGTCACAATGCACAAGTAATGCACCTTATCTTCAAAAGAGAGTATGACACTTGAGCAGGCATTGTGTCAGACTTCTGAAAGAAGTGCTATAACAAGTTCTATGAATAATTTTGAAATATGGTGTGTTACAGCTATAAAGACACCAGACTGTCTGTATTTAGACCTGCTGCCTCTCATAACTTGAATCCTTGCTGCAGTTGACCCCAGGCAGTTGACCCCCAGCAGTCGCTCCATCAGCACATACATGCAGCACTGAGACCTCCCTGGTATCTCAGGCCAGGGGAGGGGAGGGCATGCCACCAGAGCAGGGAGAACAGCCAGGCTCCAAGTCAGCTAATCCTCTTCTTCCTGGGTACCAACCAACAAGTTCTTGCTGAAAAATCCTTCCCTTTTGCCAAGTATAAACACACTAGTTTCCACAGCACAGCTCTCAGCAAGCCATTATCTGGCTTCTTGCAAGCATGCAGAGGCAAAGATTGTTTCAGGGAATTCCTTGGTGAAAACAAAAGAGGCTTTTTTCACACAAACTGCTACTATTTGCAGGAATTTCTTCTGGTCCTGCCAATGTCAAGCACATTGGAAATATCACAACACCTGAGAACCTCCTTCCCCTGCAGAGCATCCATCAGCCCAGGAGACACATCCTCCAGATTAACCCTGAAGTACCAACATGAACTAAGCATATATCTGGCCAGAAGCTTGCCCTTCCACTTTGCAATGTCCCTCACACTGTTCATGACATGTCACCCCAAGCAGAGGCAGTGAGGAGAGGACCAAGTGACCCCATGGCTCCAGCTCCCTCACTAATACAGTTATCTCCATGCTGCTGGACTTAACAAGGAAGCACTTCATGTTTGCTACCCCACTGATGCTGCTCAGACAGCAATCACCCCCACCAAGACACAAACAACAGCTGGTGGGACAGGCAGAGACAACATGGTTGGGGACATCCCACCCATGTCTCCTGCTATGCTGAGCACTAAACATGAGAACCAAGACACAGCAATGCCCTCCCAGGAGGAGCACACAAAAACCCCACGCCCCATGCCATCCCCACACTTGGTGTCTGACCCCTGACCTCAAGGCAGGGCAGGTCTTAAGCATCTGCAGTGTGATGCTGCTGCTTCTCTCTTATTATTCACACCAGGTGCAGCTCCTCAGTCTATTTTTCAATGACCCAAGTGGCTGTGGCAGGTGTGTGCAGTGCAAGGTAAGGATGGTCCAGGTGAGGACAGTCGTGGGACATTGCCCAGGCCCTGCAACTCAGCATATGGCCCTGAGGACAAGAAGAGTCTCCAGTCACAGCCTCAGGCATCAGAGCAGCTGATCCTACAAAAGCTGGGGCTGTTCCTGACCTGTCACATGGTCCCTCACACCCTTTGGAGGGATGCAAGCCCAGAGTCTGTCCCCACAACAACCTGGCTGTGTGAGCACTGCACCTGGACTGGGGCTCCCTGGAGGACTCACCACACCTCACCTACAAAGCAGAAGGGGAAGACCATCCCCTCTCCCTATCCATGGGCATTTATGTACTGTGCTTCATCCCACTGGAGTCAAAGACAACCATGCACAGGGGACTGTGCCTGCACAGCACAGATGTGGTCTGTCTTCTCTGTGATCCCTCTGCTACTCAAAATTGTGGACGTCACTGCTCCCAACAAGATGCAAGGGAATGCTGATTAACTGGGGCAGCAGTGTTTGCTTTAGCTTTTTACAGTACATCATGGAGGCTCATTTAAAGATTAACAGATTCTAAAGGCAGAACAAACCGTTTAGCCCCCTTCCAAGGGCAGAAAGGCTTCCATCCCAAAAAGTTAACCCAGACAAAAAACTGGGGTAGATTTCATCTGGTATCTGATTTTAAATGAATCACAGGTCACTTAAAAAGAAGTTTATTTTTGGGAACCAGCTGTCTCTGAAAAATTCAGTTTGCCCTGCATCTGACCCTGATGTAAGTGAGCACAGCCTTTGGTCTGCTGTGTTCCACAACAGCTGACTTCAGCCACTCAGGGGTCCCCAGTCAGATGAGGGTCATCTCAGGGGAGCAGACACGTATTCTAGCAACATGATATTCCCCTACATAAATGCAGGAAGAGGTCACCAAAGGAACCCATTTATGCCACTCTGTTTTTAAAGGAAGTTCCAGCTGTGTTCAAGAAAGCCCACAGCAAAAGGAGTCAAAACAACATGCAAAATCTGACCCACAGTCTTCATACAACCTCTCACCATCTCTTTAAGAGCACATCAGGAACAAGGCAAACTGTTATGCTGATTGCACTTCTGTGAAATTTCATGCTTTTGTGGAGAAGAGAGGAATTTTCTTAGTTTTGTTTATGTTATGCTAGAAAACATCACAGGAACTGGCAGCAGGAGTTCCTAGGGGCCTGTCTCCAAGGAAACTCAACTTAAAATAACTAAAATCACACCTTATTTATTTTAATGCAGACTTGCCAAAGGTCACTCTTACTTGAGAACTGAGGTGTGGTTTATTTCAACATCAGTCACATTTAACATAAACTGCTCTTGTACGCAGTGACAGCAGCAACCCGGTGGCTGACGGTGCTTCTGTCTCAGAGAGGAGCAGGCTGCCTCAATCCCACTTCCCAACAGGAGACTAACCAGTCTCCATGCTGCTAACAGCTGAGAGCCCAAGAACAGTCCTGCAGAAGTCATTTCAGCCCAGCAGGCCAGTGGTTTCTAAGGAGTGACCCGCTGAATCACAGAAAGAGTTTTAAGAAGCCTGAGTCAACACATTACAGAGCTGCCCATGGGTGCAGAGCTCCCAGCCGTCTGCAACTTCACTGAAAAGATTTCAGCCATCTATAAATTGAAAAACTGCAATTAAGTTGACTGAATCACTAATATAAGAGGACTTCCTAGCCTAAATGCACATGTGCACCAAATACTGAGTCTTGCTTAATGATCAGCCATGACCTCCACCAACAAAAGGCAAGACTGATCCATCTGTCAGGAGAGGCTAGAGGGGTCCAAGACAAAAAAAACCCAACAGAATTTCCAATGAAGTGTTAATAAGAAACCTCAATTACCTATCCAGATATCAAAAGCAAAAAATAACCAGTACATCCTTGCAGTTAATCTGTTTCACCAGAAAAGCAATTGTGATGGGGTGAGCAGCAGTCCTGAGCTACAGGTAAGAGATCCGAACAGCCAAACCGGAGCTAGAGCACCTCAGAGGAGGTTGAGAAGGGGAAAAGAAGGCAAGGAAGGGAGGTATTCTCTTAAGCACTGGTGATCTGCAGGCAAGAAACAAGGCTACACTCCGACAGGCTGGGAATGAAGGAAGAACATAGCATTCTCACCATGTCCCAACACTGGACCTGTTATCAAATGAAAACAACTCTCAGGAAAACACGTGTGCTCTTCTGATTAAGAACATTTATACTTCTCTGCAGGGAAAGCATGGACACTGATTTGTTACTACACTCAGCCCTCATCCACAGCTGGAATTTCCAGACATTCAAATCACTTCCTAATATAAGGTTGTGCTGCTGTTCTGTCATACTATCTACCATGCATCATGTTTTAAATACCTAGCAGACAAAATGCACACACAGCATATAACTGAGGATGGAAGTACTTCATATATAGCTCTTCTTTCTTCCAAGATCACATTAACCAGATAGTCCAAAACATAGGAATGGTACATGTGGGTCTGCCAGTCCCACAGTGGTGCTGACACCTTGGATCAGCAGTCTCCAATCAGCCGTGCAACTAGGCAGCTCACTTGTGATTCTCAAAACTGCACACATCATCAAATCAGCAAAATCAGCTTCAAAAGCTTGCAGGAATCTCCATGGAGGCACAAATGCTACGTGTGCTGCACATACCCTACAGCTTTGTGTTTTGTGAAGGGTCTGATCCACAGAACAGGGCACTCGGGATGAAAGGATGAGCTGCAGACACGCCAAGCAAAATCCACAAGGAAAAAAGACTTGCCTAGGAAGGCAGGAGGAGGAACACAGCCAGACAGCCTGTGTTTCCCCACAGGGCCAGGGAGCAGACGCAGCTCAGCTGTCTAAGTAGATACAGATGCTACTTTTTTCTCAGGAGAATTACCATGGGTGAAAACGTACTGGTTGGGGTTGAGATTTGGACCTCAGCCCTGCCAGTGCCGTGAGGCATCGTGGTATTGGAGATAAAATAAACAAACATGAGCAGTTTCCCTGTTCCTCACTGCAGTCTGCTGTGCACTTCTGGCACAAAATAACTGCAGCGTTCTGGTGGCAGTATGCAATAAAACAGTTGCTCAAATACTTTCCATAGTGAACAGGTTACATTTCTGCCAGTACTGTGCTCTGCACAAGTGTCCCAGTAAGGAAATACAAACCTCTGCTGGTGTCCCACTTTAGAGTGGAGACAGACAAAACCAAATGTAAAAAAAAAAAAAAATCCCTTGCATTCTGGCCTGAGATATGAATTTTGCTCTTCAAAAGTAAGAAGCTGGATAACATTTAATGACAGATGTGAACACTGGGTCTCCCTCTTTCACCACAAAGCATTTCACAGTGTTGCATGCACTGGCCCGTTCAGTACTTTTCCAGAACATCAGTGAACGCTCCATCCTGCCCCAGGCTGGTTGCAAGAGTGCCACCCCTGTGGCAGCCGGATTGCTCCCAGGGGCAGGTGCTGCCAGCTTCTAATGACTCTGCCTAAGCAGACAAATCTCTTCAGCAAGTGTAGCCACCTCATCTTGGGGCTCACTCACTTTACAGCTCCCAGGCTGCAGAGGCTCCTGCCTTCAGCTTTGCTGCAGCCAAGATCATGGGCTTTGTGGATCTGTGGCTGAACCAGGGCCTGAGTATTGAAGCAAAATAAGGCACTGAACAAAAGAGAGAAATCCCCCAGGAAAATGAAACTGTAATCCCCACAGCTTGGCAAAGGGATTTGGAGGCTGGCATGGTTCCCATAAAAACTTAACCCGTTATTTTGGGGTAAAATGGGTTTTTGCTTGCTGGTTCCCCATGCCCAAAGTGAACTGGTTCAAGTGACCCAGGGTCAGATCCTGACCGCAGGCAGGGAGCATGCCGCCCCACAGATGCACTGGCTTTCCCTTTGTTTTACGTGGCCACCCAGGAGGCATGGAAAAGCATCATTTTAGGTGGGACAGAAGCCTGAATTTTTATAGTGCATCTGAGCTGCTACTGCCTGGATCAGGATCTCATACAAGGAAGAGGTCCCTGTTTCCTCTGCCCACTCCAGAGTGGGACAAACCCTCCTTTGGCAGTCCAGGCTTCCAGCACCTTGCCAGCTGCATGAAGCCCCCTCAACCCTAACAACTACCTGCCTCCAGTGCCACCATCACCTCTCTCCCTACACTGCCTCCAGCAATGAACTCCCCTCCAAAGTCTGCTGGTCCTGCTATGCCTCCAGCCTCCTACACCCACATCTCATCAGGCATCGTAACCTTCTCCCATCAACTGCACATTAACAGAATACAATGGGACAAGGAAGAGCCAAAAAAACAACTCTAGACCTGGAAATACAGGATGTGCATCCTTCCTCCCACAGCTGCTCTCCCAGCACCTGGAAACACTACCTGTCAAAAAGCAGCACGCTCCCAAGGCTAGATCCATTCCCTTCTGTAAGACACTTACTTCCTTTGTAACACCTAATGAATTACTCTTGGCAATTCCCAACACCCAGGGACTAACTTAGGTGCTTGTTCACACCCTCCGGATAACTGCAGCAAAACAGCACGGGCGGGGCATCTGCACGTCCCAACTACAGCTTCCCACATCAACCCTGCACTTCCATGGGGAAGGAGGTCCAGACACAAAAACCAGCAGAGATTCCCCTCAGCTTCTTCTAGGAGCTCCCAGTGCTGGACGTGAGCAATGGAGGGATACAATTTCTGCACTGTAGTGAATTCACCTAGAAGGACCAGGAAAAAGATCACCTACCAAATTCACACCATCTGCTTCTTCCCAGCATAATGTTGTGGACAACCTACACCACACCTATTCACATTTGTTTATGTATGCAGTTACTAAACTACATAGGAGAGACATCATATTATCAAGTATGGCCCAGGGAAGGCAGGATACATCAGGTCAGTGAAACCTTAATTTGACCAGATGTCACACACAGGCAGAGTTCATCTTTGCACTCTATTATTTGTGGAGCATGCCGTGCACCCTGCATACCAGACACAGAACAGATCCTGCGGGGAAAAATATCCGGGAACGACACAATAACAGATTGCATCTTCATGCCTATGTACACAGGGGCAGAGGCAGGATTACACAGGCAGCCTTCAGCAGCCTTCACACTAGTGTGTTGTAACTGCTCTGCAGCTATAAACACTTGACTTAGCAGCCATAAGAATATTCCTTCAGTGCCTAGAATGCTTGTAATTCCCTGGCTTTTTAACAGAGCAAGCTAAAAAGAGGAAAACACAGTATTGTTACCTTTATGTGATTCACCAGAAGAACGAACTTGTGTGTTCAGCTCACAAGGCCCTACCACTTGAACTGACTAATTGGTATCATAAGCAGCATGTGAAGTCCCATCTGGACCAGTGACAGATGCTTGGCTAGGAGCTTTTCTCAGTTCTCTGCTGACACCAGAATAATAGCAAGTCCTGACCCATCTCAGGCCTAAGGGCGATGCTGCTCAGCAGCCACATCCTGTAATGCCCGCTTAGCCCACACTGAGCAGCTTCTGCCCTATCTGCACCACCCCCTCCACTTTTCCAAGTCCTGCTGCTCCTCCTCTCACTGCACAAACAGAATCCTTACACTACCTCACTTAGCCAAATCTTCATCTCTTGGTGAAGCTTTATAGAGTAGAAATCCAACCATTAGATGCAAAGATCTGACCTCTGGCTTCCTGAAACACAAGTGAAAAGATTGAAGAAGCACTCTGGAAGTATCATTACCCTCTTGGCTTGTCCTTGCCCTTTCCTCGAGAGCTGCTTTGACCACTGTCTGAGCCAGGATGCCAGGTCAGGTGCACCTTGATCTAATCTAGCACAGCTGCTCTTACATCTACACCCCAGCCTTGTCAATATCTGCACCCAGTTCCTCTTTGCCCAACCTGCGATGCTTCTGCACTCCATCCCCTTGCCAACCTCACTCCCAGATGAAATTACTTAAGACAATAGTATCAAGTAGGTCCCTGCTGACCACATTCAAACTCCAGGTTTTATTCAAAGGTTTGGAACTTGGTCAAACACATTTAGATTATTGATTAGGGAAAAAAAGAGACCACCACCTTCAACCTAGTCATTCTCTCTTGAAAAGCTTCACTGCCCCAGCTCTACAATGCCAGAACTTCAAAGAACAGGTTAAATATACTTTAAAAGAATTGAACTGAAGAAAACAGCATTTTTCTCAGAGTTGCTCACAGCTAAGACCAAAGAAGGGAGATAAATGATTGCATCCAGAACACACTGCCTAAAACAGACGCCTGGAAAATAAACTCTCATCCCAAACAGCTACAAAGTTTAGCAGAGTTATAAGCAATTGCAAACAGTGTCTCCTGATAGGAAATGTCAGGCTGTCTCAAAAGGCACACAGGATAAAGGCATAAAACAGAAAGCACCATGGTGCCTGCACCTACCCCTGCTGTAACTCACACTCGTGTGCAAACTCACCCAGTGTAGGATAATCACATGTCCAGAGCATCACTCTAAAGGGAGGGAAATACTCAAGAGAGCACTGGTTAAACATTTTTTATTCCCCAAATTTTCCAGTAAACATCACTCTCAAACAAAAACAGGGAAATCATGACCCTGCTTTCCATTCTGTTAAATATTTACATTTTGCAAAAAAGCAAAAAAATGTTTTGTTTAGGAGCAGAGGGGAATGCTTTAATGGTTAAGGGAAATTTTCGAGTTTGCCAAATGTTTGTCCCGAGTATCCATCACATTAAGCAAGTTATCAAAGCTGATTAAAATGGAAGCTACATCTCCCAAGAAGGATGTTGGGGGAGGGAAAAATTATTTTCTTCATGACGATTCAAAAACTTTTTTATTTTTCATTTTTAAAAAGAGTAAACCTTTTCAGAGCATTACTTCCTACCACCCCCAAGCTTCACATTAAATACCCACACCAGTGCAGGTTAGTGAAGGTCCAGATTTCCAGACTCCTGCAGTTTGTTGACTGTTACCTGAAGGAACCAGGGAGGCTGTTGAAGAAATCAAACACTTTTCTTAGAAAGAGGGCAGAATTGAGCCCTTGGCTCTGATAGCAACACTGCATGCCAAGCTACAGCTACAGCTACACTACACAGCATTTTCACCCATGCATTAACATTCAAACCCAATGTAAATCTCGCATTTACTTGTACTAGAAGCTTTAGAGAGCTGCAAAAACATTTAAAATAGTTCTAATCCTCTTAGCAGGTATAGAAGATATCAAGGTAGATTATGTTTCTCCACTATCAGACCTACTTAATTTTAAGATGAAAGACTCTGGGTTTCTTCACCTCTTTGTTAATGAGAAAGCAAATCCACTACTTGTATTATGAAATAAGAAAACCAGACAAAACTAAAGCTTGATTGTTTGGTGACAAAGCCATCTTTTTGCCGTTTAGAGATCCAATACCTTGAGACAGCATGTTACAAGAAAATATCGAAAGACAAGACACTCCTAAAACAGTAAAATGAGAAGGGCATGACTGCAGGTGTCCAGGACAAGGATTATCTCCGTGTTGTATGTTTGAGCACCGTGTCTCAACAGGGACTCAACATGGTCTCAACAGGGAACCACAAACCATATCACGATGAAATCAATAAGCAGTACCAGCCTTAAAGATGAAAAAACACTGACCAGGTCACTTAGTCACTGCCAGTCTGTTCCCAGCTGTGCACTTTAAAGGATTAAATTCCAATATCTCAAAATATATATGGAAAATAACTGTGCTGTGAATATACAGTTTCAGGGTCAGTACCACAGAAATGCTACAAGGTGCAAATAATTGCCACAAGAGCTCTGTCCATCTGCTCTGATAACTACCCTGCTTCTTAAGCTTCCCCCAAGACAAATGATTGTGCCAGTCTGCACAATGATTTTGTGACATGGACAGTCACAGTAAGGAAAAAGTCTATTTTTAGATCTTGTCCTCCATCTGCTCACACACAATTCTGCTTGGATATCAAGTCTCTCTGTTCACAGCTTCTCTTCTGCTCTCAGTCTTACTACAAACATCTCATTTGGAGCCCCAGGTAGCTCTGGAAAACATCTTTATAAGTAAATGGCTAGGAAAAGAATGTGCTGTGCTGTTCAAAACAAGACCTTACATGTGAGCCAAGAAAAAGCTTTATTACTGGAGGTAGCAGCCTAGTATGTTTATAAAGCGTCACATGAACACAAGATGCTGGCTTTTATAGACAATCCAGAGCCTTCACTCAGGTGAAATAATGGAAACCTCTTTTAATACCAGCCACCACCTATGAGCCCCCAAATACAACCATTTCACAGATACTCCTGGCTCTTTCAGGAATCTCAATTCATTTACCTTGTAGAGAAGTGCATAGCAAATAAAGAGCATCACAAGGTTGGGTACTCCACAAGCAACACTCACAAGCCAGCTCAGACTTGCAAAGAAGCATGAAATACTCTGGTTGGTATGGAGTGGCTCACAATCCATGATATCCAGTTAATCCCATAAGCAACCAGAGAAACAAGCTGTGCATTTTAAGCATAACTGATATTTGGGTACTTTTATTTGAGCATGCACAGCTTGAGACATGATTTTCAGAGTACTGAAATCTGACAGTAAAAAAAACCCAAAACCCCAAGTACCTTCACAAGATATTAAGATGGGCAGCCTAAAACTCAGACCATTTCTGGAAACCACGGCCACTGTGTGTTTTCTCCCTTCAAGTTATGAGAGAAGACAGCAATCAGGTTTCTGAGCAGCCAAATGCAGGCATACAGCAAATATCAGGATATTTTTAATGTGTCACCTTTACATGCCTCACCAGCTAGACATGTAGAAACACAAAGTAAGAGATAGTGTGATTCATGGGAGAACCCAAACAAATGATCTGCTGTGGAGCAGGAGCTTCTAACTCTACCCCTGCAGCACAGCCATGCCATTCACTGCCAGCAGGCAGAGCAGGACAAACACTGCAAGCTCTCCTTTTGTGGACACTGACATTTTGTTACAGCTAGACAGCACCCTGTCCTCCAAGTACACCTTATACAAGAATTTCTACCTCTCTAAACAGACCTCTTACTAACATACCATACAAAATCCCTGCAGCGACTACAAACACAGCCTCCTCAGTAGATCATTAACACAGCATTTAGGACATACCTGTGATCAGGTCAGCAGTGGAAATTATGAGGAGGGAGTCTCCATTGTGCAGGCAGCTTCCTAATTTTGCCACCAACAGGAACACGTGCCACCTTCACAAAGGGGCAAAAGGGGGACAGGCAGGTGCAATCGAACATTTTTTGTGCATTTAAGTACTCATGGCATAGGTCTAGCAGAGGCACTAATTTAATTCCGAGCTTCTACAAATTCCTGAGCTAAACTGCTCCTGTCAAAAGCTCTTTGCAAGATTCCAGCTCCATTTGTCTGGAGTGACATCTACTACATTATGCTGTCAAACATCAGACCACAGTCAACACTTCAGACATGTTGGATTAGGTCCAGCAGAGACACATGCTGGTGTGGAAAGTACTGACAGAAGCTGCAAGTTTGCCCAAGTAACACAATTACTTTGGGAAGAGGTCACCAGCCTACTCTCTCCACCAAAACAGACTTCCTCTGCTAAACATCAGTATTTTCTACCACGATAAAAACACCTAAGTGAGAAATACCAGCATAAATAATTCAATCCAACTTAAAGGGAAAAACAGGTAAACAAAAAACCCTGCTTGCATTCAAATCACATGTAAACAGCACATGTATTAAAAGCTAAAAAAACCAGCAGCATAATCGCAGATCAGGACAGAATTGTTTACTGCTTCTAGCAGCATCAAGACAGTTAATCTATTTGATTAATCTCCCACCACTACGGAGCCTATCCATCTGATGACACGGCAATTTGAAAACCTCACTTGCCCTGTCACAAACATGAAGTCTTCATGGGAAACAAAGACACAGGATAAAAACAGGAAGTTCCTTTCAAAAGGTGTCACTTGAAGAAGCATCAAACATCTCTATAGATCCCCAGCATTACATACACATCTACTGCATCTTCGGGAGAAATAATAAAAATAAATAAATAAATAAAGCCACGTTACCTGGAGCATGAGTTCACAGTCATCTCTGCCAACAAATATCATCTCCCGAGGGAGCCGATGGCGAATGCCAGTGCTGCTCACCAAGAACCACGAAGTCACGCTCATTTTGGCGCTTGGCACTTAACCTTTATACATCCTAAACACAAAAAAATCCGCAAGACAGAGTCAGCTATTAATGAAGTGTGCAAATACAACAGTATGTAGCCGCCGTTGCCAAATTTCCCTCTACCATGGGACGCAACACTGCCTCATGCACTTGTGTTCCTATCTCAAATCTCTGGTGACAACAAGCAGTTGTGAAGTGTCTGCCAGGACCTGCTGCCCATGTGCCATGGGTAGGAGTTCCACAGCCTGAAAATATTCCTACAGCAAAGTAAGACTAAGGGTCTGAAAAAAGGTTTGTTTAAAAAATTGAAGCATCCAACTTCAATGAAATTATGAAGTACGGTGGGAGAAAAGAAGAGAAAATACCAATCTCTTTTCCAGAACATTTCCTCATCACTACCACAGCGCTACGCAGCTTGAGCTTGCCCCATCATCAAAGATGTGGACCAGCACATCAGTGAGGTGACATAACGTGGCTCCTCTAACCTTTCACAGTGCATTCCCAGGAGCGCTTAAACCAGTGCTGGGAGGGAGGAGACCAACCTCCCTATTGCTCATCCCATTTCCACCCTGATGTAAGCTGGGAGCCCACAAATCCTTCCTTCCTTCCTCCCCCGCTGCATGGCCGGTTCAAACACCAAACTGCTCTGCTACCCCAGGACAGGAAACACAGGCTGCGATTCCCACCGGGGGTTTCGGTGCTCAGCAGGCGGAGGGGCGGCAGCTGTGACCTGTGTGCGGCACTCACCGGGCACTCTCCCGGCCACACCTGTTTGTTGTCGCTGCTACAGCCCGGCTGCGGGCAGCCTGTTCCTGCGGCCTCTCCGCCTTCCTCTCCCACAACATCCCATTTTCCTCTCCCTGGCTGAAGGAAGGAAGATTCAGTGGCACACGCCAGGTTCTCGCCTTCCCCTCACCCACCTCCCGGGCTCCCAGCTGCATTCCTAAGCGCACCGGGAGAAGATCTCCATTTTACCCGGGCTGCGCGGCGCTCCCCGGCCCGACCGCCGCCTCACCGGCCCGGGCGGCCCCGGGGCGCGCAGGTGGGGACGAGTGACCTCCGCGGGGGGACGGGGACAGCCCGCACGCCTCCCGCCGCCTCCCTACCGCGCCGGGAGCCGGCGGTCCGGGCTGCCGCGCCCGTGTCACGACACGCGAGCGGCCCCGACACACCGCGGCCCCGACAAAGCGCCCGGGGAGGGGAGCCGGGAGCCGCCGGCACAGCCCTTTGTGTGCCGGCCCCGCAGCCCCCCGGCCCCCGCCCGCCGCCCGCCCTACCTGCTGCGGCCCTCGGCGCGGTGGCAGCCGGGCGCCGCGCCCCGCCAGCCGGCTCTGCCTGCCCCGCGGGCCGCTCCCGGCGCCCGCCCCGCTCCGCCCCCGCGCCGCAGGTTCCCGACGTCAGGAGGCGGCTCCAGCCCTGCCGGGCCCGGCCGGGGGAGGCGGCGGTTCCGCGGCCCGGCCCGCACCCGGCTCTCCGGCGCTCATGGAGCACCTGAGCGAGCGGCAAGGGCCGGCGGGACTCTGGGTCGTGTGTCATCGCTGCAGGGACACAACCATGGGATGGTTTGGGTTGGAAGGGGCCTTAAAGGTCATCTAGTTCTACCTCGCCACCTTGGGCAGGGATGCCAGCCAGCAGACCGGGTTGCTCGAAGCCGCATCCAGCCTGGCCTTAAACACCTCCCGAGATGAGGCATCCACAGCTTCTCTGGGCAACCTGTGTCGTTGCTGTGCCCTCATTCTCAGAGGAGCTCAGTGAATGCCAGCAGAGCCTCTGACACCTCTCTGACCAGGGTGCAGCCATCCCTGACCTGGGAAGGTACAACATGCAAGCTTGATGCCGTGGGACTGGAGATGCTGCCTCTGCTAGACCCTGGAACCAGACCCAACACCAGCCCCTTCTTCCACCCAAGTGAGCCCCAACACCAGCCCCTTCTTCTACCCAAGTGAGCCCCAACACAGCCTCTTCTTCCACCCAAGTCCCAACACCAGCCTCTTCTCCACCCCAAGTCCCAACACAGCCTCTCCAGCCACCCAAGTGAGCCTCAGCACCAGTCTCTCTCTTCACTAGGCTTCAGGGAGCAGGTTGGGATCCATCTCCATATACACTCCTTGTCCTCTTGCAGGGCAGTACCTAAATGCAGTTGGGAGGACTGAGTTAATCTTGAGCATCTAACCATGGAATAAGAGTCTAAAATGGGTGCTGTGAAAGGACATGCAATTTTATGAGTTCTTTTCAGTTGTAGGTAACTAGAAAGATCTGGAGAACAGTAAGTGCAGCAAGTGATGACCACTTTTTCTTCCATAGTGAGGAACACTGAGTATCACGGTAAAGCTTTCTCAAGAGAGCCCCAGCGCCTGCAGATGTCAGTGGAGCTGCAAACACCAGCAGCTTCACACTGGCTCTCTGGCTCCAGCTGACACAGGCTGCCAAGGCAAGACTATAGGAAGACACCACGTTCATAGTGATGTTTCCCCAAGCTCATATTCCATCTGGAAAGACAGTTTTGCATTTGTACACTGTGCATTTGGGTTTGAGTATTGTTTCTCAGTCACCTGCAAGAACTTTTCTTGGGTGTCTTCAATGGTGTACTTTGGAATTTGGCTCAGGATGTAACCTTAATAAAGTCTGACGGCATGGAAACCACAAGTCCAGCACACCACTTGCTGGGGGTGGTCCTTTAGCCACATCACTTTGTGGGCTTACTCCTGGTTTATACTTTGCTGCAAGGCTAAAGAGCCAGGGAGGGCAAAGTGAACTGTAGCAGCACTGTGAGGAGGGAAGGAAAACAGCATTTCTTCCTTTTCTTCCTCTTTCTGAAGAGGACTTTGTTATTATTTAATTAATAGTATTATTGCCTTCTTTAATCAACATTTAACTTCTTCCTTGGCAGATATGTTGTGCCCCAGGGTGATTTCAGGGTATCATTATCTTCAAAGTCTTTGAAGCTGGCTGAGCTGCAGCATCTGTATTTTATTGGAATGCTCTTGGTCTCTCCTTGGAGCAGATCACCACACCCTTGCAGCATGCCGTGTCCCTCAGACACCAGGCAGGAGCATGGAGGGAGCAGCTGCCACTTCCACAGCGCTTTGAAGGCTTTTATATTGAGCGCTGCCATGAAGTAATAGAAATCCTTTATAAATAAAAATGGACTTCTACCCTATTTGCCAGCTCATCCTGTCATTGAGTGATGTTTTATTATTGATTTAACTGACATACAGCTTAAGTTTCTGTACATATTATTCACTTCTTTCTGAACTACATCTATTTACTGGAGAGGCTTTTCTATGAACCGATCTGTAAAGCATCTCTATAGTGCTCGAAGGAAGTAGGATAATTTACTTCTTTATACAAGCCTGCCATCTAGGCAAATCTTTGTTATAAGTTACTATAAAAAGGTTAGTGTTTGCTTTAGTCTCTCTTTAAGCACAGTTTTACTGTTCATTTATCCATGTGTATTTATTTGAGCAGTCAGTCAGTACTTCAGCATTTATAGGGAAGAAAAATAGTCCCTGTTCCCACCACGTGTCTTCTGACCTGACTGAAGATGCAGTTTGGGCCAATACCCTGGCTGAATGCTGCATTGCAGCCTCTTTATTTTGTTCCAGTGATCTAAAAGGAATAAAAAAGATAATAAGTGGAGTTTTTCTTTCTCCTCTCTCCTCACCCCTCACCTTTCCAAAAATAGTGTGTGGGCAGCATATCCTGGTGCTACACTGTTATCTTTACATCCCAGTCAGAGCATGTGTCCATGGGGAAGACAAGCTGTTGCACTGCTGTACTTTGAGTTTTACATTTTTTTTCCTATTGAAACAAGCCCTTTTGGCAGGCAGCATAGCCCTTGGGCTGCTGAACCCCCTAGGCTAACCAAACACACAACTGTCTTTGAAAATACAATACCATAAGAGTGACATAAAACCACTTCTGCTGGGAGGAGGAATGGCCGGAGAAAGACCTCATAAAGTTGGGTGTAGCAGCAGCACAATGTGTCTCATGCTAAATTTGGGGCATGTGTTTATCATGCAAATCCCTCTACATTCATCTACAGCATTGTCACCTTCAGCTACAGGGGACATGCTCACAGCTGTGTTAACCTGCATGACCCAGGTGGCAGGAGGTTCACTGCTCTGTACATTGTGCAGAGTGATGACCAGTCCCTGTCCCAGAGCACTCATATTCCCAGTAAACAAGGAGATTGAAGGCAAGGTAAAATGTCCAGGCAGAAGAACAACAGGTCACAGGGCAATCTGTATCCAGAGCTGTTGAATCAGGTCATGTGCTCCACTGAAATACTTTCTGTCTGACACCCTGAACCTACAGCTCTCACAACTTGGAGCAGAACCACTTTAGATCCCTGCTTCAAAACAAAGATCCCACCATCCCCAAAGGAGCTGAGCTAAATCAAGCTCTTGTTGGCAGGCTCTGATGTGAAGGAGATTTTTGACTGAGTTCCCAAGCAAAAGCTGCATCTTGCTGCAGAGGAGGCTTCTGTTCCAGGCTGATCATAGCCTGATCCAGATGTCCTGTGTGGCTTTGCCTCTGAAGGGCAGTTTTCCCTGTCCCAGAGCTAAGGGAAAGAAATAATTCTGGTTATTAGATACCAACATGGTATTAGATTATCATGGTTATTAGATACCATACATGGTGGGTAGCTTATAAATAAAGGTGTGCTGGACTGCTCAGTGAACGTGGCCCAATTAACTCTTTGCAGGCTGGCTGAAATCCAGTGTGCACAGCTGCATGCTCACACATTCATGGGCACCTGTCATTAATTCCTGACTACTTTGCATCCAAGGGCTGTAGAAGTAGCCAGGCACCGTTCCCCAAGATTACTTCATTTGTTCCTTGTTAACTCACTTTGAGATGCATCAGGAGAGGTTCACAAGTAGGTCGTGAAGGGTTTCTTAACCACATCTTCATTCAAATGGATTCTGCTCGTCAGTGATTACTTTCTTTCCCAGAAAGCCAAAATTGGACCCATGCCAGTTTTTTGAGCCCTGCTGCAGGGAGATGTGTGCCTGCAGCGTTCTCACTTCCGGTCAGGATTTCTGCCTGGATTTTCACTGTAACCAGGAAAGATCTGTGGTCTTTCACAAGAGAATGCTGCAGGTGTGGACCTGTGTACTTCACACAGCTAATGGTGCTGTTGGCTGCCAATAGAAAGGGCAGGATTGAGCCTTTTCGTATGGAGCCTGAGACCAAAGCTTTTCATCACTGGTTCTGGGTATCAGCATGAGCTGGATCAGCATAACATGCAAATAATCCCCCTTCTGGATATACACCTTTTAAGTGTCTTTTTGAAAATACTTCCCTTGATTATGTTTTTTGTTTGTTTGTTCATTTCTTGTTGATTGATGATTTTTAAATCACTAAAAATAATTTATATTCTTTTTAATTGGATGTTTATCTTAATTTTAGTTAGCTTGGTGTAGCAACCTTGCTGAACTGAGTTTGGACCAACAAAAGCAATCTGGCCCTCCTCTCTGTCTAAGCACCAATCCTTCACTCTGCCCAGTACCTCGGTTGCCAACATTCCCGTCTCCTGTACAGCCAGGAACAGGCCCCAACCCTGCCCAGTCAACTGGAAAACAATAAGACCATTCATGTGCATGGTTATTCCCTGGCATAAATGTTTGCAGAGATACAGTCTGACTGGGACAGGCTTCTGTCGTTTGGATGGTTCTACAAGATGGCTTTTTACAATACTCATGCTTTTAACCTGTTTATTAACCAGCTATAGGGACAGATTCTTAGCTGGAGTGTGGCAGCATTGCTCAAAACAGCTTTAGTTTGGCATCTTTGTTTTATACCAGCTGGAGAATTTTTCTTGTATTTTTTTTTACCCACAGCATAGTCCTACATACCAACATGAAATTTAATTTTACTACTGTGGAATTTACTAAAATAAAATCCTATTTGTGTTAACACTTCTTTTCTGAATGTGCTGTGTGGCCTTCTCTAGTCATCCTCTTTTATTCCCCAGCTAACCCACAAAAAATACTTTATTTTTATTATAGAGAAGAATTTGTACAACTATTTTTAATTTATGACTCTCATAACTTGTCGCAGGGGAGCAGGAAGAATTATCAGTGCAATAAAAGAATGGAGCTGGTTTAGTGTGAACATTGTCAGAATGTCTCATCTAGGATCTGTGTGGCATAAAACTTCGCTGAAAGAATTAAAACATACGCTTAAGTGATCTCATTTTGGGGGGGTTTAATTAGTAAAAGCTCGGCAATGATGATGTCGTGCTGTCTGATGAGATTAGGTCAGATTATACATAGTTGTATGGTGTGGCATCTTAAATGGGAATCACCTTATGGCAAGTCGGAGCCATTTCAATATCACATTTAAAGAAATAGCTTCTCAGGGAAAGTTGATTGGTTTCATAAGAGAAGCAGCAGGGTTTTGAGGCCTCCTGTGTGGGAGAATGGGAACAACAGGCAGCTTGAGATCGTCTCTATTTCAGGGGTTTTTTTCCTCTTATTCGTTCAATTAATTTTCTTGCATGTACCTATTTCTTATGAGAAAGGTTGCAAGCCTGCATAAACAGAAAAATGATTTCACATGGCCTGGAGAACCCAACACAACACACACGGCCAGAGGGCTGTACTTTGCCCTCCCAACCATGAACAAATTCTTTCTCCTCTTCCTCTGTGGTTGTTATTATAATGCTAAGACAGGAATATTTGGTTGAATGCCAGAAATGCAGGATTTCCTTAAGCAGTTTTGCTGCAGTAACCACATCTTTTTCTTTTCCTTCCTCTTCCCTAATACTCCACTCCTGCACTTGCACATTTTCAGATCCAGCCCAAGGTTTATTTTGCAAGTACATTCACTGCAGACACTGTTCCATGCAGGTGATCCTCTGCTACCCTTTCCCAAGGGTCTATTTAGTCAGAAGATTCTTTATAGAACTTCTCCCATTAGTTCAGTTTTCTTCATTTTTAGGAAAATCCTCTTCATATTTAGTTCGGTGGGGCCGTTCGATTGAAATTCATGAGGATTATAAAAATCCTAGGTCAAAATGAAACATCAGTTTACACTAAAGAAAACCAGGATTGTCATTCAGCAGGATCTCACTGATTTATGAACTATACAAGGTTGCTTCTTGCCTAAGAGACTTATTAAGACAAGACTTAGAGAGTCAGCAATGGCTGAATGAGAACTTGTGGAAAAGAAGTCATTTCTGTATGTTTTGAGCAAACTCATGCATTTTACTGGAAATCCAAGACCAGTAAACTTTCTTTGGTGATGTTATAAAGAAGAACATTTTAGGTAACAGTACAGTTGCATCTCTAAAGCAATCATTATTATTGACTCTGTAGACAAGTGTTTGCTCTGCTGACTGACACTGATCATGCCACTCTGGTTTAATGAAAATGTCAGTTCTGCTTGAAACTGTCTTCTTGGTTTCTTGCATTATCATTTTTGCCTGCAATATGAAAAGCTTTGATGAAATATTTAATAGGTACATGTAAAAATAAATATATAGTTCCCTTTAAATTGAAGACTATGTCTTCAGTAATAACCAGTGTAGTGGCAAAGGCCTTACAGGAAGAGAAGGTTCATAATTTGCTGCCCGGCAGGGAATAATTTATTGAATCACTTGGAGATTCACATATTTTCTGCCCTGTGAAGTTAAAACCATACTCCACTGTGTTGATCTTTAGTGGTGCTCTTTCTTCACTTGAGAATGGTGAAAGAATGCTATGAATGTGGAAGAAAAGGTCAGCAGTGTCAGGAGGAGCCAGCCTGCTTTGATGGGGTCAACTGTAGGGGCAGCTTTAGTAATTTATAGCATACAAGCCATCAGTTGGAGGTTTATATGCTTGTCAGGCATTTTAAGAGAGCTCATCAGAGAAATATTTATTTCTTTGGGGAAAACAGTTGTATTACCACCACCACTGGAGAATAAAAGCCACAAGCAGGAGACCAACAGAGCAGTATTTTCAAGATTTAGTAGTGGCTTCATTACATGCTGATTCTTAAAAGCTTCAGGATACTTTAGAATAATCTTCTTTAGTCAGCAGGTGCATGAACTGCCATGTGTTCCACATTCATTAAATCATCTTAAAACCCTGAAAAAAATGCACATTTTCTGACTGAACACACATGGCTCGAGGCTGTCCTTCTCACCACAGTTTCTAAATAGAAGCTCCATTCATTTCAGGTAAACAGAGCAATCATGACTGAAACAAGCTCTCAGGTAAGCTGGGCACAGATGTCTGTATCATTACAACACTCCTGGCAAGACTCAGGTTCCAGGGTATTTCCAGGCTGCTGAAATTAATTCCCAAAAATGAGTTGTGGGAGCGTAAGATAGTTGATTGAGGAAGACTAAGTGACATCTCAAGAAAAAACAGAGGTACTGCAGTCTTGGTTATCTGCCAAGCATGAAGCAACTGCTCGCTTCCTACACACAGAGGCTGCTTTGTTTAAATTGTCCAGGAGAGACTCAGAATGCATCTCACCTCTACTAAATTTCACCATCTTGCACAATTTTTTCAAGATTAATAAAATTCTGGGTCCTTTCAATACCTATACCTATGGGATGGATGCCTGTTGGCAGATAATGGCACCATACTACTGCCTTTGTTAATAATCAGCTTCAATGTTTGGGGTAGAATTGCATTTTCTGCAGGAAAAGCTTTAGAGGAGAAACAACTCTCAGCTGATCACATCTGGCCACTGCAGGCAGAAGGACCATGTTGTAGCTTTCTGGCCAGGTCTAATATCAGAGGGTACAGGAGCTCACAGAGGAGGGTCCAGTCACCAGCCTCTCCTTCTCCTGTGGCAGAGCAGATTTGTGCAGGTTTCTTCTTTTTTCAAAGACTCATGCTCCTCCCTGGCAGCAGTTCCAGAGAAAACGAGGTAGATAACAACAGCAAACAGCATCGCTAGGAAAAAACAGTGGCTGCCACACCAGTCAGTGCTGGTCACACCTGCCCACAGGCTGGGTACTTCGGGATGAGAACAGATGATACTACTAAATCTCACTAAGGGATTTTAGCCATCTTTTTTTGTCTTGGGACATGCAGAATAGGGTCTGCTTCACATTAGTGGGCACAACACAGCACATCCCCATCTCAGTCATGCCTACCCTCATCTTGCTTTTGCCACTAGCTGCTACAGGTCAAATTTCTTCTCTTGGGATCTTGAAGAAACATCCTAGAGCTTTCTGCCCACTCACCATGAGTTAACTTTGAATGCAGAAACATTCATTAGCACTGTATTTTATCTTAATTTCTCATTCGCTCCCAAGGGTTATTTCCCCCACTCTACAAGAGACATTTCTCAGTACCTGGGCCTGCATATGCCTCAGTTCAAACACGTGGTGGAGAACAGAGGAGCCAGCACGGCAGAGAGATGCCATGAAGAGATTCTCCAAGTGGTGTGATTGAGACTGGATGGTCAGCAAAACTCTAGTGCAAAAGGAAACACAAGGAGAGTAAGAAAAATCCTGAGGACAGTACACGTAGGTCTTGTTTGAGACTGAGACAGCAACAACATGTGGGACATAAGAATTGTCCCAGTTTACAGCTTTGCCTCTGCTCTTTGGTTCCCAAGTAGACTGCAACCATTTTGAATCAGGACTGTCTTAAATGCTTTTTTTGTACTATGCACTGAGTTTTTCAGCACCCCTCTAATACAAATAATCATTCAACAGAAGCTGGTGTATACCTGGAAAGGCTGTAAATCAGATCCCTTTAAGACCCAAGGTAAACCAGAGATAATGTCTTACAGGAATTTATCTGAGAAGAAAATAAAGTGAGGAGGGGAGAGAATTGGTGAAAATAGTCAAGGTTGATGACATGGTCTATAATTTCTTTCTTTGTTGGACTGGTAATAACTGAGCAGAAAAATGATCACATTTATAACAAGTTGTCTTGTTAGCACAAGGAGAAGACAAAAGGGAAATCCTCCAGTGTGTAGTTTGACCGGTCCTGTGATCTGTTGTTGAGCCATAAGCTGATTGCTGGGGACACGTCTGGACAAGGAGAGGAGCTGAGGTTAACACACTCTACGGAGAGCTCGCTGTGCCCTCTCACAGTGAGCTCAGCAAACCCTATGCAAATGTCTTTTGCAAGTCTTTCCAGGGAGGAAAATAAGCAATACAATACTGTACTGGTGGCACAAAAGGACTTTCGAAACTTCCAGTTAATACTTGAAAGCATTTTGAACTCTGCCGAGAGCCTTGGCCAATAATTTGCCAGGTTACTTTGTTCCACCCTGCAGGATAAAAGATCATGCAGAGGTATGGCTTAGAATTCCTTGCCCCTAAAGATCTGCCTTTGCAAACAGAAATGGGCACAACACCTTTCAAAGAGATGACACTTCCTGCTTTAAGTAAAAAAACAACCCTCCAAACCAACCAACTATTCAACCAAAAAAAAAAAAAAAACACAACCAAAATACCCAAGCCCCAACCAACCCCCCCAAATATTTTATACTTCCTTACAGAAAAGGGGGATGGAGTTGGAGGACCAGAGAGACTGTACCAGTCCTAGTGGCCGCTGAGCCCTTTGCACAGGGACTAGCAGGAGAGGTTTTGCACTAGTGGGGAGCGCTCACAGCAGCAGGGAGCTTGAGCCCAGAAGTGCCTTGGAAGAGAGAAGTCTACCTGATGTAGCATAACCCATGTGAAGGTATTTCAGTCCCTTCACAGCCCTAGTCACAGGTTAGGTCACAGACTGTAGATGTCAGCAGGGGCAGTGATGATGTCACTGGCCACTGGGCACTTCTTACAATGCACTTTCATAGCTCTGTGCCATTTCCGTGCTGTGCTGTCACAGCTAAGCAATTTTCTTCCCTCTCTGAGCTACAGCTGGGTAATTTTTTAACATTAGAAACACTGAGAGGGGATGGTGTATAGAAACCAGCTTTTAAAAACAATTTATAAAAGATGCCTGCTGTTGGAAAATAAATTTAAGAATGCCATTGGCTTAAGAAAAATACTGTGCTTTCAGACTAATTTAAAACTTGAATTGTAGCCATTTTTAGCTTTAACAAAATCGATAAGGCCGATTGGTATGCTGTGTCAGTCATTGCCCATTTTAATCTTTTAAGTACTTTTGGCAGCCAATAGCATCTGGGAGGTTGAGTTCACCCCTGAAGATCCTCTAGGATTTCAGTGGGATTTTCATATTGCTGCGGTCTTGAACAATCAAGTCCTAAATCAGTCACAAGTGCATTAAATAGAACAGGGCAATAAGCTGGCATTTGGCTCTAGTTTACATTTAAGATAATGCTCATTTCAAAACCACTTGACTCACGTGGTGGAAATGGTAAAATTGTTGACGATGATGTGAAAAGGACTGAGGTGTTCAATAGATATTTTGTTCTGAATTTGGAAACAAGAAGAATCATGCACAAATGTCATGAGGACAATGCACCTTCCATCCCATTAGTAACCAAGGAAGCTATTAAACAGCATTACTAGAGATAAACATTATTACCTTAACAGGTCCAGACAACTGCCATCTTCACAACTGAAATGGATTAGCTCAAGGGATCTTTGACCCACTCCCACTTAATGTTGGAGGACTGGAAATGTTTTAGAGGACTGGTGGATGCTGCATTTTGGGTAAATCATTAAAAAATCACTAGGGCAATGTAAGTAATTCTAAGCCATCCAGCCAGCCATTCTGGGCAAAGTAATGAAATATTAGTATAGAAGTCAGCAATAAAGAATGCCAGTGGAAATAACAGGGGGCAACACGATTTACAGGGATAAAGTCTTGAGAAAGAAAGCTGATTTTCTCTTTTCCCTAAATTATTGGCCTGGTTGATAACGGCTTCTAAATAGATATAAGATAATTGCCTTTTGTAGACTGCTTTATTGTTTGCAATACTTCCATAAATTATCACAATAAGTAATATCATTAGGGTAGGTGAATTAAGAACTGACAAACTGGCAAGTCTTGAGTGAAATACAGACCTCAGTAAAGACTTGGTGAGAAACAGAATGTAACCGGGTCTGGATACTGCAGCCAGCATCACTGCTGCTGCTTCTAAGGTGTGTGGTTTGTGTAAAACTGAGTCCTGTTAAAAAAATGGGAATGTCTTGGTTTGTAGGAGTGCCAGCTGAAGCTGGTTTTATACCACTGCCTTCTCTACTACTGGCTATGAAAAAATATCATAGTGTAACCAGGCTGCAGCTGGTCCCTCTGTGTTTAGGAAATCCAGAGTGGTGCAGGACAGGAGCTCAGCCCTGGGGCCTCTCTCTGGGCTGTGGCAGAAGGGACAAGAGCTGGTCAGACAGGGAAGCAAGTTGATCTGAACTGCCGTACTTTTGTGACCATGTAGAGCCCCCAGATGCCACTCCAACCCTCTTGGTTCAGGAAATCACTCACTGGCTGGATTTGGGTCATGTCCTCCCATGTATTGCTCCTGGAAACCCTCCAGTCCCCTGTGCCACCGTCCATCTTCATGGACCCACTGGAGTGCAAGAGGCTCAGCACTTGGGATTCTGGTTTTCAGTCACCGAAGCAGTCGTGCTGGGAGTATTTAGCACAGCTGAGTGTTTCATCTGTGCTCTGAATGCTTTTCTTAGACAGCGTAAAATTAAAAAGCTGAGAAATAAACCTAAAGATGCTGTCATCCTTACACAGCACAATTTCACATCCCTGAGAACATTCACTCCAAATTCCTCTTCTGAGGAGGAAGAAGGGCAGGAAAATCTTTGAACATCCTCATCTAGTAGGAGCAGATCCCTCAAAATCTCTTTACGTTAGCAGAGGTTGTGACCATATCCATTTATTCATCTCTGTGTAATTATTGCTCTTGCTTTTTGGTAATTATTTTACTATCCATGAAGAATTAAAAAGCCATTAACCTGGAAGAGAAAAAGACAAAAGCCTGGGCATGTGAGAAAGACTTTGAACACCAAATTCATTCACCAGTCAGAAACAAAAGCGCGTGTTCAGAAATTTAATTAACAAAAAGTCTGTCTCAAGGCAACTTCTGCTTACTACTAATGGATATCATGAAAATTCATAAACTCACTGCTCCCAATGGGAGGGTTTGCTGACTGGAGACTGCTGTGTGGGACCACATCTCTCTGTTCCTTTGCAATGAGAAGGTGAGGGATGGCCAGAAAAGCCCCTCATTTGTGTGAAGGGGTAGGTTCCTGATGACTTCAGCAAGGAAAGCTTTCACATGCTGTGCCCTTGTCTGTCAGGGACATACATCACTCTGTGCTCAGGGAAAGGTTTAAACTGCAGCCTTTGCTATTTGAAGAGAAACTTAAAGTTCTTGACCCAGAATTAGCACTGCCAACTGCATTTCAGGCAGCACTTTTGCTTTGCTCTTGATGTGAAGCAGGGAGGTCCAGACTACAAAAGCTTGGGGACCTGTTTCCACTGAGGGCAGCCATGCACAGGCAGAGCCTGTGTGTGATGAGACCCGGGACCTCACAGGTTCTCTGGGAAGTAATAGCTTTCCTGTTAATGGCTGTATCCTGTGCCTCCCTGGCCACAGTCAAAGTGAATTCCTGGAGGAAAATGCAAAAAATACCTACTTGCCCTGAGTATGACCTGGCTGCCAGAGACTTCCGGAGGTGTGTGTGGTTTCCCTTTTCTAAACAGCCTTTTTGTGGATCTGCCCAGCCTCTCCTTAAACTCCCAATCATTTTTATCATTTGCAATATAAATTGCACCAAAGAGATATAAGGCACATGTGATCATGTTCTGCCTTCCTTTACCAGGGCACAGAAGGCTCCCTGATACTGACAGAGGCAGAGGGGATTTAGGACATCTGTATTTGGAAGGGCTGAGTGCATTTGGAAGCTGTTATAGATCAGCTTGCTCAGAGGTTTTCTTCAGGCCTCTATGCAATTACTGTGATTTCTTGGCACTGAGCTTTAGTGATTCACCTGAGTTGAGTCATGCACAGGGCAATGTGGCTCTGGAGGGCTTCCCACCACAACCGGTGTGCTCAGCAAGTCCATCAGCTGAATACAAAGGATCTTGCAACTGCTAAGCCTTCTACAGTAGGGGGGGAGACTTAAAAGAGATTAAGCAATTGCCTGCATTAATCAGAACCATAGACTTTACAGCTGAATCTTGGCTCTTTTGCTGGAGAAAAGCATCTTCTGAACTTGTAGGGAGACAGCACAGCTAGAAGGCTGGGTTTGGGGAACAGGACTGGATGTTGGGAAGGTAGGATGGATTTCCGCAAAAATGACAGAAGCCAAGAGCCAAAAAAAACCACAGAAGTGACTCCAGAGCCCATTTTCCTGCAGCAGGCATGGGACAAATAGTATAGGCTGGGTGAATGAGTGAAAACCTGGTTAGAAAGACAGAAGAGAAGGCAGAGAGATACCAAAAAGGCACCAGGGGCAGCATCACTCAGTATCTAGGGAGGAACCTGGCAGTCAGTGCTGCAGGTGGCATTGCCAGTTAAAACAGAGAGTGGAAGAATACACAGCATTCCTCAGCACCCAATCTGATGCTCATTCCAATCAGGAGCTAGGCTGCTGCTCTCTTCAGCAGGGCATAATGGAACAGGGCAGGGGGTTGCAAGATTTTGCATAGGGTTGGATGAATAATTTTCGCAACACCTCCCCTCACCACTGCTATGCAGCAGCTCTACAATCTAGATCAAGTAACTTTAAGAGGGTTTTTATTGACCAAATGACACATCATTTGGCCCCACCTGTGTCTATTCATGCTCTCTGTTGCAATGCTTCTGCTGACCATACCATCCCTCTGAAGCCACTGCCAGCATAAACTGAATGTTGCTGGTGTGCTCTCAAGGTGGGATTGCAGTAGGTGACTCAGAGGACACAGGAGCAAGGCAGGGCAGGAAGTGACCAATCAGCCCAGCAAGTCCATGGGCAAATATCCACACACACATTCCCAATGCACAGAACCACCCCAGCTGCAGAAGGGAGGCCATCAGTCAACAAAACTCGTCAGCCTGCAATTCAGCACCTTGAACAGGCACAATCCAGAGTGGCCTTGGTGGCATTAATGTTTCTGGTTTGATTTTCAAGATCTTTGTTGCTTGAACTTGTTTATCTTGTGTTTAGCTTTATGAACTGATTAAATTGCAGGCCAGCAAAAGAAGTAAGCTCAAAATTTTGATTTATGCCCAGCAGTTCTCTTAAAGGTGTTGGAATACAATAGGATAGTTCCAGCTGGACGGGATCTGCAAGGATCATCTAGTCCAGTGTCAGTATTTACCTATAAAAAGCTGTGCATGTTCTCCCCAAAGCCACCTGCCTTGTCCAGTAGATATGCCCAGTACCTCACACAGAGGACCAGACTGAGGAGAATATCCCAGGTGAAGTCTCACCAGCTTCTGTACTATGGCCTTTATCCCATGTTCTCTCTGCTGGAAATCCATCCCCCCCCTTACATCCTAGGAGTGGACACACCACTGTCAAGGCCATGGCAGCTGGTGGATCTTAGTCCTCCTTCTCTCAGTGGAGGCACTGATATTTTCTCCTTCCCAGTCATTCCCAAGTCTTGAGTACCAGTTTCATGGCAGAAACTCTGTTGTTACTCCATGAGGTCATGCTCACAGCAACTGAATTTCCTCCCTTTCTCCTGCTTTTTCCATCTGTGCCCTACTGGGCATCTACATCTCCCCTGTACTGGCAATGACTTTCCAGTCTCCTTCTTGTGCAACATCTCCAGCAGCTTCCCCCAAAGGCCTTTCCTGCTACTCACATTGCCCTGGCCAGTTCCTTACCTCACCACAACATTTCTACCACTTCCCATCTGAGTGCATAATTTCCCAAATGCCATTTTATCAATTGCTCTGAGACACCAGGCAAGTAGTGTATGGATGCAGTAGATCTTATCTGGAAGATCAGTTCTCTTAGCAAAGGAAGCTAACAGGTTAGGCTGGCATGGTGGACTTTGGGTAAGCTCTGTTGGATGTTATCTCATTTTCTGTTTGCTCCCATGCTGGATAAGTAGTTATCCCTTCAAAGCTTCTTTCAAAGCCTTTCATCCCACTGAGGTGAGATTACTCCAACCTGTGGCTGTCCTGATCTCACCTTTCCTCTCTACCTCTTCCAAATTTGTGCACAGATGGAGTGTGTTACTTGCCTAATATGTGAACTTCTCCAGGTCAGAGCACATGTGCTGCCTTCCTTCCTGCAGAAGGTTTCAGCAGTATTTCACTGCAGGCTTTTAGCAAACAACAGCAACAACCGGAAAAACCCCAACCACTCCGATAACAGGATGGTTTCAGTACTTAGAGGAGGAGAGGAAAGATGAGGAGGGACTCTTTATCAGGGAGGGTAGGGACACAAGGGGTAGCAGTTTTAAACTGAAGGAAAGGTAGATTTAGATAAGATATCAGGAAGAAATTCTTTACTGTGAGGGTGGTGAGACACTGGCACAGGCTGCTCAGAAAGGTTGTTGATGCCCCATCCCTGGGAGTGTTCAAAGCCAGGCAGGCCGGGGCTTTGAGCAGCTTGGTCTGGTGGAAGGTGTCCCTGCCCATGGCAGTGGGGTTGGTACTGGATGATCTTTAAGGTCCCTTCCAACCCAAGCCAATCTATGATTCTGTGATTCCGAGGTGCATATTCTGAGGCTGGGAAGGAAAGCATGGCATCATTTCTCCCGTTCAGACTTTGGAATGTAACACGCTGTCATTGGCCATGTGTCCACCCACCTCTAATACTGCTACAGCTCCCCATCATCTTTTAGATGCACAGCCAGGTTTATCCTTTCCTGAGGCAGTGAAATTAAACTTGTTTTTTCCATTTTACAGAACAAAAAATAAGGCACAGGGGGACTAGATCTGTGTCATATAGTACCGCAATAGCATAAATACACATAGTAGCCATGTAATGACTATTTTAAAATCTTTAGTCACACCCTTTATTATTTATCCCACCTTCTATCTACTGGAAATACATCCCCTTATGTCCTAGGAGTGGACACATCACTGTCAAGGCTATGACAGCTGATAGATCTCAGGCCTCCTGCTCTCAGTGGAGGCACATTTTTTACAGTGCAGTGAAAATTAAAAAGTGGTTTTGGTTGCTCAGTGCACAAAAATTGCTTACTGTTACCGAAAATATAAAGTAGGTTTTCACAGAAAAAGGAAAAACCCCACAGCCTCAAAAGTGGTTTCACTTACCTTTTTTAGCAAAGTACATTTATACTCAAAACATGCCCCTTACGGACACTACTGTAATCTGTAAGTGCATCATATGCATTTTAAGTTATTTTAAGGTGCTTGTCTACAGCAAGTCTTCCAATTTTTATATACCTGGCCACATCAGTATATTTAACATTATTAAATGGTTGGTGCTCAGTTTCACTCAGGATTAGTAGATGAGAACTACCCAACCACCTCACAGGCTCAGCCCATGGAGGTTTCTGTGCTGTCAACTCCTCCCGAAGCCAGCCTTGAGTGGAAACAAGCACCCACTGCCTGTGTTTTCACTCCCTCCTTTGTGCTGCCTTTTACCACGAACTTCGGGTGCTTTTTTGCTCCTTTGCCCTGACAGTGCGGTTTTTGGTGAAGCAAGGTGTGAGTATTACCTTACATACACACTAGAGGATGCTCTTGGGTCAGCAGTGAGAGACAAACCGCCTCTCTCCCTTCTCAATCCTCACGGCTTCGAGGCTCAGAAAGTATTTCAAGGCTTAGCCAAGGCTTAGGCGGTGTTTCAAGGCTTAAAAAGATAAGAAAATGTTCACACGGACAAAAGTGTAATGCAAGTGACAAAGTGGTGACAAAAACTACTTACCCTGCTTTTGCAATGCTATTACTGCTCAATATACATTTAAAATCAGCATGGAGGCAGGCAGGGGCTTTGATAAGGCCAATAGTTGTTTGCTGAGATTTTTTCAGTCACCTATTTGTGATACATTATGTGGGACATAAGAGAAGGCTCCAGGGAGATGCTCCAGCCCCTAAAGGAGCCTACAGGGAAGTTGGAGAGGGGCTTTTTCCATGGGCAAGTAGTGACTGGAAAAGGGGGGATGGCTTTAGACTGAAAGAGGGCAGGTATAGATTGGATATTAGGAAGAAAATCTTGACTGTGAGAGTAGTGAGGCCCTGGCACAAGTTGCCCAGAGAAGCTGGGATGCTCCATCCCTGGAAATGTTCAAGGCCAGGCTGGCTGGAGCTCTGAGCAACCTGGTCTCACAGAAGGTGTCCCTGCCCATGGCAGCGGGGTTGGAACTGGATGATCTTTAAGATCTCTTCCAACCCAAACCAGTCTGGGATTCTATGATCTTGACAGTGAATAAGGGGCAAATTAAAGGATGCTTCTAAATCCTCATGTCCTTTAACTGTAGACAACAAGGAAGGAAATTAGTAAATTTGTGGTTGTTATGCATTTCTCTAGCACTGTGCAGATGCACCCACCCCACCACAGCACCCATCTCCCAACAGGCAGGAGCTCCCAAGGCTTGGTGAATATTCTGAATTTCAACCTACTCCCACTGGAACAAAGGAACTTCTGCAGAGGTTTATGTTTGTACCAAACACTTGTTTATAATGGCAATAGTCTCTTGCTCTGCCATGGTTTTATTTTTCTGGTTTGATAGACTTCCTCTAAAACCCCCCTTTTCTGCATACTGCCTCATTTTGCAGGATGAAACTCGTTGTGGCACATGGGAACAAATCCAGTCTGACAAAACACCTGAATGCAAATTGAGACTGTCCAGTGAGATTCAGAGTAATAATAAAAATGGATTTTAAATGAAGGGCTTGCTAGTTTGGGGAGAGTTGGAAAACCCAGGGGGGAATTTTTTTGTTTTTAAAAATGGTCCAGGCATTCTCAAAACAAAAGTGAAAGAAAAACCTACCATAAAAAAGCAAATTAATTTCAACATGACGTGACTACAGGAGGCTGTGTCCATCACAACTATACTAAAACTCCAGCTCAGGTGGCTCTTCAGGGGCCCAGCACCTGCGAAGCTACAGCCAGAAGAAACCTTTTCCAGGAAAAAGGCTTGCTCCAGCCTTCAGCCTTGCCAGTCCATCCAGCAGAGCTTATTTTGTACACAGAATTTCCTGTGCTTTGCTCCTGTCTGAAGGGAAGGCATATTTTGACCTCTCCCACAGCACAAAGTCACCCATCAGCTGGAGTCATGAGGAAAGCCACTAATGCTTTTGCTGCCCACACAAAAAATCATCAAGCCCAGTGCATCATAGTATGGCCCCAAGGAGGAAAGTAACAAATGGTACCACTGCTGAAACTCCTCTGGAGGGGAAGTTTATGCTGCTGGGTGAACTGGTGGTAGGAAAACCAATTTTAATAGCAGATTAACAGTGTAACCAGTAGTCGTGATGCTCAGTTGGGACTGCAGTTTGCAATTCAAGACTTTGCTGCAGTCCAGAGAGCATCTTAATCACTCAAACTGAAGCTAAAACCCCTGCTCTGAACTTCAGACCCCTCATTCAAATTTGAACCTCTTTCCTTGGAAAATCTGCTTTCCATATAAATCCCCAGACACCCTTTCCTCCCCGCAAAGAGATGTGAAATGTTTGGCCTAAGCAGCTCCATGTGGTAACAAATCCCAAAGGCTAATTGTGTGGAAAAGCATTTCCTTTCATCAGATTTAAATTTTCTGCCTTTTAGCATCGACTGCACCCTTTTCCTTGCATCATGGGAAAGCAATGTTTAATGCACAGAGCTGGAAAGAGCCCAAGACCACCGAGTTGATGCGTGAAGGCCAGCGGGCTGCCAGCAGCTTTAAACAACTGTTGATCATCACCACCACCACCAAATTCCAAACAGATTACCCAAAAGGCCAAGGCCAAACCCCTATTTCTGGGCTAGAAAAACAGATTCTTCCAACTGTTGTTATGGTGAGGAATTTAGCTCGTTTGCAGATGACAGGCAGAGTGGAGCTGTCAGTCAGAGGCAGGGGGAGAACACCCAGGGCTTGGGAAGTTGTACCTTTCTTCTCTGTTTTGCCTGGGTAGTTGCTAGCACTGCAAGCAGCTTTTCAGAAGAAAATGCCAAATCAGTCCTCTATTATTTTGAAACAAAGCAGTAGTTATTCTGACTTGCCTCAGCAGCATCTCTAGGGAGGGAGATGTTAGTATGAGAGTCAGTTGTATGAAGAGCTGCTGAGAGAGCTGGGGGTGTTTTGCTTGGACAAAAAGAGGCTCAGGGGAGACCTTACCACTCTCAAAAACTTTCTGAAAGGATCCAGGTGAGGGTCAGCCTTTTCTCACAGGGAACCAGTGACAGGGTGAGAGGAATTGGCCTCAAGCTGCACTAGGGGAGGTTCAGGTTGGACAACAGGAAGAAGTTCTTCACTGAAAGGGTGGTTAAACATTGAAATGGGCTGCCCAGGGAGGTGGTGAAGTCACCATCCCTGAAATGCCTGGATGTGGCACTCAGTGCTGTGGTTTGGTTGGCAAGGTGGCGTTGGGTCAAAGGCTGGACTCAATGACCTTGGAGGTCTTTTCCAACCTTGATGATTCTATGACACGGGGATGTCTTTGCAACATCAAGAAGTTTCCTCTTTCATCCCCAACTTCACTTTGTCCTCCCAAGCATCTGCAGGGCTCCTGGAAAATTTCCTGCCTTTGGATGAGGGCTTCTGTGTCTGTGCTCTGCAGAGGTCAGGCAGAGGTGCTGAGTTTGCCCCGCTGGGAGAGTGACACAGGGTTTGGCTGGACCAGGCAAGGCAGAGGATGCCCTCATACTTCCCTCCCAGCCCAGCCACTACCAACAGGGATGAAATAACTAGCTGATAATCCTAATGAAAATGCAATTAAAAATTAAGCATTACCATCCAAATCCTTTCCTGTAACAATGTATAGGGCAAGCTTACAGCAGATTAGTTGGCAGCTCCCAGCTATCCCCTATTCACGTGCATAAACTCCACTTTTCAAAACCAGCTGTTCCTATAAGCTGCATCCTCAGATAAATCAGCTCTGCTTTGCTCCCTTCTCTGAGAAGACGTGGTGTGCAGGGGGCAAATGCTCATCAGAGGCAAGAAAGCTCTGGGGTAAATCCCCTTTTATTGCCTGTAGATATAAACAGAGAGCTGGAAAGAAGTCAGCTTAGAAAATATCTGGCCACTACACATGAAAAAATGGTGTTTGGAGAAGTTTTCTGAGGGGCAGCAGCCTTTCCAAGGCTCAAATCTTCTTCCATTTAAGTCAATAAACACAAACTTCAGCTAAACTATTTAGCAGAGATATCTTCACAGATCCTTCATTCAAAATATTTGGGCAAAAGAAAGTGCAATTATGATTTTTGTAGGTGTATGGCCAGGAAAATGCAACCAGGTTATTATAGTGGAAATAGTGTCATTCGTATCAGAGGGACAATGTCAAAGTTGGGGTTGAGGCAGGGCTATGAATACACAATTTTGTGGAAAAATCAGAAAATACACATCTGGCCCTAGAATAGATCCAAACAGGAATAAGTAAATTTGAAAAGTCAGAGTTCTGAGATTTTGTTGTTGTTGTTGTTTCTGAGGGGCTTTTTGCTGTCCATGTTTGAAAATGTCTGAAATACAGTTTTGAATACAATCTCCTTAATAACTGGTCTCATTTCCTCAGACAAAATTCATCTAGGATAAAAAAAAACCAACTCTACTTCGTCCATCCTCACAGTTATCTCTGCTTTAAAAAAGCTTCCACATTAGGTTCAACATCCCTTCTGTGCACGTCTCACACACAGTCAGATGGGCCATTTTGTGTCTTTATAACCTCAGCAGTTAAATTTTTGCTTAAAAACAATTTGTCTAAAGAGCTCTGGAACAGCCACGTTTGCTGCCTGCTGTACCCAGGCCTCAGAGCAAGGTCTGTTTGCATTTACATGTCATTAAAGGCAATATTGACGAGTTAATGAAAGGTAGAAGTGGAGAAAGGCATCAAACACCTGACAATAAAGCAGGGACAATTTTACATTGAAATAGAAATTTCATTATAAAATTGGAAAAGAGCTGCTCTACTCTAAAGAAGCAGAGAAGGAAGTGGAAGCAGCAGCAAAAGTGCAGACAAATGCTAAGGCAGCTTCTACATGGAGAGGGGGAGATGGGGGAAGAAACTGAGCTACAGGTTCTGTTTGTTGTCAGCTAAAACCAGCAGAAGACACATAGATAATTTTCCCATCCCAGTTTATTTCCCTTTCTTTAAGCTTATGATGCATGTACCAATTAACACAATTTTAAACAAATCCTGAACTCTTGCATGAATTCAAGTTCTACAGATAGTTTGGAGAAAAAAAAAAAAGACAAGTGTGTGAAAACCAAATATTTATACAATTGGTTTCTTTAGGAGGGTGGAGGTGATTTTGTTGTGTTTCTCTCTAACAAAGAGCCAGGTGGATATTATTTTGTACCTCAAAGGGTAAAAACTCAGCTCGACACAGCTTGAGGCATGGGGAGAACCTACATTCTGACAGCATTCATCTCTAAGGTACCTTCAAAATAATTTCCTTCTGCTTTTTCTGTTGCATTCCCACTGCTTTTTCCCAACTGCCTTCTATAAAGGGGCTTGTGCTCATGGCATCCCCCAAAATGGGGGAAGGGGCTCACCTGGGATTGCTAAAAACCCACTGTCCCTTCTGTGCTGGACTGGAATAGTGGCTTTGATTTAGTTCAGTTTGTTGCGATTTTGCCTGCTCAAATTATGGGAAATTGCACAACAGGCTCAGTTTGATTTTTTTAAAGGGATTGAGAGGTAATATGGAAAACAACACGTCAAGAATCCTCTGTGACCCAGGCTTCCTCTCCCACATCCCACGCTGCAAATGTTTCATGTCCTCGATTCAGTTTCTGGGTCGCTCTGGCGCTTCTCCCAGCCCCAGCCACGAGGAGCACAGCACAGGGACCAGACCCTGCTCCATCACCCCACCCTGCTAAGGCACCCCCAACCCCACATGGAGACTGGCTTGGCTGGGAAGTGCTTTCCAGGTGGGTGTGCAGGGCCAGGCACCGAGGGCACACTGCTGCTGGAATAGCAGAGTTCTTCATCTCACAGGACCCAGGATTTCACCCAAATATCTTTCACCATTCTAGGGAGAGAGGGATGTCTGTGGGAGATGGCAGTACTGCAGAAGTGACTCTAGCAGTACTGGCTCTACCACAGCCAAGAGACAAACTCTTTCTGCTCTTTACCCCTCGAACTCTGGATAATATTTACAGTACTGCCCTCAATGCATTAGTGAAGACGTTTTCTCACATCCACTGCTTGCCAAAAAGCAAGTAAATTTAACTCAGTGATTCAATTCAAAGTGGTTTGAGTCATCTACATCCCTGGCAATGGGTGTCCAGACACCACATCCAGCCACACATGCATTAATAAAGACTTAAAAATAGACCATCGATTCCTCTAGACCTGAAGTAACACGTCTGATCCCAGCTGAGCAAGAGACCCAGCAGGGGCAACCTCAGAGAGAGGGTGCAATGCAGGTGGTTTTCCTAATGTACCTCCAAGTGGTGGTGGCTGGGTCCTCCTGCTCTCCTGGAGCCTCTGGGTGGGGAGGGGGGCACTGGGTTTGCTCTGGCAGTGCCAGTGCTCCTGCCTCGCCTGGGCGTAGGTGCTGACAAACAGAGGATCAATTATTCATCAGCTAAAAGGCAGACTTCTATTACAACAGATGTTTCTCCGAATGTTTGACACTGCCCATTAACTCACCCTTTAATTTTAATTGCTTAACTAATGGCTGTGTTCAAGGTTAAATGAGCTTAAATCTTTATTCTTCTCTTGTGCTGCTTAATATAAAGATACCGTTGGACTAACAGGGAAAAGGGAGGGAGAAGGAACCAAACCAAGCAACATCTTTGACCAGACACAAACAGGCAGACAGTTAATCCTTCACAAGCCTGCCCAGGGATGGGCACAACACTTGGACACGGCCTTCTCTGAAGCACAGAAGCGATGGACACCTCAGGTTGAAGATGTCCCTTGGTTTGCAAAGCCAGGCTGAACCTGGGACCAGAGGCAGGAAGGAGGCGGTGTGGGGTGAGCATCCTTCCTGAAGCCAACAGAGGGAGGAAGCACCTGCTCAGAGAGGTGAGAAGTGTTTGAACACGTTGTTTAGGTACCCTCCAAACAAAGAACTCAGCTTACTTGGGTAAGTAATGTCATGGGAGTGTTGGCCTGGCATGGGCAGGCTCCTGTGCTTCCTCCGTTAAATATTTATAGCCCGTCTGAAGAGTGGAATTTGCTGGCCATCAGGGCAGGAGCTCTGAGGAAAAGAAGAGGTTCACTTCACTGCCTGGACAACAAGGAGGGATTTTCTCTCAGGATACAGCCCCAAAGAAGTGCTGGGCTGTAGGGCAGGGGACATGGTCCTTACCTCACTGTAGCCACAGACTTGCTCTGCGCCAAGCCAGTGTTTACCATGCATTTTAGCTCCACAGCTTAGTATCCCTCTAGGAATGAGCAATGTAGACACTGCTAATGCCCTGTCCTCCTGCTGCCCCCCACTGCAGGCACAAGGATGTCCCCACAGCAGTACCTCCCTGCCAGAATCAGTCCCTTCAAGCCACACAAGAAAATAACAAAAGGATGCATCCTGGAAAGGCCACATCACCAGGCAGGAGGCTTTTCCTCAGCTCAAGCAGGCTCAAAGATACCTTCCACATCACATCTGTTGATGTAATTCAAGAATGTGTTGCACCATTTTTCTAGCAGGGCCCATGGATTTAGTTTGGATAGTCCAGATCTACTCCCAAAAAATAAATTACCGGTACCAGTAGGAACAATGGGAGAGGCAGGACCAGACCCAGCATTCCTCAGCCCAGATAGTAGCAGCACCAGAGCACCTCCATCCCAGGAGAGGGACTTGACACACATGGTCAAGGAAAACACTTTATTTTCTGTATCTAACCACACTAAGGACATGAGGGAAGGAAAGAAGAAGCAGGCAGAAGATTAAGCGCTTTTTTTCCCAACATAGAGGAGGAAAGGAAGCACATCTCTTTCTTTTCTGGCTTGCTTTCCTTCCTTTTGTCCCTCACTCAAGAGGTGAAGGAGCAGAGATTAATGCATTCCATTTTCCAGGTTGTTCTTATCCCTTAGGATGTGTTGGTCCAGATACTTCTTGTCCATTTTGTGAACATTTTGTGAACAATTTGGAGACTGAAAGGTGAGCAGGCCCCATGCCAGGGCTAGGGCCTTATCTCTGCTTTGCTGGTGTAAATCTGGCTCAATTCAGCCATTGCAACCAAACCAGGCTCTAACACTGAATTTCTACCATGATTTTGTAAAATTCCTTTGGTTACACCTCTCAGTCAGATTCAGAAAACCAAGTCCCCTCTTTTTGTCTGGGAAACATTGACGGTCATTTGCGATGGGGCTCTGAGCAACCTGACCTAGTTGAAGATCAGATAAAAGGGCACATAGCAATAGGAAAAACAGGAGGTGTTGTTTTAAGCTGACAGAGGACAGGTTTAGATTAGATATTGGGAAGAAATTCTTTACTGTGAGGGTGGTGAGGCCCTGGCACAGGTTGCCCAGAGAAGCTGCGGCTGCCCCATCCCTGGGAGTGTTCAAGGCCAGGCTGGATGGGGCTCTGAGCAACCTGGTCTGGTGGAAGGTGTCCCTGCCCATGGCAGTGGGGTTGGAACTGGATGATCTTTAAGGTCCTTTCCAACCCCAACCATTCTATCATTCTATGAAGATTTCCCTGCTCATTGCTGGAGGGTTGGACTAAATGATCTGTAAAGTTACCTTCCAACATGAACTATTCTATGATTTGCCAAGGAGGCTATAACCAATCACTTCATTATCATTGTGCATCAGCCACTGCTACGATCATGACCTGGAGCATGCCCAGGGCTGGTTGTCCATGTGGGAAGAGGGAAAACCACTAAAGCCCATCAGCGCTGTTGCCACAATCAGCATTACACCACAGCTGTCAAGATCAGGGCTGGCCATGGTTAAACATTCCTTTGTGTCCTATGGACAGTTTAACATGAGATGAGATGCTCCTTCCTTCCTGCTACAAATCAGTACCAAAGAAAGACAGCTGAAAACCTGTGGCCTTCCAATTCTGCATGCAACAGGAATGTTTCCCAGCCCTTCTTCTCAGCTATTATAAAGTGGAACAAGCCTCTTTAGCTCAGTTTCTAAACTGAAAAGAAGTTCTTAGTTTAAGTTGCCTTTTTTTTTTTTCTCTCCCCCAAGCAGGCTCACGAGGACATCCACTCATTTGATTTTGGCTCCAGCTCAGCAGCGTTCGGTAGTGACAACCATCAATCCTGCCAGACAGCCGATGGCACAGACTGCTCGGAGTGGGCGATCTCCGTTTCTTTGCAGCTCCACTGCAATTTGCGTGGCGGTTCGACGTGGGCTGGCAGGCAGCCAGGCGCTCAGCATCCTCCTCCCACCCAGAAAGGTGTCTCTGCAGAGCAAGGTGCTGGGGCTGCGCCGCGGCTGCCAAGACCACGGCGTGAACCGTGCCAGTCCTGCAAATAGACACCGGAGCACAGAGCTGTTAATCCTACACACTGCGGTGTTGCAAAGTTCACCACTGACAGGATTTTTTTTCTCCTCCTCTCCCACCCCTCACTCCCCCCCCCCCCACCAAGTTCAGCCTGGGTATTATTAAGCTGAAGTTTATGGATGGTTCAGTGCAGCCCAATTTTTGGCAGGAAAGGGGAAGGTTGCACCAAGCAGTGGCAATGTCGTGGTCCGGTTACTGGCTCGCCCCTACCCTTCGGTGAATATTCGGTTTCTGAGTGCAGAAGTGAGAGTTTCATTCTTTGTTCTTGAACTCATTCTTTCCATCCCAGGGGACAGTGGAATGTAATCTCTCCAGATGCCAGCACCTCTTAGGAAATTGTAATATAGCAGCTATGCCTTGTAAGTGGCTTATTCATACATTGAGAAAATAATAGTAATAACCTTGGGGGATGGTTTTTAAACGGTGCACAGTGACACAATCCAAGGGACAGGTGGGATTTACTTCAGCTGAGGTCTGTCCCCAAAACGACTCATTTTCAGGAGGAGCAGCAGAACTCACATTTTGTCTTTTACTCTTGGTTTGCTTAAAGGCGTTTCTTGCTGTTTAAAACCATCAGTGCTTCCTTCCTGGGGAGGGAGTCAATGCTTTTAGGGTTACTGTAAATAATCAGTCAGCTGAGCAAATTATCCTGTCCACTGACATTAACAGATTCCACAAGCTACCAGGAACTTGATCAGCTTTTTTCCCCTCTCCCTACTGTTATAACAAAACAAAGATTTGCCAAAAAGACCCTCTTTGCAGCAAAGTAAAAGAAATACCTTGTGCACAGCAATTCCAGGGAGCATTCTGAGAACTCTCATTGACCAGAGAGGTTTGTCAAAAAGAAAAGGGACATGAGAGAACAAGGGAGCCCGAGGAGCCAACTGACAGATTACCACACGACAAAGCTAAAAGGGAACTCCAAACCCTGCCAGTGCGGCTGCCCATAGAGCCTGCCAAGAGCCAGATGCTGCCACGGGGATAATATCCTCCAGGGCTGGGGAGCCAGGCACCTCCCAGCCTTCCAAGCTGAGAACAAGGGGATGGTGGGGCAGCTGTGCACCCCAAGCCCATCATAGCTACATGAAAAAGCCTCGAGAGGAATAGGCAGGTCTCTTCAGAAAAAAAAAAAAAAAAAAAAAAAAAAGAGAGAAGAAAAACAAAACCCACCAGGGTATCTGCTTCTTACTCAGAAACTCCATTGGGAAAAAAATAAATAAAAGCTGGGGAAAAATAAAATTTGAGTCCTTCTGGGTAGTGCCTTTCCTCCTTATGCAAAGCAAAATGCCACTGGCAGCAGGGGGAGAGCAAACAGGTCAGGCAGGGGAAGAAATGACACATAGCAAGGGAATAAGCGACACGCTTTGCAGAATTAGGAACCAAACGCACATATTCAGGAGCCCAGCCCTCACCCCTCTCCACGCAGACATTTATTAGTAACCAATCCCGATGGTCTGCTGAGATTCTGCTGAGAAAAGGGCAAGTTAACACAGACACATCGGTGTTAACATTACCCTTGAATGGAAGTAGCATAAACACAAAATATTTGTTTCGCTGCTACTGTGCAACATCTGTTCCCAATGACTTACTCATTCCGCGCTCTCCCTCCCTCGGGGTTTCAAAGTACACAAGGAACTGGGAGAGGCTCGCAGGTACTGACGCCGTGGTGCCCGCTCGGACATTGTGCAACACCAGAGCCCGTTCAGCAGCCTCTCGTGGGCAAAATTCTGCACCACTGAGCTGGAGTTTGCCCCCCTCCCGTGGCTGAGCCTCGCAGGACACAGCCAGCAATCCAGGCACTTTCTATTTTCTGCAATTCGATACCTCCGCACGTGAGAATCCGCAGGGATGGCAAACCTGGAGACTTTTAACTGAGAGGCTGCCAATCTAATACTTTCCTTAGCAGATTTAAAAGAAAAAAAAAAAAAAAAAAAAAAACCTTAAAAAAAAATTATACTCCAATCCATTTTTTAAAACCAACTGAATCAGTCAGCTTTTGCTGCAGTGCCAGAAGCCAGCGATGCAGTAAGAGCTCTCACTACATCTATTTTCCTTCCACAGAACCCTTTAACACCACACAGTTGTAAAAGCTAAGGGAATTTGTGCCAGGTCATGATGTGGAGACGGGCTCTCCCAGGGAAACTCCCAGCACTGACATTTTAGCAACAAGGCTTTTAGATATGTCAACTTAAGAGGAGAATTAAGAGATCCAGATATTGTGACTGTGCATGAGATCATCCTAGGGGACAAATTCGGGTTTTGTAGTTACATTCCTGATACCTCCCCGCACTCCCCCGTGCTCCATCAGCTGTGCACAGCCACATCGCATACCCTGAAGACCCAGTAAACAGAGAAAAACACACACAAAAAGGCATGTTTTGAAAAATCATTTCCAAGATAAATCTCCTAAGTTTCCATATTCCGAAAGCAGCTGACATTTTTTGTTGAGTTCAAAATAAATGAAACAAAAAGCTAGAACTTCTGATTTGAAGGTGAATATAAAGCATTGCAAGAACTTGCCAGAATGCTACTGGAGGCACAGTGAACACCACGAGGAAGTCACTATGCTCATACTGAACTTCAGAGCAGTGCTCAGTAAGTTTTGGCATCTTTTGATGTTTGAAAATACTGTAGAACAAAGTGTTGTCTGATCTTTTAAATTCTGGTTTTACAAGCAGCAAAGCTTAAAAAACCTGAGCCCAATAAAACAGGTGGCTTTTTTGTTGGAAGTCATGGGTGACTTTTTAGCCTAATTTTAGGGGAAAGAAGCGTTTCTGATTCTGCTGATGGCGAGAAGTTAAATGCAGCTTTTGGAAGTATTGCAGCTTCTCTGCCCTGCTGGAATTTGGGGCTTCTGGGAGCCAGAGCATCCTGTTACACCAGCAACAAGAAGCAGCAGCACTACCACCATAATTTTAGGGTCAGAGCCCTGTTCTTTGCTCCAAAAATGATCACACCTTTTGTGTTCAAGTCACCTCAGACTGTGACCTCCCCAAAATTGTGCTCATCCTGTGGGTGCAGAGCCTGGCTCTCTTGTCTCTCTCTTTGGACAAGCCTTGTCCTTGCAGGAGGGGATGGAGAACCACCTGCAGACACTGCTGGCTGTGCCCCAGGCAATGAGACACTTGGTAAGGTTGAGAACAGCAAGGTCAAGTTCCAAAAGGCCATGGAAGGCTAAAGCTCTGCCTGTGTCCCTCCTGGACAAGCACTGCCATCCCAGGCTTATTGCACTGAATGGCATCCCTGACTCCATCTCCCTTCCTTCCCCAGCTTCAAATGGTCCAGACAAGACAGTATCACGTCTGTACCACCTCTGGATACATGGAGTTGAATGGAATTCAGTGCTCCAGTTTCATGGCACTGAAACTAGGATTGGATTTCAGCTCAGTGGCTCAACAGAGCTCCCTCAGACCTGCTCCACACCTAAAGCAAAACTCCATTCCCTGGGTAAACTTGAGCTTAAGCAAAATTCTCACACTGCCTGAACGGCATGGAGCTGAAAGTTTTTCTGCCAGGTGTAGGAGAAGCACCAGGAGACAAAATGCTGCCCAGACCAGGGGATGACTGAGCAGGACTGATTAATCCTGTTTCACCCTTCCATCAGCCCAAAGCAGAGCAGAGATATGGGCACCTGCAGCACCAGGTCTCACAGAGAAGGTGTTCCTCTGCGTTCCTCCAGTAGCCCCAGATCCTTTTCTCTCCAGCAGTGAGTTTCTCCACCACACTCTTGCCAGCTGAAGCATTTAGACCTTACCAGGCCAAAGGCAGGAAGGACCCTCACGTTCACTACCTCATTCACTTGCCTACACCACCACAGACTACGCAGTCCCACACTGGTCCAACCCCAGCCCAGTAGGTCTCAAAAGGTTAATAACCCCTGGTGTAACCTGGTCCCTGTCCCCCTTTTCCTAGCACACTCTATCTGAATACCCTCCTTTTGAATTAATGAAGGAGAAATTACTTTCATTAGTAAGAGGCTAATGAGGTTATTTCTGAAGTCAGAACCAGATGATCAGTTTGAAGGCTACAAGAAAGGGAAAGCAATCTCACTCGGGGTTTCCCCCCTACACCTCTAAAAATTTAAATTGTGTTCATTAAAAAGAGATCAAAATTCTACCTTAAGCAAAAGCCTAAGACAAGGCCCAGAAGAACACAGCCTACTGCTGGCCAAGCAGGGGTCAGTCCCTAAGAGTGTCCTGAAGAACAAATGCAGCCTTAACCTTGCACGTTTCACAGAAGGCGTTTGTGCAGGCACTAACCCAACAGCCTGTTTCTCATGCTGGCCACCTACAGACAGCAGCTTATGCCCTGGGGCCTCCTAGATCTTCCTGGCTGTGAAATAAAACACCCAGGGGGCTTCAGAATAAGCTTGTTCTGCTGTTCGGCTGCTTTGCCCAACACTGCATCCAGTTCTAGTTTATAAACTGGGTCAGTCCCCCACACAGACCATTTTTACAGCTCAGGCATCACACTGCCAGTAGAGCCTGCCTCTTTATCCAACTAAAAAGGTAAAACATCAGAGCATATGACCTGCACTAGATATGAGGGTGAGAAAAAAGGCTTTCTAAGCTAAGGGAGAGGTGAGCATCACGACAGACTGCCCAAGGAGGTTCCTACAAGCAGGTTAGACACACATTCCTCAGGTAAAACTAGTAGTGAATTGTCCCTAACCAGGAGCAGGGCAGAGCAAATTCCCAGACAAGGTCTTTTTCCCTCCTGTGCCAAGGATTTTGTGCATATCCTTGACAGCAACATGGTGAAAGGAGTTGCTTACAAAACATTTTCAGAAACAAAACTGTTATATGTATAAAAACATCTTAGAGGAAATGATTAAAAGGAAAGCAGCTTCTTCTGACAGCTGATTAGACATCAGAAGGGTTGAAACCCCAGTCAGTGTGACTACTCCTAGTCTACTAAAACTAAGATATTTTTATTTAATTTCCAGAGTGAGAAAGAGAGCAGCTTCTGCTCCTCCAAATCACTGGCCTATGAGCTAAAGACACCTTCCAGTAGATGAGACATTTAATGTTCCTGATCCTGTTTCAGTGCTCGTTGCCACAACCTATTGCACAGATGTGATGAATTTTTGAACACAAGATCTATTATGTTTCCTGCCAGAGGCTCAAATACATACAGGCATTGAAAACACATTGCCAGGTAGTTACTTTTTATACTGACTCAGTATTTGCTGGCAGTCACTGCCAAGCATTACTTGACTCTTACCAATAGGTTGGGAAGTCAGGACTGCTAATGATATTCTTCATGTTATCCAAAAGATCATCTTCCCCCATCCTAAAGTGAAATTCAAGTGATTCTCACACTCAAAGACCTACCCTAAGGCAAATTCTTACCCCAAGGAATTTGTAATACCCAAGGCAGAACTGGCATCACCCTTTCTGTCCCCCTCCTGCCCCACACAGCATTTGTTTTGCAAAATGCTGCTGGACTGGAGCTGCCTTATTGCCCCACAGGGGAATTCATCCCCTTATTGCCCCCACCTTGGAGAGCTTTATACTCGGGTGCTTTTCAGTCCAAGCACTCTCAGCATGACCTTGGGAACGAAAATGGCACCGTCTCGTTCCCATCTTGTGCCAGCCAGGAAGTCCAGTGCCTGCCAAGCGCCGGCCAGACACCGCAGAACACCACAAAGTGCAAGGGAAGCTCTTCCCTCCCAAAGCCAAATCAGCCATTTGATAATTAACCACCCGGGCCGAGCCAGACGAGCCCCGAGGACGAGGGCGAAGCTCGCGGTGCTCTCACACAGAACCTGCGCCCCGCGGGCGGCCCCGGGGAGGCTGGGGCTGACCCCGGCCCTCGCTCGCAGACACGGTGGCAGATGTGCCGGGCTTCCCCACGGTCTCCCCCTTGCCTGGCAGATGCCGGCCTCTCTGGGAAAGCGCTAAATGGATTCTGCTGAATCACTGCAGCAGATGGTTCGTAACACCACCTGGATAGCACAGAAAAGAGAGAGAGATAAAGAAGGTTGGGGAACAGAGAGTACCTAGTGTGTGGGCTGAGTTATCCCGAGGGATAAGTAACCTGTGGATAAGGTTGGCATTTGAATTTTTGTTTTCCCAAATTCCTGTGTTATTAAGACTGAGAAGATCCCTTTCCTAGCAATTCTATCCTGACATCTATAATATACATTGTTAAAAATCCCCTTGGGAAAAGCTTTCAAAACCCATTGGGATGCCAGAGCCCACCCTTTGCCGCTGGAAAACACTGGCAGCGCTGCCTGGCCAGGTTGCTTTGCTGGTGGGAGCATCAGTCTTCATCCCTGCCTGGACCAAGCTCCTCTAGCTGGGGTAGGGCACAGAGGAGGCTGATGTGCAAAGGCCCAAGAATATTAAGAAGGATGTAGGAGACGTGGTTGTTCGAGGGTTCTTTTTGAGCCAGGTTGGCAAATACTTCAGTTTTCTGCAGGAGATCATTTTGAAAGGGCAGGGGAGCCAGCTGCGTACAGAAGCAAGCAGCTGTACAAGAGAGAACAACAAACAGGAAACAGGTAACAATAACCAATATGTTTGCTCACTCTCCTCCTGTTAAACAGCAATTTTTTTTTTTTAATTGGGATGAAAAGAGCATGTCAGGAAGAGCAGAGGGCTACAGCACATACACCAAGGGTGCCTGCTTGGAGAGTGCTTGGCATCCCTCTGCAGTGTCATCCCACCTCTGAGAAGTAAGAACCTGGGATCCCTTGGTCTGATGGTTAGGAGACATCACTGCACAAAGCTGCTCAACCTGCAGCACTTCCAGCTGAGTCTCCCCGGCACAAACACCAAGTCATTTGAGATAAAGTGCTCTCCAGGCAGTCGGTCACTGCTCTGCTCATGATTCCTCCTCCTCCTCCCAGGACAAGGCATTCTCACACACCAACTGCACCATAGGCTTGACTCCATTTCACTTGAGCCCAGCTTTGTCCTACATAGGCTGTTTTTGCTGGGTCACACCTGTCATTGATTCCCTCAGAAAACAGCTGCTGTTTCATGTTCTGCTGTTCACCTTGCTCAGCACAAACGCGCAGAAAGACACCGGTGGGCAAGCAAAGCTCAGGGTGGCATGATCTGACCTCGAGTACAGTAGAAGCTGGAAGGTGACAGTACTACCAACCAGGTGGGCAACACAAAAATCCCCTCTACCCCAACTACTTCTCATGGGGGACACCTACCTCATTAAATTCATGCAAGAATTTAATCAATTTAAGCAATAAATAGGATCAATCCACACAGTGCTTCCCCACAATATAGACACCAACAGCACCAGGGACACTCTCATGGGTCAGTATGAACTCTCCTCATGCTTGGGAAGCACTTGGTCCAAACCCAGACCTGATCACCTAAGCCAGAAAAAAGCCATTCCTCCGCAGTCTTCAGCTGCACAGCAGCACTTGGTGACACGTGGCTGGATGCACCCAGATAGCCACAGCCACCTCTGGGCCTACCAAGGCCAGACCACTTCCAGAAGGCACTTAGCACTTCAAAACAAAAGCTAAAAATAAACAAAACCATTTCCCAACACTCATCCCAAGGAGAACCAGGCTTTGCAAGAATGGCAGGAACCCAAGCTGCTGGCATGGGCAAGGCTGACCCCTGCCAACCTAAGGAGTCCATGACGTGCTGTAATCCTGGAAGATGACAGCCCTTGCAGAGTGGGACTAGGACAGCAGATGCTCCTGGGGGTCACCCCCTTTCCTGTAGGTTGCAGGATCACTCCCAACATGGCCATGAGCTGGCAGGGAGGGAATCCTGCCTGGAGCAACCCCATTGCTTATTTGGTACATACACAGCCTGCACACCCCCCTTCCCAGTATCCACTCAGTGGCCTGGTTTCTTCTCAAAGCTTTTTATATTTCACATTCCTAAGATTTAATTATGTTATCAGAACAACAGGCATCGGGATTTGGAGTGCCAGAATTCACATTAGCAATTGCTATCAACAAAGAAAATGGGCACAGCATGCCCATGCCAGAGGAGATGTGGGCTGCTCTCCTCAATCTACTCACAGTTATTTATAGCCTGTTTGCAAGCCATCCACCTCCCAGGTTTAGCTTCAAGCTTGCTTCTTTCTGAGCACCCTCTCTCTCAAAGAAAAGCCTTTTGCCTCCTCCTTCCCCAGCATCGCACTCAGATTTGGGCAAATTTATTTAAATTTTTTGGGGGCAGGGGTGAGATAAAACACCTTTGAATGTTCTTCCATACATCCACAAAGCAGAAAAGAGTGGAAACAGAGTGCCACAAATAAGCATCTGCAGGGACACCCATCTCTCAGTGGTAGAAATTAAAAAAAAAAAAAAACTTAAAAAAAAATATATTTATAGTTTTTAACACTTCACCACATTGCAGATCATCACGCATCTTCAGCAGCTTTCAGCCCTCCCCGCAGATGGGGATGGAGGCACAGGATCTCTACGGAAGGACACATGCTTGAAGGCAAGAAATACCTATTTTGAGACGCTTGCGAAGAAGCTGCTAGTGGTAGCAGGAGGGGAGCGATAGCTGTGCCTCCACACCAGCATTAACTATAACCTGCCCATCCTTTAACCAGCACCATCTCGAGGCAGTCCCATTCTGCCAGGAGCCTTTGCTTCCACATAATTAAGAAACACAGAACACAGTGCACGTGGTACAGGTGCAAACCTCCCCACCAGCTTGTTGTCCTCCCCTGAGCAGCAGCCAGCACAGACAGCTCGTGCCTTCCTCCTCCCAACCCCAACTCCTGCTAAAATCAGCCCAAGGATTAAGGCAGGAGTGGGTCAGAGCTCAGCGGCCCAAGGCTGGGAGAAATTCTGCACTTAAGAGAAGCCCCTCACACCAGTTAGCCAGCACTGTGCCGGATCAGCCCAAGGGTGCTGGGCTGTCCTCGCACACCACCTCACCCCGGCACTCACAGGTTTGTCACCCGGCCACCAGCCCCTGCCTGCGGCTGCCACGCAGCATCGCTGGGGCAGGGCTGGCCCACAGCTCCCCCGGGGCACCCAGGGAGCACCGAGCCCCTTCAAAGAGCCCCAAAAGCCCTGGTCAAAATGCAGAGATGGTGCTGGGTTAGGTCCAGCCTGGTCACTAAGGAAATACTCAGTCAGGGCTCTGATTGAGACACAGCAGCTCCTTACACGCCTAAAATTCCAGATGGCCCTGAAAAAGAAAGAAATTATTAAAGTACACAGCAATAAATTTTTTTTAAGCAGCAAATTATAAAATACTTGCAATTGAAGTAATCATTATTAATACATAATAAAAAATCCCAAACACCACACCCCTTCTGCTAAAGGGGGGAGGAGGAGGCTGAAGCTTACAATTCTAGCACGTTTTATTTAATGTAAATTTATAAAGACAACAATCCTAGTCACGATTGTCACATTGTACAGCACATACCAATACAGTTGCAAACAGAACTCCACACAAAACTAAGCGCTAACAGTAGCCTGAATCACTCTTCCTGCGATTGTCGTATCTAGACTAACAGTATTACACTAACACTGAAGGAAAAATAGTTCACTATAAAACAGTGATAGAACATTTTTATAAAATATATTCCATTCCAATAGCTTCTCTACATACTGTATACTATAAAACTCTCCCACAAAAATTAGTGTCTTTAAATATACATATTTAATCTGAACTGCACCAAGATTAAAAACAATTAAAAATATCAATGATTTTTTTTTTTTACATTAACTTCACAGTATTTGTTTGTAGTAGAAGACAAATCCAGTGTTTAAAATGCAGAGCAGGACTGTTCCCTATGGAGACAGCAACTGCCCCACAGAGAAATAGTTTATGAAGAGACAAGCATTAAGTGTGCCATGTTTTAGTACTTCTCCGTAGAGCCATGAACCATTTTGAAAACATGCTCCGAGCTATTGCAACTTAAAAATAAGAGACACACAGAGTAATAGCCAAAAAAAAGTCACCTTAAGAACAAAAATAAGTGCAAACATTTCTTTACTTTAGAAATTCAAGCTATGAGGAGTGGGAACACAAATACCAGACTGTAAGAACAGTGTGTTCATGATGTAGTCAAGAATGAGAAAGTCTTTTTTTTTCCTTATTTTTAAAAAAAACCCAACAAAAACAACTTTTGCCCCATATTCACTGCAGCACAGAGCATGCTCATAGCATCAGTTTAATGAATTATTTCTATACTAAGATCAGACAAAAACTTGTTTCAACTTTTCCCTGCTCCATACGCTAATGATGTTCTTATGGCACATCCTATTTTATGATCTTCTAAAAAAAAAGTAAAAACTGAAAAACTGAAATGCAAACAAAAGTGTCACAAGAATGCAAAATTAAGATTACCAGCTTCAGTAATGCTGACTCTACATTAAACTCTTTACATGTTGCTCAACATGCAAAACCCATTGTTATAAAATTTAAAGTGTAAATTAACTACTTTTGAAATAGATTAACAGTAATAATTCCACTTCAAAAACAAAAATCTAATAAATACTATATCAAGTATCTTCAGGAGAAAAAAATAACTTAATTTTAGTAGAAAGAAAAATAACTTAATTTTACTAGATTTTGTTCAGTGCTATTTCCAATCACAGCAAAAATAAAAAAAGAAAAAAAAAAGAAAAAACTGATTAAGTAGAATAAGACCACAGTACCAAAGCCACTTATGTTCAAGATACAGTACTCTCCCACAACTTTCATATGTAACAGGTTCAGCAAAAATATTTTACAGTTGAGAAATTAAACTGAAAACAAACCCCAAAACTATAAATAAAAGCAAAATTTCACATTACATGTACATTCATAGTTTAAGAGATGAATAATAAGAGGCTGTAACAAGTATATCCTGATTTTCTTTAAAGAGGAAGTACTTATTTTAAAAAAAAAGTCAATCCCATATTATTGATGTAGGTAGTGCTCAGTTTTTGGACCAGAGGGGGAAAGGCATTGGGAAATTTTTTCTTCATAAGATGCAATACAGTATTTTAAGCACAACTTTTAAAAATAACCTAACTCAGTGCTTCAAATTCATTTTAAAACACACGCTTAAGTTTCACCAAACAACTCCAGGAGTGTCAAGAAAGCTGGTGAAGCAATGCTAATGCAGCAGAAGGACATTCAAACCCCTCAAATATTATTATTATATTTCAGTCCCGTGTACATGTACCTTGAATGGGTAATTTGACTGGAAGGGAACAAAGTGATATCCACCGACATGCACAGACCAAATCTATTAGGCAAGAAACTGAATCATCTGGAGTAAAACTGGCTATAGTTACAGGCAGCCTCAGTTTACAAACAAACTAAACAAATAAAAGAAAAATTACACCCAAAAACTTCCCCTGAAAAGGTGGGACTTGGGGAAAAAGTTAGGCCATGCTTTCCCTCCAGCAGTTCATCTTCATGCTGCCCCTTGGAAACACCAGCAATTGCACACAACTTGGCTCAGAGGGAATCGCCAACTTCATAAAAATAAAAGAAAATATCATTTCATGCTGCTGGTTTCAGCATGGCAGCAAACTTTTCGGGCAAAACAGCAGGGCATCTCCTAATGCACAAGGTATGAGTTACCTTGAACTACAAAACCCCAGAAACCTGGTATCAGGAGGGGTATTTGCCCACTTTACAGCTGCTGTCCCCTCCAGGGGGGATGGGATCAGCTTCTGTGTGTCGATATGGGAATGAAAATATTCACATATTATACAATTTTTTTGTATGTCCTAGCGTGCATCTGTCAACATTTCGGGAGTGAATGTACTGCAGACAGAACGTGTTTTTCCATCCACATTTTATGCTCAAAAGCAGCTTTTCAGCAGGTCAGCCCTGTGAGGAGGATGGGTGGGAAAGGAAAATTTAAGTCAAGTCCCAAGGCAAAAACTTCTCATTTAGATTTTAGGACCAACTGCAGAACAGTATTAGTGGAATAAAGAGAATAAAAAATGACCAGTACCAAAGATGCAGCCAGAAATCCTCAACCCCTTTAAAATCTGGGCCAATTCAATGTCTCATCCAGCTCTGTAAAACAGAAGTACATCTGCCCACTCTGCATCGTTTCTCTACACCAAAATGTACTTAAATCATAGTTCACCTCTTCAGATTTTTCTCTGCAACACACAGAGGGCATTTGGGGACCTTAATGGAAGCCAAATTTTTCTCCAGAATTTGCTGATAATCTTTTTCAAAAAAAAAAAGGTAAAAAAAAAAATAAGAAAAACCAAACCAACAAAACCCTGACCACAAAGCAAGTACTTCCAGTGTGAAAACTGATGCTAAATCATTGCAGAATTACTTAAGATCATTTCACATTAATAATGTAACATGGGTGCATAAGAGAAGACCTAAAGGACTGTGCTAGGAAGGGAGGGTGGCAGGGGAAGGGGGGAAATGGAGAGGTGGAACAATTGCATTAAAAGGCCTCTGGAGTGTATACCTCTGCATCTTTTAAAGATCATATACCTGAAGTGAATATCACCAAAACAAAATAAAGGAAAGGGAGGAAAAAAAAAAATTAAAATTCAGATGCTGCCTTTTTTTCCCATTTTGTTTTAAAAGGGTGGGGGGGGGGGAGGTGGAGATATTTAAAAAAAAAAAAACCAATGAAACAAAACAAAACAAAAGTCACACATCTCAAACAACCAAGGACTTTACAAGGCCACAATGAAATTTGCGGATATGTCTGTACAAATCTCCGGACTGCGTGAAGCGTCTCTCGCACCACTTGCACCCGTGGGGTTTCTCCCTGGTGTGCACAACCGCGTGGCGGCTGAGGTTGTGGGAATACTGGAAGCTCTTCCCACACTGGCCGCAGGTGTAGGGCTTCTCCCCCGAGTGAGTCCTCTCGTGCCTCTTTAGCGTGTACATGCAGGAAAAAGTCTTTCCGCAGAGGGTGCAAGTGGGGACCGACCCGTCTGGGGACAGGCGGGTCCGGGAGCCGTCCTTGTCACGGAAGTGAGAGCTCAGGTGCAGCTGAAGGATGTGAGGGCTCGGGAACACCTTGCTACAGAGGGGACAAATGCAGATATGCCCAGGAGGCACCAGGACGCCTGAGGAGATGTCCGACGAATCCATGTCGTCCTCACTCTCGTCTCGCTCTTGATCTATATCCTCCTCTCGGGCATGAGAGCTGCCATTCCCCGCGAACATGTGTCCTAACCCTGTCACTAGGCTTTTGGCTGAATTCCCAAAATGCTGACTCTCTGGACTCCTGGCTTCGCTGTCCTCCTGATCTGACAGCAAGTCTTGTTCATCTTTAACAAGTGGCTCGGTACCCTGCTGCTGGCTGTCGGAAGCCAGCTGTCCAAAGACATAGGAGGGGTGTAAGGAATCTCTCCCCGGCACAGGCTTGAAAGACAAATCCAGCGCGCAGTCCACATCACTCGAAGCCAGGGGATGGTTAACAGACCTTTGGGACAAAGGTCCTGTGGAACTATTGACATTAGCCTTTGTTTTTCCAGCTGCTGCGGCGCACGGTTCTGCCTCTGTCGGCACAGAGCTGACACTTATATGATCAGAGGACCAGGCGGGGTGACTGCTGACCTTTTCTTTGCCTGCTGCTCTCTCGTATTCTGCAACGCTGAATTTTTGTTTGTTTCCTGGGTCAAACTCGTGGACCAGGGGCACTCCGGCGTCTAGAAAATGCTCCGCTTTCTCCAAACTAGCCGCCTCATCATTAATCTTCTCTTCCGAACATAATTCTTTATCTTTCAACTTGCCCTTGCAGACTTTCACAATGTCATACATGTGAAGGTAGCTCGCCGCAGCCAGCACATCTTCCACCGGGAGACTGTTGAATTCCAGCTTTCCCTCGTACATGAATTCAAGCAGCAGGCTGAAGGCAGGGGCTGTGACAATGTCACTGTTCAGATGCACAATATCCCTTTTGTCTAACTGGTCCCTGTAGAAAAGATGGAAGTACATACTGCAAGAGGCAAGAACGGCTCTGTGAGCTCTGAATTGAGCTTCTCCAACTAAAACAGTACAGTCACACAGGAAGCCCTGGTGACGCTGCTGACTCAGACACTGCAGCAACTGGCGGCTATGGTCTGGAAACTCCATTCTTCCTTCATAACCTGTTCAAAACAGGAAAAACTTGAATGCTACTGTAAACTAAAGCCTCCTAGCAGCTGTAACAAACAGATCGGCTTTTTGGTAACCCAAGCCAAAGAAACAGCCTTGGAGATAACATTTACTGTTAATTGTCTGTAATAGTTTTTGGGGGGGGGGGGGGGGGGGGGGGGGAGGGAGGGAGGAAAAAAAAAACCCAACACAACATGCTTCTCATCCTTTCGCACCTGCTCCGAACAGGAAAAACTTGATTGTAAGTAAACAAAAGCTAGTAAAGCAGCAGCCCCTCCAACCTTTGTTTCTCCCACTAAGCACTTTAATAAAATTAAGCACAGGAAAGCAAACACACACCCCCCGAAAAGAAAAAAAAAAGCACATCAACTCCCAGGCTGTCTTCCCAGCAACGCTAACTTGGGGCATCTTTTAATAAAGCATATTCCCCGCGTCACGCACGCACACACACACACACGTTTAAACTTTATCCTTAGTCGTTATGCACCGAATCACAACAAAACAGCGGCGGCTGGCGCTGGGGGAGCGGCGGCTCTGCGGGGAGGAGGGCGCGGGGCAGAGCGGGGAGAGGCCCCGGCCCCCGCATGCGAAAAGGGCGGGGGGGAATAAAGGGGGGAGGAAAAAAAAGTTTCCCTTGAAGTTATTAAAAGCCAAGGAGAAAAATAAGCGGCGGAAGGCCGCCGGGAGGGCAGGGCTGGGGCTGCAGCCGGCTGCGTGCCGCGGCCGGGCGCTTACCTTCCGCGGGGCGCGGCGGGGCCGGCCGCGGGCGCGGAGCCGGGCGGGCAGGAGGGAGCGCGGTGCGAGTGCGACCGAGGCGCGGCGGGAGGGAGGGAGGGGGAGAGGAGAGAGAGGCAGGCGGGAGGGAGGAGGAGGGAGGGAAGGAGGAGTGCTCGGTTTGCTAATTACACCGCAAGCTGGAGAGTCAGCTGCTCTGACTTCACTGCGATGGAAATGCTACCTCCAGCTGTGCGCCTTTTAATGCCATATGTTACTCCAAATCTCGCTACCAGCCAACCACAGCTTGCTGCCTTTTAAAGTTCCAGCAGCCCCATTTATAGCCCGCGATTAAATCCCACAAACTTGCCCCGAGCCCGCCCCCCCCCCCCCCAACACTCTCGCCACCACCAGCCCCCAGCCCGGACCCCACCTCCCGCCGCAAAGTTGCTCCCCGCAGCCCGCCGCGGTGACCTTCGCCGGTGCCCGGCTCCGCGCAGCGCTGGGGGGGCCGGCGGGGGGAAGCACCGCGGAGCCGCTTGTGGGATCTCCCCGCTTCACAGCCGCGCTCCCCAACTTTGCGGGGAGGACTTTCCCCCGCCGGGGTGTGGCGTGGCGGCGGGTTCCCCCCGCGTTTCTCCGCTCCGCGGGTCTCCCCGCGTTACTCACCGGCGGGCGGCGGCGGCGCTCGGCGTCCGCATGTGCGCGGCGGCGGCGCGGGCGCTCCGCGGGCGCGGCGCGGGGCTGTGGCGGAGCAGGTTGTTCGCCGGCCACTCTCGCGATACTTTCGCTGCTGCGAGCCGCGGGTGCGGGCGAGGGTGCGGGAGCGAGCGGCCGTGTCCCCGTCTGGAGCACACAATGGCCCCGCCGCCCCGGCCAGCCCCGCCGCCGCCGGCCGGTGCGCGCTGCCGGCTGCGCCCTCCCCCTCGCCGCCTCCTCCTGCTGCTGCTGCTGCTGCTGCTGCTGCCGCCCTCCCCTCCCGGCCGCTGCATTGGCAGCGCCGCCGTCCCGCTCCCAACTCCGCTGCGCCGCCGCGGACAGGGTGCGCCCGCCCGCCCGCTGCAGCCCGACGTGCCGCGGAGCGCGGGGCCGGAGCAGCGCGGCCGCGGGAGCTGCGCGGCGCCGGCCCCGCTGCGGGAATGGGGCGAGGGCCGCGGCGCTTCCCCGCCACACACACCCGCCCCCCGGGTTTATCTGTAGTTGCGCGCCAGCTGATAAATACCAAATGCCGACGGATTGTTCAAGATGACCTTTTCGATAGTTGATTTGAATTTTAAATTTTAATTAGCTGTAATCGCAGCAAAAGTGAGCGCCCTGCGAGGAGGGGGGCGCGGGGTTCCCGCTGGGGTTCCCACCCGGCTCAGACCCGGCAGACGCCGCCAGAACCCGCTGGGAAGCTGCGGCTGCCCCGCTGGAAGCGGCCCGGGATGTCGCTGCTCTGGGTTGTCCCAGAGCTTCGGGGCTGCAGCAGCGCCGGGAGGGGAGGCAGAGGCAGCGGGCTGTGGATTGAGGCTCCGGGTCGAGGTGGACGTTGAGGTTTTTGAGGAATGAATGTGAGAGTGCTGGTGGGAGAGTGGAGGGGTAGCGGAGCACCGGGGGCACTTCAGAGCTCCCCAGCGAACGCCCTGCGTGGTGCCAGTTTACCAGATTGTGCTTCAGCCTCCAACAAGTACAGCAGGAAAACTCCTTTCCCTTTCCTTCCTCTAGGTTGCCTTGCCTAGATTGTAGTATCTGCAAAATAGCAACTTTTTTTTTTTTTTTTAATCCATTTTCCCCACATTTTTCTACAATGGTAGCATTAGCACATTAAAACATCGGGTTTAATTTGGATTTAATTCAATTTAATTTGGATCTCTGATATATTTAGGCTCTTTGTCACAGGAGCCAGGGTCTGCATCACCAACACCACTTTTATCACGTGAACCTCAAATGTTTAACTCCTTTTGCAGTGAATGCCAGGATATTTGTGGGGGTTTGAGCATTAATGATTGCATTGTCACAAAGCTCTTCTCAGAATAGCAATATTTGGTAATACTGACAGCTGTAAGGTTTGAATTGAAAAACTCCAGCCCCGAATGTGGAGGTGCCCAGCGCCAGCGAAAGAGTTAAAGGTCCTGGGGTTAAATCTGTAACCCTTCAGTGAAGTGGAGAGTTTTATCTGTTTGTCCACCATGGCAGACAGGATTGGGGAGCTCTGTCCTTTAAAGATGGTGTCACTCTGCAGTCACAGCCTGCACAGGCTCTACCAAAAGTGGAGCAATTTCTTCCCCAAAGTGCAAGTGCAATCTCCATGAAGTTACTTTGCGGATTTGCTAACTTGTGGGGTTTTGTTGTCCTTGTACACTGGAAATGTTTAGGCAGAATCTTGAGCTCATATGAATTAGCCTTCTTGGCAGAAATCCCTTATTTTGTGTAATTAATAATTCATTTTACTCTCTTCCCTTTAATAAATAAGTTGAGAAAAAACAAGATTACAAAAAGAACGAAGGTTTTAATTCCTATTTGGATGCTGTAAGCTTGGTATAATTGTCTACAATCTCGCAGCGTCTTATTTTTAGGAAACCAATTACAATTTCATGGTAAGTCCGTGGTCATTATCGAGTTTGAAATGTCAGAAAATGTAACAGCTTTCCCATTTCCTCTAAGTATCCATTTGGCATGTTGCTGGCTTGCTTTTTCAGAACTTAGAAATACTATACTCACCTTCACACCAAGGCAACGCTGGGTACAATACAGGTGTTGTACTGATTTAGCTATGGTTGTATAAAATACTGGTAGTACAACTCCCTAATGTAAACAAGCACAAAGTCATTACTGGAAGCAAGGCAACAGGAAGAACTGCCCCAGAAACTTTATTCCGAGAGCTCCTGTGTTTTTGACAGCCCTCGTGAGAGCACGACAGGGTGAGAAAACTATCTGCTTTCCTCTCCCTGGCCCCTGAGCCCTTCTCAGGCTGAGGGCTCCCCTCCCACCAAACCCAGAGAAGGCTCCGTTTTCAGTCCTTCCTCAAGGGAGCAGAGCCAGGCAGAGCTGCTTGGCAAGTACAGAACTTTGTGACTGCTGCCTGTGCTCAGAGGAGATCACATCCACTGTGCCACCAAACATCAGGATGGCCGAATGTGGATGGGGACTGATGGGAGCTGTTGGGAGCGACCGTGTTGGGCATCCTTGTGCAGCCTTGTGCACTCCTGGGTCTGGCTAAAACCCTCCAACAAGCCTTTTGCTGCCCATGGAGCCTTCCAGAGTTGAGCAGAAAGCCCAGCTTTAGGGCAGAGAGAGAGTAAAAATCAGTGGTGCTGGCAGGGCTTCCACTTGCCAGGCAAGGCTAGCCCTGCTCCTGGTTGATTTTGCTACCTGGATGCCAGCCAAAGCCCACAGAAATTAGTAGAAAAACCAACTGGATCAGGTCCATAAAGCCTGAGGACTTGCTTCCATTCTTACCCCTTTGATCCAACAAGAGTAGGTATTTACTGAGTGGGGCCTCTCTAGCCCTCTTTGTTGGCCAGATGCAGAAGCGGTAGCAACAGGTTTTTCATGTGATTTAATCGTTTTCTCTCTCACCGCATTGGGCAGAAGCCTCTTTGTGTTTGTTTCTACATGATTTCAGTGCTTTTATGTTCTTTTATTTTTTATAGGGCATCTTCTTTGTGATAGTCCAGTTGCATTTCAGAGGGAGAGTCAGGGCCTGAGACTGTCTAATACTTGCAGGGTTGAAGCTATTTTAAGTGCATTGGTCATAGTGAGGTTTATTTGCAGAAGTTCCTCCAAACTTTTTCAAAGGCTGTTTTATCCCTTGCAGACAGCAGCAAGCATTAGAAGGACTGAATGCTTCATTCCCTCCTGTGAAACAGGGAGGAATTTAACCCCAAAAGATGCAGAGCTGATGGCGGTAAGACAAGGAGCTGCCCTTGGCATCCACGGAACTTCCCCAGTTAGCAATCTCCTCCAGCACTTACCCTGCAGTCAAATCCAAGGTCAGCATTTGGGGGGTTGCTCAGCTTGCAGTAAAGTCATAAAAGTGGACTTTCCCAAAGATCTTTTCAAGCATGTCATCCAAGACTCCACAAAGCATTAACTTGCACTGCTGCCATTCCAGACATTAATCAGAGCATATATTGCAGACAGTCTCCTCAGCAGTGTGCTTATGTGAGTCGTATTTGTTTTATGGCTGTCCTGCTGATTTCTCCCTGATAACGAGGCCCTGCGTGTGCTGCAGTATTTGTGAGTATATATTGGAGCAGCCAGGGCCGTTGTCAAATCACCCTACCAAATGGAGAGGCTGATAGCACTAAGCTGCATGTATAAATTATATATTGTTCTATTTGCCATAGCGTGGCTGTCAATAAGGCTGCATCAATCTAGGAACACACATTAAAATCAAAAAGAACTCTGCAGAGGTACCACTGGCACAGGTCACATTCGACTCTGCAGTGAGAGTTTGCAACATCCCTGTCCGAGCCAGCCGGGCATTTAATATCACACCTGCACCTTGGCTCCCCTGTCAGCATCTGGAAGGCAGCTTTCACTCAGTTATTCATCTTCCATAGTTTCACTCAGCTTTCCTAATCCTTAACTTCTGGTTGTTTGGTTTGGTTTTTTTTACAGTCTGCTGTGTTCTGTTTTTCTAGAAATGGTAAATGAAGGTACCTTTTCAGCCTTTATAAATCCATTGCTTTTTCAGTAAAGAGAGCACACTTCTTGCTTTGCAATGCTGAAGGAAATTTGCATGGCATTGATAAGGCACACTCTTCTTTCAGAGGTTTTTTTTCCTCTTTCACCCTTGTTCATCACCCTGGCAGCTGTATTTGAACATTGCTTGGGTTTTCTTTGCCAAATTAATTTTAAAATTCAAAGACAATTAAGCATGTTCCTTCCTTTCTAGTATTTGTTTTATTTATTTATCAATGCTTGGCAAGGAACATGAGAACCCACATTATAAAATAACAGGTGTATAGAAGTTCGTAGCAGGATATATAGAGAAGGACAGTGAAAGGCCATAAATACCAGTGGACAGTAAGAGACAAAACTGGTGTCTGCTTAGGGACCAGACATAAAATTTATCAGGCCCAGACAAAAGTCTTTAAATCAGAAGCTGCTGTATCCTGAATAAGGGTCCAGTGTAGAGTTACTAATTTCTTATTAAAGGAGAGAATTTAATTGGCGTTGCTCTATTTGTAAGCAAATAATGCACCGTCTTAACAATGCACTTTATTTTGGTAACTCCCAGAAGAGACCTTAATACTGCAGAAGTGTTTTGCTAGATTGGGACTGGGAAATCTCAGGATGAAAATACTTGCTAAGCAAAAAATATAACCTAGAATAAAGGGCTGTGTACTAGAGATGTTCTGATACAACTTTAGCAGCAGTTCCTCAGAAAACATTTCATCCCAGCACAAATCAATTTTTACCTCCAACTACTGCCCTGAGCTTTGTAAGGCAGAGATCTGTCATATTTATCCCACTATCTGCAAAAGGTCTCTTAAGCAGGATCCATTCCTCTCCTGGGACTTGTGGGGTTGGCTGAACGTGTTCTTAGAGCAAATGTTGGGTTCCTCATTAGATAAATCAGCAATTTCAGGGCATAAAAGACTCTGTCTTTTCCCACGTATGTGGTATATAATATCAGTCTTCTCTTAATTTTTGCTTTTCCATGGGATTTCCAAATCAACCTAGCCTGAGTACAAACAAACAAGTACCCAAGATGCCTGTTAAAATAAGAAAATCCCAGACATAACACTTTTCTCCACTGCCCATACTAAAACCTCCCTGTGTAACACAGCTCAGACTGTCATTGCTTCAGTATCTGTTGGTGGCCTTGGTGATACCCACTCCTGCCCTCCCGAACACATCCCCGTAGCTCTACCAACCACCTCTACTATTCCTTTATCCTTTTATCAGGTACTGAATCAAAACCAAGCTCCCTGTTCTCACCTCCAAACCTTCTGTAACTTGGAGTGCTCACTGGCATCATCTTCTAACCCTTATCCTCCTAAGATGTTTTCTTCTTCCTTCACCCTTGTATCCTTTTTGTGCAGTTTTTTTGGCCCCTTCAGCACGGACATGTCTTGCTCTTTGCCACGCTTCAACCTTGCCTTGATGTTGCTCACAATGTAGTCAGAGGAGCTGGGATGAAGATTTTGGTGACACTGGATAGGAAGGATTTTGGAGTGAGTCAGGGAGCTCTGTGTGGAGAGAAGCTGGGCTCAGTGTGCTGTCTCTGCTTGACTCCTTTGGGAGCCTGAATTCTAAACCCATGCCTCTGAGAGCAGAGCAGCCCCAGGTATGGAGAGAGAAATGGGAGGCTAGGGATGAGGAGAGCAAGACAGACCATTTTTCTAGTCAAAATGAGCTGCTTTTGTCTGAGGGTTGTACAGTAGCCATCACACTGGTTGCTCCACTTCCCTCTGATGTATTCAGGTGGAGGGGAAGTCCAGAGAATGTAATGTAAGAAATGCAAATAAAAATGTCTTTCTAGACTTCCTTCTCTTACGAACTGTCTGCCAGAACCTTCGCTCTCCTCTTTTACTGTTTTGCCTATGGTTGTATTTTATGCTTTTATGTTGCTCTTCTGGTAAAAGAAGAATTACTTGCTGTGAGTTTACATAACTTGCCTTTTACTGCTCTTAAAATGAATGTGGGACTTCAGTCTTAATTAGACTTTCACTGTAAGTCCTGTTTTAATGAATCACTGAGAGATGTGAATAACATTAAGCTTCAGAATGTGGCTGCAGAGTTGGATACCTGAAGCTGGTCACCCGACTGGGTCTGTGGGAAGATGAGCACTTAGTACCAAGGCGAAGGTGCAGTGAGGGGGAACGGACTCCCTGAAACCTGAGTAGGTTTTGAATTTAGCTGCAGGTAGACCCCTGCCTGTGGAAGAGTTTTGATTTCAGAGCCCGTACTTGTGTCCTCAACACTTTTCTCCTGCATCACAGCTTCACAACAAAGCAACAGACTTCACTGTATCAGGAAGTTCAGGCTGCAGTCTGAAATCCAGGGTATCACATTACTGAGTTCCTCTTGCAACACAGCCACCAGCCTGAGTTCCACCTGCACCCAGGGAGGAGAAGGATTTCAGTAGTTTGCTCTCAGAAATAAAGTGGGGTGGTAGAAATGTCAGAAAATGTACAAAGCCTTGGGAAAAAATACCAGCTCATTAGGGTGTACTCCAGATGCTTTTGCAAAGTGTCAGTCTCATCTGGTGAACCTGGTGATGCTTGCTAAAGAGCAAAAGACACTCAGCACCAGACTTAACCTGGAGGCCAGCCCATAATAAATGGAAGGAACAACCTGGAATGGTGATCACCTGCCGGGGACCTGCGGGTGTCACTGGTAGGATGTCACCTGCTCACAGCAGAATGGGATGAATGGAGCACTGTCGTGGAAATGGTGCAGGTGACTGTTTGGTAGACAAAGAGGTTTTGTAGAAGCCGGCACAATGATGAAATGCTCCTTTGCAGAAGAAGGGGCCAAGCTAAAAGTAAAACTAAATGGACTGGGAGAGTTGCAGAAGAAGTAGCAGTGGGCCAAAACCCTGTGGTTTTTACATCTCCCTTTTTTGTCTGACCTTCACAACCCAGACTTGATTATGTGCCTAGAGGGTCCATTGGGCTGGGGTGACTGTAGGACCCGAGGGTTTTGTAGCCAGCAGTGCACATGGTGTGATGTGCTGCTGCTCATGCCTCCCTTTAATTCCATAGTCCAAAAGGCTAAGTACTTATTTTCAGCTGAGTGAAATAGAGATAGCCTCCAGCTCTAGTCCTGAGCAACGTTCAAACTACACCTTTGTAACTGGGATACTCTCAGGCTCTCTGCTGCATCTTAGGGATGAATATGGGAGAGGATTTGTGACTGCATGCATTTAGACCAGACTCTTAAGAAGGCAAGGATGGAAAAGGAAAGCAGAGGTCCTTTTAAGATCAGTCCTAACAAAAATGTTGTTAAAGAGGAATTTTTTTTTTGGTTGGTTATTGGGAGTTACCTGAATTCCCCCAGCTCTTCCAGCACTGCATTTGATGTGGAGTCAATATTGAGAAGATAGGCTCTGATGCAGAAGCTGAAATCCAAACAATCCCTCTCCTAACTTGGAGATCAGATTGCCCATTTGATTCATGGATACAGGTAAGGTGGGAAAAAGTACCAAAGTTTGTATAGAACGGAGATAGGAAAGAAAGGAATTGCAAGGTAAATGATGTTTTGAATCATAGGGTACTCTGGGGAAATAGGCAAACATCGAGGAACAGTGAAAGGATAAAAATGGTGAAAAAAGTACATTTTATTTACTGGAAAAATAAGATGCATACAGGCTAAATCCCACAATCCTTTACTCATGCAAGGATTCCTGTTGACTTAAATACTTGTGTAAAAGTATTTCTCTGGGTAAAGGATCTGATGGACTGCATCCAAAACTGGGTTAAGGTTGATGTTTTCACAGAGGTGGCAGTCTTTTGTCTGCCACCCCAGCTAGTAAATGACAATCATGGGACACATCTTACAGGACACACCAAACAAATGAACAAACACACAAACTAAAAGCAACCTCTGCCGAAGTGCCTGGGAGGTTCGGGGTGGCGGGGGGCTGGCAGGAAGGTGACTCAGTGGCCTGGGAGGAAGGGTCGGCGGTGTCGGCTCCGTGCGGCGGCTGAGCACGGACCCTCGGCCGGAGGACACGGCTGCCAGCACAAACTCACACAAGTTGTTCTGGCGCCTGGCCTAGAACAACACGGGGCTGTTTTTTCCCTTTTGTGCTCAACTCTGTTGCACTGGGACAATGTGAGATTTTTAATTTTATACGCAGAAGGAAGAAAGTATTCGACCTTTTCCTTTTTTTTTTTTTTACTTTTCTTTTCTCCACTGTACTTATCTTTATGTGTGGCGGTGTTACAAGGCCAGGTCAGCAAATACTTTATTCCAGTGACAAGTTTTTGTGCAAAGGTCACAAGGGGCGGCCATGAGTGATCAGGGCACTTGTAATAGTCACAGACAGATGCACTGCTCCCACCTTTTATTTTCCTCAATGGGTTCTTCTGTGGGCTGCCAGGTCCAGCTGATGCAGAAAGAGGCAGAGAACAACAAGTAGAGCAGTAGAAGGGAGGAGTTTGGTGGTTAAAGCCCGACAGACAAATGAGATAAAAAGTCCTGTCTCCCCTGTGCCCTGCTCTTGGCACCAGCGACTCAGGGAGCCACGTTGCAAACCATGTACTTGTCCAGGTGTGTCTCGATGGAGACGCAGAACTCTGGCCAGCCACAATTCTTCCCACATCTTCAGCAGAGCCATCAGAGTGAGCCTGCATGTTCCTGCCCAGCAGCACCAGGAAGGGCTCCACTCTGCCAACGTGAGCCCAGTCTGAGGAAGAACTGCTCATCACCCTTATCCTCCTCCAGGATTTTGCAGAAGGTGCCATGAACATGCACAGCCCCAGTCTCACTGAGGCTTAACTCTAGGCAGGTGCTCCCTGGATCAGGACCTAAATGGTTAATTTTCAAGTGGCTTCTTAGAGCAGATGTTCCCATGTGTATCCCCTCCTTCCTTCTTCTGACACATTTCCTACACAAACAGCAGATTGCATTGCTGCTGTCCTTTTGATCTGCGGGAGGGGGAGGAAAATCCCACACAAATGATATTAGTTCTCTTTTCAGGCAGGCTGGTGATGGTGGGTACGGGCATGTGCCTCCCTCCCACCTTCCCCTGCCCAGATGCCTTTTCTGGGACTTTCTTCTTTAGCCCCTGCCCACTTCTGGAGCTGCTTTTGAGGTTGCTTACCTTAAAGTCTGGAAAGGAAGAGGAGGTAAGGTTGGGCAAATTGTGGAAAAATTATGGTTGCAAAACACTGCTGTCTGTCTGAACCCCAGAGGCCGGGGTACTGTCTACTCCATCTGCTGCCACGCTGCTGGCTCTCATGCCTGGCACTTGGGTACCTGCACTCCTTGTGGGCACTGATGAATTAAGCCACACTGCCTGGGGAGGCTTAAGTTCTTACCAGACAGGAGACTGTCTTTGAGCTTGTGTCTAGATCATTCCCAATCCCAAACTTGCTGTCCAGCCTAGTGGACATGGCCACATAGTCGCAGGGTGGTTGCAGAGGGACAGCTCTTGCATCCTTTGTGAGAGGAGACTCAGGGTGGGGTGGCAAGAGACTGCAGGATAAGATCATTATGGGGAGATCAAGCTTTCCCTCTTTCTTCCCAGATAAGAACCAGGAACAGCAGATAAACTCAGCAAGATTGCGGGTTCAGGAGGAATTAAAGGAGGTGATTGTCTATGGGATTGTAGTTAAGGTGTGCATCTCCTTTATACAGCACCTTCAGGGTGTCAAGACTGCACGGGTTTGGAGGACCATGAGAAAATTTCATGGTCAATGAATTCACCAAAAGTGTTAAACACAGTGCACAGATTTGGGGTTATAAAGCCACACAGTGCTGACAGCATGAAGAATATTCTGGGGAAGCATCACTGATTGCCTACCCCATTCTTACATTCATCTCACCACATCACTGCTGTTCTTTTTTGGAGAGAAGACACTAGACTTGATGTACTTCTGGTCTGTCCCAAGATGGCCTTTTTATATTATTATGCTGAGACAGGGAAGAAAGCTTCTTCTGGAGTCACTCTGGTATGGGTGGCAGTTGCAGAAGCCCTCTAGATGTGTGATGGAGATGATGAAGTAAAGGCGTGGTGGCTACTAATTTTTCTAGCATAATCCACCTGTGACTTGATTGGGGTGAAAAAGACAAACAGTTCAGTTGAGCTCCTTCCTAGAAAGATCGCTGGTCAGGACGAGACTTTGGATGGCTGGGGGCTTAACACTGGCAGTGTCACTGGCTTTGCCACAGCAGCCATGTGGATGCACTGACATGGGGCAGGATGCACACGTGAAGCAGCCTAGCACTGAGCTGGCTGCTGCTGAGACATCTAAATGTAGCCAGTGGAGTTTCAGAAATTGGATCTTTTTCTTTATTTAATTTTGTCTTTTTTCCCTGCTTTAGCATTGCCCTCATTTCTAACCCCCAGCAGTGGGCTTATAGCATCAGTGCTCTCTCCTGTTGTCTTTGGAGGCTTGGAGGCTTCCATAACAAGCACCTGATTATTATGAGGGTGATGTTTCTTGAGGCAGGGGATGGGAAAGCTCAAACGTGACACTGTGACCAGCCAAGGCAGCAAGGCAGGGAGTGACTGATTGAAATGCTCTAAATAACAAATTCTTTTAAACCAAAACCAATTCCAAAGAGACTCAGCATATTTGCAGATGTTATTCATATAGAGGGAGAATCAAATATCATCAAATAACCCACTAAGCCTGACTTGCTCACTGGCTTAGATAGGATACGCTAAGCTTTGCATGTTATTTCACTCGATTTCTTGAGCTTGTAACCAGAACCAGGCAGTTTGCAGCAGTCAGCCCACATGTTCGATTCAGCTCCTTCTGTAGCTAAATTTATTAAAATTGCCCAAGAATGTGCACTGAAGCCATCTCCATGTGGCTGTTCACCAGCATTTCTTCAGAGACATCAAGTACATGAGGATCCTGGGAGGGTTGTGTGTATGGGGGAGGGTGTGTGCAGCAATGCGGGCTGGTCTGGGCACTGCCAGCACCTCTGCTTTCCTGGAACATCTGGGAAAGTGCCAGAACATCGGCCACTGGTGTCAAGCAGTGCTGCTCTTGCAATTGCTCTCACAGCAACAGGCAGCAGCAGGGAAAGGGAAGAACAGACTCGTTACACTCCTGCAAGGAAAAGTGCAGGTTGCTTTTCTTTCATGGTGTTTCACATGCGGCAGATTTTACAGTTGCGTTTGGGATGTTTCCTAGATGGTGATTTACTGATCTCTTTGGGTATCACAAAGGTCTAATGTTTAGTGCTTCACCCTGTCTCCAGGGGAAAAAAATAACCTGCCCAGTTCTTTGTTTTCTCCATTTACATTTTTTCATTATTGTTCCATCGCAACCCATCAAGTGAGCTCTCATTTCAAAAAGCACAGGGGTAGAAAAGCTACAGTTTGCTGTACTTTCATTTCCCTGTAACTTTGTTGAAGTTCATGAAACGATAAGAAGTTGGAGACTGAAAAGAACAAGGGAATCCCTCCTTCTCGTCACCCTGGCATCACCCCAACATCTTTCATTTCATTTTGTTCAGCAATAACAATAATAGGAAACAGAATTTTTTATCAAGTTATCAAGTGTCCTTTGTGAATACTCAAAAAAGGTAATGTTTTTCTTTGGTTCATTACCATAAGTATTGGCTTCATTGCTCAATACTTGGAAATGGAAAAATTAAAAACAAAAGCTGTGGAGAAAGGCAGGTTATGATAGGCACAGCCCTGCCACCAGGAGCTCAGATTCAATATGGGAGACAAGGATTTCCCCACAAGCATCAGAACCCTGAGGTCTCCACGAACCATAAAGGTACACTTGCTCTTAGACATTATTCTGTCCATCAGACCATACTGTCTTTATAATACCAGTAAAAGCTGAAAGGAATTTCTTTGTCTGTGTCTTTCCCAAAGTTGCCATCATCCCTCGGTCCCAACCAGCATCCGGCCCATTGTGTGGTACAAGCTCTCCTTCCCTGACGCTTTTACAGGTCATCCCAGGAATGTTACCAGAGCTCAGGGCTTAGGTGGTTGCCCTTCACATCAGGAAACTGTATGATGCATTTCGGCACTTAAAAAGATAAATGTATCAGTTTCATTGCCTCACGTGTAATATATATTTATGAAGAATGTCTCCATGTAATTTCTACCACTAAATTTTTAACCCTTAGCAGCCCTTAGTAGCCTTAAATGCAGCAAGAATCAAATTATTTCCCTTTAATATCAAATTGTTAGTTATTGTGTGATTTATTCAAAGGCTGCAGCATGGAAAGTAAGAAATGCCCGTTGCTGCCAATCATATAATCACGTGGGGCTTAATCCTGTAAACATGCACAAGGAAAGTTACTTACATATCTAAGTCTTTGGTGCAAGCAGCCTGAACATGCATCTATACAGTATTTAACATGTAGGTTTTGAGCCAGCCTGGGGTCTTTGTACTAAATATATAATAATTATTATAATGAGGGTATTAATGATTTGTTTGTGTGCTGTTCTTACATCTAGTGCCAAATATTATACAGAATGTGAATCTGGGAAGAATTTGGCCCTTCACATTTTATATCTGTAATAATCCATGACTGAATTGCTGGATTCCATCTCATTTGTATATGCCATATTTTTTTTCCAGAACATCTGTTTAAACCCACACTGGATAGCTGCCAGATTAGTGGAAAGGATATGGTATAAAGAAGACTTTTGTTTCCTCCGAGCAAGGAGAAAAAATAAGTTACAAGTTGGTGCATATTGCCGAGAAGAAGCAACTTTTTCTCTCCAGAAGCAGATGTCCTGTAGTGTTTGAAAATGAAATGTTTTTGTGTCTTGCAGGCAAAGGTTCTGTGCTTCAACAATATTGATTGTCAGTTAGTGCAGGCTGTCAGCCTGCCGTGGTTAACCTACCAGTTGTTGGAGAGACAATCACGAGCAATTAAGAATCACATTTCGCAGTTTCAAATGCATCCATATTGCCACTTTATTCAAAAACCTTTTTTTTTTTCATGTTGGAAAGTACATTGGTGAGAGAGAGAGAAGGAGTTTTCTTTTTTCCTCCTGCCAACCATATTTTCATTGCTGGCCAAATTAAGAGAGATATATAATGCTCATAAAGTTGCTGCAGTTTCTTGATTAAAATCTTACATCCAGCACTCCTTTCAACATCAATCTATATTAATAAGGAAGGAGCACATTGCATTGCATGTCTCCGTGTTGTGCCTTAGACACAAAGCACCAGGGGAGCATCAGGGAAAGATTCAGCTGCAGAACAAGCAGCAGCACAAGGAGAAAAGGACTGTTCTTCATGAGGGTGGACCTTTGTGATTTGAAACAGGAAAATGGATAGGAAGATTAAAACCAAGAAGAGCCAAGGGCTTAGCAGTTGAAATTACAACAGTGCTGTCTATGCAGCAGTTATGGGAATGGCTGATGGAGTCAAGGTAGCAAAGTGCTGAAATCAGCTTGATACATTAAGAAAAACAGCCCATGTGAGATGAAACATGGAGTACTACACATTCCCAAAATCAGCAGTGCCTGGAAAGCCTGTGGCTTTTGTCACCCCTCTGCCAAGCATCCTTCAAGGCTTTGGTAGCTGGTGGCTTTTAAAGAGAAATATCAGAGACACTGGGTCTGGGCACTCTCTTACCATAACTCAATGTGTCACAAAGCCTGTGCCAGGCACTATGCACGTTATGTTGTGACAAACTGTGCATACTGTCACCTTGGGTGGTGGGTTTAGTCCAAACACCTGGGAACCATCTCAATATCATAAACCAGCATGACTTAGAAGGACTTTAGGGGAAGGCAAATCCCGCCTCCTTTTCCAGAACTTTTCCATACAAAATAGTTTCCTAAAAGCAGCAAAAATCCATCAGTTCTTCCAAGGCAGCACACCACTCACAGCCTCAAAAGATATTTCTGACCACCAGATGACTCCCACCATGGGATTTCTCCACACCCCAGACCTCAGAAACCCTTCCTATGCCTATGTAACCTGCCTCTCATCAAATCCATGTGTTGTCTGGGTCCATAATGCTCAGGGCAATGGAACTGAGAGCAGCACTTGCAGGTTTTGTTGGTGAGAATATGCCCCTTGCAAACACATGAGGTTGTGCCTTATACACAGGGAAGGCAAGAAAATGTCAAGTCCTAAGCAAACCCGCACACATCGTTCAGAGATTGTCAAGAGCAGCCAGTAGAAAATGTCAGCACACGCTTCACAGTTCAAAGGATCAGAAAAACGAGTTGGTTGTGAGCCTGTCCATGGGAAGGGTTTTTTCCCATCTTGCACTCCCTTCCATCAGCATTACAACCCCCCCCCAAACATAGAGCAGCATCGAAACAGACTAAGCCAGCAATGGACTTGAGCTGAGTCCTACAGAGCTGCTGTGGCACCACAGCACTGATGGATCAATCCAGTGAAATCTTCATGATTTAGGATCTCAGCAGAAGTATTTCAGAAAGGATGGGCAATTTGGGTCAGTATAGTACAAATGAAAGATGCTGAACTGGGGAATCAAAAGAAAAAAGGGAAATTATGCAGCTGAATAATACTGAGAAACCATCTCCTACGTGCAAATGTACACAGGTTCTGATACCAAGGTTGATATGAGTATAAAAGTGAAGAGTTTCATCTTTAGTAAGACTTTGTCAATTCAAAACTTAGATTAAAGGGATTTCTGTACAGTAGCTCTCTGACCATCTTCACCTCTTCTCTGTACAAAACACTTGTTTGTGGTTTCACAATCACATTTTCCTATTTTTAAAACATGTTTTCTCTGCTGTCTTGCTCTGTGAGAAAGACATTGAAACTGCAAGAGAAACTGTCTCAACAGAGGAAACTGAAATGGTTCTGTGCATGACATGTGAACAAGGGAACAAAGTAAACACCGACAAAAATAGAAAGCAGTGTTTTATTTTCTCTCTGATCTTTCATTTTTAGGGGATATTTGTGATTACAGAGAACTTCCAACATTTCAGGCAAATGGGAAATTTTTAAACAACTGATGTAATAGAGAGTTTAGGTGTTAGCATGCGATGAAACAATATCTTATTCTTACTGACAGCAGGATACAAAGATTGTTTGTATTTAGGACTCTTCCTGAACCAAGCAAGAACGACGGATAAATGGCTTTAAATGGACTGCAGATCTTTGCAGCACACTCCATAACTCTGATAGCTCTGTATCTTTGATTCTTCTAGGGTTAAACTTTCAAGAAAACTAAACATGATTTTTCCCTCTTCTCCTAAGTCTGCCTTTGAGCTCAGGAGGAGCTTTCTATCAAGCAATTCAAGCTGTGGAAGAGTACCCTGAGCACCTCACTGTTATTTATGATCCCCAAAATCTTGCTCCTGGTACCAGAGATGAGAAACTTGGATCCACATTGAGAAAATCACTTGGTCTTATGCTAATCTCGATCAAACTGTTGACACTGACATTAAGCAAACATACTGGGGTGTAATTACATTTCACACTGATCTATGAAATATTCATGTAATAATAACGAATACATACATGCAATCATACAATATCATCATCATAAACTGTGGTCAAATACATATGATATTTGCAATGCTTATACCTTGTTCATATAAATAAATATTCATTAGAACTGAAACTAATTACTGCATTGCTGATGACAGCTGAGAATATTAAGCACCACTACTGAATTACGCCTTCAAAGGCAATGAAATGACATTCATTTTCAAGTTGGGTCAGTTTATTTGTCCAGCTATGATAATATTTTTTTCCAATGGAAAGAATAATGTTTATACTAATTGTCATGAGAATGTCTAAGCATTTTCTGTGACTAGTAATCAAATTAGGGAGCTGCAAGTGTCTGTAACTACACTAATGTTAGTCTATTTTCATATTTAAAATTGGCCTTTCCCACAGCTCATTCACGTTTATGTTCTAGCCACATGTCCCACAGATAAATAAACAGATGCTCTATATAAAGAGTTAGATCATATTCTGAATGAGTGAGGAACATATGTCATCATTAAGAGAAGCTTCAGTGCCAACGCTGGCATTAAGGTAGAGGAAAGAAAACAAGGAAGAACTTGAAATAGAGCAACATAATCCCAAGGAAGTTGTCAAAACCAGAAGAGAGGTTATTTGTGCTAGAGTTGGCAAGAAAATGTTGTTCGGCAGTTTTTACTGAAAAACAAAAGAATAGCTAGAGGAAATTTTGATTTTTAATTAAAAAAACATCCTCTGTTGTTGGTAGTTCTGGCCTGAAACCAAAGAGTATGTTTTTCTACCTTAACATGCCAAACTCCTATGTTTTGTTTGCACTGAACTTTTTGTGGGGTGTTTGAGGTGTCCAGTTTTCCAGTGAAAACAAGAAAACAAATAAAACTGAAATTTCCCAAGAATATTTCTCTTTGTGGGAAATCTAATTCTTTTTTTCAAGTGAGAAATTTTCATGGAAGTTTTTTTTTTTACATGCTGCAAATGAAAGGAGGATATCCAGATATAGCTGATGATAGATCTTTGCTGTCTGAATGCAACCAGATGACATTGCTTTTATTGTTACTGTAGTGTTGTGTGCTTCATAAATAGAGACTGGAAAGACAGTTCATGCCCAAGAGATCATTGTAATCTAAATATAAGTCTAGAGGCTTTATTTATAAAATGTACAGAATCAGGGGTTTTTAATTGCATGCAGAAATATTGTTCAGAGAAAAGTACTATGCACACATAAAAAGAATTTTAGTTGTGAAGTTGTGAGAAAGTCGTAGTGAAAACTCGTGCTATAAGTGAGAACAAAAAACCAAACCAAAACAAAACAAAACAAAAAAAAGAAGAGGAAAAAGTTAATCTGCAGATACCTCAAGGATTTATCTGCAATTCAATCATAGCAAATGAGCAGCGGATTGACAAAGAAAACCTGGAAAAGACCAAAGATGTCCCTGAAGAACCAAAAGAGGGAAGTGAACTCTGTGATGGGCAGAGATCACTGATGCAATAGGAGGGTTTATGCAGGATATTGATCCAAATGATGGTTGATTTCCCTAAATAACAATCTTCCCAAGACACATCCAGAGGTGTGGTGAATAATAATAATGATGCACAAAGCATTGGAAGGACAGAGCTCCTGCTACCCCAATTTTATTGCTAAATTCCCTAAAAAAGGGTTAATTTTTTGTAAGGAATCCACAGGAATTGGGGGATCCAAGGGTGGGAAGGGTGAGACTGTCTAGAGGAAAAGGAAAGACCCAGTTCACTGCTGCCAGTGTAGCATGGGAGGATGAGGATCAGTAAATCGGGGGCCAAGCTGGGGACCCTCTGGCTGATTCTACACGGAGAGGAGGGACGTTGTGCATCTGCACATCTCCAACCTCCGGAGGAGGCTGCTGGATTTAGCAGCCACTTTTGGCTGCCAGTTGCATCGGTCAGTGGCAGCGTGTAAAGTTTTGGCAGTACACGGCCGGATCTGTGTGAGACTTGGCTGCCTGCACCATCTTTTTATGCACTTAATTTGAGAAATGAGTACACGACAGAAATTTCTCATGGCCTGACGTGACAGAAAACATCCAGTGCTTTGTAAGCTGAAAACCTCCCATAAAGCCCCAGATCCAGGAAACACCCGCCTGGCACTCTGGGTTTGGAAAAGAAACTTTACAGGAAAGTTGTTGAAAGGCTATTTGGAGCAGGATCATTCATAACAAAAAGCTTTATGCTATTTCTTGCCCATGGTTGTGCAACTGCCCTTCTGTCCAGGTCTTCAGCATTGGCACTAAATGAGTCGGCACTAAATGAGTCTTCACCAACCAGCCCCTGCCAACAGGTTCTGAACTCCTGAAAAGGGAGTGAGGGAAGGGGCAGCCTAGAGCAGGGTGGACGCTGTACTTGTCTTCTCACAGTTGTGGCCATCACCACCTGCTCTGGGTCCGTTGGATAGGCAGGTCTTCTGAAGCTGTCTGGAAGAAGAGCAGAGCCATAGGTTGCCAAACACAGTCAGCAGGCCCTGGCAGACAGTTAGCAGTCAGGTATGTTCCTACCTTGCTCCAGCTCTTTCATTTATGTGACAGTTTGGGGGAACCATCTGGCAGAACATCTGACTGACACATATCCAGCTACGGAAAGCTGAGAAAAACCAAAGCAGCCATCAGGGATAACAAAATGCATTTTTGTGCATCTTAAGCCTTATTCTCTTCTCTCAGCCACCAGATGTGAACCAGAAGTAACTCAGCTGAGGTCAGTGAAGGACAGGCTAAAGATGGTGTGATCTTTGGTTAAAATATTCCTGCCTGATGAGACAATCTCTTAACCAAGCCATCCAAATTTCCCTACTTGCACCATCACTGATTTTGTGTAGGACCTGGGATAGTGATTTTTCTTTCCCTCGCCTCAGTTTCTCTCTCTAAATGAGGGAAACAAGAGGCTGCTTTGGTCACACAAGTTGATATCTGCCAGTGCGTTCTAGAAGAGTTAAATATAATTACAGCCATTCTGGCTCCATTGATGATTGTAACGTAACTTTTGGTGAACATCTAACAACCAAAGGTAAAACAGGATCAGGAGCTGGAAAGTGAAACACTTTCAGTTTAGCCTGACTGTATAAAGCATGTTTTCAGGACAAATGATGAACCACTGCAACAGCTTCCCAGCAACCATGGTGGATTGTCCATGCAGAGTATTTACAGGCCACCTAGCTTTTCTTTCTGATATTAAAGACAGAGGATCTAGAGGACTAGAAATGTGTTTTAACATTTAGCTTTCCTGTATCCAACAGCTGTTGTCCTCACTACTATAAATTAAAGATACTACTATCATGTGAGGGGAGCCCAGGTCTCCGCAGGGCTCAGATGCACGATCCAGTTACTGTGAGTGAACAAGCTCCCTCATGTCAGCTGAGATGTGGTAACTCTGTGGGTGCTTGCTCCTGCAAGCAATAACAACAGCTCCCTACAGCAACTGTAATGTGCTATCTCAGCCCTGCTTTCCCCACCACAGTCAAGCACCATTCTGCTGCCTTTACGGGAGGCAAAGCGGGCCCATGGTTACAATAGTCACCCCACTCAGTGGGGCTGACAAGCAGTAGCTTGTCAGAGGGCAGCATCTCAATTGAAGGTCTGAGTTCTAATATTCCAACTCCACTGAGAAGACCTCTCTGGAGATGTGGTCATTCTTCAGTGGATTGTGGCTGTGCAGTGGCAAAGTTCAAACAGGGAGACCACAATCTTCTCCCCAGGTCTACGTGAAGTTCTCCAGCTTAATAAGCAGTCACTGCTGCTGCTATCCAAAGTAACTGCTTAAAATACTTTCTGCTGTTGGAATACGCCAGAACAGCCCTCCTCCCACATCCAACCCCCATATGGAACAATCTAAATGCAAAAGAAATGACTAAAAGGGTGTTTTCGGAAATAATTAGGTCAATTAGAATGTAACAAGGAGAGTGGTCTAGACATAGAGAGCATTTAAATTAGCAACAAACTGCTCCATTTGGGTTCTTCAGTTCAATCAGCTATTTAATCATCAATTCATCTATGTGAATTCCTAGTAAATTAGGGAATTTGCTAATTTAACGTACCCTCAAGGTGGTGACTAAATTATGTATCAATGTCACTGATGCCTGCTCTGTCTAAAGCACGAGAAACACAGCCAAGCTCCTCAGAGTGGGGCTTTGGTGTCACATGCTCTCCAGGGATCACAAGAACTGATGTGTTTTAGAAAGGTCTGTAAGGTTCAAAAAGAGAGTTTGGTTCTGCACTAGCCAATCTGAATTTTGTTTAACGTTTCCTTGCCCAAACCTGAAGCCCAAGCTCAAAGCTGCTAATAAACAAGAGGGAACTGAAATGAATTTGTTTCCCAGCATGAATGTACTCTGCAGTGGCAGGTGGCCATTTTTGAAGCCAAAGGTAATAAACAATAATCACTTTTATAACTGATATGCTATAAGCAGATCCAAAAGTGGGAGATGACAAAGGAAGCCATAGCATCCTCTTACATGATATGTTAAGAAATTAGTCCTGTGGCATGTACAGCATGTCTCCCAGGCAATACAAAATGCCATCGGTCTCTCCTAGTGGAGCTAACCCTTACCTGGGTGAACCTGGCGCCTGTGGAAAGCCGCACAAGAGTTATCCATCACTCAGGTCACTCCTCTAATTGTAACTGACACATTAAAAAAATCTGTTCTGACTCTATAATTGATGCCCTGCCAGAAGCCAAAGTGTCCCTCCTCTGGGGCTCAGATGTGATCATCTCACATCCTTCTTCAGGACTGACACAGACTTTGGTGAGACTGAAGAAAACAAGTGTGTGGTGTGTCTCTGAAAGGGACCTTTGCAGAAAACATGGGTGGGGAGGAAATGGAAGATGAGAAAGCTGGGTGGGAAAGAAAACAAAACTGGAATTTTTGAAAAATTTAATTCTGTGCTGCACAGCCTTCATGTTTTACCCTCTTTACCATTCCCTTTCATTTAGACTCAGCAATTTGAGGAAGCCCCCACCGTGTAGTCAATCTTGGGTCCTGCCTAGAGCAAAATGGATGCTATTATTTGTCACACAGTAGCTCTGCTTAAACACCCCGTAGGAAAGGGCGTGCTCCTGTCTGATGAGAGCAGGCTGACAACCCCAGAGATCCTTTCTGGATGGAGTGGTACCTCTACAGGCCAGAGGCAGCATCATTCCAGCACAAGGTGCTCTTTGTGAGACACTATCATCTGCAGGGGTTCCTGAGAGGTTACACGGTGATGGGAAAACAGGCCCCATGTCACAGAGTTCAGATGTTTCTTGAGTGGTATTCAAATGCCTGGAGACAGAGGATGGGTGCAGCCTTGGCAAGATCTTAAAAGCAAGATAAGGAGAAAGGAATAATTAGGCATCTGACTGGAGCTGAAAAATCACATCTCTCCTCAGGATTGGTGAACAGCTTTGGCTAAAATAAGATGCAGTTTGAACCTCTGCCAGTTGCCTGTATTAAACTGAACCCTTTTTTTTTTTTTCTCTCCTTAAGATCAGAGATTGCTTTGTTCAGTGTTGGAGCATGTCAGAAATTCTTCTGTAATCCTTGGAAGCCTAAGTGGGGGGGAGTGGAGAAGAAGGAGTTACCATATTGCTGCATTTGGCACTGGGTGCAACAAAGTGAATGCTGCCTCCAGGTCTGGGTCTGGGATTCAGCAGGGATTTTGAGAAACTAAAGAAGCTGCATAGATGCAGTTACCCACTTTGCTACCTCTCCATGCCTGTTTTTAGGACATTTGTCTCGGTTAAATATAAACTCCAAAGAGAGGGACCCTCTGCTAATGCTGGGGCTGGCTGTTTTCAGAGAAGTTTGCCCTTCAGTCCAGGACCTTGCACAGAGATCAGCTTCCTTCCACAGCCATTTGTGGGCTTTAAAATGACTTGCAGCCTTCCCACATGGGCCTGAGATGGCATGGAGCTGGCCTCCCCAGGTCCTTGGGATTCTGAAAGTTTGCAAGCACCATCACTGAAGCCCAGAGCAGACCCAGGAGAGGGGTTTCAAGAAAAATACCCTTTGACTTCAGCAGAAAGTGAGATTATTTGGGCAATAAATGAATACACCAAGTATAGACTAATGTGGCCAGATCGGAAATGAAAATAAAGACAATTTTAGCATTCCTTTACAGTGCCTGATTGAAGAATTTGGTCACATGGCAGGAAAGAAGGTCACTGAAGAGAGCTCTTTTAACAGAAGCTCATTCGTATTTTAAACTGGTCACATGCCCTTTCATTTGTGTCTTCTCTGATGTGAGTCCCCTCCTCCTTCATCTTATTTACACTAATCTGTTTTCATAATTTGCTTTGAATTGCAAGCAGACTTTTCTCTATCAGCCAGTTTGAAGGGGCAGCAGAGGCATCCCCCTTGACTCCTGTTTGCCCTGTGTCCAAGAGGAATCGCTTCTCCTAACAAAAGAGCATCATGGCAATTGCTTTGACATGATGCATTTCATGCTGACTGGTCAAGATCAATTTTAGAAACAAACTGTAGCACGGGAGTGTTGCTATTCTTCCATTTGTCTCTGCAGTCAGGCTCACATCAAACACATTCCACCTCACGTCACAGACCAGAAAGAAAGGTTTGCAGCTGAAACAGTGGGACTCTATCTGACACTATCAGAAGTGCTCCATAGTGATGCCACTGTGGCAAACACACAGATTTCTATCAGAGAAACATATATCATGCTCAGGAGGACAGCAGTGTTTGTAAAAGCGTGCAGTACATAATGAGGAGAATTTCACCACGCACAGCAAGGAGATGTGTCGGCGGCTACAAAGCAATAGACTTAATTCATACCTGCAAATAATTTGATCTTCAATTTTCCTCCACATTACTCACTACACCCAAACAGCTTGTACAAGCTACAAGAAATTGTCAAGGAGTTATGGCTTTTTAAGATCTGACTTTCTCAGCATTTGCAAACGCAAGAGCAGAATGCTGATTAGCCCTAAGATGACATATGCATAAAAAAAAAAGGACCCCAGGAATATAATAATTCAAGGCTACTTAAAATGAAATGTGTTTTTGTAAACACTACACAAATAGTGATTTGGGGAATCTGAGCCCCGAGCTGAGAGTGAGGCTGAATGCATTTCCAGGGAATATGCAGTTAGTACCTCGACTGTGGTAAGATTACAATGAGCATTTTTGACTATTGCTAGCTATACATTTGAGCTGTGTGGGTCAACATGGTGACTCAGCAATCAAAGTTACTTCATCCTGCTGCAGAGGACTGCAGTTTGGTTTCCAGCACCACATTTAGGATTTCCAGGGGGAGCAGGAGATGAGTCAGGGAATTAGAGCAACCTTGCATTACTTAACTAGTGCTTGTGGCTTGATCAATGGCACTGGGAAGGCTCTGCTGTAGGGAACCCCTGCAACAGTGTCGCAGAGTGCTCGCTGCTACAGAGCGCTGTGGAGGCTGCCAGTGCACTCAGAAATGGGGGGGAAATAGAGGAGAGAAGACAAAAAATATACATATGGTCAGCAAATAATGTGAAAAATTACTGTAGCTTCACATGGCAGGTATTATTTACCTTACTGTGAATTAACTGATGCATACTGTATCCCATCTGCGATACAGGCAGACACAAAACTTCATATTGCATGGCTAAAAAAATACTGCTATTTTCTAGGTACAGCAAATCCCTGGTAAACTGGAATGTACACAAAGCCCACAACATTCCTTAGAGCCAGGAGTGTGTCCTCGCTGGTCGGCTGCAACATCGGGCAGGTAATTAACAAATGCCTGGATAAAATGAGCAAAGTCTTGTTTATCAATCAACATCCTATTAATTAGCTCACGTGTCAATTTTAATTGAAGTGATTTGTATTAATAATGGTCGTCTGTGCAAGTTGTGTGGCATACCTGCAGGGATCTGTGCTTGCTCCTGGGCTTAAATTTTGGCAAATATTCCAGCCTAGGAAATACCTTCACAATTTCAGAACACTGATTTTTGAGAGCTAAATAGCTGTGTAACTGATAGCTATTTATTAATAGAACCTTTGCATGGGAAACCATCACCTGATAACTACATCTGAAGCAAAAACAGAGTAACAGTGTTATGTAAGAAACTCTCTAGCTGAATCCATGTCATAAAAAAGCTCCAGTGACACACATAAGGGGGTAACATTATTTGCAAATTATAATAATGGCTTTCCACATCTGTTCTCATGAAGAGGGAAAGCTGTGTGGCTGCTGGTATTTTATTTAAGGTTTGAATCCATTCCATATCGCTTTACATTTTGCAAAAAACCCACAAAACTCTATTACTCTTCCTCATTTTACCTTTTCTTATTTTGTTAAAGGTAATGCTGTAGCTCAGGTTACTCGGAGGTTGTCATCATCCCAGGATCAGGTTGAGCATCTTCTGGTACTGTATTAACCCAGGTGTGCTTTCAATTTAAAAATTACTCTGTGAGGACAAATATTAGGACAATCACAGCTGCTTCTGTGCTACTGCACATGATTGTTATTTTATCATTTATAGGCTTGCCAGAGCTCCCTGGTGCTGTGGGCTGTCCTCTCACTTCACAAGAGGCAACGCCTGCCCCAAGGAACTTATAATCAAAAACTGCAGAATGGGCTGGGAGAAGGGAATTAATCAATGGTTGACTTTCTCTGCATTAAATACAGGAGTGTCTGAGGTATGGAGATTCAATGACTTGGCTAGGTTATGCAGAGAGTCTATAAAAGAATTGGGAATTGAAAGTAGCCCTCTTCCATCTAAATCCAGACATGTTGAGTCATCAGTCAATAACAAGACTGATTTCCATGGCAGTAGTGTTTGGAGGCTTTAATCAGGTTTCATGTCCTATTATGCTGGGTACTGTGTAAATATAGAATAACAGATACTCTCTGCAGGCATGTCCTTAAACAGATCCCTGCTGATTTCAGTGGAACTCTACACGTCCAGAAGGATACCCTGGGGTAGATCTGATTTTCTAAATAGGGATGAGGCACAGTAGGTGGGAGTAAAACCTGCAGGATTTATGGGGAACATACCATTATAGGTAATGGGTAGCAACTTCTTTGATCCCTTGTTTAATTTTGTAACAGGGTAAATGAATAAAGGAAAATCATAAAATTTTTCAGTGATAATCTTGTACCTATATGCTTAGAAGTATCTAAGTAGTGGTGTTTTACTGAAATGCAAAGTTTTTCTGCCCAAGAATAAATCAATAACACTTAAAACAACTTTGGCAAAGCTCTTCTCCAGTTTTTAACACAGTCTTTAGCAAGGAATAACCTTTTTGCGAGCTTAAAAGGTGGGACTGTGAAAGGTAGATGGAAAATAAAGATGCTATACTGGGAGAACTGTGAGCACGTTTGGAGGACATCTGCTAAGATGTTATCGGTGGCAAAGAAGCCCTGCCCATTCGGTGACATCATTCCCTACAACTGCCAGCCTGTCCTGGCAGGCTCCGGGGCTGCAGCGGGAACGCTGTGTGAGAGCCAGGCTGGATGCGGCAGAGGAACACAGTGGGCTTGATTCCCTCTGGGCTGGCAGGGAATAAATGGCTGAGGAGCAGTCGCTTCTCCAGCTGAATGCAGATGACAAGGCTGAGGGCAATGAAGACTGCAAGGCCAGTGAACAGATTGATTTCTTTCATGGTTGCCCTTATTATTTTAAAAGTTAGTGTGTTAGACGAGCACCAAGAAGCTCCTGCAGCGACGGTGCTCAGCACTGGACATGGATATGCCGAGAGCTGGGTCCTGTCCCACACAGCCGTGGAGGGATAGTCTTTTCCTGACTTACACAGGTTCCTCTTGGACCCAGTTAATGCATGAGCCCTTCTGTTCCAGGCTGGGATGGGAAGCTCAGCAGACAGGCAATGTCTGATGACTAGAGGTCCAAGAAAACTGATGCTATGTGCCAAGTATGGTGAGGGGTGGGGTGGGCAACCAAACAGGTATTTGTTACATCAGCACACGTGCAGGGGTTTTGAGCCTGAATTTTGCAGCACATGTGTCTGATTCTTATTCCTAATACCTTCTTAAACTTCTCCCTAATATCTTCTTAACTTCTGGATACAATCAGCTCATGGTGGCAGCAATGTTTTCAATACCTTACCCGCTACTAGCATGCTTGAATCAGGACTGTGTTGTTGAGGCAGATCTCCAGATCACACCGATTTAGTGCAGTTACGTTTGTATCACAGACCAGTCTGGGAGCGCCTGAACTGAGCTCCTCCCTTCCAGTGAACCTAAAGCAGTGTGATCCTACAAAGCAGTTCACATGAACTCTGGCCATCACGGGGTATATAGTCCATGGGACTCCAAATAAAGCTAGCCTGAAGCACCCCCACTTCACTGAAACACCTTTGGTTTGGAGATGGGGTCCTCAACATCCACAGAATCACTCCTGAAAACCACTCCTCCAGGGCCATTACTGCTCACACAGACCAAGTGCATTGCAGCTTGTTGCTCTCAGGGAACTTCAGGCTGAGGGCAGAGGAAGAGGGTTTGGGCTTGGAGAGGAGCCCAGCCCCCTCAGAGCAGGATGGATGTAATTCACGCTGGCCACAGAGTGCCGTAGCCACAAGCCTATCTGTAGGCACAGCTAACAAAACCAGTACAGAAGCAGCCAAAGGCTAGAAAAAGCACTCAAAAGTTTTGTGACAAGAAGACATCAGGCAGAAAAGAAGAACTCAGTGATTTCACTGAGGGCAAGTGGTAGCATAAGCTCAGACATCAAAGAAACATAGGAGAGAGATGCTCAAACAGAAAAAAAAATTATTAATAAATATTTTTATAATATATAAATTATTACTGCACTTCTCACAGGACTGCTTCTTGTATCAAAAATAAAGCAGAATATGAATATAAATGAAAACATCAGTAAGCACAATTTTGTGGCTGCAGTAGCCAGAGTGTCAGACCAGAATGATGCTGGAACAGTCACTTCTGCCCTTAAGTTTCCAAACTAAGTAATTTTGAGCAGGTGATTCAAAACCTAGCAGATTGTTGTACACATGCAGATGCCATTAAAAACACACTGAAGAAATTATAAGCAATCCCCTCTCTTCTAGCATTATTATGCAAATAATAAAAACACTTGCCAGTCCACTGGGTAAATGTCATATGTATATACACTTTAAAGGATATGGGAAGCCCCTGTCACCATAATGCTTAAAACCTTAAAAACTTGATTGCAGCTCTTGCTCTTTAGGAAACTGCAAATGTCATGAGGAAGACTGAGCTGCTCTGCACTGGCTGTCACCTGGAGATCAATGTGGCCAGAACCAGTGCTCCAAGAATCCACTGCTATGACTGTGCCCTCATCCAGCAGTGTGGCTGCTGCTCCTTTCACAGAGATCTGCATGTGTGGATCTGCAGGGGTAATCAACCACTGAAACAGCCCCCAAGTTAATATGCCCACACCTTGCTTAGCTCTGTAATTTTAGGTGAAGAACATAATCAGCATTGGGCGTGTGAGGGGTGGGAAGGCAACAGGAACCTGAAAGTTTTTACTTTTCTTTTAATATGTGTCTATAATGTAAGTATTTTAGTCTCAGAGGATTTGCCTATCTGACTATAGTTAAGATCGTGATGTTCTCTCACACAGATCATTGGAATTTTAGCTTTTTTGGGTATCTTTCCTGATCTAAGAACTCATGATGTATTACTTTACAAGGAAGGGGGAAAAGCAGCAGTTTGAAGCAGACCTCAGTCCCTTCAGATCAAAACCCATGTCTTCTGATGCATCTACAGCACTTAACGGTGCCTAGTCCAGACTGGGACTTGTGATTATTATTGTAACAACAAAAGCAACTGCAGTGGGGTATGGCACAGAACTGATATATTTGCTATTTTTGTATGTTTCATTTAGTGCATTTTCTATGCAAACCAATTTGGTTCCTGTTTATGTACCAAACTCCCCATAGCATGTTTGCCCCTTGTCATGGCTATCATCATTCCTGGTGAAGAGGACTGTACTGCTCTCACTTTGCAGTTAACAGCATTGACACCGTGCCATCCCAGGGCTGTCCAGCTTTAGCACCCCAGTGACCAGGAATAGAAGCAGGAATCCAAAGCTCGGTCTCCTGTCCAGCCTATTCCAGGACTTCTAGCGAGCCATGAGGAAGAGCAGTAAGGCCTCATACAGTGCTGCTCTCCACATTACCAATCCAGCTGACACCCAGTTCTGTAGGAAAGCCATATCAGAGAAGTACAAATGAACTCATACATCTATTTAGCCTCAAGATGAATTTCTAAAAAGCAAACCCACAATGTTTTAGCATGACTATATTTATTATTTTTTCCAGAGAGCCTGCTATTGTTTTGCTATTGAGAAATACACCTTCAAACATTGGACTAGTTCAGATTTAGAAGCACAACTATGTTTATTATATCTGGGGATATAAAAAGGGAGGAACAAATTCACTGTTGCCCCACAGAGGTGCTGTCATTACTTGAAATAATGGAACAGAGCTTTTTCTACTGGGGGTTAACTCAGTAATTCCACTTCATCTAAAGGCTAGCAAAGATGCTAGTCTTTCTTCTTATGCCTGACTGGATAATTTTATCCAAAGCTTCATAATTTAAACATTTAGAAATAACTTTTAAAAGTGACACTGAATTAATTGTTACCTATATATGTGTTAAAAATGGATGGGAACAGGAGTGCCTGCCCTTCTGGCATGGTATCAATACACTGTCTGGAAATCATCCATTCTTTGCCACTAACTCCCACATTCAATATTTTCGAGTAATGTAATACCAAGGCACAGTTGATGCACCTTATCCTGAAGCACTTAATAAACTAGAGTTAACAGATGTGAAATCTGAGGAAGCGCCCAGGGAAATCCAGGGACTTCCCTGAAAATTAGGGTTTATAGACTATAATCCCAGTGATGATAGCTGAGTGATAAAACCCACATTGTTTGTATTTATAACAATTTTTGAGTGATTTCATTGTTCTTAAAGAAAAAAAAAAGCTGCTTTTGTTCATTGTTGATACAAAGTCACTCTTGTTGTTGCAGGCCAGGCACTTCCTACTTTACCTGGGTATTTTTATCCACAGTACTTTGCTGTGTTTGAGAGATAAGCCCTTACTCCAGACTCTGAATCACACTTCCCCCTCAGATTTGGGGAATGTCAGATCCAGATCAGGATCCAAACTTTCTAGTTTGGGCCTGTCTTTCATCATGGTAAATCAACAGTCGGCAAATCTAAACAATATGTTCATGTTGAAATCTGGAGGGGTTTTTTAAATTGTACTTCCTTTCTAGCAAACAACGGACGTTTATTTTCTTCTCTTCAGGACAGAAAACTGTTTACTCTATGATCTTATTTTTTAAACTGCCGCTTCATTTGCAGGGGGAAGTCCTAATGACCTTGCTCACCATGCAGCATGGGAGCTTATCAATCGGGAGAGGGTTTGTTAGGAAGGCAAGAAAGGTCTCCTGAAATTAGATCTATTACCACAGATCCCCCCCGACTGGACACAAGTGTTTAACAGCCAATGAACACCTATACTTACATGCACTCTTTATGTTTAGATGTAACCACAGTCTGAAGGCTCAAAATTAGTTGATAAATGAATTTTCTTCTTGTTTTTGTTAAGTAAAATACATGTTCTCTGAGCTGACTGCAAGCTTTGCACACTGATGATGAGTTTAAATATATCTTTAAGGACTACCTGCATTTTAATACACACAAAGTATTTTGTAAGTAATGCATGGTAGGTCAAAATGTGATCACAAACCAAGATTTTTCCTTTCCATTACCTACATCTTAGAGAGTTCCCACAGCAATTCCATTCTGCCCTGGGTAACTGGGCCAGTACCATGGGGCCTGCTTACTCTGCTAAAATGCCTGCATGGTACATTTTTAAAACTGTGCTGAGATATGCCCCAGTAAACCTAAAGGTGATGCACAGAAAATCCCACGCTGGTGTAGCTGCTCTGCCAGCAGGAACTGCTCTGTACGTTGGTGGGAAAGGAGGCATTACTTTTTTTCACCTTCCATGAAGAAGACTGAAGCATTTTCTCCTCTGCCTCGTTGGCTCCTCTAGCACACCAGTGTACCCAAAATTCAGGAATCCATTTGATGCTCAGGAACCCTGATGACAGATACGATTAGTCAGACCTAGCTGATCAAAACAGAAGAAGAAAGTAAATTTCAATAAATGTTAACAATCATCAAAATGATACGGTAAAAAAAGGCTCTTGTTATATCCAATGGGTTTGTAAAGGCAGAGCTATATTCCCCAGCTTTACTGCTGTAAATGCGTTTTATGCACTTTTATGTTGCCAACAGTGCAAATCTGCGGGAAGATGTGCTGTTTCCTAAATTCCAGCCAGCTTCCGATTGCAGAAATGTGATCATCAGTGATCGTATGTTTCTGAAGAAATCCAATCAGTTCTTACAGCCCAGTTAATGTTTATGGCACTGTCAATTTGAGAATAAGCAAAATCCCTTAATGACCAAAGACGAATTTTGATTTGGAAGGGTGGAGAAACGTTAATCTGTCATAGGTGTTTCCACAACATTGTTTTTTAGAGCAGAACAGCTCTCAAAACCTTACCGAAAATATTGCCATGCTGTAAGCAATAGTTGAAGCAATTTGTGATGTTTTGAGCCATTCTTGCTGTGAGTGCAGGACGGCCTGGAGTGCAACATCCAGAATCGTTACCCTGGCCCTGGTGTTTGGTCATAGGTTGGACTCGATAACCTGTCTTTTTCAACCTAATTGATTCTGTGATTCTGTGAACTTGTCCATGCTCCAGGCAGCCGGTTCATAGGCCGAATCAGGAGAGGCCACATCCCTCCCGGGACACGGCGTCCTCAGCGCCCCGGTCCGAGGGCCGGGACGGTGCCAGGGGAAGGGGGAACACCGGGCCGCCCGGGGCCAGGAAACACCGCCCCCGGGGCCTGGGGCCGGGCCGGCGGGTGGGCGGAGGGGGCCGGGCTGGCGGGCGCTGCGGAAGCTCGGAGGGTGGCGAGGCCACGAACCCCGTCCGGGGAGCGGCGCGGCGCGGGGCGGCCCCTCGGCACGGGCGGGAAGCGGCGGCGGCGGGATCCGGCGGCCGCTCCGCGGAGGGTGTGAGCGAGCGCCGCGGAGACGCGTGCGGGACGAGCCCGGCCCGGGTGGCGGGAGTGCGGCCCGGGGGTGCGGGGGGAGGCGGCGGCGGAGCGAGGCGAGGGGCGGCCTCGCAGGGCGGAGCGGCGGGGAAGGCGAGCCGGCAGCCGGAGCGGGCGTGCGAACCCCACGGGCCGAGCGCCTGCGAGAGGGGGAGGAGGAGCCGCCCCGCCGCCCGGGGATGGTGAGGAGGAGGCGGCGGCTGCCGGGAGCCCAGTGAGGCCTTCGCTCGGCGCCCGCCGCAGAGCCCGCCCGCCTCGCCGGCCGCCCCCTTCCCCCGCTCGCTCGCTGGCTCGCTCCCCCCTTCCCTCCCCTTCCCCTGCCTCCCTCCCCGGCTCCCTTCCCCTGCCGCCGCCGCCTCCTCCCCGGGCTCCAGCCATGTAAGTGACCCGCTCCCCGGCTGGGAAGGGCTGGGGGAAGGAAGCGCCGGGGCCGGGGCCTGCTCGGCGCGGCCGCATTGTGCGGAGCCGGGAGGGAAGGGAATGGACGGGAAAGGGGGCGGCCGCTCTCCCATCGCCTTCCCCGGGCGGGGGCTGCCACGCGGGCCCCCGGGCACGGCCGGGCGGGGTGGGGGGCGAGGAGGGCCGGGCTGCAGGCGGCCCTGGCCGGTCGGTCCGTCTTGCCGGCGGGCCCGGAGCGGACAGGAAGCTGTTGGCTCCCCGGGGATGCGGTGGGTGAGAGGGCGGCGGGGCGGGGGGCTCCCCTCGGGCCTGCCCCCGCCCCGGCCCCTGCGCAAGCATCCCCCCGGAAAACGGCGCTGGGGGCGGCGGGGGGGTGGTTCGTGATATTTCTGAAACAGCGGCGAACAAAATAGCCAAGGGCCCCCCATTTTTCCCACCTCCCCCGCCCCCATTTTCTCCCCTTGTCTTGTGCGGCCGCGTTGTTAGCCCAGCTCCGCTTTGCGGACCACTGAGTGTTTGCCGACGGGGGTGTGATTCTCTCCGTGGGCATTTGGCGTGTGTAGGTGGCTGTGCAGCGCTTGTGGACTTGATTTTTTTTTTTTTTTTTTTTGCAGTCGTGTTTAGCAGAGGTGTAGGGAGCTGCCTGCAGATGCCACCCCCGCCCCCCCAGGTGAAATTCTGCAGTTGCCGAAATGTTCTTAGAGACTTGTAGGACTTGTGTCTGTTTCTTTGTGAAACACATAATCAAGCATATAAACGTTCTGGTACTTTTAACATATTTTACTGACAGGACTGCTACTGATGCAGATACAGCTTGCATCTTATGGGTGGTATGGCCCCCCTCCCAGCCACCCCTGTGGGAAATATTTAACTGTTTTGCTTTGTTTTCCTACCACGTCTGTCATGTAAGAAGCAAATCCATGATTTGTGCTTGTTTGTTTTATTTATAGCACAGGAGGGATGTACATTTCAAAATACAGTTATAAAAGGGAGATACACTTAATGCTAAAGAATATTTGTTTGCAGGTAAATAAACCTGACATACTGCATGACTAGTAATTACTTTCATGTAGTAGTTAATTTCATGGTGACAGCCACAACATTTGTCTGAGTTAGCAGATTTAAGACACTGGAACTACCTTAGATTTTTTTAAATAGGAGGGTTTGTGTTGTGTGTGGTGTTTATAGAACTGTTTTTGGTGTGCAGCAGTGGCAAATCAAATTTAAGAATTGATTCAGTGTCCACAAGTCACTTTTAGCTCCAGTATTCACTTACAGTCTTACAAAAATAAGTGATGTGATTACATTAACAATTAAATAGTTTCACAACTGACTTGATTTCTTTGGGGACAGAACAAAACTTCTGTTACAAATACTGTAAAATGTAATTTGATTAAAAACATCTCAGGTTGGTACCGAAGTTCCGAGCAGCACAGTTCTTAAATTATATGAGCATAAACTGTAAAAGCACTTGTTCTTGTTTGGGAACATAAAGAGGATTTTGTCTGGGCTGGAGGTGGGGGTATGAAGAAGTTGCTTTTCTGCCATACTCAGTTTTGAAATAGGTAGCTTAGTTTGTCCTATCAAGTTGTTGTTGTGTTTGCAGCATGGACAGTTGGATGTCGTAACATGAACAGCATTAACCTCCTGTCTATTGATCAGCAAGGGCATGAGAGCACAAATATTTCAAATTACCGTTTTGTAAACCCAGATTAGGCTAACAGATTGGGAAAAAAAAAAAAAAAAGGGAGGATGTGGCTGTAGAGATTTGTTTTCCAGTTACCGTTTTCCTCATAACTTAGTATCTGAGAAACCTTTGTGAACCTTGTGATCAGCTGCACTTGAAATGGCATGAAATTCCAGTTTAGATGTGGTGTCATTCGACACACAGCACATAGTAGCGAATACTGGTGACCACACCTAAGTCATGGCCCACAAGGCCTTTTTGTGAGGGAAGTTAAGATGGTGGAACAACCTGGTCCTTCTAAGCTTCCTTGAAAGCTGTCTGCCCAGATTTGGTAACTGGGTCATGGTGCGAAGCTGCTGCAGGCTCAGAGGGCCTTGAGCACGCTGGAATCACTGCTGCTCCTATGAAGCACCCAGGGCAGGATTTGCGTAACGCAGGAGATGTACTTCACTGGTCAAAGCCTGGTGGGAACATCTGTCTGTAGCTCCACTTGAAACGTTGGCTGGATCCCAACTTTTTTGTGTCTCTGCTGTTTAGGTGCAGTTGGCTGTCAGCTGGGAGCGTGCACCGGGAGGAGACTGTAGGTTGCTCATGGTATCCCATGTAATGGGCCCGGATGCACCACCCTGGCCCAGTCCAGTTCCTGTGTACCTCATGTGCTCTCATGACAGTGTCATGTGCCCACAGTAGGCAAACTTGGGCTGCTGAATCCTGTTTTGCCTGGTCCTGCTGCTGTGCGTGATGAGAACACGTAAGGATGTGCAGCACATTTGGGCTCAGGGTGTCCTGGGAGAATCAGGAATGTGCCACACCAGGGCAGTGGGCACTGGTAACTGGTGGTGTGACAGGGCAAAGTGTTAGCCCAGGGGAATGCTTTGTTGTAATCTGCTTTCTGATCTGGGCTAGTGAGTACAGCCCGGACACAGTCTGACATGCCAGGACTGACGCTGGTGGGTCAGATTCTCCGTTTACTCTCTTGCTTACTCTCCCTCATCAAGATGAGGTGATTACCATAGGTGCTTCTGCATCCCATAAGCTTAAGTTTCAACATCGGCCTTACGGAAGACTTCCTTTTCTTCCTGATCTGCTCTAGGGTGTGAGTGGAAACAAATATAAAACTTTGCATTGGAAAGAGGACCGGAAGTACAGATTAATATTTCTAATTTCTTAGAGAAAAAAGAAGGTGAGGATAATGTATAGAGGAGAATGAGAGAAGGAGCTCCAGCACGACGCTCCCAAATACGGAAAAGACGGTTCTGCTCCACCTTCTGTTGGATGGTTGGTTTGAGTGACTCCTTAAAGCAGGTTTTGCTGCTGCAGTGCCTAGGGAAGTGAGTTATCTCATTATTTATGAAGAAGTTAATAACCTTTAAGGAATTAATATGTACGCAAAACCATTGTCACCATGATACAATGCTGATGTCATGCCATTCATGATTTACAGCACTTCAGCTGCGTGAGGACTATTTCAGTGTTAAAAAAAGTATTACAGAAATGTGTGTTGAAAAACAAGCTAAGAGAAAGACCAAGTTGTTTAGCTTTTGACAGTATTCAGTCCTTTACAGACACAGACTGGAGCAGCCAGGTCATACTTACCTCAGATGCCCTCTCTTCACTGGGAACCATTCCTAGATGGCCATAAATGAGGACTGTAATCGTTCCTTTTTTTTTTTTTTTTTTTTTTTTTTCCCCTCTAAGGATTTTATGGAAAAGGAACTTTTTCTGGTTTACACATCTTCAGTAGTACACTGACCTATAGTTAACTTGCTCTTCTATTCCGAGAAATTACCCTTGCTTGCTGCCACTGTCTTCAGTAATGTCTCTTACTAAAATAGATGTATTAGGCACAGCCTGAATGTGTGTTTTAAAATACACTAGATTGAGCAGGTTTGCTGCTGTTGGAGCTATGTCTATGGACATCTTGTTAGACAGTGAGAAGGGATCCCCTGCTCTTCACATTGCAAATTAAAAATAGCTTAAATTTCTCCATGTGAAGTAAGTGCTCTGACATGGCTGACTGAAGGACTGAGGTGGGGACCCATGTTGCAGGTTGGTGTCAGGAAATGTTTAATGTTTTCCCACTTTGTTGTGCCATGGCTTCTTTGCAAAATCCTCCACCCCCTTCACCATCCCTCTTCCCTGAAAGGAGGTGGGCAGGTAAAGACACATCCCTGAGAGTATGGCTGCAATAGCAAGTGGGAAATGTTTCTTGGATAGAAATGGTAGGGAAAAGGCAGTCCAAGCTGCTTGGACACCACAGAGAGTACAAAAAGTAGTTCCTCTGAACTTTGGATTTCTTTGTTGATCTGCTTTTTTTGGCCTTGTTGTCATTCAAATTTGGATTATTAGATGACAGTTTAGGTGATGACAAGTAGGAGGCTGCCAAGTGGTAATCCTGGCAAGTGTTAACCCAGGAAAACCTGGAGTAAGTTACCTGCAGATTGGAGAATTCTAGTCCTTCATGCTTTTTAATGTTTTTAATAATAGTATTGCCCTTTCTACAGCTTAGTTTGTTTTGTAGCTTCCTTTTTTATGTGTGGTTATAGGAAAGGATATTGATTGCTCAGTGCCTCTAAATGGTTGAATTCAGGATGCAGAGGTAGGATTGCACAGTCCCTGCACCCTGTATGACACAGAGTTAGAAGTGTTAACTTTCACACCTGGGTGTTGCATTTCCATACTCAAGCTGTGATAATCTTGGGGGTTTTGTTCAACACTTTGCAAATTGCTCAAGTCTCTAAGTGAGGTGTGGTCTCCTCTTGACATCAGCAAGCAAATCTAGCTTGCATGGCTATTGTGTATGTATGCCATTTTGAAAGGAAAAAGCCTGCTATGTTTGTCAGGTTCTATCCTAATTGCTCTGAAGTTAAAGGAGTTTGTTCCAAGGTATCTCTGGCAGCTGTGGATTACTGGTCTCTATTCTGCAGCATACGGTGTTCTCATATTTATGAAATTAGGAATTCTTACATGTCACTTGTTCCAATGTAATTTTTTGTGTGTCTTCCCTCCCTCAGGCAAACATCTGTTTCGTGGAGCTGCTAATTCTAACTAGTGAGATCAGCAGATTTGTAATTTGGAAAAAAACCCCAGACTTACCTTGTTTCTGGGGAGGTCTACAACATAAACTGTTAACTGGAAAGGCTGAGGAACAGCAGCAGTGTAGGTTTGTAGGCAGAGTATCAGGGGAGTGACCTCCTTTCTCCATCCATTCTGCTGGCAGTAATGGAACTTGTTCAAATTTAAGCTTCGTGCTTTGAACGCTGCCTGTTTCAAATCACTCTGATGTGTGGTACAAAGCCCTGTGCCCCTGCTGAGGTTTTAGTTCTAGGTTGGAATCATTTTGACCACCTGTTTTCTTCCATCCAGTGTCCTGTCTTAGTGAGTTATGGGGAATTAGTTGCTTTTTAATCTAGTTTCTGATGGATGGCTATCACCTGCATGCTCAGAGATAATAGATGCACATGTGCCAAATGCATGCAGAGGTGGTATGTATTTGTTAGGTGGGAATGGGATGTCTTGGTGGTTGATGAGAGACTCCAGTAAAAGCCAGCTCTTTGGTGGCACTTTACAAATGCTGCTGGGTTTTGTTTCATTAAACTTGTTGGTTACTGCTGGGAATTTGTCACCAATTAGGTTTTTTGATCACTCAAGTAATACCAAATTGAATGGCGGCATGGACACTTCAGAGAGCACAGAAGAATTAAAGAAAAGCAGAGATTATTAGTACCACAAGCAGAAAAATAATCAGATTCAATTTAGAAAAATAATAAAAGCTAATGCATTTGGGAAGAAATTACATTCAGTGAGGGAGACAAATGCACAGAATGTTTCTGTGATAGTCAGCCAGGAGCAAGGCACATTTTCAAAAGAAATTGCAATCTTGAGCCGTTTAGAGAGGGACTTTGTCTCATAAAGCAGAGGGGTAAAAATCCCAAGTTGTGCTTGGGTATATTTCATAGTGAGAAAGGCAGCAGCAAACTGCAGTGGAGTTAAGGAAGAGCAATAAAATTGATCAGGGTGCTTTAAGGGCTGATTTGGGATAACAGAAAGGTAGGTGAGCTTATCTGTGGTTGTTTGTATATCTCTAAGAAAGGTAAAAGTTGGAAATATCAAAGGTAGAGAAGACACTTTTTGGGGAGTTAGGAGATCTGAGTGGGACTAAGGGGATGATGCTGAAGGTAGGAAAACGTAAAGCAGAATAGGAATGTTTACTGTCAGAGGCTTATCTAAGACATGCTGTGTGCTGGTTAATAGACTATTATCAGGCTGTAAAGAAACCTTCCAGGAGATGTTCTGGAAGTCTTCCTTACCAGGAAACATTGAAAACTGGTTTTTGTGATATTTCAGAATTTTTATTGTTGCAAAGAACGAGGTGGTGTTGCAGAGATGGAGGTCTAGTTAGGTAAGGTCTGGAATCCACCTGTAATTCAGACTGCATCGGTGTTCTGAGTCTGCCCATGATCAGCCTACTCAGTGAAGGAGCAGGACTTTAGGAAGCATGCATTTTGGCACCTCCACCTGCCAAGATAGAAAAGCTCTTGTGGAGAGCTAAGCCCTTGTTTAAGATTTGTAATAATAATAAAAAACCGGAAAAATCCCAAACCAACAACACAGCAATGAAAGCTACTCTGTGTTGTATGCCTTGCTGTACATCTGTGCCATGCTTTGAGATGATGGTGTACTCTTCTTCTGATCCTTTTAGAAATAGCTGGGAAGGAGGAAAACAGAGGAAAAACTCTCGTCCCTCTTGTGGAGCCTTCTGCTGGAGTTCAAGAATTTCAACAGAGTGATCTTTTGCCATAAACTGGTTTTTCAAGAGACATTCCTGCCATTATGAATGAAGTAGCGATAGTGAAGGAAGGCTGGCTTCACAAACGAGGTAAGTGACTCTTCCCTTCTGGACAGTAAATTGACTCCGTGTCTCTCTAATATGGTGTTTAGCAGCATGTCCTCAAATAATCCATTATTTTCCTGTTCATCCTCGTGGGAAACAGTACATAGGGAGCATGCCTGACTTTCTTTCAAGCTTTAGAAAATGCATGTATAAGGGGTTTTCTTGTGTGTGTGCGTGTGTTCACCAAAAACCGGTGTCAGCTGCTTTGAAAATGATGATAAAGGCAGCAAGTGAAGGAGATGCTACTTAGAGGATAAACTGTAGTAAACAATTTTGGTTTATATGTAGGTCTGTAGCTTTCCTTTTTGTGCTAGAAGGGAGAATTAAGATGAGTATTTTTGAAGAGTGAAAAATACGCCTGTATTTTCTGAGCAATGCTGTGCTCTTGCAGAGACTTGCTAGAGAATGTGCTATTCTGTTTGTGTCTGAATTGCTCTGGGTACCAGTGTCCTGGACAGGAAGAACAGCCTTTAGTTTGTGCACTTCTGTGCATTTCAGTTGTACCACTAATGACAGTTGATTTTTATAAAAAGTCTTTATTCTTGACAGAGTGGCAAAACTGAAAAAACAGTCGCATGTATCATTACGCTTTTTGCCTTCTTACATGTTTTCTTCCCAAAACAGTGGGCTTGTTCTTTTTTGGGGAGGTGTTCATTTTCAAGCACCACAGCATGGATCCTATACGGTACCTGACTTACCTGTTTCTTTGTATTCTACTATTGTTTCTTGGAAAGGAGAGAGCAGTGTTAGGTACTTTCCATGATAGCGTCATTTTTTTGGACCAAGAACAGAATCTGTGTGCTCCAGCAATAGGGAAGCTTACATGGTTCTGCAGACTCAGGATTTTTCTAGAGGGTTTGCAACAACTTGCCTGAAGGTGCAAAGGTGTAGCATAATTATTTATGGAAGAAATTTGAAATGCTTTATTATAACCTTGGTAAAGGCTGGTGGTTCTTCAGCAACAATAAGAAATTTCTAGGAATTTAGAAAACATGTTGATAGTGTGTATTTTAAAAGGGTGGAAGCGTATATTTCTAACAATTGGATATGTAGTGTAGTTTAGCAGATTGATGCTTGATGTACAAATATTTTGTTCAACTTCTTTTAGGGCTGTGGGTGGGGTTTTTTTTGTTCCGGTTTGTTTCAGTTGGAAACACCTTTGCACTCATTAGCTTAAATAGCTCATTCAGTAATTCTGCTGTATCCAGGCTGCCTTGTTCTGACAAAGTATTTGAGAACTGTTCTGTGTTTGGATTAAATAGAAGAAAGAAACACAGAATTATACTTCCCATTCCCATTTATGAATCTAGAAACTGCAAATCAGAGAGGTTTTTTTAGTTATAAACAGTGTTTTCAGGCTGAGTGTTTTTAACCATTTGTTGTTGCAATTCTTCCTGCACTTGTGTAATTTTTTTTTTTTTTTTTTTTTTTGAGGAGCATTGTACAAAAATGAGGGAGAAACATTTGTTTTAAACAGTATGGAAAAGGCATTGTCAGGATGATTCAGAGGCACATGTGTCTGAAACTTTTAAACAATCATGTTGTATTTCAGGTTTGTCTGTGTTTACTTTTGGGAACTGAATCTGTGTTGTTTCTAGGATTACAATAAAGCTGCTTTCAAGTAAGGAGACCTCTGGAGGAGGTCTTAGTAAAAGATGCCCACATCTCCTGATCTGATATTTTTTGTTGTTTTAAAATTGCCTTAGAGAAACAGATGATTATCTCAGATGGCTTGCTGATAATATTATGATGAGATGATGTGCTGAACACATTTCCATTTTCAAAATGTTGCTCTGCATGTTCCACATATTTGATGCTGAAAATTTGTGCCCAAACTCCTAAACTGTTAAACATATCTTGGCATTTTTTGAATGCCAGGTTTCCTAATCTTTTTAACCTGTTTCCCAGTGCGTTTTTGCCCTCTTGGTATGTGTGGTGACACCTATTTCATTCCACTCCATTGACTTTGTAACTGTTAATTCAGTGTTGTCCTTGTGAGGAGGTTTTTAGAAAGCAATGCTCTATCTTCTCTTCAGCCCACCAATGTGTCAGCTCTGGGACTCTCTTGGTTTTTGTAGCTGTTTAGGGATAGTTTGACAAATTCAGCTATTTTGGCTCTGTCTTTGGTGGGGGATAACTTACCCACTCTGTGTGTGCATGTGTTTTGTTAAGCATCTTTTTTTTTTTTTTTTTTTTTTTGATAATCTACATTTATTGCCAGACACTATCAGTTTGCTGGCTCTGCTAGTTTAAGTGCTTCAACCACAGGATGTTTCCAAAACTGATGTCTGATACGGTGAGCTTCTGAAGTCAAGGCATAAACAATAATTAGTGCAGGGAGGGACTGCTAAAGGGGGGGATCTCAGATATAGGAAACGTACGTGTGTGTATATATATATATATAGTTTTTCTTTCAGATCATTTATAAAACCAAAGGTTGCACTGCATATGTTCTTTAAAGATCCTAGGGCTTTCCATATGCAAATATTTTAGGTAGTGACTGGCCAAAATCCAGACTGGACAATGATATTCTCTCAACCTAACGTTCGCCGTGGCTTTGGTGTCTCTTAGTTCCTGTCCTGAGCAGTTGAACAGTATGGCTGTGTGCAGTTAAGCAGTTGTTACATCTCGCCCCAGCAGTGGCTTAATTTTGGTGGTTTTAATGATTTGCGTATGTGTAAATCAGGCTGCAAAGTGCTCTGGAGCCCTTCTGGATGGCAGGTGTAAGTAAGCATAAAGCCATCATTAGCAGGAGCAGGTGTTTCGGCCTGGCAGGGAAGTAGCATGGCTTTCTAGAACCGTAGGGCTGTTTTCTTCTGTCAGCATGCTTTACATTTATGTTTTTGTTTCCAAGATTAAAAATAGAAATGGAGAAATGAAATTAAGCATTGCTGCCTGACCGAGAGCTCTTGACAGTTCTCTAAGTCAGTCACTAAAGGAAGCTCTACTTCCAGTAGTGCAGATGTTTGTTTGTGCAGGGGCCAGTCGTGTCTGTGACATGTCTAACCTCAACCAGGCAGAAATAGAAGAATTCACGAATGAACTTTCCCCTCTCCATCCCTTTCCCCATTGGCAGGGCTTGGTGCTGTTACTCAAATCCCAGTGAGGATAGACTCTTGTGTGAAGACAGTAGCTTGTGACCACTCTTCGGATAAGTGAATGGCTGAACTGTTCCAACACACAGGTGGAGTTGTGAAGGAGCTCAGGCTTGGGGTTGGTGTGTTTGTGTGTGTACATCCAGGGTATGCAGTCCCTGGTTGTGTGATGCTGAAGGTTTTGTTTAGTGGGAAGGGATGGGGAAATGGTTCAATGCAGAGGTGCTATAATTGTGATTGAATATGAGGGGAGAAGGAGAAAATTATCTGCCCAAATTGCTGCTTGTTGACCTCTGAGATTATAGGTTTTCTGAATGTATGTCATGAGGATCCTTAATTTTGGTTGTGTGTGGGGAACTTTTCTGGAAAACAGAGGTGTGCCCAAGTGTATTTTACTTGCTTTACTGATCCATTTTAAAGATCTCGTTGGACTTCTTGCATCTTTCTGCTCTGGTCCCTGTTTATAAAGGTCCTTCTATTGTTTCCAGTCTTCATCCTGTTTTTTTTTTTTTTTAAAGTCTTTCTTCATGGCTAACAAAGAGGGGATTGTGCATTTTGATACTCTGTCATCTCTGTCCTCCCTAGTATGTCCGGTTTTCTTAATAGGGCATAAACTTGTATGAAAAAAAGGAGTCTTTTGGAGGCAGGGAAAGAGGGGGAGGGAAGAACATATACTGACATTTGAAAAAGGAAATAGAAAAATCTTGTTTTCTCAGTCTGAGAAATTAGAAGCAATTATAAGGAGCTGGAGAGACCTGTGTATTCATCTATTAATATTTAGCAGGAAATGCAGAGCTATTTTGTTTTTAAATAGTATATTAACACCACATAGTAATTTTAACCATGAAAACCAGAACATGTCCTCTAAATGCCAGTTTTTGTGGACTTCAGGCAAGTAAAACTATTTGACTGATAGAGTCTGTTGCTTACAAGCTGATCAAAACTGATAGAGGCCCTTAAATGAAAAATAATACATAAGATACTTACTCTATTTCTGGGTCTAATACTTTTTTTCTCTTTTGGTTAAAGAATTATTTCTGTAATGAATGGAGTGATACAGATGACCTAATAAATAACAAGTGGCCCGTTGTGATTTGTCTTCCTATAGCTTCGCTGCATAAAATGGGTGCAAGATCCATATGTAAAATACAAACCAGAACTAAAATGCTGACTGTTGCTCTTTTAACTTTCTCTAGCAGAATAGCACAGATGGTGAACTTTAGCTTTGTTATTTTGAGCACAGGTTCATACTTTCAGTATTCTGTTAGTGTGAATCAAAAGATGATTTTACAAGATATGACCAGATATATTTTTAAATCAGGGGGTCTCTGGTGTTGCTGTTTTTCTTCAGCTCTTCTTTCTTCTCTCTTTTCTGTTCTCACCATGTTCCCTACCTCTTTTTCTGTATGTGCGTGTGTGGTTTATTTTGGGGTGTTTTTTTGTTCTTACTTGGCTTCTGTCTGTCACTGGGATGTAGTGATGCACTGTCTTGATGACCTGTGTAGTAAGAACCTTTGAGGTTCAGATTAGTTCAAGGATCGTCTGGCTTTCATGCTATTTCAAAGACTGGCTGTGGCACTTGATGCAAAGGATCCTAAGAGCCATCTGAACTCTGAAGATGCCAGCTATAGAGGGCACAGCTACTTCAGAGGAAAAGCTGGGGGAAATGGAAAGGTAAGAAACAAGATAGGGGCTGAACAAAAAATGGAGTGGGGAAATTTGACAGAGGGAAAAAAGCTGATGCTGTTTCTAGAGCTGAAGGGTTGGGTTTATAGGGAAATCTGTTGCTCTTCTTGTTGGAAACAAGAGATAAGCTGTGTCAGTTTGTGGTTTTCCTTGTGTGTCTCTTTTTCAACACAATGGGCAATAGTTTTGCAATTCTAGCTCTTGGTTGCTTTCATTTTGCTTGTCCTGTTCTGGGAAAAGGGGACTGGGGAGGAACCAGGAAATTGTCAACCAATAAATCTGACCTTGGTGGTAGGCAAGATGCTAGAGACATTAAGAAAGGATGAGATCACAAAACATCTGGAGAAATATGAGCTGATAATGGCTAGTCAGCTAGACTTTTGGCGGGTAATCTCATCTGATGGAATTATTTGTGGAGAGATCATAGGAAACAGGCTGGATCCAGTGTACTGTAAAAAGTTTGCTCTGGATGACAGGGTAAGTCAGAAGCTGAGAATCAGCTGGTACAGTGTAATTGTACTGTACTTCATCTTTGAAAGAGATGGTGTAGCCTGGAAATGGCTCATCTTCCTTTCACAGAGCAGACTACTTGTCTTTGACTCTCTCTGTTACTTTCCAGCATCCTTTCAGAAAACTTTCTTCCAGAACCTTTTTGCATTAAATCCATTCTTTAATCCACAACTTCGCATTTTTGAATGGTGATGTCCAAATGTTTCTTTTTTCAGTAAAAATTACTCCCAAAAAGTCTTTATTCCAACATCTTCACAACATACTTGCAGTTCTTTAGAGAAGTGATGCTGGGTTAGATGTTTTTCTCACTGTAAACTGACTGGGACTTAAATGCAAGTGGCACTAAACACTCTCGCTTTGAATGGCAAAGAGGAAGAGCTTGGATGTTGATGCCCACGTTATTTATGTCAGTCCTGGAAGTTTACTTTCATATTCTGTTTTATTGCACATCAGAAGGGAAATAAACTAGGTCTCAATTTTATCTCTAAAAGTGGGATAGCGTCATAAATTAATGTTACTTGTCATTAAAAGGGATTTGAGAATGAGGGATCTAGGACGTTGCAAGCCCTGTAAAAGCGAGCCTGGGAACGCTTGATACAGTGGATCATGCAGAAAGTGCCTGTATTTGCTTTGATTTTCTTTTTCATGGTTCCTTCCTTTTCAAAAAGGGAAAGGTAGGCCTCTGAAAAAAAAAAAAAAAAAGCTGTCCATGTTTTCTGTTCTTTTTTTTTTCTCAGTAGGCATATTGAGAAGTCATCAGGTTTGGATGTAGGAAAAAAGTACTGAGTGAGTATGCTATTTTGGGGTAAAGAGAGCAAGAGAATAAAGCCTGCTCGTTGCTCTTGCAGGAGTGGTTTTAGGCAAGGTGCTGTGCCATGCATTTTAAATTTGGCGCCTTGTCCTCACTTGGAAATGTCTTCCCCTGCAGCCCCTGCATGGATGCCAGAAGGTTCCTTCCCTTCCAGTTGGTGGTGCTGCCACTGTATAAGCACCATCAGTTACACTCCTTGTCTGTGCTTGTGGCTTCCCCTGCCCAAACCGTCTCCTGGTTAGCATTCCTTGCCTGAGACTTTTCATCTGAAAAAGCTGGTGAGGACTTTCATGCTCTTAGAGCAGTACATGGTGACATGTGGTTTCTCTCCTTTCATACACTTTATACGTAATTAATAATTCTCTTAAAAATTGGGGTGGTGGTTAGATTCATTTAGGAAACAGACCTTGATATCTATTGGAAAAAAATTTGCTTAATATTTCAACATTTAATTTTAATGTATTTTAAAAGAGACAGAGCATTGTAAAAACCAAATACCTGTTAGCTGTGTAGGTTTTCCCCTTTTACATATTGGTGTAGCTGATTTACTAAGAAAAAAAAATTAGTTAAGTCTTATTTGAAAAGTAATCTCTCATGGGGGGAAAGACAGAGGAGGGATTATTATTTTCAGATGCATTATATTGTAGGTACAATGTGCTTCTTAAAGGGGGAACAAAAACCAGGAAACTATGTGAGGAAAGAGGAAGAAAAAGAATGGAGAAAGAATAGCACCATATTAGGTGTGAAGTAGTGTGTTTTTGTGAGAAACACTGCAACTGAAAGGGGGAAATAATGAAGTCCAGCTTCGAGTGCAGTTGGAAAACATGTTACAGACCTCTGGGATTATTCTCCCACCTCTTCAAGTTGGGCCAAAAATATGAAAAAGATAGCTGGTCAAATAACATTGTGAAATTTGTCAATTTATTCAGAAGTGCATGGTCATATTTGAGGACAGCCGAGGTAAACAATCATCACAAACTGTGGGCAAGTCAGTTACTGTTTCCCCGAGTCTCTTGGGTAAGTTGGGAGAGTATGTTTTGAAGTGCTGTCCAAAACCGAGGCCTTTGGTGAACTGCATGTAGAAATACACTTCAGAGTCAGTGGTTCTGTGCATGGCTGCAGTGGTATTTCATGCTCATTGAGACTGAGTGCAGCATCTGAGTCATTTATGGGACTGTCAAATCAGTCTCCTCTGCCTGTGCTTTACTAATGGACTCTTAATGAGAACCACAGGACGAGCATGCCAGAGAAGTGGGCTTTGTGCTGGTGGTGAACCACGGCCTTTGCAGGAGATACCTGTTTTGGGAGGGAGCTCCAGCCTTAGAATGGTTGGGGACCTTTAAAGATCATCTAGTCCAACCCCTGTGTCATAGGCAGACACCTTGCACTAGACCATGTTGCTCAAAGCCCTACCCAACCTGGCCTTGGACAGTTCTAGGGGTGGGACGTCCACAACTTCACTGGGCCACCTGTGCCAGTGCCTCACCACCTTCAGAGTGAAGAATTTCTTCCTTACATCTTATGTAGTCTAAATCTACTCTCCTATAGTTTAAAACTGTAACCAGTCAATACGCCCTGATAAAAAGCCTCTCTGTCTTTCTTAAAAGCCCTCATTATGTATAAAAAGTGAGCAATAAGGTCTTTCCAGAGCCTCCTCTATTCAGGCTGAACAGCCCCAACTCTCTCCACCTGTCTTGGAGAGGTCTTCAAGACCAGCATTTTTTGCTGATAGAAAGTCAAGAAGTTGACACTGGTGTTCCTTGAACTGAACTTCAGATGCTGATGAAGGTCAGGGCTGCTTACAGTAATTGCTACTAATTCTCAAAATTTAAGTGCAGCCCTTATGTTTATGGTGGCTTTATAAATCAGTTCCCCCTTGCAGAAGTCACAAGATTTTGAAAGTTTTGCCTGTTTTTCTTCCTGAAGCAGAGAAGCTTGCTAGTCCTCATGGTGTTGAGAAAAATTGGAAAAGATAACCTGAGTGCCTGCTTCACAGTTTAGACTAAGCAGAACAAAAAAGGGCTGTTTAATTACTTGTCACAAAAAAGCTCAAAATATAGAGGATTTGAAATAATTTGAAATGTGTGTTTTTATTTTTCTGGCCTCTTAGCCTTAGCAGTATTAGCACCCTGCTATTTTTGCAGTTGTTGCCAAAGGGTCTGGGGATCACAAAACACATCCTGATTACACTTCAGAAAGCAAGCAATATGAAAAAAAAAATTTCTTATTATCTGTAAGGTGCTTGACGGGTCTAATTGTTAATAGAAACATAGAAATGAAACTGTATTTGAACTGCTTTTCTGTTTATCATACTCAAATCTTAAGATTTAAGAGAAAAAATACTTAATTAAAATTTTTGCCGTGTCTTCCCATACAAGCCTTTGTATGTGCCATATTACTACTGACAACACTGCTGCTTCGTGCAGAATGATGTGGTTAAACTGGTGTGGAAAATATTTGCACTAACTAGGATTTATGCCCAGAATTACAAGGCTACACACAACTCTGTATATTTTTCGTTTTAAGCCTACGTTGGGGCTTCTCAGTTGGAGTATTAGTAAAAGGTTGCACCCTTGAACAACCTGTTAAGCAGCTCAAAATCCATTGCCAGGGCTCTGCAGGGTGGGAATACAACCTTTTATTTGCCGGTTGCTTTTCAGGGGCTTCCAGGCATGGATTGTCTGGACTGGTGTTTTTACACGTCATACATATCCCTGCACCTGTCTGTGGTCAATAAACCATCTATAAATAGCAATCATTTAGCTAAGTGAAAGTGTTTTCTTTGTAATGTAGATTTTTGTCTTATTTTATCATTTTAAACTTTTGATCATGGAGTCTCCTTGCCTTCCTTTGCTCATTAAGTGGAATGAAATTTTGGGAACACCAAGGAATAATTCAACTTAAATAATTCGACTTAAATGTGTAGTTGCATAGATTTAGCTGCATTAAATGTTTATTATTCTACTGGAAGTTTATGCATGGGGCAGTCTGGAATCCAGTTGTGGTTATCTGTGGTACAGTGCTGGTTGTGGGATTTGGAAGTAGTTTTCTAGGTGGACATTGGTTTCTGGGCACAGGATATGAGTCCTATGACACTAAATTCACTAATCAAGTCATTGAGAAGTGCTCTTCATGCTGATAGGGCAGTGTGTTGAGAAGACCATGCTTGAGATCATAATGGATTTTTTTCCATTTTTTTTTTAAAAAGAAATCCTACCTTTTTCCATGGTTGTTAATAGAAAAATGGTTTATTTCCTTGAAGCATAGAATGGATTGAGTTTGAATGGACCTTAAAGATCATGTAGTTCAACCCCCCTGCTATGGACAGGGACATGTTCCACTAGACCAGGTTGCTCAAAGCCATGTCCGGGTTGGTCTTGAGCACTTCTAGGGATGGGATGTTCACAGCTTCTCTGGGCAGTTTGTTCTAGCGCCTCACCACCCTCAGCCTAAGGAATTTCTTCCTACCATCTAATCTAAATCTGTTCTTTTAGTTTGAAACCATTCTCTGTTGTCCTGTCACTGTCTGCCTGTGTTAGAAGTCACTCTCTCTCTTTAATCCCTCTTAAAGAATGAAATCGGTGTCTTTAATACTGCCTTTGGTGTTATTTTACAGATAGTGAAAGAGTAGGATACTATCTGATTTTTTCAATTTGAAGTTTTCTTTGCATCAGGGAAAATTGTAAGTCTGGTCTTTCTTTTCTTATGTAGGTATGTTTTTACTATAGCAGAACATTTGAAAGGTAACTGATGTATCTCCTGATGTAGAAGTCAAAGTTGCTTTATTACTTTTGTGGTAAGAAATGTATTTATTTTAAATAAGAATTAGGGGAAAATTGCATTTTCATTTGTGGAAAACCAGTGCAAACTTGCTGGCAGCAGCCTACAGCTGACTTGCAGTATCTCCTTACTGCCTATTGAGCACTTGTGACAGCTTGTTTCTGTCGTTTCTGCTGAAGTTTAGCCTGTAAAGTCAAGATATCTTGATCTGAGAGATGGGGAGATGGGGAAATTACATCATCATGGAAGAATAGCAGCATACTTAGCTTTAAAGCCATTCACGACTACATTGGCACCCCTTTGTTATACAGTGTAGCTGAAAACGAACTGCAGGAATAATGAACCAATCCATCTAAATCACAGCAGCTGAACAACTGACTGTTCTATCTCAAAATGCAAATGCTTTGTGCAGAATGGATTTAATTGTAAATGTTTGCTTAGTAGGGAATATGAGCCTTTTAGTTTGCGACAATAATTGTGAGTACAAAGACCCACAGAATTTTAGGGTTTACATAGCTTGTCCCTGTTCTCATAAAAATATTTCAAAGTCAGTTTTTTAAAATGTACCATTTGGCTTTTTTCTAGCCAGTGAATAGAACTCTAAATGCCCAATCTCCAAGTGGTGTTTTGGAAACTGAAGGATAAATTTAGCTCTATGTACTTAGATCAGACAAAATTTTCTGTTATATTTCTTCCAAATCTATGTTAGGGCTTTTACGTAGCTTCAGATAATAAGAGCAAAAAGTGCTGACTTTCAGAGCTTGGATTTGTTTTACTGTGCAGAAATGGCAAGTGTAACTTAGAGTATTAGCATTTTCTGTGAGGTTCTACTAAGGTGCCTCTCAAACAATTAAAAGGTTACGGTGAGGAATTTCTTTTCTTGTCAAACGAACAAGCAAAATCCCTCTGTATTAAAACCTTCATTCCTTGTTAAATTCTTGAAGCCTGACCACTTCAGTGCAACTCAAGAGGGTGAATCTCTGTCACTGATTTGAATGAATTAAAATAAAGCAGCATTGTCATTTTTGGGGGAAAGGAAAAAGTTCACCAAGCATCATGAAAAAAAGTGAGAAAGCAGGAATACCTGCATCCAGGCTGTTCTTAGGTATCTGTGTAAGGAAAAACAGATATAACTTAGAAAACAGACCCACACACAAAATGTGCATGTTTATGCTTCTTTTGGCATTTTGTGTATTCTTTAATAGCCTTCACATGTGGATTAGTCCTTCTGAAAAAAAAGGCAACCAAGCCCCCTGAAGAATAGGCTTTTGTGACACTGGAGAAGTTTACTGTGCCAAAGTTATGGTAAGAATTTGTAAATTTTGGCTGCTGAAGTACTTCCTTCCTCTGCTATGTTTTTGTGTTGGAAACTTGTAAGTGTGGAATAGAGGGTGTTTTTTGGTTTGGGTTGTTTTTTTTTTTTTTAATGACAATGCAAACATTCATTTCACAAACTAAACCGCCCGTTCACATGACGCTGCTGCTGTATATAAACACCCTGTTGATCTTGATCTGCAAAAGTGTTTGTTGGACTTCCTGAGTCATACGGAAATGCTCCACTGCTCTTCTTGGGGACTTGTGCTGTGGACTTAGGCTGTATCTGCTCAGATTTAATTTCCAAATTAATGTCCCTGAAAGACATGTTTTTACTTGGAACAGGGCCCTCAAAGTGGGGTTGTTTTTCTATGCCTCATTTTCTCTCTGTGTTTAAAATTTTTCATTCTGTTATCTTGGGAATGGGTTTTGTCTCTGTTGGGAAGATGTTTGGTGCTTCATAGTTGCAAACCTCTCTTCCTCTTCCATATGTTTCTTCACATGGGTCTTAGTTTGTGGCAGGCAGTAAGTCAGGCTGAGAGAGCCGTGCAGAGCACACAGGCCCAAGAGGATGCTGGTGACTGCACTGCCAGGTGAGCCTTCCCGGCAGCCTGGGATGCAGTGACAAGCTGTACAACACTGCAGTGACAAGCTGTACAACACGGCTGACTTCACAGGGGTTTTCTGAAGCAACCAAGGGCAGAATTAGAGTCCAAGGCTGGACTGTCATGGTGACAAAATATTTAGAAAACATTTTCTTGCTTGAAACAAAAGCTTGGATTGTGCAACACAAAGAACTGTCCCAGTGTAATAAATGATGCTGTGTATTTTTAAAGGGTTCTGTGTGTTCCCTGACTGTCAGCTCTTGCCAGATTCAGCATGTTCAGGTAAAATGAGGCATTTTTCCTCCAGACTGTTTCTTTTACAAGCTGGGTTAATTCTCCTCCTTTATGCAGTGGGGTTGCAAAGATGTGGCAGCCAAATGTGACCTTACATTTTGAACACAGTGGGACAGCCCTGTTAAAGACAGATGCAATGGAGCAGTGTCTTCTCTTCAGCCATGGTGGCTCAGCTGCCTTAAGAGCAGTTGCTTGAAACTTACACCTTGTAATTGGCATAGACTGATCTGATTTCTAGTGTGCTCTGTGACTAGACTTGGTGATTGCTTTTATTGGGTTAGAATGTGCTGTTCTTACTGCAGTAGGAGCTTTTTGTTCTGTAGGTGTTTCATCCTTCCATAATAACTCATGTAACTTTTTTTGTTAATGCCTGAGGTTTTGTGATGACCCAGTCTTACCAATATCTACCCTCTGACTTGAATGGAAGCCACAGCACTAGAGTATCTGTAGAAGATTGTTCATTGGGAATAATATAAAATGATTTTAAGATGAGCAAACCTATGAGAACAGAATAAAGACTGCTAGCCAGCCATGTTCAGTTCAGCACACTGCACCATTTGGAATGAATGGGTATTTTTCCCAGTCTAGTCTGTGTTTCCTGGATAATACCAGTTGTAATTGCAGACAAAGCATGATTGTATATGTATCCCACCTTCTCTGCTTAGAACAGAAGGTGGCCAGATTTCTTTCTGAAAAATAATGTCTTGTCTCAGCTCTACAGCAGCTCTAAGCAGATAGGCTGCAGAGACTTTTTTAATCTTCAAAGTTGATTTTTTCAAAGTTTCTGTAGTTGTTGGACTATACTTTTATTCTTGAAAATGGAAAACAAAAGCTAAACATGGAGGGGGGGAATATACTTTTCTAAGGTTTGCATCATGTTGCATCTTTGTATGCTTGGCATGTAACCGTGTCCCATTCAGAGCACTGCTCTGAGCAGGGCAGAGCTCGTTCTTTGGGCTGCTGCTTTGTCCCTACCACTAGTTCCTCTGTTGCATTGAGCTACAAAACCAGCTGCTTTTGCTTTTCATACCTATTTTTACCATCTCTAATTTGCTATTAAGATGTTAACTTCTGCCTCCCGTTAGCCTAGCATGTGTCTATACTGTGACTACAGCGTAGAGGCAGGCAACCACTTATGTGCTTTCTCTTGTGCTACCCTTTCACACTTGGGAAATGGTCCCTGTAAACAGCTGCAGTACTGCTTTATTATCCTCTTCAAAAGCTCTGGCTCCTTGTGTTGCTTATAAAAGGCCCCAATGAACTTGTAATGTGTGTGTACTGGGACTGCTGTTGCCAGCGATGCCCAGAATTGGTCCCCCTTTTTGTGTGTGTCTGTGTCTGGCTTTCCATTGTCCCTGTCCTGTGACAGTCGACTCTGCAGAACAGGGACTGTCTCATTGTTCCATGTGTACAGCAGGTGGCTCAGATCCAGATGTGTACCTGAAGTTGCTGTGTACTGCAGTAACACAAATCATTATGTTGTAGAAAGCTGCATCTAAAATGGGGGGGAAAAATTCAGATACATTGTAATAAGTTTTATGCATTTTTAAGGGTTGGGGTTTGGGTTTGTCCTTTTATTAATCCTCTGACATTTTACTGGTAGGATTATGCAAAAAATGGAGACATATATACATATATGTATGTGTATATATATATATGAAGTTCTCTTAACATTTTAAGAAACCTTCCCTATGGCCTGAGGAAAGCTTTGTTCTCAGGAGCTGCTCCAGGCTACTAGGAATGGGCTACTTCACAGCAGCTCTTATTGGTTTCTTGGAGAGGCTTGTTTATTCCTGTGACTAGACTGGGTGTGCTTATGGCAAAACCTCATGTTTCTGGAGACTTTCCTCTTTTCCGGCATTATTTTAGAAACGGAATGACACACAACAGGATGTGCGGTTGTAGATATATGTTCACGCTTCAGAGGCCGTGCATACCTTTGTGACCATGCACAATCCTGTGCTTTTTCTCTCATCATTCATGTGGTGAAATAAACCATGGAGGAACAGTGAATTCATTTCTCCTTTTTATGCCCAGAACACACAGAGAATGTATTGGTACTCGTCTTTCTGTTGGTGCTTAGAATGCTCAGACCAGTTACTGGAGGTAAGGACATTAAATGAGGGCCAAGCAGGCTTGAGATTCTGTTCCTCAAATTTGATTTGAAAATTGTAGTTTGATAAAGTTGCATTTGTTCTCTTTCTTGTGTTTGTATTTTTAAAATTCTGAATTACCTACATACATTATTAGTGTTAGGATTTCTCTTGTAGAGCTCTGAGTGGCCCCACTTTGTGAAGGGTGATCAGACCATATCACCTCAAATGGCTCTTTTTGACGTAAAGTATTCTGTGATTCTTGACCAGTTTAATATTGGGATATTGGGAATCTTGTGCAAAGCCCACCTTGATTTTGAAGGAGAATAACAACCCCATTTGTAGAGGTGTTTTATTTTTGTAGAGGTGGTTTTATTTTTCGTATTCCTTGTGATGGCCATCAAACAGAAAATAAATAGCAGTTCCTCAGTTGTCTGGAAAAACAAGCCTTTTCATTTTTCAGTGTTGGCTGGTCTGTTCAAATACAGAAGTTGGGATTTTTCAAGGGAAAGGTTCAAAGCTTGGAATAATAAACAAACTTTGCTTATTTACTACTTTTTGTAAGTGCTCTGGGTCTGTGCTCTGAACCCAAAAGTTGCTTTTTGCTTTAATTGCTAGAATATCTCATTTACTAAGATTGCTATGTAGCTCTGAAGCTGCTGTAAGTTTTGCTTTCATTTGTTTATTTGGCTGTTGTTGCTGTGAGGCTCACTGTCAGAAAGCAGAAATGTTTCTAACCTCATCCCAGCCTTTCTCCTTCACTTTTTTATAGTCCTGGTATAAAAGGAGGGGGAAAGATTTGGGGGTAGCAGGATGTGTGGTGGAACTAGCTCTCTTCTTTCTGGTCACCTTCAAGCAGGGCTTCTATTTTGTCCCTGGTAGAAGTTGACTTAGGTGCCTGATAGTGCAGCCTTCAGAAGAAGCTGGTTGGCTACCGCTCCTTCAGGCTCTGGCAGAGGTTGGCTCCAGGTCCTTCAGACTCTGTGGCAGAGGAGGTGTGCTTCAGATGCACATTGTGTTGCTGGTGGCTGAAGTTGACAGCAACAGCCTGTTGTAAAAGTCAAGGTTTGGGCCATGAGGTCCAGCTTACCAGCAGCGATTGACAGAATAGTACATGGATAGCAGAGGTGACCTGGAAGTTCATCATGGCTGAGTAGGTACCCTCAGTTATCACCAACTCACAAATTTATTCCTTTGTCCAGTCCTTGTGTCATTCATCAAGGCCTGTTCGTGATGGTCTAGTAGCAGTCTTGTCATTTTTTGGCCATTAAGATGAGCAGTCACCTTTTGGAGTAAGATTCAATAGACCCGGTAATCCATAGTGTCATGGATCTCTGCTGTTTGTTCCAGGGTAATAGTCAACTCAAACAGTTGACATTAAATGCTGCTTTAGGAATGCCCTTAAGTTGTAGATTATTTCATAACAGGTTCTCTGGATGGCTGCAACTAGAGTCCCAAAGGACAGAGTGAATTTTGGACCTGATGCGCTGTTTCACTTAGAAAAGAGAGCCTTTGAGGGTTGAAGCCTGGCTCAGCCAGGAATGGGAAACCTTGAGCAGTGTGCAGCCTCTGGAATTTGTTTTATCTAAGACAATGTTGTTGTGTGAAGTCTGGAGCCAAGGTCTCCATATGAAACTACATTAGACCTGTGTTTGGATCTGTCTCTGAAATGAGATAGCTATAGTATCAAAGGGACTTTTTAAAAATTTCTTACTGTTCTATAACCTAAGATGTCTAGAACAGGGAGATTGTTGAAGGATGCATGTCTAATACCAGCTTCCTGTTAAACTTTCACTAATTATTTTAAAATTATAGTTAGGATCTGTCAGGGATGTTTTTAATTTTCTGCTTTGAAAACTTGGTACGTCTTCCTTCCTTTTCCCACAATACCAGGATAATGGTGGTTATTTTGGAAGTTGTTTTCCTTGTTCAGGCTCGGACTTCTGCATGCAAACAACCTTTACATCTGATACTCTCTTCCATTTTTTTTGGGCTGGAAATGCTGTTACTGGAAATGCTGTTGCTAAAAGCCATATGCATTTCCCATTCCTTGTGGCCCAGGGGAGCTTGGTAGGGCAGTCAAACTGAAGGCAGAGCATCTAGGAGGTGAAGAGGTGCCTGGTGTATGAGGGTACGATCCTGGAACAGAGAATCGAAGCCAGTCTTCCCCTGCTCTGCCACAAACTTCCTCCTTATACAATCACCTCGGATAGGGTTATTTTTCTCTCTCTCTGCCCCAGTTCCCTATCTGTGAAGTGGTGATAACAGCACTTCCTTACTTCACGGGGATGTTGTGAGGACAAATGCAGCTCAAACTGTGGGGCTCTTGGATACTGTGGTAACTGGGAGCACAGATGGAAGAAGGGAAATGTTCCACATAAAAGCTTTCTGTTTTTTGAGCCCAGTGGTAGATGATGGCACTGATGTGAATGTGGCTTCCACTGAGGTCATGGCTTGACTGGTGCCATGTCTTTCCTCTGAAGGTTTCCTTGCTCACTCCTGTGTGCCTACAGAAGCATTTAACGTCCTTCTGATTGTTGGGGTCCTTGGCTACAGGCTCTGTAAGCCCAAGAGCCTGGTAAGTCTTGCTGTCTGTTTTTCAGCCTGGCCTGCTCATAGTTACTGAATGGAGTGTGTGCTTCTGGCACCTGCCACCCAGGGCATTTCACAGACTAACTCACACCCTGGAAGGAGTTAAAAATACATAAGAATGGATTTTTCACTTGAGAAATCCAAACTACTGTAGCAGTTACTCTGAGCAAGCCCTGGACTGCAGTGTGACCAAAAGAAAGCAATTTTCCCTATAACTGGTTAAATTTCATAGAAACCACATCCTTTGTGTTGCCACTGACAACATAACATTCCTTAATGTTTGATTTCAAGCGAAGCTTTATTACCCAGCTGTATGTGCAAGCATACTTTCTTCTGAAGATTTTCTGTCCAGAGTCACCGCAGAGTGAAGCTCTTTCCATTTTAGTGTGGACTTTGTAGTCTTGTTTATATACAGTACAAGCAGGTAAGAGACAGAAAACCTGTCTGCTTAACATGTACAATGTCACATATCTGAAGGGAAGGAGGCAGTGAGTTGAGTATTTGTTCAGTTGAATCTTGCTCATGCAAATCAGTTTGGTTTTGTGAGCTTTTTGGGCCAGGAGGTGAAAATACACTTCATTTATTGCTTGTTCCTTGGAACATGGCACTCATGTCATCTTTCTTGTTCACCTGCTTTGATAAATTCTATATTTAGTTGTCTCTGCCTATCCACTTGAACAGGACAAAAATAACTTTAGTGTAATCCATCCTCTCTGTCCTTTCCTCTCCACCCCTTCCCTCCCCTTTCCTGCTGCTAGGTTTAGGGCATTCAGTTGTTTGGGAAGGGGTGTTTGTTTTGCTTTGTTTCCTTACAAGTAGCACAGGAGAAGACATTTACACTCAGGCAAAAAATTGAAGAGTATGTAAACTGTCAGAAACACTTCCTCCTCTCTCAGAACATTTGCTGAGGGGTCAGAGTGTGTGCAGAGTGTGTGGAGGGAGGTGGAGCAGAGAGGTTGGGAAATGACTTGCATGTGGCATACATCTGTCTGACAAAGAGCCAACCATGCCAGGGGATAAATGGACAAACAAACAGTGTTTCAGTTCTGAACTCAGAGGTTGAACTTAAAGTTTGCACAGGAGCAACTCTACAAATAAGTTTCCAATTGGACCTTGACTTGTGTTGTGCAAACACATAGTAGCTAGCACAGAGGAGTCTGTCCTCTAAAGCCTTGCCTGGGAGAGGATCTGGGCGCAGGCTGTGCTTTGCATAGCTTCTCCTGTGTCCCGCAGTGGGCATATATATATATAAATATATATATATATATATATATATATATATATATATATATTTGTGTGTGTGCATATATACCTGGTCTAACACAGATCAACACTGGCCAAAACCCCGAGAAGTATTTGAGCCTTAACCCCTTGCCTTTAGCATGAATTAAGGTGAAGTAGCATTTCTGTTAATGTGGCTGTGGACATCGGCTATTTTTGGATTGGATAAAGAATGTCCACTGAACTTACCAAAACGCTTGCTGTCTATGTTATCTGAAATATTATTGTCTTCCACTATTAAGCTGATAGGGATTTAAGGGAAACAGTATTGTTTTGGTGAAACTGCTTTGAAATACAGCCTGCCAAGTTCTTGTATCTTGAGCTGAGTGTTAGGTATATTGTTGTTCCTGACAGACACGTTGTCTGGAGATGTAGGGGGACTGATTGTTCCAACAAAAAATGTTGCTTTTTGTAACTCAAGCATTTTTTTGATTAAAGATGTTAAAGAGGGTGATGAGGAGCAGAAAGATTGAGGGAAAACCCTTTAATCGATGCCTAATAAAACTCACGTTGTTTTTTCATTAAATTTTTCATTTCAGTATCTGCTTTTCAAAAGAAAGTGAGGTGGGGTTTTTCTCCTGTTTTTGCATTCACAGACTTACTGCAGGACAGAAGGAGCAAAGAGCTGGTTTTTAAAATTGGTCACGATTTTAAAGATTAAAATTCTTTGTTCTTCCTCCTCTTTTGCCTGTGTGCCTATAAAAGCCCAAGCCGTGTGGCAGTGTCAGGGTGGCAGTGCAGCCCCATTTTGACTTGCACCCTGAGCAGTGCAGGTGTGAGCTAATTGGAGGACGCTGATTGTGTAGGGTCTTCTGTGGTGTGAACTGTGCTGGGCAGTACAGTGGAACCACTCACCAGACTTGGCTTGCACTTAGGAGCCAAAATCCTGGTTTGAACCCCCTCCACTGTGGATTTTTAACAGGGCTCACTACCAGAGCCCACCTCCCCTCTGTGTGGTGGTGTTCAATTGCTTTGGCCCCCATGCTCAGCCCTGCTTTTAAAGCAAAGGGCACTTGAGTTTCTAGGAATGTTAATTCCTTACTTTGCAAGCACAAGTACACGCTCTGGGTATTTGGAAAGGAGTGGGCCCTGAATTTAGAGCTTACGCTCCCAGGCACGGTGTAATCTTGTTAGGAGTCTGGGCTGCTGCGATGGTCCCGGGCAGGCCGTGCTGCCTCGCAGGCATCTGCTTCTCTGCCGATTTAGTCAAGTCAATATCCTCAGAACTGTAATTTACACTGTAATGATGGATTACACTTGTCATGGTTTATGGAATTTTGTGTTGTGTGTTTAATAAAAGAAAACACTTTCTAATGCTTATTATTTCTGAAGTCCAATACGTCTGAACTAAAGCTCAGTGTATGCAAGGCAAGCTATGCTTTAATTTTACAATTGTCTGATGGGACTTTGCGATTTATTTGTTGTTACTTCCTTAATGATGTTGCAGTCAGAGGCACTGTTTTGCTAAATGTTGTGTAAAAAGTAAATTGTAGCACAGCAGATGTTGGTATTTGGATGGATGTCGGTGCAATGGGGGGACAGCAACAGTCATCTCTGTCAGCTGTCTTCAGGCTCGGCAGGCCTGCTGCGTGGTTACTTTGGTGTGTAAAAACAGCTCGTTTTGCAACTGGGAAGTTTGGCATTACATTTGGCACTGAGCCATGTAGCTGGGTTAACACAAGTGTTTATCCAGTGATTTTCTCAAAATTGGTAACTTGGAGAGAATGTTATTAAACTTCAGTACAAAGGAAGGGGGAATATGGCTGAATCTCTTCTTTCTAAAAGGCACTGATGTTTATAATCCTAAAAGGAATTTTTAAAAAATGTTTATTTCCCTCACCTGTTTTATTTGCTTTTCCTTCATCATCATTTTTCCAGCTTTCTGTTTGCAGTTTCCTTTTAGAAGATTAAGACATGGAAACATACCTGATGAAATGCCATAACCACCTTTCGCTTCATCCTGTGTGCTGTCATGAATTAGGTGCAAAGAACAGAGGACTGCAAATGAAGCTGTTTAATTGCCACCACCCAGAATTTGGTAGAAATTCCAACTGCAGCATGAAACGAGAGCCTGCATGTATGCGTATCTGCTGAGCAGTTGATTTCTATATGACCAATTACTGTAAATTTTACCTTTGGGTTAATTACAGGAGTCCTTGCAGGCCATCAAGAATTTTTCGTAGAAGTCCTGTTAATATTGGATATATTTCTATATGGAAGTAGCAATTCAGGCTGCCTTTTCAATAAAGATGGCCAGGAGAATGTTGTAGTTTTGCAGAGCAGCAGTTTCAATCAGATTTTATACCTGAAATTTGGAATCTGTTGATTTAATGTCCCCTGGGAAACTTTTATCATTAAGGATTAATTTTTCAAAACCATTTAAATCTTTACTGTACCTGTGATTAAATAGCTAGATGTTTTCATTGCTTAAAAAGGTTTCAGTTTCTTTGGGAAATGGGAAAATTATTAAACTAGGAAGTTTGGATTCTCTGATGAGAAGAAAAGTGTGTAGAAAAACATTTCTCAAACCATTGATAGGGACCCAGTAGTGGACTTGTGCTTAGTTAATCTTTTAGTTGAGCTGCAATTTTACCACCAAATAAAATACCAGGGCAGTAATTTTTATTTGGGTCCTTTGTTCCCTCTTTTTTGTTTTTTTTTTTTTTTTAAAGAAGAGGGTGTTACCTGTACTGTCCAACTTCTATAGCCAAATGTGTCTTCATTTAGAAAACCATAATTTGCAATAAGTCTGCCCATAACCAAGGTTCATTTAGTATGTGGTGGATAAATGAAAATTGCAAGTGTTCAGAGACTGCTTTTTGGAAACATTTTTGTCTCTTAATTTGATACTCAGGCTGTAATCCTGAAGTTAAAAAGGTTTTCTCACAGGGGATGGGGAAATAAATGTGCAAAAGCATTAACATGGAAATAATCTAAACCTTATAGCTTCCCCAGACCAGAGGGTGGTACAGTCTTTGTGGCCAGTGTGACACTGGAACATTTTACTGCGTGTGTTGGCTGTGCATGTGAAGGAGCAGGGTCAGTGCAGCGATACTGTGTTCACAGCCAGGCTCCACGTTAGCTCTGTGTAACATACCTACGTGTCTGTGTGTGTCTAAAGGATATAGCTTTGATATTTAAACTTGCTGGATTTGGCTGTGTGTCAAGAACGAGGTCCTGAGTGAGGAGCATACTCTCCCCATGGACTGGGCACAACCTGCACTTCCAGCTGCCTGTGTTGGTGCTGGGACAGGAGCAGGAGAGGACTGGTGATGGCCACAGGCACAGCTGGTGTGGCCTGGGGTGGGGGTCAGGCTGCCGCCTCTCTCTGCCTGCCTGTGCGCTCAGCCCAGTCAGCGCCTTCCCTTGTGCCCATCAGCTTGTCCCTTTGTCAACGCTGCTCTGATGCAGCAGATTTCAGCCAGAATTGTAGCCACCTCTTAACTCATGTCTAGCACGCCTTTCTGCTTCCCAAAGGTGCCTCTATCCTCCCCCTTTCTCCTCCTGCTCCCCTCCCACCTTACTGGCAGCAGCAGGGTTTGCAGGGTGGCCTTGCTTGGCTTGACCCCTGGAGTGGCAGAGGAGCCCCCAGCAGCTGCCACCTGAGCTGGAAGTGTCAGCTCAGGGACAGTGGCAGGAAATGCTGTAAAACAGAGCGTGTGCTTAGCATCGAGCAGAGCTTGCATGCAGGCTTTTCTGTACCTTCGTCTGTACTTTCCTTGCCGGAAGTCCCTGAGGCACGAGCGTAGCCCCAGATGGCCTTCAGGAATGTTACACCAGGTGACTTGTAGGGCTTTTTCTCTCTCCTTTCTTAAAAAAAAAAAAAGTCATAAACAAGAAAAAGCAAAAAGTTGTCGTATGCGTTTAACGCTTTATTTATGGTTTTCTGGTGTTCTCAGACTTAAAGTGTGGCAATCTGACTTTCCTGGACAGCTGTTGTAGTTGTTGCAAGTTCTATACCTGATGGGTAGCTGTAATGCAGTTAGGCATTACAGGGATGTGCTTTGCAGTTTGTTTTGCTTCTGTTTTTTGGGGACATCCTAGTGAGAGTGGGAATATGGAACTGCAGAGAGTGGAGTGTGCTCGGTTATGGGATAGGGCTTTAAGGATTTGGGTAGATGAAGGAATGTGCATGGTGAAGAGCAGCTTTGTGGTGTGCTGTGCTTGGAAAACCAGGTGTGGAGGAAAGGTGGGGCCGATGCAGCAGTCCCTGACCTCAGAAGATCCAGTGAGGCAAGTGCCAGATTTGATGCCCACAGAAACTGGTGTGATTTTAGGGCAGGCTGGGGGTAGGAGGTGATATTTGTTTTTCCCCTGCTTATAGGAGCAGTCTGAATAGAGAAGATTGGAATTTTTGCCATGTCTTCCCAAAACAAAAGTATGCGGCACTGCAGACTGGAAAGTGCAATTCAAGCTCCCATCTTTTGTGTCCATCTGCTTCCCACTTCTTTGTGGGGTATACTGTTAATTTTTTATTCTATTTTTAAAACGAAAAGTGACTTTAGTGCAGCAAGATGCTGTTGGCAACAAGGAAATTAGTTTATGGTAGCAGTGTCAGGTAGGTGGGTCTTCATTGTGTCTTTTTTCAGGTTAGTCTTTATTTCTTTTCCTCCTTGAAACAGATCTTGTGACTTACTGGAATACATCTCTCCTGGAGCTTGAAGCTGTTAGGGAGAAGTGTAATGAGCTTAATATAACAGATAACTTCGGGGTTCAAAAAATAGTTGTGATTATATGTATTTGTTTTTAGTTGCATTTTAGACATGTTTCCATGTTACAGGGCTAAATCCGTGGTACTGCTGAAATCCAGCAGGAATTTTGCTGTTTGTTTGTATTAAAACTCAACATTTTTACTGTCTGTTATAAAAATTAATTAATTGTAATCGTGTGTCTGACTGAGCTTGTGACCCTGTTGAGGCAGCAGTATGGGTTGTGCTCTGCTTTACGGTGATGACACACCTCAGTCCAAGGCACAGAAATCCTTGGCAAAGTTTCTTACGCCTGTGTTACTCAGCTAAGCTTAGCACCAGAGCTGCGGTGGCTGTTCTGCTCTTACGCTACTCAGTGGTGAAGTTGCTTTAATAAATTCTCAGCATGCAATTAAGTTACTTTGCAAAATTCCTCCTAAGTGAGGCAGCACTCCTGTTATCTGGAGGAGATTTTCATTGCTGAGTTTGGGGTAGTGACTCAGTAAAACTTATCTGTGGAATACTAAATTTGGAGGTGTAACCAGGAGGTTGCTATGATAACAAATATTAGAACTTGCTTTCTGGGAAGTGCTTCTAATTTTTCCATTGATGGCCATTAAATCCCTTAAGATAAATGAAATTTTTTATTAGAACTAACATGGTCTCCTTGTGCTCCTCCAGGATTTTGTAGACTTGCTAGTGACAAAATGAAGAAGGGAACTCCAGATTAACCCCAGCCCTATAAAGACACCACTTTTTTTAATGTTACTTCTTATTTTTTCCATTGGAATGTTTGCTTAACTTAGCTTTCATTCATTTTTCTACAAAATGCTTACCCAGTAGCTGTTTGTATAAACATGTTTAAAATTCTACATTGATTTTATTTTCTTGGCTCTTTTAAGAAATTTCCTGATGCACAGCATGGTCACACAATTACTGGTAGTGCTTTTATTGTGAGTGGCCAAAACCAAGTCCATGCATTTATGTTGAAAATTAGGACTCAAACCCAGAAGCTAAAGGATAACAATGCAATGCGTTAATTTCTTACTCTCCATAAATTGCTTATTTATTAAAGTCCATGTTCTGCAGCTTAGTTTTTACAAAGAGAGCTTTTTTTCCCCTTTTCAAACTGTCTCTGAAGTTGGTCCATATCATCTGTTTTAGAAATGCTGCTGTTTCCATAGATCTCCCTAATGTCCTTTAGCCTTTTTTTTTCCTCCATTTCTTTACAATTCCCTGAGGTTTTGATTCACTTTGTGAATGACACAATGATGTGGTAATGGGAGCCTAGAAGAGCGAGCCAGGGACTTAAGGAGTGGTGGATGAAAACATCCTCGATGTGGATGTTTTCTGTTTTCTTCATGACTGTGTCCTGCTTTTTCCCTCCCCTGCTCTTGCTTTCCCATGGTCAGCCACACTCCAATCTACCAGGTCCTCCCTCAGCCTCCACAGCTTCGGTATTTTAATGAGAAACCTCTGCTGAGTACTTTTTAGGTTTAATGTTAATAAAGCAAATAAATACATCATAAAAATCACTCTTGCCCAAGTCTTTGACTCACCTAATCTTTTTTTAATGGGGCAGAGTGAGGGAAGTGACCTAAAACAATTTGTAATCAATTAATGATGCTTTTCCTGAACATCCCCTATGTTTAGGCCACTTGAGGAATACAAGTGAACTGTGATTTCAGTCTTAGTTTGTTCTGAAAGAGCTTTGGTTTGTGTGTGTTTTTTTGCTTTGTCCCCTCAGACACTGCCAGTCTCTAGATGGGATTTACTGAAGAACAAAACTGGGTTTGTGATACTCAAATTAGGCATGTGTTCTGATAAACACAGGAGTCATGGCTAAGTGTTCTTAGGCGAAGAGGTAAAATAATTGAATCAGCTTTCAGATGCTGTCTAGAAAGCCCATCCTTGTTCAAATACACCAGGGTGTGTTGTGTCTGGTGTTTTTGGTTTAGTTTTTATTTTTCTTTGTATTTGTAGTAGACATAAAATCTTTGGAGGACTAAGTCACACTGTTTTTATAAGTACATGGGGTGTATTTAAGAGCCTGATTTGCAGAAATATTGACTGTATTCAGACTGATCTTGAGGAATAGTTGTAGCTACCTCCTTCCTCTAAGGGAAGGTATTTAAAAACTTGCAGAGGCTTATTAGCTTAAGTGCCTTGTTAGCTGCTTGTGCTATTTTCCATCATAGTCAAGGTAAAAAATGACTTGGGGAGAAATAATTGTTCTAAGTATGCTTAATTCAGTTCAGTGAATCTGACACCTCCTCTGTCATTTTTATTTATTTATAAAAATGGGAGAGAGTTGGGCACCTGTCAGAAGCAGAGAAATACATGATGGCACTTTCTGTTACAGGAATGTTTTGTTACAGTGCTGTAGCTGCTTGCAAGTTTATTGCAGAAAAGATTTCTCTAATTGTGTTGGGACACCTCATGGTATTTTTAAGTCCTTTTGTTTGCACCATGAGGTAGTGAAGATGCAATTCACTCTGAAATTGTTTTCAGGATAGCTTAAGAAATCACTTTATATTTTCCTGTAATTTATGTAGCTATCCTTAAAACTGCTGTTTTTAATGAAATTTCATTTACATCTTCTCCCACCGGAGACAGCTGTAGGTTAGGACTAGTCTGACTAAGCTGTGCCAAAGGTAGGAGTAAGGAGTTTTTTACATGCTGATTAATTCTCTTTTGCTCCTTTGGGAATATCTGGTATTGCTTAAATTGATTGCTGTAAGCAATATGGCAACATTTTTGACCTTCTAAACTGAAATTCAGCAAAAAAAAAAAAGAAGAAAAGGAAAATATAAACCTCCATGTTTCAGTTTTACATAACTATACAGTTGAAGTATAGTGGTAAAAAATACAGAGGTGTCATCTTCTGCAGTGGTGGTGTTGGCCGGTGATCTCAAACCCTTTGGCAGAGGTGGAATCTGAGAACGTGGTAATTGTCCATCCCCTGCATAGAGAGAGTATTGGGTGAGAATCTGTTTTTCTTTCTCCATAATCTGACTTCTCATCTCTCCCATGGCTGGCTTTGTGAATCAGAGCACCCGTTGCCTTCGTTAGGTGTTTCCCACCTGTGCTGTTGTGTAGACAGGGGCAGCTTCCAGTACATTTACTTTTCTACCTAGCGCTGTGGGAAGCCCTAAGCAAAGGCTGTGTGCTGCTTTCTGAAGTTAATTTACAGATGTGGGGGGCCAGGTGACCAGGAGTTGTCCTTCCGCAGCTCCCTTTGTTGCTCGAAGGCCAGACGGCTCATCCGTCACCCTTCGCCCCACCTCCAGCACCCTCTCCCTCCCCCCTTATATTCCCCCAAGATATGATAATGAAGCAGGTGCCCTGGATTGCAACTCTCCCTGAGCGTGAGAAATGGCAGGAGGTTTAGAAAAGCGGAAACCGAGGAGGAGGAGGCGGCACTTCTCCTGAACCTGTTGGCAGTCACGTCAGTCCTGGCCATGCACCCCACAGCCGTCCCACTGCCCGCGGGGGAAGAAAGGGGAGAACCGATTTGTCGTGCCTTGAATCAGCTGGTTGGGACTGCGGTACCCCACTTCAGGGCCGTGCCAGGCGCAGAGGAGCTGAGCTGTGCAGTGTTGGCCATGCTCAGAGGAGGTGGAAGAGCCAAGCTGTGCAGTGTTGGCCATGCAGAGGTGCTGAGCTGTTCCTGCCGCACTGGCGTGGCGCAGTGGCCGTGGGCTGTGGGTGACCTCCCCACCGAGGGGCAGCCCCGGCAGCACAGCAGGCCCGGCCACCTCATTGAGATTCCAGGCGCAGGGAGCGCCTCTGCAGCTGTGCTGGAGGCGGTGGCCGAGGAGGCATCCAGAGAGGGGCCCAAAAAAAATCGTCAAAGAACCGGCCCCTTCGCTGCGCCTCTGAATAGGCAGACAAACCAGAGGTCCTCCTCTCTCTGCCAGCGTGTTGGGAAAGACATTAACATAACCTCTTTTTTTTCCTTTCTTTTTGATTTCCCTAAGCTACCGAAAATCTACTGTGTTTAAATATCTTGTTCTGACAGTTTGCTAAGGGGAGCAAAGAGTGGTGCACCAGCCTGGTGGGTGTCTGTGCTGCTATTTTTATAAAAAACAAAACATATTTAAGATGAGCGTTTTCATTCGGGTCACCCTAGACTTAATTGTTTGGTGTCAGGTCGTTAAGATCCAGAATTAGCTCCCTGTACTTGGAAGGGGTTTGCTTCCGAGTGCTTTAGAAATGCAAAGGCAAGTTTTCAAGCCCGGCTTTCTTTTTCCAAATCTATTTTGATTTCAGCTGGTTTTGAAGTGAGTGGACACTTACCCAATTTACTCAAGCAGTAAAAACTAGCTGTAAATCCCCATCCCACTCCTCAGCACGAACTAGATGGCAGCTCCTGAAAGCTTCACGTCTTTAAGGAAATTGGCATCTGTTTTCTGAGTCCTTATTAGGCCGACAGGATGCAGACCACTTCTCATGGCCATTGAGGCTCAGAAGTGAGTCACTCTGCCTTTGACGGGTGGCACATTAGCGCTGCGATTGGCATAACTTTCATGCTCCCTCGGACAGGAACTGGGGCTGTACAAGCAGGGAGTGTCGTACATCATCAGAGCGTGTGGGAATGTAGAGAAGGTTTGCATAACTCAGAAGCTCTAATTTTTTGAGTGTTAAGCTTAAATTCAATTAAAGGTGCTACTTCTGATGCTCAGAGCAGAAAGTTGAATGTATTATTTATCTGTAGATTTGTGGTATCCACTTGACTGCATTTCTTGTAACTGAGACCTTGTTTTCAGTGAGTGCTCCTGGGCTTGTTACTTGGTTACTTTGGGCCATCAGAAAGTTAATAGTTGGTCCGGTGCTTTTGTAAATATCAAGGGTAGCATTGGATGCTGACTTGGTTAACCTAATGATTTTTTTTTTTTTTCCAAACCATTGGTATGTATGAGTTGATTAAAAAAAAAGCAGAGGCTTCTTAAATATAGTCTGTTCTGAATTAAAGGGTGTGGTGTTGGCTTTGAATGAGCTTGATGCAGCAACAAGCATGCAGCAGTTGGTAAATAAAGATGGATTTTCTTTTGTTCTGCTGGTGCTTGCTGCTCATTATTCTCCACTTACCCCGTGAGCTTCCCAGGGAGTGGCAGCTGTTTCTGATGTTAGACACTCTATCAGTGGTAGACAGCTCCAGATTCGGTGAGATACTGTTGTGGAGAGGAGAGGAAAATAATCTAACCCTGCATTATTGTAAATCCTCAGCAGAATTAACTTTTCATGAACCAAAGGAGTTTTGTGTTTAACTTTTTCTGAAATATTCAGGCATAAGTGTGCTTTGCAGTATGTGTTACAGCGAAAAAGCTTTTCTGGCATGAGATGGATTTACATTCTAAGTGTGTGTTAAGTATTTTAATGTGCAGTGTGTGGGGGCAGACACAAGGCAATAAAGGGAAATCAGTCTATAACAATCTTTGTGTATGTTTCCAGATATATACAGTTTGGGAATCTTTGCAATTTGGAAATTGCTTGGAGTAAACAGAATGGTACATAAAGATTTTAAATAATAAAGCTAGCAAGCTACAGAGGAGTCTGTTTGGTTCCAGGATTTTATATGTAGGATTTATAACCCATGCTTTTGCTTTCCTGTCTCTGCAGTGTTAGCATTCTGTTACTGAAAACAAAGAAGGCTCTGCCAGGGCATTACACAAGCAATGAATCACAGAGGAAAAAATGTTTTGCTTTGTAAATTGTTCACTTTTCCATGGTGGATCATTATTTTTTTTTTTTAGTGTTGTCTGATAGAATTTGCCACACATGCTTGCATTTCCTGTACTCGGTACAATTCTTTATAGTGTGACTACATAAATGCTAATACTAGTAACTTGAAGTAACTTCTTCTTGTGATTCTTAAAAACAAAACCGCAACAGGAACAAAGAACACAGGGCAAAAATTGAAACAGCGCAGTTCACTCTTGAGGCATGACAGCTTGCTGAGTATATTGGAGGAAGGAAAAGGTGTTGATGTTTTTCAGACAGCTTTATCCCAGCAGTTCCACATAATTATTTTTTTGTCTGTATTGACAAACTCCTTTTCTGCCTCTAATACTCAGATTGGCTGTCACCTTTTGATGTGGTCCTTGTGGGCTGTAGGCCATTTATAGTCTTTTAGCTAATCATAAAAATATAAACTTATTTCTTAACAATATGTACTTTGTACACCTTTTTGATGACTGTTGGTGAATCGGTGTGTCCGAGCTTCTGCAGAGGAACGATAGCTTGCTCAGGCTTGAGTGTAAAATTATAGTTGGAGATCATCTGTTTGAGGAGTCACACACCAGGCAGCGTCTTGCCACTTTTTTGCAGGATACAGAAGTACAACCTCAGTCTGTTATATAATAAAAATGTATACCACAGATGCTGCACTGTGCCTCACATTCTCCTTGGCAAGAACAATAATCAATAATATGTCAGATTGCCGTGTTACAATATTCATTAAGCTCCAGGCATGTGGAAAAAATTTTAAATAAAATCATGTTAATTTTTTGCAAATTGCAAAGGTGGATCAGGAGCCATAACCAGCTAAAGCAATGCTTAAAGGAAGATCCAAGCAGAATGATCCCTGCAGAAAGGCTGGCAGTAATGAAATCCTTGATTTTTCACACAGAAAGAGTGAGTGTGGAGGAGGATGCTGTATATGTATAGAATGCACCATTTTAAAGACTGTGATTAATCCTGTTAGAGATGTGTTTCTAACAGAGAAGCAGATTGGTGGGATAAAGCTGTAAGAAAGTATGAGAGCCAAACATAAGCATCTAATCTAAGAGAACGTCTCCTGTGACAGTACAGTGTAATTCTGTTTAAAATTACGTATACTTCACTGAAAATAACCAGATAATAATTTCAGAATCTGCAAATAATTAATGTCCCCTCTGTAAATGCCAGTGGGGAAGATGTGTAGCATAAATTAGAGAGTAAGGGAAGTAGAAGCTCTCTGTCTTGTCCCTGTTCACATATTTTTTGTCCCATCCAATCTGGATTTAGTCCTAAGTGTGTGTATGATAAGGGGTATGTGGTGGTTCGTAGATCTCCTGGATGTGCTTTATGCAAGAGACGAAAATACCAATGAGTCAGGTATGTAACAGCATGTTCCAAAATCCTGATAGTCTGGGCAGCCACCTCCCCAACCTGCTTACCTGGCAAACCTCTAGTCAAGAGCTGGGCTGAGCTACGCCATGTATCTTCTTGTCCCTGTAGTCACATCTGTGGTGTAATAGTAATGAGATTGGAGTAATCTCACTGATCTGGGCCGAGTTGGACTGATAATTTAAATGTGAAAGGCTTCATAATCTCCTGCTGATCCCAGAAAGTTTTCAGCATTTAATTAAGGTCAGAATTAAAAAGATGGTGACAACAAAACCTTCTGCATTTTCCTCCTTGCTTATAAATGTTAAACCATGACAGGTGAGTTCTTCTGAAATTCCTGGAGTGATGATGACACTTCCGTAAACCCCTTATAGGTTGGTGTAACACTTAGAGCAGTAACAGTTGTCTCTAAAAAAACACTGAGAAGGTTTGTGCTCCTTTTTCTCTCCTCTTTCTTGCCCCATACCTGTTCCATCAGTTTCAAGTGGATGTTTTGTGCAGACATGGCCACTGCATAGGTGGCTCTGTGTGACTCTCTAACAGTTCAGTAGCTCTTAGTTTCTTGCTTTAGACTACAAAATTGAAAGCCCAGCAAGGACTAAAGAGGTGAAAGCAGCTGGTGTGGGCTGTGTACACCCGTGGCTGTGTGGTGTGGGCATTGGGCTTGCTTCTGCTTCTGTGTGCAGGAGGGAGAAGAATGAGTGTGAACGGAGAAGTGACACAGCTGCTGCCAAAGCAGGTCAAAACTGCACTGCAGACGGAGAGGAGGTCTGTGGGGAGAGGAAGGAGACAAAGCAGCTGCAAGGGAGTTCCTGGGGCAGGGTGCACTTCACTGGGAGAGAAATTACCAGTGGAGGAAAGCTGAGCAGCGGGAAAGGAGGAGAGTGAGCGAGGAGCCTGGGAGAACAGGAGAGCAGCAGAAGGTTGCCAGAGCCAATAAATCTGGTGATCTCCTCTCACTCTTCTTGGTTGTTTGAAGAGCTTGCCAGCAGGTGAACCTGTGGGCACCGGGCACCAGCTGCTGCAGGGCAGCATCACAGGGTGCACAGGCATGGTCCTGCTGTGGCAGGCTGGAAAGGAGTTCAGCTCCTAGTGTGCTCCCTCATCTTCTCCCCAGTGTTAAACAAACAAGTGAGAAATCATAAGTGAGAAGGGAGGAGGGTATGTTTGATGTGCAGCTGTGGGTGCTTTGTAGTTGACCATTTGCTTTTAAAATTTTTAAATCAGTTGTTGGGGTGAGCAGAATTGGAAAAGCGTGGCCAGTACTGTGGCCACAGTAACATTCAATGGCCATTCAGTAACACCTTGAATGAGATTTTTGTGTTTCAGTTGAGTAGAAATGTTACTGCAGGACCTTGTAGGACCTAGAGGGGCAGCCTGGTACCATGAAAAGCTATTTGAGGTTCTTGAGAGAGTGCCTCAGAAAACAGTGATCTGGTCAGTAAGCAAGAAACTGAAGCATACTGACAGAAGAGCCATAGCTGGGACCTCTGTCTTCCTTCCCTGAAGACCAGCTTAATATATCCAGTAAATAACTGAGGTTTTGATTAAGTCTTTTCTTCTTATTCTACTGCTGGACATTTTGAATGTGGCTGTAACACAGTCACCTGTGGAGGCTACTCAGATGAGCAGTAGTGTGGTGTGAGCAATGGGTGTTTCTTCAGACAAAGAAAGGTGGCATATCTTTCAGAGTAGATGTTTGTTTTCTCCTTTGCGGTGGCTATACATCATCCAGTGTTTTCCCTTTCATATTGTGATATATCATCTTGCGTTTCATGCTTGAGATGTTGTGAGAGAAGTGAGTGATGTTATGTAACATAAGCAGAGAATTATCTTCTTATGGTCTAAAAGTGACTGTTCATTTGATAAAGCAGTTGACTAATTAGTAAATTACCCATTGTTGTTTAAAATACTTGCGCTGCAAAATGTAAATGAAAAAAATTTCTCCACTTGTCAGTATGAAAAATGACAATAGCAAAAATAATACATAGGACATCTGCTCTGATTTTTTTAAAATTTAAAATGCATTTAAGGCAGATGTTGCAGAATTTGAATGGAAGTTGAAGTGGATAGAAGAACAAAACATAGCTGTTTACCTTTTATGAAGTCCCGTTTTCATGGCTAACATCGCTATCAGTCTGTGACTCAGTGCGTGTCTTTTTCCACTGTTTGTATCAGACTGAACTGAATGTTTTTAAAACTGCTGCTGTCAGGATGACATGTAGTTTCAATATTAACAGAAATTATTGGTGTGTCAGTATTTTGGGGTGTTTTCTGATGTTGTCTCCCTTTTCACATCCTGTCTTTCCAGGAGAATACATCAAAACATGGAGGCCGCGGTATTTTCTGTTGAAGAACGATGGCACCTTCATTGGCTACAAGGAACGACCGCAGGATGTTGACCAGCGGGAATCACCTTTAAATAACTTCTCAGTAGCTCGTAAGTGTTTTCTGCTGCTCCCTTGTCCAGTTTAGGGGTTGATGTCTTCTTGTAACATAGCTGGTAAGCTGCATCGGTGACACTCCTGCCTGGAGCAATGTATCTAAACACTAAGCATGTTTATTTGAGCTGATAAATCCCACTGTGTTTCTCAGGAGTGATTTGTGATGTAGAGGTTTGATGCTCTGATTTTTTTTTGGGGTTTTTTTTGAGTTTTCTAGTAACTTACCCTTTCTGGTTATTGAATAAAATGGGTTTATTTGTTAATATTTTCTATGTATGTTACTCAGCAAATAGCTTTAAAGTGAAAATTCACCCAGGTGCATGTACTTGGCAGGCAGGCACAGCCAAAGCATTTCTGCCACCAGATCTGGATTCCAGTGGCATTGACATAGGTCAGAGTTACTCAGTTGTTGGCATAAAAGAATGCAGAGTGAGCGCAGGTTTTAATAAAACACGCTTGGTTTTTCTTAATTTTGACCACAAACCCACAGTTCTTCTATCAAAGCCAACAAAAGGATTTGGAAATAATAACATCTCCTAACCTCTGCACTCTCTCCTATGCAAACATTTCCGACTTTGCTCAGGTGCTGCAGCACAGGATGTGATAGAAGACACTGAAGATAATTTCCTTTTCTTGCTCATGTTTTTAACCTTTTGCTGTATACTTCCAGCTTTTATTTTCTCCTGTTCTTAATCTTTCCTGTCCCGTGATTTGCCTGTGTCTTGTTCCACCACTTAAAAATAGATCATTGTGGCACCTGTTATTAACAATGATCTGTTCTGTGCTCCTGGTGACTACTGAAAGCAAAGCTCTGCAGAGAGAAGGGTAGGGGCTTTCCCTCTTCATTACAGGGTAGCTCAAAATACGGGGGTTCATCTTTGTAGCTGATCATTAAGCAGATATTTATTTTGGAACACCCTGCTCCTGGAACAGGACTGTGCAGCAGTAGGAATTAATGGAAATGTTCATTGTTTTTCCTCCAATAGCAGCGTATACCTGTTTTGAGTGATGATGGGAATAAATAATGGATATGCTGTTGCCTGGTGCCTCTGTGCAGGATGCCAAGAGTGCTTTGGGGCTTATTGTCTCATTTTAGAGAAAGAATTGTCATAGTGTTTTCATTTCAGTAATGACATGGTACTTTCCTCTTTAGACTGGTATCTTCTTACAGATCAAGAAGGTAAAGTAAAGCAGCAGAAAGCCATTAATTCATAAATTAATTCAGTACTTGGTCTATAGCCAGAGGCTTTTAACAAATCCACTTTCTGGAGGACACTTCCATCCTCTTGCTGCTAACTGCATTACTTGGGCAGCTCAGTGCTAAGGAGTAAAAATGTGTCCATCACTTTTTCTTTGTCCAGGTTGCCTTTAAAATAGGTTAACTTAAATCAGTTTTCACAACAGGAATATGGTGCTTTTTTGGCAGATTGAGCCCATCAGTCTCAGCATTTATAGATAAACAGGTTTGTTACTATGGCATCGGAGCATTGTCAGAGAAGACGCAGCACATGCCTATAGATGAGTTGTAGCCTCTGTAAGAGGCATCGTGGGCGGAGTGGTGGGTGAGAGGATGTTCCCAGCAGTGGCTCTTGCGTGGTGAACCAGTGGCAGGTTGGGAAGGCCTTGATGACTGAAGTGGGGCCTCCTTTCTTGAAGTCGTTATTGTGGATTTGGGGCCACAGAAGCAGCTGTTTACCCACCAGGATTTAATTTCTCATGTAGCAGGCAGGGCTGCCAGCACTTCTGTCCCTTCTGGGTGCCCTCCACACTTTCACAGAATATTCTGAATTGGATGGGACCCACAAGGATCATCAAATCCAGCTCTTCAAGTAAATGGCCCATAGGGGGATGGAACCCACAAACCTGGTGTTGCTAGCAGCAGGCTTTAACCAGCTGAGCTAATCTCAGGGATCATCGTTTGGGTCTATTTTGCACCATGGGCTTTCCCTTTGAACCTGCTTGCCTGATCCTTTCATTTAGGTTGACGTGTAGAGTTAGTGTGAATGAATTTGAGCTGCCTCTGGAGGAAGGCGTAGGCCAGAGCACAGGCCTGTAGAAGCCTCCTGCCAGTGAAAGGTGAGAGGAATGTAGATTAAATATTTTGTAAAAATTAATCCTTCTGTTTTCTTTTCCTCCAAGAGACCATGATAACCCTGACTTTTTTTGCTAATTAGTGAACCAGATTTTTTTTTTTTTAATGAGATGGCAGGCTGTCTCTCTGTCAGTCTGTTCTTTGGAAGTGGTCCCATGTTTCTGATTAAAATCTTTACCCTCTTCTGCTGTAAAATAGTGTAGGCTTTTTTATCTTTGCAAGTAAAAGGACAATTTTTTTTAAAAGGGAATTTTATTACTTGTATTGTAAAATTCATATTGAGTGATTCTGTCAGCCCATGAGAAGTAGAAAATAGTCAATTAGTGAGAAAACAGTGACAAGATAACAACTAATGGTGACCTGTCTTTTCCCTTAATAGGTATGAAGAAAGTATTAGCAATAAATAGTGTGTGATTTCCTTGTGCTTGACAGTCTCTTATGCACTAGCCTTTTCCTTTTGGTCTGTGAGGGTTTTGATAATACATTTTTGAAAACTTGTTTCTAAGCCCCTCTAGCTAAAGAGAGGCTCACAATTTATTTTAAGTAACTTTTTCTTCACCTAATTTTCCTTTTAAAATATCTGTATATCAATGTTTGCTGTGTTTAAGGAGATTATTTTCTGTGGAATTTACCTATTGGTGATTTATTTAAAAAAAAAACCAACAACAAACAAAAAACAAATCCAAAAGAACCCAAATTAACACTCCTGAAAGATGGTGCCTGAGTATTAAACAGATTTTTGAGTCTTATTTGTGTTTGTGTTCTGTACTTTACCACTAATAAAGTAGAAGGAATAAAAAAGTGTGTACCTAAAAGTTGTGCTCCAGAGCCCCTGCAGATGAATAACCAATAGAGGGTGTGTTGTAAATCTTGGAGATAAGTAGCCTTCATACCGATTGTAATTGTGGATTATCGTGTGTGTCTCCCTATTAGGTTATAAACCTTTAAAACCATATAACTGAGAAAAGCAGTATATTGTGAAAAACCACATGGAGAGAAGAGAGGCTGTTCCTGTTAGAAAGGGTTTATTTCTCCCAGCTGTCAAAAAGGAAGATGGACTGTGGCGGTTTTGTTGTACTGCTGAAAACATAATTGCTCAACAATACGAGAGCTCTTTTTGGGACAGGACTGTGTCTCTGCAGTCAAGCATTTATCAGAGGGCACAGGATGGCTAGATTAGTGGTTGGATTTTTTGTCTGCTGTTACTGAGAGCCACCTTTGTGCAGGTCTGTAACTTGGTCCTCCTGGCCCCTCGCTTTTGCCATGCTGAACAGTTCAGAGTTGAATCTATCCAGTGGTGCTATCAGAAAACAAACACTTCAACATAATATTCCAGTTTGTCTTCCAAAAGTTTTATTTCTTCGTCATTCTTTTTTCCTCATTTACCTTTTTCCTTTTTCCTTTTTCTGTTTCCTTTTTCCTTTTTCTTCATACACTTCCTTAAAGAAGCCAAAGCAGGAATAGGAAGGATTCTTCCTTGACATTATTGTTTTAAGTGTGATGTCATTATACAGGGAGCAGAGTTTGACACTTTCATCGAAAGTAATCTGCCTTTTAGCTTAAGTGCTGGGAAAGCAAATATTGTGACATTTTAGAAAGTCACTGGGATAATACTAAGTGTCTTTCAAATACAAAATGGTAATTTCCATTTGAATGCCTTGGTGTCTATTCCTGTTAGGAACAATTTCTCTGTCCTACTTACTTTAAAAGACCAAACGACAGGAAAGAATCAAGAGGTTCTTCAGAGCAATTTAAATAATTTTTAACAGGCTGCTGTTTATACTACTTACGTTGGTGCAAATGGGGAGTACTTACAGTGTGCCTGTTTCACAGGAAAAACTTGTTTAAAGTGGGTAAACGACCCTTTGCGCCTATTCGAAATGTGACTGTTTTTATAGCAGAACCCCCAAACATGCTGTAAATTATACCTAATACTACACAGCATCTGTATCTGGCTCTGCTGGAGTGGTGTATGGTGCAGTACATGATTAGGGAAGGTGAATTTGGTGCTTCTCTAACTTCTCAACTACAGTGAAGAGCACACAGTTGGGTTTAAATGTAAGGAAGGAACTACTGTTCATTTGTTTCATTGATAAAATCCATGTGATTGTCATATATGGTGAGAAATAAGTGGTAGTTTCAAACTTTCTAGAACCTATGTGGTACAGCACTTCGGTAAAGCAATTTAAAAGTAAAGCCTTCTGTATTTCTTGATATGTGCTGTTATGATTGAGCAGGGTAATTAGACAGCATATTGTTCACTAAACAAAACAATTCTGGGTGACATTCTTGAATTATAGTGGTTATTAACTGACAAATCTCTATTATTCATCTTGCTGTATGCCTTAAAGATTGCTGGATCAGCAAGCTTAACAAATATCAATGGACAGTGCTGATTTAGGGGAAGAGTGACATTTAATTGGTCCCTTTCTATGACAGGAAAAGCCTTGCGTGGTTTATCATGCTGAAATAAATGGTTAAATCTAGTATTCATGGGTAGTTTAAGTATCTGTGCAGCTACTTCAGAATGTGACTCTAAAGAGTTTTTAAAATCTAAGCAAAACCTCTCTGTTTATTTCTTCATAGCATTGTACTTCGGTACAAGTATGGGAGAACAGCTCTGGATTAGCACAAGGTTAGGAAATAGCCTGATGTTGTTCTTGGAGTCTTCAGGCAGATTCAGTGTCTTAGGGCTGCATTGTGCAGGCTCCTTGAGGACAAACCCAGCCTTAATCTAATCATGTTAAGCAGATAAAAATGGGAGGCAGAACAAACAAACAACAAATAAAGAAGGGCAGCTAACCTGAGATGGGCGGTCCGGGCACAGGCGTGAGATCTTTGAGCAGAATTTATCAGCACCAGGCACACGGGGCTGCGCCAGCCCGGGCACTCGTGTTTGGCTTTCGTTGCCGTTCTGTGAGACGACAGAGGTGGCTGGGAGGCCGAATCCAGCGTGGCTGCGTGGAAGTCGTTTAATCTGGGTGAATGAAGGAGTGCCGTTTATCACGCAAAAGCCTTTGCATGACTCATTAATAAACTTTCTCTGATCTAATTGGAGTGGTTTAGTAGGATGCAGTATAACCTCAGCGTGCTATTAAAGAAAAATTATATTTTCTTGTCATGAAAAATGCAGAGTTACTAATTGAAAAGCTTATCATTCCAGCAGCAAATGAGGCATGAAATATATTGCCAAAAATATGGCACCCAAAAACACTGGCAGTAAATATTTTATCTTGGTGCTAATTAAGAGCTTGAACTTAAAACTGAGCATTCTAAATTTACACAATAATGAAATTAACCTAATGGTACCAGTGTAGCCTTAGTAACATGTGCTGTTATTCTGGTGGATTCTGCCCTCGACGTGCACATTGCTGATGGTGGAGGAGGTTCATAGCTCTAGCAGTAAACAGAAATTTCTTCTTGTCTTCATAATGCCTTTTTATTTACTTGGAAGTCGATTTAGAAACTGAAGAGAAATAACAGCAAGCTTGTGGTTTCATTAACTGCAAGGAAAAGAGTTTAATGCAAGAAAAAAACTCCCACAATTATGTTCTATTTTTTTTTCCCCTGCTCCCTTGGTTTCTTAATTTGACTTTCCTCTAGCAGGAGCCGTTTAATTAATTAGTTTTTCTATTAATGTTTATCTAAAAATGCGGTGGTTTGGCTCCTGTTGTTATTTCATTGATTTTCTTTTGTTTTTCAGATCTCTGTTAGTAGAGCTAAAGTGTACCCTTTATCAGGTGCATTTTTCTGGCCCTAATTTGAAGGATAAACATTTGTAAAATCCTAAGAAGCTTAAAGTAGTAGATGTGGTTTAAAAATTGAAAAAAATTACACTCAGCTCTCAACATTTTGATGAAGGAAGTGGTGGCTTTGCATGTAGCTGTGCTTCTGTAGCCTTTTTAGGTTGTGCTTAAACCCTGGCAGTGATGGAAGCTGCTCGCTGTGTGTCCGTGCAGCATCCGACTGCGGCAGCTCTCCCCAAGGCGTTTGGAACGGGGTCTTCTCAGGGGGTGCCTTTGCAGTTTGATGTTCCCTCTAGTGTTTGAGGGCTGGAAATGCTGAGTCTGATCATCATCAGGTCGCTGCAAAATGATCAAATGCTCTCTCGCAGCTCCCTGGAAGCCATGGACAGGGTTTTATGTAGGAAGGTCAATTGGAGGGAATGTGGGGGCTCGACATTAGTTTCTGTGTATGTAATTGCTGCATTATCAAATGACTTCCCAACCTGCCACTGGTTCACCAGGTGTATCAAATGTGCTGTGCTCTGGATGACCTTTAGAGTATGAGACTTGAGTCTGAATGGCTTCTGTGTTATCACATCCCATTTCTGCTTACCTCTATGGGCAGACCAAATGTGGAGCCTTTCAAAGCAGAATTTGATTTCGGAGCTGCTTAGATGGCTATCTCCCAAGCTATTTATTGGTTTCATCAACACAGTAAATTGTCTCAAGTCTCCTGAAGAAGTACTTACAGAGATTTTTATGGCTGATTAATTGCAACAGTTTGCTAGATAAGAATAAAGACAAATGATTATTTAAACCTGCTTATGTACCATGACTCTTTCTTCCTTGATTGTGGTAGAGTGCCAGCTGATGAAGACAGAGCGACCTAAACCAAACACATTTATCATTAGATGCCTCCAGTGGACCACAGTAATTGAAAGAACATTTCATGTGGAGACTCCAGAGGAGCGGTATGTTTCATTCATATTTAATGCATAAACTCCTTGCAAAAGCAGATGCAAGTGTTCAGCATTAATAGTGAGTCCTTTGCTGAAGCTCTTATTTATCAGATGATGTACGTCTGGACTGAAAAGTGACAATTTTTGAGTGCCTCAGGTTTAGTGCCTTTTCCAGTATAAAAGGTATTCTAAAGGGGGGTGTCAGTGGATTTTGAGCAGTGTTTGTAAATGAAGTGTTGCTAGGTTGGGTATCCAAAATGGACAGGTGCAGGTGTGTACCAGCACAGAGGTAGTTATTTCTGGAAACGTAAGGTTCATTTCTCACTGGAAATGTTGTGGTAGTAAAATAAAGAGTTTCTGACCTGGGAGTTTCTGGAAGGATGAGCACAAGTGAAATAGAGATTCAGGCAGAGTTGAGTTGTATCAAAATAGTTACCTTTTAAAATCTGTTTAGACACCCTATTTCTAAGGAAAAGTTAGTTGTATCATTGCTGATTGCTAATGTTTTATGCAAATTAGATAATAAAGGTGATAGTTATCTGCTGCAGGTGCAGATTCCTGTTTCATCTTTTAGGAAACAAAGCTAAGAGCTACATCCTGTGCTCTCATCATTGGAGAATTGATCTTCTACCTCCAGAGAGAAGAGTTTTCCAGCACAGCTATTATACAACTACTGAGTATTTAAATATTTACTTGCTCTTCAGAAACTGAACTTAAATTATTCCACTACCATTGCCATAAGGGAGTGGGTATTTAAAACCCCAGTCCTCTCTAGATATGATACTGGCACGTGTTTATTTTGAAGACCAGTAAATTCCACCTAGTATTACTTTTCTCTCATAGTCTTTGCATGCACTGATTTATTGCTTTTGATTATGTTACAATGATCAGAAGGTTAAGTCAAATTAAAAGCAAAGAAAAATAAACTGGTCCTTGTTTCTTTTAGGAACTTTGTGGTCAGTGACCCTAAAGGGAGTGAATAGCAGTTTCCACTTGGGGGAAGATTGTATTTCAGTCTTGTTTTGTTCCCTCCTAGCCAATTAAGTCAGCTTTCTGACATTTCAGGGCTCAGAGTGTTAGTCACCTCTGTTGTGTACTCTTGAGACATAAAAGCTGAGGGTGAAATTCTGTTCTTGCAGAAATCAGAGATACTCACTTCAGGAGGGCCGAGATCTCAACCAAGTCAGTAACAAAAGAGATATGAAGGTCAATATGCCTTTAGCTTTCTCTGCGCCTTTTAAACCAATGTTTGGTTTTTTAAAAGAGATGGAGAGTACAGAAGTTCTTTTTGTGATCATTCTGAATATAAAAATATGACCAGTAAATAAGAGGATGTGTTTGTGATGGTGAATGGAGTAGTTTGTGCTGGGAGTATAGGGAGAATGTTCAGAATGTGTGGCTTTACCTTGCTGCCCCCAGCCAGGGCTGGATGAATAGGGCACAATTCAGGAAAAATCCACAAGGCAGGAAAGACCTTAGGTGGTGCAGCTTTTATTAGGTATCTGTGTGGGATTCTTTTTCTCATGGACTTTGCTTCCACTCGGGAATGATCTGCCTCTTCCATCCATCACAAACTGAAACTCACGTGTTCAGATATGATTTTAAAAAAACAAAACAACTTCATAGGACCAGTGAAAAATTGGACATTGATAAGGATGGCATGGTTGTGCTGCAGATTGTGCACAGAGTTGATCAGCAATGGCTACTGCTGATCCTGCTGTAGTAGCAAAATATTTTACCTGGGATGTCCTTAGGAGAAAAGTTTAACCAGTGCCTAGAAAACACCAACTAAACCACCACATCATGTTCCCTACATATATGAAGAGCAATAAGCATGTTAAGTTCAGATAGTCCACTGGATGTGTCTTCAGCCCCTGTGTGTGTCTTAAAGCCCATCCCTGGAAGCCCTTGTGAGTTGTATTCTTCATGTTCAATAAATTTGCAGTGAAATCGAGTGAAGGCCAAGAACTTTCACTTCAGTAGCTTCCAAAGGTGTGAAATCTCCCAAAGGACACTGGAGTGGAAGTGGTCTCCATGAGAGTTGAAGGGGTCACTGTCAGAACACCCATTGCTGAAACAGCTGTGGAAACTATACTGTAACCAAGACCTGTGCCTAAGATGAAATGTCACTGCTTTTGCTGACATTCTGCTAAAGTTTACACAGCAATTGCTGTACTGCTGTCATCATCTTTACAACAGAAGAATAACCTAAGTATCCTGGGCTTTAATACCTTCTCCAAGAACATCCCTTGTCACTAAAGCCACTAAAATTTAGGATACGTGTGTGAAGAGGTGCCAGTGTCCCCAGGAGCTGGATGTGTGTTTCAGTGCACCATAGAAATGTAGTAGTTGTATTTAATTGCTTTGTGATTCATGTAAGCCTTTTGCTTGTTGGTTTCAGCAAGTCTGCTTTGGTTATGTAAATCTCTGTATCACCAGGTCATATCTTGAGCTGTTGACTGAATGCCCACTAGAAATTCTGTTATCTGAAAAGCCTTGTATTATTTCCAGACTGGGTTTCTAGTATGAGTAATAAAGATATGTGATTAAAAATGCATTTTTACAGTGCTTGAAAATGCACATAATTCATTGTATCTTCCATTAATTCATCAGAGAGCATTAGTGACTCTGTACTGCTTGGTGATCTTTGCCATGGCAGATGGTAGTCTAAAGCCACAAGTAATGAATGTCTTTGCCTATATTTTGCCAGGGAAGAATGGACAAAAGCTATCCAAACAGTAGCAGACAGCCTCAAGAAACAAGAGGAAGAGATGATGGATTTTAGATCTGGCTCTCCCAGTGATAATTCAGGTGCCGAAGAAATGGAAGTTTCTATGACAAAGCCAAAACACAAAGTGGTAAGTGGGCATAGCAGGAATCACTGTTTTTTAGGTCTTCTCAAATATAGACTAGAAATACCATCAAGCCATGTCTGTTCCACTGACAATTACATGATTGGCTGTAGATGCAGCTTCTGGACGAAACAATTGTCTGAGCTGAGCAGAGCCTGTCTGGGTCTGCCGGAGTTCTGAGTTCACATGTCCTTACTGGATGGCGTTCAAGGCCAGCTCGGGTCTAGGTTTGGTTTGCCTGTTTTCCTGTGGTACAAAGAGTGAAACCAAAGCTCCTGCTGGACCATGTGACTCTGTAAACTCCTTGCAGGCTGGTGCAAAGGTATTCTGGTGGATTTGCAGGATTTAGGGTGGGTCCAGGGGATTTAATTGCTCTGGATTAAGGGTTTAGGCTACCTCCAGCCAGCCACTGCAGTGTCTGTCCGTAGTGCTCCTACAGTTTGAGGGTTTTTTGACATTAGGCACTAGATAGTCTGAACACACAGGGCCAGGTCAGCAATGGCCTTCCATGATGTGAGTATGTGCCAGAGGAGATATATGCCCTGTTGACCCTTTTTGGGCATCTGTCTTCAACTTCCCTTCATTTCTTTCTACCCCCTTGTGTTCTTCTGTTTGTATTTCTGTTTTCCAAAGTGTTCCCACCTGTTCCTTCAAGAGGGAATTGATGGAACCTTTTCCTGTGCAAATACATTGTGGATTTTAGGTGGGCACTTCGTTGTGTCCTTATCTCACCATTATCATCCTCACCTGCTTTCTTAAGTTTGTTTCACTTTGGGAAAACATATAAAGTTTTTCTATAAAAAACCAGCCATCCACCAGTGTCTTCACTAAGCTTGTGTGTTATCCCCTTGTGTCATGTCAGTGCTTTCAGAGTGATGTGGGTAGCTACTTTCATGCCACTCTGAGTTAGAGCTGCCAGTAGGCTTCTGGGTCTCTGGCTTAACAGATCCTGCTCTTGCTGCAGTCCTTCATAGAAATGCAAGAGCCACCTCATTCATCAGCTGGATACATTCTTCTGAAACAATGACTGTCTCTTCCTGGACGTGTTAGTGAGGATAACCAAAATGATTACTGGGGTCCTGGCGTCAACTGTGTTGAGCAGTTTAGCAGAAAGTCTCCTCAGACTGCTCTAGGGAAGAATATGGAAAAGTTTGCTGTAGGGGGCATCTTAAAATCTTACTCCAGACAAGGCTGCAGTGGCCTTTGGTTGTTGCCATGTTGGCCATGGTCACTGAGCTGATGGTACAGAGTCTCTGCTCAGCCTCCAGCACATTCTGATTCCTCCAATGATTTTCCTCACGGAGAGACAAATGAGAGCCAATGGCTGATCTGTGAGGCAGTGTCAGGGAATGGAAGGATTTGGTATCTTGCAACATTTTGGGATGCATGTGTGTAGGGGAAGGGGCAGGTCAGGCATTGCCCTGGTGAGGTAGTGAACTGTCCCACACCCACCCAGCCTGGCAGAGCTGCCAGTCACTGGCACACCAGAGGCAGTGCTCCACTCTCCCCTAACCCAGCTCCTGAGTGGCCAAATGACCACAAGTCCACCTGGGGAAAAGGCCCATGAAGGCCAAGGGGTATTTAAGGCCAAACACGAGGCCATCATCTTGTCTGGACCCTACCTCTTCTTGGAGTTTCGATCTGAACATGGCTGGAACCCAGGAGCTGGTAGCTGTATGTGTGCTTTTCTGTATCTTTTCTGTCTTCCTTTCTTTTTCTTCTGATTCCCTCTTGTTGGAATATTTCGAGTAACTTACCATCGAATGAGTTTAAAGTTTGCTAAGTTGAATGGTCCAAGTTAATACTGTGAGAAGTGTTTTATGTTGATTGGATGTTGCAGTAAACCTTTAGCCAAAGTTGCCTGACTTTCTAAAGTTTGCCAGTAAACTTGTGTGTTGTTTTGACCCTCATGAGAGTATCTGGTTGGCATTTCTCCCGTGCATCCAACTCAGAACAAGGAGAATAATAAGAAGGTAGTTTTCTGATGTTCTCCTGCAAAGAGGTTATGGAATCCTGGATATAGAAGCCTAACCCGAATTTGCTCTCCACTTGCAGAGTTGTTGGAAGTTTGTAAAGCTTGATCAGACCCAGACAGAGAGATGTGGTCTGAGAAAAACTGGCAAAAACCGCAGGTACTTGCAGAGAATATTGAAATTTTGTCAAAAGAAGGGGAAAAAAAAACCTGGTAAGGGTTCCACATCAGAGTCTTTAATGGCTGCCCAGAAAGAGAAGCATGTGTCTGGAGAAAGAGCTGATGAAGTTGCTAATTGCCTTGGAGGCTGAAACAATAGCTCGCCTCAGGGCAGAGTGAGAATTAACAGCCCAAAAGCAACTAGCAGCAAACCTGAGAAACCTGTTAAACAACTTTGTGGGGAGCCAAAGGACTTTAGAGTTGCAAATTAACACCGTGGAGGGAGGTGTGGAGGATGAACCGGGGTCTTCCAGCCTAGGGGAGGAGTTGGGTCTCCCTGAACATGATGTCAACCCCCTCAGCTCTTGGGCGGAATTTGATGCAGCAAAGCCAAACCCCTCCCCAAACCATAAACTCCGCCCATGGGTAAAAAATTAGGAGGTGGGACTCTCTTGAGCATGATGTCACTGATGTCGCCTCCCTCCACTCCTTGGAGGAGGGGTTTGACTCAGCAAAGCCAACCCCCACTGCCCCCCCCACCGCAAGCCCTGCTATCGAGAGGCAGAGCCAGTTGTGATGATACCACACTCTGCAACAGATTTGGTTAATTTGCAAGGGAAAAGTAGCAGTTGTCCTAAAGAAAACAATACTGAAAATGTTTTGAAAATTTCAGTAATGGGGAGTGAAGTAAAGCTTTCTGAGGAGGAAGCAACCTATTGTGTGAAAAGTTTAAACCTGTTGGAGGGAGAAAATCTCATCCCTCTCCCACTTCAACATGTGATAAAATGACTGGGAGAGTGTGGGAGCCTGTGGGCTTCCAACCAATGCACGGGAAGCAGCTGATGCCCTGTCGGCCTTCTTCCATGTTATTGTTATTTATTGCAAAATTCAAGGATTGAGACCAAGACAAAAAACTCTGTGACAGCTCCAAAAAGTGAGCTGGGAGAGGGTGGTGAATTCAAATACTTTGAAAAGTTCAGTGGAAATAAATGGAAATTCAGTTTCCCTGTATTTGCAATGAAGTTTTGCAAACTCCTCCTACACTGCCTCCTCCTGGCAGCAGTGGGTATTGAGCCTTGCCTGCCACTAGAGGCTGGAGGCAGAACTGCTGCAGAATTCATAACCTTTTGAAAAGGGAAAAAATACTTCTGTCATTGTGCAAGTTTGTTGTTTTAGTCTTGGTAATAACGCGGAATGTTCAGGTATATCCTGACCAGCCAGAAGACTGGGTATATGTCTGGAAGTGGAATAAAGAGCTGCTTTATCAGAAGTGGAAAGGACTTTTAAGTGAACATGGAGCTGTGAGATCTGCAGCTGGAGGCATCTAAATTATGTCAATAAAGTTGGCTCTGGACAAAGGGAAACACAGAGGGACCGTATTGGGCAATATAGTAAACAGTTAATCCTCTGCAGATAAAGCTGCAACGAAATCTGAAATCTAAAGTGAAATACATGAAATGGTTTATCATTTTGTATTTTCAGAACAGTGTCCCCAGTATGCCAGCACAGCTCTTTGCTCCAGGATTAGTCAACTACCCTAGCAGGACCTTGTACCTAATGATTATAGTAGCAAGTATGGTTTCAAAGGGGTAAGCGAGCAAGAAAGGGAAAAGGACACTGCTGTCTTTTCTAAGGACCACTCTAACATCACACATATAGAACAGATTTACATTATCGGTTGTCTTAAGGACTGGAGTCCAGATTTGCAAAATTGGATGTAACAGAATATGTAGATCCAACGAAAACCATTTTGTCTAAAGTGAAAAGGTCTCAAAAGGATGGCTGGCTGCTCTAACTCAGGTTTGCCTACATGGTACTAAGAATGCTCATCAGTATTGTTAAGGTACTAGATAACTTAAGTTTCATTAGTGATGGTTGCATTTTTGATGTCTTCTAAGTTTGTTTTCACAGACTGTTAATTATTCAGTGAAACTTTCTGTGGCAGAGAACACAAAAGTTTGCCAAGTGGATGCTTCCTCTTTTTGAACTAGGTTTGAGTGGAACTGAGATTTCTCCTAGAAGTGTTCCATGAGAGGATGAAGTGGTGACAGGACAGAGGAGTTGCTGTCCTTCACTGCACCAAGTGTTTACATGTTTTTATCTTACAAGGTTTTAAGATACTTATGTTCATATATGTTTATATAAGTTTGTTGGCTGCAATATTTTGAGATATTCGTATTTTCTCTTGTCACCAGAGTGAGTGGAAAAGATTCCTCCCTCTAATAGTTTTGGGAGTTCACACATAGGATTTCATGTGATGATGGAAATAAATTTGTATACCTCTTCCTGTCTTCTCAGTGCTAAGTATAAAATTACTGTATTGAGGGAAGTGTGCCTAGTAATGGTAAGCGATGTATGAAGAATGATTGTGCAGAAGGAGGGGATGTTGAACTGTTGCTGGCCCTGGAAGGAAGGAGAAAGAGGGCTGACAATGGAGCTGAAGTGGAGCTGGGAAGTTCCAGCTGTAGATAAAGAAGGCATAAGTGATTAAGAGGAAAAAGGTTTGGGGTTTGAGAACTGCTGAAGGGCTTGGTAAAGTTGGAAAGTGTTTGGTGCAAACTCAGGACCCTGACTAAAATGATACGCTGCGGAGGTTGGAATGACTGAGTGTTGTTATATATTTGACCCCACTCCTGAGGCAATTCAGACTATTTGGTAGTAGAATTTTACTGAATGTTGTTTCTGATGGTGCCCACTGACCTCTTCCTCTTTCCATGGGTACAGGTTCTAGTAATTTACCCGAAACCTGCTTGGTGGGAGGGATATGGGTGGCAATTTGGGACATGTATATTTGTTTAGGTTGTGCTGAAACCTGGACCTCTAAGAGAATGGACTCCAAAAGGCAAAGCAGCCTAACTATTGATCCATGCAGAGTTTGGCAAGGAGTGCAATGTATTGCACTATCAATAAGCCATAGAGAATCCTAAATTGAACTCGCCAAGCTATTTTGGAGCCCAGCTTACCAGTCCAACAAGTATCAATCATAATTGTATAAAATTATCTAACTTTCAAGAATGCCAAACCTCACAGAAGAGGAGTGCTGTCTCAAGGAACACACAGGAAATCACAGACCAAATTGTTGGACTCTTCAGGCACTGCAGCTGAGAGAATGGTTCATGAACTCTTCCCCCGGATCCTGATTTGAATCACACCTCGCCTGCAGTTCTAGAGAGTGAGGGGGTGGGGAGTGATGAGCTGCGCAGGAGGAAATTCACTAGATTTACGCTTTGGTTGTTGGAATAGCAATTGCCTGTTATATGAGTTCCAGTGTACTTTCCTGTTCTTTCCTTTCTGCTCTGTCTACTAGATTAGACCGTGAGACAAGAGGTACCATTATTGTGGTCCTGGTCAATATCTTGAACCACAGGGTGGTTGTTAGGGAATGGAAAGATTTGATGTTTTGCAACATTTTGGGATGTGTGTGTGTGGGAGAAGGGGCCGGTCAGACCTTGCCCTGGTGAGGTAGTGAACTGTCCCACACCCACCCAGCCTGGCAGAGCTGCCAGTCACTGGCACACCAGAGGCAGTGCTCCACTCTCCCCTAACCCAGCTCCTGAGTGGCCAAATGACCACAAGTCCACCTGGGGAAAAGGCCCATGAAGGCCAAGGGGTATTTAAGGCCAAACACGAGGCCATCATCTTGTCTGGACCCTACCTCTTCTTGGAGTTTCGATCTGAACATGGCTGGAACCCAGGAGCTGGTAGCTGTATGTGTGCTTTTCTATATCTTTTCTGTCTTCCTTTCTTTTTCTTCTGATTCCCTCTTGTTGGAATATTTCGAGTAACTTACCATCGAATGAGTTTAAAGTTTGCTAAGTTGAATGGTCCAAGTTAATGCTGTGAGAAGTGTTTTATGTTGATTGGATGTTGCAGTAAACCTTTAGCCAAAGTTGCCTGACTTTCTAAAGTTTGCCAGTAAACTTGTGTGTTGTTTTGACCCTCATGAGAGTATCTGGTTGGTATTTCTCCCATGTGTCCAACTCAGAGTATATGAACCACTGTAAAGCCCTTTCAAATGTCCTGTTGAGCGAGTAGATAGAGGCCTTACAGGCAGTCATTTTGTCTTTGGTTTTCGGTGCTGTTCAATGAACAGCACAAGAAAACTGGTCTCCTAGAGAGGTGGGGAACATCAGAAAAAAGGTGTGGGTTTATTCCCTGGAATCAGAGCAGCGTGTGCTTTTTAATGAATGTCTGCACTGACAAAGAGGTCAGAATGGCTATGGATTAATACGTTGAGTGTTGCTTGCGCTGTTGAGTCATGCAAAAGAGCATTCATTTAATTGAAAGCTTACGGTTTTCTGTAAATAGTTTGATTGATTATTTTTGGGAGTGCACTGGCATTCATTTTTGTGGAAGAATCATTTCTGCTCCTGAATTCTACTAAACAAAAGGATTAAAAAAATCACATGTGTGACATATGCAATACATTCTCTCATGAACAGAAATTCTGGTCTGAGAATAGTTAGATCTTGTAATTTAGTTCTTCTTTATCTGTGTCGTTAACAGACCATGAATGAGTTTGAATACCTTAAACTACTGGGAAAAGGCACTTTTGGAAAGGTCATTTTAGTTAAAGAAAAAGCAACTGGACGGTATTATGCCATGAAAATTCTGAAGAAGGAAGTTATTGTAGCAAAGGTGAGTAGATGGGAAACTTGGGGACATGGTTCACCCTTGATACACCCTTTGGGCAAAGTCATGGGAAGGATTCTCAGAGTGCTTGTAAATAATTGCTCTGTTAGTGTTTGAAATGGACCCCTGATCTGGGGAATCACTTTGCTGATTTCCTTCTGCTTGTGTTTCAGGATGAAGTAGCACACACGCTGACAGAAAACCGGGTTTTACAGAACTCTCGGCACCCGTTCCTAACAGTAAGCATTTCTGCCTCTGCTCAGTGTAACTTGACATTACAACCACCAAGGCTTTCCTTATTTTTTGTTACTTACCTAATGCAGCTGAGATTTGTGTTTTCAGAGTGGCTGTGTATTTTTGTACCCTTCCATTTTTGGGATGCACAAATTAAAATACTTTTAAAAGTTTTCTGATTCTTGCAGAGCAGGTCCTTAGCACCTCTTGAAGACTGTTTCAGGGTGTGGTTTGACTTTAGGGCTCACCCATTTAATGACTTGCTATCTCTGAGAGAAGTATCTGCTTTCCTTGTCCTTCAAATGTTTGGTCTTGTCTTTGTAGCACAGATCAGGGTGACCCTGATCTTGTGACAAACAAATTCAGGAAGATATAGTGGGGGGAAAACCCTTTAATTTTGTCTTCGTTGTTCTTTTAAGCTCCCAGAAACAGCTCACTGTGGAATCAGAGCACTGGTAACGCCAGCCAAAGGATGGTGGTGTGAGTGTGTGGAATGGGGAGGGGAAGAGCAGGACTGTGCTTTATCTGCTCCTTTCTTTTTGCATTGTAAAGTCAAACCATACTCTCATTTTAGACCTCCAGTGCCATCAGTCTCTCTGGGCTGAGTTCAGATATTCAGGTTCCGTCTCAAGATTTTGTTTCTGATATTTATTACAAGTTGTCTCAGAATTGTTTACAACTTCTTAAAGCCTCTAAGAGATTTTGTAGGATCCTGGTTGTTTCCTTGGGCCAGGTACAAGGGCTTAGCTGGAATTCAGACCTTTTAATTCATGACCTCTGGAAGTAAATATTGCCTGTATTGAGTATAATCAATAATGTTGACATGTCTAAAACCTAGTCCTTCATTTCTCCGGGAAATATATGACTGGTTTAAAAGTGTCACCCCTTGTAATGAAGACAACAATATCATATGCAGTATTTTCTTTTTAATGCTTTTATAAACCCAAATATCCAGAACTAGGGCTGTCCTGAGAAGTTAGCTACAAGACTGGGTTTAGCTTGGATACTAAGAAAAGGTTCTTACCCAGAGGGTGGTTGGGCCCTGGAATAGGCTCCCCAGGGAAGTAGTCACAGCACCAACCTGACATAGTTCAAGAAAAATTTGGACAACGCTCTGAGGCCCATGGTGGGATTCTTGGGGTGGTTCTGTGCAGGGCCAGGAGTTGAACTTGATGATCCTTGTGGGTCCCTTCCAGCTCAGCATATTCTGTGATGAAAAATCTTAGTACTATGGCAAACAAGTTGATGTTACTCTTGTCATGGGAATACATGTGACAGGACTACACACAGGCACCTTGTGACTCTCCATCACAGCCTCCATCCGGTCTGTTTTTGTGAGTTGCTCAGAAATTGGTATTGACAGTGTTGACCAATCCCCTGGCAGGCTGTCAGCAGGGAGCAGTTGCAGGCAGCAGGGCAGAGACCAGGGGGTTGGTGTGTGAAAATACGTATGTGTTTCATATAAGAGGTCTTGTAGCCGGTGTGGTGAAACCTTGTGCTCCAGGGTTTGGTTTTGGTCTCTAATCTGAGAGTTGAACCTGTGGCCTGAGGAGGAAACTTCACAGTCACTGTTGGTACATTTTGAGTCCCTGTTAATGGGGCAGGACTTTGTTTTGCAGTATTTTAGGTGATAATAGGTTCTGCAAGGGATTTGTTTAATGTTTTATTAAATTTATTTAATGAAGTAAGTCCTCAGCTGCAACAAGAAAAGTATAAGTATTATATAAGATTTAAGGACGGAAAGTTCACTAAAATAGAAAATTTCATGTCTGCTTCTGAATATCTATTAAAAATGCTAACTGTCACTATGATCTGTCTTCTAAGTTTTGGTTTAAATCTGTTTCAGGCTTTAAAATATTCCTTTCAGACACATGATCGCTTGTGTTTTGTTATGGAGTATGCTAATGGAGGGGAGGTAAGGGAAATACAATACTGTTTAATACTTTAGGATTTTCCTGTTCTACTTCTAATTCTGCTTGACATTATTTAGCTAAGGTCCATTTTTGCAATTCTAATTAATCCAAGTTGTCCCAGTTAAACAGAGCTGTCTGCAGGTTTAACTAACATTAAGAAGTAAGAGTCTTAATTTTTTTAACTCCATTTTTAGAACATAGAGGTTTTGGGCATAGGTTCATATTTTACATGACAGCAATATATTGTAATCTGACAGTTAGAAGTTCAAGAAGGCAAGGTTGCTTTCTAGTTGCTCTCCAGACAAGTTTTAACACTTTAAAATTAATATTGTGAGTATACTTGGAGGGAGAACTAGAAACTGCTAAACTACTATTACAGTCAAGAGGGAAAAGTTGGAATATTAGCATTTCTCTAAATCATGCATTAGGCTGTAGTTTTAATATGTAATTGTAGTTCAGTCAAAAATAGCTTTGTAATTTTCTGAACCTGTAAGACTGTAGTACATGAATTTATTATCAGTGTGCATCTGTGAATATGAGACATAATTATCTAATCATTTAATTTATGATGCTTTTTAACACATTTGGGAATGCAGCTGAGTGAGGATGGGAAGGGGTTTTCTCATAGGTAGTAGCACCTTCCAGGCAGGATGGCCTGTGAAGTGCAAGACATAATTCAGAAACATCTAAAGTTAACAAATTATTGCTCTTGTAGTTGTTTTTCCATCTGTCAAGAGAGCGTGTCTTCTCTGAAGACCGAGCTCGGTTTTATGGGGCTGAGATTGTTTCAGCGCTGGATTACCTGCATTCAGAGAAGAATGTGGTTTATAGAGATTTGAAGGTATGTAGAAAAATCATTTTACAGGCTTTTGGGGTTTGGCTTTTTGTTTGTTGTTAAAAAAAGCAAGTGATCCTGAACTATTAAGAAATTCTTTCCTGACTGAACTTTATCCAAACTGTTGTTGCAGCTGTTGGGCTGGACTTTACAGGATGTCTAAACCCTTTGATAGTCCAAGAGGCTGCATAAGGCATTTATTGTGACTCTGGCAGCATTTCAGAGAACATGAAGGGTTACTGGGCTACAGGGGTTTGATTTTCACTTGCCTGCTTGTGTTCTGAGAGAAATCTTGCTGGTGCTTCTGCATGGTGGAACATAATCCTGGTTTTACCAGGTAAATGCAAATTCACACTGTGTAGATGTTGCACTTCCTTGCAGTGTGGTCACGTCATCTTCAAAGTACCTGTTTGCAGTTAGAAAATTGCCTAAGCTTCAAGTTACTCATTTGTTTGGTGAGGACAGAAGGGGAAAAAAACCCCGACCAAACAAGATATCTCAGGGCAAACAAACTTGAGAAATTCTTGAGGAAAATGCAACAATAGCATTTTCTTTCTTCCTGAGAGGAGTTTTCAGGACAGGATGAAGGGATACTGGTAGTTTATTTAGGGGCAGTCTAAGATGAAGCATGTTCGGTAATGTTTTCAGACTACGTCAAAGTAATTCTGGGATCTCTACTGGGATTTTGTCTCCCGTATCACCGTGATTTCCTCTGTAATGCACTTTATTGATGCACTGAGGAAACTGTCCTTATACCTGGGTGACTTTCTCAAAAATTAGAGGCTCAGGGTGGGATGAATACCATGTGCTGAGTACGTGTATCCAGTGATTCTCATTTAAAGGGTCTCTCTGGAAGTGGTTCCTTAACCTTGCATATGATTTCTGTTCTATTTGCTATTACTTACTGGCACAGACTTCATAAAATCAGAGTAAAAGGTGGGATGAAGTTGTGTGAGGGGGAATACTTAATATACTTTCAAAAGAACTGGTGTTCTATTTATGATAATATTGTGGAAGTATAAATACAGAGTTTATGCTCTGTAATCTTTCTATATATATGGTGAGTTACACCAAGACTACAAATTAGTTACTTAATGTTCCCTAAAGAGCTGAGGAAAATGTTACAAATGTATGTTTACATTTGTGCTCTGGCAGCTACTGTGGGTCTTACCTCAGTGAGAATGAGGTTGAAAACTGATCTGCAAAATTAATGTCTTTGATTATCATGCTCAGGACCAGTGTGTGTTACAGGTAATCATGTCTTTTAATTTGGCTTTTCTTCCCAGCTGGAAAATCTTATGCTGGATAAAGATGGACACATAAAAATAACAGACTTTGGACTATGTAAAGAAGGCATCAAGGATGGAGCAACAATGAAGACCTTCTGTGGCACTCCAGAGTATCTTGCACCAGAGGTATGTTTATGTTGGCTGTTATGTTAAATTGCCTTCTTACATGCCTTCCATGGTAGCAGTAGGAGTACAGAATAATTCCTGTGCCATGATGTGCTCATGCACTGACTGCTGTTATATAATTACACATACTGAGACTCCTTTATTCATCATGATCTGGAACACATCTTTAGCATAATGATATGTGATAATTTTTTGGCGGGGTAGTATCTTCCACTTGAGGGAGTATGTACGTTTTACAAGAACAGTGCTTGTTTCTTGTATCAGATACATAATTTAAAAAAAAACCCTTTTAGTCACTTCAAATATTACATGATGGATTACTTGATTACCTGTTTTGCAGCTTGCTGTGTGTTGTCCTGTTTAAAAGCTATCAATAGGACTTCACTTAAAAAGTAAAAGTACTGTCCAATTCTTTTACTGTTTGAGGGCAGTAAAAGGTGACATGTTTTCAGAAACAGTACAGACCAAGCTTTTTCTGCAGTATTTAGCATGGCATGCATTGAAAGTACTGACTGTTTTATGACTATAAAAGCACAAGGTACTTCTCAGTGTTGATTTGAATGCTTCAGTTTCAGAGGAAATAAATCCAGGCAGGGGATCTCAGTCCCCAAACAGTATGTTTTTGGGGAAATATTGTTTTGTGCAAATGCTTTTTTTTCTTTTCAAGTGCAAAATGCAAATGTGCATTTGCAGGTTTGCTCCTGGAAACACTCTGAGTTGTGCAGCACGGGGGGTGTTACAGCTGGGAGTGAGTTAGGGGCAGATCAAAAGTGAAGTTAGGTTGTAGGGGATGCGCGTACGCTCGGTGCTCTGCAGGCAGACGCTGCTTTCTGTGCCCGTGCTCCGATCTGTCTGGAGGCAGACTCCTGGGTTTGTAGGGCACGGAGCCTGAGCTAATATGGTGTGCCTTGGCAGAAGGGCTGCTTCCCTTCCAGTGGGGCTTTGCTTCCCATGCTTCCTGTGGCGTTTACATTTCCATCCCACTTGGAGCACAGGCAGAAGCGAGTCTTGGGGTGCTGGCAGGTTATAGATTGTTGGCACAGCTTTCCTCTGAGTCGGAGACTTGAGCATTGCAAACCTGAACTGAACTATGAAGAAATGCAAAGTATGGAAAACCAGCATGGAAGGAGGAGTATTTCTTCTGAGAGCTGATGTCTTTGCTGATCAGCGCTTTTGTGCTCCCTGCTTACATAGTGGTGGCAGCATGCTCTTGGGTTTTGTTTGGTTTTTGGTTTTTTTTTAACTCCCGGCTGCTTTCAAGGGCCTCCAGTCCTTTGTAGTAATGAAGAACATGGGCACCTGTCAAAGTAGCTTGCAGCAAAGAGGTGGAGCCAGTCTCATGATGACTGCCAGCTTTTCCATGGATCACCAGAAGTCTTCAGTGAATCCAAGTTGGGGTCCATGCACCACAATTTGAGATTTACTGATGCAGAGAGTAATTAGCAGCATGACGGAATGTTTATTATTCATAAGCATGGCTTTTATTTTAGCTTCCCTCTTAAATCAATTGCTGAACTTCAGTTTCTCATCAAGGATTTTATGTGGAGGCTAAAAATACTTACTGTTTTGGTTTTTCCTAACTTGGAATGTGGGGATTCCCTGTGCAGTTATGTTGTTCTTTCTGTTCTGTTATTTGCTATTATTTTTTATTTTTAATATTTATGATGAGTTGGCTCATCCAAAAACCCTGAAGGACAAATCCTTTTGATTAACTCAGTTCTCTCTCTTACTTGCAAATCCCATCTGTGAGTTGGAGTGTTAAATTCTGCAGGCTTTTGTCATCGGGTTGATAGCATGCAAAAAATCTGGAAATTGTGTGTGAGCAATATTCCATGTGTTTAAGGTCATACATCCTTAAAAGCAGGGGCGTTGATGCTCCAGTCTGCATTCGTAACTTGAGTCGGGCACAGCAGCGTGTCTGTACAGTTGTTGCATCGTTGGTTTTTTTTGGAATCTCATGCATGGATGACAGTGACTGAACCATGTCAACTTTGATGTGTCAGATGCATCACTGGCTGTGATGTTTACAGCTGTTCTGCCTTCTCTTTCAAATTCCATTGCTCAACAGTCTAGAGCTGCTTGTTAGAAAATGATGATCCCTTAATTTAAGTGAAATAACCTTGTTATTTTACTGCTCCCCAGCTATCCAGTGTGTTGCAATAAATCATGGATGAGTGCAATATCTTTTTTTTTACGGTGTATTTTTGATACTCACAACATTACTCTTTTCTATGCAATCACTAATGTGAGGGTATGCTCATTGTCCTAAAGAACTTTGAAGAAATAAACATTTTATATTCTGTTTAAAATTAATGGAGGTGAAGAAAATCACTGAAGTTAGTGATCTAGCTTATAATACAGGGTATTAATACACTTTTAAAAGTAACATCTGAAGTGTTTACTGCATTTTGAAGGCACCTGTAGCATTAACTACATGCACAACAAAGGCTTCCTTGGTTTGCTTTTTCTTTCAGTCTCTCCTATTGCATGTCTTGCAGCAGTTTAAAAAGTAAAAATACAAATTGGAGGCCATGTGAGTGTTTTATTTTAGGTGAGCCAAGCGTAGGGGAGTGCGAACAGGAAGCGCTTGTTGAGTGGGGTGACTCAGAGTGGGAACTGCATTGTCACACAATCTCTGTAAGGCTGCGATGCCTCGGGATGCCTCGGGAAGGACGGGGCCGCTCCTGGAATGCAGTCCGGCCGGCAGCTGTGCCGGCCGTGTACATGGAGGGGGCAGCTGCACAGCCAGCTGTCGTTTGGTGTGAATCATAGGGCCGGGGATGCTGTAAATAGACCGACGTGGGGTAATCTAATACCTGGCAGCCTTTTGATTTTTACTGCAGGCCCTCTCCCTTGTTCAGATAATTAAGGGAATAATTAGTGGGTAAAGAGAGGCAGAGTGCAAATAGTTGTTACATGAAGTGCCTCGATGCTTCTTTTTCATGTGCAGAAAACCTTTATAGCAAGATTCGTAAGAGGTTAAGATCTTTCTTTTGTTAAACTTGCACCAACTTTGGCTCTTTCACCTTTTTAATTTTGAGTGTTAAGTATTCTGAATCGCAGGAATGTAAAGCTCACACAGACACCGTGCAGCAAGAAAACAGGATGGTGGTGCAGTTGTGGTTTGTGCTCTTAGCAAGAGTAATAAGCGGCTCAGTGCAGACCCGTGCAAGGAGTAAAGATGACAACTAAAACCTGAGGACAGGATCTGGAACATGAGATGTTGGTGTCAGCTACAGACAACTGCATAGGAGACACAAAGTCTAGAGAAGTCCTTGTACTATCCACTGCACAAGCCACAAAACTCTCCCCGCTCCCTTCAGCAACCCACTGTGCAGATGCTCAGAAATGCACTGTGGGAGGGCTTCTCTGGAGCAAGCAGAGAGGTGGAGAGCACTGCTGGGGTCCCGAGTCCCTGCACCAGCCACTGCTTTGCTAGGTAGAAGTGCTGGGGGAAGGGAAGAATGGACTGTGCTGGGCTCCTTTTGCTGTGAGACCTGGCAGAAATCCACCCCACTGACTGTTCCTGTGTTTGCAGCCCTCTAGGCAGAGGCAGGAGCGCCTTTGGAGCGGGGCAAAGGGTTGGAGGGGAAACATTTCAAGACAATTTGGCTGCCGTTTTACAGCCTTACAGCCTGTCAAATCTTAGGAGTGGTGTTCTGGGTCTTAGTGTTTAATGTACATTAGTCACTGAGTACTTGTGGGTGGTCCTTTTGGGATGTGCAGAGCCACCCCTTTGGTGTGGAGGTTGATAAGAAGATGGTGGAAATGTTTGGCTTTTCACTTTTTTCCTTTTCAAGGAACAGGTTGATGGTCTTTTCTTTCTGTACTGGCTCCTTGGTGGGTTGGGGTTTTTCTAAAAACTTGGATCCCTTTTGGAACAGGTTGTGATGAATAAGGGAGAGTTTAACAGCTGGTACTGTAATCTGAGAACGGTTCTTGGCCTTTGGACTTCCAAAGGTTGTGCTTCTCATGACCATAATGCGACAGAGAGTGGGAGAAGGAAGACAAGGAGGCTGCTGTAACATACCTGCTGCCTCCTTTTCCCCCCACTGCTCACCTAGGATGGTGAGCATGGATGCCACTTCTTTTCACATGGTTCTGCAAATACTCTGCTGGTAGATTTGGCTGTGTTGTGAAAGATGGACTAGCTGGGGTAAATTTTGCTTCTTGAGTTTTGTGGGTCATGCCTGGTTTGGGAGTATCTTCTAAAGCCTTTTCCTTACATTCTGCAGGTTCTGGAGGATAATGACTACGGCCGTGCAGTGGACTGGTGGGGTTTAGGAGTTGTGATGTATGAAATGATGTGTGGCCGACTCCCTTTCTACAATCAGGACCATGAAAAGCTTTTTGAGCTCATCCTTATGGAGGAGATCAGATTTCCACGCACATTGTCACCTGAAGCAAAATCTCTCTTGTCAGGTTTGCTGAAGAAAGATCCTAAGCAAAGGTGAGGCTGTTACTTAATAGTTGCACTTTTTTAAGGTATTTGAGACAAAATTGTAATTTAATTTTTAATCCATTCAAAATGATTATCCAGCAAGCCGCAGCAAGTGGGTCTACTCATTTATTTTTAACTTTTTATATAAGCTGACAGCGTGGATAGTGATAGGAAACACCTTTGGTGCTGAATTTCAGAGTACGATGGCTGCCATTAAAGCAAAACTGTAGCCTGGGAAAAAGAAAGTTAACCCTGGCCGTAATGAATCCAGTGGCTGCTGTGAGTTACAAGGTGCTCTGCACCAAGTGCTCTTACCTTCTGTCACAGTTGAGACTGCTGTCCCTTTCCTGAATCTTTGTCTAAATCTGTGCCAGTGATTTAGCATCCTGCTTTGGACAGTAGGTGGTGATGTTTGTACCATGTCTGTGGTAGAGTTTATACCATACTCAATCGACTTTTCCTATTTCCTCCTTTTGTTTTTGTTTTTCTTTTATTGCTGTATTATTTAAAAAATAACCCTTGATTTAAAAACAGAAAAAACGACAAAAAACCCCCAAGCCCTTAACGGCTAACAAACAGAAAATAGAACAAAATCCAGAGAGGATGTTGACCTTCGCACAAAGATAAACATCAGTTTAAAAACCTGCCATCTTGTCAACCCAGACATTTTTAAAACAAATAATATTGTGACTCTGCCCCTGATCTCCTGTCCTGAACCTTTCACTGTTAATGGGCTCCAAATGGGAAACCTTTCATGTGAGGTGCAAGCAGAGAATTCCGGTTTGCTTTCTGGTGTTTGTTTAGTCTCCGTGCATGTGTGTGCACACAGCAGGAAAATGGGGTTTGCCACTACCTGGATACTTGTAGCAAGGATTTCTGTCATCACTGTAGTCTATTTCCATCACTATTTTTGATGGAAAATCCTGTTGCGAGGTCTTGTAATGCAAATCCACAGTTTCTAATACTGGAGGATTCATCTTGATGGTGACGTGGGGAGTGGGGCACGGCTGCAGCCCAGAACGTGGCCAGCCTTGTACAAGGTGGCAACAGCTGCACCTCCTTCTGAAGCCAGCCCCTGCGAGGGGCCCTCCAGGAGAAGGTTGTGTAATTGATGAGCAGCCCCCAGCCTCTGTGCTCTGCAGGCCTGGCTGCAGCCCCTGCCAACAGCATTCCTGTCCAGTAAAGTGCTGGGTTAAAGGCAATTGTGACCCTTTCATAGCTTATTCAGGTGGGGCCTTTCAATCACTGGGAACACAAGCCACATCTGCTGCAGTTTGTTCTTAAAGGAGCATCTCTGATGAACCAAAATGCAGTTTGTTTACAAACAAAGAGCACTCACTCATTTTGAATTACAAGGTTTTCCCAATGCCAATAATTACTCCACAATATGCTTACTTTATACAAATAACCACTTCTACACATGTATCTTCTGCACATGTATCTTGGAAGCAGCACTGCTCTGGTCTGATGGACAGGTGGTTTTCATGCTGCTGGTAGAAGTAACTGTTGGCTAGACAAGCCTGCACACGTGCCTTATTGTAATCATGCCTATTTACACTGATGCTTTCCAAGCTTTTTTGGATCATAGACTGTTCTTAAATACTGGTTTCTCCCCAGTCACTGTTCACACAACTTTTTAACTGAAGTTGTGGTTCAGCAAACCCCCTGCACTTTGTGCCATTTCAGGCAGCATGGAGAACTGATCTGGAAGTACTAGAGGTAGAAGTCCTGCATCCTGCCCTTGTAGTGTTATGTTCCTTTTTCTGGGTGGTCTGGGTGCTGGGGTGGGCGACTGGCATACTTGGTGGTTGACTCACACTGAGCTCATGGAGCCATATGGACAAAAAATGGCCAGAGAGCTACTGAAATACATTACTGAAAAGTTTTAAGATGTGTGGTAGTCTGGCATCTTGGGGAGCCACTGTGTAATTCAACAGAAATCCCCTCTTCCATAAAGCCCGGTGGTGGACAGAAGTTGGTGTCATTGTAGTGTTTGTGGCAGAATGCATCAGGATTGGCAGCATAACTGGATGAACTTCAGAGCGAGATGGAGGAGGCAGCCAAAACCGTGAGAAAAAGGAAACTGAGAAATGTTGTCACTTCCCCTAAAATCATCAAAAAACCCAACCAACCCAACAATAAAGGTTGATATAATGAAGCTCAGTGCCAAGGATCGTTTAAGTTAAATATCAAGGATCTAAAGAATTGTAATCTGTGTCTGTGAATTAAATCTTAAAAATGACCTGTTGTACCTGAGCTGGATTTATAGAAGCAGTGTTAGCACTCTGTGTTCAGTAATGCCAGTTCAGTCTCAAACTCCCAGGCATATGGAGAAAATGTGAAGAACAATAAATTGCATTCTGCTTTTAATCATGCCTGTTTTCTAAATTTGGTCATATGAAATCCACTTTGTAAGAGAAAAGGAATTTTGAAGTTTCTTTTGGGATTGATAGAAGTTTATTAATCTTGTAATGTGAGCCCTAATTTTCCTAAGAAGGAAAAAATCTATTCTGTAAATATTTCCTGTTAATGTGACCTGAAATTCCCCTTCATTGCTTTGTGACATGGATCAAATGAAAGAAGGTAATCAGAGCATTTTTTCACACATAAAACAACAAAGTTTTTAGCTTTTATTGTTATTCCTCTGGCTGTGGAGATTGCAGCCTGTGAAAGTGGGCATGGATCAGAGCACCCCATGTAAGCAGGCTAAGTTTAGATGGGTGGGTGGGTTTATAATCAGTGTCTTGCAAGCTCTGAATCTTGGCAGGCTTTTAACTTGAAAGAACTTCAGGATGGTTTAATCTGAATTTTGATCATTGGATTTCACTTCGTGCCTTAGACCTTGTCACAGGCTGCTTTACCTGCCTCTGTGCTGCTGTTGGACCTTGCCATTCAGCAAGAATGAGAGGAAGATGATGCAGCATTTCACAAAGGTCAAAGATCTGATGACTTCACAGAGTTGTGGTTGTGGCTTTGGAGAGCTGAAGGTGCTCCCTGGGACCTGGTGGTCAGTTCTTGCAGCCACACAGAGATCTGGTACTTCATTCTTCCTTAGCCATGGTGGTTCTTTCCACATCTGGAGTGCAGCTTTGGCCACAGATGTTCAGGAATATCCAAGTCAATCAAGCCCTTACTTGTATGAAAACCAAACTCCTTGGTTTTTTCCCTTGTGAAAGGAGATTTGTAGTTAAGCTGTATGTCTGTGTCCTCTGTGGTGCTCTGCTACAGGAAGGTTAGATGGCTCTTGAGCACCCTTGCTCTTAGGCACAGGGAGGTCTGCAGCTCTCACAGACACTGCTGGAGTTGGAGCAGTTAGAGGTGACATTTGTGGGGACGGCAGGGGCCTGGAGGTGGTCCCAGCTAGCTGGTGGCCAGCAGGAGGAGGTGACCTTGAAGAGCTGGTCCTCCTGGACAGCACACTTGAATGCCTTGTGGACATGCAGAGTTTTGGAACCACACATGACAGGCAACTTGTGTTTGCTCTGAAATGTGTGTGCTTCGAGTAGGAAACTGCTTCTGTCTCCACACAGCTCCAGTGTCCTGTGTATGAGCTGAACTGCAAATGCTCAAGTCTTAATGTTTCAACAGGTGTTTTGAGATACACTGAGATTTAGCTGTTGTGTATGATAATTTTGGTCTAAATCCATTCTGTCCACAGCAATTTAGACAAACTCAAACGGTTCACCCACAGAGATCTAAACTGAAGCTGAGAAAAACATAAGAGGCAAGTTTAAAGAATTTTTTCTCCCAGCTTTATAGAAACCACTACTTTAGAGACTTCCTAAGCTTCACCAACCTAAACATGGCTGTTGATTACTAATGTTGGGAAGTGGGAGCTTTTTCAGTGCCTTTTGGATCTACCATGTTTGTGTTACATGCATGTGGTTAATGAGGAAGTGGGGAAGTAAAGCTCAGCAAAGAGCTGGGAGTTAGCTGCATTAGGCTTTCCACAAACTTTAATCTCTGAGCAGGAAAGCACCCAAAGACTCTGTGTGCAGGCAGGGCTTTGGGAAGAATGTGGCTTTTTCCTTCCGAATCTGAAGTCATCAAATCATGCTGTTCTCAAAGCCACAGAGAGCTTCTCTGTGCTGATAGTGCCAGTCACAGGAAATGGATGTGGACACAGTTCCCAAATCCTTCCCTGTGGCTATTAGAAGCCTCTGAAGGTAAGTGCCATAGTAAAGTAAGTTTCTAGTTTCCATCTTGACTGTATCAGAGGAGAAATGGGCATCTGTGTGCTCAGAGTTGTGAACACCAACAGCTTTTGCTGGGCTGTTGTTCTTGAGCCTGGTGGGAATGTTTGTGCTGTTGTAGAACCAGGTTTGGGGGCAAGGGTGGCTCAGAGAAATCACATGAAGACAGGGCTAGAAAACTAGAAGTGTGCAGGTTCCTTTTAAAGAGCTGGGAATGGACTTGGGAGCTGAGCACTGTTTTTTTTACATGGGCAAGTAGAGATATATTATTTTTCATGCCGTCCACTAATTGCAGTCTTCCTTTGTGTTCATACACTGTATTTATATACATATATTAACAATACAGTACAGTAAGTTTTTAAAATATTTCTACATGATGTGTCTGTGGAATGATGGCTGATTGCCCTTGATTTGTGGAGCACAGGCATTTGTTATTAAATGGTTAAAGGGACTTGAAAGCAGTATGCAGTTCTGTAAAAATTTAAAATGTGAAAATCATTTAAGTTTAATATTGATGTTGCACTTTATTAATAATTTTCACTTTTGGATTTAACTAAAATAAGAAAGTGTCTCAAGTAGGTAGAAGCTGAATAAATAACCAGAATTGTTTGGCAGTTAGGTTTTGAGGGATGTTTTCTCTTGTTTTTCCTTAGAGTGCTTTTTGGCCTCTACACTTTCTATTATATTTCTTTGTCTACTGTACATTTCTGTAGCTTTTGCTTTGCAAGTCCTATATATACTATTTTTGGTTTTGTCTGAAGACTATATGTGCAGAATTTAACTTCATTATCCAGGAATCTTCTCAGAGCTCTTATTTCTTCTGTATTTTTCTTTATTTATTGCATGTCCCTATGAAAGACAAACCTGCTGCTCTTTACATTCTCACTGGTGCTTAACCATGATTTTTGTGTTAGTTGCCAATTTAATTTTGTTCTCCTTGAGAGGGACCTTTCCTACTAATTCTGGAAAAACAAAACTGTATTTTGGATTAAATCCATACCCAAAATAATAAGTTTCTATTGTTTTGCCATTCTCTTTGACTGGATTTGTGTAATTTTTAAAAGGTAAGTAAAACATCTGGAGTCTTTCTTGGCACTTCCCCGAGTATGTGTTTGCCCTTCATGGAACAAAGGCTCATATTAGATAACATATTCTGCAGAGCACTTGTACGTGGCTGCAGCCAGCCAGCCTTCCTGCCTGCTTCTGCAAGACACCATTCAGGTGCTTCTTCGCCCAGAGTCGCTCCTAAACTCCTGTGTAGTCTGTTGACATCTGTGGATAGAGGATTGACTCCACCCTCTTCATCAGCCATCATCATCTGTGCTGTGGAAGCAACAAGGAGTCTGGTAGAGACTTGGCAAAGCCACTAGACCTGGGGGGAACCAGCCGAGAAATGATTACTCACAGAGTTTGTTTCTGTTCCCAGGCTGCCCTGGAGTTTGTCTCTGTTCCAGGCTGCTCCACAGCTGTATAAAGTGCTGCCAGGCAGATGGGAGAGCACCTGTCCAGCTTGGTTTGGCCCCTGGGACTCTAGGGTGGGCTTGGGTTAGTCTTAGAGCTTACCTGGGCAGGAGAGAGTCACCCAGGTACTGGAAGGCTGGGGAGCTGTTCCAGTGCACATTTTCTAAAGGATGATAAGGAGCAAACCCCTTAGGTTACTGTGGCACTGAATGGAAGAGGGCAAGGAAGCAAGCACAGCCTCTGGACTGTCAGGCACCTCTGCTGCTGGATTTCTCTGGTACAGCTGTGGCCTCTGCCAGTGTGCCTTCTCTGCAGATGGTGCTCGGGCATGGCTGAGGGGTTGAATGCATGAGGATCCATTCCCAGTTGGCACCGTGAACAAAGTGTTGCAGTATTTGACTTTCCATGCTGAACTATCATCCAGTGCTGTCCCAATAGCACTGTGCCTTCATTCTGCATTCCAGCACATGCAGTCTCAGGCTGTAAAAATACCACTTCAATGGGCTTTAGCACAGCTTTCGTATTTTCTCTGAGATTTTGAACCAACTCCCCCCTTCTATCCCCAGGTAATCATGAACTGGGGCACGGGGTTACTGCACGTGGCCCAGAGGACATTCAGGGCCAGATGTTGTGCAGCAATGGATGAGGCCTGGCCAGGTCTTGGCTTCAGGCTCAGAGAACAGGCCTTGTGTCCCTCATGTCTGCAGCAGTATAACTCTAGCCTGAGTCTTGACAAGTCATTGCTTCAAACTCTTGAAACATGGTCAATATCTCAGTTTGCCAGTGGCACCAAGCATGGGAGAACAGGCAGATCCTAGAGATCAGCCTGGGTGAACATGGTAACACCTCTTGTACCTGAAATCCTGAGTGTCATCTTAACCTTGTTACCTGAAAGACTCTCCTGCTAATTACCCAGTATCTGTTTTGTTTTCTCTGTGCCTGCCTTTGCTTGCAGATGTGGTTCATTCTTTTACAGAACATTTTAACCTCCACAGCAAAATTTAAGCATCAGTTAGCTCAAGACTTCAGCTAAACTGATCACATCTATAATCTGTGTGGACAGTTTTATTTTGGAATAAAAGTGCTTTATCTTGATATACCTCAAGTCAATAAAACACCCTTTGTGCTTTCCTGAAGCCAAGGAGGAGGAAGGATTTGCATATACTGTGATATTATCACTGCAGTTGTCAACTGTTTTCTTTAATGGAAATTTAAATCAGGTTGCATAAATCAGTTTGCTTTAAAAAGCCTTGTCTCTGTTTCACTTCAAATTCAGTTTTACTGCTAGCATCACTTTGCTCTAGAAAACTGTAAGGGGTAGTTGCATGTTAATGTAGAGAGAAGGATCTGGGGCTCAGACCTTTTACTTTACAGGATCTGCTGTGGTCCCCAGGACAGCATCTTTCCTGAAGGGCAAATCTTTCGAATTGTGATTATTATTTTTTTTCTTTGTCTAAGAGAGATCTTGTTCTGTTTGTTAGCATGTTTTTAAATCTTTTAGTGGAACTGTGTTGAAGCCTAAAATAGGCCTTGCACAAAAAACCAAACACATTGCAAATGCTAGAACTGCTCCCAAATGCATTATATAAACTCAGAATTTCTTCAGTACACTGCAATAAAAAATGTATTAGAAAAATAACTGTACTCAAACATTTAATTACATATTTTGCCTCCTACAGGTTAGGTGGCGGTCCTGATGATGCCAAGGAGATTATGCAGCACAAATTCTTTGCTGGCATTGTTTGGCAAGATGTATACGAGAAAAAGGTATTTATACAACTGTTCTCCCAAGGTGAATTGTAGCTGTGGTTATGAATGTTCCAAATTTTGTTGCTCTCTAAAGGTACACAGAAACCCTCCACAGAAAAGGTTTGCAGTTGTTTTTAGCAACAATTTAAAATACTGTAATCAGTTTAGTTCTGGATTTTTATTTTGCAAAGATAGGAGTGTCTCTTAATGAGATACATGGTTTTATGGCTGAATAAATAGGATGTAATCAAAATCGCTTCCAAATTTAGAGAGTATATAAGCTTTTAAAATGGCCTTTCCTGTGAACTCCTGTTGCCATTTCTTGCTTTTGACTGATGTATCCCTTGTGAGCCCAGAGTTATTGCTGGTTCGTGAGCATCTGAAGCCAGACTGCCTAGAAGCAGTAGTAGAAGATGGGCTCTTTTTTGCAATTGCATTTTTTCTGCCTCTTCAGTCTAATGTCAGCATTCAAGACAAGTCCAGACAAGTGTAGTCTTTTACATCAATCCAAACATAATACAATTTTGTGTGTGTGGCAGAGGACTGATATGAAGTGTCTGCACTTCATGGTATTTCTCATGGGTTTCCTTGAGACCATTCACTGAGTTTGTTGGCTTTTTAGTGGGAGCCACTGAAGCCAAAAAGCCCAGCCCTTCCTGTAAGAATGTGTTTCATCAGTTGTCTATGCCTCACTGCCCCTTCCTTCTCAGATAAGCATTTCACTCCTCCAAGATGCCCCGCTTTGTGCTCTAAGGGTGGTGTGCTGTTGTCCTCTCATGATTGATTCTCACCAGCCACGTTCTTGTAACGCTCGTGAAATGCAGCCAGCTAAAACATGGGTCTGCTGATTCAGGGTTCCCATCTACTGGTGCTACACAATCTCACTCAATCCCAGCCTTTCCTGATTTCCCTCCTTCCCCCAGCAGTTCCTCATGGTATCAGATCTCATTTGATCTCTAAATACAGTTTAGTTGTCCCTCCAGCTGGTGGGAGCAGGTAAGAAACTTGGCAGAAACTGAGTTCCCATATTGTAATGGGAGAATTGTCCAGTGCATGTATACAGCTACAGAGAGGGCTGTTCTTTCACTTCCTCACAGATCTATGTGGCTAAAGGGAACTGAAAAATCATAAACCAAGGTTTTGTGCCTTGAAAGTGTAGATAGGACTTTAGACCTCAGTCCTTTCAGAGCATCCCTTGAGGGAGAGCTGCATGCAGTCATGAGGGCAGGAGAGAGTTCCATGGAGTTTATTCAGTATAACATGAAAAGTAGATCTGAATTCTGTTCTAAACAGGAAGTTGTCCCCATTTTCACCCAGCTGACAAGCTGCATGCTTGAGGGTTTGCTGGCTTTATATGCAATTTAAGGTAAAAAGCTGTCAATGGGGCTCAAATGTTTTCAGTGAAGTTACTTGGTATTTGGTGGTAGTCACAGTTCCCTGAACAGAAGAGAAATCACACAAGGCGGAGGCAATGTATTTATTCGTAGGACTGAGAAAGCCTTCATAACTTGTCCCGTAGTGGTACTGATTCAGATTATTCTGAAAATTATCAGGAAATTCCAAATATTCACATCTTTTGGAGAAGACTGTGTGCTAATTGAGACTATTCCTGACTTTGGACTATCCAAGGAGTCTAGATCCTGGCTTTGCTCATGTCCCATTAGTGTTTGCAGCTGAAGTAGGCGTGCTGTGCAAATGGAGAGCTTGTAGGTAATTGCTGCCTACATTCTGGGTGGTCCAAAGAGGGTCTTGCAGCATTTACCTGAAGTGCAGACCCATGGATTAAAGCTGGATTTTGTCAGCTGCCAAGAGGTGTTTGTGTGCTAGGCTTGGTTACCCACCATCTCCAGAAATGCTGAATGTGTATATGAATATGGGTTTGGGTAATCCAGAACATTTGCTTTGTAATTAAGCTTTTTGGAAACACAGCTTTGCTTTATATTATAAGGAGCTTTGAATAACTGGGGTTGTCCCCAAAATTTAAAATGTTTATTAGGCTCACCTGGAAGAGTGCTGTCTGTCTCTGGTGCAGAGAAAGGTGCAGTTTAATTTGCAGTATTTTGCCCACCCACAAGCAAAACATACACAGAGATTTTAATCACATGGGGGTTTTTTCTGGTCCTTTTTCTCTCTTAAACCAGCATGAGCCTGTGGGTACCAATGCTGGTCTGCAGCCGTGGGAGGCTACAGGTGGCACCTCCCCACCAGTTGAACTGCAGAGCTATTGCAGTGACAGCTTTTCAGTAAAACGACATATTTGCTTGTTAAAGCCAGTGTTGGAGCTTTCTGCAGCTTCCCCTGTTTCCAGCATAGCGCTCAGAACTTGACAGCTAGGGGGAAAAGATGTCTTGTGGGTGCATCATAATCTGTCTCAAATTGCTTTTAACAGATACTAAAATAAAAAGGAAAATTATACAGGCGGCACTAGGCCATTCAACATGTGTGCTGGCTTGGGATTGCTGCTCTGAGTTGTTCTCATGTGCTCCGTTCTGGTGTCTGCTGCAGTGCCCAGGTCCTAAATCACTCCATGCTGTGCACAGCAAGCAGAGCAATCAGGGGCACTGTGAGTGCCGAAACCACCATTAGGTTAAAAGGACAGATAGAGCTTCACACACACACATGCACAGCCCATCAAAAACAAACCCAGGTTCGCTTCGAGAAGTAGGCAGAGGCTGCTGCAAGGAGAGAGAGAATAGAGTTACATGAGGAAGGAAGAATCCTCATGCTCCACAGGGCTTTTGCATGTAATATGTTGGTGTGATTTGATTGAGAAGTGTTATTAACATTATAATGTGAAGCATTCCCTCTTTGATAGCTTCAGGGGGAATGCAAGGCTCAGACTGACTCTTGGCTTTGGGATATCCTATTTCCTTTTCCTTTTTAAATTCAGGACATAAAAAACACTTCAAAGGACCAAATATTTTTTGTTACGGTAATGTGCCCAGCTCCTTTAAGCTGTTCTTGGGCACAGAGAATTGTGAGTAATTAAAAAAAAAAGATGATGAATATATACCATAATTGTGCTCTCTTACAATAAACAGAGCTTTTATGTCCCTAAATTTTTAAAGATTGATTTTAAACAGTAAATGCTTCTTTGTATGTGGGAATGCTGCCATATTTATAGATTACATTTCTTACAGTCTTTACATTGGAAATGAAGGCATTTTACTGGATTGTTGTGTGTATGACAGGACACTCTTAGGTGCTCTCAAAACAGATCAGAAGGACGATCCTGGTGACAGGGAGCTTGAAATCAGTGCTTTCCTTACTTGCTGACTTGACAAACAAATGATTCTTCACATCCAAGCAGGAGGAAAAGTTGGGCGTGGGGAAGAGGTGTTTTGTATATTGAAGATTGCTGATATTTTCCAGGCAGTGATTTCTGTCGGTGTCGTTCTTATTTGTGCAAGTGCAGAAGTGCACGTCTTGGGGTCAGTGCATAATTCCAGTTGGAGCAATTTACTGTCTGCCTTGCTAAACCTTTCCCTGCAGCTTGGGATTGGAAGCCCTACGCTTCCTCAATCACGCTCCTAAATTGCTGCCTGGTGTGGCTGTGTGCTATTAAAAGATGGCCACACGTAACCCCGGTGGTGGGCGAGCGGGATCCCAGCGCGGCTCCCTGTGCTCAGGAGGGCGCAGAGCCGTGTTTACATCCTGGTTCTGCTGCCCCGTGCAGGGGAAGGTGAGCAGGGTCTGAATCCCGGCTCCGTTGCCCTCCAAAGCTGTCTGTGTTCCAAGTGTGTACATCTGTATGCAGCCAGCTCCCCATCCCGCTTCCCAGGCGCTCCTCCTCCAGCCCCAGCCAGGCAGCTCTGCTCCATCTGGAGCTGCTCTTGCCAGAGCTTGCCTAGGTACACATGGATGATTTCCAGCCTGTCTGCCCAAGCGAGTCTCAGGAATAAACCCCAACGAGCACAGCTCCTGCTGTAGCAAAAGGAGGATGTTCAGTGCTGACTGGGCTCAGGTTTTTGTAAGCACTCCAGGTGTTTGAAGTTCAGAGTTGACATCAAACTGCTTTTGGGGACCAGGAGTATTTAAGCTTAATGTTGCTGCTGCCTTGGCCTAAATTCTCCAGGCTTGCTCAGACCTCCAACATGAGCTGCATGGGCACAGTAGCTCTGTAGCTGAAACTTTTTGGTGCATGTTACAACCGTTATGGTGATACACAAGATTAGCTGATCAGTTTGGTATCACTGAGCATCTTTCTTACTCATTTTCATCCTCCTTAAGCATAAATATGACTAGGTAAGGTAAGGTTGACGATTTCCATATAATTATGTGGGGAACCAGTATGTGTTGTTATTTTTAAACATTGGTGAGCATGTTATTACTTGAAGAAATTTTTGGATTCTAAGTTTTTCTTTGTGCAGTTAAATCCTAGGGGAAAAAATGCCTTAAATGCCCCATAAATAGGAAGTGCACACTTAAGTATTTTTTACTATTATTCCTTGTGAACTGGTATTTTTTAGACATTTTAGGAACGTAGGAAAAGGCACTGTAGCTTATAACTACATAGAATTCTACTTGTTTCAACAATGGCACTGCAAGAGCCTGTAAATGGACACTTTTTGTTTTTCATAGCTTGTACCTCCGTTCAAGCCACAAGTTACATCTGAAACAGATACAAGATACTTTGATGAAGAATTTACAGCACAGATGATAACAATCACTCCTCCTGACCAAGGTAAAGTTTTTCCAAATGTTTCTCACTGTGTTCTCCAGACCAGATGAGTCTCTTCAGCACACATGAAAAAGCATCAGTTTAAACGTGAGGGTTTTCCATATGTATTTGACCAAGAAGTTGGTAAATTGAGGTGAAACTTTCCACATCTTTCCAGTTGGGGAAATGAGAAACCTGTTTTATAGGAGTGAAATTATTTGTACTGTTGTCTTTTCCAAATCTGCACATTCCCATTGGAAATCAGTGATAATAATGAGTTTTGCACATTTCCATATCCACATGCACTGTATATATGCAAGCAGTCAGTTGAGCACGGGCTAATGTCCATATTCAATCAAAATATTATATTTTTGTGATAACTGAGCATGTTTGATGCTCTCAAATCCCAATTGCCAGAAATTCAGAGCAGTGGATGTGGATTTAAGCAGTGCAGCTCCTAGCAATTTTAAATGGACATCTGAACAACTATTTTCTGAAATAACTGTACCATGCATTATCTTACTGTTGATTTGCTGAAAATAAAAAAAGGTAGCAGATGTTACCTGATGGTTTTTTTCGTCTTTCAGATGACAGCATGGATTGTGTAGATAACGAGAGAAGACCTCATTTTCCTCAGTTCTCCTACTCTGCCAGTGGAACCGCTTAATGTTTTGCCATTCAGAAACAAAACAGACTGCATTTTGGGGACCTTACTTCAATGGACACTAGAGAACTTTCTATATTATCAAGTTACAAACTGTGTTTGTATTACGACTTAGGTGAATTTGTAGGAAGCCTCACAGATTCTGTATTTAAAACAATTCTTTGATGCATTTTTGAGAAGGAGAACAAATCCATTCTTAAGTATTATGTCAAGGCTTTTATGCTGAATGACCATGGGTTTTTAAGAATATACACCAAAACTGTTTACTTTAGAAATAATTAAGGTATTCAACATATCAGCAACTCTGACCAGAAAATCCCCTTATTTTATTTATTTCATTCAGTTCATTATCTAAATACAGAATCTGCACTCTGAACAATTAGATTTATATAGGAAGATATAAGACTTTAGTAGCTAGTGCGATAATATAAGCAACAAAGTGAACAAACTCTGGAGGGTTAAGGTTCAAACTCATTTTGGACAGCAGTGAAGTGTCATCCAACTCCAGAAAACCAACTATAGGAACAGCATTAATGGCCTCAGTGAGGTAAATCAAAAAGCAAAAGTTATTTTTGTTATAACATCTGCTACAAGACATTACATATCAAACTGAATCCGGTGGGATTGCCACGCCGTACAGATGAGTATTTCATTCTAGACAGTGCATTTAATGATTCCATTTGCATAGAACTTAGGAATACTTCATAGGATTGGCTTCTCAGAACCTAGAAAACGCTTGATTTACCAATCTAATATGAAAGGCAACAACACAAAATCACCCACTTCCACCACTGTACAGAAATACCACACAGGTCTAAGTGAGAAATCATCCTCATGAGCGAGTCGGCCAGACACGAGTACATTTGGCACTGAAGTAATGACTTGTTGCCGTTTTTTTTTTTTTTTTACAAAAAGATATATGAATATATATAAACACTTAATGATTTTTTGCATCATGCCAGATCATTTCTTCTTTCTTGAGTGTGCATTAAAGGTATCAACCAACAGTTCATGGTGCCTTCTCACTCTTGAAGATTCAGTTTAACAGTGTTTCCCATGTATAAAAAAAACTAGGTTGAAACTTCATATGTGTTTGAATAATAATGGTGTTCAAAAAGTGAACTTTTTTTTTTGTTTTTCATTTTTAATCTTTGTGGGAAATCCCCCACACCCTATTTTTGTTGTATCATGTTTCTTTGTAATTTTCATAAAAGCAGTCTTATTCTGTCTCTGCTGCGAATAAAGTTATTCCATTGTAGGTTGCGTTCTTTAAATTGCGCCTTTTTTTTTGTTTTTTCATTCTCTTGACTGTATAAAAAATGATGACATGTATTCCAGTTAAGTAGCATTTAATATTTTTATTTGAAAGGAAGTATATTATGAAAACCCTCCCTTCCCCTCTCCATCAGACACTCTTGTGTCTGATGTGCTTGCACATCATCTTGACTTTTTTTTAACAACATTCAACTCTAGTATTTTTACTCATGATACTAAAGTTTCCCCCCAAATACAAATACAATATTTGCAAATAAAATTTCTTTAGCAAGTTAGGTTCTTATTTCTTGTGGTAGGAGCCTTCTGAATTTGCAGAGATGCAAGAACTGCTCCAGTTTCTCAAGTTTGATGTGCTTATCACTGAGGGATTCAGGCTGTTCTGTTCCTCCTGAGTTGTTTCATCTCTGTGCTGATCATTATGCAAAGATAATTTTGGAAAACACTTGTTCAGAGAAATGCACCGTGTGCCAGGAATAAATTGTCTTGAGGTGAATGAGGACTGGCCTTGTTTTGCTGCCCTCCTGGTGCCAGCAAAGGTCCTGATCTGCAAAGGTATTTGTGTTCCACCACTCGGGCCAGTCTGTGCTGTACAATCTCTAACACTCTCCAGGCACTAATGTTAATCACAGCTGGGAGGTGGTTACAGAAGGCTGGAATGTCCTTTTTCAAACAAGAATACAAAGAACAAGATACGAACATCCAAGAACAACTGCAGTGTGCTTCAGACTGAGCAACAGGAGTTGCAACTGTAGTAAGCCATTAAACATCCAGCACGTTTTTTGGTTCAAAGAATAAGCTGTAGTTCCCAGTGCAATTTACTGCGTTTTTTTATGCAAGGAGGGAAGGGGGAAGAAGAGATCCATGTCTCTGTAGGGACTGGTGCTGGACAGCCTGTCCTGTTTGGCAGGTCTGATCTAACTGCTCTCCTTCCTTTGCTTCCAAGTCTTCATCCGAATCTCCAGCCAGCCCAGGGATGAAGTCCAAGGAAACTCTTCTGCAAGTCTACAAGTCTTGACAAGCTCTGAACTAACACAACTTCGTGCATCCAAATATAGGCAACATGAGTGAGCAAAGGTTACCATAATCTGCCCCAGGAAAATCTGCTCTGTCAAGTGCAGGAGCAGGCATGGATCACGTTGTTTTGTTGAGGCTGATTATGTCTCAGCATTTTTCTGCCAGTTGTTGCTGATGGATTGTTTTAATTCCCTTATATAAAATGGAACTCAAAAAAAGCTGCCAAAGATCTCTGAATCTTAGTATTGTTAGCAACTGAGAACTGTGAGGGCCACACCTGAGTGCTGGGTCTTCTGGACACTTTTCCCTCATTTTGCCAGTGATTGTTCTAAACACCTTACCTGTTGTCCATAGTTGAATGGTTATGGCTGTTACAGCTGCCTATCTGCAAACATAAAATGTGTTCTTTACATTTTGATTTAGCACAGAAAAATCTTACTGCAAAAACCTGTGACTTGTCATTCACCTCAGATTCTTCTTGTACTATATATGCAGAGACTGCTTAAATCTTGCATGTTTCTTAGCTCTTTGATTTGAAACTTCAGAACTTTTCTAACAATCTCTACAGCCAAAACCTCCCCATTCTTCCTTCTGGCATTGAAAAACGTCACCATGCTCTGGTGTTGCACGTTGCAGCAAAGATGGTGCATCCCAAGTTCTGAACACTGGTAGTGTATCTGTGTTACAGACCAGGAATTTGGTTGTAAATTCAGACTGGGAGAAAAACAGGAAAAAAACCCTTGGCAGGAGCACATGAGTAAGTTCTCTGTGTGCCTGTGACTGCAGTCTGGAATTGAGGTCAGCTGGGCAGTGGTTGAAACAGACACTGCTCTGAGTGCTGCTCGGGGTTAAGAGACATGGGCTGGAGCCAGGTAATTCTGCAAATTCCATTTTATATTCTCTGGTGTAACTAAAACATTCAGTACAATCCCATTAGGATATGTCAGGCTGTTCTCCCTTTAAAGTGGAGGAAGATAACTGTGGTTCATAGCATTCCCAATTTTGCACAAACTGACTTCTCACTGCCCCCCCTGCCCACCCTCCCCGTAGAATGAGCAGCTTTTTTTCATTTTTGTTTCTGCACCTTCACCCCTCCACCAGGTGACCTCCACCTGCTCTCCAGCTCTCATACTGGCCTCAAGTGTCCTAGCTGCTGTTTGAATTTGTTCCTGGTTTTCCACCTGAGAAACAAATTACGACAGTTTTTGGAGGTTTGAGGGCAAAAACTTGCCTGGATTGTTTGAATTGGATGGTCCGTGCTTTAAGCGATGGTGATTTTTTTTTGCTGCTTTGGATTGTGTCTCTGTGTTGAAGTGCTCAGTACAACAGCACTGTGTTCTCATACTCCTGAGTGTTTGTGGGGCCTTTTCAATCTTTGTCAGAGAAAATACCCTTTGCTTCTTAGAGAGCACATGCCAAAACAGATTTTTATCTCCAGTAGCTGGCTGTAGGATGGTGGTCTCAGATCAGAGGTCACAGCCCACAGCGGGAGTGCAAACGCCAAGGAGACAGGAGTTGCAGAAGAGGAGCCCACACACAGAAAGTGCCTGTGAGACTCATACAGATCTTCTGCCTGAGAAGTTTGGAAAATGATAACTTAGGAAATCTGATTTATTTCACTGTATCTAGAAGAACTTCAGAGATAAAAACACAGTTGAAGAAACAGGCGAACATAAAGGATCTTGTTTCTTCAGTGTTGCAAATGAGTGTGTTTGTCTTCCACTTTGAGCGCGATGTTTTTAATAGCAGGGAGGTTAATTGCCATGAGGAGTAACACGCAAGGAACACACAGTGCCTATAGGAGCTTATTATCCCCCTGCAGCTGAGTGTGCAGACGTGTGCCCGCTGTCTGCTGCAGCATATGCTGCATTCTAATCAGGTGATGACTGCTTGCTCTCTGTCCGAAGTCATTTTAAACAAATGCATTTTGTTACAGTGCTTGACACTTTTTTTAGTTACTGTAACTGCTGGTCACCACCCTGGTTTTGTGAGCGTGGTGGGTTCTTGAGGACCAAATCAAGGTCCTCACGTGTAAAAACTCTACTTCCCTCTGTGGTTTTTCAGCCTGCACATAGCTCAGTTCTGTTTCCCCTTCGCTGAAGTGGTGCTTCATATGGGGTTTTTTGCCCGTAACTGGGTTTTGAGATGGGCTTTGTGTTAAATGTAACCCTGCTTTCCACACTTTCTTCATGTCTTCTGTCTCGTTACTGTAACTGCTTGTATGTTGCATTTCATCAGAGTTTTGAGTTTGTTTCAAGAAGATAAGTGGCAACACAGGCAGCATTTGCTGTATTTTCTGGATTCTCAAGGTCTCTCAAATTCTCCACATACACTACATTCACCCTGCAGAAGATAAAATTATTTTTATGCTAGAGTGAAAATTCTTCACAGAGGACACACAAACCCTACCCCAAATGTTGTGATCTTTAGTTACTGGTAAACTCTTGTATCTATTCCTTTGTGCTGCTGTGTCCTTACAGTACTGATGCTGTTAGCCAGGAAGTTGTGTAGTACTGAGAAAATCTATATCAGAACAAAAAATAGTGATTGTGATCTTCAGCAGAGTGCCTGAGAGTTCATCAAAATTTGATTAAAAGGAGCATGAAATCCGTTCTTAAGCATGCTGGACTTGATGATCTTTGTGGGTCCCTTCCAGCTCGGCTTGTGATTCTGTCATCCTTCTCTGCAATTAGGACTTGCTGCGCTTTAGAGGCTCCTTACTGTGAAACTGGGTTTTTATTTTAATTCAGTGGGGTACAGATCTGACTTTGGAGAACAATTCCAACACCTTCTCCCACACACAGGGCTGGAGTCAATACAGCATTTGAGTGATTTTTTTTTCTAAATAGCTAATGAACTTTTCTCACATAATTTGATAAATGGCTCCAGTGACTGTTAAAGGCTTTATAGATGTGCAGAAAGATCAAAACATAAGCCCTTCAACAAACTTCAAGAATTAAAAATGGAGTGATATTATTTAGATGGTTGCAGCACATAGTAAGTTTTCTGTTTGGTGTGTTTAGCTGTTGTGATTGTTCCTTATTCTGATATTACTGGGAGAAATGAAACTAAACAGGAAGACAGGAATACCTGGTGACCATCCAGTAATGCATGTAAAATTAAACTGAGTAAAAACAGAGAGAACAAAGTCTCTTGGAGCAACTGCAGACTGGAAAGTTGGAGAGGAAGGGAAGTGGAAGAAAGCGGATCAAAATGTACTTATTTACGCAGGTGAGGTCATGAATTTAATGTGTAACTAAGATAAAGGGATTAAACTTAGTATCTCCCTTTACTTGATTGTAAAACTTTGAATCAGGTTACCTTTGCAAAGTTTTACTTTCTGTGATGACTTGCTCAACACGAAGGAAGTGGAGATCAAAGGTGGCTAATGGTATTTAAAATGATCTTTTCTTAAAAATTCCTATAAGCAGCAAATTGAGTTGTAATGAGGGCGATGCTTCCTGGACTGCCCAGTGTTTTTTCAGGTAAGTTTGAGAAACCTGTCATAGCTGTGCCTTGTTCGAGGTAGGAGAGGCATCCAAGCAATGCAGGAAAGCACTGAGTTTGGCTGGTGGTGAGTGTGTGAGTGGCACAGGGCTGTCTGGGCTTCCCCTGTGCAGAACAGTTGTGTCAACTTTCTTTTCAGATCACTGACAGTAACTCAGCTTTTATTAGCAATCTCTCAATAGTAAGAAAACACAGGTGCATGTTACAAGAAAGGAGAAGTCAACGAGGACACCTCAACCAGGAAGAAAACCCTGGATATAAATCCATTTATTTTCCTAACGGGTTCAGCTGCAATTTTCTCAGTGCTGAGCTGCACACGTCTGAGCAGCACCAGATCTGGGCACGCAGGCTGGTGGAGCCCTGAGCACCCGAGGGCTGCTGCACAGGAAGGCTGGAGCAGCACAAAGAAGCTTCCAACTCCCCATCTGGAAAAAGCCCCCACAGGAGCACAGGCAATGGCAATGCCATCTGTCTTCTGCTGAGCAGATCTCCTCTCCTGGGAGCAGGGAAAAAGCTGGCACATGGACATGGTCTTTCAGTTCTCTGCTGCACAGAGGTAGGATGCAGAGTGCTGGGTGGTACCTGTAGAGACCAGCCTGCACTACTGAGTCCCTTTTCCCTTTTTTCAGTCTGTTTTTCCAGAATTCCAGTTCTCTTTACTTGCCTTTTGTCTTATGACATCATTCTCCTGTCCCTTCCCAGCAGACAGGAAACAATGGATTCCTTCCTCCTCCCTCACCTTCATTCTTTTTCTGTGCCTTTCCCTGTTTCTCATCTTCTGCAGTCCCTTCTAGAGGGTTTGTTATCAACTGACAGAATATCTTTTAAAATAATTATTTTCCTCATGCTAGATGTTCCTTGGGTCATTGTGGAGACTTCATCTGACCCAAATCCATAGGAACACTTACACTGTCTGTACAGACCCAGGTCCTCAAGTTTCATGTAGACTCTTCACTGGTGTATTTTGGCATGAAATACTGGCCTAAACAAAGAAAAAAGCAAGTCTCCTGTTGAGTTTTAAAGTGATTTCCTATTGATATTTTTAATACCAATTCTGCTACAGGTAAGAGGAGGAGATAACTGCCCAGTGCCTTTTGTCACACACTCTTGCTCCTTTAGTAGAGTTAGAAGAGAATTGATTGCTTTAAAAAAATACCTGGTTACCCCTTACTGTCTGGCATCCATTTCTGTTACAGGACACACCTAAATTTGTGTGGATTTCCAGCTGATAAATGTAAAAAAAACTGGGGAAAACAAAACAGAAAATTTGTCTGTCCTTTATCTCACTTTGGTTTGCTTTGTGGTATGAACTATCAAGTTCAACCTATCTAGAGTTCTCTATAAATGTAGAGTTAAGTACCTGATAAGACACTAACTGAAAATTGCTGATGGAAAATATTTACATCTTCTCTTTAAAACTCTTAGAGACGCTTAACAACTCTTTAAAATGTGGGAAATTAAAACCAAGCTACTTCAGCATCCTCAAGTTCACTGCCTCAGTCTGCAGCCTGTACATCCTGAGACCAATTTATCCACTTTTCTAGTGGTGTGAAAGGCTTGTAACAACTCAACAATATTGATAAAACTCTTTCAACTCAAGACTTAATCATGTCTTTTCCCATCCTACTGCAGAACCATGGAAAGCTTCCCCTCTCTGGCACCCAGCCCACATTGTCCCCTGGGTACCCACTGATCTCATTTTCTTAGAGGAACTGAGGGGGAATTCCTGCCAGGCAGCTCTGTGGAAGTTGCCCAAGAAGTTTTAACACCCTATTCCTGGATGATACTGTCCCATCCTATAGTTACCCTTCTTGGCTCCAGCTAGTCTGCAGATGCAGGTTCAAAATAAAATCAACCTCCATTCTGCTCCCTCCCCCCTTATTTGGGCAGCTAAGTGAAATCCAAACATATGGACTCCATAAATTCTTTGTAAATGGCCTCGTGTGAAACACTCAGCCAAAGCCATGGTTATCATTAAACAAGTAATGACACCACTAGAGCATAACACAAATGACACACAGGGGCAGATCCTCAGCTGTGCAGCCCAGTTTGCCCAGTGACACCAGGCTGATTGCTATGAAACCAACCAGGAATCCACACAAGCCTTCTGCAAAGCTTTAAGAGGTGCCCTTGCAGTGCCAAGCTCTGAATGAAAGGATGTTCTGCAGTGTTTGTGGAAAAGCACATGTGAACACCGAGACAGGCTGCCCAGGGAATGGTGGAGTCACTCACCCTCCTGGGGGTATTAAAAGCTGTGTAGATGTGGCACTTGGGGACAGGGTTTAGTGCTGGGCTTGGCAGTGCTGGGTTAATGGTTGGATTTGATAATCTTAGAGGTTTTTTACAACCTGAAAGACTGTGGTTCTGTGACAGCAAATTTTCAATAAACACAGATCATAATCAAGAATGCATCCACAGCTAGGCAAACCAGAGTAAAACAACTGAAATAAAATACTGCTGGAGACAGGTTTAAATATAGACTGACTCAAAAGCATGTGAAGAGCTGTTCTACTGCTGGGGCAAACTGTCTCTCAGTAATATGAAATGCCACAAGGAATGTGTCATAATAGTTTGCTACAACAAATAAACACACACACCCCCAAGCCCACTGAATTTTTTCAGTAATTATAAACTCTTACATGCAATCTAGGTAGTCCCAAAACTTTCTGAACAGTAATGAACCATGGAGCATGTTACATTAAAATACGTATCAAAATAATCATCTTAAATTTATGTCACACCTTCCAAGGAGCTCAGTTCATCGCACTTTTGCTTGTGTGGCATATGACCAGATTGTCAAAACCCATTCTTACAGGGTGCTGCAGGGTACTATAACTTAAGTGATTCATGCATGCAGCTGTTGGAACTGCTTGTTGGGTTGTGAAAAAGCTCGTGGTGCCAAGTGCTGATCTAGGAGAACTCAGATCTCCATCAGCCGCCTTGGCTCCAAGTTGTTACTGAACAACAGATGGTAGCAGGAGTTAACCAAACTAAGAAAATATTCTAAGTTAAAGGCCTCACAAGAACTGAAATTCTTGAGAAAATACAGAGAACAAGTGTTGAGGTTTGAACTAGTTTTCATGTCCAAGTGATGTATGCCACTGAACTTTAAAGGGTACTCTCATTTCTGGCAACACTCGTTATGGTGGAAGTTTTCGTTTAACTTGGGCAGAAGCGACCACGTGTGGAATTAATACCACAGACATTTGAGGTACAGCTCAGAGCCACAACTCCTTCGCATGAAGCTGCACTTGCCACAATGCCTGGCACTAGGGAAAAGATGGAAGAACCCCAAATCATGTTGTTTTGCAGTAGATTACAAGCAGCAGCAATGAAGGGACAGCATCACGAGCACTGATGATTTCTTCAGCAGAACAAGGACAGCACTGCAGTTCACAAATGGGAAACTGTTTAGTGCTAAGGGGAAGACAAGTGCACAGGCTCTCACTGTGTCCTTATCAGCAGCATCAGCACAGAAGGGACAAAGTCAGTGCAAGATGTAAGAAAAACTGTTCTAGCAGCGATCCCAAACATGAGAGGGGGGTACAGGAGAGGGCACAGAGTAAACAGAGTGAAGTCTCATACCAGTGTAGAAAGAAAGTTCCTCTAACTCAATGTTCAATAACTTCTAGTTCTTGGTCTCACTGAGACAGCACACTCCAGTATGAAATAGGTGAGGAACAAAAAGTATTTTCAGGACTTACAGAAGTCAGTGTTCAGCAGTGCTGATCCAAACTCACAAAGCAGTTTTCTGTAGTACTTCTTTACTCCATGGCCTAGATGAGCAAGAAAGCTCCTGCATTCCTGTGACCTACCTAAGTACACAAATTTCTTCAAGCCAGCTCTGTAAGCAGCAGTACAGGCGACTACACCCAACTGAGACCAAAGTTCTTTCACTTTCAGAGAAGTGAGGACTTTCAGAACAACCTGGAGTTAAACCACTTAAGAAGAAGAAACAATTTATGAAGGAAATATTCAAGCTGGCTTTCTTTTTTAATATTTTTGGGAGGAGACCATGAAAACCTGTACACTGACTACATATTTTCAACCTGACATTTTACTGTACTTTAACTCCTTATACTGGTCATCCCAACTGATCACAGTCCCAGGTTTCTAAGCTTGTTTTTACTCCATTTAAAAATACTTCAGAATCTATTTTGGGGCAGTAAATAATCTTGCTATCATGGAAAGCGAAATCAGAACAATCAGATTACTCATTTGGGGAGGTATTACTCAGTGCAAGAAAGTGTGGGAGAACCAAGCTCCAAAAATGAAACTCACTGGGACGAGATACATAAAAGTGCATTAAATTCTGTATGTAAACTACTTGGTTGAAAATTGAATCATTTCTTTAGGCTCAGGAATCAATATTCTGCAAAGTGCTGCACTCTACAGCACATCCCACCAAAACACCTAAGGATATGAGTAAGTTTGATCATATCAGTAGTTCTAGCAGAGTAAACAGGATGTAAGAGTGGACATACTCAGGCCACATAGCCTTGTACCAGTTCCTCATTTCTGCCAGCAGCAATCAATGCTCAGAACAGAAGAAGGCAGCAGATCTTAGAGTGCTGAAGAGTTTCAATAGTACTATCAACTCCTAAGTGTAACCAAAAGCACCACACCTCAATACACAGCCTTGCAGTCCTCAAAAAATCATGAAATCCTTGTGCTTTTGGTAGACTCTGAAGAGAACAGATGTGCCCCATCTGTGACCTGGAAGTTGCCAAGCTTCTTGTTCCCTTGTTTCTCTGCACTGCAAGGTCCCCAGGGCCACTAAAGCCTCATGAGCAGCAGTAGCAGCTCTGGATCTCTGGCACAAGGGGGTCTGTGCTGCCCCTGCTCTCGCAGCCCAACAAGGTTTGCCTTTCCCCAGGTGAGGACACCTGCATTCCTGTCATCCTCTGCTGCTCGTCTCATCAAAAAAGCCAGTGAGGTTGGTCAGATGTAATAGGTCCTTGATAAACCTGTGTGACTGTTTCCAATTGTGTTCTCACCCTTCTCGTGCCTGGATGTAGAGCCAGACACAGCTTTTGTGAGGATTCACACTACAATCTTCCTGTGGACTGAGGTCAGACTGATCAGCCCATCATCCCCCAAATGGTTCTCCTCAAAGATTGGCACAATTCTCACCTTCTCTCCACCACCACCAGGACCATCCCTCAGGTGCCACTGCCAGTCAGCACCCCACTATACATTTCCTTGTCCAGACTTACAGTCCTGCTCTTGGCATGGACATCACTGTACTCCTTCATGCCTTTATGAGAAGGAACTTGAGTAGGATATGTTAATTAAATGCAAAAAAAAAATGTGTAATAGGAATGTTCAGTTTGGGTTTTTTTTGGTGGGGGTTGTTTTTTGTTGTTGGGCTTTTAAGAAAAAAGTGACATAACTTACATGTTGGCATATAAACAACCTTATTTGTCATACTGCTATGTTAGAATTCAAAGGAAAAAATAATGTGATCAATTTATGCTTTTGCATTTGATTTACGTTGTGCTCTTTTCTGCAGGCAGCAAAATGGTCTGTTCTGAATTTCAGGCCATATTTTATGGATGGTACAAAATATTTGGGATTAAAAAAAACAATTAAAAATCTGTTTTGGGAACATTTGCTTTTGTCCTACAGATTTATGAGGGGAGTATTTTTAAACACACTTCCTCCCCAAATCTGCAGTCCAATTATTACAGTACCAATCGAGCTTTGAGGACTTGAGAAAAAAACCCCAAGAATTTGGGTAACAATAGACACAAAACCAACATCGCGCTGCCACCCTGTGGCTTGGAGATGAAACTTCGGCTGCGAAGGTTGGCGGAGGGATTATGCTTTATTTTAAGCCTCTAATCAGATTAAAGAGCACTTCTGCACAAGGAGCTGCTGGCAGCTGTTGAAATTCAGTGCAAGTTTAAGAGAAATCGTACAGAACAGATCAGGACAGTACCTGGTGACACCATGGGGGTTCTGACATGGCTGTGTAGGTTGTCAAGGGGACACCTGCCCTCAAAACCTACAACTGTGTCTTTGTCAGGGAAAGAAGAAACAGAAAAACATCTGCATCTTAAAGAACAAATGAGAAGTGGATCGTGATTTAAACTATTACACTTGAGTAAAACAATGTAAGAAAATACAATTAAATAAATCCTAAAATTTTAAGTAAATCCTATAACCACAAAATGTTCAAGCAATTATAAGCTCTGCAAGAGATAAGTAACCTAACATCTATCACAGGGTTTTAATGCAAATCACAACCATGAGAAATAAAAACTTGTAATAAAAATGTAAGACATAATATTTTGATTCCAGCTGAGTTTTTCCCCAGAGGAAGAAAATAAAATAGCAAAAACCCGGAATACACACCACCAGCAAATACTAAAGCTTGCATTACAATTGTAGCAGTTCAAAATGCAATCAACTGCAAAAGGTATGGTATTTCATTATCTATCAATATAAAATATCTATATGAAAAAAAGAAGTTATGTATATATGTGTGTGTGTTAGCTATTAAAATATACAAAGTGTGTGATCACTTTCACACTATTGCAATTATAATAATGTAAAATAAAAAGTAATTTAGAATAATTTTCTTCCAATTTTCTATCCACAAGAAGTATTTGTCTTTAAATTACATAGCTCCTACTTATTTTTTAAAGAATCATTAACATTTTCTGAGGCCTCTTGGCTACTTTTAATAGGTTAACCAATTTGCCTTACTAAAAACAATGTTCAAAGCTTTGCTACCTTCCCCTTCTCAGTAATGAAAAGCCCCAAAGAAAGTGGAGGAAAGAGCACTGGGCAACTCAACACGGGGTAGAGGTGCTGTTTCTCAGCCTTACCTGTCCTCATTTAAAAGCCTGCTGGGACAAAGATGCTCTCTGGGAAGAGCCCCCCAGCACCCCTCTCCTTTTCCAAGCTGCCACACCCAAGGTTGTGCTGCAAAGTTGGGCTCTGGAGTCCCTGTGCTGCTGCAGCAGTTTTGCTCTGCACGTAGCTGAGTGCTGCTGTTGGGTGGGTTGAGGTTTTCCTCCCTCTGCTTGGACAACTCCACACATTCCTGCAGTAGGCTGGGATCTCAGCTTAGCCTGACAATTGATAGTAAATCACTGCAAGGAACAGAGGACAAAGTTTGACAGACACGGAACAAACTGTGGAGATACTCTGTCACACTCTATCCCAACTGGAGCTTCTCCAAGCACAGAGGGCTTCATGTCCAGGTCGTCAGCACGCCTGGAATCCAGATGAAAGGTAAAGGCAGGACAAACAGCTTTTAGTTGCAGGATTTGCCATGATGAAACAGTATTACACCTAACCAAAAGTTACAATGCAGCAGGAGATGCAAGTTTGTACACATACTCCATCTGTGGGAGCTTAATGACAGGTAAGTTTTGCTGGGATTCAAATTTTTAATCCAGTTTGATCCTGTCAAAACCCAAGGCCATCACACAATGACTAGTAGGGAGCATGGTGAAAGAGAAGTATTTATTCCTTGCACAGTGCTGGCATTTGCTGCTGTCTAATCAATCCACCCAGAGGCCAGTTGGGTGTTTTGAAAAGAACCAGGCCTAACAAAACTGGGGACAAAGATACTGTTTCCATTTCTACTTCTTGGCTGCACCCCTTCAAAGAAAGATTCAGAAGATTTAAGCCCTTTGCAGACACTTCTGAGTGTCACAGCTGATGGCAGCAAACATAGCACAGAAGCAAAGCATAAAAGTCTTACCCATATTCATAAGGAAAAAAAAGGACATTGTCTTTCACTCTCACCTGCATAATTTGGGGTTTATGCCCTGTCCTGAGGTAAAATACAACTGCACCTAGTTATCACCTGTTCAGAAAGGAATACCAAAAAAAGTCTATGAATTGGCTACAGGTCAGGGCCCAAATGTGTAGGACACTAAAACAAAAGGAGAAGAGGATGAGGTGCTGGCTATATTAAACAAAAGACACATCAATCACAGAATGGAGAGCTAACATTTATTTATTTTTATTTTTCATGTTGTCTGGATCACCTGTAGAATGGCTCACTTTCCTCTTGGGAAAAAAGCAAGACTTCTGGCCTGAACTGCAAAATATTTGGGAATTACTATGTGCACAGGACAAATGCTACTGAAGGAGACTACTCAAGTGTATTTGTTCTTTCCACTGAGCTTTTTACAATGTTGTGGGTTTGTTCTAACACACTGTGGAGATACTGGAGACTACTGTAGACATTTACCACTTTAGACTGTCCTTAAATATCTGGTGTCTTTGAAACCACACATTTCTAGAATTTACTCACATATTAGTCTTAAAAGAAATTGTTTTATCCTGATCAGATCTGCTGACTTCTTTTTAGACATAAAGGTCTGCTCTTTGAGACATATGTCACCAGTAATGATATACAGGCCTCAGAAGTTTCTCATCCATCTGTAAAATCATTACTGCAGGATATTTTTACCCACCAATATGCTGGCTCCTCAGGGAATCTCCTTCCCTTGGAACGGCAGGCAAACTTTGATTTTTGACACTTTGCACTGAGCAGGAGGGGAAGAACATACAATAACAACAAAAAAGGAGAGTATTAAACCCAATTTTCTGCTCAGTTAATAAACCAGACAATTTCTCTGGCTCTCCTTTACAGTCCTAGGGGTACCCTATGTGTTGTATTGCAACTCTATTACAGCTCAACAATCAGTGGCAACAGACAAGCCCTTGTGAGTAGGAGTTAATTAGGCAAAGAGAAAAATCTTTGTACCTCTCACCCAAAGATTTTTCCCTTCACACAGGTTTGTTTTTTTTCTGTAGGCATTATAAAGATTTACAAACAGTCCCCAGTCTTACCTCCCATTGTTTATCTGAGAAATGCAGGACTAGAAAAAAAACTTTCCTGAATAATATTTGAGTCTTTTGGTAGACACAGGCAGTTTTCTCACCTTCTGAAGCCAGAGAAACAGATGTGGTAACCACTAAACCCCATTTCTTATATGTATGAAGCACCACCCCATGCAAGAGTTGGCCACACTGTTCTGTGCTCCTCCTGCCCTGCTCCTTCCAGCCTCTAACCTTCTTCCAGCCCTCCTGCTTTTCTTCTCCCAGCTCTTCATGCTGCATTGGGTATCTATCCTAATGCACAACCATCCTTCAAGCAGCAAGAGGATAACAAATAAAGAACATTAAGCCATGAAATCCGTGTCATTGTTTACAGAGGACAGCTTTCTATGAAATACAGCACTGACTAAATGAACCAAAAACCCATTTCTATCAGCTAGTTTGAAACACAAATCATTTGTAAACAACATGTCTCATCTCTCCCAGAGCCTAGAAGCAAAACATTGTTTTCAGTCTCTTACCCTCAGGAGAGAGTTAAGAAAAAGCAGACACATACTTAAAGGTTTCATTTTGAAAAAATATGCTTGACTGAAAAACACATTTGTTCACTGCTTAAAGCTTCAAATGAAACAAAGCCAAGTTTTAAAACTCTTTCCTAAAACTAACATCTAAATGCAGTAAGCCACAGGTTCTTCCCATCCACAAAACTCAGCTTTGTGGTTTAAAATGATTGCCACAGGAGCAACATTTTTATCTGCTCTGTGATACCTGACAGCTGGGAACTGCACCAGGGGTCTGCCACCATCCTGACTTCATCTATTAGAACTTTGAAAAGACAGATAATGCTGTAGAATTCCTGCACACCCTGACTAATTCTTTCACTACTCACCTGACTTGAGACTTTGTTACAGGGACGAAGATAAGAGACATTTCACAGTTGCTCAAAATGAAGACTGGAGTAAGAACCAGCGAAGTCTTCCACTTTAACTGGCTCCAAAACACGCAGAACAGGAAAACTAACCAGATCCATCAGCACATCTAGGCTGGCACAGATGGTCAGTCCAGGCTGGCACAGATGGTTGAGAGTGAAGTGACACCCCCCAGGAAACGCTAAAGGGCACAAGCGCTTTTAAAGTGTCTGCATGGTTATACAAAGTGCTACAGAGGCTAGAAAGGATGTCATCCTGCACTTCACTGTGGCTTATACACCCAAAGCCATGCCAGTGCAGCTATGAAGAACTGCTGCTCTTCAGCAACAGCCACCCCCACCCTTTGCTAGAGCATTTACCACTCTCTTTGGGTAGCTGCAGTATTCCGACATGCGAATACCCAGAATGCCTCCAAGAGAATGTCAAATAAAGGTGTCCCCACAAGGGAGAAGTCAGGCTCTCAATTTGCACTGCAAGGGCCTTTCCATCTCTTCAAACAGAAATGGCTAAAGTGGAGCAAAACAGGTAAAACAAGGTTACTCCACCCAAAACATACTAATCACAGTTGAGAAGGCTGGGAAGCATGAGAGGCAGGCTTTGCTTCAGGAATTCAAGGCAAAGAATTTGAGAAACAGACCATTAGCTGTGCCACAAGGATTTCATTTTTTGTGTGTGTCAAATCTATTCCTTTTATCCTACAGTCTGAAATCAGCCACTCAAATCAGCATTTTCCTGAGGCAAAGGCCACCATAGTTTTCTCTTAGGCATAGTTGGTTTGCCAGATGAAAAGTCTTTTTTTTATGAAACATAGCAAAATCAGTAAAAGAAAACTACTTAGAGGGGCTGTTCAGTAGCACTTTACTTCACTCCTACAGCACAAACAATACTAAGCCTCTGCAGTGATTTGAAAGGAAAATGAGGAGTGAGCTGGTTTATGGAGAGGCACCCCTGAGCATCAACCATTTTCAGACCACTTTGTGAGCTATTTCTGAGTGGGTATTCAGGACAACATAAAGTTTATGGTACAGATGATCAACTCATTCAGGTAAGTTGCTTTCCAAGAAAGACCTTTCAGTGGAGGTACTGGAACATTAACTATTGAGAAAAGCTTTTCTACTCCAACCCTGGTGTGCTATTGCTCTTTCTATCAAAGTTACCATAGAAAGATTAAAACCATTCAAGTTGTCAGTAAGCACAAATTGTGATAGCTTAAAAAAAACTTAACCAGAATTAGCACATTGTTTTATTTGGAAAAGCCTTCATGCCCGGCTGGTTTTCCTAGTTAGCTCACAAAGAAAATGTTGTGTGTGTCCAGAATGGATTCACACTCACCTGAAAGCACAGAAGGAGCAACTGATTTCTATTCTGATCCCACAAAAGTGTGTCCTAACATGACCAACATGTGGAGAGAATATTCTGAATCCTGTATCACATCAGGAACACCAGGTAAGAGCACAGAGTGGTCCCTTCCAGACAGGCATATCACAGCTAGGGAAAAGGAGAAAGCTGACTCAAAATAATCTAAAAAGCTTTAAAATATAAATGTTTATTTAGCTACAATATTTAAAAGTCCAGTATAAAGATATAAAACATAGAAATTCCATAACTAATTCACATGCTAAAAGGATTAGCTGTAAGGAGAAGACTTCATGAAATTCATGGACGTTTTAGCCACAAGGGTTATTTCATCAAGTTTCAGACTTGAAATATTGAACAACCATTGCAGAGAACTTGCTCTCCCACAACACCATAACTAGGAAAAAAAAAACAAAAGCAGAAGAAACAAAGTCAATGTGCCTACTGTTTCTGGAACATAACAATGGCATACTCTTCCATTATCAACTGCAACCATGGGACTCCCACACAGCACACTCAGCATTTCTTTGTGTCACAGAATTGTTAACTATGAGGGCAAAAAATTAAGATTATTCCTAGGGAGTGCATGCATTCAGCACTGACCAGCATGCTATACTGCTGGTGGGAAAGCAGGAGAAATTTTTGTCTCCTACAGCATTTAAATACGAAGCTAAACTAGACTTGCACTAAGGTTGATAAGACTGCTTCACACAGGCATCTCGGTTCACATGTTTCAGTTTCACTGCTGCTAAAGCATGGGAAGAGTTTAAGTTCTTTACATGCATGAGCTAGATATCTGCTGCATCCAGCTTTTAGGGTACGTGCAATTAAAATAAGCTTCAAAACTCGAAAAGCACTTACTCAACAGTGGAGCACAAGGAGCAGGTAACCGTGTTACAGCAGCTGCAGAGCCTGCTGCAGCTCTGGCAGACGAACCGGTCACACTGCGCACACGCGTCCTTCACATCGGCCGTCCTCACACACGACGAGCAGGCTCTGGACGCTCCCACGGGCGGAACTGCTCGGCAAAGACACGGTAAAGAATGGATGAGCTTTACAGCGAGGCAGAGAAAGCAGCTGGGAGTCGCAGGAGCTGCGGAGCGCGGCGCGTCCGCGCACAGCTACAGGCGGCAGCACTTCGCAGGACGCTCGGGCAGGCAAGGGGACAGGGAGCAGCGCCTCTTGGAACTGTCTTGGTTCTTTCTCTGCTCAGCAGCAAGAGGCTAAGGGATTTTAAAGCAGAACATACACGCGGCAGTTCGGAAATCCGTCGGCTCAAATCTAACACTTCCTTTAAGTAAAGTCAATAAAGAAGAACTACACAGCACACAACTACTCATGGTAGTACAGACCGCCTTGTGAGGGAAAGCCAAGGGGAAGCACTGGTCTCTGTGGTGACCAGGGACAGGAACCGAGGGAATGGCCTGAAGTTGTGTCAGGGGAGGTTTAGGCTGGATATTAGGAAAAGGTTCTTCACCCGGAGGGTAGTCGGGCACTGCAACAGGCTCCCCAGGGAAGTGCTCACGGCCCCAACCCTGCCAGAGCTTAAGAATCGTTCCGACAACGCTCTCAGGCTCATGGTGGAAACGTCGTGGGTGTCCTGGGCGGGACAGGAGTTACCCTTCCATGGGTCCCTTCCAGCTCGGGGTTTGCGCGGTTCCGTGACACACCTCGGACACTCACCCCTGTCCGCGGGCCGCCGCTGCAGTTTCCCGTCGTGGCCGATGAGGAGCTGCCCGCTCCAGCCGGGCCCCTCGCCCTGCGCCTCCCCGGCCGGCCCCGGCTCTGCCGGGCGGGCAGCGGCCGCCGCGCCCTCCATGTACGCCTGGGCACCCCTGAAGAGCAGCCGCCGGGTCCTCTCTGCGGCGGGAGAGGAGAGCAGAGTGAGGGGCGGGCTCCCCATGGCCGCGGGCCGGCGGCCACATCCCCCGGCGGGGCGGCCGGCCCGGCGCTCCCCCCTCCGCCCCCCGCTCACCGAACACCTCCCGCCGGTAGTCCTCGCCCCGCACGCCGCGGCTCAGCTCCCGCAGCCCCACGCGGGTCTTCAGCTGGAGCGGGGCCGCGTCCCCGAAGGGGCAAGAGCGCTTCGGCATGGCCGGGCCGCCCCGCCCCGCGCCGCGTCACGGTCGCGCCACCGCCTCCCTCACATCCCGGCCCGGGCGCTCGGGAACGGCGGCCTCTCCGCTCTTTCCGCAGGGAAGCGAAAGCTTCCTTTACAGAGGAAAATTTCTCTTCCCGCCCCGTCCCGAGCGCCGGGCGGGGTTGGCAGAGGCGCCGGCCCGGCCCCGCCGCCCCGCCCGATGCCACCGCCCCGCAGGCGTCACCTCCGTGCGCCCGGAGCGGCGAGCGTGGAGCCGGCGGGGCAAGGCGAAACCAGCTCTGGGACTCGGGTTTGTCAATAAACCCGGAATCACGGAATCTGCTGAGTTGGAAAGGATCCACGAGGATCCTGCACAGGACACTCCAAAACTCGCACCATGTGCCTGAGAGCATTGTCCAAACACTCCTCGAACTCTGTCAGGGTTGGGGGTGTGACCGCTTCCCTGGGGAGGCTGTTCCGGAGCCCGACCACCCTCTGGGTGAAGAACCTTTTCCTAAACCTCCCCTGACACAGCTTCTGCCCATTCCCTCACGTCCTGTCGCTGGTCCCCACAGAGAAGAGATGAGTGTCTGCCCCTCCTCTGCCCCTCATGAGGAAGTTGGAGCCGCAGAGCTTTCCCCTCAGTCTCCTCCAGGCTATCAGACCAAGTGACCTCAGCTACTCCCCATATGTCTTCCCCACCAGACCCTTCACCACCCTCGTGGCCCTCCTTTGGAAGCTGTCTCAGAGCTTTATGTCTTTCTTATTTTGTGGCACCCAAAACTGCCCCAAGCACAGGTGAGGCTGCCCCAGTGCAGAGCAGAGCGGGACAATCCCCTCCCTTGCCCAGCTGGCGATGCTGTACCTGATGCACCCCAGGCCACCACTGGCCCTCTTGGCTGCCAGGGCACTGCTGACTCATGTTCAACTTGCCATCGACCAGGACCCCCAGGTCCCTTTCCCAGCTCCCCTGTCTGTCTCTACATCCAGGTTTGCCCCGCTCCAGGGGCAGAAAGCGGCACTTTTCAAACTTCATACAATCGGTGATTGCCCAACCCTCTAATTTGTCGAGGTCTCTCTGCAAGGCCTCTGCCTTCCAGGGAAGGAACAGCTCCTCTCAATTTTGTTTTATCTGTAGACTTACTTAGCATCCTTTCCAGTCCTGCATCCAAATCATTCATGAACCCTCTTTTCCCTTCCTGCAGGGCCCTGCATTATGCTGGGCTCACAGAGCTCTTTGTGCAGCCTAAACCCCCTGCCCAGGTTTGGGCTGTCTGAATGCTGTGGAACCAAAAGAAATGTGCACAGGCACAAGAATTCACTTTTTAAAACCACCGAAGAGGCTGGAGAACCCCTGTCTGGCCAGGGGGCTCTGGTGGGCTCCTCAGCACCAGCCAACATCAGGAGTGGGTTCACCACTTGCGGGCATATTAGCTTTTGGAGACTGACAGTTTCAGCTAAATCTGGAGTTCCCCGACGCCTTCTGCTGTAAAAGGGAATTACTGCAATTAATTTGGTATTTACAGGTGGGCTCTATAGCAGCCCAGGTGTGGTTTCATGGGTTAAAAGCCTCAGATGCCATTCCAAGCGGCAGCCAGTCTGGTTACTATGTATATTTTGAAAATACATTGTTTTCCTCAGGGCAAACAAGTTTAAAACTGGTGTTGCAGTTCAGGCGCTGTTTTGTGTCACTTGAAGGAGGTGATCTGTCAAGAGAGTTTTATTTCTTCCAGAGAGGTCTCTGCATTCAAAACTTTCTCTGTATGTACTGTGGGATTCTGGACAGAATCACAACCAAGTATAGGAGTGATTATTCCATGAATGAACTTACAGTCTGCTAAGAGTGAAGGACTTACTCATGGTTTCTTTGTTTTGTTCTGGTCAAAAACAAGTTATCAAGTAAAGATGTACATTTCTTCCTGAAAGAAATAAAGAAACAAACAAAGAAACAAAGAAAACCTCTAAACACCAAAAACCAAACAATAACAATCTCCCCAAAAAGTAGTGACAGAATCAGCATTTTTTCAAAGCCTTTCTTTCATTTAAAAACTCATTAAAACTTCAATGTACAATTTCAATACTAGCACAAGATTTAGAATGGCAATAATTTATATAAAAATACAATTATGCAAGATATACAACATAGATCAGTGTGTTGAAAATGGGCCACAATACCTAATGGACTAACTTTGTCTGGTTTCATTGCTCAAGTTCTTCCAAAACTATTGAGACACCAAGAGCAGTAGTACTGAGCACAGTGTCTAACTATGGCTGTAGAATCACAGGATATCCTGAGCTGGAAGGGACCCACAAGGATCATCAATCTCTTCATCCTGGCTCTGCCCAGGACAGCCCTAAAAATCACACCAGTGCCTGAGAGCACCGTCCAAACACCAAAATGATGAGAGTGAGTTGCTGAACTGCTAATAGTTTGCAGGTGCAACCACTCTGCTTTCATAGAGGTTAATGTGATTTTTTTTTTTCCTGTAGAGCTGATCAGCCCAGTCTTCTGCTCTGTGGAGTGGAAGCCATGGTTGTAACTCGCAGCGATTCCCAAAAATCCCTTCTGAGCTCCAAAATCTTACTCCTGCCACTGTCCCTTTATCTGTAAGGATTTCTGCTTTGGATTTTTCTGCACATACTTGTAAATGCATGCTTAAGGATGTTCAGCAGAGTTTTCCAACTGCATATTGAAAACTCGTGGCCTTTTCTTTCTGTCTAAGGAAGCTACTTTGTAAATATTCATTAGCTATACACTCTGATGTTCCTGAAGTTCTCTGGGGAACATTGGTTAATCAGAATGTAATTCCAGTTGGAAAGAGCCCCATAAGGATAAAGGACAGTGGATCACACATGTTTCATTAACGTGGCATGGGATAAATGTGGATAAAAGTTGTCTGAGAACTGGATGAAATATGAAGAAATAACTAAAAGCACTATTCCACTTGTGAGGAAGGAGTGCTCTGAAACACTGATCTCAAATACAAAGTAGATTTGAAAGGGACCAGCTCAGGCTGCTGGTGCTGTCACTGAAGAGTAAATTTAAGGGCACTTTCACAGAATCACAGAATATTCTGAGTTGGAAGGGAATCATAATGATCACCAAGTCCAACTTTCCCTGAGGTCTGATTACATTTGACACATTGCCACCACTACCCCACTGCAGGAATGTTCTGTTGCCACTCTCTGAGTCAGCCTCAGGTGGTGACATCTCTTAATTGCTTTGCAAGACTCACCTTCACCAACACCTGCTACTTTGCAAGCTATGAAGGCAAAAAAATTCTCTCTGCTCTGTACCAGCAGGCCTGAGCACCCTGCAGGGAGGGAATTGGTTCACCTGCCTGTCTTCTGAATTGTTACCCAGCATAATGGTTCTGAGTGTTTTATTAGTTTCAGAGCAGTGAGCCTGGAGGAGGATCCACTGGTGATTTAGAAGTAGCAGAAAGACCTGACCTGGCAAAGCTTGTTGGCACTGAGCATTCCTGAAAATAAGTGCTGGTGATTTTTCAGGTTGCTTAATGAGATTCTGAATGTGAAAAAGCAGCCCAAATACATCCCAGATCAGTGAAGGTAACTGTGAAATACCATGATTTTGGTTTATCCTTGAAAACCTTTTTGTAAAAAAAACAAAACCCAGAGAATAAAAATTACAGTATTTTTCTTGCTACTTTACTTCTCCTGTGTGAATATTACAGACAAATTGCCTGGTTGATAGCTTGGTCAGCTACGGCAAAAAGAAAAATGGTATTTCATATATATTCAGTGGTTTCCATTTCCAGTAAGCAAATTTAAGGAGCAAAATGGACTGTTGCTGTTAAGCCTGTTTTTCCTGTATTCTATTTCTACCAGTGCTTCAAGAAATTCAGGGCAGACACAGAAGAACTCTGGGTGCCCCCTATGTCTGATTTTATGAAAAACAATGAATAACCATTCCCTTTTGACTCTCTGATTAACATCCATGACTACGAAGTTGTCTCCACTTTTTATTCAAGCTGAAATACTTTTTGCACATTGAAGCACTCCTTTGCAGCATGTCCTGATCCACATCACCTGTGCCACATCCCAGTTCACGGCCTGGAAAACTGTGGGAAGTGAGGGAACCCTGGGTGCCCCAGAGCTCTGCACAGGCACCTCTCTGATACCTCACTGCTTGTGTCCCTTCTTTAGAGTACTTAGAAACACACTGAATGGGCAGAAACTTCCTCTGTTTTACCAATATCCTGTTCTTGGGATCATGCTGAGCCCTTTGTAACAACTGTCATTGCATTCCTTTTGCGCTGAGACCAGTTTAATTAAGTGTATCACATTCTGACCTGAAGTACTACAGACTCTGCCCACAAAACATGTAGATTTAGATTTTTATACTCTAACAAGCAATTACAGGTTTAAAGACTTTTTTTTGTTTCTGATCCATCTGATTCATCTGTGAGACAATTATAATAAATGTTTACCTGTCAGTCAATGCTTTCAACTACTCCAAAACATAATTAGAAATAAACAGGCAGATAAAAATCAAAGTGTAAGTCACAGGCATTGCAATTCAATACTGAAAGCTTTCTTAAAAGGGAAAGAACTTACAAGCTTGGGACATGGCAAACTGAAGAAAATTCTGCCTTCTCTTTTAGACAGGGTCAGGAAAAATACCAGGATGGATGAATTTGGCTTTGTAAATCTAAATATTTATCAGTCTTACTTCTTTCCCTCTATGCCATGTTTTGCAGGAAACTTACAGTAACAAATCAAAGTGCTCCATTTCAGAAACAGGTGGCAGATAAATAGCAATCCAGACTTCCAAAATATTTTACTTTCCCTTCAATTTCATTTATACCAAAGCCCTCCTCTCCATGGGTTCATTGTAAAAATTCCCCATTTGTTCTATTCTTTCATTACTAGGCCATTTAGAAAGATATCGAAGCACATCACATAGAGGTGGTACACTGCCTCCTACACCTCTTTAAATATGGAGTTTCCTTAATTGAATTGATATCAAATGAGTGGATATTGACCAACTTGCTAGTTCTTCTCTAATGTTTTCATGCTAAAACAGTTAAAGGAATATTCTGGAAATTCTTTCAAGTGGAAAGTATATTATAATAGCTCCTGTAGTTGGCCATGTGCCAGCATGCAGCCTGTGTTATATGGGATGGACTATCAGGATGGGCACACATCCCCTGTTAGGCCTGGGGTAAAGCACCACGCCCCATGTGCTCAGTCCCACTGCACTGTCCTTTCTCTGCTCTGCAATATGGATCTGAAGATAAAAAAACCCTCTTTGCATAAACCTGCTTTCACTGGAAGGGCTTGGGGCTGTTTTCTTTTTTCTATGTCCTTTTCTTAGTACGTCAGCCTTAACAGACAACGTGTTTACAGCTGGGCTCAGAGGGCTACACCTGGTTCAAACATTATCTGTTCACAAGGGCCTGTTGGTTTATGAGGACTTGCTAGCACAGAGTTCATGCCCACATCTTGATGAGTTGATTTGCACATCCAAAAAATATTTGATAAGCCAGTGATGTGCAGGATTAAGGGCTGGCTCTTGAGACATGTTGCTGTTAAGCCAAGGCTCTGCCATCCTGGCACCCCAGCCAGTGCTTGCTCTTAAATTAGCACAGCGTGGTTGAGTTTCAGAGGGTGTTTCTGTTCTGCCAGCCCTGAGATACACCAGTGCTGCTCAGCAGATCAGAACACCCGAGGATCTCACTCACTAGAGGGCACCCTTAAAACTATAAATTATTTTTGCTGTTACAAAGATGTTATTGTTGTGCTGATGGGGTTTACAAAAGAGCAGCTTTCCCCAGTTTTTTTTCATGGTTGCTGTTGTTCCTGGCCCTTCCATAGTGTGCTTTCATTTCTGTAACACAGTTTCCTTTCAGTTTGCTTCTTTCCAGGTTATTTAAACCTGTAGTGAAAAAAGGACTATGAGCTCTGACAGTGAGAACTGCTGTTGCTGGCCTAACGTAGTGACAAGTGTATTGTTTTCTTTCTCTGCAGGCAACGATGTTTTTGATTTAATACTAGGTGGTTGTCCTAAGAATTCTTTACATTTTTGTCCAAGCAGTGCTATCCATTATTCAGTGTGGATTTCTGTGGGAGAGGCTCTGAGAGGTAGCTTTCACTATCCCCACACAGTACAAGCATCCTCTCCCACACATGGCTTGGGAAGGGCTGGGCAAAACCTTCCTCACTCCATGTTGCAGCTGCATCCAGCCCTGCTCTTATTATCTTGTTGTGGAAGTGAACCCTTGCTTCGAGACAGCTTTATATGTTGTTCCTTTCAACATTCCCCATGTCTCCTCTCTCCATTCCCCAGAGCATCCGTTCAGATGGAATAACTCAGGGTCCATCTGCTCAGCTCAAAGGGACTGTCAGTGCAGGCTGGCCAAGAACCCAACTCTACACTCACCATGTCTAACAAACCATCCCCAGCAGCAGCCCACAAAATGTGTTTATTTTAAATATGTGTGGCTGTGTTGTCAGCCCTGCACAGAGATCTCTGTGCAGGGAACAGAAGCTGCACAGAGTCAAGGCAATTCCCTGAATGTTGCCAGGATAACATGGCACAGCTACAGGGACCATCACAAGGACTAATGTGGAAATTTCCTGAGCGCAGCCTTTGCAGAAGAAATCCATTTATGCTGGGAAGTCTTGAAGGCACTCATTCTCTGCTCTCTGCTGAGCAATTTGCATGAGTGGTGTGGTATGAGCTATAAAAGTAATGCTCAGTCCTAGGCCTACCATCCAGGGTGCCAATTAATAGAATGAGACTTTTTTGTGCTGCTGGCATGTTTCCTCTGCATGGAAATCGTCAATGCATTTTGCGTAGGGCTCAGACTTTCATCAGTACCAGCTTTAGTATTTTAATTACATAGTGTGGGGCAAATCAATCTCTAATAGACAAAATGCCTTACCCTATTTGTAATGACTTAACTAGCTAACTTCTTTTATTTCTTTCACTTGACTTCTTTTCCATGTATATTAAAATCTATAACTTATTCCATGTATTTATGCTCAGAAGCTTCTTATGCATATGCATTAATATTTTTTGATTTTTTTTTCTGCATGAGGATTTCAGAGAAGATATTGGTGCAACACAATCCTGTCCTTCTTTTCTCCTTTCCTATCTGCAAGATTTAGAAGATCTCCAGATTGTTGGTGAAGGTGTTCAGTGTAGCCTCTAATACTGATCCATTATCACTGCCTAAGCTGTAGGAAGGGCTACCTAAATATACAAATGTAGCACTGCTGCAGCTGGTTCAAATATAAAACTGTGATACTGGCATTGAATAATTGATTGAATAAGGGAGAAGAGTAGCCTGACATTCCTCCTAGCTCTTCAAAATTCACAGCCCCCAACCAGTTTGTCCCAGGCATGGGTTGTTCTTCAGGCCAGGTCCAGCACCCAGCACATGAGCCTCCTGCTTTCTTATTACAACTTCAGTTCTTCTGGCAAAGCTGGAGATGTTACTTATTCCGGTACCAATATACACAAATAGAGATCACTGAAGCCATATGATTTTTTCTGCAGAACATATATACTAACAATCAGTGGACAAAATACTCAGGGAATGGGTTTGATGTCTTAGTCCCCTTTTCTAATAATCTCCTTTAGAAGGTATAGATAGAAGCTTAATGCTGTTTCAGAATGACAAGGCAAACCTTTTGTGAACTTACTCAGTAAATGTCTACAAGCTATATTTTATCTCAGACAGACATGACTGAGGCCCCGTTGGTACAGCTACATGGACCATTCCTGAATGTGAAAGTGCATTCTGAATTCTGAAAGATCCCGGCTTCCAACGAAAGCATGAAACAGTGATAAGAGTCATTGCCAAGGTCACCACAAAGGCACAGCCTCAATGGCTGGGAGAAATGAAGCACAAGAAAATTGAAGTATGAAATCTGAACTGCACTGCCTGTTTTCAATGCTGTGGGGTGGGAACTGAGCAGCAAATCTGTGACCATGGTACTGACATACACTTGACTGTGCACTGGGAGCAAAATGAGTCTTACCTGTCTTGAAACTAGAACATCACATCATCTTGCCAATTCTCCTTTTCTTCTTCACCCCTTTACTAAGGACAGAAAACATGCATTGCAATGGATACCAGCAGACATGTAGCAGGAATCTGTGGTACTATTCATCAACATAAGTCATAGGAAGCACCTTCCCTCCCTCTTCTGGCCATTACCCCCCTCAGTACAGCCCAGCAGATCTGCTTTATTCAAGATGCAAGTGCACTGTTGGCTCATACTCATCCTGACATCTCATTTAAACCTCAGGTCGTTTTTGACCTGAGCTGCTCCTTAAGCAGGCGCTTCCCAGCGTGTACTGAGACATGGGGAACCCTGAGCCTCTTCCTGAGCTTCAGGAGCTTTCTATGGCCCAGCGCCCAGGCTTATCAATGTCTTTGCCATTTGTCAGCCACTCTGGAATTCAGAGCTCAAAGGGCAGATTTCCATTCATGGTAGAGGGTTGCACTATTTTAAGAATCTCAATGGAAACATAACTCTAATTACTGTAGGTTTGACACAGTGAGTTTCCTCTTCAGAAGCAAAGAATGCCATGAAATACCTTTTTATTATCGTGACTGGTAATACACTGTATTTCCACACTTGTCATTTTGTCAGACTCTCCAAAAGCTGACTCCAGCACCACTTGCTTTGGATCTTTTCCATTTACAGGCCAGCCAGGCCCACAAACCTCAGTGGCAAACACAATTTCCTCACATTTGAAGAATTAGGCCCAGCTAGCATGAGAAGTTTTGTCTCCTGTGGGGAAAGATGAAGGTGGATACTGCCACTTCTGCTGGAAGGGCACGTATAGTTGACTGTATTCTGCAGTCCTTAAGAAAACTTGTCTCCAGTGACTCTGCCCAGGGTATTTTAAGGATTTCAGCAGCCACCTAAACTGTTTGAAGTGCTCTGCCACTCCTCAGGCACTGTAAAGGTATCACCTGAAATCCAACACTGCTATCTGAGGCACTATTTACAGCCCTGCTATGTAAACTCTGGTGTCTGTGCTTAGCTCCTGAAAGGTAATGCCTGTCACAGGAAGGGTGTATTATCCTGAGACTGTGAAAACATTCAAACGCACATGTGTCTGGGTTTTTTTATCCCTGACAAAGACATTTTCTTGCCAAACACATTTATTTAGATAATGTTAAAATCTGTACTGTTTTCAACCACTGAAAAATGCAGCTGTTGGCCAAAATTTTTTTACCTTAATGGAAGATATAAAGTGTATGTACTTACAAAAGACCTTCTTTCCTGTTTTATTTTTACCATCTCATGGAACTGATGGGCAAATATTTAATGAACAGTGTCTGCTCCAGAAATCTACAGATGTTAAAAACACATGAAAGTATTATAGAACAACTAATTTCCTGTAAGTGTATGAGATTAAATGGCAAAATCTTGAAATCTTTCTGTAAAACGCACTCATTATCAAAGCTTGTTTGTGATGGACCAGTGATTTGGGAAAAAAAGGACCCAGTTCCCCACCTCCCTGAAGCAGGCTGTACAATCCCGCTTCTCTCATGCCATGGATCGTGTAGCACTGTGGCAGTCGAGCAGGCTCCATGCCTCAGGCATCCTCTTTGTCATTGGCAATCTGGATCTAATAAAAAGACAAAGCAAGCACTAACACACTCACTCATTAGTGACCAACAAACCCCTGGGTTACAGCTGATGGACTGCCACAAACAGGGACTTCTAAAGATAAGACGGTTGGAGCTGGATTTCTTTTCTTGCCTGATGCCTCGTTAAAAGGGTGATGTGAGCTCATCCTTTTTGCCAACATCTGACACTTTAAACCAGCTCTCTGATGAACATGAAATGTTACTGGACAGGAGGCAAAGCCACTTCCACAGGGAATAATGAGTGGGCTAGAACTTGACCCCATGTTAAGAATTACTGTCAGAGGAAAGGGGCAGGAATGTCTATTATTTCCTCCATCCCAATCATCAGACACAGCTCTCCAGCTTGGGTTTGGTTCTTTAAAATTTTTTTGTGTGTTTGTGGCTTTTTTGGGGGTTGTTTGATTTTTTGCCTTAGGCATTGCCAGCCTGACATGGATTTAGATGACACTACTTCAGATGCTTCAGCTGCCAAGCCCATTCTATGTGAAATCAGACATATGTTCATTTATATTTTTATATATAACTGATGCAAAGGAATGAAGAAATACTAATTAATTAGCAGATCAATTCTCATACAGGTCTCAGGCATTGCCCTGAGTGGTGTGTGAGGCATTGACCTGCTGTCATTTACAGGACAGGTCACTTACCTGCTGTTTCTGGCTCCTGAAACAGATGAGAAAAGGAGCGGTTTCTATGGAGGCTTCTGGAAGCCCTAACAGTACTTATCTGAAAGCCCACTCAATTTTAGAGGTGTTAATTGTTTATCTGTGACAATATCAACCTTTGCTTTCTCTCACAGTGCTGCTGATAAGGAGCTTCATGGAGTTCACATCAGTTGTTCTGAGCCAGCTTTTATTGCAAGAATTTTTGCATCAATTGGAAAATGTATTTTTCCTGCATAAAACCATTGGTCACTCAGGTGAGCTAACTAAAGATGACTAACCACGAAGCCCAGTGGTAAAGGTAGATCCACGCTCAGAGTTTGTAAATGGGAAAGGGAGACAAAGTTTGTGGAATTTGTGAAAAAAGGCCAAACACTGAAAATCTGTAGACTGAGAGGAAACATACATTCGTTCACTAATGCTGCTACTTATTTTCTAAAATTCATGAAATATTAAACCAGGTTTTTGAATGAAGTTTATTTTGTTAAAAAATAAGAGAAATAGAGACCAAGCACTGTTACTTTAAATCTGTTTTAATACATCTTCAAGGACAAAATAAACGGGTGTGGATCAAAAATCATCTGAAAAAAATCTGCATAAGGTGTAAGTATAGATTGCACATTACTATGGAAATGCTCAATTTTCTTTCCTGTTATAAAGTGCATCATGCCAGAACTGTAAGACCATATATAGCCAAATTAAAAAATTACAAAAGCTTCAAAATCCTATCCTGACTGTGTTAGGAAGCGTATATCTGACTAAGAAGGCCATATTGTAAGGGTTAGTGTCAGAAAATATCTCAAAACTTACTGTGCAGGAGTGAATCTATAATTGCTACTTAAAAGAACTATAATCTTTACTACAAATTACAGCTTTTCAGTAAACGTTTACCCTTATTCTTCCATCCAGATATCAAACAGGATGATGCATCAACCAGTTTTAGCCATTATTATTGAATTTGGCTGGGGAGAAAGAAGTACTTAAATTCATCACAGTGATTGTTATTAAATGAAATTCCAAACAATACAAAATAATATACATGGAAAACAGCCAAAATTAAAGGAAATTTACATTAAAATGTTCTTATTAAGCACTGTGTCTCTCAGTAGATTAAAGAGCTTTTTGGTAAAAGCCTGAACTTACTCACATTTAACTCAATGTCAGCACATATAAAATCTAATTGGAGTAAAACTTTCATTTAAAATATCCATGCTATGAAATGAAATGCATGATATTATTTTTATGGTAACAGAGTAAGTCATGGGATAATTGCCTATTACATCATGCTCACTGACAACATCACTGGGCTTTTTGATGAATCCTTGAACGCAAAGACGGGCCATGTGGATTTAATGGATACTTAATGGAAAAAATGGAAAATAAAAAGATTAGGTGGAAAGTAATCCTGTGAAAATTAAGCTATAAAAGCTTTTGTCTTCAATATGCCAAGTACTCAGTTTAGATTTGTTAATTTAATCCAGTTATGCAGCACACCGAGTGGCTTGTTGGTCACTGTGGACTTTGCCTATAAATCAGGCAAAGCTTAAATACAGCGGCCACCTCCCGGCACAAACGCATGGAAGAAGATGGGGCCAAGAAAAGGAACAGCTCTAGATCACTCAGACGGCAAATGTCACAAGGTTAAGCCATGTGAAAACAAAACTTAATTACTGTATCTCCAAGCATCTTTATTCTTAAAGTGTCTCATATAAATGAGGCACACTTCACAGTGCTTGTGATAATTAGCACTTTCCAAGTACCTTTCAGAAGTGCTTCACAATCATTAAGTAAGGTCAGAAATCTCACTGGTCTTTCATCACAACACCAACAAATACCATGGGGAGAGCTTCCTCCTCAGTTCAGATCAAGGACTGCAGGGCTTGACCCAGGGAACTCCAAAAGGCAGTGTTGAAGAGGTGAGGATGTATTCCTAATTGCCATTTTACAGATAGCAAAACCAGCAGCAGTGAGACTAAACAATTTGTCAAAGATGGACAAAGGAGTTAAAACAGAAGTAAAGATTCACAGCTTTGGGCTCTTTTTTTATTATTTTTTTTTTCCTAGAGAAAAAGGGTATTTGCTTGTGCATTAAGCCAGACTCTATAATGAACTGGGGCATGGAGAGACTGCACCAGAGATGGATGGTGTAAGAATTCTGCCTTACAAGCAGCAATCCGTAAAGACTTACATTTAGTGCTTTGCACTGGTACTTTTAAAAGTGTTTCTTGACACATATGGCTTTGAACATTATCTGCTATTTGATATTGAGTGAGATGAGACAAAGGGGATGAGTATGGCACAAGATCCTCCTGACAGGTATTCCTTTTTTCCCCATTTCTAATGCCAAGTGTCATCGTTTTGTACCCTTGGAGTTACCATATCAGAAAAGGGCTATTTTTACACAGTACATAATGGCATCACTGAGGATGTGATGCCATTTCCACAGCCCATGGGAATGATACAAAAATACTGCTACAGCTCTCTGAGACATATAAAACAGGAACATCTACTTGGAGAATATCGCAGTTAAGGAATAACTCCATCTCTAGAATTATCTTTTTCCTCTTTTTTATCTTTCTTATTATCTTTTTTATCTTTCCTTATTATCTTTCTCGAAAAAGGTCGGCCTTTTTTGAGAGCTCTTGATGCATAACCATTAGAAGCATTCTTCATAAATTAGAAGATCCACAAAGAACTCCAAGTACATTCTTGAAGATTCTGGGACCTCTCCACATCTTCTCCATCTCCCAACCCTGGCTGCCACATGTCATGCCCTTTTATAAATAGGCATTACATTTTGCTGAGGAAGGTCAAAATGTGTGAGGGGTGTAAATACTGCAGCAGTCATCATTGAGTCATGCATTGATTTATTCTTGGAAACCTATGAGCTGTGGAAGCGAGTGCCTTACAGAGCCACAAGTCTCAAGTTCCTCAACAGAGTACTACAGTAGAACTTGGGAAACTACAGTCACAGGACTAGCAGGAAGAAATGTCCCAGGTTCATGGAGAAAATGCAGCATGCTGTCTCAGCTCCACTCTGCTCATGTGTTTTGTACCCTGAGGAGACTCTTCCTTCCACCTTCACTCACTCCTTTCCCTACTGCATAAAAGAAAGGCTGCACACCTGACAGCCTCCAGCCTGTTAGCACACACCACAGTTCAAAGAATTATTACACAGGTCAGCTTTGTCCAGTTTGGCCCCTTTACAGATGTTATCTCCGTTACTAGGATAGGCTTTGTGATAAATACATTTTAGCTGCTCTCCATTCATTTTAGTAGGCTGTTAAAAATGTTATATAAAATTTATACATAATTGTGTTTGCTATGCTTTGTGCAGTCAAATATACCCATCTAACTTTGCTGTATTTTATAAACTGAAAATCTTTAAATTCAACCAATTTCAGTGCACAATATCTGTCCTAGTACTGCCAACCCAGATACACAGATATTTTAAGATTTGAAGGAAAAAATCCAAGCTTTGCAATTCCAAAGTTATCCAATAATTACTGGAAAAGGCTTAATATTGGTTTCAACAAGAAGAAATACTATATAGGTGTAAAGTACTTTCAAATAGCAACATGGATCAATTGAAAACAAATTATTTCCCTATTTTGTTAGGAACACTTTTTTTGACTTTTTTTGACGACGGACATCAAGGGGATTTTACACTGAATTTACTGAGAACTTAAATAAAATGTTACAATACAGAATATATGTTGTGTTTCTATTTAATTCCTAGAAGAAATTGCTTGTTTTAAATAGCATTTCCATTTAAAGAGAAAGCAGTAAGGAACCGATGAACACCAAGTTGTGCTTCTCATCACTGAAGTTCTTCTTTTGTTTAAAACAGCTGGATCATCGACTCTCTTGATTTCCCAACTCCAACCCATTTAACTAGGGAGGAAAACACATCTGTTAGAACAATTACTGAGAGTAAATACTATAATCAATGTACTGGAATAATTTTCACCTTTCATCATGCTTCACTACAGACTGACCAATTTTAGGAAGGAAGTTTCATTGTCAAAAATCTCTCTACTCCAGCTGCACTACTGGACTAAAAGTGCAGTATATTGAAGTTTGAAAGCATGAAATAATTATACCATAAACACAAAGCATTGCTGATGGAAGGCCTAATAGAAAGTCAGGAATGTTTGTTGCAGGTTTAAGTGCCATTGTTTTGAGTGACAGGATGTTTAGCTACATCCCTGCAGAGAGGAAGCCAAAGCTCTGCCAGACTCTGAAGTCTGCATGATGTGGAACAGGAGACAACGATGTCTACATACAGTAATATTTTTAGATGTAAAGCTCTAACTATAAACATTATCCAGTGTGAGCAGCCACCCCAAATTCTACACTGTAGCTGTTCCACTTCAGTTTTATTGCCCACAGTTGCTATAGAATTGATGGTAGGTAGAGGTCTCTCCTTTAGCCATCAAACCTAGCAAGGCGTCCTAACTTCACACAGAGACCCAAAGGAATACAAGTAAGGGCAGCTGTATTTACACATCCCTTGTGTGTCCTTGACCACAAACAGGCCATTCTCTGAGTTTCAGTCTCTGCTATCAGATGCTTCCTGATCCGTGACCCATACAGGAATTGCCACAGTTGTAACCAGCCTGTACTCCACTGATGTGACCTTTGAGGCGCTTTATGGAAAACAAAAGCACACGTGCCAGATTTGTAAGCTTGTTACTGTGAAAATTCCCTTGCAAACTTCACCATTCATGCCACACCTCTAGAGCTCTTGGCACCTCTAGAGCTCTAGCAGTTAGATTTGAAGAAAACTGGGTGGCTTCACCTTTGCAGATCAATGATGTTAAGATTCTCATTTTTCCAAAGAAGAAGGACTGGGCTAAACAATCTTGTACCTGTTATGCAACACATCTCCTTATATGAGCAAGAATGGAAAAAAACCAAAACAAAGACATCTAAGTTCAAACAGGGATGCAGTGCAGGATGCAGAAGGAAGGGAAGAGATGAGGACATCAGCCTAACTACATGCTGGAGCATGGTGCACAGACCCCAAAGTTTTCACTGACAGAAGGTGGCCATTTGCCAAGAACAACACATGTTTATCTTTCCTCTGGTTAAATCCTTGGCAGCAGCAGCCTGGAGCTCTGAGCAGCACTGCAGACTTGCCTGCTGAACAACACCCTTTCCTGATTTTTGGCAAGCTGTCATTTACCCCCATCAGCCCAACCACTGGTACTTCTGTTCCCTCCTGCCCAAAGTGACTTCCAACTAAAAAATTGAGCACTTCCACAGTGCTATGTCTGTCTGTCTGCTGTGGCATCCTCATATGGACATGGTTTACCTGGCACGCCAACATGGTTTTCCACACAGCGGATGTAATTCTGGGCCTTGGGTGGGAGGTCCTCCCATTTTCGTGCTCCAGTTGTGTCACTCTTCCACCCAGGCATTGTTTCATACTCTACTTCCACCTTCTGTAGTATCTCCTGGTTAGCTGTGGGAGAACCATTTCTGTCACAGTTGATTTTGGCTCCTCTGCCTTAAGAGGACATACCTATGGCTTGTGACCAATAAAATCTTTTGACAACATTCAAAATCTGATACATGAGGAAACAGTGTTTTTACTGGTTTGTTCATTCATTCACTCCTTTATTCTTAATTTAGATTAAGTTCTGATACTTAGGAAGATAAATCTGATTCAAGAGGATCCAGGAATGCAGTTTCCCCTTCCAAAAACTGTAGAATGTACTCTACGCTGTCAACATGGAGTCAACAACAACACTACAGTATTATTTTTGAGGAAATAAGATTTTTTGAGGTTTACAGGACTTCCACTTTTTGGTTCAGATTTGCACAGAATAAAACAGTAGACAAGGCATTACTGTCTCAGAGAGTTTTATCTTTATGGAACAAGGTTAAATCAGTCCTGTGAAAAACTCTGATGTCTACAAGCTTTTCCCCACTGGAATTCTCATTGTGTCCATAGCCACTGGAACCACCAAGACTGGTGGGAAAGCTGGCTGCTGCCAGCCTACTCCGTGCCTCTAGAATCTCCCATAGCTCAACAGACCCAACCTCTTTTCTTAGCAGAGACTGTTACACATATCTTGAAAGCATCATTAATGTAAAACAGTTACTTATTATTCCATCTAAAAAGTGTTAATGTGAAACATTATTGAGGGGGCAATATATATTTTTATTAACCACAGTGTTGTTGCTGTTTATAAAGCTTAATAAAGCCATCCAGAAGCAGCTTTATTCTGCTTGTTTCCATTTCATTTTTGCACAGCTTTTATTTCAATTTTGCTACATTAAATGCTATTGCCAATGATACACAGTCACTGACTCGAGTCTTGCTGATTTTCAGATCCCTGATTTTGCCAATAAAAAATCTAATGGGACAACACATAGAGGCCCTAACACAAGATTTTATTTGCTCTTAAGTTCTTGCCATTGTACACAGATGCATGGTGAATGGAAAATGCCAATTAATGGTACAGCCATGTTTATACAGATACTGCAGCTCCATAAATTGCCACAGGATGTCTAGTGAAAAAGAAATCAAATCTGATTTTAAAAAGCAAACAGTCTTTCCCAGGAGGTGTGGCTTAACAGGCAGGAAAGATAAAAATGAACATAGAGGTTTAACAACTTACCTGGAAAATATGGAATTCTTTTTCCACCCAATTTGTAGGCAACACCAATTTTAATTTCATCAAGGACATCGAGAATATCCAGTTTTGTTAATGCCAAACTGCACAAAAAACATCAGTTAGTTACACACATGATGAATCTCCTCTTTAATATTTTCCATCTTTTTTTTATCCCTTTCACAAATCCTGCTCAGGCAGCCCAGCCAGCAGAAACACAAAAATGTATTAGACTATGAACATTGTTAACTGAATTCATGCTTCTCGGATGAATACTTGACTGAGTTACTACGAGACATTTCCAAATGCTTGGCTGCTCACACAAGTGCACAGTGTTCAGCTCAGTGCATGGAAATGCACTCTGACTCTGGAAAGTAGCACCTGCTGGGCCTGGTTTGGGTGGGTATGACACTTGACATCACTGACAGTGACTATTTCTGTTACTCCTACTGATTCACAGCAACTGTCTGACAGACTTATTTACTAAATTATACTTTTATAACAGAACAAGCATAATCTGGTTACTAAAACCACATCTGCAGTTCATTAAGATGGATCCCATCTTGACTTTCAGTGCCTGGGCTGTGCTGTCAATTTAATGAACCTTATTAATTTTGTGAATGAACACACTGGAAGACAAAAATGGAACCTCAAGAAGACACTGTAGTATTCACTGATCTGAATAAAACTGCATTTTAAAACTAGTAAAATTCTCCAGAACAATATTTTAGATGTTGCCTGGCAAAAATCTGAGCAGCTAAGGATTTAGACAGGTACATGCATAATAGTCCAGGCTGTATGTGCTCAGTAAGTATGTGATGAATGAAAGGATTAAATGAAGAGACTTTCTGGGAAAGAAGCACCATAGAGCCAGTTCTTCGAGTTTTTTAATCTACCCATGTTTTTTAGCTGTCACAGTTATCAGAGCTGACATAGTTTTGTTGATAGGAGTGCAGTAATTGTATAGAACTGAAATGGAAGGGAACCTAATGCCTTCCTAAAGCTATTTTCACATAAACTAGAGCAGTGTAAGTTAAAACAAAACATAAATCCAAGTAAAAGAAAAAATCCAAACTTAAAAATCCTTCTGATAAATTAATGAACAAGACCATTGTTACTTTGTAACATTAGTGGCATAAACAATATTAAATTACGTCTCAGTCTATAATATATTAAAATGCTCAGGGTCATGTGTTTGCATATATGGACAAGTTTGCCTGAATGCATCAACCAAGGAAGCCACTCGGTCCCAAAGAAAATAAAACTCAGCCCATTAAAAGCAGAATTTATAACACAATATTTGACTACACCTTTCTAAATAAATGAACCTCTAGGAACTGGAATGAAAGCTGTGCCAGTCGCTGTACCCTTGCGTCATCCCATTTATCTCACTTATCAAGGCAGTGGTTCCAAATGATGCAGAATTAGTCCTACAAGTAGGATCCATTAGAGTCAACCAAGCTCAAACCCAAAAGGTTTTAGACCACGGCACAAGTCAGTATGAAAGCACTGGATCAAAAACACTAGAGCAAACTGTTAGAAAACCAATATATTGATCCAATCTACACTGGCCATCTGATGAAAACAAAGTGAAAACATGTACCAAAAAAATCACTCCTCTCATGTTATAAAATCACTTAATTTGGAAAAAAAAAAGTCAAAGGAATTAGATTATTATTAGCATTAAGACAATTCTCAGTTGCCCACTGTGCATTATTGTACTGCTTAAAATGTAACACTTTACTGGACTTATATTAATGTTACCTACATATTTATTCTGCGAAGCACAAAATTATCACTTCCAAATGTAGCGCAAAATCTTTGATGCTTACGCAGTGAATCCGTTGATCATATGAGCATATTTCAAAATGACAAGATCTAACCAGCCACAGCGCCTCTTTCTGCCCGTAGTTACTCCCCACTCGTGGCCACGGGACTGTAAAAGATCTCCGATTTCCTACAATAAGACAGAGACAATGCTGATGGGCGCTTCACTGAAAACATGGCTGGAAAACAAATACAAACAAATATAGATGGATAGCAAGAAAAATATGGTTGTTCCAATTTCAAAGCTATTTTTCAGGGAAAAAAAGATTGCTAGGAGAGGACTAAGGCAGAGAAGAAATCCCCTCAGGATTTTTGTATTGCAATCACTAGCATTTCAAATCACGTATTTAATATGACTTTCATGTTCCAAGGAGAGACTTTTCTTCCTTCTTCATCCAACAGGAAGATTTCCTTGACAGTTCAGTCCTTTATAAAATTTTGTTTGCATTTACTTTCTTCATCTGGTCTTCTGACATCTTTTGGTTTTGGGTACAAGACTGTAAATGCTTGGGACAAGACCAATGCTTGTACAATGTCTAGGTCAAAACAGCAGCAGGGCGCCATGCCTAGGGCTCCTCGGTTCTACCACAGTATGAGACTGCCAGCTGCTCCATTCAGACTGGCAGTGTCTATATTGTGGTAAAAATAAAGAAGGAAGAAACTTTATGTTCATGGTTCATAAACCCAAAGGATACCATCAACTCATCTGAGCCATTAGAAAAAGATTTCAGCAACTAAATCCTTAAATTAGATTCGGAACACTGACCTAGAGATTGCTGTGTGCATAGCTCATAATCAATACCCTGAGCTTTCTAGCTTCTTGATAATGAAAATACAGTGGACAGTTTAAAACAATCAAAACCTCTCCCGTTCTTTTTACCAACCCATTTGTGCATGACTGGCTGATGCACACACCACATTTATTCTATAAATCACCCAGAACACAGGCTGTTAAGCGCAGAAGTTGTTCTTGTAATTTAAGCTCTTCTGGGATGCACTGACAGTTCCAGTCCACAACAAACTCTCACCACTGAAACACACCTAATGATGTTATATAAGATGATGAAATCTATTTTCACACTGGTCATTACAACAGAAGTGTGGTCACTGCAATGTAACATCATCACACTCGTGTTTCTCTCCTCTGATGTAAAATACCTTAAGTTCATAATGTAATTCTCCTCTCTTCATGAGTGTGATTGCTCAGCATTACTATTACTGTGTTTATTTATCAGTGGAATAACCCTTACCCCATTCCACTGACTGTTACTTGTTGCCAGCTGTGTATATCACATTTGTAACATTAAACCTACATTGATCTGCTCGGTGGGGAAGGCCCCGATGCCCACACGGGTGGTGTAAGCCTTCACCACGCCGTACACGTCACCCACGTGCTGCGGGGGAATGCCGAGCCCGGTGCACACACCGCCCACGGTGCAGTTCGAGGAGGTCACGAAAGGATACGTGCCTGTCAGAAAAACACAACAGCACAGCCCTCTGTCAGCAATGGTAATAAACAAAGACTGATCTTCCTTCATCAGTTCAAAGAAGGTTTTCACTTCTATGTTTGGCTTTAAAGGTAAATTGGAACAGCAGACAAAGAGGGAGGCAAATTCTTTTTATTACGTGTCATTCATCCTTTGCAACTTTCACTGAGGATTGCCCACAAGGGAGAAATTCAAAAGCTTCTCAATACTACCTCCATTAGGCACGGCATCTATTATAGGATGCTGCTGCTGTGTAAAGCTCTTTTTCAATGTTCTGCGTATCACAGAAGGTATTTCCACTACATTCATGGAGAGCCTGGTGTAAAGGTCACAGTCTGACAGTCCCATTGCTCTGCACAAGTGGCTCTGAGTATCTGCCACGAATTGTCCAAGTCTTAAGAGGTTACTCATGATCTCTACACTGTGACTCTGGATTGGAGAATCTCTTCAGTCCTTAACTTTTTCTTCACTGATTTAATTAGACTTTTGGTAAGAAAGCAGAGCAGAGACCAACTGTAGCAGCAAGACTTAGAGGTTGCCGCACCAGTTTAATCCTCCCCCCATGGCAGAGGAATTACCTAAGCAGCACTGCAATGAGTGCCTGGATTGTTTGGAAATGTGCACACATATTTAAGAGTAATCAAGACAAGAATATCTGAAGTGAAATTTCAGCTGCACTGGAATAAACTTCAGTAAAAATCAATATTTAAACCCTAAGCACTTAATCCTGTTAATGATACAATCTCTGTCTTAATGAGCTTTACTTCTGGGAGATCTGTTCCTATTAAGGAAAGACTATTTTGTTTCTCTATTTTCCTGCTGTTTGCAAAGTCAGTATAAACACAAATCAAAATAAAACTAATCAAAATAAAACTGATCTCTTAGGAGTTAAGCTGAGTTTAGAATACAACTTACCAAAGTCAATATCAAGTAATGCTGCATTGGCTCCTTCAACAAGGATCTTCTTTGGGGAGCCATGAAGAGCTTCATACATAAAATACACACCATCTCGAACCATGGGTCTTATTTTTTCAGCATATCCCTGCAAATTGAGCACAAATGTCAGCTTCCCCAGACAATGGCTGGAAGCAGGCAACACTTTTGAAAGACAAAACATACAGATAAGTCTAAGCAGCCAGCCTCAATAACTGTGCTTTCCTGAAAAATACAACCATTAGCTTATACTCCATTCAATCTATTGAACCACTCATATAAGAAAACATGACTTATTATGGCATTAGAACGCTGTAATTTCTGTACCATTTCTGTTCACAGAGATGTGCTATGCCTACTGATTTTTTTTGCTATAATCCTTAGATAGTGTGTCTATAGTCTAGACACACTCAGAATGGGACTTAGAGCTAGTCCAAGCAACAAAAGAAAAACATGTCACTCCTTTTGAATATTATAAAATATCTTCAGGGTGTTAGCTCTGAAAAAGTATGAGACAAAACTTGGGAAAGGTAAGAGATATTTTTTAACATCCTCTTTTCTTACACGTTCATGAAAGCTGTTTTACCAGTGGCTCTGTTGGATTTATTTGTAAAAAGACAATTTTCTTGTAATACCAGGATCTTGAAACATGTTTCCACAAACAATTCTTCAGTAAGCATGGAAGTCCCACTGACAGACTAGACACTAACTATAAAGTCATCACCCTGCATTGTCTTGACTACTTTGATACAACATTCAAAAAAGTAAAATATTATACAAGAATGAAATCCTCCACAGAGTTTACATTAATGCCTACAATAAGAGAGAACATTCTACTACAAAGCATGGCTACTGTTTATTAAAAGCTTTTATAATAATGAGCATATGCATTTTTCATCTAAATGAGCTCAGTAACTGCTATGTCTGGTACACTTCATTTTTACCTTTTAAAATCAAAATAAATATTGCAAGTGGTAAATCCTTACCTTTAGCTTTTTCAGTTGTCCTTCTATATCAATTTCCAATGTTGGAAACATTGACTTGTATTGTTGTGCCAGGTTTTTAAATCTGTAAAATATCGAAATTGTAACTGTGAGGAACAGAGTCACAGATTCACAGAATCTTTGGGCAAGAATTCAGTTTATATTAGGCACAGTATATACTGAAAGCCATAGTGAGAAAATGCCCAGGACTCTGACACCTCAACCAGTGCATTTCCCAATGTTCAAAATTATATTTTAAATGATGAGAAACTCTGTGAAGTACAGGAAACACACACACACACACATTCTTCCTAATTTTCTTCTCCTTCTAGACAATTTATATACAAAATTCAGACACATATTTAAAAACATCCCCTTAAAAGCAAATCTGTCAGGCAAAATGTATCACTCTTAAACATAATATTTAGAAATGAAATGAAAATAGGTGTACCTCGAAGAAAATTCATCAAAGTCAGAGAGGAGGTCACAAATCCGAAGGCCTGTTCGTGCAGCTTTGGAAGAATATGTTGGTCCAATCCCCTTTTTCGTTGTGCCAATGCTAAATAAAAAGAAACACCCCCCCACTACGTATAAATACAGGCAAAAATATACTTTATGCCAAGTAATTTTGTCAAAGCTCTCCACTATATGATATATTGGGCAGGAGGTCTGAGACATAAAAACATATTAAAGTTCTATGATAATAAATATATAGCAACTTTCAGGCTTTGCACTAGTATTCCTAATATTCATGGTATTCAGTAAAGCATGAGGCCTTGAGTCTGGCTGACAGTTTGTTCACTAACATAAGCAGGAACAGAATAGAGTCACAGAATTAGTAACATCAACAAGGCTCTTTAGAGATACATTTCATTTCTGTTTTCCAAAATTACACTGATTTTCCAAATTTATTAACTATTAATGAAATGAGGGTGTTGAAAATATTTACTTTTTGCCTTCTTGTGCTTGACGTTGCACTTCCTGGAGCCCATCTACTGCCTGGTGAAAGTCAAACACTGCAGTGGAAAATCAAACGGATATAGTGAGAGAACAAAGGAGAAAAATATTCTTTAAATCACAGACATCCATAATCTCAAGACAAAGTGCCTTTGCTGTCACTGACAGTGCACAGGCCTCCTCAAGTGAAAACAGAGCGAGTATTCCTTGAACACTGTGAAAACATGTAAAACATCACTCTTCAGTGGACACAGATTCTATTACTATGCTTCAGATTGCACAACATAAGAAGCTATGTTAGATCTAATACATAACTGCTCTGAGGAATAATAATTTAATTTAGCATCATGAACTAAGCAATCATTTGTGAGGGCTTTTTCCCCTTCAATCAGCACTTACCTATATGTGCTCTATCTGATATAATCAGTCTTTTCTCCCAGTCTTTTAAACCTGTCAAAAGAAGAAGAAAGGTAGGATTTCAGCTGTGCTGATTGGTCAAACTTTAACATTGGCTTTTACTTTTTCTATGTCTTTCTGCTAGTTTATATGGCTTCTTGTTAAGATAACTAGGCAAAATGGATAAACCACAAGACAATATCAAATATCAGCAATGTTTCTGTTGAGAAACTTTCCTCATTTTTGACTTATCAGCTTTCTCATTTTGATATGGGCACAGATACTTCTTTTTAATGCCTGAATGCTGTGGCTTACACAATATTCTTTAAGGAAATATTCTTGTTTAACTTGCTACACAATACATCACTTAAACTCCATTTGTGCCTCAGAAAATGGAGAATTTTTATATAGAAACATAAAACAATCTAAGAAGTAGAGGACCTTGGAAGGTCATAGGGCCTAAAGCCTTGCTCAGAACCAACTGAGTTTATATTTGGGCGCAGAAACTCTGGCTTAAATCATCCCTATTTGAGGTCAAGGGAAGCTTAGCACACACTTTAGGATTTACTTTCCACCTAAGGTGGCATCAAATGCCATAAAACTCCATAAAACCCATGAAAAGACTGTTTTTGAAAATATGTCCAAAGACTACCATACATTTCAACATTTTAAATACTATTCCCTCATTTAAAATCCAGAATGTTATTACTGCACTGAATACTCATGGTCTGAAACAACAGCTTACAAAAATCCTCAACCTGGCTGCCAATATAAAGGTAGGTTAAAAATTACTTGATACAAACCTTTCTTTTCATTCTTTTCAGCTTCTTCAAATAGGCCTGGTAAATGTATAACCACTCCATTACCTTTGGGAACATAAATGATTTATTTAAAAGCAAGGAATAAAATACTCATTTTTAGGATGTAAGATCTCTAAACACTTGCTGTCTAAAATTTTATTGAAAAAGTAAAACTAAATTTCACATAAAGTGATCTTGAGAACTTCTTGGATAAATCCTGATTTGGAGTAAGCAGCTACTAGGCTGCTAAACTGAGGAAAACCAGAGCTGGCTTGTTTCAGGCATGAACGCCAGGCTGCTGCACAGCCAGCTGAGGTAAGCGGATTCTTGTCTTTGTTTATGGTGGACTTTGCCCTACAACTTCAGCCTCAATTGTTCACAGGGAAAAGCTCAAAGAAGTCTCTGGCCTTACCACACTGACAAGCTTGTGTGAAAATATTTAAATCTTCTTCAATATTCAGGTATTTGTTTTAAATTCAGGTCAAATTAGTGCTGTAATACATTAGCAATGCCTTCCCCTGGCTTGTGAGCTACACAACAGAACCCATAAGAGATAAAGAGCAGTACTGGTGAGACAGGGAGGATTAGTGATGCAGTGGGCTGGAAACAGCTGCTGCCTCCTTCTTGGGAATGTCAGAAATATATGCAAGAGCCTGTCTCAGCCTAAATTTAGCATAAATCAAGTTATAGTTGTTACTAATTGACAAGGGAGTAAATAGGAAAGCAAGACAACACACCATATTTAGCTGAGAGAAAAAATACGTTTAATAGATTTCAGTCATCCACTTGGAAATTATTAAATGGAACAAAATGAAACTCCATGACTCACTAGAACTTACACTCATTTCTCTCTGAAAGAATCAAAACTTTGGACAAGAGGCTTAAATTTTCCTGCTATGTAAAAACAAGTTTAATGTCCAGTGAATGATACAAATCTTTTTATGATGCCATCTGCACCAAATATCTTTATAGCAGAATACATCATCACCCTAAGCAGCGGGTGATGTGAACAAAAAGCAGACTGGATGATGACCTAAGTAGAGCCCTGCTTTTTGGGGCCTATTTCTAGGAAGTCAGCAAAGAGATGTCAGACATAATTTATATTATTTATTTAGCTAAGTCCTACCATTTGTGTGCTCAAAGAATAGCACAAATATTTCTGAAACTACAAAAAGAGACTGCAAGTAGAGGGTGGGGCCCAAACTTTACCATAAAGTATAAGAAGGAACAACATGATAAGATGTTCTTGCTTTCAGTTTTCTAACAGTGGAAACTAAGCTGACACTGAAAGTAGAGTAACTCTTAATGTTAAAGCAGCAGTCAAGCAGCTGAAGCCAAAGCAAATCTGACTGAGAGCCATGTTTTTATTTTCTTGTTACTATAAAACAGTTGCAGCTATCCACTACACAATGTCATTTTTTATAACAAGTTCCAAAAATGTCTTACCAATAAAAGAAATTGCCTTTTGATTAATGATGCCACTAGGAAACAGGTGAAAATCATATTCTTTCCCATCGACAACCACAGTATGTCCTGCATTATTCCCACCCTGCAAGAGAAAGAAACACATGAAGAATAATGGTCTGTCAGCAGATGACGTGGCAAGACCATCTTTTTTTACTTATACATGTCTTTGGTCACTGCTTTCTCCACCTCATAGTTTCCTAACATGGTGTAGCATCGTAAAAACAGCTCAGACAGGACAGTGGGGGGGTTAAAAGAGTTCAGCAGGACTCAGCAGAATTATGAAGCAGAAGGACACCATGGAGTCAAGGCAGGGCTACGGCAGAGCAGGAATTAATACAGGAGTGGTGGCATAAGCTAGAAGAGAACTGAAACTTCCTGGGAAAAAAGCCTGGAATTAACTACCACCCTTGGAGTCCTGTCACTGACATGCCTACACGAGCTTATCCTTTTTTAGGCATCTTCTGTACATGGATGTTTCCTTGAGTTTAAGCCCAGTATTTCCCTTTGAATGGAAGCTCTTCCCATCTGCCCAACCACAAACAGCTACTGCTTCTCTTGGGGTTCAAGAGAGAGGTTCTTTGTCATGTTGGAAGAATGTGCAGACTTTGCAGCTTCACTGAATGGCCTTGTCAGTCACAGAATATCCTGAGTTTGAAGGGACCCACAAGGATCATCGAAGTCCAGCTCCTGGCCCTGCAAAGGACCACCCCAGAAAATGGTTAAGGGATGATCTTCCCAGCTACCACCACCACCATTGTATGGAGCAAGCTACAATTCATGACTTACATAGCTATCTACTGGAACTGAGAATAGGAGCTGGTATTGTCCTTACTAAAGTGCTTTTCCACAAACAGCTTTAAAAGAGAATGATGTGACAACACACAAACTTGGAAAGAGGTGAGCAAATCAAGGTCATGAGTTGATTTGACCAGAAACATTAAGAGTTTTAAAAATTAAAGATCCAGTTTACTCAGCAGGCTTAGTGTATTTTCCTGCTGTGTCTTGATACAAGTTTGTCTCCTACTGATAAGGTTGGGAAACCTGACTACTTGTCTGCTGTGGTGCTACAGGCCTTCAGTTCTCCCAAATGATTACAAATCTTTGTGGGTTTGATACAAGGACTGAATGATTTCAACTGTCTAGAATGAGAGCATCTACTGGAAGGAGAACTGAGACTGCCACCGGTAATTTGCAGACAATGAAGAGTGTTGGCTGAATGAGTGAAGTTACACAAAAACTCTGAGAAAGGACAGTCATTTAGGAAAATGAATAATAAAACACACGTTATTCCAGAGTCTAATTTATTCTTCATTTACTCATTTGCCCGTTTGTATGTAAAACTCAGGAAAATGGCAACTGACATATCTTTCAAAATGCGGATAAATGCTGAAACACAAAATTAAGAAAATAAAAACTATGGGTTACAAAAAGAGAATTTTTTTTAAGCAGTGTGGTGGAGAAAAACATTAAGAAATATGCCTTCAAACATGGCGAAAGTAATTTTCATGCTATGGAACATGTGAGCTCAACAATTAATTTTAAACAGGTACCCTGCTAAGAGAGAGCTGAGTAGGAGTTATAACAGAAAAAACAGTACACACAAATTTCATTTGACTTAAAACTGCTGGGTAGCTCATCCTTAGGATGGGAAGGACTCCCAAGTATTTTGCTAATGCAGAGTTATAACTTGTCCAGAGAATCCTGGCTATTTTGCTTGCCTCCCAGATATAATAAACCAGTTGTAGGAACCTGGATCTAGTTAAAAGTACTCAGTTTTCTAGAAGGTTAATAAATCAGCCAGGAGAGTACTTTACATGGTATTTAAGAGGCCTGACTCTGGTGGATTGCACTGGTTGATTTTATTATCAGGCTGAGAAAGAAGCTAATAACTTATCTGGGACCCCAAGCTTTCCTTTTCTGCTCACCTATAGAAGATGGCAAGATAGAAACTTTGAAAAATTAACTCCATCATTTAACACCAATTTAACCTCTACTACAAATAACAATTTCCTCTTTTCCTCAGAAAATTGGGAACCAGGCTACTTCGAAAGTATTTGTTATCACAATGCTATAGTTACACTCAGCTTTTCTTAATCAACATGAATATGAACAAATGAAATCAGGCTTGAGGACTCACAATCTGAGATAACAGCATTCCTAAACTAAGGTCAATGGTATTTTCTTGTATCCTAAATTTTCAGAAGGTGGGATACACCAGTATGGGAATGTTTATGAAAGACAGTTTAAGCTTTTGGAAAATTTCCTAAACAACTGACACCCAGACAAACGCTCTTTCTTTAGCAAATTATTAAAAATGGATGTTAATCAAGCAGCTTGTGAAAGCTGGCATACATAAAAAATGCTGAAGCACAGAAACACCATCAGATAAGTTACGTCCTTTAATGGCCAAAATCTCTGATACACTTTCAGTCCCTCTGAATAGATAACACAAATCAAAAATTCAGTGACAGGCCACCTTAACCAGCATTTCTGTAATTAAAAACTAGTATTGCCATCTCTGGAACTGCATTTTGCATTGCTCATGTTGGTCTGTGTGTCCTAAACAAGTGTTTTCTAAGTATATTTTTACAGCTCGACTAATTATATTTTTATAAATATAATTGAAGTGATAGCAGAGCATTGAATTACCCCACAGACATGACCACACTTGCAAAACATTACAGTGGTCTGACAAGATATTTTCTGTTTATTATCTGGTGATCTCAGTAATTTCTCATGTTCAGTTACACAGCTATTCTAACAGCATATGGGCAGCCCAACAGCTGAGATATTAAAGACATCTACTCCTTTTCTAATTTTACTTCAGTTCTGAGAATTGCTGTAGGACCTCTATTAGCAATTTCTTTTCCTAACAAAATATAAGTGTACCTAAAATCTTATATAGGCTTAATTTGAAGACTACACATTTGAAGGTGCAGAGGACTTCCTGGTGCACTGCAACTGTGTGAGCTCCCCTCTTTCCCTGAAGTGGTATTCCATTAAAGTGGTATGAACACTAACACACACAGTGACAGTGTTCTCTGGACCCTCAGGATGCTTCCTCTTGGACCAAGAAACTTTTGGAACCTCTGCTTAGCCCTTGCTTCAAACACATGAACATCATAAACTTCCATTTAATATCCAGACTCTGCCATGCAGCACTGAGCGCACCTGAAATGTATTTATCTTCTACCATTTGCAATCGCTACAGGGGGTATTTGTCTTCTTTTGCAGTTCTTCAAAAATGTCTCTAACAAAGGGAATGTTAAGGCAACAACTTCTGACAGACTAATCATCAGTGCCATTTTGGTATGATCTGTATTGTGAAATGATGGCATGACCAGAGATAACAATTAGCATTTGCTGTGTAGTCTGGGCATCCCCAATAAACCACTCTGGTGGAGGAAATGCTGTTCCCAGGAAGGCACCATTAGGGAAGCTGCTCCAGCAGCATCCATACACACTCCTCCCCTGCTCCAGGGTGTGCCCCTTCCACAGGGTACAGTGGGATCTAGGGTTTTTTAAAGTTACTTTAAAAAATGATTAAGTTGTACTCAGATAAATTGTTTTTTCTGTAAGATTTTAACCTATATTTTCTGCATTTTTATAATCCAAGTGTAAAATTACATATTGTCCCAGTACTAGAAGGAGCTACAGGAACTAAACTACCCCATGAAACACTGTATGGTCTTTTTCCAGCACAGCACTTTGTTTAAAAAAAAAAATCCATTCCCAAGCTTTTTATGTGCTGATCTACTTGTGGTATCAGATTGTTGCACTGATGTACATTGATTACTATTCCACAGTGCTTGAACACCAGAACTTTATCAATACACTAAACTGAGAAGCTATATCTTATCAGTGTTAAGAACTGTAGCTGGCATAAACAGTACCAGGGAATTAATAATTATTATGAATAGGTTGCCAGAGGACAGTCATTGTCTTTATAGTAGAACTTAAAAAACCATGAAGAAACAAACCCACTTCCCAAACTGCTCAAAGCCTGCTATTTTGGCCTGTATTGTTTTTAAAATTATCATGTCTTTATTCTCTGCAGCCAAACCATCCCAAGACAGGGAATTTATTTTGAGAGCAGCAGTGAGGCTGTTCAGTACCTGCAGCAGGAACTCGATTCTCCCAATTAGCCTTATGATACATGTTTGAACAGGAAGGAAATGTGTCCTGATGTTCACAGGTGTTTCTGCCTGCTCTGGCCAGGCACGTGGTATACAGGAGTGTTTCCAGATGCTCTCCTGGTTGGCACACCCTTCATTTGCTCAGTGCTCCCCAAAATGCCTGAACACGATTTTATTAAGTATATTGATATGAAAAATCACCAGATCACATATAAAAACCTTAAAAGCTGATGGTAGTTTCAAAATATAACTAGAGTGTGAACAAGAAACAGATTTATTTTTGATGGGTACCACAGTGATCAGTTTTCACCCTCTTCCAGTTAACAGTGGGGAAATAACAGAAACTGGTTTTTGAAGATCTGCAGCCAACACCACCACGGTGTGTGTGACACACCAGAAGTACAGAGCTCCTCAGCATTGCTACATGCAATCAATGTATGAAATGTAATGACCAGGTTTTGAATAAACGAGTTAGAAACAAAAACATAGCTCCACGTGCTTTCTAGCACAGATATCTCCTTGAACTATCTGAACACAGTTTCAGTACTGGCTGATATGCCTAAGGCAAACCTCGTGTGTATAAATGGGAATATCAAGTAGGAGTAGAAAGATTGTATTACCTCTCCTTTTGGCAGTCATGCAACTGCTACTAGAATACTGTGTCCTTGGTACAGGGACAAGATTACAAATGATCCCCTGCGGCATTATTATATGAATTTATAATCTATGAATTGAAATACCAGCCACAAACCAGCAGTTTGGAAGTCTGCACCTGAAAACTAATGCTATGACTCCTGTCTATCTCTCTTCATTCTAAGTGTCCCAGTAATGCTAATTCCATCCATCGATGGAGCAAAACATTTTCTGAAATTCAACTGTATCTGCAGGCCAAACACCTCTCTTGTGGCACTAACAGGCAGGCTACAATATACTTCTGTTTTGTTACCTGAATTGAGTAATTGTCTTCATTTTACAACATTTTATATGTGAATAACAAAAATGAACATTATTACATAAATGGTTTCTTCCCTTAACAATTGAATTAACAATGGCTATTTCTAACTTATATCAGCAACTGCCTGGAACTAATCTGAATAAATGTAGCTAATAAGTGCTACCAGCATAACTGGCTTTGACATGAACTTTATAATAATATAGATCCATTGACTTTGATGGGATTTCTCGTTATTTACACTATTGCAAATGAGGTTTGAACATCACTGGTCCTAAAAAAATCCAGTCAGACAAGTGCAATACATTAAGTGCTTTGTACATGTAGACCCTTCAACATGTCACTGAATCACCTGTGTGTGAAAGCTTTTGTCAGTGACTGGAAGTGCTGCACATTCCAGTTGCAAGGTTGTTGCCATAGGTGCTTGTTAGTTTTCCTTGCTGGAAGTTTTTTTTGCTAATTTTTTTCCAGTTTAACTATTGCCAAGTAACATCCAACTCACGTTTCAAGAGGTTGACCATAACTTCATATTTTTATTTTTTAACTCAACCCATTGGGAAGAGGTGAGTTGGCAATAATCAGAAGTATCCTCTATCCCACAAGAGCTGAGGGAATGGAGATTTCTAAAGCTGAGGTGATGACAAAAAGCTGGTGTGAGTTGCAAGTTTATCTCCAGACCCCAACCATCCTCAGCCAAATCTGGTTTGCTTCGCTCTTCTTTCCCAAGACTTTGTTGCAATAATGATTTCAAGAACAAACAACTCTGCACAGAACTGCTACAACCTGACTCCTGCCACTGTTCAGCTGTGCCCCTCAGCTGTCTCAGAGAATGAACAAAATCCATAGGATCTCAGTCACAACTAAAACAGTGATCCCTGCAAAAACTCCCAAATTCCTGTGGGAGGAGACCTTCTAAAGCTTAATGAGATAATTAGTATGATTACAAACACATTCACTCTTGAGAAGAGCAGAGCAAGATTTTTGACCCTTTAAAGAAACAAAATTATTTGTAGCACAAATGAAAAACCTGAAGCTTATATCGTATATTGCACCAATAATGCGGTATTTTTTCTTTACTACAAAAAATGACCCTAACTTACACAGATGCCTCGGTCTTCCTAAGCATCTGAAAAATGCAACTGGAAAAGCCAGGTCTAATTCAACTAAGGTTTTAAACAACAATCAGCGTAGGCAAACTAGACACTCAAACACTAGTTATTCTCTCTCAAACTGAATCCATGTTTTTGTCAAGCCACATCAAAATAATATACCACAACAGACCACTACAACAAAAGACATACTTACTCCAGCAATGGATGCAAAGAATATAAATTCAAGGTGTATTGATAGAAAATACTACAGTGGAAAAAATATTCTTACTAATGTTAGCAGAATACTAAAATAAAGGAAATCAAACATGAAAACCCAAGATAAGTATGCTTGTCTTTAATTCTCTCTTCTGAAGAAGCATAGTCATGTCCCCGTGGGAAGTAATATGATCCAAGGATATGAGCATAACTGTTCTTATATCTGTAAACAAGTTAACAACAGGAATGAAATAGAACAGATGTCATTTCAGTTTAATTTTCAGCTGTTTTCTTTTGATGCTTGTAGAGGATAATAAATTCATTGGGCTTTATAAAGGGGATTGAAAATTAAGCTTGCTTTCTTATGGAGATTTGGAAACTTTAAACCTGACCTTCTCATACAGTATTTATAATCCTGGTGGTCCTGAGATGATCTTGCTGATGCCCAGAGGAAAGGCTAGTTTAAAATAGCAGTGTCACCATGTTGTTCTAAAGCTTAAAATGATATAGTGTGGCATGTAAGTATGTATAAGCAGAATGAAAAATAAAATTGGATAAAGTACCTTAGAAGTGACAGATTGCTATGAAAAAATTTTCAAGTTTGGAAGGGTGGACTTCTTTATTATAGATAAAGAAACAACTCACACTTAAATCCTCTCTGGTGTCGAATAGCAAAATAAAATCTACTTGTGTTTTTGCAGGGAATCTTGCAAAAAATGACTTAGAAACCTGTATGAATGTACATGCAAATGGGATTATCAACCTTCCCAAACATTTGAGAAATCAAAACCAACAGTCCTGCAGTCACTGCACACTCATGACTTCAAGGTCATCAATCTCTTCACTGAAGATCATCAAGCACTAAATCATTAGGAGATTAAAGTCTTTTCCTGCTACTTTATCCTGTAGGGAAAAATTACACTAAATATCACAGTTAAATCTCATTGAAAGGAGGGCAACACATGACACACACAGAGAAAAACAGTAGCCAACAAGCTCCTGTAACTCCACATAATCATCACATAAAACTGCTCTAATTTAATCCCTGTTGCAAACAGTTCCAGTAGCCCATGATCAATAGGGACAGTCACAACAACGTGTGGCTGCTCACCCTGCCCTGTCAGCAGCAACAGAGGAACAAAGGAAACCTCCCCATCTCGCACCTAAACCACCCAGAGAAACTACTCGTCTGGCATTTCTGCCATGCTTGGGTTTTATTATTCAGTTGCTTGCCCACAGGATTTTCCTTTGCATTCTTCAAAGTACTGTTACTAAAATATATGACATTTACATTGCATTCATCAAAACACTAACACAAGGAAACAAGGAAACTTGCAATAATATGCAACACTTACTTGTATGGAAGTATTGGGCACATCCCTTCATCCTTGTTTAAATTGTTCACTAATGTTGCAATGCTTCCCCAAACCCAAAACGTTGCCAGGCTTTTCTTACTGGTAAGACCTTCTCAAACTGATTTGTTAACATCCACTACATTGAGAAAATAAGCCACTCCACACTCTCGGTTTATGACCTGGTTAAATATCTCAGTCCAAGTAACCGTGAAGTACTTAACCACAAAAGATCTTAACAGCCAGTTTTCTGCTACCCTTTCCAGCCTCCTCAGCTTTTTCTCACTATTAACATCAACCGTAGTTTTTGTCCACGTGCCTCAAAAGATCACATGATCTTTGGAACTAAAGAAATTCTTAACTTGAAAGCATAGACTTGATAGAAGAAATATTTTAAAAAGTGATTCCATATTTAGTGCAAAACAAAAACTTTAATATGAGAAGCTTAAGAAATCTTGTAACAGCTCTTCTTAATGCAATGACATTCTTACTATTTGGTGTTGCTTCCTGTATTCAGTTCTTAAGGGAATGCTGATAACATCAGGCAGATTGTTTCCAGACTTCCAGAAGGCAGAATTGTCACAGGCACACTGCAACAGCAGTGCCAAATGACAGCTTGAAAAATTTCTTTAAAACTACCTTGGCCTAGTCCCTGCTGCTGAATCACTGCCACTGGTGTGAAGGGAACAAAGGCATGCATTTGTGTTGCAGCTGGTTTACACATCTATTCAGTTACCATGATGTGGCCTGTGGCAGGTAGAGGTGATTATCACAGGGCCTCTACACACCCAGTAGCAAAAGTTTTCCTATCTTTCATATTAGGCTTTTGGAAAATCTTTCCTTCCGGTCAAATTTTTAATCAAATTGGTGATGGGTCAATTTCAGTACTAAGTTACTATTACAGTGTAGCTTATGCACTCTCACCTTAAGGAAACAGCTAGAACTGCATGACAACCAGCTGGCCTCAGTTAACTGAGAACTTACTATGTGTGACTTTTTAGGAACAGCTCTAGTCCAAGCAGTGCCTCTGGAAGCACACCACCTTGGCCCTTGTGACAGGTGACTGTTTGATCATACTCCAAAACTGAGCTGAGAAATTAGCTAATTAAAACCCTGGTAGCTAACACCAGCCACCAGTTCTAGCTTTGAAGGTAGACACAAGACAAGAGATGAGGTGATGTGAGAAATGTACATCTGGAATGAGAGCTACCACTGAAAAAGTCACAATCTGAAATCATGTTTTGAAAAACACCAAAGCTCTCTTCCCAAGTATGTTATATGTATCCAAATTGCTTCATCTTATATTCAGACAAGAGGCTGAGAGGCCATATAAAAAGTGAACTCCCATTTTTATGTCCAATATTCTCATAATCAAAAGCTTTAAACAAATATACAAACCATGCTTTTTAAAGAACATCAAAATGAAATATTTACCATTGAAATCTTTGGTTTTTACCCTTTCCTAAAAAGATACCAGGGATTAAAAGTATTGCACAGCATAACGTGACAGCTCCATGCCCCAGGAGGCCACAATAAGAAAGAAATATTAGCCTCTAATGCTCTTCTTCTGAATGCATTTAGTTTCTGAAGGAGCAGTTTAGAGAAAAAATGTTCTTGATATTCCTCACTAATAACCTGAACTTAAACCTACTCAGTTCCTTAACAGCCTGCTGTTACTAGTTTATTTAGTAATATCTTTTCTGCTTCTTTATATGCGTTTGTGGGCCTGTGTATCTGGTATTTTAATGAAAGCAGCCTGTGAAAAGTTTTGTACAGCATCATCCATAAGAACATTCAGAGAACTTTTACCCTTTCTGAAACATTCTCTTTTACAAAGAATGCTACAAGTATAAAGGTAAAATGAACTAATTTTTCATATTTAAATTACATCACATCTTTCAGTGTCACTGAATGGCATGTACCCAATCATTTTGAACTCAGACTGTGTATTATCTAAGTACTAGTCAACAAATTAAGTCATGAATTCATGTGAAATTAAATTCTGAACGCTCAGGAAAATTACAGAGGCTGCGGTTTTAATGTAGAAATTTCTTTTAACATACTTTAAAGCTTCCCTTGTGCCTGTGATGGACTTCCTATTGCCATTCACCTGCTTGCCTTTCTTTCTACTATCTCAGAAAACAGAATTTCATTTCCTCTGCAGCCACCCATGTCACAGATTATTCTCACGAAAGCAACACACTGAAACACTTGAGAAACATTTAATGAAAATTATTTCCTTTTATGGAAACATTAGGGACCTACTGTTTTTTTAAAACCCCTTCAAACTCTAATCTGGTCCTGAATTTAAATCCCTATACAGAGAGGAGGGCAGCCCCACATTTTTTAAAATGTTAGCTCAAAGAGTATCCTACTGGGATGAAGAATTACTCTAGCTGGGACATTATTTCAGAAGTCCTGAAAATCCTTTTTTCAGATATTTCTTTTCAAGATTTCTCTACTTCCATTTCTCTGAGGACTAAAACAAGCTGTTCAACATCATTTCCATCAATGTCTCAGAAAATGGAATGGACAAGACATCAGGAAATAATGTTGTCAATCACCATATTCTAACAACAACAAAAAAAATCTCTTGCAATTTTTTCTGACATTTTCTCTAAAGTCTGTAATAAGTCATTCCATGTTTCTTTTTAAGAAATTGTTTCTAATACACAAGTGCTATAGCACTGGAAGTTTTTCTTAGTTTCCAGGAGCAATGTGAAGCAGCAAGGTTCTGGTCCAAACACTGAGATTTTTCATGGCACTACACAGCAATAATGAAGTTCCCCTCAAACTGATTACACCTGTAAGTTAATGACCTGCCATTATCACAGAGAAATCCTCAGTACTGTTCACATCCTTAAATATGTGCATATCTTTACTAAACCTTAAGAGACTTCTAATAGAGGCAAAAACCATACACCATTATCTACTTGCATGATTGGCTTTGAAAATATGAAATATTAAATTATTCAAATGGCACATATTTTAAAGGATGCTCAAAACTGCAAATGCACAAAACACCCATTGAAGTATTAAAAAAATCCACTTCTTGCTTAAGTTACATAATATTTGCCACTCATAAGTAAATCATGACTCAGATTTTCTTTTTCAAATGTTTCATAGTCAGACCTGAACTCTAATCCTGAAGACATCTCCTTCTAGCCAGTGTATCAGTAATCCTATTATAGTATCACACGTGGTATATTGGGGAACACTCTTTTGAAAAGAGCACAGAGCTTTTCTAGATCCACCTGCCTTCCATCCATCCTGATCTCATCAGGCTGCAGAAAGACAATCTAATGTGCCCCGCAGCACATTAAACCATCTAAGCCATCAGCCTGTTGCTAACACACTAACCCTTCTGGCACGCTCACACACACACTCTTGTATCCTTCAGAAAGCATTCTGAGGCTGCACCTGGGGGCTACGCCTGCAAAGTAGCTCTCTGGATGGACAGCAAATCTGCCCTGAAAGCAGCTTCAGGGCACCCCTCAAAACTGAGTCTAAAAAGAATCAATATGACTCCTTGCAGTAGTAGCAGTAACCCCATGAGAACGCACTGTTTCACAAGGGCCCTTATGAAAGGCTCCTCCTCAGCTAAAACTTTAAGTTTTCCTTTCTCAGCAAAGCAACCCCAAGGCCTGAGTTTAAATTCCTAGTAACACATTACTGGGGGAGGCAAGGGGGAAATAAATACAGAAAAATAGTTATGGTCCTGATAATACATATTCATTAGCTACCTATTGGCACGAAAACTTCTCCCCAAGGAGTTTAATGTCCCAAGTAAAAATACTTCCTCCACTTTCTAAATATTTAACCTGCACAACAACATTTATTTACATAATATACTTAATTAGAGAAACGTCCTTGGATTTTTTATCTTAGATTCAAGGATGTCTGTAGCTTTTCAGTAGGTATCATGCATTTTAAAGCAGAATAAATTTCATGGTACATACCAGCTGAGCTGGACTAAGCTGACTACTTTTTAATGTGCTCACATAGTTTAAAGGGACAACAGACAGATTATTAGCTGTATTGGTATAATATGTTCATAACTAATATTTGAAAACAGTTCTTTAGAAGTTATTACCATTATTGATGCCCCATCCCTGGAGGTGTTCAAGGCCAGGCTAGATAGGGCTTTTAAACAGCTTGGTCTTGTGGAGGATGTCCCAGCCCATGGCAGAGGGATTGGAACTGGATGATCTTTAAGGTCCCTTCCAACACACTCTATGATTCTATTTGGAATCACCTCCGTGTCTAACTTGGTTTATATTATGCAAATACATTGTTTTGAGAATCCTTACAATCTATTCAACTCAAAGATACCTATAAGCAAAGCCATGCAAGATGTTTCCTGTTTTCACGTAACTCGAAATCCTTATTTTTACATAACTTGGGTTTTTGCCCCCTATTTTACTCACGCTCAGTTTTAAAATATATTTTTTTAAAAGAATGAACTTCCAGGGGCTTTGCAGGGAACACAAGTCTGCCCATCCAAAACAGCCCCTACAGTAAAACTTTGGCAGACTCCTGAGGTTTATTGCGGCCGGCCTTCAGGCCGGCTCACAGCGCTTTTCCCCGGAGGAGCAGCACGCCCGGAGACACCCAGCCACCCCCTCACAGGCACGGGAACACCCCCGCAAGCACGGACCGGGCCCCGGGCCCCGAGGCTCGGCTTCCCAGGGCAGCCCAGCGCCGGGAAGCGGCCGGAGCGGCTCCTCCCCGGACAGGCAGCCCCGGGCCCCCGCCCGCCGGCACCTCGGGATCCAGTGTCGCTTATCGTGAAGGGTCAGCTATTTATATTTATAGCTCAGGGCTTTTTTTCTTTCCGAGTGGTATTTGGAGGCGCAGCCGGGGTAGGTCGGGGGGGTGTGTGTGGGGCACACGGCTGCCCGCCCGGACCCGTTCGCGTCCCGCCGCTGGCTGCAGGAGAGGGACGGGGACTGGGAATAGGGAGCGGGGAGGGAGAAGACCAACAGCAGCGAGGAGCGGCAGCTGGAGGGAAACAGCGCTGGAGGGAGGAAAGGCGGAGCAGCGGGGACGGAGGGGCCCCGCACGGGGAGAAGGGCGCCGGGCCGAGGGGAGCTGGGGGAAAGCGGGAGCCGAAGGGAACGCAGGGCGGGGAAGCGCCGAGGGAGTGGCTGATAGAGCCGGCCCGGCACCCACCTGGCACCGGCACACAATGTCCGACTCGGTGGCCAGCAGGTCGACCACCTTGCCCTTGCCTTCGTCCCCCCACTGCGCCCCCAGCACCACCGTCACTTTGTTACCGCCCGGCTCGCTGCGCGCCCGCTTCAGCCCGCCGGCGGCGGGGTGGCCGCTGCGGTCGTTGGACGCCCGGGTGCCCGACATGCTGGGTGGGAGGGTGGCTGTGGCCGCAGCAGCCGCCGCCTCACGCTGCCTCGCTCCCCGCCGCCGCCAAACCCTGCGCGCTGCCCGCGCCGCGCCGCCGCCGCCCTCATTTAAGGGCGCCGCCGCCGCCGCCCGCCCCGCGCTGCGCTGACGTGCGGGGCCGCTGCCCCCCGGGCTCGGCCTCGGCCGCCCGCCCGCCCGCTCACACGCACGGTCCGCACGCACACGGACACACACACGCTCTCTCTCACAGAACCTCTCCCACTGACAGTCCCCTCACACGCACACACACACACCACACTGTACTGCCTCACAGACACAGTCCCCTCACACACATGCACACGGAGCACCCCTCACACACCCGGTTCCCTCACACACGTGGTCCCCTCACACACAGGCGCACGCTGACAGAGGCTGTGGAACTGTGAGAAGTGCACAGCCCTGGGGCATGCATGTAATGGGCACCTCAGAGAGATGCAAGTCCATGTCACCCTCAGGCAGACACATGAGTCTGAGGTGAGCCTGTGGTACAGACAGACAGACGGACGGGCACCGGGCTGCGAGGCACTCTCATGCAGGGGTCTGAAGCTGTGTCACTCTGTCAGGGGGCTGCAAGAGAGAGTCACAGCACACGGGTCCAAAGCATGTGGCTGTCACAGCAGTCTGAGGCCTGTGGGGCCATGTCACGTGGATGTACGGACACATGTCATACTGAGGTGCATGACTGTCACTGTGATACTCACAAGCACTGTCACTGTTACCAAGGTGTGAGGGTCTTCGGCACAGGAGCTGTGTCCCTGTGAGACACACACACACACACACGCATACAGAGTCCTGAGGCACATGACCCTGTGTCACTGACAGACAGACAGACACTGGCCTAAGGAACACAGGCTGCTGTCACTGCCCGACAGATGTTGTCCTGAGACATTTGGGACTGTTGCTGTCAGACATCCAGGGAATTGCACACTCAGAGATGCCTGGCATGTGCACGGGTACACTCAGTGTACCCTATGATACGTAACAATCGGAGGCAAAGGGACAGGCACGTGCGCTGCTCCAGCACACAGGGATCATGAGACACAAACATCCACCCGCAGGCCTGAGAAACACAGGCAGGCGCTCTCTGAGTTTGACTGACACACACGTTAGCCTAAAATACATATGACTGTTGTTACTGAACTGGCACTTACCCTGTTGACAGGCGCATACATAGTCTGTTCCATGGCCTGAGACGCTCGAGACTATTTTGGCAAGGCACGCATGCACACCCACACATACACTCACACACTGACCTGAAAAAAAAACCCCACAGGGCCATCCTTTTGAGACAGATAAATAAGCGAGGCATGTGGAGCTGTGTCACAAGGACACATTTAAGCACCCACTTCTCTTTTGTGACAGGCAATCAGACCATGCTTGTCACCTATAACCCCTTCTGCATGCACAAGGCACGGGCTGGGCTTGGCTTTTTCTGCAGCACGTGCCCTGTAGCTCCAGGCGTGTTGGCACTGTGTCCTTTAAAAAAGTGAGTTGAAATGTATACGGTTAACAGACTAGTCTGAGGCACATGCACTAGTGTTAGTGTGAGGTGCATAAACGCACGTATGTACCAGCGCACACAAACACACACCATACACAGAGGCAAAAACAGCAGAACGTACCAGGCTGCAGCTTCAGGCAAGGGGAACTGCACCAGCTGCTGCTTGTGTGCTCCTCCTGGCAATTGCGTGCGTGTGATCCCTACCAAGAGAGCAAGGGACAGAAATTCAGCATTTTCCAGTGACGCGTTCCCTCTCTTACACTCTGACTCAGATGAGATGCTGTGATATTTATGAGATCACACAAGCACATGGTTTGTACAGTGGTCAAAATGCAGAAGGTTAGTTCCACAACCTATTACTCCGGCAGAAGGATGAAAAGAAACTGTTGGAATACTCTAATGAACTCCTGACAAAAATATCCAGTGTGTACAGCCCACTTCAAACATGCATATGTGTGCCTTGTATGTGTGCATGTATAGTTCTACCCATGCCTATACACATACATGGATGCGTTTGTATATGTGCATGTATAAGACATAATCCAGACTCTGGCACCTTGTAGGGATTAATGATGGCAAAAGGAGAAGACATTTGCTTTACTTAAATTCTAGCATTTGCAGCACTTCTTCTGGGAAAAAGAGAAGATTTAACACTCTTTATGCTCCAGCTGAGTATTTAGCAGGGATCAGTGGAGGTGATAAATACGGAAGAGAAGACAGGAAGGGAGCTAGCTCCTGGTGTTTGAGCTCAGTTTCCCTGGCTTCTGCAGTCAGTGAAATCATACAACACCTCGGTCTTCCTACTGAATAAGTTCCAGAGCTGTTCTGGTTAGAAACCTCAGCTAATTTCCAGCCTTCTGGCCGATTTATATCCATATGTTCTGTGCTGATGTTTCCATTTAGTTTAAATACTTCTTCCTTTCCCTTCCCTGTGTGTTTATTTATAGACAGAATTACATCTAGTCTCCAGCTTTGTCTTGTTCAGCAGAAAAGGACAAGATTTTTTGCTCTTCTCTCAAGGCAGACTCTCAAATTGCTGATCATTCTCACCTGCCTGTCCTGCACCTGTTCTGATTTTGGCTAATGTTTCTTGAATATGGACAGAGACAATTGTGCACTGTGGTCCATGTCAAGTTCCCTGTTACCTTCTACGAGGAAATTAATGTCTTCTCTTTCAAGATGGAAATATCTCACCTAAGGCATTCCTGGACTTGCCAAGTTTAACATGGGTGATGAGAGTCAGCTCCTTTCCTGTGCTTCACTGCAGTGCTGGTATCTCACACACCGAAATAGTGCTGCCTCTTTCTGCCATCGGCACTTCACATGCACAATTCAGCTACTTGGCATTTACTGTATATATTCACAGCCAGATGCCACGTGTGATCTAATGTGGCCTGAGAGACAAGACTCCAGCTTGGGTTCTGGAATTTTGTGTTATGGAATTTTAACATTTATTTTTATTTTGGCCATTATTTCAGTGGGAAGGATGTGTGGTGGCTTGACCTTGGCTGGAGCCAGTTTCCCACTGAGCTGCACTATTGCTCCTCTTCTCAGCAGAATAGGGGCAGAGAAAATGAGATGAAAAAAACCCTCGTGGGTCAAGATAAAGGCAGTTTTCTAAAATGAAAGCAAAGGTCATGTGCACACAAGCAAAGGAAAAAGCCAAAAGATGTAATTCTCTACTTCCCATCAGCAAACAGTGTTTGACCACTTCCTGGGAAGCAGAGCTTCAGCACATGTAGTGGTTGCTCTGGAAGACAGATGTCATAAATAATAAATGCCCCCCTTCCTTCTTTCTCTAAGCTTTACCTGAGTAGACCCTTTGATCAGTTTGGGTCAGCTGTCCTGGTAATGTCCCCTTCTGCAGCCTGCTTGTGTAGGGGGGAAAGTTGGAGAGACAACCTTGATGCTGTGTGAGCACTGCTCAGCAGTAGCCAAAACACTGGTATGTTATCATTGCCCTTCCAGCTACCAATGCAAAGCACAGCACTAGGAGGGCTGCTATGGGGAAAATTATTTCCATCTCAGCCAGACTGAATACAGGAATTAGTTACTGTGAAATCTTTAAAGACATTTGATTCCTGTGGTCTAATAATACGCAGCAAATGGTCTGGCCACAACTCCTCAAGCATAGGCTTTACTCTTTGGGCTTGGTGTCCTGGTATCAGCCAGTCTAAAGCTGCCCAATATCAGACCACTCAAGCTTGAACTTGTTCCATCTCACATGGGAACACCCAGCACTGGCCATTTGCTCTTCCCAGCCACACAGTGACAGCTTGTGGACCTCATCTGAAAAACTTCTGCACTGGTCTGTCATCTCCTTAAACACATCAGCCAGTCTGGTCCTGCTGAGCAACAGAAATTATTGTTAACGACTTGTCTTTGGCTGCCTTTGTAATTGTTCTCAGCCCATACTCTGCACTACATTGAGTGTCTTAATGAAGTCCATGTCTACTGCATTTGGTCTATCTTGATAGTTGTGAAAGGGAGCCAGTGCCAGAGTCATCTGGTTTTGCTTTTGTTTTTCCCTTTTGTACTTTAGTTTCATTCCCCTCCAGGCTTTATTTTCTTTCAAATTTTCGTCTAAAGCTTCCCTTACCATTCTGGCACTTTTCAGATTGTTTTTGCAGCTTAATAACAAAATAATTTTCTCCATAAAATAATAAAAACTGTGCCATCTCTTTGTGGAATAAGTATTTGTCACGCATTGCGTTTATGGCTGTTTTTACAATTTGAAAACAGGAGCCCCAAGGACAGCAAAATATAGCAGTAGCATCACTTAGTTCCCTCACTGATTTTCCTCTAATTTTCCTCAAAACTGTTGACTTGCGAGTCAGCTGCACACAGACAGAACGCAAAAACATCCTTTGCTTCAAAAAATACATATTCCTGGTGCTGTTTCTCTGCAGAAGAAGCTGTTTACAGCTACATTTTGAAGTCAGAGAGGATGTTGGAGTTCTATTCATTACTATTTTTATGGCATTTAATATTGCCATTCTTGCATATTTTTTTTCTCTTTATAGTACTCTACACCTATCAGTATAGGAACTCAAATATTTTTCCAGAATAATGTTTTTGTGTTCTTGCATTTGGTTGGGCTTTGGTTATGCTCTTGTGTTTTTAAAAGCAAATCATCCTGACATAACCACGTGTAAATTGCCCTGCTTAAGGACAGGCTCCAGTCTTTTTGACAGATGACAGACTTTTCTGCTATTTGGTTTTTGTGGCTCTCAGCCACAAAGAATACATTTATAACTTTCATATATCTTCAAAAAAAGGTGCATCCACTGTCATTCTGAGATGGCCATAAACTCTGGTTTTATTTTCTTTCTAGTGCCACCAATGTCAAACCTTCTATTTCTGTAAACTGTTTTACATTAAAAAAGTACTGGACACTTTGAAAGCAAACTAATCAACCAGGGGAACACTTCTCATTATAAAAATTCAAACCATTTAACTCAGCATAGAAATAATATGAAGCAAGTTAATTACCTGAAGTGAGATGCCACGTGACACACTTCTAACACCAAGTTAAAATGAAACTTAACTCCAGTGAAATCAACAGATTTAAATACAATTTGATGTGTTAGATGGGAAAAAATTAGATTTCCAAGGTAGATTTGGCTCAGTTAAAAGCAAATATTTGACTTTTAGATTGAGTAAGACATTAACAGTGAGGTCATGCAGAGTGCCATGAGACTTGTAAGGGCCACAGGAAGGCAGCAGCTCTGTCTCCTGTGAGTCACCTGGTGCTGGGTACTGATAAAGGCAATGAGCTGTTAGCTCAGTAATCAGAATTGGTGTCTCAGAGTAGCTCCCGGTTCCTCAGAGCTCTTCCATTAAAACCAATTCATCTGGCAACACTTGACCTTTGCAATTTCACAGAAAAAATCAAGCATTTGCTTTCTCGGATAAAAAAATGCAGTGCTTTTTACTTTTGGGTGACTAATAAGAGCAAAATATGTGCACATGATTGAAGCAGTGCACTTTAGATTTACTTAGAATAAATTAACCCAAACGATACTGTTTCTTTTCAGAACTGCGTTGTTACCAAACACTTGTTTGTTCACATCTCTAATAAAAATAGTAAAATGGTGCAAAAGCACATGAGGATCTATACTTGGAGAGTAATAAAGAACTAGTTATTTGGATAAAGAGCACACCAAGTTAGAAAGGCAGTGTTTGTGGTTCCATTTTATTTTCTGTTTCCATGAAAGGCTTGAAGCATGCAAGAAAGCGCATTTATTGAATGTGCAGGTGGATGAAGCTGAAAGCAACAAGTATCATGCTGGAGACCAGGATGCCTCTCTGAATAGGAGTCAAAACGTTAACATGGTTGCAGAAGAAGTCAAATATATTGCTGAGATGGAAGAGCAACCTGTAAAATGTGGGCAAGTGTCCTTCCACTGTCCTGAGCCCTGCCCAGATGGAGATCCAGAACTGTGCACTGAGGAAGATGAGATCCAGTTGAAGAAAATCAGGAAGAGATCCACAAGTGCGTGAACACAGGTGTGGAAAATCCTGGGATGAAAATACTGGGAAAGCACCAGGCTGAAAAACTGAAAGGGTCTTAGTCTAGGAAAAAGGAGACCAAAGGTGACATGATAACAGTCTGCAAATATGTAAAGCTTGCTGCAAATTACAAGGGAGTGGTAACGTGTTTTCTTTGTGGTGTGTAGGATGAAATGAAAAGTGTTTGCATGTTTTATTAGATTAACAAACTAATCTGATAAGCATGGGCAAGTGTATAAAGCTTTAGTAAGCTTGAAATAGAAGCTGTGAATAAGAACATCTTTGTTCCAACACTGCTCATAAGGGTCACATTTGAGCACAGCAGCAGCTTGTCCAGACTTCAGGATTCCTGTGTTCTTGGGCGTTTTTGAGAAGAGTTTAGGCAGAAATTATTCAACATTAATTGCTTCAAATGAGACCAACTTTACTAACTGTGTGCATCCCTGCACTGTAGGTATTTTCTGAAGACTTTGGCCCAAACTCTCAAAAGTACATATCTACCTGTTTAGATGCCCAGGTGAACTAGTTAAGCAACATTTAAGAAGTTGTTCAGCTGCCATCTAATTCTGTAATCACTTACATGTCTGTGAGTGGGCCCCCAATTCAGTTGGTATCAGCTATGAGCTCTCACATCAGGTAGCTTTGCTACCAAACCCCTCCCTCATGAACAGTGAATGTAGAAATCAGAGCAAATATCCCACAAAATTGTATTTGGGCTCTCACCGCAGATTGCCTGAGGTTTTAAGGGTCTCATGTGGAATGTGACAGACATTGCTGCTTCAGATCCTTTTTTGCTGACTAGAGATGTGAACATTATTTAGTATCTGGCATCCTAGAGTGAGTCCTCTAATAACTGAATCATAGAATGGTTTGGGTTGGAAGGGCCCTTAGAGATCACCTCATTCCAACCCCTCTGCTATGGGCAGGGACACCTTCCACTAGACCAGGTTGCTCAAAGCCCCATCCTGCCTGGCCTTGAACACTCCCAGGGATGGGACACCCACAACTTCTTTCTCTCTGCCTGACAAATAATCAACCTGATACCAAAACTATGGGCTTCTTCACATTATTTCAGCTATTTGTGTAAATAATATGCGCAGAAATAAGATTGCATAAAGCTGTGGAAAGATTTAAAGACACATTTTAATGAAATGAGCTCAACTTGAATTATCTTTCCAGCCACTAAGGAGGTGGAGATTTTGCAGGGGGATGTATATTTTAAAAAGAGAATAAAGGAACATTACAATATGGTTATGATCATTTATGCTCATGAGATAATGGCCTGAAGTCTGCCAGGCTGTCAGTAAAAGAACTGTGGCAAACTCATTGAACTCTGGGGCATAGGGTCAAGATTTTTTTTTTTTTTTAAGAATTTTTGCAGTTTTCTAGAGTTCATGGGGAATTAATTTAACTGCTTAGCAGTTTTATATTGCCAGATGCAATTAAGAGGCTTTTTTTCTCATTTATTCACCATCTTTTTAGGCAACTAAGATCCAGATAGTCTGTCCTGTCATTTGCACTTAAATAAAATAAAAATACTGTTATGGTATTCACTATCAGCACAGGAAAAACACTTGCTCAGGATCTCATTTGCTAGTATGTGATTTAAAGCTGCAACTAATAAGCCTCACAAATTCAGGTGCTTTTGTTTAGCTCTGTTTACTAAAATGAAGATATACAAAAGTGAAATATATCCTGGATTACAAACACATACTAGAGTACAATGCAACTGTAAGTAAACTCTGCACTGAAAGTTGTACTTATCCTTAATACACAGTTTTCAAACCATTATTACATACTTTAAAAAAGCAAACTCAAGCAATACAACAGTGACCCAGTAAGCTTTTAGCAGCAGAATATTAGCTGATTTCCCCAGCTCTTGAAGACTAGATGCTTTTACTATTGCAAGAGCAATTTATGTTGGTGAAATTTTATCATATATCAGCTTGTAACTTACAGCCAAACAAGTCCTGTGTAAGTACAGACAACAAGAATTTTGCCACACAAAAGCTCTTGTATTTGACACTGGATATATCAATATATGGAAGTGGATAGGAGTCTGCTTTTGCAGTCGCTTTCTCTGTGTAATGATAGTAGTTGTGCTCTAGAACTTCTGTATTGTTCATCAAAACTTACCTGCTCTTTATCTCTAGATAGCATTTCATTTTCTTCTGCCATTACAGTATTGTAGTGGCATACCTAAATTCTCACCAGATACCAAAATTCATCTTTCCATACTTTGTTTTTAAGCGTTCTTGTTCTGTTGCTTACTCTGATCATTAGCTATGTCCTCAAATTTCCATTAGAAGCAGCTGATTTTTCCATTTGGTTAGCTAAAGAGACTTCTAGATGTTATTTCTCTTGTAATAACATATATACAATATATGTTATTTTTCTTGAAGTAGCATATAAAATATAGTCCTTGCAATTATCTGATGGAATTCTCCAGAAGAATTTAAATGCCCAGTAGTGGAAGTTGCTGCAACACAGGCTGAAGAAAATAAAGCAAGTGAGTTGCTTAATCCACTATCAAGCATGGAGGAAAAAAAATCCTAATGTACCTACATATATAAACATGTCCAGAGGAGTTAAAAAAACCCCAACCCTAGAATGTCTGAGTCCCTGGAATCAGCATGAGCCTGTCACCAAATTATTCTGGAAATCTTATCTTAAATCTTATTCACAGAAAAGCTGTTTTTAATGTATGGAACCAAGTAAGATATTGCTCAGTTGTCTAAATAATACCCTCCATTTGAATTTTGGTAAGAGCTTTTGATTCAGCTTGGTTCCTAGCAACTCAAAACCTCCCTTGTAATCTGTTAATACATCAGCAATGGGTGCTTCTGACTTCACCTCTCCTATTTGAATTCCAGAGAGTGAGATTATTTGCTGGCCCTAAGAGACGTTGCTGCTGTGTCTGTCCCTGGCAGATCTGTCAGCAGCAGAGAAATGATCCTCAGACAACTGGACAAACCAGATATTCACACTGACGGAGCATGTGACTGGATTTAAGGTCAGAGATTCAGACTGCAGGATTGGGACCTTTAAAGATCCCTGTGCAGGATTTCCTCGTGTGCTGTGTATCACTGGCATCAAGGGAGATACCTGCAAAGCTAAAGGTTCACTTAATTCTTTGTGGAAGCAGGCCTTGACAGTCCTGTAAGCACAGGCTGATCGGGGTTCATCAGATTTACTCTCTTTTCACTCCATTCTTCAGAAAAGAATTACTTAACTTGCTGATTATATGATTAGAAAATCCTCCCAAAACCATTTTACATAGAATGAAGAATGTTGAGATGAGCTTCAACATCCTGCCATGCCAGATCCGATACCCTCAGTTATTTTGTCACCATATCCTCATCAAGATTAAAATAGATTTTAAAAGTTCCTGATTGTCACCACTGCTAGGCACAGTTCTCTAAAATCAGTACTGAAAAATAATTCAGACCCTAAATGCTCTTTCATGTTCAAGTTTATACTGCCCAAGAACTAAATCCACCTTCTCATAAAGGAACCAAAATAATGACAGTTCCACCTAAATTATCTCTTGGAAATACAAAAGGTTCTTCTGGTTTGGTGCTCCTTTTCTTTACAGGATTGAAGCACACCTTTAATTCTTACAGCTGATAAGTGTTGCTACCTAATTTTATTTTACCATATACTAGGTTACTTTTTTGTATTTATAGCAAAAAGTTTTTTTGTTTTAATCTGCAGCTTTACATTAAGCGAGTTACGACTAAAGTATGTGAAAGATATTTGTGGAAGAATTTGACAAGACAACATCGAAAACTTTGTTTTTGTCAGTTTTCAATGGATCTTATGTATTTTAAAAATGTATTTCTAAAGGTAACTGTGAAAGAGGAGATGAAAGGAGGTCATCTAGTTAGACACCAGATACAGGAAAAAGCAGAGTCTTCCAAGGGTTGAGCATCTAGTGTAAAATTTACATGATCTCTGCTCAGGTTTACTAATGGCTTCTTTGCAATGGTTCTCTGAAGAGCCAAGAATTGTAACCAAATGTTATTGGCAGAAATCTTCAATAAAAGTGGATGCCAAGTATTTGCCAAAATAAAAATTTAAAATATACGCTTGCCAATATTAGCACTAGACATGCTTCACACCCAGGGAGGCCCAGCACAGCAAGTGCTTTTTTGCATCAATCAGCTGTGCTTCAGCACAGCACAGACACTTCTTTAAGCATAGACAAATCTGCTTTAAGGAATCAGATCTCTGACCAGAAAAAAGCAAATGTTGTGGTAAGGTAACAATAACACTGGACACAACTTGCCTACTATGCTGCATGAAGTTCAAGTGTGTACAGCTTTCCATAACCCTAAAGTCTCCCAACAACTACCCAGAGTAATAGCAGGATATCCTCCACCTCTGAGCAAAGTGGGAGAAATTTGCTCATTGGGAGTGGTATTTTTTTCTAACATCGCTATCATGATTTCTTCCAAGCATTCACTTGCAATTGAAAATTGGTAATTGGTGTCTTACTGCATGATGCATGGCTAAGTCACTCTCATTATATCAGATCAGGCAGAATTAACAGATAAATTCCTTCTAATTAACAAAATATTGGCTAAACCCCCAGAATTAATTGTTAAATGTACTACACTCTCCATACTCTCCCTTTAGCCTCTTTGCATCTTCTCCTTTAAACTGTTTCTTCCTTTTCTCAGATTTTGCAGCTTGCTCCTTCCTTTCTTGATTTTCCTGCATTCAGACAGAATGACAAATAAAAAAGTAAATAAGAGTTACTGAAGGAAAAGCTTGTTAGGAAACTCTCAGTTTGCGATGAATAGGTATTCTGGACATGCCCTATGCACACTTAAAACTCTCATCTGCTGGGGTTTGAGGGTAAATAGCAGAACAGAGCTTCCTGGTCAATCCCTTTGGCCTTCTCCATGTGATGATGTTACCAGCAAACTATTTCATCAGCTTTAACTGCAACTTTCAACTATGGACTGAAATGCATTCTTCTTAATTAGTCCCTTTGTCCACAAAACAGAACATTAGTTTAACTTAATTAGCATTCTAGAGATTTATCCCATAGCAACCTTGTTTGTATTCAGGGATTTCTACCAGAATTTTCAGGAACTGTTAAGCTGTGTTAAACAGCAATTCAGTTTCTCTTCAGGCTCTCATTAAATTTGCCAGTAGTATTTCTGCACTACTGTTCAGGGCCAGAATCCAGGCTGGATGTTTGTTGGTACCACTCACACAACTGCCAGAATGGCATAAATCCCATTGGGATTTATGCAGATAGGCAGGATTCTGGTTTCCACAGAGCTTTTGGTACCAAAATAATATGATTAATGGAGGAAGAGAAAGGAATGGAATGATTACTGCTAGCAAAAGAAGACCATTACCCAGTGGAAGAGTATTTCTGGCTTTTGGTAAGTAGCACAACGGTGGGAGAAGGTAGTTCTGAACAACTGAGATAACTGTAGTGGAACATTTTCTTAAATGCTCATGCAGTTCTTGTTCCAGACCTGCATTCATCACCAGAACATTGCCATCCAACCTGGAAGCTTTTGATTGCAACCAGTGAATAGCTAATATACAAGTTGCAGGTAGATCAGTACTTAAAACGCTGCTGTGTCATATGACAAAACCTAATAACATCCAGGAAGGCATTGATGCTTCGGTGCAGATAGGATTCTTGATGAGACATGTGTGGTTTCCTTTGCAGAGAGTTTGAAGCAGAAAATACTATTTCCCAGTATAGTGATAAATCTGTTTGATTGCTATGGATCATCTGGGACTATTTCCATAATACGAGCTGAAGAAGTCCCAGGAAATGTGCACAAGTTTATAGAAGCCAGCCTTTATAGAAAGTAAAAGTCTAGGATCTTTTGATTCAAAGAATTTTCAAACAAATAAAGAAAACTTGTGAACATTAACAGAGTTAGTCTGTTTTAAATCTGGGAGCATTAGAGGCTCAAGGTTATGGGAACTTCCACTGGAGGCCTTGAAAAAAAATTCAGTGTATTCTTGACAAAGAAAGAAAAGAATCTATTTGCCCTGAATAGAGGGTGCTTCTGAAAGAATGGAGTACAGGTGGTGAAGTCTTATGGAGAGGCTGGAAGCCTTCCATCAGTATATGCCTCCTATGTGTTTGCCTGATAAATTCCTGCTGTGTCTTAGCATAAGATCTTTGAGATATTACGGCTGTTGAGAGACTTGCAGATCTGTGGGACCTGGAAGAATGTCTCTACACAATAGCCATAAGAAATAAAGGAGGTGAATTCAGGGATGTGTTGTTCTGCTAGTTGAACAGCACACACAGAAGTGAGAACAAGCTAAAACACATTAGGAATACATTTATCAATTGAGCAAGCCTGAACCAAATTTTTCATCAGAAAAATTGTAAAAAAGTCCCAAACAACATAACAATTCAATGTAAACACACTTAACAAAGTTTCTTCGACACAAGAAAGCCCAAAAACGTCCAGTGGTAGTAGGACAGAGGAATGAATACTCACAATTCCTTCTCCACCTTCCTGGATTACTGAAGGCAGCTACAGGGAGAAGATTCCATGAAAGAGAGTGCCACTTTAGATTTGCACTTTGTGGGATGTTAGATACTTGCTTGAATTTTGAATTAAAAGATGCTCTAGGACAACTGTTTATCCCCATGCTATCTGAAGCACATCCTGTTCCAACACCATATGCACCCTGCTGAGGAGCAGCTGCTTCAACTTGGTTGTCCTAGGGGAGTACACAGAGGAACTATCCCTGTGCAGAACTGTCTGTATAACCTCTGTCATCAACGGAATACTTCCTAGAGCAGATTTTGTTGAACATTTTTTTCTCTTTTTCCTGAGATTAGACCATCTCTTTGCTGGGAGCTCCCTTCTCTGAACAGCTGCAAATGCTAAGGGAAATCAAATGCTTCCCACAATCCCCTATAATCACACAGTGATTCTTTCCCCCACAATTTTACCACTGAGTTCTCAGCAAAACTCTAATTCTGATTTTTTGTCTTTGAGCTGAGAAACTATTTTCTCCCTGTCTCTTTCCTCCTGCCATCTGCTTCTTTTATTTTTTGAGAACTGGTAAAACAGTCACCAGCCCTGGGTGACAAACCAGCTTCCTTGCTTCCTTTCACTGTGTCAGTTTTGGAGATCATTTGGGTGTTTGGAAAGGCCTTGTTGGTTTGGTTTTTTTCCTCCAGGTAGATGGAGAGAAAGATGGCAGAGTCTTATTAAAGTAATTCCATTTATGTAACTCAGTTTTTGTTACCTGAAGGATAAGAGATCAAAAAGAACCCTTAGGGAAAGGAGAAAGATTTGTTTAAACAATGTAACAAACCTCAAATCTCTGTAGATAAGCTTAGGAGACATAAAGGATCACTATTTATTGAAACTATTTCCCTTCTTATTTGATGCAGGAATGAAAAGATAGTACTAACGATTTTGACAGTGCGGAGAGACCTGCTTTACACAGAAGACTCATCTCAAAATAAAAGTTACACCTTAGCATTAAAGCTTAAAATAAATGGCACTGGGAAGAGATGATGCCTGTGGCTGATTCTAGTGTAAAAATCAAAATCACAGAACAAAAAGATGCTTTAAAAATTAAAACCTTCAGCTTTCCAGCATGTTGCTGGTTCAAGCACAGATAGTATCTTTACTGCAGTGATAGGGAGAAAGCAAGACAAGAGGAAGAAGTGATTAATTCTAGGTCTGCAGTGAAGGAGATAGGTGCAGACAATGGGGCTAATAGCTGTGGTACCCTTGAGGTGAGGTGCTGCTGAGAAATGGAACTGAAAATGAGATGAAAGGGAGTTTACATTTCAGGATGTAAGAAGAAGCTTCCTTCTAGTTGCCCTGACCTGGCTGTGAGCAAGAAGCACCCACAAATGTAGACTGAATCTCCTGCAGCTATACTAGGGCACTACATAACCTTTATTAGGACTGTTTCTTGAAGGAACTACAGTTTCTGGAATTACCCTTTACAGTACATTTGCAGTATAGCTCTCCACAGATGGTGAGCCATTATGTTCTTGACGCTCCTAATTCTTTCCTTTGTGCCTAGAACTTTAGGAACTTTAAAGATCAAGCATATTGCCAAAACATCTGTGGTTTATAGGATTCATTTTCCAGACTGACTGTGGCAGTATCACATAATTTCAGAGCCTGGGTAGCTGCACTGCTTGGAAAATTTCAGCCCAGTGCCTCACTGGAGAAGCAGGTAGTGGGAACAGTAGACGATATATTTTTCATCTTTCATTTCCCGTCACTTCCTCATAAACTTCGTATGAATCTACGATCTGCCCTAAAGCACTCCTCCAGTCTCTCTTGGCAGCTGAGCTGTCTGTATTCTTGCAGTTCTTCTTGTAATGCAGATGGTTCTCTCTAGAGAAGGTTTATTCAGGCTGGGGCTCTCCTGGAGTCAGCACAGGAACGGGTGATTCTTGCTGTTAAAATATGTATGAATGTGAAGCCACTATCACCTGGCATTAAGGAAACCCTAAAGGAAGTACATTAGTCCAGGTGTGAAGTGTGTGATAAGGGATGTGAAATGGAGGTTTACTAGAGGTTTACTACTTGGAAGGTGCTCTACACAACTTTAATGGCGAAGTTGCTGTTCTCTTACTCCTTATTGCAAGGAGCAAAGTCCTATAAGTAAATATAATCCCTTGTGAGATTCAGAGGAATTTTTTGGAACATGAAGCACACTGTTTAGAACTAACTAGTACAATGAAATACTGACCCATAAACACATCTTCCAGTTAGGCTTTGCCTATTGGAAAATTTACCTTTTGTCCATCAGCAAAGTCTATAAAGCATGTCAGGTTGCTTATTCTTTCACAAGGCACAAAGCTCCTATTGCACTGAGGCCTGGTTAATAATTTTCAGTGGGAAAATGACTTGAACAGTTCTCCACAGCAAAAAAACTCCAACCTCCCCCACCCCACAAAAAACCCAACCAACCAAACCAAAACCCACAAACAAACAAAAAAGCCTCACATTTCATAATTGCGCACATGCTCATTTTATGCTGCAGTTTGCAAGCACATAAATTTACTTTCATTTACTTCTGCAGCCAGGGTTAGGTAGCCCAGCTTAGAGTAGAAGAAAATAGAAATTATTGCTTGATTTAAAAAAAAAGTTCTCAACCTATTTCTAAAGAGTCACAAATGCAAACCACCTGTAAGGCCTTGAGGAAGAGCTCTCTGAAGGTTTTCATTGTGCTGAATACATCTTCCAAAGACAATTTTTTTCGGTCCTCACAAAGATAATCAGCAAGTTCTTCCTTCTTCTTTTCGATGGTAGCAAATTCCTTCTGCAGGTCTTTTGAAGCATTGAGGCTGCCCTAAAATATATTTTGTGACACAATTTATGCATATTAAAAAGTAGCATATTCTGAGCTGCCCAGAAGACTTGATCCAGTTAACAGAGAAGAGTCAGTTTTTAAAAAACTGACAACTAAGATTGGCTCACAGCGTGAATCATCTGCATTTTTCCTCATTTCATCATACAATCACATGAAAATGTGGCACAACCTGGGTGGCTGATCAAGGGAGATGCAGCACCAGGATTTCAACCTTACAGCTTTAGTTAAGTGACCTATTTTGAGAATATGAAAAGCTAGGATGTTAGGAAATATGTGTGGGGGGAGAAAAGCATATTGCATATCTACTCACTTTTTTCCCCACAAAGCACAGTGAGACACAACATGTTTCTGTGCTGCACTGTGTGCATTTATAGTTGTGCCTACGTTTCATTTTTCGCATTAGAGAAATGGAGGAAAATCTGGGATACTCCTTCCATCAGGGCACAGTGGGAGTGTAGTAATGATCCCTTTTCCATAGGGCTTTATGTCCAGCTGCAACCTCAATCACAGGGCCTTTAAGAAGAGAGTGTTTAGGAAGAAAGATGGGAAACATGTCACACTCACATTACCTACTTGTACAGATTTTCCATGCTGTATTTTTGAATCATCTGTTGACAAAAATAAACGTTTCTCTATTTCCAACAGTTTCTTCAAATTGGCACCTGCCTCAGCCTGCATGACATCAATGTGGATTCTGAAAGGTCCGCAAAAGCGACAGTACATTGAAGGGTAAGTCTTTTGTTTTCATTAACTTAAAAGATTATTATAAACGTTACCATCTCTTCAAATGAGCGTGGAATTAATCATCCAGCCCAGACCCTGCTCTTGCAGGTAGTTCTCTTGTATATAAATTCTTTTTCATGTGCTCAAACCTTCATCTAAGAAAGGCTAAAGGCTCTGTTCTTTTGCTCTCACTACCTCCCTGGATAGACTGTGGAGGAACCTCACTGTCCTAGTATTCAAAAAACTCAAAAAATTTCCAGCCTATTTTTATTCATAGGCAACCACAAGCTCATCTCCCCTGTGCCAATACTGTCCTTATTTAGCTGGTTCTTTTCCCTCCTTGCCTTTTCTCCCTAATCTATTTATAGTCCAAAATTGTATCTCCTCTCTGAGTTAGTTTAGCTTGTGTAGAGATCCAAACACAAACACTGCCAAATCAACATCTTCTGTAGTTCTGAGCTACTCTCTTGGCCAGACAAAATTTACTGAATCAGCAAAACCTGGCTTGGCATTTCACAGTGCATCCAGATGTGAGCAGCATTAGGAGAGTCCCTTGTAGGATTTGCACTGTGTGCAGTTCTCCACAGGTTGATTGGTAAATCAATTTTGTAAGTTTGATAGTTTGACTAAACTAGAGGGCACTTACTTTATAAGTGTGCATTTATATCATTGACCAGCAAGATCTAGTTTCTGTTAAGAAAGGTATTTCTAATATGACACAATCCAAAAGGAAATTCATGGTTCAAAACAACATTCAATTTAGCTTCTGAAAAGATAATTCACAAAAGCCATAGCATTTTTCTGGTTAATTTCAGAATTAAAATACTAAAAACAAAAAATTATTTAGCAGCTACATAATAAATGGCTACATATACAGATTTAAAAGTTACTCCTTTGAGTTACAAGGAAATCTAAGTCACTACAAGGTTCCTGTGAATCCTCTGAATTCCTAACAGGATTAAAAATGTTAATCCTGGTGCTACAAATGTGGGTTCTGATTAATTTAATTGAACATATCTCCATGTGATTCCTTTGAGCTAAACAGAAAGAACTGGCGATAGAGTCATGAGGCTTTCAGGCCCATGGGAGAAAGTCAGAAGTCTCCAGAAACAGGTTTTTTCTTTCTACACACATATATTAGAAATGTGCTGATACTCAACTCAGGGAGTCCTGAGGTCCCCCAGTTGTCAGTAAATCACCCTACTAATTCCCTCCTTACATGAGCTCTGTACCTCCTGATGGACTTTCACCTAAAAATCACAGAATATGCTGAATTGGAAGGGACCACAGGGATCATTGAGTCCAACTCCTGGCCCTGCACAGGACCATCCCCAAGAGTCACACTGTGTGCCCCAAAAATATTGTCCAAACACTTCTTGGACTGACTGAGAAACTTCAGGGAAGATATATTTCTATTGCAATGTAGGGAAGAGGAATCTGGTCCTTGAAAATAAGGGAAATTCACTGTCTACACAGTTTTATTCTAAGGTAGTACTGGATCCACAGAAAGAAAAATCACACTGACCCCCACCTAAAAGTCTTAATCAGGTTGAATTATAAATCTCAAGACTGTTTGGTGTTGAAGGGAGCCACTCTCTCCCACAGCAGAGAAATCTTGTGACCTTACTACACCACCATAAAATGACTCAGCTCTCTGTTGGCTTTAAAGAGGTTTGCAATTCATACATAACAAAAACCAAACAATAAGGTCCTACCCTGCTGCCTTGGAAACAAAGTCAAGATCTCTGGGAAGCTGCAGCAGATCTGTGTGGTTTTTTTCAACCTCCTAAAATTGAAGGGAAAAAATGGTTGTCTTACACAGGCAGTCAAAGAGTATGAAAGTTTCTCAGCTGGACAACATCAGGACTGAAAAATTAACACTTCCGTTTCGTTCTTACAAGCATAGGGATAAATTTAGTCTCGTTCATTCTTTTTCTCATGTTGGCATCCACAGGGAGTTAAAATGAAAGGAAAAGACTCATTTTAAGTGCTCAGGCTGACATCCCATGGGCTGCCACAGTGCGCAGGCTGACCTGAGATTTTGTCTTCATACCACAAAAATAAATTTCATTTGACAGATGCATTTGGGATATGTGTCAACACAAGAGAGCAGTTGGAGAAGAAGGGAAAGAAAACAGCAAGCAGACTTGTCAAGTGAATTTGAGGAAGGAAACCTAGTGTTACCTCTCTAAATATTACTGTATATGGATTTGATCCTATCTGCACAGAGAGCCGTGGAAAAGTTTTCATGGTATTTCTGGCACAGAGGCTCACCCTCCAGGTACCTATAGTGGGGTATTACTGAGGTAAAAGCCCCTTAGCTTCTGGGGAATTAATATTTGAGAAAAATGCACACAGGATTAATTTCTCAGTTTTGTTGTACCTCCAAAATATGGTGAAGCAGAGTAATGTGGCTTTGGTTTGCTTTTGTTTCTGTTAGCTTAAGCAAGGCACTAATTTTAAAACCTCCAGCATCTCCAGTGTGATGCCCCTAGAAGATACAGAAAAAAAAGTTCCTTCCATCAGTTTTCAAGTCTTGCTTTGTATTTTCTGTTATCTTTAGAATACAACAAGTAAAGAAATAATTTTACTTACATAGTTCAGAAAGTTTCCAACTTTAAGAATCAATTGGCAGAAAACTGGCAGTCGGTGACTGGTAAGAATTGCTAAAGAATAAGAAGACAGGCATTTTCAATAAATTAAATTAAATTATCTGAAATAGGATTTTCCTTAGGTTTGACAGTGATGGTAACAAAATTTTCATCCAATATTATGTCAAACCATTGTAATGGATTTGGAAAAATACCAGTAAGGAAATAAATCAGCTGAATGGAAGTGGAATGAGTAAGTTTCTATTATGATCTCTTCTTTATAAGTAGATGGAAAACTAGTTTTTCCATTAAGTTTGGAATATAGATGTGTCAACCCTGCAGCTGCCTTACGAGGGAGAGCCACATACAAGAAAGCATACAAACTTGTGGAAATCCATAGCCCACATTCCCAGCATATATTATTCTAGTTAAGCAAAGGGCTTTGTGCCTCATTATCATTGTTAGTGAGAACAAAAGATCACTGTTAGTGAGATCAAAAGATACACATTTTAGCAGGGGAATCTGGGGTAAGAAGTTTTTGGCAGAACTAGGACAGAAACACTGACCCTTACAATAGGGTAACAGGGATGTCAGGGTGGGACTGTAGAGAGCTGTTGATTACACTGCAGTAAAAAGTGACCATAGCGCTGACATCAGACATCCAGGTATAGCTGTTTTATGTGCAAACATCAAAGTCTGCAGTTTAAGTGTGTTTAACAGGAGATCAATGGCTCTCTAAAGCCATTGAATTGAAGCTGGAATGCAAGACCACCTTCAAGAAAGAGCCAACTTAAAATTAAAACCAGGGCTAATTTTGTGTGGAGGGGTCTCCTGAAATATTGGTGAGCATGATCTGGGATGCCCTTTTCTGGCAGCCAAATCAGATTCTGGTATGCCACAGAGTCCTGCTCCATCACAGAACTAAGCTGGACTGCATCAGTGCACATTACAGGATAAACTGGAACTGATTCATTGTTATGGACAGAAATCTCCACTGCACACAAAAATGTAACCTATATTCATACAGGATCTGGCACTGCCATCTCCGCCTCAGGAGAGACCCTACCACTCCCTACAACTCCCTGAAAGGTTGGAGCCAGGGGGAGTTTGGCCTCTTCTCCCAGTGACAGGATGAGAGGACATAGCCTCAAGCTGCAGCAAGGTAGGTTCAGGTTGGACACCAGGAGGAATTTCTTCACAGAAAGAGTTGTTGAGCATTGGAATGAACTACCCAGGGAGGCGGAATCACCATTCCTGGAGGTGCTTGAGATACAACTTGGCACTTAAGGTCTAGTTGATAAGGTGTTGATGGGTCAAAGGTTGGACCCGGTGATCTTAGAGATCTTTGCCAACCTAAATGATTCTGTGAACCTTTGAAGTGTTCAAGGGCAGGTTGTGTAGGGCCTGATCAACCTGGCCTTGTGAAAGGTGTTCCTGCCCATGGCAGGGAGGTTGGAGCTGGATAATCCTTTCCCAGTCCAAACCATTCTATGATAAAGGAAATTTCCTTCTTTCTCTGCAGAACTGCTACTTCAGAGCAGAACAGTATGAACTGCAATTCTTCTGAACGTATTCTAGGAGCAGGAATTTGCAGAATCATTTTGATGTTTGCTACACATTCAGCAATTAAAAGGTTAATTTTGATTAGTTTATAGCATAGGCTATCACTGATGCTAATCAAGTAGAAGAAAGTGGCTGAGCCTGGGCACTGCTGCAGCACAGATGTACTTACTTTCACAGGCTGTCCTTATGGCTTGTGCTTTTGGCCGCAGACTCTCCAGCAGAATTTTTGTTTCCTCACAAATCAGCATACATTCAATCCGCAACTGGTAGCTAAAAAGAGATCAGTGGAAAAAAACCACAGCAAACACCACAAAAAGCAAACCCCACAGGCCTGATTAATTGAGTTGTGTTCAGCAAGAGCATCATCCATTTTAGGCAAAGCACAGTACCAACATTCTTATGTTCTCTTTAATGCTCTGACATGAGAACTGGATTATAAATAAATCAAACACAGATATTTCCAAAGATGTCCTAGAAACAATTATCTCCTCTTTCAGAAAGCAATGCTGGACTGACATCTGGCAGGGACCACCTTGCATAATGAGGCCATAATTTTTTACAGTTCCTGGGCAACACGAGCCAGGATTTTAGTTCTTCTTTTTAACTTCACAAACAGAAATTTGAAATATTTTGGCAGTGATGTCTTTTAATGACATGCCTCATCATGGATTAATGTTGTGGAAGGAGAACATTTTCTAAAGTACTTTTAAATCTAGCTAGAAGTTTGAGAAAATGAAAAGGCACATTTTCACCACCACATTTTCAAAAAAGTGTGTCTGGTTGTGGCATGGCAACTGATCAGATTTATGGAGGGCTATTGCTATTAATTATAACGTATCACCATGTTTTTGTGAACAGCAGAAAGATTTCTCTGTGTGCACCTCATTTGACTTGGTAAAAACTGGGGAGGTGGTGAAAGCACAGGCACTGCTGTGATTCACTCATGGATTTGTGGGCTCTCCAGTGGGTGAACTGGAATCTGTAAGCCCGGGGGGGGCGTGAATGAGCAGCCTGGTGACAGGATTCAGTCTGCAGCTTCACGCCATACAGGAATAGCTGTTCAGCAGGCAAGGGTTTTTTCATACCAAGATTATTTTAACTGTAGTTTGCCAAAGGTGCCTGAAAGTTTCTTTGGCCTTTGGGAAGGAAAAAAAAAATCTCAAACAAGCTCTACAAATAGCAGTCAGATGATTTACCCTGAAGACTGAATGTCAGGAACATCCCCTCTAGCACAAGAAACAGAGGCCTTAATTTTTATGGACAAATCTTGTAAGAACCACACTCACGGAAAGAGACAAGGAAAATTTTGCTTACCTGGAAACTTCCAAAAGATGGAGATAAAACTGATCTGCATTTGCTAGCTGTGACTTTTCTTCTTTGCAAGATTTCAGGCTTTTTATCTAACAGGGAATAAAAGAGCAAAATAACCACACAAATATTTTATTTAACAGGGGAAATAACCACACAAAATTTTCTGCTGCCAGTTGCTTCTTACAGGCATGAAACTTTTCTGAACTTGCTGTGCACACAGGCAATGGGAGTGAAGCATATGAACAAAAAATTCTGCATATGAACTGGTTTGCAAGGGCAAACGTAGGTTTTGTTTTGACTGGAAGGTCTTTTGCCTTTGTACAGCATCTCCTAGGATGAATTCCTGATCTGTAGGCAGGGATTCAGCAAGCTATAATGCACAGACACCCAAAAACCCCTTTAAAAGATGGGTCCTTTCCCCTCCTCCTCTTTGAAACCTGCTCTGAAAGGCTCTCTATTCACCAAAGTCCACAAATCCTAACATGCCTCATCCACCTAATTAAAATAACAGGATAGAGAGCAGCACTTGTCTACACCTGTGTTGAGACTCCCGACACTCTCTTGGCTCAACCCCTGTGTGAAGAGCCCAGACTGTTGCTGGAGTGGACTTCCCACCACTCTGCCTTGGAATGTCATTGACCTAGATGCTGCAGAAGGATGTGGATCCAGTCATAGCTGCTTGCTTTGGCAGTGCAAATTTTTCAGCCTGAGCACACAATGCTCTGAACTCCACCAGAATGACACATTAATAGATACCTCCTGGTCTTCAGGCAGCAGTTTAAGTAGATGTTTCAGCATCTCAGCATCCAGCTTCGATCTATCCCCTTTCTGAATCATGGCTGCAATGTCTTCATTGGAGCTGCAGGAAGGAGAGAAACGCTGTGGAGCACTGAGGGAGTAACATGGCAAATGGAAAAGACCCTAGGCTCTCTGCTGGCACTGCAGGAGCAACTGAAGTAATTCATAGTACACTTGCCTCCCATTACGTTTTGGATCTTAGTCCTCAGAAGTACAGTGGAGATATGAAAATGCAAAGGTTTTTCTTTTAAGCCTAAACCAACATTCCTTATAATTTAGGTGTGCTTTCTGGCCCTTGTTCATATTTACACAGGAAAACCCCAAAGCTCTGTCCAGTGTCACTGAGAAGATGTTTACATTTGAATTCCTCCACCATTTGCAGAAAAGACAAGGATAAAACCAATGGCTCTGTCTTGGGGTGACTTTATGATGATGTATCCCATATCGTTGCCTGCCTTCTCTCAGAGGATATATTTCCAAATTTGCCCAAACCAGCAGAGCTCCCAGAAGGTTTTAACAAAAGTCCTTGTCTGAAATGCTGGCAGGCAACATGTGTTTGAAATTATTCCAGCTTGCTGTGATTTGGGCTCTGGAGAGCTGGGCTCTGTTGGACACCAGTGCTAACAGAGGCAGCACCCGGCTCCAGAGCAGCCTCATCCCTCACGAGTGCAGTGGGGCTCAGCTCTTTGATCCCATGTTCAGCAGCTGCTCTCAGGAGAGCTCAACCACTGCCCAGGGAATCAGGCAGGGAGTGGAAATAGCATTCTCCCCCACTGAGAAGCAGTTTGTCATGGAAAAAGAATAATAATAATTAAAAACATCCCCCTGACTGATTCTGATTTATTCTTAATGAAAAGGGACTTCTTGGCTGAGTTTCTGCTTGAAACCCTTTTAATATGGGCCATGACACAAAGAGCAGAGAGAGAGCAGAACATTCATCATCATCCTGCCATAATTGCAGGGAATCTAAGAGTAAAGATATTTTCCCAAAAACTAGTAAAAATTCCTTTTCCTTCCCCACCCCTCCATGAGGGCTGTGACTTGGTAAATTTCCATTTGTTTAATTATTCAAACTGTTTCCTATTTATAGAAAAACTGCAAATAACTATATATGATTTTGGATCTGAACCCCTGGAGATGCCTCTTTAAAAACAATGAAGTGATTTGAAACTTCCATTCAACAGTCTTCACTAATGGTTCCAGTTAGAACTTGATATTTATGTCAATATTATAAAAAAAACCCAAAGAAGTTTCCACATAATTTTACTGTTATTGGTCAATACTGTCTGTTTAGGAATTTGTAGTCCATTCTAGATTTAATACCAGTTTAAAAAATGATATTGATTGTCCGGAAAAAGACTGTCACATCTCAGTATTAAAAAAAAAAAAAAAAAGACAAAAAAAGTTGACTTCTTGTTAAAGAAAGATAGTACTTGCAAAATATTTCTGCTAAATTAATTTCATTTAATATCTGAATAAACACATAGACACATCAAATCAGTAATTCAGCTGTTACTCTCCAAATCTTACCACTTAAATTGCTTCAGAAATATACTCAGAAAGAGACTTTTCTTTGGGCCTATGAATGTGATCTGTTAAAAGGAAAAAAAAAAAAATCAGTCAGCTAGAAATACATTTACCTTGGTTTCAACAGATTTTCTAGAGCCTTTGTTTGCTTATTGGGTGAGAGTCATGGGGATTTTTTCGTAATAACATTATCAATAACCTTCATTGATCAAACCCCAAGAAACTGACAACAATACAAGGTATTAGATCTGTTTGAGAAAGAGGCAAAGGCATAGAGAAGGAAATTGATTTGTTTATCACAATTTATAAGAATTAATATTGGAATTCCCTTGTCCTCCCTGTCTCAGATGAAGACCTGTCCCTCAGCAGAGTTACTTCAACTTGTTTCATTCTAAACCTCTCCTGTGTTTTTTTTTTAAGGCAACCTCAAGCTGTGGATATCAAAGTATTTCAAACTTTCTTATTATAAATAATTGACAACAATAAAGAATGAATAGGATTTTCACTCCCAAGAATTTTGTCGTTCTTTACAAAAAGTGAGCAGTCCAAGTACCTCTTTTGTTTTCTTTATTTTTGGCCCCGTTTTCTCCTTGGGTGGTGGTGGTGGGACAGAGAAAAGAAGCTCCAAGCTTGCGTAGTCAGGTTCTACAAGCTCCTTGCTGCTGCTTGGCATCACAGCCCATATGGAGCGGCTTTCTGGAAGAGAATAACAGCACAAGGTGGACCACAGAGGTTGAGGAGCACTTTCAAGGCAGTGTGATTTGTGAAAGGGAAAACACTTTCAAGGATGAATGAAATATGGTGCTCATTAGCCCTGGACAAATGTGAATTATTTAAGAGTGACAGCTCCCACAGAGAGCATCCCAAAGGTTTGAAGCCTAATTAAACCTGGAAGACTACTGCCACATTCAGTTCACTGAGCTGAAGGCAACAGATGAACTTAATGGACTGCTCCAAATTGGTTTTACTATTGTTGACCAGCTACACATTGGAGAATCGTGGTACCCACACTGGGGATGCTGCATCCAATTAGGTAAACATCTCTTTTTGCAAGAGTTAAGGCCTCCCAAGCCTAGCATTATCACCAGAATCACCATGAGCCATCCAAATAACAAACAGAACTTCAAAACATGAACTTGTATAGCACAGGATCTCACCTCCTTTTACTTTAGGAGAGATTGCAATGGTGACACTGAATGCATTGGGGATGGATCTTAACTTGTATCTCTGCACAAGAAAGCAGTCCATGGCTCAGGTTTTTTATATCTGTGTTTATATATTTTATCATAGCAGCAAGTTCTTGCCCCCTATGTCTCCTTGTCTTGGAGATAAGCAAGCAAGAACAACTGAGATCTATGTTGTGTGAACTGAATATTAAGAACTGCAGCAAAAATGTAAATGTGTTCCCAGCCTCTCTACTGGAAGTTAAACAGGACTGGCAAGCCCCTTTGGCACACGGTAACCACAGACTCTTAGTGGGTTTTTGTGTGTGTGTGAAGCACCACACAAATCATGTGGCTGTGGTCAGTATGAAATGAAGTTGGGGGCTGCCATGAGGGTACATGTTCCCCAGCCCTATTGACAAGAGTTTTCAGCCTCAGATCTTGGCTGATGTGTCTTCTGGCTGTGTGAGAAAATAAAAAGCAAATAAAAAGCTTCAGCTGAGGCTTCACTCACTGGTGGTGTGCCAGGAGTTCATTAAGAAGAACCGCAGAACATGACCATTCAAAGGATCTTTCCACTCAACACACTCAGAATGCTTTGCAAACCTTAATCAGTTCAGACTTAAAACACCCCTTTAACAAGTAACAAATAGAGATTGACAGGCTAAGAGAAGGTAACTTTAGCAGCCACAGAGCCTCAGTTCAGAGCTTCTCCCAAACTACTATTTCCTCCACTAATTGGCAAAGGACAGGCTTTCCATATTTATTTGTGATGATGACTGAGAGCAAGCAATGGGACCACCTGTGTGATGTGACTTAGGAGTGAAGGCTTAGTCCCCCAACATCAGTGTTTTCCTTTGGCTGCAAAGTGCATGAACCCATCTGCCCAGTGTTACAAACAAGCACGTACGTCTCACCACGTCAGAGGGGAGCTTCTGCCAGTGAAACAGCTTCATCCTCAGAGTCGGTGTCTTCTTAGCGTGGGGCTGCTCCCCACATCCACAGGTAACATGACTGCACCTAGGATGGCTGCATGGCTGGGGAGATGGGAGCGATGGGGCATTTATGCCAGGCACAGAAATAGGGGGAAGAGGCACCTTACACCCAGGAGGTAGGGGTGGAGGGGCTGGCAGCTGTGGCAGCAGAGCTGGCATGACAGACTGTCCTTGGGAGGAAGAAAAAACATCTTTCTGGGAAGGTGATGTGTTCCCTGGACACGGCTCTGACTTCCCAGAAAGGCCAGTTGTTGGAGAAAGGCTCAGGTCTGCATTGGGGTTCTCCTCTTCCCAGTCCATATTAACTTGGATGCATTTGTTCACCTTTGGAACAGATCTTCTAGACACTGTTTTGTGATGATTTGAGCAGTGCATGCTTGATAGCAGACTCTCCATGGCTTGCCCCGGTCCCATTTTCCTGCTCTACAAGACAACAAGGAGGTGCATGGATTAGCAAAGCTCCTCACAACTGCTCTCTACTGGTAACTCCTACAGAGACACAGAAATAACAGTGACCTTCCTCTTAAGGTAAGCAACAGAAATATTTCTAACTGCTTTACAAGTGACAGTTTGTGGTGGTTTCAGCTGTGCGAGTCAGGAGAAGGAAGTCCTGCTAGATATAAGGCTCCTTTTTGACTTCTCTTGATCCTTCTACATTCTTGTTGCAATATACAAAAAAAGAAAGCAAATGCTATCAGCATAGTAAATCCCTACCTGGTTGTTTTTTCCCCCTTGTTGATCATCCATTTTGTGCAGGGAATGAAGGGGTAAAGAGATGCCTCCTACAGAAGTTGCTGCAGTTGCTCTATAGATGGGGCATCTCAAAGAGCAGGGACACAGTCACTTAATCCTGAAAGACCATGTTGCACTGACTTACCTTGAGTGCAGACAGGTGCGGGAGGGATTTAAAGAGAAACTCTCAAAATAACCTAATAAAGTAAACGACCTACAGCTGAGGAGGAGGATTCAGGGTGAGCTGCTTAGGTATTTGTGACTACACATGGAAATGACTAGTAAGCATTTAAATGAGTAAGATGGTCTTTCTTATTTTGCCCTTAAAACAAATTTTAATCTAGGGAAAATCTTTATGTTTGTCTTGAGACTATACAGTTTCTCCCAGAGCCTCTTGCAAAAGGCTGTGCACAAGTCCCCTCTTCCATGTATGCCCAGTTTTAAACATGGAGACAGTCCTGCCAAAGTTAGTAGACCATTTGCTGGCTCAGGGCTTGGCTTTGTTTTCTTGACTGAGGAGACCTTTCTTTTGCAAACAGTTGCATTTCTTGTGGATGAGCAGTGTCGTGGGACACTTAATCTCAGTAGCTGGAGCTGTTGTGTGATTTCTGTCTTTACAATCTCTCCAGCAATGGCCATCAAAAATGGCAGGAACAGCACGTGCTAAAAGGGGAGCAGTGAGCAGACTATCAAAGCTCCAGAAATGACATAGTAGGTGCAGTATTTTTAGGCACTATATGTAGGCAGAAACAAAGCCCCCTGCCATTCCAGCCTTTAATAAAACACACAATAATAGCATCAGCAGCTTGAATACAATTAACTATTTGGGGACTTGCGTTTGCAGTGCAGGATGAGAGTTTTTTGGTACATACACCATGTTTATGTTCTCAAAGGGCTAGATTAATACTTATGAATGACCATTTTCCTCCTGACACAGCAATTGTGGGCAGTCACTAACACAGAAAAATCTCATTAAGGGAGCTGCATTAAAACCTGCAATTGATGCATCTCTAGTCCATAGCACACCTGTAAAGCATCTCCTATAATTTGGAGCAGTTTGTCTTTGAAACCTACCAGTTCATAGTGATGATCATCTCCAGCTCTTACAGCCCCACTAAAATTGTGAACCAATGCATCTAAGGGGAAAAAAAAGTAATAAAAGTTTGATTTTTGTTTTCAATTTTAATTTAGTAAGAATGGTTTCTATTAAAAACATTAAATGTTAAATCAACCAGTAAATAACATTTGATTTACATACTAAATGGTGCCAGTTAAAATAAATAAGCCAAAGGTCTATAATAAAAAATTAATATTAACCACATTTGCAGTTTACTTAAATTAATTTTTTTGTTGGTTTCCTTTTTTTTCTTTTTTCTTTTTTCTTTTTTTTTTTTCACAAATAAGCAGTTTCCCCAAAGGTAAAGCGGGCTCACATTTAATTTATGGAAAAAACTTAATGTATCCCCTTTAGGACTTCACAATCTTTGTAGTAAACTTGTACATATGTCTGTAATTACCCTAACAGGACAAGTGAGGGATTCAGCCCTATGGAAAAGCCTAATGAGAAATGAGAAAGCCTAATGAGAAATAAGCCACTTTCTGCTAGAAATATTAGGAGTAAAATGAGCTGATGAAAAAAAAATCTTATTAGAAATGCTCATGTTAAAATTCTGCTGCTTGTTTATTTTAATTAAGCTATAGGGAGAATCAGTAAGACTATTAATTAGGAAACTCTTTTTTTTTAATCAGAGTGCTCATCTAAATTGCTACAGGGTTTGTGTAAAGGAAAGTCTTATTTTTAAAAATCCTACTAAGAAGTACTACTATGGAAGAAACAGCTAATGTGCTTTGAATGATAAATAGGCTTATAATAATGTATCTCCAAAGATCATACTTTAGAGACTGTGTGGAGAAATCCATGCTCTTAAAAAGATTAAAGCTTTGGTATAACTTCAAGGCAGCTGCAACTTACATTGCTGATAATGTTCAAATGAGCTCATGGGTATATTTTTAAAAGAAATCTATGTGTGAAATTTCTCCTTGTAACGTGCAGCCTCCCCTCCCCGGTGAATACATGCATAAACATACACACATCTCAATGCAGCCAGACAAGCACTGGCACCACTTAGGCAGGGCAGGGAACAGAGATTGACCCAATACATCAGCCCAATTCTGATGAGCCAGTTGAATCCGTTAACTTGCAATTAACTGTGAAGCTGTTTCCAGTGCTCTACTACTCCACCTTTTGTTTTATTGGGAAAGCTAATGATGCTTGAGGACCACAATACAGGCTGTCCACATTTCCATCTGATTACTGACATGCCAAAAATAGGCACACTTCTCCTTAGCCTTGAAAGAGAAGCTGTATTTTGATGGCATAGGGTTTAGAATTTTAAGTCAGATTAAAAAAATGCCTTACCTCTGTTATTTGGATCATGTAAATACTTCCAGTTTTTCATTGATTGTGTTGCTAATGGACTAATATGGGGATATGTTGTTTTGTAAACTACAAATTTCATTTATTGGTCACTATTATACTGGAAACAGGGATTTCAATGAATGTTTCAGGAGACCTGGTATTTCCCCTTGTGTGCTATAAATACTTAAGAGGCTTCTCTTTGAGGGGGAAGTTGCTCAAAAACTGTGCCCCACACACATGCAAGGTAACCACCAGAAGTGTAAGCACAGAGTCAATATCTGCAGTGTAAGATAGTTATGAAGACATGAAGATGTACTTCTTACCAAATGGCTGGAGTTGAGCAGCAGGATGCACAACTGGGAAGAGGGTTAGTCACTTGTTTATGCAGACAGCTGCTCCCTAACTAGAGCAAACCTGTTGTTCATTAGCTCCCGATGGGCTCCACTTGCTTTGCTTCGGATTCAGGGAGTGACTTGCATTAAGATGCTCCCGGTGTAATATTCCTCACTGCTGACTTTGCAACGGGTGTAATTTATTGTTGATGATTATGATTCTTACAAGGATAAAAATAAGGAGTAGGAGAAAATAAGGATCTTAATCCTTTCTTGCCCAAGCAATCTTGTCACTATAAGGTTTGCGTTTTTCCTTTCAGATACATTCCTAGGGGTTTTCAAGATTTTTCTGCAACTTGGGTTCAGAGGGGTCTTAGGGGAACAGTAATTCCTTGCAAGCTGCCCTCTTCCTTTTGTTTTGACTCTAGTATGACTGCAAACAGTAAAGAGAAAAAGAGATTTTTTTTTTTCTTATTGCTAACAATATTTCTGTTGTGGTATTTTTCAGCAATGTCAAAGCGTTTCAGAGGAAGCCCTCGTGCCCATTTTAGTGATGTGGAAACTGAGGCACAGGTTCTGTGCTTGCCCACAGCCTTTGAGGAAGCCAGTGGCTGAAAATGAGTAATCCCAGTAGCCCAAGCTGCTGGCATTTCATTTCAGTGCTCTGGCTCTTAGTCTTTGCAGTCCACCTCTCATTAAGATCCAGCTACTGCTGTGCCTCCAAGATTTCCTCGTATCAAAAAGCTGGAAGCTGTTGGAAACCGGAAGCAGCTGGAAAAATTTGGAAGCAAAGTGAAAGCACTCACTTTTCACTCTGTAACTGCTCCTGCTGCTGGTAGGAATGTGGCTGTGAAGTGTGTGTGCTTAGTGCCTGTGGACTTTGTCCTAGGGATGGAGTTAATGAAAAAGTCCTCTAAGGGAACTGGCTCCACTTTTTGGCAGCTGGTGGTAAGGCAGGAACCTTGGGATCTGCTGCAGGAGCCTGGGCCAGCAGCAGCAGCTGTGGGTGCCAGATGTTGGGAGGCACTGCTGGTAAGACCCCTCTGCTGGTCTCTGGGCCCTGCAGCAGAGTGATGAGGCAGTTCAAGAATGAGAAGGTGTATGTAGAGTTTAGGGATGGACTGTTAAAAGTAGGAGGCTGGGAGAAGGTGTGTTGTGGGAGCAGCAGAGGAATTTGTGGAGAATAGGGATGAACTCTTAAAAATTGAAAGAAATTTCAACAGTTACTTCAGCTGGGTCTTGTATAGCTGAAGGGATTAAAGACAGGACATAATAGCTTTAATCTTTGGATGTTTGCTAGGCTTGAGATGGGTCAAGGTTTGAAGAAATTGCTGTGTTGGCTCTCATTTGATCCACACGCAGTTGTGCTGTGGTTTGCACCCAAACCTCTGCAGACAGCTGTGTGCATCCCAGAACATGCCTTGTGTACTTCAGGGTCTCTTCTCTGTCCTCTAGACCTCTAAAATCCAGGTAGAGCAGTTGAAAATACTTGGAGGGAGAAAACCCCCTTCTTGTGCTGTTCTCCCTGGGGTCTGTCCAGATAAGGAGGTATTTTAGAAAAACAAACCATTTGTCTGTGATTCAGGATGGGTTTGTAGACTGCTGGTATGGTGGATGCAGTCACTACTCCTGGGGCATATTCTTCTGTGTATGACACTGGTTCACCAAAGAGGATTAACATACAGACCTGAAAAGGTTTCTGGACTCTTATTACTCCTATCTTCTCTACTTGCATCTGCCTCTTGCTGAATAGAGAATCATGAAAACATTGGTTGGAAGGGACCCTGGAAATGGTTTTGTCCAAGCTCCTTTTCAGAGGACTATCATCACTGCTCTGGTTTTGCTTAACTAAGCTGTGAAAACCTGAACAAATGGAGGTACAAAACATGGCAAAGTGTATAGAAAAACCTGTTGGTCTCAAAGGATGAGTCCTGGAAATTGTGTGCTACTGAGGGTTTCATTTAGATTACAAAATCAAGTTGTGGGTTTCAAAGGATCACAAGGACCAGATTCCTTAGACCTGTTACCCTTTTTGCATGTGCTGTCTCTGCTTCTCCTTTGACTTTCTTCACATATTCTGACTGATGGATTTGGACATTAATTTTCACTAACTCATGACTAAACTTATAACAGATTATGCTGTATGAACCCACATAAGTACCAGACAAACACATCAGGTTCTGCATGCCCTGAGCAGGGCAAACCAACCATAACTGTAATAATGTAGGTGCCATCAGCAAAGACTGCTGATCTTAGAAAAAAACTGTTTTGACAGGCTGGGAGTGTATCTAAACTGACTTGATAGGAGCTGACTGCCACAGAGTGATTCTTGTCTTCTGACTTTGAGTAATGCAAGCTGAGCTTGCTTAAAGTCTCCATTAGGGAAGCACAGGGCTCCTGCTAATTCCTACTGACACCTGGCTCTGCGTGAATTGTCACACACAGCTCTTGCAGGAGTTGTTTATGCTGCAGCAAAGAGAACATTAGAGAGTTTCTAATGTGAATTAAGTGCTAGCACAGCACGGATGAAGGGGTGAGTGAGTTACAGAGCTGACTGAATATGTTGATTAACTTGCAGTGATCAAATTCTCCCCTGGTATTTAAGGTCTGGTACCTGCTCTGAACTAAGAAATTGGAAACATTTTTCTTTCCTGTGGACCTAATTTCCATTGCAAATCCTGCAAATCATGTGGTTATTTTTCAAGATTGACACCATGCAGTAATTGCAAACACCTAGAGAGGTCCTGTCACTATCACTGCCCCATTTTTAACCCTCTGTAGTCACACTTCTAGACATGGGAAAGCTGTTTATCATATCCTGCCCACAGTTTTGATTGTGAGGTGACCAAACAAACCATGGTTCCTGATGGAATTAGTTCATGACTGCATTTGCTTTCAGACACATTACGTGGACATAACCTCATGACTAACATGTTCACCCATATTTCATGGCCATGACTATTACCACACAGACAGAACGAGCCAGGGCCCCTACAGTGCTGATGTCTAGCATTGGCAAGCTTGCATGTTGTACTTGGTTGATCACTGTGTATCAGAAATATGAAGTCATAGATCCAGGCTTTATGTTTAGACAGAATGGAAACTGATTAACTTTGCTGAAACAGCTTATGCATTTTTATTTCAATTTATCCTGCCTCTTTCTAACTGGAACAGAAGGTATTTCTCAGCCCCCTTGGCTGTATGGAATGTAGGAGAGGACCAAATGGCACACTCAGCCCAAAAGATACTGGCAAAGCTTTGAGATTTCAGCCATGCTCCAAGTACAGTGCAACGCTGTGGTGGTGCTCTTAACTAGATGTAGCTCCATTTATATACCTCTGTTTTTTTCATATAATCATTAATGCTGGAGAAGGACCTCCAAGATCATCAGGTCCAACCTTTGACCAAACACTGCTGTGTCAACCAAACCACAGCACTAAGTGTCACATCAAGTCATTTCTTGAACACTTATATATGGATGGTGAGATGTCATGTAGAGAGAAAGTTAGGAAGGCAAAAGTTCAGCTAGAACTCAATATGGCCCCTGCTCTGAAAGATGATAAAAAGTGTTTTTATAAATATACCATCAACAAAAGCAGGACAGGGAAAATCTCCATTGTTTATGGGATGTGGAGGGGAACATTGTCATCACAGATGAGGAAAAGACTGCCTTTTTTTGCCTCAGTCTTTAACAGTAAGACTGGTTATCCTCAGGGCAACCAACCCCCTGAGCTGGCAGACAGGGAAAGAAAGCAGAATAGGCCCCCCAAAATCCAGGAGGAAATGGCCAATGACCTGCTGTGCCACTTAAACACTCACAAATCCATGGGGCTGGATGGGATCCACCCAAGGGTACTGAGGGAGCTGGCAGAAGACCAAACTATTGGTAATTATTACTAAGCATAAATGACAATTACATGCTTAGGTGCTTTATATCCTGTGTGGAAACTATAAGACTTTTATGGATGAATTCTCTTGAATCATGGGTCTTCCCCATCCCCACCAGAGAAAGGAAACTCACCAAATACTTATTTTAGTCTAAACTTTGAAATATTTTCAGTATTGAAATATAAAAAAAAAAACCAACCAAAACTCCCCAAAAACTAACCCTGAAAATCCATCTCATTAAACATAACTGATTTTTGCTATGAAATATTTGGAAAAGAATTCTGCTGATTTCTCCCATACTTTCATTTTATCATGCAGCCAATGCTCTGTTACAGAATATGCATTTATTTGGCAGCAAGAAGCTTGTGGTGGTCACAGCCTGGTTTACATACCAGACTCCACGTGCCATTGCTGTAATACACCACAAGAATTCTATTTTGAGGTCTAAACTCGTTGGCTTAAATGACCGCAGCTCTGTTGAATTGGCCATGATATTCTTTTTACCAACAATTAATTTGGTCTTGCAACCACTGAAAAATCCTTAGGATCATGAGCTTTATTTCAAGCTCATAAATGGAACAAAACTGGACATCCCAGTTAAATATCAGTCTTTGACCTGCTCTGATTCTTTTCTTCTGCTCTTAAATAATCACTGTAATGGAAGTAGAGCTACTCTGGAGCAATAAATTATAAATGTTGTGCTTGAGTCTGCTGATTGGGATGTGATTGAATAGATAATTTACAGATGACTATTGAACAAAGAGCCTCCAGTAGCTCAAAATAACCCACTTCTTCATAAACTCTTGAAAGCAGTGGAAAGATAATGTCAAACACCCTCTCTTTCAAGGCCAAGGTAAGCACACAGAGTAATAAAAGTTCTGGCTGTGGAAATGAGCTGCTCTCTCTGGGTGCAAATGAGGGAAGCTGAAATACCCAGATGGAGAAATGGACACATGCTGTAGCATCTAAAGTGAGCAGCCTGTGGCACATCAGCAGGCAAGGTTCCCTAGGTAACACACAGAAAACCTGGTTTGTTCCCCAGTCCTGCATCTCCAAATGACGTTGTTCCTGTTGATAAAATAGTGGGGTGGTGAGGAGGAGGCTGGCTGTGCACTGCTAGCCTGGACTGCAGGCTCTTGCTGGAAACATGGAAGTTGCAAAGCTGCTGGGAGAAGGTGTTTAATACTCAGGTTTTTGCAGCTCGGAGTCTAATCTGAGAGCAGTGGAGCTAGATCAAATAGCAAAAGGATGGGGCTTGGGTGATGTGCTTGAGACTGGAAAAGAGGGGGAAAAAGGGGAAGCCTGTAGATGTGATAGAGACAGTCCTGCAAATCAAACCTGTGTAGGTGACATGGTTCTACAGGGAATGCTGGGGGTATGCCTGCTTCTGACAGCAGGAATGGGTTTTCTGTTGCAATGGGGATGTGCTACTCTGCAGGGTCTCCTACACTGAACCTGCCCATGTGTCTGTTCTCAACTCATCTCTGCTTCTGTTGACCAGTTCTCAGTATGCTCATAGTAATGCCTTGGTTAAAGCAAACCAGTGATTTAATTCTTGGTTTCACTTCTAAGTTTTCAGTATTACAAGGACATTACAAGTCCTACTAAGCAAAGCAAAATAAGCTTTAGCCTGCACATTAGTTTAGCCACAGTGAGTTACCATATAAGAGAAGAGTTCTGAAATGTACCCAGCTCTTCCACTGGATTTATGTTTCAGCACATATCACACCATAGATTCAACAAACATAGATCATTTTAAATGGACAGCTATGTACAAAATTATTATACAGTGTTATTACAAAACTTGAGAAATAAAGCTCTGAATTTTGAAAACACAATACTGCACAGTCCCAGTTTTAAAGCCAAAGTAACATGATTCAACACATTCTGCAGCTTGGACATAGACTCTCGAATACAAGCAGCTCACAATGGAAGTCAAACCCCGAGATTTAATAAAGGATAAGCTGAGAATGTGTCCAATAGAGCACTCTGGAAAACCTCTTCCTTTTGCTTTAGTAAGAGAAACCAGGGCCCTGGTTCTCCAAAAGTTGATGGATGCATCAGTGTGTGTGACAAGACTACTGATGCACTTCAACTTACTTGCACATAAGCATTGTGTAGGAACCAGACACTGTTTATATGGCCATATGCTACTAAAATACATCCTTTTACTTCTTTTCCCTGTAACCGATTTCCCTCGCTTTAAGTGATTGAGAGTAAAAATACATTTGTTTAATCTGGGTCTTGGACCTGGTCCAATATAAATCATCAGTGGGTGATGAGAAGAGGGAGTTAACACACCTCCACCCGTGATGGTACAACCACTGCTTAATTTATACCCTTAATTTAGTTGAGGCACTGCTGTTTTTAACACTTCTCCAAGGGCTAAACACTGCAGTCTGTTCTTGGGCCACACTCAGCTGTCATTTCAAGGAGTTTGGCCTAAGAGCAGGCTGAAAGACTTGGCTTCCAGGACAGAGGACGACAGGTCTGACAATTTCACTGTCACTGTACACAGAACCATCCCCTGTCCCCACTGGTGCCCAGTGCAAGGCACAGGCTGAGGGGTCCAAAGTCTCTGGGGAGGCTCTTTAGGTCCTGGGGAGGGGGGTGAATGGGTTGCATCAGGAGAAGAAGTAGGTCTTGGTGGGGCAGAAGTTGTCCATGACGGCATTTCATTGATGCAGAACCTGGAGTCTCAGAAGCTGGCAGCACTCCAGCGACGTGAGAGGTTCTCTCATACCTTCTGCCTTGCTGTGACACCTGCAGGAAGAGGGGGAAATGCAAATTATTGGCAACTATGAACAGAAGTGGTGTGTTTTTGCATGCATGTGTATCTAATGGCTGAGGTGCAACTAGGAAATCAGTTTCATTTGTTTCTCAGATAACCTAAAAACAGGTAGTTTGATGTACTTAATAAAAACCTCATGTTTCCAGAACCAATCCTGATGTTCAAGAGTTTGGGCAACTTCACTTTTTAGTCCAGTAACATATATCCTTCTACACAGTAAATTGCCAAACTTACTAAATCTAGAGGATTTAGAAGGACTGTCAGAAGGATGGGGCAGCACACTGTCACTTTTAAGAGCCTGTCTCACTCCATTAACTGAATCAAATACCATTTCTAAAGGCAGACATGAAGGCAAAGGCCTAGCAGGAAGATGAGCGTTAGACTGATGACATTCTCATAGTCCATTTAAAAACCCCGACAATACTGGGTCTGCAGAAGGGGAGGTGAAGCATCTGTCCCACAAGAATTAATGGAAAACCTGGACTCTCAAACCCTTCCGTGTCTTTGCAGGGGAAGGTTGATGTGCCACTGTGCCATGTGCATGTCATAGCTGCCCTTCTGCCCCTTCTCTCCCTCCTCACCAGGCTGTGGTCTCCGACCTGGTCTGTGATCCTGGTTTGGTTTTTCTTTTATTTTCTAGGGAATAAATCAAGTAGATTTGTGAGCAGGGAAATTGCTAAAGCCCAGTTGCTTATGGACTTGTGCTTTCAAGGCTTTTCTTTCCCCTAACCATTCCAAGTGACATACAGATGGGAGGAGAGGAAAAAGGGTGCTGCACAAACAGACATGAACATTTGTCTGTAGGAATTCTCTAGGGCCTGAGCCAGGCAAACTCAAACAGCAGCTCTTCAGAGTTCAGGTGTTTGTACATTCTCTCCTCTGTTTTACTGTCACCTTTATCAAATGGTTCTTCAAGCTTTTTCTGGACTTGGATGGAAATGAGTTGAGATGTTACCAGGGTGCACACAGACAGTACAACCACCAGTGCCTTGATTCCAGAGGAAAAACAGCTAAACCATTTAAGAACATGAAGATAATGTGGGATACCACTCTTGAAGTGTAAAAGCTGACATTTAAAGACATTAGCATTATTACAGAAATTGCTGCATAACAAGATATGGTCAAGATGAGGCAAGAACTCAGTAGCTGATTATAGGCTTTCACTGCTCTGAAATACTATCCCAGAGGCACAGGCTGGGCTGTTCCTGCCCTCTGCTGCTGTTAGGGAAGCTCTCAAAACTCGTAAGGGGTTTGAGTCGATTCCTGCACCTGGATCTGCACAAGAAGGAAGAATATTCCTGTGGTTTCACTGAGACCCATTGACTTCCACAACCAGCAAATCCACCAGAGAGAGAAATATCCTGTATCAAAAAAAGAACTAGTGGGCACCTGAACAGACCATGTGTGCTTGGGACAAAACATTAAAAAAAAAAAAAAAAAATCAGGTGGAACATCCTAGGAAAAAATATTGATTGGGAGCACTCTAGGCTTGCTGAGTCTGTCGTATCAAGAGGGACAGACAGGAGCTGCATTTGGGAGAGGAAGCTCTGAGGCAGGAGATTAAGACAAGCAAATGGGTTTTTGTTTCTGCTGCCCTTGCTGTGTGACACAAAGACAAAAGAAGAGGAAAGAGAGAAGTGCAGGTTTCAAGGTGCAGCTCATCTCTGCCCTCCTGGCATCAAAGCCCAGGTAGGTTCTGCTGGTGCAATGCCAGGCACTGCATTCCAAGGATGTACTGAAACTCCTGCCTGACCTGGTCACTTCATAAAGGTACTGTATGCCCATGCATTCCTCTGTGTTGCGTTCCTATGTCTTCCTAGGATAAAGCAAAACTGTCCGTGTTTCATTTTTTTTTTTTCAAATATGACTTTATTTAAGCCTGTATGCTTTTAAAAAAATAAATTTGAGTTAAGCTTAAGTCATGGTTCCAGCTGCCCTCCCACTGCAGCACGTCCACTGGTCCTGGCACACTTCTCACCTATGCTTCATTGCTACTGTTTTCTGTTCCTGCAGGAAATCTTCCTTAGGATTTTTAAACCAACAGAGCTACTTCCACTTGATGTAATCCTGTGGTACTGCAAGGAAAGGGCCAAGAGGAGGGCAGGAGTAGTCAGGACTGTAACTACCCAATGTATATCCCATTTTCTCTTGCTAGCAATGATGCTCCAGGTGCAGGAACAAAACCAGTCCTGTGGGGAAATTCTGCACAGATTCCTCCTGTCTCTGTGCAGGAGCAGGGCTCCCAGCTGGGCTCCCAGCCCCAGGGAACTGGGGATGCTGGAGAATAAATACATTCCTTTCAAGAAACGAGACAAAGAGCGATTTGATAATATTGATTTAGTTCATAAGAAGTGCTCATCAGCATGGAAAGGACAATGCGTAACTATGCAATTTCAGTACAGTGGGTGTTTCAGTTGTTTATTTTTCTTGCTTTTCTTTCCACTTGCTGTAAAAACAGGCTAAGTTTTGCAAATGGAAGTCTCATCCTGGGACTCCTTTTGAGGGGCAACTGTATGCTGCCAGCATCAATGAAGGATGCAGGGAACTTGTGTGCAATTCTAGAGTTGACTTTAGCTTTGAGTGGGAGCTGGTATCTTGCCCCATCTAATACTTGTCCCTGGGTCCAGTGTTTTATTCCCTTTTTCAGATATCCATATCTAAATGGTGCTATAGAAAGGGTTACCCACAAGCAAACCAAATGTTCTTTGCTGGAGGTAGGTACTGAAATTGCATTTTTACAGTTTTTGAGAAAATAATGTGATCAAAGTAAGGACTTTGTTCATCACATGAAGTTTGATTGTTTGGTTAGAATAATGGCTTTTAATTATCCTGCAGGGAAAAGCAGTTTGGCTGCTGCTGACAGAGAGGACAAACATGTGGGCTGTGACCCTGTGTCGAATGGAGATCAGCACTGACTCCACTCAATGCAAGATCAACACCCTGGAGAGTAAAAATCAGAGTAATAAATTTATTTCACATGTGTTTGTGATTAGACACAAAGACAAAAAGATTAGGTGATATGGTGAATACTGATTAGGTCTGTGAAGTCCCAATGCTGTGGTTAGTTCACAAAAGAACACCTTTGTGAGTTTACATACCTCATTGTGCCACACAATCTTTTTTTGTTTTATTATCTCCAGTATCAGTCTCAACCTCTGCTTTTGAACAAAAGAGAGACACTAAATATATCTGATCATGGTAAGGCAAAGGTAACAACAGGGAACTTTTTATGATGAAAATACTGTCTAGTAGCAGAGAGGTTCCTAAGAACATAAAATCATTGAATGGTTTGGGTTGGAAGGGACCTTAAAGATCATCTACTTTCAACCCCCTCGATGCCATCCCTGGATTCCCAGGGAACCTTGTGGGTTTTGCATGGTGGGGTCAGTTCTTAAGCCAGAAGTACTAATTTCAGGTCTCAGGAAAGCATTTCCAGGGCTGGGAGAATTGGATGCTCCCATGGCTCCAGCTTCTGTTCCTCCTGAGAAGCAAGTTTGGGAACCACTGTTCTAGGAAATCTGTTCTAGGCTTGTTTTTAACTAGGGGAAAGTGGCATGTTTAGAAATGTAAATAACTACAAGCCTGGGGCATGCTGCATTAAAAGGGTAAGTCCCTCTGTGATATCTGCTCAACCTATGCTGTCTTTCTCAGCAATGGGTATTCAAACCCTCCTTTCCTTTCTCCTCCACCTTCCTTGGAAGGAAAAAACATTAATTATTGATAAATAGAGACTTTTCCATTTTCCTGCCCATTTGTTTAACCCCAGGATCTTGCAGGAAACAGGCTTTGCACAGTATATTGTATTGCTCTAAAGGTTGACAGAACAATCTGTCTTCCCTACAAGGCATCTCCAGTTTGGGATTAAGGTACCCACCCAAGGGTGGTAGGATCTAAAGACTTGGACACTTTTCCCAGGTTTGGGAATGGCTGAGGGGGCTGCGGAGGAGGGGCCTGTGTGGCTCCAGCAGCTGAGCTCCCTCCCATCCCCAGGAGGGCTAGCAAGATGTTCTTTTTTAATGACTGACCTTTCCCCCCTCCCTCTGCAGTGATGGTTTGAGAGCCTGATGTTTAGAAGCCACCTAAGGTACCCTTGGGGCAGGTTGTCAGGCAAAGTGCTGTTGCAATGAGGGGAAAAACCATACAATCCCAAGGCAGCACTGATGTTGCTGCTTTTATGTGTTTATAAGTAGTTCAGAGGGGGTGATCGCTGATTAAGTACCCAGTATTAACTGCTCTTAATCACTGCTCTGGAGCCTAATGGAGCTCTTGTTTGCACATAACCGTGCCTTGTAGCTGTCTTTAGCATACTTGACAGATGTGCTTATTGCCATCTTTACTGCGTATGTGTAATGGGCTTTTTAATTATTGATTCATCATTACTCTTCTATAAACTACTTATACGTGTCACTAGAACGAGCTATGCTTGTGTTTTTCTTTCTAAAGCTCTTTCAGGTTTAAAAAATATAATAGCTCCATGAAACAGTGTGACTCCAGGGGCAGGAGGCATTGGGCCTTGAAGTGGAAAGGAACAGGTGTATACAAATATATCAGGAACCTCCCACATTTAAGTTAGTCCCCAAGGGCTAGTTATAAAATAGGCTACCTGAGTAGCTTTTGCTGTGCCTCTTCTTCTTCTTCCGTTTCCCCGATGGCCTCTGCTTTTCCCTGTCGGTGTGAGCTTGATCTGGAGGAAGTGTTGCTGAACAAGAGGAGTCAGTGGCTGGCTCCTCTGAGAAGGACTTGTCTTGAGAGGTGTCCAGCAACGAGTCTGTACCAGGGTCTTCATTTTCCTTTGTCACCTCTTTTGACTCTGCCTGCTGAGCCTCATTGCAGGGAGCAGACTGAGCGTTCTCTGAGCCATCAGTTGGGCATTCCTTGTCCTGGCCTCCTGACATGGACCCATTAGTCCAGCTGAGTTGGTCTCTCAGAGCAGAGGGTGAACTGCTGCTCACAAAGCTTATCCTTGTGCCTATGTCAGCCACAGAGAAGGCAATGGAGCCACTCTTTGTGCTGGGCTGGGGGCTTTCCACATTGTTTGCCTGTTCCATCCCGGGGCCCAGCATGCTCTGACTAGCTCCATCAGCTTCCACCAGGCTCACTGAGGGGCTTTTGGTCTGGGACTCCAGTGGCAAACTTCCTCCAGCATTGTTTTTGGGTAACACCTGGCCGGAAGCTGGAGCATTTGTAACACCTCCACCTGTCTCCATCGGGGCAGTGGTTGAGGGAGGAGTGCTTTCTGAGGGATAAATATCCTTGTTTTGCTTGGTCTTGTCATCAATCTGCTTCCCTGCTGCTTGTGGATCCTTGACGCTCTTTCCTTTAAACAGAAAACACATGATCAGCCACGGCTGCAGTTTCACCAGGGATCAACCAAGATGCACCTGCCCTGCAAAGGTTATAGATTAGCAGCTGCCTGTGGAGGGAGCACTGACCCTAAAACAGCCATGCAGAGGCAGCACCAGTTTATCCTCCCTGTACCTCCCCTCCTTATACCCATGTAGTCACCCCAGCTAGACTCCTGGGCTCCAGCTCAGCAAAGCCCCCACTTTGTTTTCAGCAGGTGTTAATGTGTCTTTCCTGCAAACTGGCTGATTTCCATGGGAGCTCCTGGACTTGCAAGGAAGCCTGAAAGTCTATGTCAGGAAGAGAGAACCTGCCTGTGAGGTCCTGGACCAGGCTGGACTGCTGGCTTGGCTGTGTGAGGATTTCAAGGATGCCCATTAGCCAGCCTTAACCTGCCCTTGCAGAGCAGGTACAGGAGAGCCATGGATAGACCAGTGTCCTTGGACTTACCTAACATGCACTGACGCTGAGGTCAAGAGACCAAAGAAGAGCTAAACCCATGGGCTCTCTCCTCACAAACACTTAAAGAACTTGGGTACTTCTGCACACGGGGTTTCTTGTATTTTTTAAAGGGTTTCTTCAGACTCCCAAGTACAGACTAAGATGGGATGCGGCAGTCTCCAAGGCAGAAACATGCTGTGCTACTGAGACTTGGGAGCGTGGAGGGGACTTGTGTGGGGATGACAGCAGTGCCCTATCAGCATGGTGCCATGGCTGACATGTGGATTAAGCATCTCAGAGGGTTTATGAGCACAGATGCAAGGCCATGCTGCTCCAAATTCTTGCTAATTTTGTGACAGACTTGGCTAGCAACAGCTCAAGGCTCTCTGCTCCTCTTCTCCTTGGCACTGGCTGCAAAGCCTTCTTAAATGAAATGCCCCAAATGCAAACATGAAGGCTTCTTGCTGGTGCATGCTTGGCTCGGGCTCAGAGGCAGATGGGAATGAATAGCTGCAGGTACAGTCAGGTCTGTGTCCTTACCAGACTGGATCTCCTCCGGGCTCTCTGCAGACAAGGTTTTAGCACCTGCATCTGATTCGTGTCTGTTCTTTGTCTTTCTCAGCGTGAACCCTTTCCTTATGTCGGCGAGCAGGGCATCGATGACACACACCTCCTCCTGCTTCATCAACCCCTTCTTGACTGGAGGGGGAGAGAGAGATGGGTGTTAAATCTGCCCATGAGATGGGGCAGGAGGAGACTGCAGTGACACCACTGCTGAAGGTGGCTACTGCTGTCCCAGTACAAGCAACCACTGGGCAAGAGTAAGGCACCTACACCAGGCCTGGGAGCAGCCCATGCTCCATAATCCCACAGCAGTGTATCCTGGCTGAAGACAAGGGATTTGCTCCCAAGTCTTGGTGCTACAGCCTGGCACCAGTGGCACCAGCTCTGTCTGGACATGTCCCTGGTTGTACCATGACCTTGAAACACTCCCTCTTTGCTATCAATGTTGGTAGGAACCTTTTACTTTTTTGAGGGAAAACAATTTTGATTTTTGTTTCCTCTCAGCTTCTTCCAATTATATTTGTCAGTGTTTCATTTTCATCCAGAAAATGGCACATTTAAGTAATATGCAAAATTTTTGGGACAACTCTGGTAAAGAGAAACTATTCACATGTATATGGGGACCTTGGATGTGGGATAAGTCAAATGTTTCTTTTTAGATTTGGGATTCAAAAGTTATGTTTAGAAACTGAAAAAGTTAACAGAAATATTTAATTTGTGGTGGGTTTTTTTCTTCTTTGCTGTTCCGTCAGCAAACCTAAAATTAACTTCTCTGCCCAGCTGCAACTGAGCAAAGTCAATTCTTAGCTATCGCTGTAAGACACCTAAAAGCCTTTAGTGAGCCAGCACCCGGAAACCTACAAAATAAATTACCATTACTGGTCCATTAAAGTAGGACCAGCAAAGAGCTCCTATGGCTCCATCTCTATTTTTTAAAGCCATTTCAGATACTCACTGACTTTTCCATTTTCTCCCTTCTGTCTCTTCCCCTCTTCCTCTTCTAGCTGTTTTTTCCTCTTCTCTGCTTTGGCAGCTTGTTCCTTTCTGTCCTTGTTTTCCTGCAGTGAGGTAACAGGGGCATGAGGAGGTTGAGTAAATGTCTGCTAGACAAGCTGATGAAGAGCAAGGAGATCTATAGATGAAGGAGGAGAAATTCTGGCCTCATCCTGTGCAATAAATAAAATGGGCTTTGGGAATAAGAGCTGTCTTACCAAGATGGTGAGAGGGGACCGCTGACTTGGCCAGGACTTTGCCACATTCCATTTGGAGGTGGCAGTGGTGATATGCCTCATACAGCTACCTGCAGTGTGCTCACCAGCCTGACCTCTAGCTGAGGTGAAAGTGGGAGATACTGAAGCTACAGTTTTCTCCAAACAGGTGGCTTTTATACTACATATCCCCTTTCTGAGTCCGTTTGCTCAGGTTGGAGCAAAGCGTTAAGTTTTGTAAGCCCCTTCCGCTAAAACTTGCACACTTGGCTCAAAAGCGCCTTTGGAACTCTGCAGCTAAAGTTGCACCAAAATCACAAATCACCAGTGACTGGGCCAGGCCCAGCAGCACCAGAACTGCATGAGGATGCAGTGGAGGAGGGATCAGACACCGCTTCACTGGCGACCTCACGCCAAGTGCCAAAAGGAGGAGGCTGTAACCAGGTTCCCCCCCTGGATTAGGGTGCCCATCCCACCCCTGTCCATCGGAGTGAAGGCAGGTACCAGCACTAGGGATGCTCAGCATCCTGTGCACAGATGCCAACCTTCAGGGCTCGGATGAAGAGATCTCTGAAGGTCTTCATGATGCTAAATATGTCCTCTAAGGACAACTTGCTTGGGTCTTCACAGAGATAATTCGCAAGTTCTTCTCTCTTCTTTTCAATGGTTTCAAATTCTTCTTCCAGCTTTCTGGAGGCATCAATGCTGTCCTGAAATGCATTAAATGCACACAGTAAAACACCATCCAGAGGACAACAAGTGATGTGTGCTCAGAGAGAAAGGATGTAAGAGCTTGGAGCAGGACACTGGCTCCTGGCTTTTAACTGCAACAGAGCTTTTGGGACGCAGGTGGGAAGAAATTAGGATTTGCAGATGATCTTTACTCTTGGCAACTGTGCTGTGCCAGTTTACAGGGGTGGCTTGAGCAACACATAGAAAGCTCCAAGCAAAGCTTAATCCCAAGCAAAGGGCTTTACTCTGGTGATCCACACAGAAGGTGAACATCTTCACTTAAAGTGAGGAGTCACACAAAAGCGTGGACAGAGAAGTTGGGGCACACAACCTAAGAACTGGCCTCACCAAAGGTATCTAGGTTTGGGGTGCAGCTGGAAAATACACATTTAGGTTGTGTGGCATTGCAGCCTATTTCCAAATCTGAGAGCATGTCTTGTGGCAATATTTTCTCCCCTCTAATGACGCTCCTCAGCTGCAGATGTACCATGCACCACCTCTCTGTGTGTAATGGGGGAGATATAAGGCACCTTCATTACTGACCTGGATGGGTTTCTCATACTGTTGCTTCACATCCTCATTTGATGATAAGACTTTCCGCTGAAGCTCCAGCAACTTCTTTAAATTGGTACCAGACTCCGTGCGTATAATATCAAGATTAATTCTGAAATCACACAGAACCCTGCCATTAGCTGACACTCCAGCATCTTGAACTGACCAAGGAGTGGACAAGTCTGAGCTGGTGGTTTGGTCATCCCTCTGCTTCCCACCACTTCACTGAACTGAACCCTGTGCTCTGAACTCTCTATACAGTCCAAGCTTATGGAAAACAGCTTCCTTCCACAGTACTTATGGAAAGGCTGCCAGGCCTACTTACATCTTTGTGTATTGGGTAAATGAATGCCAAAACAAAAGGCTGTTCTCCACCCGCTGTGCTCAGCATTAGCTCCCTTTCCCTGCGTGGAGGTACTTCAGAAATGCTTCTGGGTAGCTGGCCTTCAGCAGCTCCTGCCACCACAAAGGCAGTACAAATTTCAGAAGGGTCTGGGAGGCAATTTTAACTGACTGCTCTGCAAATTTCAGCCCTAAGTGTTGCCAGCTGTAGTAGAATTATTATATATTAAAGTGCTTTCAACATTCATCAAATCTTTCAGTTAAAACTATGTAAGATGCCATCTTCTTAATCTGCTATACCAGCTGTGTGTGTCCTAATTTCTGGTACATTGTTGATGCGCATGGCACTTATTTTTGTTTTTAATTTAAAGGAGGTGACACATGATTTTACCCTGCTGCTTTTGAAACGTATTCAAGATCCTTTGGCAGTTCCAGTAGGTCCTTGTGGCTGTTTTCTACTTCCTGAAGAGGAAGAGAGAAAGAAGTATTATTTGGTGTGTGGCAGGAGCTGAGGGGAAGTTGGGGGAAAGACATATGGACAGAAGCGTCCAGGAAGGATGACTGTGCTGTGTTCCGCTACTGCCCCTCTGTCTGCACATTCAGAGAGGAAAGGCGTTTCCCCCGGCTATAAAAACATAGAAAAGGGCTGAACTCTGAGAAACAATCATGGTTCAAAGCAAAGCTGAGCTCTTCTTGAGCATGGAGGGAGGCAGGACTGTGGTTTGATGCAATCTGACACTTCCTACAGTCCCAGAAGGATAAAAAAGCCTTGAATCTTATTTGCATTCTTTACTTTCACAGCTGTACTTGCTGAAGGTACTGCCAGCTAAAGCGGGGCTTGAACATGCATAACTGAAACCGAGGGACATTGATGAATGAAGGTGGCAGAGTACGGAGAAAAAAGATAAAAACAGCATTGCAGGGAATAGGAAAGCCATAGGGACTTGGAGAGAAGCATGAAAAGCCTGAGCATAGTCTGGAGGAAAAGGGAGAGTCCATGGAAAAGCAGAAAGCCTGAATGAGTACAGATGAGCCAGGACAGCTTTGTGCTCTGTGGTTTGCAGCTGCTGATGTGCAGATTGCACAAATATGAAAGGAAGCTGGAGACACTGTGGGAAAAGATGCTGGAGGGAAGCAGAGCAAGTTTTAAAATAAGGAGCAGTGCCCACAAGCAGCCTGCAGTCACCAAAGTGATTCAAATGCTCCTGACTTGTGACACTCTGGGGCTTGCCAGGGAGGATATGAGTATGGGCTTGTGGCATTAACCAGCAGTGGAGCAGGAGAAATGTTTCATCTGTGATAAAACCCTCCCTCTTCCCTACTGGGGCACTTGGCAGTGGTACCTCTAGAATATGGTGGAGCAGTGTAATGCGGGTTTGGTTTGCTTTGGTTTCTGTTAGTTTGAGTAAAGTGCTGATTTTAAACCCATCGGCATCGCCTGTGTGACTTCCCTACAAGAGAGAAAGAAAGCAGATGTAACTCCTGTGTCCATCCAAATTACAACCCAAAAGGAGATCATTCACAGACTGTAATGGGGGAAGGAGAAGACAAAAAAAGTCCTTACGTAGTTCAGGAAGTTTCCGACTTTGAGAATCAGTTGACAAAAGACTGGCAGGCGATGACTGGTCAGAAGGTCTGAAAAACATAAGGGACTTCTAAGCAAAAGCCTCTGTTACATCAGTACATTTCCTAAACTGCACTGCAATTGGGATTCTGAATTCCACTAAATCACATTTTGGTATTTTGGCTTTGCAGCCCAATGCCCAACCTGCAGAGAAACTGATTCCATATAGATTCAGTTCCACAGGTTGTAAAAGTTTTTGTTGACTTATGTTTCTTTCTTTACATCTGGTCTCTCCTTTCCTAATGGCAAATAACCTGGAGCTGGACCCTCCTCACTAACAGCAATGAAGGCGCTGCCTTCCTTGGAAGTGCCCTGGTGTGGGCAAGGGTAACTGGGCTGCAAATTTCATCTTGCCAACTCCATTTAGCTGTGCAGTGAAGCCAGTTCTGACTGCCCTATGATCACCTGCCAGCTGCTAAAACCAGACACGCACACCCTATTCCTGGTCTCGCATGGCAGAAGTGATTATTGACCCAGCATGAAGAGTACAGTCCCTGTCCTTGCTCTTATGACAGGGTGCTGCAATGCTGTGCTTCCTGAAGCACTCAGCCTTGAGGCAGGAACAGCTCCAAAACAACAACTGGGCTGCTGGGAAGTCACTTTGGGGGAAGCTTCAATTTATCCCAGCAGACAGCTGTAATGCCAGCTGGAGAAGCCCCCAGCAGGAGTTGGGGGAACTGGCTCTGTAGGACAGGTGACATTTGACAGTGCCAAGAAGAGCATACAGAGGAGTGGGACCAGAGGTTTCTGCCACAGGAAGCCAAAATCTATTGCATAAACTTTCTGTGTACTCACCAAAATGGTGCATCAGCAATTTATAACCCAAAATAACAACCTTTTTCTTCTGGTTCCATTTCTAGGCAGGGAAATACTAAAGCATTGCTACTTTTGGGGGAAGTTTGGGATAGGCTTTTCTGGCAGCAGAGATAACTGCTGTATGAAGTTCTTAATGTGGCAAATAATGCTGGATGGATAATTAGCTGCAGTGGGGCCAGCTCTGCTGTCTAAATTCAGCTCCTTTGAAAGGACTGATGAGCTTCCAGCACTTCACCATTCAAAGTGTTTCAGAGGAATACATCTGCTCCAGAAAAAGAGGGATGAAGGTGACAAAAAATGATCTTTGGTCCTGTTAAGGGCTTTGACCATCAGTGGAGATACCTAAAGCTGCAGCAAACCAATGAATGAAGCACAGGGGAGTTCTCTGGGGGTTGGGTAGTCATATCGCAGAGCTCCAAGGGAGTTTTGGGTGTAACATTGCAGACCTCCAGGGGAGTTTTGTGGGGTTAAAAGCTTCCTGTCTTAAATCAGATCCAGAAATAAGCTCAGGTCATCTATACCTTCGCAGGCTCTCCGGATGGCTTCAGCTTTGGGCTGAATCATGTCCAGCACGACGGTGGTCTCTTCACAGATGAGCATACACTCAATGCGCAGCTGGTAGCTAAGGGTGGAGATGGATTCACAGCATAAAGGCACTGGGATCTTGGCCAGCACAGCATTCTTCTTCCCACACCACCAGCAAGTACATGCCACCCCATAACACTGCTGTCAAACACATCCACACCAAACCACTGCTGTGGCTTGTGGAGGGAGGTGCTTGCTGCTTGCCCTGAGGACCAGTAGGGATGTAGATTCTGCTGATTCTGCTGATGCACTGCGATCAGCAAAGAGAAGAGTTTCCCCTTCCTGGCACCACATCTGGCACTGCATTTCACTAAGTTATGGAGCCTCCTTAGGTGGATCTGTGTCTGTGTCAGGATCTGACCCTGTGTCTGGGTCAGCTTCTGCTGGTTCAGTAGGAGAGAAGGTGCTGGATCAAGAAGAGCCCTCCATCTAAGGGTAACAGGGAAAGGGATAGCTCCAAGGCGGAAGGGGAATCCATCAGTGTTGGTCTGTGAGGCTCCTATAAAGAAACTTAAAACTTCCCAGAGGTAAATCAAGGAACAGATTGGGCTGAAATTCATGACCAACAACCTTACCTGGGAATCTGAAGGAGGAGAAGATAAAACTGATCTGCATTTGCCAGCTTTGATTTTTCTTCTTTGAAGGCCTTCAGGTTTTCTATCTAATGAGAAATAAAGAATCAAGACTGCAGGACTGCTCTATGTGTTCAGCTCTGTGAACCAAGGGTACTGTTTTCCTCCTGACCTCATGCTTTTCAGGCAGCAGCTTCAGCAACTGCTTCAGAACCTCAACATCAAACTTGGTCCGGTCCCCATTCTGGATCATGGCAGTCACCTCTTCATTGGAGCTGTAGGGAGGAGGAGCAGAGCCAGCCATCAACCAAAGACCACTTTTCAACTATCACACACTACCAAGACATTTATCTTGTGCAAGCACTTTGTGCTTTCCCTAGTAAAGAGTCACAACAATCCAGAATGAAAGATATCTCCCCACAATTAACTTAGAATCAGGACCTGGACCCCTGCTATGACCTGGTCATCTCAAGGACAGAGATGAATCCTGCAACTGAGATCCTGTCTCTGAGCATTTTTTTATCTTAAAAGAAACCTGAACTCTTTAGTTGTTCATTGGCCCTGTTTTGAGGAGGGATTTGACCTCCAGGCGTGTCTCACAGCCTAGGTCACCCTAAGAGTCTACGCCACAACTTTATCCATAACATGGAGATGTAAGACCTTTGACAATATATGGGGAAGCTGTATGTAAAAACATAATTAAATCTCTAAACTGAATATTTTAAAGACAGTGTAGGACAAAATAAGGAATGTTCAAATGATTTAGTAGCATGGACCACCAAAGCACGTTGGCTAGAACAGATTTCGTGAGGACCTTCCAGACACTGCAAAACCTGCTCAAAGTTTTGTCACAAAAACTGGCCATATCTTACCATTTAAATTGCTTCAAAAATATGTTCAAATTGAGACTTTTCTTGGAGTCCAAAAATGTGATCTTCATTAAAGAAAAAAAAGATATCTCATATTAGATGAGCTGTCTGCAGGGATCTTTACTCGAAAGAATGAGGGGGGCCTCCTCACCTCCTTCGGCTCTGCCTTCACTGGTGCTGCTGTCTTCTCCTTGGGGGTTGGCTGTGGGAAGCAGAACAGCTGCTCGATGCTGCTGTAGTTGGGCTCGATGGTTTCCTCACTGCTGCTGCTCACAGAAGCCCACATGGAGTGGCTCTCTGAAAGAAAGACAAAGTGTTCAGACTGGCTGCAGGGACAGCTGAAAGCTCCTGGGGCAAGGTGAGCTGCTAGCAGGGACACTTTTCAGAAAATGAATGAAATGAGGAGAAACATATTAGTCCTGGATAAATGGTCATTATTGAGGAGGGGCAAGTCCCACAGGTGGGATCCAAAGGGCCTGAAGGGCAATTAAACTTGGTAAGGGGAGGCACCAGTGGGCACACAGCCCCATTCCTCCCTGTAAAACTGCATTTTCTTCCATTGTGGGCAAACTGGCTCAGCATGACAAGGACCTCAGACATTTCATTTCTAGTCCCTTGGTTGGTATTATTTTTGCTTCCTTGCATCCTAAGGGATTGGGCACAACTTGGATATTTTCTGACTGTGTCCTTCTCCATTTTTCATTTTATACTCAAGCCTCCTTCTATAATGCTGGCTAGAGGACTGCTTGAATTAATTTTTACTCAATTTCTTAAAAAAGTATTTTTAAAAAAAATCATGACCCTAACATGCCTGTAGAAGTATCTACTGAAATAATCCCAATATTTTACTGCTCTTGTGATTGAAGACATGCCTTATTTAGATTTTACCTTTGCCTACTTCCATGCAGTGGATGCCTTGCTTGTCTAGAACAAAGCTGACACTGCTTGTCCTGGCCTCTTCTCACATTTCATGCTCCACTTTGAATCCACTAGTAGAAGGAAATGTAACCCAAAAATCAAGAGACATATGATGTGATGTGATCCTCACATGCACTCTTACTCATGACCTTAATATACCCAGATACAAGCACAGATGAGCTGGGTAATAAAAGTTTGGGGAACTCAGATCAGAGTCTGATCTAAGGCATGTCATAATGAATTAGGAAAATATTCCCATCCCTTTCTCTTCTTTTAATTTCCAAGTATTTTATTTATAAACAAGCTATTCCAAAGGACTAATTCAGCTGGAATAGTTACTATTCCATTAGTAGTTTCATGTTACTTTTATTTATTTCAGCTCTGTAGGTCAAAAGTAAAGGAAATCAAGGAAGTTCTCTATCTAAACAGAGTCAACCACATCTGACAAATTTTAAGGTAGTATTTCTTTCCCTGGGTCACCCCTAAAGCAGCAGTGACTTTATGCCAGAAGCACCCACCTCTCACCACGTTGGAGGGCAGCTTCTGCCAGTTCAGCTTCTTCATTCTCAGCGTTGGTGTCTTCACTGTCTTGGGGGGAGGCCTGCCCAAGCCAAGGGGGCAGCTGTACTGGGAGGCCACCACAGCTTCTATATGATCTCCTGTCATGCCAGGAAGGAGGGGTGGAGGGGGAGGGATGCCACCCATGCCAGGCAACGGAGGTGGAGGGGGTGGGATACCAACCATGCCAGGCAGTGGGGGCGGAGGAGGAGGGATACCACCCATGCCAGGCAATGGAGGGGGAGGGGGAGGAACGCTCACCATGCCAGGCAGGGGGGGTGGAGGGGGAGGGATGCCCCCCATGCCAGGCAATGGTGGAGGAGGAGGGGGAACACCCCCCATGCCAGGCAATGGTGGAGGAGGAGGGGGAACACCCCCCATGCCAGGCAATGGGGGTGGGGGTGGAGGGATGCCAGGGAGTGGAGGGGCTGGAGGTGTATTTGTCATGGAGGATGTGGGGTTCATGGCTGCTGTGCCAGAGGGTAGAGGTGGTGGGGCTGGAGGTGCCGGGTTGGGAGCAGTGTTGGATGGAGGGTTAGATTTCTCTGGCAGAGCACAGCAGGCTGTGAACTGGCAGGATGAGATCTTTTCACTGGCCAGTGGTCCTGAGGGTGTTGCTGGTGCCTTGGTGGGGTTTGATGACCCCACTGGACACCGAGCTGCATGTGTACATGGTTCTCGTTCACCCTGGATGCCTCCAGACAGGCGGCTTTCAGCTCGCTTCTGCTTGCTTGGATGTTTTTTGATAGACAGCAGCCTCTCGATGACTTCTTCAACTGTGTTCCCTTGGACTAGAGAAACAAGTCAGGGTCAGGGAAGGGAATGGGGCCCACAGGCTGGTTCATGCTGTTCAACCCTTACCAAGCAGCAGATCTGGAGCCATGGAGAGCCCATTTCCTGGTGTCACTTTACACAGCTACACTTTTGGCTTCCAGGCAATTTCCCTCCCATGCGCCCAGCCTACAAACACTGTTTTGAGCACACCTGCCAGCAAGACAGGCCAGCACCAGCGGCAGGATGCCAGAGAGGACAGATTCCCTCTGACTCCCATGACCCAAAGCTCAGGGATTAACCATTAAAACAAGACTCTGAATCCCAAGCCCACTGCTAAACGTGGCCACCCACATGGATGAAGCTTCACATCAAGACATGACCTTATGCAGGTGTAGCTTTGTCCCAGCTTCTGTTCAGCTCTTAACAAGTCCCACAGATTATTTCCTGCACATTGGGGAAAGACTTTTATGGGACAAGGGGAAACAAGAGGAGTGTGCAAGGCTGGATATGTCATTCTTACCGTCATTGGCAAGCAAAAGGGCTCTGTTCACTACAGCATCCAAAGACTCCCACAGCAGGAGGCTGGAGTGATGAGATGGTTCCAAGTGCAGCAGGCTCTGAAGGATGGACAGCAGCTGGACAGAGACTGGAGAGCGGCTCACCTGGAAGACAGAGCAGCTTCTGTCACAGGAAGGCTGGTTCCAAGCAAAGTGGATTACCTTTGCCATTGTGTGATCTTGCACCCCATGTGAGGGGCTACTTACTTTATTGAAGAGAGATGAAAAGACCTCATGATGATCATTCATGTTTATCCCATCACATATCCTTAATAATTCCTCATCATCCTCTATTTTGAACTCCTCAAATGTGTCACACTGGATAAGCAGATCCTCCTCCTCGATGTCTCTGCAATATTACAGCATCCACTTTCATTGGAGAGCCCTTCACTAATTTTCAGATGATTGTTTTTGTTAAATGGCATTTATCTCTTTGCCTCTCAGACTCAGCCAGTCAGTGTTGAAAGCACCCAACTCTGCCTTATTTACAAAGGATGAGATGCCATCAGTGCATCCTTTCTTGAACTGAATGTACCTCTTCCTACAGTCAACACATACAAGTGAATGGGACTTCTCATGGCATAACCTGGCCCACTATGGGCTTGTTATGGAATTCTCCTTGGAGCTGTAACAACAGAGTGGCATTCTGACCTTTTTGAAACCAGGCCACCACCTTTGTTTTTTTAGTCAAGACTAATTGAAAATATTTCAGTGAAGTTTCTGTCTGAAAAACTTCCTTCTCTGTTACTCAAAACTGGATTAAAAAAAGCACTGACACTCTAAAGGTGACTTTTTCAGCTCTCTCAAGACCACTCAGTGTTAGAATTTTACCCTTGCTGCTCTATTGAAAGAGCTTCTCTTCCCTAATTTTTATGGTGTTGGATGGAGCAATTCCAGTTACACGGTTAACTGCAACTCACATAAACTGCATTCTAGAATTTATCACAGATGTTTCTGATAGAACACAATTTTAAAATTACATTCAGATATGCATTAGTAAATTGTTTTAGCTGGATGCTTCTGGGACCAACAGCAGCAGTGAAGTGGTTTTGAACACAGTAAGCAGCTCAGTGAGCCCACAGCATTGCTTCAGGTTCAGTCTGAAACAGCCTCAATGAGGATACTGCTACTCCATCTGTGCCCAGAGCCTCTGTGCATGCCATCTGTGCCAACAGCTGTCCCCGTGACACCGTAGTTGGCAAGAGCATCTTAACACTGGCCAAATGCCTCCAGTTGCCATGGAATGGGTGCACACAAGCGTGGTCCACTCCACCCAGGCACACTGCACTTCACACAACAGGAGGCTGGATAAGTATTAAGTTTCCACAGCTACTTCACTGTGAATCGCATTTTTAAAAAAATGTAAGTAGAGATCCTTACCTTAGCTTGTCTAAAACATCCAACAGCTGAAGCCCTGGCAGGTGAAAAAAATAGATACAGTTGCATTATAACCCACTTGGTACTGATTTGTTACGATCTTTATATAATGTTATGCTTATAAACACTTTTTGCAGAGAGAAAAAGTGAAAATGTCTTCAGACGGATCTATCAAAGTAGGTAGAGTCATTGGGTAAATGATGAGACACCACAGTACACATCTGCAGCACCTGTGTGAACCACTGCACAATCCCCCTAGACTTACTGAGGGACACAGGCACTTTTAGGGCATGAGTGACCTCAGTCCAAATTAGACATCTAAAATCAGTCTGATCCGGTCAAATGTTCCTTGATCTCCATGGAGAGAAATGGAGCCCACGCTCACCAACTCAGATGCACCCGGTGTGTGAGGTGAATCCAAACAATGGTACCTAAGATCCTGGGATTCAAGCCATTGGAAAAAACTTCTGAATCATGGGACAGCCTCTGTGGCTCAACTGAGTAGACACAGAGTGAAGAAACTTCATCAACTCTTACAAGTAGTAGCAATATATGGAAATGTGGCCACATAAGATGGTTGGTTATAGAAATGTTCTGAAGAAGCTCAAATGATAAGGTGCTGCTGGGATTCCAGAAGAGATCAAAACTATGGGAAAGCAGCAAAGTTAAAAAAAATCTGTTGACAGAAAGGCTGCTGAGAATAAAGGTCAAAAGAAAGATGAGAATTAATATTTGCAGTTTTGCTTCCCAGCCTCTTCAGGCACCTTAGGGATACATCTGAAAATAACCAGTTTGGTAACTGACTTTCTCCAGGGAAAGGTGCAACAAACATCCTTACCTATGAACTCATTTCTGATTTGTGTCCTTGTTCTTAGCTCTTCTTTCCCCAGGATGATGGCATTGATAGCACTCAGCAGTGTCACCATGTATGGCACGTTGTCTGTGTTGGAGAGCTCGTTCATTATGATGCTGAATCGATACTGCTGGTTCTTCACACTCTGTTGGTAACACAAGTGATATTATGGCAAGAATAGTCTATATAGACATAAATGCCCATGACTGTAGTGCAGGCTCTTAGATGGAGTTATCATCTGAAACACTCAGTTTATCCCACTGTGCACAGGACAGGAACAGAGAGGTAAAAGCAGTACTTTTCCATTATGGAGCAGGGTCTGGTTGGCAGAGAAAGTGACTGAAAACACCTCTTGGATCCCTTCATGCTTTCTGATAACTGATGCATGTACCTGCTCTCATGGGCAGTGAAACATGTGGATGTGGCATTGTTTATTCTGTTGATCTGGTGGTGTTTTGCTGCCAGAAAGCACCTTGTGGTTGGCAGTCATCTGTTCACACAAGTCACAGAACAGCACATAGATTTCTGCTGACCACAAAAAATTTCCTACAGCTTTCACCTTATAAACCCCTGCTTCTCTTACAAAACAATGCAAAATAAACTTCATTCCCACCCTTTTCTCTGGTACATGGATCTGCCTGCATGGATCAAAGCTGAGCCATTCCTCCTGCTCTAACCGAACACTTGCCTTGTAATGGTCCAAGGCATCCAAAGCCAAAGCATGGCCATCTGATGAGTAAATGCACAGTGCAGCCAGGAGCTCAAATATTTGCTTTTTGACCATGACATTAGTTGTGTCAAGTGCTGTAGGAAAAAACAGAACAAAACAAAGCAGAATTTATAATGACATTAATGTTCTGAATCTCAGTGTCTTCTGCTACATGGATTATGAGCAGTGATAGAAAAGAGACTGAAGGAGGGGACCCATTACAATGGAAGATGGGAAGAAAAATATCTTAACATACAAATATCCCATCCCAATAGCATTATGTGATGGTAACTTCTAGTGGGAACGGTAAATGCTACAGGTATCCCACTGGCATTTTGGTGCAACTTGTAGTTATTCATCTTTTCATGTCCCAGTGACATGCTGCAACAGCAGCCAAGATTTTTTCAGCACTCACAAAATTTATTTCACATTTTCACATATGGGTGTTTTCTAGAACAGCAGATGAACCATTTTCTTTGATTAATGACTCTTACTTTTAGTGCAGAAAAGCTCAATATGCATATGAGTTAGACCAATTGTTCCAATGGGTCCCCATGAATTCCCTTTTGGTGCTACTCTCGCTCTGTGAGCCCTGGGAGCTGGGAGGGAGTGCATTAGACTCTCGTATTTTTCCTGTATTAGAGCACAAAGAAGCTCCAACACTGAAAAGTCCAGGATACCCCTCCTGTTTTCTCAGTACAAAAATGCCAGCTCCATATTTCACACAGGCTAAGAAAATGCATGGTGAAGAGGAAGGAAGGGGACTTCAAAACTGAAGAGGGAAATAAGCCAGCTTTCAGACTAAATGCATTTTAAAAACCTCTTAATAAGGGTTTCTGGGCACAGCTGCAATCTCTGGAGCAGCACAGAAGTTATCCTTCCAGCACCAGCACCATTAAGTGCTGTACAATAAGTTCTAGGAGATGCCCTGATGAATTGCAAAGTTAACAACGAGCCAAGTGACTAGCAGGAGAATGTAAGTGCTGCTACCTACCATCTTCCAGAAGGAGCAGAGTGAGCAGCACAGAGAGCAGGCTCTCTGGAGTCCAAACATGCCACTTTCCCTCCTCTTTACAGGCTACAAGACTCCAGGCCCTTTCAGTTCCTCTCCCTCTGCCCTTGGGGATCTCAGTGACTGAATAGCAAATGTCTGCTGACAACCGAAGGGTCAAAGATTTCCAATGCCAGTACACAGATAAGGCTGGGTTTATCCCCAGCTCCTCAGTAAACTATGACAATATTTGTGTGGAAATAGCACGGGGTGGCAAAGGCAATGTGATTTCACAGCCGTATTATTTTAAAGAAGAAAACAATCTCATTAATCAGTCGCGACCAACCATTTCCAACAGGCCTGGTGCAGGGCAGGAGGATACAGAACAAGAAAGTGCCCCCCAATGCTGCATGTGATGGATGAAGCAGGAAGATGTCTTCTCACCTTGGAAGAGTTTTCTGACGTAGCCCTCGTTGCTCACAATGTACTCTATGCCTCTGTGGGAGTTCATGACCGCTCGCACACAGCTAATGCAGGTGAGCTGAAGCAAGGCATCAGAAATCCTGGCCACTCCTCGCCCAGACAGCCTGTCCAGGGCCTCCAGGAGGAGGTCCAGCCCGGACAGCTCCAGGAACTGGATCATCCAGGCATCATCGCTGTTCTCCAGCCTCTTCTTCAGCCCGGAGTAGTTCACCACGGAGGGCATTTGCAGGAGACGGATGCACAGCTCTGGCTCTGCATTTTCCAGGTTGGCCTCTGACTGGTCAGTTTCCTGGGGTCCAAGTTTCTCCTTTAGGGCAGCCCACTTCTTGTGGGCACCTTCCTTTTTGATTGACATCGTGAATGGTTTGTTCTGCAGAAAAAGAAAAGACAAAGTGAGACGTTTGTCTGGACTGATCAAAAGCTATCCCTGGAGCAGCCCTGTTTTTTCTTCAGTAATCAGGATGTAAAGCCCAACTACAGCAGGTCCCAGATCTCCAGCATGCAGGGCACACGCTGGAACCAGTCCTCTGTTGAAGAAACTCAATATATCCCCACCTTAACCACACAAATTACATTCAGGCTCTGAAGACTCTGTGGAGAGACTTTTAGCACATCCAGGCCAGCAAATACAGCTTTAAAAGTAGCCAATTTACACCAGTCAATTGTCACTACCTATTTTCATGCAGTGAAAGGATAAGGTTGGAAGCAGCATTATTAGCTCTGAACACCTAATGCCCATTAAACCACTTCAAAATCTCACTGTGCTGGAGAGGCTGTGCAGTTTCTAAGCATTTGTAATGGGATGGAGGAATCATTTTGAGCATATCCTGCTTATAAGAGCATCTGATTGCCCTGTTCCTTTTTCACTTTTGTTTCTTTTGACTGATGTTGAGGTTAATTTTATAGCACTCACTTAATCCCTTCTTGTCTGCTGTAATAGCAAATATGTTTGTACACATGGTGTTTATGCCTGATAACGTGAGAGCCTGACAGGCTGTGAGTGCAGGGACAGCAGCAGGAGGCTGGCTATGACAACAGCAGAGCACCTTTTTGGAGATGGGGAGTAATGGCCCGTCTCCCTGGAGTACATGGCATGTCCAGCCAGGCCATCAGCAGCAAGGAAGGCCAGGAACTGACTTAGAACAGAGAAATTGCAAAGCCAAGTGTAACTTTTGGGGCCAGATTTTATGGTTTTAGGCAGGATTATTATTTTTCAGACTCACAGGGATCAAGTTATACGATGCAGGTCCTTTTTCAAAGCTGCATGCAATTGTTTTGGCCACTGAGATTAGCTCAGTTGGTCAGAGCATGGTGTTAATAATGCCAAGGCTGTGGATCTGATCCCCATATGGGCGATTCACTTAAGAGCTGGACTTGATGATCCTTGTGGGTCCCTTCCAACTCAGTATATTCTATGAATCTGTGATTCTGTTTTAAAGCTGAATTGCTCCCAGAGATGACAGTTTGCCCCACAAAAAGAGGATAAACCTGCTGGACCCAAATCCAGCCATTGATGCTACCTCCCCTTCCTGCCACACCACCAGGACTTCTGTTCCCCTGGGCTGCTGAGCCTGCACAGGGCTCAAAATAACCTGGGGACAGTTGGCCCCAAAACTCAGCACTTCAGGGACTGAAGGGATTATGGGAGAGTCTCATTTTCCCTTCCCAGTTCCAGCACAAGGCTTTCTAGCCCAGCAGCAACTGGAGAAAAGGCTTGAAAAATCTAAACTAAGTAATCTCTTGAAGGTTTTTTTTTTTTTCCAGAAAGTCAAGATAAAGGATGGACCATTTACACATTTTAAAGCCTGCCTTGTGATTTTTCCTGGGGACTGAGCTGTTGAGAAAGGTCCTGGCTCCTTCTCTGAATCAGAGCCGCACAGCTTCTGTTTTTCCCAGCAACTCATTTTGGCAATCTCCCCTTCGCCAATAAACGGCCAAAAGCTTTGCTCACTGATTAGTGATAGGCATGATATTATAGGCCTAAATATGCCTCTTGGAAAGATGCAAAGGGTGATGGGATAGGAAACTCGAACAATTTCCCTGAGAAAATGTGATGGCAGGACTCTCTGGCGGCTCACAGCACCAAAGTCTGCATTGAGAGGTCACAGGGGTGAAGGAATTAGCAGGATATGGTGACAGAAAATCCATTTAGAGAGCTCTGCAGACTTTTCTTTTGCTTCAGTGGGAAAGAAGCTGGCCAAGCACCCAGTTGCTCCCTGTTCTGTTAGCTGAAAAAATGATGGTCACAATCCAAAACCATGAAGTGGTGAATATACCATCTGAGAACACACTGTACAGCTGAAAAGTGATAAAAAGGACCATAAAAAAACCAACGCAACCAATCCCCAAACAAACCTCCCTGCCAAAGCACAGGCTTGAGTTTCCAAGATTCGTCATCACTCCCTGCAGCCCAGAGCCCTTACTCACTCTTGGTAAAATTCTTGGTGGGAGTAGTCAACCCCAGTCCCTCCCCTGCATTCAAGCCCAGGAATTTGGGTTAGGCTTGATGCAAAGGAGAACAGAAATCCTCCCTCACTGGAGGGAGAGAAGCAAAAGTGTCCTGCTCCAGGTTCACAGCGCTGGGGATGGGGCAGTGACCTACAGGTCTCACCAGTCATGGTGACTGCAAATCTACAGTCATGGGGCTGGAGAGGTGCACCTGCAGTCAAATTCTCCTCCATGCTGTGCACGGAGCCCAGCCATCCCTTTCCAGTGCTGGGGTCAAGCTGGACTTTCAGTGTGGGACAGTGCTGAGGACCATCTGACCTGTGTGTTGGTCACCCTGAGGGGCTGCAGAAGTGGCTGCCAACTGCAAGCTCCCTTTCTCTTGTGGGACTTCTTTTTATACACAGCAAATCACTTTTTTAATTTGAACATGACTAAACATTGCTTATCCAGACAGATAACAAAGCAGGCTGGATTTTTGCTCCCAGATGTATAAATGCCTCGTTATATTGTATTTGTATTATATTGTATCAGCTACAGCAAGTCAGAGAAATTACAGTAACAATATTGACCTCAGGCTTAGCTGATTCCTGAAAATTAAGCTCCACCAGTGCAACAGGAGACAGGAAATACCGAGAGAGCATCCTGTTTACCAGCAGATTTGTTCTGAATTATCCTTCCCTCCCACCTGTTCCACACAGATGTGAGGAGATGAGAAACAGAACCAGGCAGGTACCTCTCAAAACAGTTCTGGCCTGTGTTTTTATGCACTAAACTGAACAAATTGGATTGATTAAATATTATTCCCCACAGAGAGTGCACTCTTTTTGTAGGAAAGGAAAAAGGTAGCTAATGTATACTTGTAAAAAGGGAATAAAACAAATAGGAGCTGTGCTATATAAATGGAAAGGAAATGAATATGGAGGAGATGGCAGTATGACTGCAGATGGTGTCATAAATCTGTTTACAAACACAGATATGAGTGATATATTGTGAATACAACATCTTTCCATATTTTCCATGAAGCAAAGTGTTGCAAAGATGTTCAGCTACATCCTTAAAGGGCTGCTGGTTTTGCCTTTTATCTCTGACCACAGGAGCTTGTTAGCAGGTAAATGATCTCAGCAAAGTGAGACAGATAAGGACTGAAATGGAACACATCTATCTGGCTGGCTCACAGAGGCTATTTAGACTACACTGGCTGAGGGAAGGAAAGTGCCCTGACAAAACCAGACAGGACAGCTGAATACATCTCACCTCTTGCCAGCAGAAGGGCATGGGGTGCTTTGCTTTTTGTTTCCCAGGCCACAGGGGGGCTGTGATGGTGGAAGCAATGTCCCCAGACCCTGTGTCTGACCATGCCTGCAGCACCCACGCTCTGCCTCCCCCGCTGCCTGCTCAGCACTGGGGCTGGGTGCTGCTCCCTTGGGAACATCCTGACAGTGTGTCAGGGACACCCACAGCCACCACAAGGAATCACAGAATCGTTTAGGTTAGACTACAGACCTTTAAGTTCATTGAGTACAACCATTAACCCAGCACTGCCAAGCCCACCACTAAACCATGTTGCCAAGTGCCACATCTACGTGTCTTAAATGCAATCCTCTCCTTGTCTTCTCACGCTCAGAGGCTGGTTAGCCCTGATGGGGAATCACAGAATGTTAAGGCGTTAGAATGGACCCTAAAGATCATCTAGTCCCATCCCCCCCACCATGGGCAGAGACATCTCCCACCAGACCAGGTTGCTCAAAGCCCCATCCAGCCTGGTCTGGATGCCAGGGTTGGGGCATCCACAACCTCCCTGGGCAACCTGTTACAGTGTCTAACCACCCCACAGTAAAAAATGTCCCCGTCTTTCAATCTGTACCCATTACTCCTTGTCCTATCACTACAGTTCCTGATGGAGAGTCTACCTCTGGCTTCCCTGTGGGCCCCCTTCAGATACTGGAAGGTGCTGTAAGGTCTAAAGCAGCATCAATGCAAAAGTACTCTTAATTTTAGGAGATTCCTTTGGGAAACATAAAGCCATCCTGAGGGCTTGTGCTCTTGCACCTGGCAATAGCAACACCACAATTCATGGTGTGAACTCCTTGGACCACTGGGTTTGCAAAGTTGGAATGAATGTTCCCTGCATCCATCCAACCTGGTCCATAAAATTTCCTCCTCATTTCTTTCTGAATCAGGTGCTTCCCAGATTCAGTTTTCTGTGCCTCTCTGTCCTTCAAGTCCACTCCTACAGAGATGACATCTGTGGGAGATAAATCAGGGCACATCAATACTTCTTCCATCCTGTGAAGCTGTGGAGAACAGAGCTGCACAGCCCAGCTTTCAGTCTAAATTATTACGTGCCTCCAGGACGACATGGATCACAGCAAGGACTGGGGAGGACACATAAAAAGAGATTTCTCAGGCCAGCTAAGTATAATTTAGTGAAAACAAAAGGGAGAAAAACTGCAGGTCAAAAGTATTCTGATTTTTTGGGGAGCAGACTCACTGCCTATGTAGAACAGGGCATAGGGGCTGGTGTGTGAGGGGGAACAGCAGCTCCTAGCTGCCCTTTCAAGAATTCTGGGAGCATCCCAATCCCACATGCTGCCCTCACAGCCCTCTGCTTCCCTCCACAATGCTGCTGGGGTGAGAAAAGCTCCTTTATGCTGCTCAGTCCCCCTCCCTTCCATGCCTGTTCCTGGCACTCAGGAGCCCGTTCTGCCTGGCTGACTGCTAATGACAGGTTTTGCTTCTGGGTAGTTCCAGTTTTCACTCTGCTGCTGGGAATATGCCAAGCCTTTGTATTTTGCAATGTGTCAGACTACTCAGTCCCTAAAAATGAAACAACATCCTGGCTTTGTGCTTTCCAAAATCACTTCTGGAAGCGTGATGTGTTTCCTTCACCTCTCCTTTTGCTTTCATTTGTGCTGCTGTTTTCCCATGCAGTGTCGGAAGAGCTCACCTACATCCAGGCTAACAAACCACCCTCCCATGCACCAAGACGAGTGTGAGGGAACCACAAATCTCTATTTTAGACACCACCCTGGCCCCTTGGTGTGGGCCCCTTAGTGTCTCTAGGAACCAGCAGCATTCTCAGTCTCCCAGGGTAAGGACACGGTGGGAAATTCAGGCGAGCAAACCAAAGGCATGGTTTGCACAACAGACCTTGCCTCAGCATGCAAACCAAGTGCTGCTCCATCCTTCTGCTGCCATGGCCAGTAGACTCAGCAGCCTTTGGATCTACATATTTTTGATCTTCCCCTGTATCAGAGGCCAGAATGTGTGATTTATGCTTAAAAAAATGAAAAGGTTTTGGAATGGGTGCCCACTCTTGCTCTTCAATACTGAAGAAGTTCATGAGGTTTCTGGCACACTGTGCTTTGCTTTGGCACAGATTACAGGAGCTCTCACAACATAGTCCAGGTCGGCTGTGACCTCAGCAGTGCTGCACCATTATGGGGAATATTTTGTTTTCAGGAAATAAGGGAGCATGGACACACACCCTGCTACAGCTGGTGGGCAGGAGCTCTGCCATCCACACTCTGACTGGGCCTGGCACTGGGCTGGCAATGGCTTCTGCTGGAAGCAAATTTCCAGAGAAGGGCTTCAGTGCATAGACAAAGAGTGGCCATATTGGCATAAATTTGTATCTGTTTTTCCAGTATAGCTTATTCTTTCACAAATAAAGGAAAAAAATGTTGTCCTGATACAGTCCCATCCACCACTATCAGGATGCTGTGTGCCAACACAGCTTTTCTCTCCTGGGCAAATACAAGCTACAGTATTGTGTGATGTCTCACAAAATTGGTAAATGTGTCCAATATGGTAGCAGTGGGGTTACACCGGGTTTAACCCCCACCACTAAAAAAAAAAAAAATTGCTGGTGCCTTCTTCCTCACAGTAAATAAATAAATAAATATCTCATTGGGCTGCTACAGGACCACAAACAAATCAAGCTCAAGTGAGATGCTCAAGGATGTTTATGTCAGGACCTTCAGCGGCCTCTAAACCCTTACTTATACAAGAGGTTGCACGAGCTTAGCTTCAAATGGGCTTGAAACCACCCTTTGGTACTGTAACTGTGAAGACACAATAACCACTTCCCTTAACGTGGTGAGCTAGGTTTAAACCAGACTGGTGCAGCTGTCAGATTTCGTTCCTGCAATGGCCAGTGCCACTGGGGGGGAAACTGGCCTATCTGTGCGAGTGCCAAGTCAGACAAAGCAGTATCAGGAGCTTTCCAGGGTGGGTGTTAGCCCTGGGCACCCTCACATGCTCCCACAGGCCTTGGCAGGCACAGAGGATTTCACGCTGGAAGGATGTGAGGTGGTGGGCAGCACTGGCCCCATGCAGGGGGTGCCAGCCCCCAGCTGTGCTCCACCAAAGGGGCCACCAATGCTTCACCCTGATCCTTCCCTAGTGCTGTTGTAAGCAGACCCACAGGGGCCCAGAGGGGCATCCTGCCTCCAGCCAGAAAGGAATGGGACTCAGGTCCAGATCCCATGAAAACTCTGACTGGGAGTAAGACTGGTCTGCTCCAGTGCCCACATGCTCAGGGCAGAGGCAGCACCTCCATCTGCCAGCAATTCCAGCACCATTCAGCATTTTGAGATGCAATTTATAATTATCATTTGGGGTCATGTGAGGAGCAGAAACTGCTACCCAGCAACATGGACAGTGCAGTGATAACTTTCTAAGACTCCTGACTTCTGCTCTGTGGGAAGCTGTCACACAAGCTGATATGAGAACCAAAACCCTTTTATTGCCTTTTTTATTTCTTTTTGTTGATGTTTTTAAAAACCTCCACAGGATGCCAAGAGAACATAGAAAACTGTCAGAGGGAAGAACTCCTACCTCAGAGCTGAAGCCAAATTATTCCCTTGTCTCTCCTACATGGAAGGATACTTCTCGACCAGTTGTGTGAGCCCTCCCTTCCCCAGCCAGCTCCTTTTCTCCATCTCTGCCAAACAACCTTCAGTCAACACAGTGTAAATCCCCAAAAAAGTGTCTCTACAAATCGCATGCTCTGAGGAAGTTCAACCGGATGTCAGTGTATAGTATGCAAATACCACTCTTTGGAAAGGTGCAAGGAAGTGACTTTTCTATAGCCTCCAGGGAAGGTATTTGCATGTCATCTGTCATACCTCTCATTCACCCTGTGCTAGTCACTGGGAGGGTGTCGCTTCCCCCTGGGCTGGGAAGGTGGGAGCCTTGCCCCCACTTCATGTCTGTCTGCCAGTATGAAAAAGCACTCCTGGCACGGGGTGACTCAAAGCAGGGAAATGACCAAAGCAGGGTAATGATCTGGCAAAGGAAAGGAAAAACAATGAGAAGGATAAAAGAGGGTGCAGGGTGGCCAGGGTGGTGGGACGGAGAGCATGGGTGTGGGTGGGGACAGCCCCTTGCATCTTGCATAAGCTGCGCTGGGTTTTCCAGCTTTGTGGCACCAGAACTTTAAACAGTGCAAGATGTCAGGGGTCTTTGCAATGCTGGAAGAACCAGGACAGCTTAAAATACTGAGGATATCTAACCCAAGGCTGCCCACCCTGGGAGAGGAGCCACATAGCAAAGGCTGGGAGCTCAGGCTGTGTCCTCTGGGCAGGGGCTCGATGACAAGAATTCTGCTCTCATCGGGCACCACTAAGATCCTGCTGAGCTTCAGCTTTTATGGGCTGAGCAGGCTCTGAAGACATTAAAAGCTCTTTTTAACAGAAAACGTCTCTCTGCCTTTCTGGTTGACATTTCATGTGAAAACTAGTTTGTGAGCCACAGCTGCAAAACGCATCCACTCAGCCTCTCAGGAGGTGTTAACTGAAACACAGTCATTATTAAATTGTGAATATTTCAACATGGCCCATTTCAGCATAGGCCTCCTGCCTGTCCCAGGGTAGCAGCTAGGCTTCAAATGTTCTTTCTTACTCTGTGAGGTTCTACCTTCAACTGAACCTCTCAGATCAAACGTTGGAACCCACATCAAGAGTCTTCCTGCCTTAGGTGGGAAACTCAACCCTTGTGTACACGAGCACAGCTCCACCAGTATTAGAAATACACTGATCTGTCTGCCCTTTGGCCCAAATTCAGCTGGCCTTTAAGAGATCAACTTGCTCACGTGCTTTCTAATTAAAACACCATAACAATGTAATGTCCAGGGAAATGACTCTGCATAATTCTCCATCCTGCCATAGGAAACACTCTGGGGGTGTGTCCATGCAACCCAAGACTAATGTTAATTCAGGATAGGTTTTACAACAGCAAATGAATGTCTCTTTACATTGCATGCACTCCTGAAGTGTAATCCCCAAGTCCTCAAAAGATTAGTTGATAATCTGGTTCTTGGGAATAGGACCAGGCTCACAGCAGGTTTTAGGGAAATAAAATAAAATTTAAGAGAAAAAAAAATCCTGCAAAGAAAGGATTGTGATGGTGCAAACTCCTGTCCTTGAAAACCATGGAAGCAATGTAAAAGGTTATCAGTCAGATCCCATCAGGTTTCATCTGAAGCCTGGATCTGAGAAATTCCAGAAATGTTTCTCCTCCTAGAAAGGTTCCATCATTTCTGACATGAAAAAACCCCCACCCAAAAAACCCCTAAAAAACCAAAAGCAAAAAAGCAGAAGCAGAGAAATCAGGCTGAAAAGCAGGAAAACTAGCTCTCAGGCTGCATGGACATGAACTTTCAAGTTGCTCAGAGAGAGGGTAAATGGTTTTCCCCCAGCAAATCAACCCAATTTTACCCCAATTTTCTGGCAGTTGATTGGGTGGTTCTCTGAATTGTAACTACACCAAAATCAAACAGATTACATCAAGAACTAAGAGTTTAGTTCCATATAAGGTAAAGTAGAGCTGAGACCCTCTACTTTCTGTGTATCACTCTGCTGCCTCTGGATGACAGCGCAATGGCTTCACTGCCCACATGGCCGGTCCACAAATTCAGGAATCCAATTAAACAGACATAAATACAGCCCATTCGCCTTTAGGAATTAGATTATTCCTAATTACAGCAATCAGTGTCTTCTCGCTGCTCTACGTTTCTGTGACAAATTTATTCCCATGCCAGTGGCTTTTCACAGAAGTCATGTCAAGGGTTTTGGAAAGGGGACACCCAGCTCATTTCGGGCTGGCAGGGAGACTGTGCCAGCCAGAGGTCTGCTGCAATGGCTCTTTTTAGGTGATCCTGCCTAAAATGCCTCGTATCATTCCATTCTAAATCACTAAACAGCAGCACAGACAGTATTCAAGAATCAGAGGTGCAATATTCACCTCTGCATCCCCATGATGGGTTTTGTTGGGTACTCTGGTACCTATGGGGCCAGTGAAAACAACCAAATGTTTACAATGGAAAAATTAGGGCAATAAATTTGGATAATTCAATTTCTCTGTTCATCTGAGAACTGAACTCTGAGTTAAGCAACCAGAAGGACCAGTGTCAAACAAAGTGCTGAAAGGGCACTGAAGCCAGGTGAAGACTTATTAATTTAGGGGGACAGCAAAATAAAATTTAGGGGGAGAGCCAAATCCTCCACCTGCCCCCAAGGCTTCTGGCTTTTGCAACACAACCTTGTGCCATGCGGACAGCAGGAGATGCCAAAAGAGCTACTGGGATGCAAACGGAGTGAACTAACGATGACCTTCCCAGGTATTGGGAGAGCACAGTGACAGCAGCCAGTCTGCTCCCTCCTTGGGGAGCAGAGACATCTGAGCATCCTCAGGAAATCACAGGAGCAAGACAGGAACTGCAAATCTGACTGCTGCTGGCTCTTACTGAATTTCTCTACTCTCCTTGAAGACTGACATCCCTCCAGCTCTCTTGTCACAGACCAGCTCTCCAATTGCTTTTCAGCTGAATGCATTCACTTTAGAGGATGCTAAAAGGAGAAAAAAACCCCTTCTGAAGTAGTCTTTATCTGATGAATACTTCAGATAAAAAAATAAAGGACTCTGCTACTGCTGGTGGCATATTTCCGGGAACTTTGTACCTAATGGGGTTGATCTGCTTAAAACATCCGTAACATTTGCTCTGCAGTTGTCTTGGTAGGAAGCTTCTGCAAGAAAGAAACATCCTGTTTAGGGGAGGGTGCTTCCATCTGAGGAGATTAAACCATTAACTGTGAGGAACTTGGAGCTTAATTTGGAAAGGTGTCGACAAAAATCTCTGCCAAAACCCCAAACAGCGGTTCTGCCCAGAGCATAGACCCAGGTACAGGTTTCTAAAGGCTGTATGTGCTCCTAAGTATTGGCTGGGTAAGAAGCCTGATATTTGTTTATTTATCCAGCATACATACATTGCACCCGTGCTAAGGCTGCAGGGAAACTGCTTAGGCACTGCCAGGATTAAGGGTGCCATGGTGGCTGAACTCTGCTCCCTGGTACACATGCTGGTGCTGCAGCAGCAAGGAGATGTAATTACAGAAAGAAGACCTTCTGAGCCCTGCCCCGGAGGGAGAGAGGCAGGCAGGTCCTGTCCAGGGTTTGGCTGTATCCTTGCAGCACAAGCACAAACCCTCCTCACCTGCACAAGGATGAAGATCTTCAGTTCTTCCCTAGAAACCAATTTGATGCTGGAGGTCCACAGGAAAGGGCCGAAGGCACCACTAAGCCAAAGAGCTACCCAGGCCTGTATTTGCAGACATCGCCTCTGAACAAAGCTACCAAGACACCAGAATAGTACAGAAGGGGGAGGCGTTTTTCCAGCTGTTCTCCAAACAAGTTGCAAATGCGATTCCCTTCTATCGAGATCAGCTTTTCCATTCAGCTGCTGATGAATCACAGCAGCTGGTATCTCATCTGGTGAACAGCCCAAACACAAACATCCTGAGTGTTTTTGTTCAGATAAGCTGACCATAGCCAGGATTCCTAATGGCAGGGGCGAAGCACGTACTGCACACATTAAGGAGAACAGCCCCAGATACTGCCAGGTACTTTCCAGCGCACTTGTGTGAATATGAACGTTACTAAGAGTAACCAGAGAACCTGCCCAGCTGCTAATTCAAGAAGTTAAGCATTTGAGCCGTTTAAAATAAATGCTTGAAGAAGGCTGGATTAGCATGATTTCAACATTAATCCACTCCAAAGATGCCTTCAGACTGTTTTCTCTATTGCTGAGTAAGGAAAGTCTGAAGAGCCTATTTTATAACGCAGTAATCCTAAAATATTAACGGGCTTAACCTTTCATTTTGCTACAGTACTCGTTCCAGCTGTTTTGAGAGGACCTAAAATTGTCCTCCTAGATATTATCTTTCCAGTTCTAACTTAGTCTTGGTATTAATGTGAAGAGATTTTAGTATGGCCCAACCAATTGGGGATCATGGGAAAGTCTCATGCTGGGTCAAAATGACCTTACTATACCTGCAGTTTTTTCGTTTTTTTCTTATCACTTTAGAAACAAGTGATACTGTTTTGTTCTTTGCAAAGAAATCAGTTGTTCAATCATATCTGCAGGTTTGCATAGTCCAAAGAGTGGCAGTGCTTTATGCCAGCTGAACATGTGGCTGTCATTAACCTTCAAGAGGAAAATCACTATATTTGTCTGATAAGTTAATACACAAAGAATATTAGGACATAATTTTATACGTGATTCATCTCTACACATATGGCTTGCTTCAACACTTGCTTACAAGTGTTATCAGAACAGGGGTTTGGGAATTACAGGCTTGTAAATCAATTTAGCTTTGTGTTAAGTACTTTCCCTTCCTTTCTAGATAAATAGAGGCCTTATTTAAGGCTTGGTAATGTTTGTGGAGGTTCAGTCCATTTCCAGTAATGGAAACAACAAAACCCAGGATTTATCCCCAGGCTTATGAAAGAAGCCTCAGGACTGGGTAAATATAAAATAACTCATGAATATTGGACTGCTTGTTCTGAAATGGGGAACTACAGCCCATCAGTGCATAAACAAGTGAGCACAGTCAGGCAGGCTGGAAAGCAGCCTTCCAAGGGAGAAATGGAGCAGCTCAGCCAGGTTTCAGATGAGAGCTACTCAGGGAGCTGGCTGCCACATCAGCATGAAACAAACCAGAAAGAGAACAAGTTATAAAATGTATCAGGGAATAAAAACATTTGTTCCCCAGTTCACCTTCATGGCAGGCTCAAATTTGCACCATTTGTCATATAAGTCAAGAAGAAGACACAAATACTTCCTAAATTGCAGAGCCCACTGCTGACATGCCAGGTAAATACTGTAACCCCCAGTTTCTTATTCTGTGAACTTTTTTGCTCTGGCTCAGAGCAGATTTGCTTTACTGCATTGTGCACACAGTTGAAAGTTAAGCCGACCAATCCTAAAGGATTTTTCTTTTTTTTTTTTTTCTTTTCTAAATAGCAGAAGTAATTAATCTGCTTCAGAGAATGAATCAGCCTTTTCTGAGCTAGAAACACACAGAGGAGATTGTGGCTGTTTCTGGGGCAGGAGGGAGGCTTACTCACACAGCTGATGCAGCGGAGGCAGCTGCCCAGAGTGCACAACTGTGGGCTGCAAGGGGGGCAAAACCCCAGAGCCACACCCCAGAACTCCCCAGTGCCATCCTGTGCCGCTAAGGGACCCGCTGGGACAGAGGGAATGGGCTCAGCACTGCAGTGCAGATGGAAGAGATGAGCTGGTGCATAAGGAAGGGTCCAGGGAGGGCTGTGTGGCTTTGCCTCTCCTCCTGCAGCCCCCTGGGCTGCACCCACTCCTGGGAGTAAATCCTTTGGCAGCAGGGGCTATCCTTTTCTTTAGGTGAAGAACCTTGATCTGGGCCAGACGGTGGAACGAGTCGATTTGCCACAGTTTGACTTCTCGGCAGGCTGTGGGAAGAACAGCATTGCTCACAAAAAGCTGCTGCCTTGTACTATGGGAACTTCTGTTTCCAACTGGGGCCTCTGTCAGAAAATAAAGCTAATGCTTAGCTCACTGCTTCCAGCCAATGCTCAGCAATGACTTCACAGAAAAGCAGAACGGGCGAGGAGCAAACAGTTCCCAGAAAGGGGAAACCAGCAGGACAGAAGCACTGTGGAGATAGCTGCCTCATTAAAAATAATACAATTTAACTCATGGAGCAGAGGGTAACACAGTTATGCCCTAGATGCCTGACAAAAGCAGAGCTGCTCACCAAAGTTATAAATAAAATTTAAATAAATAAATAAATAAATAAATACATAAGGATGATGCCAACTTCATTCATTGATCTGGAGAGAGGAAAGGGGCTCTGCTGCTGCCCTGGGGGCTACTGCTGCTTCCCTCCCTTCATCCTCTCTGCTGGCCAGGGAATGCTGGGAAGAGGTTGTGCCTCCAGCAAGGGAAGGGCTCACTTTGCAGTCCCTGGGACATGAGTGGGGCTGGCATGTCCCTCCCTCCCTCTGAGGAACACAGGGAAGGGGTGGCACAGGTGGCCATGGCTCCCTGTGAAGAGGCTCTGTGCAGAGCAGACAGGAGAGCAGCTCATTTGACCTCTGAAATGGCAAAATCACCAACATTTTCCACTTTAAAGTATAACTAAATATAGAGGTTTTATGGTTGCAGGATGCCTCCTTTCCCACAGTTTCCTGGAGTGATCTCCAAATTCCTCTGATGTCCTTGCTTGTTAAAATGTGACTCAGCTCTCCCATCTGGAAAAGTGGGGACCCACACAGTTCCAAGGTGGCCAGCTGCCACTAGTGATGTCCTATGGTAGCATTAGCCATCAGCTTGGGAGCACCAGAGGCAACAAAAGGCTTTGCAAGTTGGATTTGGGGTGAAATCAGTGTTACAGAGCCTGTGTGTACTCTGTGAGCAGCAATGCAAACCATCAGCTGAAATTTCCCTGGTGTCCCTTGTGGGGAAGTCCTCTCAGCACCAAGGAGTGACTGGGGACACCTGCTCACAGACCCTAATGGAGCAGCAATGCAAAGACCAAATCCCTCGTCTGCCCTCACACATTCCACAAAATGAATACTGTTCACACCTCAGCTGAATAATGGTTGTGGCAAGAATAACAAGTGGGAAGTCAATGCCAAGTAGCACCACCTGGTGATAACTACTACACCCGTGCCAAGCTGGACATCAGGCCTTACCAACTATAGCATTTGGCAGCTCCTCCTTTGCCTGTACTTGTGTTACTGGACACAGTGCTGGAGCAATGTCCCTTCTGAAGTCAGCTCTCTCTTTCAGGGTCATTAACCATTTGGGAAACAGCTGGGTGACTCCAATGCTGGAATGAGAATTTCATCCACTGTCTCTCAGTCCTCCTTTCTGGCTTTGTCTGGTGTTCTTTATCAGCTCAACTGGGTTTTCAGAGACCTTGAAATACACCATCAAATGCTACAGAGCTTTTTGCAAACACTATTGCTTGCTTAAGGTTCTCACTGATCTGTGGCTTCAGCATTCCCAGCACTTTGAAATGTCAGCTCAGGTATCAAAATAGTAGAAACAGCTGAATCCGTGAACAGTACGTGTTCATTACATCAAACACAAACCCCACCATGCTGTTAGAAACTCTCCTGATGCTTTCTGCAGATGTGAAAGGCTGGCTGACAAAGCAGCAACAAATGTTCATCTGCCACATCACACAACCACTTTTAATTTCGGGCACTCCTGTAGATGCCAGGCTATGACTCAGGGGTTCATGCTTGAACCCCACACCTCTATTTTCTTCCGTGTTCAGTTTCATAAAATCAGCTCATCTGCCATTGACATTATCTGGTAGCAATCATAAAGCTTGGCTGTTGCTCATTAGTTATTCTTTTCCTAGGAAAAAGGAGCCAGAGAATATTCACCCTTGACAAGGAACCTGAGAGGCACTGAGAAGTCGCCCAAATGTAGAGAAGCCTTTTTTTTAAACATTCCCAATCTGTGCTTCACTCCAGTTCCTAAAGCATGCCTGCAGATCTGGAACCACTGGAATGGTGTGACAACCCCACACCCGACCTGTGAGCATGAAGCTGCCCTTTGTTAGAAGGAGAAAGTCAAGGCTCAAAATTTGATGTGACTTTTTTCCATCCCTCAATTCATTCCTAGCATTTCAGTTGACAGAACAGGACTTGAAAAATCTCTGAAAAATTAAAATACAGATCATTTGCCCGCTCTGTTGCAGCATTTGGTGCTCTCAGTGCTTTTTCTGGCCATTGGGAGATGAAGGCAGCCTCTGCGAGACCAAGCTCACGAGCATGGTATGATAAACTGCTGCACAGGCAATGCTGAGAAACACTGGAATAAACTTGAGCTTGGTGGATAATGCCAAAGGGATTATAATATATTAAGTCAGAAGCAGGTAGTCATGCACTGAACACAAGGGGTATCACACTGCAGAGTTGTATCTAGTTTCTGCAAAATATTTAGCGATTTTTCACCTAGTTATATAAAAAGCAACATACAATGTTAATGAATGGAGCAGGAATAACTCCTGTTTATCTGCACCCACTGCAGTATTTTGGACTGAGCAGAGCTGGATTTGTTCAGCGCCACTGTGTGACCCCATGACCTGGCTTTGTTGATTTGATGGTATTTTCTCTGAATCATTATTGATAGACCTTACTGCAAATATTAAGGAGGATATTCAACTGCAAGCTTAACCTGAGCTCAGATATGAGCACTGTTTGCCTGAAGTTCCTTCAGCTGTTTCAGCTCGATGAATGTTGTTCACTGCCCAGTCTGCAGCATTGTGTTGCTGCCCACTGCTGAATACACCCATCTTCTACTCATGGCTGGTTACAGTACAGTGGTAGGATTAAACATCCCTCATCAACAGAATAATCACTGCAGAAAAACCTTACATCTAATAATTGATGCCATGGAAGTAAATCAGGTGGAAAGAAGGACAAAATGCAACTTAGCTTTTTTTGGTAAGAAAAATTTTCTGCTCAGCTGCTCTAGGAAAATTATCCAGCATACCTGGCACACAAGACAGGGATAAAGTTCAGCTACAACACATCTGAAGCCACTTGCTATGCAGCTCAGTGAAATCAGAAGTTTACAAACAAAAGACAAAAATTTGTAAAAATAAAGAGGGCACAGACCTAGAAGGATTAGACAGACAATGAAATGGAAGGGGTCAATCTGAGTTTGGCAGGGGTCACTACTGAAAGTGAGAAACACTCCATTCTACTTAACTTCTCCCTTCATGACAGAGCAAGTGGGAGAAAGCTGGGGGCATACTGAACCAGCAGAAAACACGAGGATATGCAATAGAAATGGGATTAATAAAATGGCTGGAATACGATGAGAGCTGACAGCAGAAAACAAAAGTCAGATGGACACCTGGAGATGAAAATCCCAGCTTCCCACCCCCATCACAGGACAGGAGGAACCTGAAGAAGATGATAATTGCAGCACCTACCTGGTGAGGGATTTATTTCTAGGTGAGGTGTCAAAGCATGAGAGGCACAGGACAGACCTCTGAGCCTTGCAGCTCTGCTCATCCACAGGGAAGTCGGAGATTAAGAAGCCCAGCTCACAACTGCCAGGGATCAGCAGAAGCTGGAGCCTGCTTCATGAAAGCAGACAGCAAGTTCTAGCTCGTTTGGCATTGCACAGTAAAGAGAAAAGCATGCAATTCCTATTTCTACACTGATAAGAGAGAGAAGCATCAGACTGGGAGAACTAAGAAGTCATAGTGCAAATACAAAGTAAGAGAAAGCCACATATTGGAGAAAAAATTGTAATATCAGTTCAGTAAATGTCTGAAATTTCCTATTCCCAGAAGACTGGCAACAAATGAATTACAGTCGTGTGCAATAAGGCATAATATCATTCTGTGTTTAGATTTGCTGACCTGCCAGGTCTCTTCCTGTCCTACATTTAGATTATCTTTTATACAATGGGTCTTGTACACTGCTTGCATTTTTTGAGCAGTATTTTGGATGACAGCCTAGAATGGGGTTATTAACTTACCCTGTTATAAGTAACAGGAAAAAAAAAAATCTCATATTCTCACAGATTCCTGCGATCCCCTCCCCCCGGCCCTCTAGTTTTGGCAGCCTCTGTTTAGTGGAAAAATAAGCTTAAGTGGATGGAAGAGAAATGAGATTAGTGGCCAGACAGCCCAAATTCTCAGCAAGTTCAATAGGATGATGGCAACCTTACCATAACTCTGCTGACTCCAACTTTTCTCTTCAACTAACTTAAGCCAGAAGTTTTCTTGCAGTCTACCATGGAGCCCGAAGTGTTTTTAACTGTGTTTACCCAGAAAAATTCTTCAGTCTTAAGAATCCATGAAAAAGAACAGAAAGTTCACAGCGTTGATCAGGTAGAAGAGGGATGACCAGGAACACTGTTTCGGGGTATTTCTCCTAAGAGCAGTGTGTCTGAGCACTCCTTCCCCGCCCACGAGCTCTGGAATTCAGCTCTGTATGCTGATGTTGCAAGAAGCCATTTAATCACTGCCGAGTTATTGAGCAAAAGGGAGGATGAGGCTGGAGAGAACTATGTGGGAAAACCGGGCAGGACTTGGGAGACCGTGTCTGAAAACCACTGGATAACAGAATATTTCAAAATAAAAGCTTCAAAGTGGCCCAGCCCAGACGCAGGCACACCGGCCATCCACACCATGCCGGGAGATGCTCTGCCAGCCCCACGCACAGCAGGACCACATCCCGCCTGCACATCACACCTGCAGCCTGCACCACGTTGCACCCACACGTGCAATCTGGACCACGTCACACTTACACACGCTGTGCCTGCACCTGCGATCCAAACTACATCCAGCACCTGCCACCCGAACCACACGCAGCCCTTACACGGTGTGTTTGCGGCTGCAGTCCGGACCAGCTCCCACCTGTGTGCTCCACCGTCGCACCTGCAACCCAGACTTCATCCCACCTATACACCGCGCTGTTGCATCTGCAACGCGGACCGGCTCCCACCTCCCCTGTGTACCATCAGAGCGGCAGCAGGAGCGCCGTCCCAGCGATGCTCCACACCTGCAGCCCAAACCGGGTCCCACCTACACTTCCCTGCTGCTGTCGCGCCTCCATCCCCCCTGCGCTCAGCCATCCCTCCCTGCAGCTTCGAGCCGCCCGCCGAGCTACGGCCCGGAGAGCTCCTTCCTCCGCGTTCAGCCGCCCCGTCTCACCGGACCGGGGCACAGCCGGGCGCGGGGATGCCCAGCCGGGCTGCAGCCCCGGGAGGGGGGTTTAGCCCAACTTCTCCCGACCGAGAGGACCCCGTTCCCGCGATCGCCCCCGGCGGAGCTCGGCCTTACCGCGGCGGCTTTCGTGCGGCGGGCACGGCAGCGACCCTCACCGCCAGCGCCCCTCCGCCAGCGCCCGCAGCCGCCGGGCTCTGCCCGCCCGCGGGAGCCGCGCCCGGTTCCGGGGCGGGGCGCAGGCGGAGCGGGGGGTCCGGACCGGCCCCGCCATGGAAGTTTGTCCCCGCCCGGACCGGGGTTCTGCTGCGCCGCCCCAGTCCCGTGTGCTGCCGGGCGTATTCGCTTGGCGGCCCCGCTCCCCTGTCCCGGTCTCGCCCTGGCAGATCATCCCCGGGGAAGAGCTCTCCGCGGAGCCAGTGCTGCGTCCCCCTCGCCGCAGAGGGGTCCTGCCCACCACGGAGGGGTCCCCAATGTGCCCCTTCCTCCTGTGTCCCGCGGGCATCCCGGAGGCGAGCGCTGCCCCCGCCCCGGCCGGAGCCGTCTGACAGCCCGAGCTGCCCCGGTGTGAGCGGGTGCAGCCCGTGCCCGGCTCGGGGACCCTCTCAGTCCAGCCCTGGGGTTTGGATCCGCGGCCCGGGGCTGGGAGTTGAGGGGGGAATCACGAAAGCTGGGGACAGGCTGCCGAGGCGGTCAGAGACCCAAGGGATCCTGCGCCCTCCTCTAGGGACCCGGCACCCTGGTCTTTGCAATTTAAGCACTTCACTTTCAATACAGAATCATGGCATCGATTAGGTTGGAAAATACCTTTAAGATCATCGCGTCCAAGCGTTAACCCATCATTGCCAAGCGCACCACTAAACCACATCCCCGAGTGCAACATCGACATGTCTTTTAAATACCGCCAGGGATGGTGACTCAATCGCTTCCCAGGGTAGCCGTTCCAGTGCTTCAATCTTGTACTTTGCACCGGGTTAGTAAAGCTAATATTTGAGTATTTTTCACCGATTTTGAGTGTATCACCATGTAAACATCTTGTCAGATACAGCCTAAAACTGAAGTCAGTACAAGTGTAATATCTCGTGGTACTTCAAGTTAGTGGGCACAGAGGACCACCCAACCCAGCAGGGAGGAAGGATGCATTTTCTGTTAGTAAAACATGTCAGCTCTAGAGACGAGCAACGAAACAGTGGAGTTAAGCTAAATATTAACAGCCACGTGGAGAAAATTTGGTGGAAAAGTTTGTTTCCCTTCGTGGGTCAGAAGTGCTGTCTCCTATAGGCATTAGGGGCATGAGTCGGTTCTGATTTCAGGCAGAGCCACTCAGCTTTGCCATCCAGAGAAAACCTGGCAGGGAAAATCATGGAGGGGGGAGATAACTGGTAATGTGTTTTGCAAAGGGCTGCTGCAAGCCAGTGAGAGCCGAGCTGAGTGTGATTACAGGCGACTGGAGGATAGTTACAGGGTAAGAACACAGGGCTGAGTACTTCTGAGACTTCAAATTGGAAAATGAGACCTGAGCTTTCACTGTTTGCTCGTAAAACACTCCTCTGTTTTTAGTGGAAGAGAAGACAAATGGAAAAAGACTGCCTCTCTCGGAGATGGCAGTTAACCAGAGTGGCTCATTGTTTCTTCTTTTGCCCAAAATAAATGTTTCTAATTGGTATCTTATGCAATACTCAGGTGGCACATACTTAGCTTTACAAATCTACACAGTGGGAAAAATGGATGTGTCCTCTGCAATCTTTCTCTGAAGGGTATAAACCTGTTTTTGAAAGAGCTATTTGTTGTTTAGGAAATACTAATTGTCTTTGGCTGCTGCTGCTGTTCTTGCTTTAGCCTTTTTTCCATTTTCTGCAAGTTTTTACTGCTTTGGTGTATGAAGAACAGACAACCCAAATCCTTCCTGCTTGAGAGCATTTTTCTTCTTCTTTGCCTTTGTCTGCTGCCTGTGCATTCTGGAGCAGCCCTGCCAGGGTTGGCCATATGGAAGTCAGACAGGTAGGGCACCTTGATGTGTCCCATGGGGCTTCCCCTCATGCTGCCTCATTCTTATGCTCATTTCAGGCATTTTCAGCATCAGATTTGTGGCTTCTGTCCCACATGGTGGCTGTGTGAGCTGGGGCAGGTGGGCAGTAGATCCCTAATCCACTTATCAGCTATGTCCATAGGAGCATGGGGTTGCAGGGAGTGTGACCATGTGGGAGCTGGGTTTTACACAGGAGACCTGCAGCTCACAGTGACCTTGGACTCAGGGCAGATGTGAGACAACAAGGGAGCTGTTCTTCCTCTGTGTTTCCCTGCTTTATTCATTCTTACACTAATGCTCGATACTTGTCAATCCTGCTTTCTGACCTGGATGTAGAAGGACAGTACACATGGCTCTGAAAATTGCTTATGGAAGACAAATTATAACTGCTGGGCCATAAGGGCTCTCACCATCATGTAGGAGTGAGGGGCAAAGCTCAGAAAAGACAAGGCAAGGAGAAAAAATGAAACGCTGTGTAAATGCCCCATTTTCACCAAAATCCCTTTTGACCAAAGCAGATATGACTGCGGGGGTGACCAGTGAACACACAAGTGCTCCTTTGTTGGGATAAAGCCATGCTGTGCATGTATGTCCAGAGCTGGATGCACACATGGTGTGGCTGAGGGGGTGCAGTAGCTGGTTTCCTTCCCCAGACTTGTATCTGCAGTGTGGTTTGCTCTTTGAAACCTTGCACCCACAAAAATCAGGCTGAATTCTCCCCAGGCTCTCTATCTGCCTGCCAGGAGGGGCTGTGATCACTGAAGTTGCTGTTGGGTGTCTGAATTGCCATTTCTGTTTGGTGCTATCACTGCCAATTATGTCAGAAATGTGTAAATAGAACTCCACCACATGGACCAAATTCTTCTTTGGTCAGGTGGCCAATATTTTTCTTTGCTTTAGGCAAAAGAGCTGATAGCAAATTCATTTTTGTTCAACATCATCCCTGTGCTTGGCTGCTCAGTCCTACAGTAAAAGGGCTGTAAAGAAACACCACAGCAGCTGGAAGATGGGGCTTTGAAGCTCAGGGGAGTTGTTGCCCTGGCTGGGTTGAGGTCCTAAAAAGCAACTTTTTCAGTGGAGCAAGCTTCTTCCAAATTATTCTTAGTTTGTATTGCTCTTTGTTCTTTATACCTACACTAATATAAATGGAATAGAATAGAATAGAATAGAATAGAATAGAATAATTTCAGTTGGAAGGGACCTACAGTGACCATCTAGTCTTAAATGCCAAAAATATGAATCAAAGTTTTTTCTACTCTTTTTTTTCTTCCTGTCCACAGACCTATGTCAGGTTCCTGATATTTTACCTGCAGTTGTGCCCTGCCCTTCAGGAGGGCTGAAACATTTATTTGGGGCTTTTGACATGAAGGAAGGGCTGCAGTAGAGCTCAGGAATGTAGAGACGTGAGTGTTTGTGCAGACATTCCTTTTCCTACTAAGCAGCAGAGTTTTAGACAGAGATCTGCCATGCCGAGAATGTCATTACCGCACAGCTGCAGGAATTGTTGTCCCAAGGTCTGATGACGAGAGTTGGTTTTGTGTTTGTCCCTGTTCAGATTAAAGCAGGACTCATTTCCAGCAGTGGTGAAGGTTAAGAGCATGTACTGCACAGAAGGATTCCTGATCTTTTGTTTCTTCACTTAAGCCCTTTGCAATGCTTACAGCAAAGGTCAGAGCACAGAAGAAAAGCGCTTTTTGGTTTTGAGTCGCAAAGCAGTTGTCAAAGAGTTGAATTTTCCTGAGGGAAAGGCCCCAAGAGAGTTGAGAACCTTAAAGAAAAAGATATTATCTATAATACCAAGCACAAAATAATTTTCGTGTTTTAGCGCTCCCTGAACCACAGGAGATTGAGTAAGAACACTGGGAAGCAATGTGGTGTTTGTAAGTCAATAATGGTGCATACATACACGAGGGTTTAGACACACATTTGCAGTTGTAGCAGGAGGAAGATAAACCCCACCCCCTCCCATTTAAGAAGCCTGGAGACACTGAATGGGTGAAATGCCTCAGATTGTGTAATTTAGATAAAGACCCGCTGATGTTCTACTACATAACGCAGCTAAGCAGAGTCAGTTTTTCTGAGATGTTTTCAGTCACTTTGCCTCATGTTTTGTTTTGTTGGAGGCTACACTTGGAGAGCGAGAGTCCTTTGTTTCATCAGGGCTCATCTGCTTCTCTTGCCTCCTACCCACTTGACAGCGCTTTTTCCTTCGTGTGCCATCATGTTTATTTCCGCAGCAACAGCGACTGCATCTCAAACATGACTTCATAGAGATTAAGGGCTTTCAGAACGAGTGTCCACAGCAGACTGAAGTCTTCTTCCCTTCATTGCAATTTAGGATTAATGGCTGTGTTTCCCGTGTAATGGATTTTTAAAGCACTGCGGTTCTGGCACTGATTATTCAGGCACACTCAAAGCACAGACTAATGGGACGTAATTTTGTACTGATTCAGTGCTCTGGTTTTCTTATAAATCTCTTACTCCTTGGTCTTCCTGGTTTTCTTCCAGATATGCAGCAAAGCCACACTTGCTGTCACTTGCTGTGGATAAGGGAATTGGTTACAAACTCAGGAGACAATGTTTATCCAGGTATCCCATTCACTGGTGGAATACACATCTATCAGCCAGTCTGGGCCGAGAGGAGATGTGTGGTTCCCTGCTCCTATCTCTTATCCAGGTGATGTAAAGATTTCTAAGTCTTCCAGAGCTTGGAAATGTTTCCAGTTCTGTCAGGAAAGCCTTCTGCTTTTATGCCTCAGTTGCTGGAGTTCAGGTTCCCATTGTTAATAACTCACCTACGAGCATCCTTTGAAATCCTGTGTGTAATTCTTGATAATTCCCAGAATGGTGAATCTAAAGTGGGACAGATGCTGAGAAGAGGGATGCTAGTGGGGTTTTACAGCATGAGATTAAAAGAGTTTTGTCTGATAAAGCATAACAAAATGAGGGTTGAGAGGGAATGTGATCATCTTTGAATATATTAGGAAAGGTCTCAGTGCCACGCAGGAGCAAAACACCCCCTGGCTATTCAAGTATGTGAACTGTACTGGCACAAGAACAAATGGGTATTAATGAGAAATAAACCCATTTACACTGGGGAAGAGAAAAAGGGTTTTAATGGTCAGAAAGGTGTTATCTCTGTCAGGAGATGAAAGGCCAAAATTCTAGGCTGAGTTAAAAGGGAGCTTCATTGCTTTATGAAAAGTGATTGAAGAGGGGTTTGTCTGCACTAGCAGATGCCAATTGCAGTGACCACAAAACCCTGTTTCATCCTAAATTCTTGTTTCCTTTTACTTAAACATCTGTGTATAGCTTGAAGGAATGAAGAAAGGCTGTGATATACAGTTTGCCCTCCCATTTTGGGTAGTTATCAAGTACAGCTGCTCTCACAACATTGGGTAGGTCCCCCCTCCTTTGGCTCCCTCCTTGTTCCTCAAATACTCACATCAGGCTCAGCCTACATCGTCTGCCTTGGTTGTGGTTCACTGCTGTCTTCCTTTCTCCTTTTGCATCCTGAATGCCTGGAGTGTTTTATACACTTTGAGGCAGGAGTTTTCCTGTAGGGTTGCCTGTCTCTTGTAATGGAAACTCCCTCCATCAGCTTTTGGATGACCAATCCACAGCCACAGAAAGAAGGACCAACCAGCTTAAGATGTGTGTTACAGGTTACAGTGAAACTACTTCATTAATGGCACAACTCCTACCTCATTGCCCTTCTCAGAATATTGGATGTGCAGATATGGCAAAAATAATGTTACATTTCTGGGAAAGGATTTTTACAAACACCTAGGCCCTGTGATTTGATCCAGCAAAACAGAATCCAGCTCTTTAATGTCTTCTCCAGTAAAGATTGAGAACCTCAGAACAAAACCCCAACCAAGTAGCAGAAGACAAGTTCAAGGCAAATAGCAATAGATGATTCCTCACACTAGGTGACATAAGTTGTGAAACTCCCTGCTGCAGGATGTTATGGACAGTAAAAATCAGTAGAGACCAATTCATGTAAGAAAAATAGACTGAGGGCTATGGAGATAATACTTCTGTCTCTGGAGGTTCCTGAGGTGCAAAATGTTGGAGACTGAGGAGGTGTTATGGGTGGATATGACTATATGTTATAATTACTGATAGCATAATTATTTATTATTCTCTTGGTATTATTAATAGTTAGACAAGACTAGCAACTATGAGGCATCTGGTTTGGCCACTTACAGAGAATAAATGTGGGTCCAGTTGGATGGAGACTTTGGTGTGGCCCAGTACAGCTTGTTTTATATTTTGGGCTTTCTTTCAGCCTGCTCCTCGTAGATGGAGGTAGCCCTCCACCACGCGCAGAGCCCGGTTCACTGCCCAGTCTTTGAAACATTGCCTGCAAAAGTTTTAGCTAAGTGACTTAGAAATAGACTGATTGAAAATATATGATAGCTGCAAAAAGCTGTCATATCTTCCCCAGAAGGTCTTTGTTCTGGTTTTCAGCGAGGCATGGGGTTTTGTTTCCAGAGGCAGCTTGGTGCTAAGCGAGCAGTGACTCAGCCTGAGATGGTGGAAGGATGGAATTACCATGGCAGGACAAGGCATGGTTCCTTCTCCTCTAAGATCACTATTTTCACTGCCCTTGCTTGCAGAGAAGCAGCATGTTCTGCATGTTAAGTATCAACATGGCACCAAATTTCATGCACAGTTTTGATAAATAAAATCTGTGTTCTAAGCAAAGGCACCCAGACAAAGCCCCTTTGTGAGAGCAAGACTTAGGCCTAGTGTATGTCTTTGGGAGAAATGCAGAATTCGTTTTGGGGAGGGAAACTGATATGAACAGCAGGCCATTTTCCTCTACAAAGGCTCTCTTTCAAGGCTGGTGCATGCAGCAGAACAAAGGCTGACCCCATAATCTCTACTCAACAATAGCTTTGGATATTTTCTTTGATTGTACATGCATACATCATGCCTGGCCGTAAATAAATAGGGCCATGGTTTGATCCACTGTGAGGATAAAGTCAGCCTGTTCCCCTTACATTCTGGTTTCTAGGAAATGCTTATTTTGTGTCTCTGCCTTCTCTTGGCTGAGCGATGTCCATCTTGCCACCAAGGCCAAAGGGTCTCAGTTTAAAGCCCAGTAACAAAGATGTGAAAGGTTTTGCCACCATTTTATTGGTGCCAAACTGGTTAGTCACTTCTTTCTCTAATCCCTGTAACTTCTGGTTTTTTTAAGGACCTTTTCTTGGCTGAATTCATGGCCAACAAACATGTAGGCCAAGAAGAACTTGGGTCTTACAGGTAACTTTAGGCCCATGCTCTGGTAAATAAAAGACTAGCTCTCCACTTCTGTTCCTTGTATGTAAAAAGGAGGAAGATACAACTTCCAAAGCCTATCCTTGGATGCCTGAGGTACTCCTACAATAGAAGAATGTCTCCCACTCAAGCACATAAAGCAGTGGTAGTATGCAGATTAGTTATAGTTTTTATAAATCATCCACAAAGTTTTGTGGGAATGAAACATATTTGCTCAGCACATTTTGTGGTTATACTCATAAATGCAAGGAAAATTTGGGTTGTTGCTCTGGAAACATAGCAAACAACTGGCCTGAGACACAGTGTGTTTGCAATGTAAACATTTGGGCCCTTGTCTATATAATTGTCTGTAACTGGAGAACAAAGCAACCAGAGTGAGAGTCTTACCTAATCGTCAGTTGTTTTACTGGATGAAACAATGTTTACTTGGACATTTTTATCCCATTCAGTTCATGCGTTAGCCTTAGGCAAAAGTTTTTGCAGCAACAGTTGTCAGAGGCTGTCATGAATGGTCTCCTATGGCATAACATCACATGGCATAACAACACACAAACATTTTCTGATGACGTCAAAGTCTTTGCGTATGTTTTAATATTTAGGCCAAGAACACAGAGATTTGTTTCAGCAGAAGAGCTGATGAAATGTATGACTCAGTACATGGAATTTCCTCTAAATACATAAGCACTTGATTAACATCAGCAATTACCCTGAGAATTTGTGACATTCCTATAAATTGACCTCTTTTTTTAGCATTTATCATTTGCATTCCTCAAATATTGTAAGACATGTAGTGATGAGAAGGCAGATTTTCTGGACATCTTAACATCAGAAAAGTGGAGGAAAGCTCTATGAGGAAACTTCAGATTGTCCTTGGAAAATTGGTAGGAAAGAAAAACAGAGGATTAAACTAGTGGTCAAAGGGGTAAATATGAAGCCACTTCCATGGACTGATGACTGGTTAAAGCATAAGTAGTAAAAAAAAAATTCACATCTGAGGAGGAATGGACTTACAGCTGTTCAGCCTGGGGAAGAGGAGACTGAGGGCAGACATCAAGAAGAATTTGGACAATGCTCTCAGGCTTATGGTGTGATTCTTGGGGTGTCCTGTGTGGGGTCAGGACTTGGCCTCGATGATCTTTATGGGTCCCTTCCAGCTCAGGATATTCTGTGTTTTTAGCAGACTGCTATAGTGATTTATCTTGCTTTTCTTGCATATTCATAAGTGATCTGCAAGAGGAGTGAATAAAGAAGTGACAGCAGTTCCGGATGATACAGAGTTGACTGAGAATAATAAAAATTAAAACTGACAGTAAAGATTAACAGAAGGATCTCAGTAAAGTTATTGGATGAATGGGAGAATAGCAGATGCAATTCATGTACTTAAGGAAAACAAAACAATCCTAACCACGCACAGCGGTAAGGTCTAAAATTAGCTATTGCCACTCAGGAAGAAGAACTTCAACTCATCATGTATAACCCCATGAAAATGTCAATTCGATGCTCAGCAATTAGAGAATGACAAACCAGATGTTAGGTATTGTTCAAACAGGAGAAGTGCACAAAAAAAGAGAGACATAACAAGCTACTCTAAAAATGTTTTGCACTCCCAGCTAGGAGGCTGCACAACCAGAGTGGTTCTTAACTCCCTTGCTGAAAAAAACCCCAGATGAAGTAGAAAAAATGTGGAGAAAGCAACAGGAATGGTAACAGGAAGAGGACCTCTTCTCATGAGAAGACTTTTTACTGAGTAGGAAGAGGGGTGATTGAAAGGGTCTGTGGTTGAAGCTGCAGTGTCATAAGTGCAATAGAGAAGGTGCAATAGTGAACAAAATTATCCACCTTTTCCCTCATCAAATGAGAGCTTGGGGTCCTAAAATTAACTCCTTTTTCTTCAATAACAGTTTTTAAACAAAACCCCAGTTCTTTACACACTCAGGCTTTAAACTGTAGAGTTCACTGTAGATGCTCAAGACGAAAGGTCTTCAAAAAGTGGTTAGAGAAATTCAAGGGAGAAAAGTCCATTGAGGCTATTAATCACAAAAGTCTAGTGTGGATCAGCAAGTCCAAAAGATGCACATGGATTGGAAGAGTTTTGGGATTGAATGCCATGTCCTAATTGCCCAAGTGTTCACTGCTGTCAAAGACAGGCTATGGTCCCATACCTGGGACATGGGGCATGTGTGGTCCCACAGTAAGTGTTCTTGCCTTCTCCCCCAGAGCTGTAAAGAGCTCAGCAAATTTGGTGCCAAACTTCTTGTAAAAACTGACCTTCAGATTGGTGCTAGACTTGGAAACTCTGACTTTTCCAAGGTTACAGAGGAAGATGGCAACAGAGTCTGCAAGAGCACTCAAATCTCCTATGTTCCCATGGGATCATGTACCATGGGACAAGGCAACCCGCCTCTCCATGTGCAGTTCTTCTTCCATTCTTTGCAATTAAGGCACCATTTAATCATTTGCTAACATTTTCAAAACATTTATCCCCTGCCACTGACAGGTTTTGAGCTAACTGTGGTACAGAGAAGCTGCTTTTTTGGAAACATCTGAAGGCAGTCACAAAGCTGATGTGACAAAGAGTTTGCATAGCTTGCTCTTGCTGCACAAAAGTTTGCTTCCTATGACTCAGCCACTAATATAACTTGGTTACTCATCAGAAAACTGCTTGAAGAAAAGACTAATTTTGAGCTGAATTTGATTAATATCTGAGAAGTGGAGCTGGGGCAGAGACTCAGAGCTGGGGTTAGCAATAGGATGGGGTAAGGAGGACTGACACCTTTCCACACTTCACTGGTGGAAGCTTCTGCTTTCATAATAAACCCTTCCTCCTTCCAGCCACACAAGAGCTGCACTGAGCCCTAGGGGTTGAGGTTTATTTAGCAGTGTATTTAGTGTATTTAGTGTATTTAGTCCTGTAGCCTGCTCAAGGGACCTGCCTGCTTGTGTTCTTGGATGTGCCTGGGCTGACGTGACCCCTCCTGCAGCAGGTGAGCTGCATGGGGAATATGACACATCTCCACCCCGTGCCTCTGTGCCGAGCCAGCATGAGAAAGGCTGTTATTTAACATTGCCATGGGCCAGCAGAAAATGCTTATTTCAGTTGCAGGAGGAAACCAGAAAGGGAGTGGTGATTCTCAGTGAACCTCTGAGTCATAAGACTTGAGAGGGTTACATTAGGGTAGGGCAGGATATACCCCTTACTTGATGGAGACCTTTGAATCACTGTCTAGTTCTTGTTTCCTTGGTATTACCAGCCTGCGCTGCCTTGCGCTTGTTTCATTTGCATTGTATTGCCTTGCCCTTGGCCTGACTGTTTTGATAAAGAGTGAAAATCATGTTCCTGCCCTTGCTGTTGTGTAGTGAATTGCTTCAGGCTGGACAAATCTGTTCTCTCCCCCAAGGCCAGGCTCAGAGTGAAGGATGGGTCATTGCAGGGGGCTTTTGTCAGCAGCTGCAAAGCCAGAGCAGCATGGGCGCTTGTGTGCCCTGAGAAATTCATCTGTGTCTGGTCCTCTCTACCTTTTCTTTGAAAAATTTTAATTGCTCCCTGTCCCCTTCATGTCTGGCAGAGAGAGACCAGAGGGGAGCTGAAGCTGGCAAACACAGGAGGCAGAAGCATGGCTACAGAGGTTGGCCCTTGCCTCGCAGGGCAGCAGAAGCCGGCCTGAGAGCGAAAGCTGCAAGGGCATTTCCAGTGTGGTATTTCTACACTTGTGTCTCACACAGGTTTCAGAGGAATCACTGAGGGATTGCAGGTGGCTTCACAGCACTGGAGCCTGCTTTCCCTAACAGGGCTTCTTTTGGCTGGAGCAAGCAAGTAAAGATGGCTCATTTCAGGCTGCCACAACTGAAGGAAGAGTAGTCCATGACGTGTCTCCGAGCTGCACAGCACATATCCTGTAAAGCATAGCACTGCTGGCTGTACTTGGCTGCAGACCTGTAACTTTTTTCCAGAGCAGAGAAAGACCTGAATTCCAAAGGCCATCCTGTAGGAAGTCAGACCAGATCCTGTAGGTGCTGCTGAAAGTTGTTAAGAAGCCTTGAATATTCATGTAGCCAAGAACTGCCTGTTGCTTTGATGCTCTGAGGATGTAATCCATATGAGACATGCAAGGAGAGAGATCTTTTGTTATACTGACTTCAGTTTCCTTTCATTTATTAAGAAATCTGTGCAGGGCTTAGGAAAACTGGTCTTTAAAGCTGTCATCAGCTTTTAAAAGACAAACACAAAAGCTTCAGCTTACCATTATCTGATGAACTTGTAAAATAAAAGCTGGGGAGGCATGTGGGTGCTGAGCTCTGTTTTCTGGCTCCATGAATGAAGTTGTAAAAGAATGGGGAATGGATAGCTCATGTCTCATACCTGCATCACCACCTCTGCCAGGAAAGGGCCTGTTTCTCCACTGAGCTCACCTTACTGGAGGTAATTAAGCTGGTGCAGGACAGTGCCAAGTCAGAACAGCAGATTTGTTCCATCTCACACGCTGGGCATGGGATTTACTCATTTGACTTCTCCTTTTCACTCCCTCCCTGTGGAGGCAGTGTGTTCATGGGGACTGTTGTAGCGTGGAAGCTTCTCTGCATTGGGATCCCATGTGTCTGGTGCAGCTGCTTTGCTTGGTCTGTGAATTCCTCATCAAGCACGTAGAGGCGATCCCAGATGGGAGGATGGAGGCAGCGTCCCTACAAGCACCTTTCCCTCATTTTCCCTCCAGAAACTCCAGATGAGTTAACATCAGCCATGAAGTGGTTTCTTACAAAAACAGCATGTTGTTTGCCCTGAAAACCAAGAGCCTTTTCTCATTTCCAGAAGCAGCATGATAAATATTTTCATTTCAGTATGTTTTTTGTTGGGAATCATTTCCCTTTAGTTTCTTACCACAGTGACTTGGGGGCTAAGAATAACTAGAGTCTAGCAGTTCCTAGCTGGTGAGACATGTATTTTGAGAACTAGGTTCAAACTTGCATTACTCATAAGATGTAGAATCTGCTGCTGCACTGTGCTCAGTGACATGCAACTACTCCAATCTCTTTGCACTGAAGGAGCTTGATAACAAGCAAGACAGTGATAGCTGCTTCCAGCCCTCTGGTTGGGAATAGCTGATATTTCCCAGATAGACTCTGCTGGACATACCCATGCAGAGCTCATTAGTGCAGCACTGGTTTCTGCGCTGAAGGGTTGTGAAGATGCTGTCACAGGTCTCTGGATTGGTGTGTCACCTCTTGTTTTTCCACCTTGTTTTACAAGGATGAACTCCAGTTAGGTACCCTTGATTAGTCTTGGAGGGTTTTGTTTTTGATCTTCTGATAGTCAGAGGAGGGAGAAGGGAGATAAGGCAAATGCTCTTCAATTAGAGATGCTCAGCAGGGCTGTGAGCTCTGGGTGCTCTGAGTGCCCAGCACCAGCTTCATCACTTTCAACCAGGCAGTGTTATGTGTGCCCTGGAGCTCCACAGGTTGGGCTTTTGCAGTTCCTTGGGATTGAAGGGAGCAAATGAGGACAGCATGGAAAGGTCTGGGTCGCCTGTAATGTGGGAGGTGAGCAGAAATGCCAGAGGAGTCAGGCACTTGGAATGGGAGGGGGCAGATAAATCCTGCGGGTTTGCCCGGGAGGGGCATGAGGGAGTGTAGGAGGCTTCACTGCCATGTCAGGGACAAGGGAACTGTAGAGGGTTCCAATTTTCAGCTTGGAGGTGGGATTGAGAACCTCAATCCTTCTTGCCTTCTTCAGGCCAAAAAAAAAGTTTATTTTAATTTTTTTTTTTGTTGAAATGCAGGTTTTATGTGAACAGGGTGTAGAAAGGAGAAGTAATTTGTTTCAAATGAGAAAAGGAAGCAGAAGCAAAGATGAGTGCTGAAGTGTCTGAAATGTGGTGTGAAATGAGTGGCCAGTTGTGGTTTGGAGTTGCAGCTGGCTGAAGGCAGTGTCATTGCACTGAGGTGAATGAAGGTTATTAGATTTCTCTGCTGTGGATGTGATTACACCCCCCAGAAGTCAAAAAGGAAGCTGTGAATCTTGGCTACTTTTAGAATCACAAACCAGTATAGCACAGAGGAAATTTGGGATCTGATTAAAAACAGAGAATCACAGGGTCTCTGTGAGCAAGGACTCATGCAAAGGAAGGTTCAAAATCAGAGAAGTCTAAGAAGGTTTTCAAGGTTTTCACCTTGCATGAAGGAAGCACTGTCACACTCCCTTCCTCTAGTAGGTATTGGTGTGGTGCAGCCACTGGGGAAATGATGGGGGCAACCGGGAGGGCCAACATCTGGCCATACTTCTGAACAGTGGTGTGACTTCGGTTTCAGAACCCATTAAGTGTGCAAAGGCCTTTGGCAATGTTTATCTTTGTTCCTATGTCCTTCCATTGAACAGGTACATCCGACATGCCTGCGATAAGTGCTTTGAGATCAGCTGAGCTGATAAGCTTAGGGTTATGATCCTTGCCAGTGTGTCTGTGGGATGTGCAAGGGGCCTGTTCACAGCCTGTGTGGTCACTGCTCCAGACAACACTGGCCCTGGAAGGATCTGGACATCCATACCTGTCAAACCAGGCCCTGATGTAAAGATCAGAGAGGGTGATGAAATTTGTTTGGAAAAATGACTAACTGTTGTTTGAAGGGAGATATAAAAGGGCTGCTGGTAGTTGTGGTATCAGGAGGCCTGAGAGGATGCCTGCACAAGTTATTTATCTTTTTTTGGGTTTGCTCACATTTAGTAAATACTAGCTAGGGAGAGCTTAAGCAATGCCTTCAGCCTCTGCTTTGTGGAGGTCAGATGTGGAGTTGGTGGAATCAGCAGAGAGTCCACTAAATTCCTCTCTAAGGATCAACCTAAAAGTGGCAGTAAATCCAGCCATGCTGCCACAGGCCAGGTGGGAATTTCTTGCCAGAAATGGAAAAGTGAGGTTGGAAAGATGTGGGCCATTGTCTCTAGCCAAGACTCAAGCACATGTGGTTATTGTGCCTGTAACTGGATGTGAACTCCCTTTTTGAATTCATGCTGCTTTAGAGGTAAAAAGCCCACTTTCTAGCTGTCCTCAATGAACACAATAAAAACCCTGATTTAGTTCTTTCATGGTACATTCATATGTCTTTTTTGGGGCTGGATCAGAATGGGGCTGAGCTGGAGGTAAGGTCCCTCAGTTGTTTGTGTAGGCTGGCATGGCACACTCAGGGCTCTTGTTGAGCACAGTAACTTTGCCAAGGGATGAAAAGTACCCAGTTCCAGGTTCAGAAACCTCCAGGCAGAGACGTGCAGGTGCTCATTCCCCACTCTCATCCCCATCTGCTCTGCAGTGACCACAGACTGAGCATTTTTTTTCTACTTCCCATTTTTGCAGCTTTGGTTTGATTTCTCAGCAGGCCTGACCTTGCTGGGGGCTATGGCTGCTCTAACAGGCTCCAGCTGCTGTTTAGGAAGGGCACCTGGAGCCAGAGCTGCAGAAGGAGGCTGTGCTTGTGCAGTTGGTGAGAAGGGGGTTGAGCCCTGGCTCCCATTTTTGGGTGAAAGCTCTTCCTCCTGGAGGATGGGGATGAAGGACAGGGTATCTTAGGCTTGAATGGGAATAGCTGAACACCTGCCTGTGATGCTGTGGCCTGGGTAGAAATGTGCGCTGGCTTTCTCATCAAAATTATGTTCCATAGGGTAACATTAGCACAGAGGAGATCCACGACAATGATCAGAGGGCTGGAGCACCTCTCCTAAGAAGACAGCCTGAGAGAGTTGGGGGTGTTCAGCCTGGAGAGGAGAAGGTTCTGGGGAGAACTTACAGCAGATTCTATTATCTAAAGGGACTTTTTATGAGGGCATATAGTGATGGAACAAGGCTTAATAGCATTAAATTGAAAGAGGAGAGATTTAAATTAGATATTAAGAAGAAATTATTGACTGTGAGAGTGGTAAGGCAGTGGAACAGGTTGCCCAGAGAACTTGTAAATGCCCCATCCCTGGAAGTGTTCAAGGCCAGGCAGGATGGGACTTTGAGCAACCTGGTCTAGTGGAAGGTGTCCCTGTCCATGGTGGGGCATTGGAACGAGATGATCTTTAAGGTCCCTTCCAACCCAACCCATGATTCTATGAAATTGTTCTTAGCAGCAGGAAAAGAATTGTCAAATTTTTGAGTTTCAAATTTCAATCTTCATGGAGAGGGAGAGGCTCAGACATTCGGCTGGGTAAGAAGAAAACCTGGGCCTTTGGGGTCCTCATTCTTGTTTTGAGCTCTGAGTCATTGCTGTCACCCTGGGGCAAAACGTGACAAACCAGTCACAGCCCTATTTAATTTCTCAGTTTTCTGAGAACAGACCAAGTGAGGTCCTTGACCCTGGTGCAACAGCCGAAAAAGCCCTTTTTATTCTCTGCTTCTGGCCTGCTGGGAAAGCTCTCTGCAGGGCAGGCTGGGTTCTGGTTTGACTTTCTTACCTAATACCTGCAATGTTGTGGCTGCACAGTCATGAGGAAAACCCAGAGGGATGAGAGAGCTCCAACCCCACTCACCACTGAGCTACCTGCACCAAAGAAAAGGAGGATAGCCCTTGCAGTAGTGCTCAGGATGAACACTGGAGTAGAGAGGTCATAAAATCACTGTCTAAATCCACCCCCCTTGCTATGTGAGCACATAGAGGCTCTGTGAGGAACTTGCGGTACAAATTGTGACCCCCAATAAATGTCCCTTCCAGGGACTTCCCTTGGTAAAGCTGTCAAATGAGGATATGCCCAAATGAAGTGTGCCTCAACTTGTCCATCCCTTCTTGGAGTCAACACGTGGGTGTCCGCATCATTTTCCACGCTGCCTTTGTCCCTGTCGATGTAATGCAGCTGTGGGGATCACACTGGAGTACATCTCCCTCTCTCATTTGCAAAGGAGTTGTTTATTGCCAGAGACTGCAAGATGGTGAAGTGGCTCGTGGCAGCCATGTAAAATATCTTAACAGCTCATTGATTGCCACAGATGAGAAGACAGCAATTACACTATTTACACCACAGTTGTTTTTGTTCTACAGCCTAATTCGCATCCATTCCCCTGTAACAAACTCCAAGAAAAAGCAGCCGTTCGTTGGTGTTACTCATCTGCGTAATTAAACAGTAAGTGCCCGATCTGTCAAACAGACAGAGGCTCATTCAGGTTCTGCTGTAACATGTTTGCTCGCTGGAAGGGTGGAGTTCCTCAGGATTGGCACAGCCCCGTTAAAAACAGTTCTGTTAGAGACGGGAGTGGAGGTTTGGATGATTATCCAGGCTGCTCTTACTGTGGGCATAGTGGTCGTTTCAGACCACAAGCACTTGCTTACGTTTTGGGACTGTACTAGTATCCCAAAGTTTCCCAGCTTGAGTGGGCTGAGCATTGAAAGAGTTTCAGATAAAAGCTGAACCAAGTATGTCCCCCATCTCCAAGCCCTTTCCCTTTTCCAGGGCACTGGAGACGATGTGAGGATGACCCCTTCCCTTTTAAAATCTGAACATGACTGTTTCCAAATGGGATTATCTTTAACAGCTCTTTACCATGACTATCTTTTGCACTGGGATTGCAAATGGGGAGTGATTGATCACACCAGATGGCACTGCTATTTGATTTTCTGCTTTATAATTGGCTTGCATTTCCTAGTTGCCATGTGCTCCTTGCATTTTACAGGGAAATGAGGCAGTGGAGCTATGTGGGCACAGCTCTGTCCCAGATCACCCTGTCTGTGGAACAACCCTGTGGGAAGCTGCATCATTCTGCTCTGACCACCTTTGTGTGGCTTCATTTCAATTCCAAGGAGATGCAGCTGTGAGGTTCTAACCATTGCTAGCCTGGCTTGCAGGGCTCATGTGTTAGTGTTGGACAAGCTTTACCTGCCTGTATTGCTTTCCTTTACCTGGTCTGCAGCCCCACTGAGAGTGAAATTTGCTTTTAGCAAGGTTTGAAACTCTTATTCTGCCTCTTCTCAGGTAGTTTGGTTGCCAGTGAATTCACCACAACCATGAGAGACCTTCTAAACTCCTTCTAATGACCAGAGCAGTGCTCCATCACACTACTTTGACCACTGCTGTCTGTGTCTACCTTTTCTGCACTTCATCCTGTTGCTGGGTTTCACCAGACCAAGTTCCTGAAGGGACACAAAAAAGGCTGAAGAATGTTTGCACTGGTAGAAGACCAAGCTTTCAGGGTAGGATGCTTCATGCAAGGCTTTCAAGGGAGGCTATATGAGAAAGTTTTATCAGATGCAAAGGATGGCTATTTTTTGGACAACCAGAGCAGGATCTGTGAGTACAGCATTTGAAATTTTACATTTATCCAGCAATGCTAAATGAATATACACTGAATACATGGGCCCCTGGAAAATAATGTTTCCCTCCTAGAATATGAAGACAGGCATATTAGGACAGGTTTTTCCAAAGAGTCCTCACTTCTTGTGGCTCAAGCTTCAGAATATATCATGATGAGGCATTGACAGCCCTTGACATGGGTGAAGGAAAAGGAGATGTGCTGGGTTCTGCTCTGGGACTTTTGTGAGTGAGTCTAATGACCAGCCTTTGCTGCTGGTCAGCCTGGTGACAACGTGACACTTTCATATTGCATAGTTCTGGTTTCATGGGTTGAGATTTTCAAGGATTCTTTTCATATTTGTTTTGATTCTGTTTTGTTCCTTTGGTTTTTCTGAGAATAGTATATCTAGTTCTGTGTTTTTTTATGAAACACAGGACTTTAGAGAAGTGATACCTGCTTTTCCTGTGCAGGCACCACTGGGGGCAATGGGTAAGCGACTCAAAATGGATGGAATCAGATCACTCTGCACTGCTGTAAACTCAGGAAGTAAAACCATTCGAGATGGATCAGACCTCCCAATGTTACCCACGCACATCCTCCAAACCTCTGGCACCTTGGCATATGCTGCTTCCCTTGGGTACTGGTGCTGGTGAGTCAGGCAGACAAATGCAGTGCTCTCCCCCATTTAGGTGCCTGTACACTTAGTGCAACAAGTATTTGGACTTCAGGATTTTACATGTGTGGATCTCTTTACATTTCTATCCTTTCTACCAGGGCTTGTTTGACAGCAAGGCATGTGTTCAGCTTTTAGTTTAGATTCCTAATGAAACATTGGCATGGGTGCCCAGCTTGAGAAAACTAAGCTTTTGGTTGCTTGGAGAGCTACTTTTTTATTCAGAAATGTGGATTATTTGGGCAAATAAACTCCATTTTGCTGAAAGGAGACAAGAAAAATTCTAGTCACTCTGTTCTGGCTAATGACCCCCACTTCGTGGACTTCTCTGTCTCTTTACTTCTTGGGCACCCCGAACCTCCCAGAGCTGCTTTTGGTGAGGGTGGCAGCTCACCATTAGTGCCTGAGCAATTCATTCAGATTCTCCTCTCTGCTCACAGTAATAACATTTCCCAATCTCTCTGCCATGTCTCACCTTTGAACAGAAATAGCTCCTAACTGTATTGATATCACAGAAGTTTCAGGTCTTTAATCTCCTTTTTTTTTTGCTTTCCAGGAACTTCGATTTTGTCCACCCAGCAGAGTCTGCAGCTTCAATTAGGGTTTAGGAAGCTCTAAGGATAAGAAAAAAGCTGTGCTGGAAAAAGGTCAGTGACCTTGAGGTTTTCCCCAGAGAAGGGAGAAACCCACTGAGAGACAGGATAAGACCTCACAGGCATCACCCTACAACATCAGCCTAGGGACCTTATTCTTGCTGATCTTGTCTTAATAACCCAGGGCACTCCATGGTCAGCTTGTGAATCTGAGAGCTTAATTTAGGCTGAAATTCCCTCTTCCCCTGCAGTCTCTATGCCCCTCTTCAAGCAGCAGCAAAGTCAGGAGGTAACTTGTGAACTGACTGCTCTGGACAGGTTTTCATGGGCCTGGGAAAACCCATATGCATGACCCAGAATTTACTTCACTGCTTAGTTCCATGTCTTGTCCCTAAATGACACAAGAAAGGAAATTTTGAGCTTTACGTGAGCAAAACAAGGTGTCCTCCCCCTTAGCCCTGTTGCTGGAAAGAGATGAATTTCTGACAGGTTTCTGAAATCCAGACCAACTTCCCAGATATTCAGCCTAAAACGTGTACACAGTGAATAAAACTTCAGCCAAAACAAAAGATATTTGAAAAGACATAGGGTAGAAAACCAAGGTAAACCAAACCTTTTTCAAACCAGTCCTACCAAACTGATCAGGCCTTGGCAAAATGTTGCCTGCTGTTCTCTCTGGTGCTCCTGTGGGTAGCCAGTGCTCCATTTATGTGATTAGATAGTCTATATCTGCAAATCCTGCTAAGCACACAGTGAACCAGAGGAGGAGGTTTATCTCAGCTCCCAGGCAATCTTGTTCTTTGTGTTCTTATCCCTTTTGATATAAGACATGACAACAGGAAAATAAGCCACCAGAGTTGTGAAATTCAGTGTATTATTACTCTGCTGTGATTCCTGAGTAGAGGAGACATGAAAAGATGTGCATGTTCCTGAGAAAGCACCTCCTCAAAAAACTAAGGAAGTAGAAATTAAGATCTCCATAAAATACATCATCTCTCTGATAATCTCCATATTTCTATTGTTGACAAAGTTTTTTGAAGTTGACTCAGCCTCCCACTGAAATCTCCAAAAATATTTATGTTCCTCTTGAGGGATATTTGATCCAGGCCCCACACAGAAAATCAAGAAAAAAGGTCCAAGAGTCAGTATATACCCACAGTATTTTGTGTGTCCCACCCTCTGAGCGGTGTCTGCACACATACTCTGTTCCATTGCTCCAGGGTCTTGTGCCACTTGTCCGCACTTGTTCTCTCTTGCAGATTTTGTCATACACGCTGGCATATTTTTTTGTGGAAGCAGAGTGTGTTGGCAGAGGGAGGGAAGGGCTGGCACATGCCCACATCCAGCTCTGATAGCAAACTGGGAAGTGTGTGCCATCTGGGAGCTCCCAGATAACTCAGATTGGGTTTATCACAAAAGTACATATGCAAGCCAGTTTACTGCTCCTGCCCTGGAATTAAACCAACACAACCATGTTGACTGTTCACCTTACAAACACAACCAGGAAGAGAGCATTTCTACAGCTCAGACAGCAGTGACAGATATTTCAGGGTTATGTTTCCTGTAACCACCCAGGAGTTTATAAGAGTTACTAAGTCATCTTCTTGGAGGAACTTCAGGCAGGAGTGATTTTGCTCAGACTATTCCCAAAGTGCATTTTGGAGGCACACCTGAGCAAAAGGGCTTTTTGGTGACCACATCCTGCCCTGTGACCTGCTCATGCCTCAGCCAAGATCCTGGCCTGGCTGTGTCAGCCTTCAGGATCCCCCATCCCACCCTCATCCAAGGGTGACAGAAACTGTCAGAGGAACACGGCAGGGGGATGCCCTGCAAGAAGCAGCAGAGCAGTGCCCTGCTTTTGTGTCTCCACCACCTGTCCCCTGATGAGTGGGACACCCTCCTGGCTTCTGCAGCAGAGAAATATTTCAGGGCAGGGAGCTGGAGTGGACCAGCACAATTAGTGGGTTGTGCTGGTGCAGAGATGTGAGGAGAAGGTTCCCTTTTCCCCTTGGCTGCACACTGTGAGTGCTGGGCTGCTGCAATTACCCAAATTCCTCTTTGGCAACTCTGGCAGCTGTGCCCACAGCTTGGGCAGGCAGGTGCTCTGCCTGGCTGGGCACACAAGCCCAGGGCTCTGCAGCTGAGCCTGATCTGGCAGAGCTGAGGGAGCTGCTGGGTTCAACCCTGGCAGTCCCAGGCACTGAGGCTGAGTGCTGGTGCCTTGAAGTGCAAAGAGGAAAGTCTGGGTGTTTCTGTGGTCATGTAAACGCTAAAAGAAGGTTTTTTTGAGCTGTGTCCTTGCCTTTGCACAAAGAGTTGGCTTAAATTCTTTGTTGCATCAATTCCTCATTCTTGGTCACAGTGCAGCTCCCTGCCCTTGCTTCACATTGGTGTTTTCATGCTTAGAAGTGCATTTTGTCTTCATTACTTATCTGACTGATTGCCTGGGCATTATTTTGCTCCTTGTTTGGGACCTCCCACTTTGTCCTCTCCTATTCTAGTGTGATGACAGCATGAATTCTTTCGGTGTGAATATTTCTGTGAATATAAATTCTCACCAGCTTTTGCAACACTTCATGTGTGCCAACATCCACAGAAAGTGTAGAGCTGGGGTAGCAAATGCTGCCACACAGTCTTCATTTGAAAAAAATCATGAAGAAGATGGTGGGAGATGTCTATATCTAGCTCTAGTTTATCTGAACATCTGCTAGGAGAATGGGACTCTCCAAAAGCAGACATCATTATTAATAAAACTCTGGATTTGTATGTGTTATCTGAATTTCACAACTCTTTCGAAGTAGTGAGGAAAAATATTTAGGCCTGATAATAAATAATGAATCCAGATGTTTTTTAAAAAGATAAACGTATAGCCACTGGTTGTAGATAATTTTTTTTTTTTTGACAAAGCATTTTAAAGAAGGTTACAAATTATTTTGGTAGTTTTGGACTACTGGTCCTAAGATGCTGTGTGAAATTCCAGTTCACATGTACTCCAGCAAGGCTTTTGCTTAGAGGATGCAAGAAGCAGCATCCAATGTTTGTTTTTTTTCTGACCTACTGCTGAGTAATTGAATCATCCCAAGCACCAAGCTAATATTTTTCCTCCCTAGGAGAACATAATGTTACTGAGAAAAGGAGACAAGGGAAAAAATCAAAAAGGCAGCTGCAGGTATTTATTCCAAATGCTGTACAGTGTGTATCTGAGACAAAGAAAGAACATTTTTATAGCTGAAGAAAATAGTCAAATAGCCAAATGAGCGTGGCTGGGTGGTGGAGCCCCTGAAAACTGTGGGGTCTAGGAGGGTGCAGCAGACCTGGCTGATGGCATGTAAGTGCAGATAGGCAAACCAAAAAATACAGGACTTCACTTCTGGTATGTTTTTCAACACTCCCAGGGTAGATATCTGAATTATTGATGCTCAGAGCTGCCAGAACACCAGTTCAACAGACTGGCTATTGCAAGCAAGATGCTGAAAGAGGACAACCTGGGCTCATTCTGACTCTCAGTGAGTACCCAAACAAGTATCCATCTGTCAGTGATGTGTATGGGCTACCTGCTTTAGGCCAGGCCCTGCTGTTGGTAAGTTTATAATGCTATGTCCTGTGTGCAGGCAGAGAAATTAGGCAGAAACTCCTTCTCCACTGTTCTAGGCACGGGCTGGCTGCCCACCAGTAGATGCCAAGGTATTGAAAAGATTTTCTTTGCCAGTTTGTGTCTTGGTCTGCCTGCCCTCAGAAGAATATGGGCACTTACTGAAGGGAAATATTTTTTTCCTAGTACTGTTGACCCACAAGAGGAATATCTTTGGGGAGGAGGATGGAGAGGAGGCTACCAGACCATGGTGGGCTGCATTAGCAAGAGCAGAGGCAGCAGTTCCCCTTCCATATGAGATCAAGAGACTTGAGTTGTACAGAAGACCCCACAGTGCAGAGAGACAGCACTACCAAGCAGGAAGCCTGGAGACTTGAGTTTCACAGATAGGGCATGCCTGTGGCTTTTGCAGCCTGCCACATGCACATTCTCCCTTGGAGAATAAAGAAGGAAAAGGAAAGAAACGCAATTAGTCAAATAGAGCAAGAGTTTCCTGCATGTCTGGTGTTTGCTGCTTCCATGGACAATGTGCTGGGGCTCCAGCAAGCATTTTTGATTTTGCAAAGACAAATTGTGTTTTGTGCAAAATAGGTGTCTTCTGAATGTCTGGTTTCTGAAAAGAAGATTCCATTTTGGTTTTTTTGGTAGATGAAATGTGTCTGTGGGGTTTCATTGAAGTGCTGCCCTTAGTTTTCCCTTTTTTTTTTAGCTCCACAAAAGCTTATTTTTCCAGAATAAGAAGAAATTATATCTGTATTCAACTAGAGCACTGAGTCAGGCAGATCAATCGCTGCATTTCACCTGTCTGTCACAATCTGTATCTCTATTTTCAGTGGTCACATCAGTGTCCCTGTTCGAAGCCTCTTCCAGGAAGAGCCACCCTGGTGGGGGCTGGCTGGCAGTGATGCCATTCTGGGAGGTCCCATGTCACTGAGCTCCACCACCCCTCACAGTGTTCAGAGGTGATCCAGGTGTCCATTTGTTTGCTCTGCTGTACCAGCTCAGCTAAAAATATTAGAGCGTGATCTCAGAAGTTGCATTGCTATGGCCACTGTGATTTCAGCTGAGCTGCAGCATCCCCAGAAAGCAGACTTGTCTGGGTATCCAGTGGTGTCAGAGTCACCAGCACAGAGTGCACATGGCAGCTGCAGTGGGGGATGCAAATCACGGTCTCCATTATGTGGGTGAGGAGCAGAAGCAGCTCTGGTGAGGCTGGTGCAGTTACACGTGCACAGCTTGGATCTGAATCCAACCCCTGACATTAAACAGCCACAGACTCTGAGATTTATTTTAGGATAATGCAATCAGTGCTTTAAATAAAAAGTTTTAATGGGGAAACATCACCAAGGTGCAATTTCCTGCAGTTTTGAAATGCAAATACAGTTCAGGAGAATCTCTGCTTTAGCAGGGGTTTGGCTGTAATTTGTTCACTGGGTTTGAAAACATGCCTGCCTTCCCAGCAGGGACATGGGAACTTCCCAGTTCTTCAGACCTCTTGTGTACTGTGCTTTGATGACACAGTAAATCCAGCTTTAGGGTTCCCAGAACAAAAGTACCAAATCCTATGGCCCAAAGTGCTAATGTTGCTGCATAAACTCCCTCTGCTTGTCCAAGTGTGCACTGAAGGCACTGCTCGTGTAGCACTGCGCTGATGACCTTTGTGGCACATTGGCTGTCACCTGCCTTCCCTGAGCTGGAAAAACAACCAGCCCAGAGTCTGACCTGTGCTTTATGGCCAGGTGGAGAGATCAGATGCCTCTGGGTGCTCCAGATCCCGTTCACACTGCTGAGAGCTGGGGTACTGCCCTGGGGAGCTACAGCCAGAGCTGCAAAGCTGCCTAAAAACAGGCAGTGCAGCTCCACGCTGTGGGGAAGGAGGGGAAGCAGACGGGTTTCTCCACTCACTGGCACTCAGTGCCTTCTGCTGGGATGCTGAGGGAGCTTTGCCGACTCCTCCTACCCCCAGGTCTCCCCTTGTCCCTTTTGTGCTGTGGGGCTTGGAGCTCCTCCCTTCCACAGGCTGCTGAGCTGTGCTGTGACTCCTGCCACTTGACTTTTTTTTTTCACTTACAGGCTTGAAAAACAGCAGCAGGTACTTTGGGAGGGTATTGGACACAGAACCAACAAAGCCCCGTGGAGGACTTTGCTTTCTATCTTCAAAGATGTGTTTCTGCCCACAGGGGATGTCTGTGGAAAAATTCCCTGTGCCTCCAGGGGACCAGCCCTGAGCAGGAGTTAATGTTCAGCTGCTTTGCTGCTGCTGCCAAAAATACTTCTTCCAGGTGGCTGGCCCATCCTTTAAGAGGGGTGCTCCAGTGCTCATGTGGTGCACAGAAATCTCTAGTACTATGGTGCCAGGGCTGGCTCTGCCCTGATTAACACTCACTAGGGTGCTGGTAAGGTCCTGAACATCGACGGCTCTGGCAGAACATCAGCTGAGTGTGGGGTAAACCCTTTCCTCAGGGGCCAGCTGCTGGTGGCCAGGCAGTCCATGGTGCAGCAGGTAACACTGGTGATGAAACCAGGCTGCCTGGGCCAGGGCTGCCAGCTGGGGAGACGGCTGAGTACTGCCAAAAGACGTGTCTGATGCAATGTTCCTGGGAAGTGTGACAAAGGCACACTCGTTGTGGGTTCAGTCAGGCTTGGCTTCAGCAGGGATAACTCACAAGACTGATCCAAATAAGTTGCTGCTCTATGTGACCCCTTGAGTGGCAGGTGCTGAGGGTGTTTTGGGGCATCCAGCAATGGTTAGCAACTGGTTTCATCTTGAATGATTTTGCCCTGGTTTGAACTTCTCCCAGACTGCCCTTGGAAGATCACTAAGTGAGCAGTGCCGCAGCACACAGTTTCAGCTTGGTATTGTCAAATGGGTCCAATTGCTTTCCTATTATTGTGGCTGACAAAGCCAGTTGTACCCTGCCACTGTCACAGCTTCCAGCACGCTGTCTGTTCATCTCTACCCCTAAATGTCATCAGCAGTGACATGGATCCCTGAGAGTCTTGTTAGTGTGTCTTGCTGGCAGCATCTCTACTTTTGATCCCGAATGACAGTCTCAGCCATCTGTACTTGGATCCTGGTACTCCTAGCAAGGCAAGGAGTCCACTTTCCTTGCCTAGGAGCTTATGCCAATCTCCAACGTTGCCATCCAACACTGGGGATATCCTTTTTTCCCTTTTGCCAAATCAGGTAAGGTTTCTTTGGTGGTAGACACTTGGATGGAGGCGTGTTCAGTGCACTATTTAGCTTGCTTGGATCTGTTCAAGTGCAGCTTGTCTGCTGTCCTGATAACTGTGCAATGGCTGCCTTGAAGTGCCTTTGGCATTTGTTGTGCTGCTTTTATTATATTTTCTGTTAACATGCTGCACACTCAGGGAGGTGCCTGCTGACTGCTCACGTGCTTGAAAACTGTAGTCTTTTAGCAGCTTGGATGTGAGGAGATTGGGGATGTAGTCTGCTTTGGCTGCATGCTTTTATTCTGCTCATATTTTCATCATATGAATATTTCATCCGAGGTCTGGTCTCACTTGGATTGCAAAGTTACACAATCTTACTGAAGCTGCTGCATCCAATATCGATGGCAGCCCTATTGCTTCTTCTTCCTGTCTCAGGATTTCTCATGTCCCAGATCTGGGACTCAACTGTGCAGAGTCCACTTGTGGCAGCTGTCTCTCAGGCAGCTCTGCAGCGTGTCGTGACACCTCTCCAGGCCCCTCTCACCCATGGGGACATAACCAGTTGTGTCACATGCTGCCAAGGAAGGTACTTTTAGAAGACCTGAACATCTTGTGTGTAATTTAGAATCTCCTCAGGGGTATTTGGATCCTGCCAAGCTTTAATTTTTCTTTGCTTAATTGCAGGTTTGGTTTGTTTTCTGTGTGATGCTGTGAAATGCCTGGGAACTCACCCTGCTTACCATCAGTCCCTGTGCCTGTTTGCCTTCTGTTTTCTTCTGAATTCATATCACTTCAAATCAGTAGTACCTTCTTCCCCCTCTTTCTTGAAGCTTTGATATAATGATTTCTCTTGCAGTAGTACTTACTGTTGATCTGTGTGCCATTTTCTGGTAAACCCTGCCCTTCACCATTCAGAAATAAAGCATTTGGAATGCATTTTTTGGTACCAGATTTTCCTCCTCTGCTTTGTCCTTTGTCCTCCTCTGCATTTCCTTGTAAATAACTTCTGATGCTGTTTTTCCATGTGTTTCTGGGCTTTGACAGGCCTTTTTAGCCAACCAGCTCTGTGTCCGTTTCATGCAGGCTGACTTTGAAGAGGGTCTTCTTAATTATATCTGTGCACATTTCCAGCTCTTGTGTGGCAAATGGAGCTCCTTTGAGCATTTCTGGACACTGCCCTGGCATCTTGGTGTTGTCTCTGCTGCCTGTTAAGTACAGGCTCCTTCCCCTCTGCTGTGAGCCCACAGATCCTTAAACAAGGGACTCTCTGAAGCAAGTGACTGTATTTGTCCTGGCTGTGGTTGTGCCCCTGCCTTACCCAGGAGGTCCCAGGAGCACATTTTCATGGTGCTCCCGTGGGGGTGCTGGTTGTGTGTGTGCAGCAGAGGAGCTGCAGAGTGTCCCTCTGCACGTAGGCACACACAGCTGGCAGCTGCTGCTCCTCCTCCTCGACGTGACTCCAAGCAGCAGCTTTGGGCACTGGTCCCAGGAGAGAGCAGGGATGGCTGGGGAGGGGCACGGAGCTCTCCAGAGCACCAGGATGCTGTTGGGAGCAGGGTTGCAGTGCTGGAAAGTGACTGTGAACACGATGGTGGTTGGAGAGCTCCTGAGATGTACAGTCAGAGCTATAAGTGAGAGGGAGCTGAGAGCCACTGGTCACTCTTGCAGGTGATGGGAGGCTGTGTTATGGTGTGTGCAGAACAGTGTGATGGGGCTTGGGCTCAGCTCTCCTACCACCTTGCTGAGTGCCCTTAGTCTTGTCACTGTGCTCCCCAGACTGAAATGTCTCTGCCCATTACATGGGGATTTTGTGGCTTTTTTGTGGTATGTTTTAAGAGTGGCAGATTGACAGCTGTACAAAAGATAAGTGTTATTCTTTCATCAACATTTCCTTCAGCAGGGCTAACCCTAAGCTAATCACTGATCCAGATGCTCTTGGAATCGACTGGGAGTTTATACATCAGTTCCTTGCTGACATGCTGTCACATCCAAATTGTGATTTTTGATTCTAATGCTCTCTCAATAGCTTTCTAATTTTTTAATAAAGATACTTTACTGAAGTATTCCACTTCAAGCCCAGCATTATTCACGTATTTAAGATATAAACAGAGTAATTGGTGAAGCAACAACTTCATTCAATTTAACTGTTTAACAGACCAGCATGGCTGAGAAAGAAAACCCTGGAGCTGTCCCCAGGTGGGGAGTCAGGAAGGCAGAACAGCAGATTAGTAACTGTTCCAGTTATGTCTTCTTACTACACCAACATTATATTGGCAAGGAAATTGCAGGCCTCCCTCTCTGACATAGTTATGGTGATAAATTAGGTACACAGAAGAACTAATGATGAAATTAAATGGAGTTATGAATATATATAAGATCTCTTTCCCAAGGTCAGCTCTGGATGACATGGCAAAGACATCATAATAACAGGTGTCAGTCAGTGGTGGGCAGCATGTTGCTGGAGCCTGAGTGCAAACCTTTGTTCAGATTGTGCAAAGAGAAGGAGGAAGATGGGAGCTTTGAAGTTCATGATATCTCCCTCTGCTCTCAGAGGAGCTCTGTTTTTGATACAGAATTTGGCCTCTTGCCACCCTGGTGCTGAAGCCCTGTACCCTTCACATTATGTTCTTTGTTAGGAAGCCATGCAGGACTCGAGAGCTGACCTCTGGGTGTCACAGGCATACATCCTGGGGGGGCATCCACTGTCTCAAAGCATGGAACTTGGGCTTTTGGGATGCTACTCAGCAATTCAGGAGGCAGTTCAACCTACTTGGCCTCATCCCAATCTCCCCTGTATAACCTGGGGCAAGTAATTTGGGTCAACATTTAAACAGTGTCTGGTGATTTTTAAATACTTTTTAAAAGCACCTTCATGTTTTATTGTGTGGCTTTGGGCAACTAAACTGGATTCAAGCCAAAGCTGCTAACCTCAACTCTGCAAGTAGAGGTCTCTAAAATAGTATATCCTAAGTACAGGACTCTAAATTGCCAGTCACTTCTGAAAAGCCTGGTCTTACATCCTCTGTCTCCCAGTTCTCTGTGGTGCACAAAGAGATAACAGTGCTTCCTTTGCCTTCAGGAATGCTGGGGGCCTAGACACAGTGAAAGTAGAAGGGCACTCTCAGATTCAATGGATCAAAAAACATCTTAAGTAGTTCGGGTTTTTTAGATTTGATCCCATTTCCAAAGTCTCTGTAATTACTACCATGCAGAAGTTATACGGCTCTGCAGGCTTTGCCCCACAAGTGTCTCCTATGTCATTCCAGAGGAGCTGCACACCCTGCAGGGAAGCACTTTGTGAAGTGGTTCTTGAGAGACGTCCCTGTGCTTTCTAAGTGATACGAGAAGTTTCATCGACATTTCACCAAATGACCTTGCCCAGAGCTGCAGCTCTGAAGTCCCTGCAAGTTGTGTGTATGCAGCAGATTTTTGTCTGTTCTATTCTTTCCAGTGAGGATGTCCTTTTATAAGGTGAGGGTATTAAGCTGATCAGTTTCCATTCCACTTTTGTTTGCAGTTTGTAGAATAAATGGAAAGGAGCTGTATTTGCTCTTTAATTGGTGAGTGAGTGGGTCTGCTTTCAATGCCACAGCAAAGAGAGGGGAGAGATGCTCTCAGAGGAGTGCCTGGGCTGTCCCACCGCTGCAGGAACTGGGAGCTGCTGCTTCTCAGAGAGGAAACATGTTACAAGCCGGCGTCCTCTGTGTCAGGGCAGCGAAGTCCAGCCTTGTAGGAGTCAGGGGTGGGGAGAGCTGGCTGTGGGGTGGGACTGGGCTGTGAACATGCCCTTGTGGATGAGCTCTGCTTCTCCAGGCTGAGACCGTGCTGTCCCAACACTGTGAGCAGTTGGAGTGGGTCCTGCAGCCACCCACTGGGACATCGCAGCTCCGTGCGCTGGATCAGACAACGACCCTGTTTTTCTTCTCCTTATCCTCCGAGAAGTTTCTGGGAAACGAGTTGAGATATGGAGATTTTTATTCCCCTCGGTTTCCAGCCCTTGGAAGGCGCTTTCCGGCGGGAATGCGGCTCTCCCCGGCCCGTGTGTCCCGCGTGTCCCGCGGTCGCTGTCCCCGGCGCAGTGGCAGCAGTAGCCGGCTCCTGGCAGCAGAGGGAGACGGAAGCCCGGGCTGGGCTCCGCTCCCCGCGCTCCTCCCGCCCCTCCGCTCACTCCTGAACCGCAAGCCAGCAGCAGCAGCACGAAGTATGAAGATGTACCTGATTTTTCAGGCATGAACTGCCTTTGTCTCTAGTGCCAAGCATCATGTACGTGGAACTTTTACCGGGTAGGGAAACACAATGTTAACAATGTTATGCACAGTTTTGAAATTCCCATCTCAGCGGGAGGCAAATTCTGAAGTAGAGATTTCCAAGCGTGCTGTTTCCAGGAGGCAGCATTCCCCTGAGAGAGAGAGATAAAAAAAAAAAAAAAAAAAAGGAAAGAAACATAGAGAGAAAAACAGTAGGAAGAAGCCAGTAGCTGCTGGTTAAGGACCAAAGCACAACTGAGAAAGCACAGCCTTGTAGGGCTGGCTTTGGACTCAAGCAGGAATGACGTGCCTTGGTGCTTTCTGCCTACTCCCCTGTCCCCTTGGAAGAGTTTTGCAGCCACTCCAAAATTCCAGCCAGCAGGTGCATGCTGCTGCAGGCTGGGGGGTACCCCTTGCCCTTGGAACATGTTGCTGGTGTGTGATGAATCTGGAACCATTGCCAGCTCACATCAAATCCCGGATGAATGTGGACTCTCTGCAGTAATGGGGGATATTACTTTAAATGGCTCAATAACACTACAGCTTTGCTGTCTCCGACACCATAATATATAAACTCTTTTATGGATCTAGATGGAATTTCTTTGACATTTCCTCAAATTGCATTGTTTTAACGTACCTTTGCATTTTTATTGGCAACCCAGTTGTAATAGATGGAATCCATATAGCATTGATGCTGCTTTCTAGGAGATGCCTGGTAGCTGTGAAATATAAACCAATAAGGTTTTGGACTATAGCTTAATCTTATCAGCAGAATTCAGGTAGTGTGGGGCTGAAATTGTGCCACTAACAAGTGTTTCCAGCCATCAGTGCCGTGATGAAGTGGGATGGAAAAATCAGGAAATAGAAATGTGTCTGGATCCACACAGCTCCTGAATGCAGCAGCACAGAGAAAGGAGCTGGCTGTGCCTGGCAGCAGCCTTGTGATTAAAATAAACAGTTCTGTGCTCCTGGTACGCTGCAACCCCAACCCTACCTCGGTGAGTCTCCCAAGCCAGGAGACATAAATCCTCTTCAACTGCTGAGACAAACGGCAAGTGATTGCAAGGAAATGTGGATAGTTTGCTGATATTTTTAGGAACTCCTCTCCTTCTAGGTTAAGAATGAAGTGAGAGCTGTCAGTGCCTTGGGGACTGCTGTGGGTATAAGCCAGCACCTCAATTTATTTCAGTTCCTCTAGGAGCAGAGATACATCATTGTAGCTGCTGGGATCTTGATCTGGATGTGCGAAATCCACCTTAAAGGCTCGCCAGTATAATCTCTTAATGCGCCCATCTCTCCTGTCTAATATTCTACCCCATGGTGCTGTGTGATTATTAGGCAGCTTATACAGTGTAGGTTAAACTGGAAAAACCTCAGTTTCTTAGCAATTTATAGCCCCCAATTATTGGGGTCTTAAGGTCACACAAGCCTGTGTGCATAAGGTAGCTCTTTGGAGAGGAGGAGGTGAATACTTGGAACTTACTGCATTTAGCTCCGAAATTTAGCTCAGAAAGAACAGCAGAGAGGTGCTTAAAGGAGCCAATCCTTGAAGCAGGACAGCTGGAAAAATTTAAGATGTATGTAGCCTCTTTGCTTCCTCTGGTCTTTTGAGGGCTGAGTTGTGTTCGCTCCACATGTCTGGCTCTAAACAGCTGCTTTAATGGTCATGCACATGGCCAGATATCCATGCTAAGGGAAGCCAAATCTGCTGGTTTTCAGTACCTAAGGGTTTTTCCTTCTTGCCTGACATTGATTCATCTTTGACCCTAAAATTTCCTGGCATCCCAGCCCCCTAGATTCAGGCTGCAGCAGTCCTTCAATCTCTAATCCAGCAAGGAGCAAGGCAATGTCCACGCATGTGCAAAAATGGTCTCTCAGATATTGTCTCCAAACCTCTTGTCCAAGTCTTTTTGTCCTGCACTGCTGTTAAGCAAACATCCCTGCTGTCCAGATGTACATGCTATAGTGCTGTTCCTCTCCTCTGTGCCTCACATGATCCTGGAGCTGTGAGATGAGGTCAACAGTGTCACTGGGGCACTTGTACATCCCTTGCATCATTATTTGTTCCCAAGGATTGTTCTCTAGCTGTTTAATTAGTCCCTTCAGTAATGAACCATATACCATTTGTTGTTCTCTTTCTGTTGATATTTATCCTGTAGGAATCAGGGGCTCCTGAGAGCTGTCACACATCAGAGTGTTATGGGGACCCTGGGGAGAGGAATCACATGTGGGCTTTGGTAATGGCCCAGGCAAGCAGGGCAATAAACCAGTCCCAAACCCCTGATTTTAAATACTGAGAGAGAGAGACTGGAGCTTGTCTAGGATTGTGCTTTTTAGCTGGTGCTCCTCTCCCTCTCTCCAGTGATGTCGGGAGCTGTGCATGCACTTCCCCTCAGCTGTCACAGTTGCAGGCTGCCAGGCAAAGCACAGCAAGAATTGTTTGCCAAAACATGTCCAGCCAGAGACAGTAGGATGGTGGAGAGGTGACAATCAGGGCCCCACAGCCAGCAGCAATGTGGCTGAGGCTGGGCTGCAAGCACATGTGGGGCACTGGGATGATGGGCTGCTCTCAACAGCCTGAATTTCCCAGTCAGGTATTTCTGGGATGAGAAGGCCTTGAATTTTTGATGGCCTGCCAGAAATTAATAGCAAACTCACCCTTATGAAGGTTCTCCTTTGATATTTTTATTGCTTGATATTCAGAAGCTTGCTGTGGCCTCAGTCTTAGATTTTCCTCTAACCCCTACACTGGAGCAAGTGAAGCACCCAGTGACCTTGGTGAGAGTGTGGATGCAGCGATTCCTTCACAGGCCAAAAGAAGGATATAAAAGGTGGTCTTTCTGCTCAGGTGCTTCATATTGCTCTCAACTTGTACAATTGCATACCTAAAGAAATGCCAGTTCTTGCAGACCAATGGATTTGAACATGCCAGCATTGCTAAACACTGTATTTAGGATTTTTAAATGTTTAATTTGTAGCAATGGAGACTAAATTGAGAATTAAAACCATGCACATCAGTCCCAAAGGAGTTTCCCTCTTCCCTCCCACTCCATCTGGAATGAAGAGGAGTTGGAATTGTGCATGAATTAATGAATAAGGAATAGAGAGTCACACAAATAAATTACAGATGCAAGGATTTTTTTTTAAATCATCCACAAGTTAATATTTATTTATGTAACTTGCAGAATTCCAGCCAATGGCTGCATAAATATTAATTACTAATTAAAATTTAATGGCAAAGCAAACCCCCTGTATTTGCTAAATGTATGTATTAAAGCCATCATTATTTGCTTGGACAATTAGGTTTGTTTGGGACTTTGGTCAAGCGGTGACAAGAATACAATTTTAGAGCAGGGGACATCCTGGATTAATCATGCTTTTTGCTTTGATTGCAATTGCTCAAAGAGAGGATGAATTAATTATTTTTTTTCCAATCCACGAGGAGATTATAACAAATTTAAAAAGTGCCCTCAGCAAAACAGGGGCATTGCTGTACTCCCAGTTGTGCATCCCTGCTACATATTTGACAGATTTCCAATACAAAGAGGAGGAGGAGGAGGAGGGTAGCTTCTCAGCCATCAGCCTGCAGTAGCTGTCCCCATTTAGAGCAGCTGATCTGGCCTATGGTGGCACTTCTCCATTTATGTGGTTCTTGGCAGCCCAAAGGCTCCCCTGCAGTTGCTTCTTTTGCAGGTTACCATGAGTAATTTTGCATTAACATCCCTGTGTATCGCTTTTTGATGCACATTGCTAAACCTACCTGGGAAAGAGGTTTTCAGGGATGAGCCTTCCTCTTCTGCAAAAAACAGGGAGGTTGGAAATCTGGTGAGTCCTGGCAGTGCCGTGGCTCAGATCTGAGTCTTCCCTGTGGTGTCTCACACTGCTTCACTGGTTGCTCTGGTTCTGCTGTTTTCTCTGTGTGTTGTCCTGCTGCTCTGGGGAGCTTGTGAGTTTCTCAATGCCCTGGTTAAACCAGACACTGTCCCCTATGATCCAGGCTGGCTGCAACCTTCCTGGTTCCCAAGGGGCTCCTGTTGGTGCCTTGCCATGATTTGGGGTCCCTGAGCGGTGACTCCCTTGGGCTCAGGAGAGGGAAGCAGGTGAAGCAGCTCTGACTGCCAGAGACCTGTGACTAAACACAGGCTGGTGGTACAGCTGGGAAAGGGATGACTTTGCTGAGCTGGGGCTTCAGCAGCACTTGAGCTCGGGTGGTGTAACATGAGATGAAATTGGCATGTGGTGCTGCAAACATCTGAGGGGTAAATCATCCTAAGATGCACTGAGAACTGAACACACATATGGGTAAAATGTGGTTTATAGGTATCTATGAGCTTTTAAAGGGGAAAAAAATAATTCCAGCCAAAAAGGGAGTGCTGGAATTCTGTGTAACCTCATGCAAAGAGCTGGTGGTAGTACCTGTGGTGCATCCCTGCTCTGGGAGAGTCAGGGAGGTGCTGTTGCCCTGTGGTTTGGGTTTGGATTTGTGCTTTGCAGCTTTCTTCTTTCAAGTCAGTTATTATGGACTTAAACTGGTGAGACAAACCCTGAGTAAAGCACATCAGTCCGTTTCATCCTGGTGGGGAGTCAGGGTCTGCCTCCCAGTCCTATCCCACTGTGATTCCCCAGGCCCATGGTCTGTTGTAGGTAAGGTCTTGGAAGTCAAAGAGGTGAGACCCAGTGCTCCCTAGGACACACCTGGGAAAGCTTTTGAAGGCTCAGGGCTTTAATGAGGATGAAGAGCAGATAAAACATTGATTGCAGTGCTTTTTAATTTGCCCTCATTTAATTACAGGGACACTGCTGGTTAAGGAATTTATTAAGCAATTTCCTTACCCACTTTGAGATTGATGGAGCATACAAAGACATGAGTTGAATAAACCCAGCCAGGTTCCACCCAAATTTCTGAAATTAGTAATCTCTAAGGTCTGAAAAGACAAGTACATGACTCAGGATTCTATGCAACAGCCCCAAGTACCTCCCCAATGAACTCTCCTGGAACCTGTGTGCTCTTTGGTTCAATAATAGTGGATGGCCATTGAGCATGTCCAATTTAAGTAGAAGGAAGATACAGAGGCAGGAAATAAATTAATCTGTTTGCAAGCACAATAAAAGAAAGTGAGCAAATTTAAATGTAAAACACTGAAAATGTACCAGAATTAATAAAGACAAACCAGTGATAGGAGTCCGAGCTGAAGCCCTGGCTAATTCTGTACTGCAAAGATATAAAAGAAAATCAATATTTAAAAAAATGGGACCTTTATCACAGAAGCTGTTAAATGGTGTATGCAACAATTTAAAAGAAATTACTTGGGAGCTAGAAGTGCAGCAAAGAAACATCTGAATAATTGACATTTAAAGAATTAACATAAAATTATTCCAAGATAGCAAGGAAAGCAGTCAAGCACTCTTCTAATGCACATGTAAAATCAGGCAGCTTTTACAGTGCACCCTCAGCCTTGAATACATCTGCTTAACCACTAGCCTCATGTCCCAACTCTCTACAGGCAATGTAAACATTCACTAATGCATGGACCAGCCTGTTTAGATCATGTTTTTTTGTCTTGTCCTTGACCTCACTATTAGGGGATGAAATGACAGGCAAACATGGGGCTTGCTCTATCTCTGCTCCTCCTGATACCATGGGCAAAATTCCTGATGGACAGAGAATTAAATAACATCCCCGGAGTAAGCTATTGCTCCTTTGGAAAATGGATTTCTCTGTCAGTTGTTGACATCAACAAATACAAGATGTTGTGGTGTTGCCATGCACCCTTCATTGATCAAATGTTTATTTCAGTATGGTGCTCCCCTTTTAATGGGATGTTGCAGATGTTCATTAAACAAATACTCATTATTTAAGCAAGACAAAGTCTGTCCTTAATTTTTTCTCAGTTGACTCCTCTTTCTACAGTTACTGCACATAACAGTCAGGAGACAATACTAATGCTGGTGTGCAAAATTAAAAATATTTTAGTGTTTTAATGACTATGCAGTGATCTCGTGTTGGATTTTGGACTCCCCAGGCAGTTTTGGACTGGCACAGCCCAACAAGGACCTTTGAACAGACAGAAGTGAAGGCGCCCTGGTGCAATGAGACACAGCCAAGCTGATGCTTGTGCAGCCAGTCCAGCTGGGAGCAGGTGCTCACAGACCAAGCCCTCCATCCTTCAGGCAATGAGATTAAGGTTCTCTCTTTACTGTGGGGTTCCCAACAAGGCTCAGAGCATTGGGCCACAGCACTGCCAGCTTCTGCTCGCTCCTTTCCTGCATGCACGAGGTGCAGTTGGCTCTGGCTGACACAGGCTGTCCAGGGAGCACAGGATGGGAACTTCTTTTAGCTGCTTTGATCAGTGCAAAAGAGGTTTTGTCCCTCACTCAGACGGAGATTCCCAAGCGGCTGAGGCTTTACATCCATCAGACCTTGTCTCTCTTTAATAAAATATACACATTCACCTAGATCCTGTCCCACAGCTGCTGAGCTGGTGTTTTGCTGTGTAGCAGTGCAGGCAGCACAACATCTGAGCATGGATCATACCCAAGAGTCAGCTCCTGACATCTGGGATTCAGGCTATCTGCAAACTCTGGCATGCCTCAAGGACTCTTTTACACAGGCTTCACATTCCCAGAGTTATCTTCAGAATGAGTGGGATGTCACTAGCCAGGAGATGGGGGGTTTATTATAGATCTGTGGAACAAGGCTGAAAGCTGATTGACATGAACCCAGCATCCAGTCATGCCTGAACATGGGTTATGCGGCTTCTCCATGGGCTCAGCCTTTGCATTTGGGACACATCACCCCTCTTTCCTCTGCTTGTCCTTGTATTTTCCATTACAGTTTCAGGAACTTGCATTTTTTTTGAGATCCTACAGTTCTACCCAGGCTCCTGTGTTTAGAGGCTACCATGAGAAGACCTATATGCAGTGGTAGGATTGCAGATGCCCTGTTTCTGTGAGAAACCAGGCTAAAAAGGAAGTCAGGAGCACAGTGGTGCCTAGAGGAGTCAAGAAGAGTCCCACAGTTTTTCTTATGTGTGGAAGAGTGTTAAAATCTGGAAAGAGCCACATGCCTGGAGCCTGGATATGTGTGCCCTGCTGTAAGCTGGGGCTGCACTGAAAAGCCCCTTGCAAAGTCCCAACACAGCTCTGGTGTGAGGGATGGGGCAGGAAAATCCCAAACCATGAGCACTGTACTCCATTTTCCATTTCTTAGATAACATATTCAATGATATTCATACCAATATTTTTGTCTGCTTCCATTTCCTTTTTTTTCCTATCTACAATTATGATACATATTCAGGGCTATTTTTTTAGGCATGAGATTTTTTTCTCCTTTTTTTTTTTCTTTTTTAAAAGTACAGTTTCTCTAACGATTTTTAAAACAAGATGGATTCATCCATGTCTTCAGTTTTGCTCCATTTTACTTGAAGTTTTGCGAGTGCTAGTTCTCTGTTTCACAGTATAGCTAAGTTGGGGGCTGGGATGTGTTAATTATTCAATGATTTAAATGAAATATCAAAGGAGTTTTTATTGATTTGCATATAAAAGTTATGAAACCAAATATATGGCACAACAGACAAATTAGTAGGCCATAAAAAGCATGAGTGAATTACTGTTTTATTAAAGCTTTAAGATAACATGCTGTAGTATCTGAAAAGAAAGGTCAAAAGGAAAAAAAAAAAGGAAAATTTAAATGTGTGCACATTAATGGACTGGGGAATGTGGCTTTACTAATAACTTCTGTGCATAAAAATTTATATTTTTCAACACAGCAATCATTTCTTTCACCCTGTTGGGTATTTTAAATGTGCTCCTGTGTATATAATATTAATTTAGTCATAAAATAAAAGGCAGTAATTCAGATAGTAGCCTGTGTGAGCTATTAAATTCAAAGTACCATGTGAAGTATTTGTGGTTATGGCTCCTCGCGGTTCTGTATGAGACACAGACAAACCACTCCTGACAAGATGAAAGTGTTTGCTTCCAACATACCTGTCTGTGCTCAGTTCTGGTTCCTGCATTTCCTTATTGAGACCTGACACCATCTCTGATTAGATGGTTTGGGTATATATTCTAAGAATGTTCTCGGGGAAAAAAAAAAGGCACAAAAGGAGAATTTGTGCAATAGACAAGCTTTTAAAGGGTAAATGTACATTCTATGAGTCTATCTAAACTAGCTAATGTTACAGTTCACTTCTTTTTATGCCAGACCATTGAGCTTTGCTGCCTTAGGAGGTGAAAAGACGTTTTTACTTGTCCTGCTCATTCGGTAATGTGGGGCTGAAAGTTAACCAACAGCAAATGGGCTTGACTGTGAGGCCAGTGAGCTGTGTAAAACATTTCCATGTTGTCTCTCTTGGAAAAGCTCGAAGCAAATATTCCATCCACTGCAGAAGCAAATTAATACACAGCAATTAATCAAAATTCTTCTCACTTGCTTTCCCTGTGCATGTGCTCTTGCATTAAGCCTTGGAGTGCCTGGTTGCTCTCCTGTTAAATGTATCTGTGCTGAGGCTCGACACAAGCACTTCTCAGCAAGAAGAAATTAAGCCCAGACTCGGATGAATCTTTCAGAGGCTTGGCTCAGTGCCTGCAGCTCAGCTTATGTGTCAGTGTCCAGCCCTTAATGGTACTGGTGCAAACACTCAGAGATTCCTGGTAAAACCATCTTTATGCATTCTCTCTATATTAGGATATATCACCACCCAGTATTGCAAAGCCATCTCTCACTGTTTAATATGAATGTCTTGAAGAGAGATCTCATCCTTGCCTCCCTTCCCCCCTGCTCTCCCACCTCTCTTTACAGACAATCCAAATCTTCTTCTGGGAATAGCCCCTGGTACTGTGGAGTCTGCAAGGAAAAATAAGATTTCCATGGATCCTGCTTCCTGCAACACATGCAGCGCAGAGGCCACACAGCAGAGTGTCCTCTACAGCCATGTCTAGACAAAGTGCAGTCCTGTGGGGCAGAGGGTGTGCATTTGCCACAGCAGAGACAGAGCAGCAGCTGCCTACCCAGCATCTCAGGTCCACAGTTCCCCAAAACCACTGTGTGGTATGAATCAAAGACAGCCACTAAGCAGTAAGAATGACTTCCTTCCTCCAGGACTTCCCCCTGCCATCTAAGGGCAGTTTAAATGCAGTTGGTGAGGTCAGTGCATACTTCTGATTCCTAGTTAAGGCACAGCTGTGTAAAGAGATTGATGGCTCCTGTTTTCTTCCTGCCCCTCTGTCTGCTGGCTGTAGAGGATGAGTGGGCTCCTGCAGGTCCCACAACAGGGTGGATAATGGGTGACCTTCCTGATAGTCTCAGAAAACCCCCAGCCATGTGTCTCAGTCTTCCACAGCCATAGCCTGGGCTGGTGGCTTGGCCCAGGCTCCTTGTGGTGGTGCCAGCCCAGCTTCAGCTCCTCTGCAGTGCCCCAGGCTTACCCTGGGAGTCTCTGCTCTGCGCTGCCTGGGAGTCTTGGGGTCTCTTGGACCAGCCTGCATCTGATATCACAGCTGTCTTCAGTGTCCCCTGCACCTCGTTGTCACCCTCACGGATACCAAATTGTCTTGCAGGGAGTGAGAGATGCTTCCATCCAAATTCATCCCTCCTGTAAATCAGACAGTGGAAGGATGGGTATCCATGACAGAACACTGGGATTCCTCAGCCAGCAGTCTTCCCAGACAATGGATCCTGTTTGTCCTATTATCCTGTAGAGATGCATGGGATAGCCATTGCCAGCATGCTGTAGGTGGTCTGAGGGCAGTTGTTTTAGGTCTTTGTTGGCTTCAGTGAGGAAGAGATCACAGCTTGGCAGGAAAAATTGCTGCAGGTCACCCCCATACCTCAAATGAAGGGTTAATTTACCTCCAGGAGAGAGAAGATGTGTGTGGGCAGGAACAGCATCCCCACATCTGTGGTGAGTCAGACACCCCCGAGATTCAGCCGGCAGACATGAAAGGGAGAAGTAGGTCAGGGCAGACAAAGACACCGAGGGATCCATCTGCCCGATCAGACGAGTGGGGAGGCGGGGAGGGGATCTGACCTCCTGCGTGTTGATATGCAGAGCAGTGGGGAGAGCGTTCATCATTCCCCAGCCTGGCAGAGGGCTGACATTCAGGACTGGCAGCTGGAAAGGCAGGTAGCTGGTGAGAGGCAGGCACGTGGCCGGGCTCCACCTGGACAAATAGCCAGAAAAGATTGTGGAGCGATGGGGAGTCCTTTAATTATGTGCTTGCTGCATCAATTAGTAAAGACAATGGCATTGGGTTGTCTATTTAATTGGCAGAGCCGGGGAGGAGGGCATCTGACATGGGCACCCTCAGCCTCTCTGGGGACAGGGCAAACCCAAATGACCTTGAAGTCCCAGGAGGGAAGCTGCAGCACAGCCTCTGCCTTCCCGCTGCTGCCTTACTGCACTGAGCAGCATCCTGTGCTGGGAGCAGGTGAGGTCCATGCAGGCCTTGGCCTTGAGCTCTGGAAAGGCTCACCTGAAGCTGTGAATATGCACAGAGTGAAATACGGGATTTAGAAACCAAGGCTCCAGAAGGGAGAGGTCACTCTTTTAAACAAAAGGAATTTCCCTTTCCCTGGCAATGTTATTGCAAGTGTAGGTTGTTGTATCACTGATTTATTTATTTTCTTTGCCTTTTGACAGACTTGGGGTATTCCAAGCCTCAAATAATGATATACTTCCCCCTACCTCTCAACCTGACCTTTATTTCCCAGCCTGTTCAAGTGCTAACCACCAGTGGTGGTCCTAAAGGGTGTGTCTGGTCATGATGGCTGCATCTGGCTCAAAGTGGATTTGGGGGAGCCAGCTAAGAACACAATAGCCAAGGACTATTTTGAGCAATGCATCCACCTAGCAGCACTGGTCTAGGTCCAACTCAACCCAAGCTTGGAAGAAACTAACATCTGTAGTATGTATGCAAATATCACTATGAATCCATTATCTTACTCCACAAAGAGTGGACAGCCCAGGGCCTATTGAGCTCCTCTGCACGGGAGCAAAGTGTGTTCCAGGATTTCCCCTTGAGTAGAGACTTCTTTCAAAGTGCCTTCCTGAGGCTGAGGGATTCCTTATCACATCAGATACTCAGTAAGTGAATTGGGAATATGTGCACTGAAAGTTTGAAATCTTAACTGATACAAAGGATAGATTGTGCTCATGTAATCCTTTAGACATAAACTGTTGACAAAGTATGGATCCAGCCTCTCCTTTGTATGGAGTATGGATCAAACTCTCCTTTGAGAAGCTGTTTGTAACATAAGGGGGCCCTTCCTGACCCTCATGATGTGATGGGAGTAGATGAGTTTTGTCTGACCCTGTTCTCTATGCAGTAAATGCTCACCTGTACCTTGCCATGAAATTTTGTTAACCCCCTGTTGCATTTACCACTGAACTTTCTTTACTCACTGTTTTATATCAATAAAATATGTTCTTGCTTCTCTCCTGAGAGTAAAGTGCATGATTCCACCCAAAACAAAAAGGAAGCAGATACTTCTCTGTGGAGGATGCAGCCCCTGGGGTTTGTCAGTGCTCAGCAAAGTGAAGATGAGTCGGGTCTGAAACAGGTGCACATCATTTCAGGCCAGTTATGTTCCTGTGGAGATGTTCTCAGTCAGGCTCCAAGTGACATATTTTCTTGCCACTTCATTTTCTTCACAGGACTAAAGTAATTCTTGCTGTGGATCTGTCGTGATTCTTCTGGCTGCCCCCAGAGCCATTGCCCTAAGTGGCAAGAAGGAGGTCTGGTTGCTTTAGACATGTCTGAACCTGTACCTTCAGCAAGCTCCTAGACAGCTTGGGAGTGATGCATAATTATATCCTCCTCTCTGGGGTATGCTAGAAAACCAGCAGAGGCATTTGAAGCTGGTCCCAATGGCAAGACGGGTGGGAGCTTGGTGCAGGAGTCAGGATGGCTGGAAGTGCCAGGAGGAAAGCAGGGGATGTTTGAGGGGCTGGCCATCAGACAGAACTGCCCATCAGACAGAGCTGCCCAGATACAGCAGTGGGGTCAAGTGGCAAGCCTGGCATAGAGGTGTAAATAATTGTCAGGACATCGTACCGGAAAAGTGACAAATACAGGAAGGTGTCTTTCATGAACCCTGCCTACATGGAAACAGAATTAAATCAGAGAGCAAGGAGTTGCTAGCCTTGTCTCGTGTCCAGTGGGGAAGGGAAGATGAGACTGGGAGGTTAGGAAGGGGACCAAGATAATTTCTTCATCCCTGGATCATGAAGTTTAACTAGAAAACCTTTCAAAACATTTTTCAGAGTTCAAGTCCACTGGTCATTTCTACCTCTTTTGTGAAACTCTCACTCTGTCACTTTGGATAAATTACCATAAAAAGATCATGTTGGAGGGAAATTTCAGCCTGTGTAGAAATGATCACTGGTAAAGAGGAATGAGGAAACTGATTGACTGTATCAATCAGTGTGCACCTAAAATTTTGCAGATCCCTAAAGGATCTGTCCACCCATGATATCATCTGACAGTGGGCTTTTGGCAACAATAACAGTTTGTCTTGATTTTGTGACTTCATTTTGTGTACATTATGTTTGATAGTACCAGAGCAAAACCAGTGTAAAATGCATCTTTTCCCACCTGAGAAACTCTAGTTGCCCATTTCAGGTAGATTTAAAATGATGGCATGCAATCAGCACAGTAAAGAATGCTCTGAAAACCCATTACCCCAAAGAGTGGATCTCTTTAAGTAAGAGAGTGAAAATAAAAGCATATTTTCTAAGTGCTGAGATCTCTCAGGAGAGCAAACAGTAGGAATGGTGGATGGAAGGCAGCTCACTTCTACAGGAATGGGGCGAGGTTGGTGTCTGGTGTTCTGAAAAATCCTGACCAAAGAAGATGGAAATATCAACATACCCCCTTGTAGCAGCAGGAACCAGGGTTTCTCCAGTATAGATACCCCTGCAGAATAGAGAAAAGGGCGGGTTTGCTATGGGATGCTGGATTTATGGCTGCAGAAGGGGATGGTGATATTTTTGGGACTGGGTTGTTGTGATGCTCCATTCGTGTTCGCTCTGTGTGTGCCAGCACAGGAGCACCTGACTGGGGCTGATGGAAGCTGTGGTGACTTCTCAACATCTCCATTCACAAAAAACAGTAGCACCGCTCTGCAGGGTGCCAGAAGAACCATAGATGAAATGTCCCTTTCCTATCCCTCCCCAGGCTACTGAGCTTGCTGCTTTGTGTAGAAAAAAAATTTAAAAAGCGGCAAAATCTGCCAGTGGTTGCATAAAGTTTCCAGCTATGCTTGGGGCCAACTCATCCAATCCATTGTGTTGTGTGGCTTTTTCTGAGGGTGCTCAGTTACTGGGGTGACAAGTGTACTCTCTGGGGCTGGCTGGAGATGGTGGGGTGGGCTGTGCTGGGCTGGGAGTAGCAGAGGTGCCTGTCACACTGCTTGCAGCTCTTGGGTAACCACATCACACTGCCCCATCTCGCATCTGCATAATCCATCACTTTTAAAGACATTTCCTTATATGGGTTAATATAAAATGTTGCTCATTGTGTCAGCCAGCAGGAGGTTTCATAGGTCCTTTAGGCAACTTAAACAGTGATTAATCAAAAAAAATCTCCACCTTCTTCATGCTGTTAATGCTGTTGTTAGGTTGCAGGCAGCATAATTTATGGCGTTCTCTGATCCTGTTAGCTGGGATGTCTGATTAATTTTGGCTCTGGGATTAAGTCAGCAAAAGAAATTTGACTTCCACAAGCAAGTGATATATATCATCCACCCGAGTGCGGGAGGGACACAACACTATCTTTCTGCCAGCACTTTTATAGTGTCCTCGACTCTAGCCAGGAGGTGGCATTATGTACTCATTTTATTACTGCTGCTGGCTGGGGACTGAATTGGTTTTAAAGCCCAGGACATGGTCAGCTTCTTGATCTTGACATGGAGCACTACCATGCAATGTTGGAGACCCTGCCCCTCCTCCCCAACATGGACCACAATGTGCAAATTGGCACATTTCTCATCCTTCTTCCTTCTGGATAATTCAGAAAATGACATATCAATTACTTAATTATTACCCAGAATTCTGCTTTTCACATATTTTTCATTCTTGGCACTCAGGTGGCTTTTTGATGCTTGTTTCATTTTGTCTTACTGTTTATATCTTGTCTGTGCTTCTTGGAGCTAGAGAGCAAAGTTGGGGGATAATCCAAAATATTCAGTTTATCCCTGCTTTTCTTTCATATAGAGAGCTTTTCTTTAATTTTGCTTTTTTCCTTATTATGGAACCCTTTATCAAGCAGGCAAGAGATCCTTTAGTAGCTCAGGAAATTTGTCAGCTGATGAAACAATCTTGTCTAGATGGGTTTCTAGGAGGTTTTTAAAGCCACCTTCAAGTACAGAGATAACAGGAGTGCCTTCATCTAAGAGCATTTGGTCTTTTTAGGTGGGATCCTTGCTGTGGGAGGCCTGGCAGTAGCCATGCTGCTCTCCGTGGGTGCAAACAAGGCATGGCCATGAAAAACACCACCCTCCTCCCTTTCCATGCCAGTCACCTCCATTCCTTCATTTTGGATAGCAATGTGCAGTTCATAGACTAAATATCTCTTCTTCATTTCTGCAGGATGAAACAAAAGGGGGAAAGTCAGACAGACCTCAGGTTGCTGCAAATGATTCAGCCTTTTGATGGAAAGTTCAGGAAGAAATCTCTGCCCCACCTTGGCCCCAAAGTCTTTAAGGAAGGGCAATTCCATACCACAGCTGGGTGGTGTGACTGCAGCCTGGACAAAAGCAGCAGAAATCTGGGTCTGAATCTGTCAGGAGGTCACTATTAAGAGGTGACTGTAACCCCAAGATGCTACAGTTTATATTCTTGCTCCATTAACTCTGACAACAGACTTCAGAGACCAGAGTTTTCTCAACCTGGCTTATAAATCATGCTGGTAAAAATGCACTGGGATTTACTTGTGCATAGCAGGGAGCTCTGCAAATAAAATTAACCCTTTAAATGAGAACTGAGGGGAGTGTGAAGCAGATGCTGGGCGCTTACGTGAGGCTGCTCAAGTTTTGGGCTGGGTTTGTGGAAGTCCAAGAGTGGATACTGGACACCTTGAGCTTCAGATATTCATCTTGTCCCCAGGAAGACCCAGGCAGCTGAGAGATCAGAGCTGGTGGGATGAGAGCAGCCCCAGCCTGGAAGCTGTTACAGGCATATAAATGCAGGACCATCCACTTTGCTTCCCAGCAACCAGTGATGTGCAGCAGCTTCCAAGCCTCAAGATGGGCTTACACCAACCTTCTCAGAGTGGTGGAGCTTAATGGTTTTTGTACCTAAAGATTTCCTCTGCCCTTGGAAAGATCTGCTTTCCAGAAGCTACCAAAACCTCTTCAGTTCTTTGTGAAAATACAAGCCTTTAAAAATAGCTCAACTGGTCACCCAGGAAGAGACCCACTTGAAATCATGAACTGTTTTTCAAAACCTTGACCTTAATCTATGGAAGGATGCTGCCTTCTGCATAACCCAGGCAATCCTACCAGGTGTATGGGGCTCAAAGCTCTTCCTGTGCAAATCTCTGGTGCACACAAGCTTTGTGTGGCACGGTGTGACAGGGTCCCAGTGGCTCTGTGAGAGTGAACTGGGTCACCTCCTCACTCATGCATCAGCAGCAAGATTGGGAGCTCAGTGCTGGTGGCAGGACCTTTATCAGCAGTGATGAATGGCAGGGGGGATTTTCATCTCTTTGATTAATTTTGTGGGGCTGACAGTTAGAAAGATCTCATCTTGGCTCCTGCGCCAGGAGGTTTTAGTAAGGGAGCCCTTGGGAGGTGTGGATAAACTAACTTTACTTCTGCAATCCCAAAACCTTGAGCCCTCACAGCTCCTGCATGCCTGAGGGTGGGAAGTGCTGGTGGGCTTGGGGAAACAACACTTGTGCTGTCAGGCTGGGAAGAGAAACAGTGATGGGTCTGAAGGCATTGCCTTTATGAAGGAAACACTGAGGCAGGAACAATCCATTTTGCTTACAGGAGGAGTATCCCTTCCTTCTGTGGTGGTTTGGAAAATAAAGGCAGGATGAATTTGACCTCTGTTTTGTTTGATATGTACTGATTAGAGGGATGGGGGTTTGCAATCCAGGGGCTGCTGTGGCTGTGCTGTGGCTGGTGAGGAGGGAGTCAGACTGCAGCAGCTGGAGAGTGTCACGGGTGCCACAGAGGAGATGAACATTCCTGGAGAGAGGCTCAGGGTGAGAGTTTTAAGCAGCTGGAGCTTTTCCTTTGCTCATCAACTCTTCCTTGCTGCTGTGGTTCACTCATTCTCCTCACTTCTCCCCCAACACTGCTCCTGAGCATCCTCAGTGACCTGGGTCACCTATAGAGGGCAATTCCTTGCTTTTCCTTCTGCCAAAACCAGTTATTCCTCACTCAGCTGATTCCTCTCTCACCCTCATGCCCTCCTCTACAGCCACAATAAGGATCTGGATACCTCCTCTTGAGATAGCTACCTACACCTGGAGTCTGAAGTTTTTTTTAATAGGGTAATGCAAATCTAATGTTGCTTCACTGCTCGAGACAAACTTGTTTCTGCCTCCTATTACAGCACTGTGATCTACTCCCTTGTGCTTCAAGAGCATAAGATGTGATATTTCAGGTGGGACCATGAACTCAACAGATGAAGGAGCCGTCAGCAGTTCCACAAACAGAATATTTTTCTCACCTTTATTGCTACAAATAGTGTAACGTGCTAAGCAAAAGGAGGGAATATACTGATTTTTTCCCGTTCCCATGGGATGCTCTAGTCTCCCTAGGGGTCTTCAGATACTGAGTGAACTTGCACTTAATCTGTTATTAGACTGTAGAGTCCCAGGCACAAATCCTAAAGAGGGCAGCAGAATCAAACCCAGACCTTTGCCTATGGGCGGCTGAAGCAGTGCTGGTGCTGCTGAAGCAGTGCTGGTGCTGCTAATTGAATGTGCTTTATGTGCAGGAGCAGTTCAGCACACACCCCCAGAACATGCTGCACATGGTTTGGTGATATACAAACCGACTGGGACAATTTACAATGGTGATTTTTCCACTGACGGGTAAATGAATGCTCTCTATTATAGGCATTTAATCAATGCCAGCTCCCTAAGTCTCTAAACAGGCCACCAAGATAGAAGATTGATTGGTCTGAATGTATCATATATAAAACAGGGATCCTTCATAAGAGCATAAATGACGTGTTTGTTTCCCAAAGCCACAAAGACAGCTCTGTGGTGAGGAGTGTTGACAGCCACTTGCTGAGACACAGGGAAGGGACAAGACCTGGGTTTAATGTGGGTTTTTTGTCTTGGCTTCTTCTTGGGTTTTTTCAAGGCAAGGCTGAAATGACCTAGAGATGGGGAGAAAGATCCTTCCAGCTCTGCACATGGGCAAGGCTGTTTGCCTGGGAGGGATCCTGGTGAAGCCACTGCCTGTGTGGCTTCTGGAGATGCTTCTCCCAGATGCTGCTGCTGATTTTTGCAGTAAAATTTGCAGTTAATCACAAAGTACTGAAATTTGGCTTCATACTTACACAAGTGGCCAAAACTTAAGAGGTGTTGGTCCCCCACCCATCCCCTTTTTAAAGTTGTTTTTCATTTTATTCAGAGCACTGTAATGACTTGCTTCTTAGCTCATCCAGGAGGCTTAGCCTCATTTCCAAGCTGTGGTTTGGACACCCAGGGGCTGTGGGTGGAAAGGATGGTGCTGGGACCATGGGAATCCAGGGTCTGCCTGAGTATGTCAGTGCTCTTAACCAGGACAGATCTAAAATAAAATATATGAACACAGGTGCCCCTGAAAGATGTATAAAGTGTCTAATTGTATCTCATGTGAGAAATGGGTAAAAGCACACAGAGGGTCAATTTGCATTACTTCTAACATTTGCAAAGTCATCAAGCTGAATTATGGAGCACTGATTTGATTTGCAAACTGAGACCCATCCTCCTAAGTCAGTGGGATAAAGTATACCTTTTATTAATATGGCTAAACACCTCTAGTTACATAAGTTAAAGGAGAACTCATAAAGTGATGGTCACTCTGTCAGGATCCTGAACCCCAACTGCCTGTGAAAGCCACTGAGGCCAGGGGGGCTCAGACACTTAAACCTTAATCATGCTTAAAATGGGATTCAACTGTCCATGTGCCTTAGAATTACATTTCCTTTGGCTTCTGTCAAGTCTGTGAGATTGTGATTAGAAAATCAGTCTAACATCACAGCTGGAAAGATTGTCACCATATTCCTCCCAAGTGGATGGCCAGGGCCACTCTCGATTTCTGATGGAAAGACAGAGAGTTCAATAAATAAAATCTGTAATATTGAAACTTCATTACTTTACATCCACAGAGTATTTTGTGTATACTACTGAAAAAGGTGTGAAACAGGAGCCTGTGGTAATCTTTCTGGGGTAGCAGGGAAGCAGTAGTATCCTTTCAGTATATTCTGACTATTTGTGCAGTTCTCCAGAGTTCAGCCCAGGGATCAGAGCAGGTTTTTATCCTTAGTCCTGAGGAGTTCTGCTTTGTGAGCTGGTTTATCATCTCAATAAGACACATGAGGGAATCATTTCCAGCCCAGTAAATTCATACTTCCCACATTTGGTGGCACATGGCCTTTGGGCTCCCAGTTAAGAACATAAAAGCGTGAGGTGCTGCACTGTAACTCATGCTCTTTCACAGCTCATGGATTAATTACAAAGCACTAAAAATGTGAACTAACAAAAATAATTACTGTAATAAACAAATGAAGTGAAATATGTTTTGCTGAAATTAAAAAAGTCACTGTCCAGGCTGAGAAATCCAAACATTAACCTGTGTGGGGGAACTAATTCCAGTGTGAGGTGTGTGATGGTAATGATGACTTCTGCTGTACTGCCCTGCTTCTGAGATCAGACCTTAGCAATGCATCCTTATGTTTGCATAACACTTCAAACAGATTTATTTGTCTCTGTGAAAAACTGAAATTCCACACTGCTGTGGGGTATTGGCCCAGTTGGATTGGACTTCAGTGGTCCCTGTGGGCCCCTTCCCTCTCAGGATATTCTAGGATTCTAGGATTTTATGATTCAGTTTACGTTGAGCCAGACCTGGGAAACAGCAGAGACTACATGCAAACTCTCCTGTTGCGTGGGGAGAGGATGCAGTGGAAGGCAACAAAGATGATGAAGGGACTGGAGCATCTTTCTTATGAGGAAAGGCTGAGGGAGCTGGGCCTGCTCAGTCTCAAGAGGAGATGGCTGAGAGGGGACCTCATCAATGTTTATCCCAATCTGAAGGGAGGTGTCAGGGGATGGACGAGGCTCTGCTCCGTGGTGCCCAGCAATGGGACAAGAGGCAACTGGCAGAAACTGATGCACAGGAACTTCCACCTGAACATGAGGAAGAACTTTCCTGTGCAGGTGACTGTGGATGGGAACAGACTGCCCAAACAGGGTGTGGAGTCTCCCTCACTGGAGATATCCCAGAACTGTCTGGATGCAATCCAGTGCCGTGTGCTTTGGGACAACCCTGCTTGAGCAGGGAGGCTGGGCTGGCTGACCTCCTGTAGTCCCTTCCAACCTGACCCAGTCTGTGATTCTGTGACTCTGTTTCACCACTCCTGTACTTTCAGGGCTGACTCATCCTCTTCTGTTGTGTTCTTGAAATGAGCCATGTGCTGTGAGTGACACATGTCACTTATAGCATGTGTCATCGCTGTCACTGTAAGGCCACAGGAGGAGGTCCATGCAGAGAACCACATCATCCACCTTGCAAGGACCTTCTCTTGCAGCAGCCACGTGGAGCCTGTGAATTGGTCAGTGCTGCCATTGCTATACCATGAACACGAATGGGAAATATTCAGGTGTGTTGAAGATAGTGATGATTTCTATATGCAAATCACGAAATGCAGTTTTTTTCTAGCTTTTAGTTCTTTTTTTTTTTGAAGGAGACACCTATGTGAGTTGCTTTGTTCCACACCTCACACCCCTGCAAAAGGCTGGAGAGTTGGCAAAAGGAGGAATTGGGAATATGCCTGTGTATGCAAAGGTAACACGGACACCCAGGCGCCTGAAATGCTTTTATTTGGGATTTTTTTGTGGTTTTTTTTTTTTGGTTGGTTGGTTGGTTTGGTTTTTTGTTTATTTATTTGCTTGTTTTTTTCTGTGAAATACAGCTTTAATACATCAGTCTCATGCATTTGACTTCTAAAATCAGTGTTTAGACTTCTGAAATTGGCACCTGTTGGAGCAACAAAATAGGACACTTGGTGTCTCTTCTGTATCAATTGGATGCATTATAAATGTCACAAGGACAGTTTTCATTGATAATGCTGTCAGGCAGAGTCAGATTTGCCTTGTTGACAGGAGCTAATATGTTTGGGGAAACAAAACCACCAGCTGACAGGGCACTGGCAGTCTCCATCCAAGAGGTGTGTCCTGAAGAAACATAAATTGGATCTGTAACATGCAAATTGTGTCTTTAAAACTGCACTTAGAAGTTTCTGTGGCATCAACCTGTTAAAACTACATTTGCAGCAATATCCCCCTTACTTCCCAGTAACAAATCCAAAACCTACAGCACTGTGCAAACAGGCAGCTCTACAGAACTGGCAAAACACCAAGAGGAGAGAGATCTCCATTGTCTGCCCATCTGACAGACCCACTGCAGCAGTGCTTGGTAAATTTTCATACTGCTCTCACAGATATTAAACCTTTTTCCTTAGGATTTTTGTGTTCTAAAGGGTTACACATGATCCCAATTGTTAGGGCCCAGTTCACCCACCACAGAAGGAACTTGTGCTTTTCCCTTGGTGTTACCTGGCTATAAAATGGCATCTGGGCATGGCAGCTACTAATCTGTGAAACCAAGAATGAGAATTGTGTTTAATGGGCCTGTTCAGTAATGCCTGTAGTCAGGATTTCACAGTGCCTGGGGTTGCTGCTGATTGTGGGCTGCCACGCAGAGAACTGTGATTTGCAAAGGTGCCCAATTGTTACTAGGATTGACTCTTGCTATTATTCCTGTTTGTAAGAATACATTTAGAGTAAGAGCAGGTTTTAAAATGCTAATTAAGGGGAAAGCTTCAGAGTTTTGCCCTGCTTTCATTCTTCACCATCGAAGTTAAAATAAGTTATAGTCACCAGTTGCTATACCAGGTCTCAGCACAGGACCAGGTTCATGAAAAAGCAAGTGTTTGACAGCACTAATGCCCTGGTAAACTCCATGAGCACATTTCTGCTAAACCTGGGCTGAGGGGAGCAGAATTCAATCTTTTTCACACAGCCCTGTGTCTGGTTTCCATCCCTGCTCACATGCACCCTCTGAGTGCCTGCAACAGTAGGTCTTCACTGCAAAGTAAGTCCAGCTGTAGGTTTGTGCTTAATTTTACTGTCCCTTACAGTTTGAGTGGACATGGGTCCATTAAGGAGAGAGTACATTGACTTATTCCCACCCATGCTAACCAGGACTCAGTGAAAGGAAAGGTTTTGTAAATATTCTAGGGACCTCATGACTTTTATGGAGTCTCCACATCAATCGTATGTCTTTCCTGGGTTCATTTTGGCAGAAGTCTTCAACCTGGATCCTCTCTGAAGCTTCCAATAGAATAAAACCATGGAGTATGAAAAACACCCTTTGGGGACCAAAGGTGCCTCTCCATATATCCTAGAATCTTAAAATGCTGTGAGTTGGAAGGGACCTTTTAATTCCAACCCACTCTGCCATGTCCAGGGACACCTGCTACTTGAACAAGTTCCTCAAAGTCCCATCCAGCCTGACCTTGAATATTTCCAGGGATGGGGCATCCACAGCTTCTCTGGGAAAAATTTACCAGTGTCTCTCCACCCTTACAGTAAAGATTTTTTCCTAATATCTAATCTAAACCTATTCTCTTTCAGTTTAAAGTCATTGCCTCTTGTCCTATCGCTCCATGTCCTTGCCAAAAGTCTGTATCTTGTTCTTTTTTAGCCCCTTTAGGTACAGGAAGGCTGCTAGAAGTGTGACCTTGTAGGAGGCAGCCCTGGTGCAGCTGTGTCCAGCTGTGTGTTCTCAGGGAGGTGCTGAAGGAGATGTCCAGGTGTAGCTGGCAGCATTTACTCAAAACTGCTGATTGTCCTTTAGGGTCATATTAGAGGCTGGCACTAGCCCTTGCACAGATAACAAGAAATTTCATGTTTAGGATTATCAGATTTCCAGCTACTCTGCAGAAACAGCTGTCAGCAAATCTGTGACAGCAGATGCTGGGATGTTATTCAGTGTTCTGTGTGCTAATCTGCTGCTCTGCCCTCCCCAGTTACAGTCATTTTTAGCTATCACAGAAGGAAGCTTGGACAAATACTGTGATAAGAATGTGCATCCAAGTAGTCTGGGTCCTTGCAGACTGAGGAGCCTTAGGCAGATACTCACTTTTCCAGTCAATTGACTTTATTTAAAGAGTTCTGTCAAGACAATCCATGCTTTGCTTTCCCACTACTCCGTGGGCATTGTCAGGGTGGATTGCCTCAAAAGAATAGGAAAGAAACCTGTGGGGACAGGGACTGTTAAGAGGTGACGGCAAAAGGAACACACAGCTGAACTGCACTCCAGTAATCTTCAGCTACCTAGGCCTCCAGTTTGCAGGGAGATTGGTGTAAATTGTGGCAAAACTTGCAAATACCATGTTTTTGTATTCAAGACATCTGTTACGCCTTTGGGTAGATGTGAAAGGATCTGCCAGCCAATCTGCAGGGCTAGCTGCTGACGAAATCCTTTGACATCCCAGCTGGAATTTTAGATACAGCAACTGTGAATGCTCAGCCATTAAAACTCAGACTCAGAAGAAGCACTTAATGTAGTCCAGTTGTGTGTGCCTCTCTCCGCAGCGGTGCTGGTTTGAGCAGATCTCCTGTTTCAGGCTTTGAATTTTAAAAAGTCCCCATTTGTAAGAGCATCTTCTCTTGTTCATGTCTGGAAATATACAGAGCTGATCTTGCTAAGAGAAACTCACTGGTGGTCTTTGGGACTAACACCCCCTTGGACACGATGTCCCTTTGTTTCTCTGTTGGATGAATGTAACTCCTGAGTGAAATCGTACATGGACAAACCAAACACAATTTCTGCTTGCTGACCTGCCTGCTTGACCACATAATTGGACAGTCTGAATTTGAGAACAAACCACCTCAGAAACCTCAGATTATTTTTTTATGTCTGCATTTTTTGAATAAAAGCCAAAATGAGCAGAAAGAAAAGTAATAATGGATTTTTACTCAAATTAATGTCCTGTATTGTGGGAAACCCAGCCATTAAAGTACTGACAGGATAGATGTGAAATCAGAAGCAAAAATGAAGATGTTTTCTGGATTTTCTCTGTCCAGTAAAGACTCTTAGAAAAAGTTGCCTGACACCTGGCCCATAATGTCTATGTCTTCCTCAGAGCTGGTCATGCAAGGCCACAGTGAATGGAAAGAATATATTTAAGACCAATATAATAATTGGTCATATAATCTATTTTAGAATGAGATGAATGATGTCTTAAAAATGTTTCTGTGCCTGTAGACAGTGTCAAGGTTACTTGCTTAGATACAAAATTCACATTGCAGATTTTTTTGGTAAGAAAAATCCTGTTTGTGGTGATGACGTAACTGGGTTTAGAAAAGTACTGTAGCAAAACACAAAACAGAGAAGGAAAGGCCGTGTTTATATTGCACTGCATTTTGTGGTCAGTTATTATTAAAGGCAAATGCACACTTTGGAAAGCAACTCAGGTCTCTCAAATGAATCATCTGTGTGAGCTGACAGGAAAGGTTTACAAAGCAGCATTTCATCATGTTTTCATTGTGTCGGGTGAGGATGCTGTGCAAACTCATTGTTTGCCTTGATCTGGAAAGACCTGCCTCCGGAGAGGAAGAGGAGGAAGCAAGACACAATAACTATGGTTTCTGAGAAACTCTGCAAGGAAATTAAACAATAACAGAGTAGAGGGTTGACAATTCCAGGTAAACAAAATGTCAATATGTTGATTTGACACATATGGGAATTTTCATCTGTATGTTATTAAACTCCCACGGCTAATGCTGTGATTTGTTTTCTCCTTTCAAAACAAGTTAAAGATTAGCTGTAGTGTCTGTAGAAGGGATTGATCAGAATTCCCATTTTAAAAACAAAAAGATATGATTCTCATGGTGACATTCTGCATAGAAAGTCCATTTCTTTTCAATTTCCGTGTGTGAATATACCAACATGTTTTTTTGTTTCAGCAACACCTTGGATAAGTCTCTACCACAGAGAAGAGATGTTGGCTACCCCAAAATTAACTCCTTTGCTTGTTGGAGTAACTACTGCACTTCTGCTGACTCTTGCAGTTTTTTCCAACATTCACATTTTCCTTGATTCAAAAAGTTTTCAGCTCCAGTGGAAAACAAAAACCTATAGTTTCAGCTTCTACCCCCTCCCTGCTTTGTGATCATTGTGGCCAAAATGGTGATTTCCTGCTTGGTTTCTACCCCTGTAGAATTTAGGTCTAGAAAAATAGTTTTGCTGAGGCCATAAACAGATGTTGCTCTCTTGCATCATGGTTGTCATGGTCCTGACCACCTCCTGTTTCAGAGATGGGCATCGAGTTGCAATCCCATCTCTCAAGCTGTGACCCTACAACAAATGACCATCACAGCCCATGAGTGCACAGAGTACTCATAAAATCCCAGCTGGAATTCCTAAATTGGCCATAGGTGGTCCCTTGATTGTTGCAATGTGCTCGTCTGTCTGACACCATGGATATACACCTTAAACCTCTCCCTCTCCCTTGGCCAGACAGTCACTTCTTCCAGGATCCACAGAGCAGCACTTACACTGAAATTTGTTCTATTTTATTCTGTTAAGCTCACTCGATGCTCTCTCTTGCACAGAATACGAGATTACCCTGAAGAATAAAATGAAGGAATTAATTGACATTTTAATTAATTGCAAGTTTTAATTAATATTCACCAGGGTGACAAGTGTTCTGGAATGCAAAACAGGAATAATTTCTGAGGAAAAGGGGGAAAGGCCCTGCAGTTTTTGTTCAGGTTAAATGAAGACCTTGTAGCTGAATATATATCAGGTATCTGCTGACTCCATTCAACGCCTGAAGTTTCACTCATTTTGAAACAGCACAGATAGATCTTTATTAACAATATCGGGGGCTGTGAGTAGGGCTCAGGGATGGAGGACACTGAGTAGAGAGCATGATCTGTAACTTAATCAACTCCATGTTTAAAAACCTTGCTTGAGCTCAGGCACCACAGAGAGAGAAGTCAGGGGATGGACATGGCAGGTGCCTTCACCTTCTCCCACTTTTGGCAGCCTGTCTTCTCCCATGAGATGAAATTGTTCCATGTAGGAACACGCTGGAGACACATGGCCTGTCAATGACTCTGCAGGATCTGAGGCTGCTGTAAAGTGTTGCATGGATGTGCTGTGTTTTATTTGAATAGTGGGGATTCCTTTCCTCATTTGCTATAAAAACTTCCCTATAATTTTCTCCCAGGCATGAACTATAGCCTATGAGAAACCTGTGAAAGATGGGCTCCTTTTTCTCACTGGTGGTAAAGAGGGAGGAGTGGAAATTATCCCTCTATATAATTTAATATTCATCTTTAGTGCAGTTTTTATGCTAACAATACTCCCCTGATTGCAAGGGATTTCATGCCTACAGGTTGTGACCCTAAAGGATGGGACAGGGATGTGCTACAGGGGGGATCAAGTGTTTGACAAAAGAAAGAAACCGTTCTTTATTCCCCCCCCCACACCCCGCCAGTGTTTAAGCAGCTGTAGATCTTCCTGGAAAGAGATGAACTAAGAGCAGTGAAGAGTTCCCTGTTCTGCCTTTGCAGTATAAATATCTGTGTCTTTTGCAGAGATAACTACTGAAATGGAGTATTCCCCAAAATTATCTTACTGCCAAGAAATTGTTCTTAGTTCATTTGATTTCACAGTAGATTTGAAAGCATGAAGGTGGAAAAGACTTTGCATCCATTGGCTGTTCTCTGAAACAGAAATTTCCCTTCCCCAATGGAAGGCATGATCACACAACACAGTCAAGCTGACCCAATTATTACTTTTCACTAAATAAAGAGCTCTTCCTTCGCCCTCTCTCTTCCTTTCCTCCTCATGCTTACCTGCACTCCACCAGCAGACCTGGTCTGCCAGCCTGACCCTTGCATGAGTCAACACAACTTTCCTGCTGCATTAATTTTCTGCCAGGTTGGTGAGTTCACTGAGTCCAGCAAGGACCAGGAAAGCCACCCCAGTCACAAAGAAGCAGGAACTCACAGCTGTGAGAACAGTAAAAAGAAAGCAGGTAGGCTGCAGGGACAAGGACTGACCTCTCTCAATGCAGTGACCATTAGAGTCAAACTGAGGTATTGTAACATTTTATCTGGAAAAACTCTCCTGGGCTGCCAATGATCTGTTTCAGTACCAAAGCAGTCCTGGAAGAGGCTGGACTTGCTGCTTTGGAGAGCGTTGTTCAGTCGTGCTCTTTCACTGATGGTGGTGATAGCTTCCAAGACGCTTGTGAATTGTCCCAGTCCTCTGGTGCCCTCCAGGTCATAAGATAAGAACCCTATTTGTTTAGAGCTATGTCTACATTCATGTGCTTTGGAAATGGTTTGGACGAAGCTGGGGACTATTCTTGAGCCTCTGTGCTGTTGTTTGTGTGATGTTACAGTGCAGGAGGAATAGATGGACTGGGACTTCTCTGTGCATCTGGCAGCTAAGCTGTAGGTTTTGCTCTGAGGCAAAGAAGACTTCTTGACTCCTACACTGGGAGGAAAAGAGGAAGCTGAAATCACTGAGGAAGTGAACAAGAAAAATAGTCACCAAATCTGATCTTTTGGCCACTACAGCACCCCAGAAATCAAGAAAACCAACTGACTTCAGGATGAAAATGGGGTTCCATCCGTTCATCAGCTATGCAAAATCAGACCCTAAATAGCAAAAGGATTTACTGTAATCCCATCTTTGCCAATTAAGTGTCTTCTGCCTCTAAATGGAAAGAAACTTCAACGTTAATTTTAAAATATTGCTGGCATTTATCATAGCAATTACTTTAGCTGTGTAAAACTCCTGACACCATAAATACTGTTGATACTATGGATTAAATGCTCCCAAGGCACGTGTTACTGACGCTACAAAACACACATGGAGACAAGGGTATTCTCCAAGCTCAGCATTTGCTGGGCTCATGCAAAGCCATTTGAGCACACAGTTGCCTCATCAGATTTCTGAAAATGATTCATGTTCCTTGTCAAAAGCCATCTATCTTTATCAGTGACTGTATTTTGGAGGAGCACACCTGGGCAAACGGACTCACGAGCTCTGATAGGAACACATGCTTCACTGCAATTATGTTTTCCAATCAGTAACTTTTAAAGATGGGAAAAGTTTATTTCAGGGACACTGAATTGCCACGACCTTCACTTTCCAAATTCTCAGACTCTGAAAATCAAATCTCTTTGATCTCTTACAGATATTGTGGGTATATAACCCGTAAATGAATTGTTCCAAATTATAAATCAGCTTAGAAAATGTCCATTCTAATCTACTTCTGTGGACCTCTGCACCAAAAAGCAATGAATGGTGTCTGTGTAGGTAGGAAAAAAGAGAGTAATGCCTGTCTGCATGTCTCTAGTAGACCAGCTTGGAAAGCTGGAGAGGGCAAGAATTTAGGGATATCAGCAATCAGCTGGAATCTGGTACCATATCAAATTGCGAAGTACTTGAAACCAGAAATTGTCCGACTTTACCCAGGTAAAGTGTGACGATTTTTGTAATAATCTGATGTCAGTATTATCTGTAATACTACTGACTACAGGCACACCTAACAGGGAAAGATATGCTGCCTTTCTGTGAATATTACTGAAGAGTAATGTCTCCAAAGAAGTGAAAGAGGTTTCTGTTAATTTGGTTCTGGTCTCTCCCTGCAGAGAGCCTGCCCCTTCACCAGGTGATGGCACTGACAAAGGGGTTTTGGGGTTGTGCTTTCAGCAGGCTTTCATGCTGACAGGAGGAGGCTGAGTAGAGCCTGCATGCATCAGGAGCTGGCTGAGTCCTTGGAAGCTGCAAGATACATGCACAGTGATGTGTATTGAGTAAAAGACACATTTATCACTCCATTGCTTTTTATTAATAGGAGGAAAGATACTAAAAAATAACTCAACCCCAAGACACAGAATGGAGATAAAGCTGTTTTATAGCATCTGAAAGCATGTGGAAAAATTGTTGCGTAGCTGGAACTTATTTGGCACTAGGGAAAATATTTGTTGAGCTGCCAGTAAAACTGTAGAAGAGGAAATGCTTATAAGAAGACATCCAAACAAGCACTGAGCTTCCTTTCCATGAAAATCAAGGTCAAATAGAGCATTTGAAATCATTAGAAACACGTGAAAAATGAGCTCATATTGTCACTGGGAATGACACAGACAGCAGTTGGAAACATGTGTTTGTAAGGACCCAAAAGCTTCCTACCGCCCATGGAACTACCCAGGATTTATTTCTTGGGCATTCTGACTGGCATAGCTTGGGCAGAGTTCCCAAAATTCAGCTTGTGTGGCCTGAAGGGTGAGCTCTGCCTGCACTACTGTTGCTGTTGCTCATGTTTAACTCAAGGGAAGATTTTCTTGCCTGTCACCTTCCATCCAGGAGATGTGGCAGCATGCTCTGGGAAAAACTTGGCCAGCTGCTGCAAGGCAGGGCACTGAAAGACTGTATGGCTGATCTGACTGCTTTAAAGGATACATCTTCTGCTGAAGAAAACTGCATCCAATTTGCTTTCATATGGAAGCATTAGCTTAACCTTAGTATTTTGTGTCCTGTGACCACAGTGGCTTTGTCCTAAATATAACATACAAGTCTAGTTGCTTTTAACCTTGATATAGAAAATATTCAGTGCCAGTAAGAAATCCCAGGCAGTCAGCACACTAGAAAGTTTAGTGTTGTAGGCTTTTGATTTTCACTGGTGTTACACTGGGGTTTTTTCAGATGACAAGCTGACTTCAGGAACAGAAAAAAGCCCAGTATATTTTGGCATTATTTACAACCTTCTTTTACTTTGTATTGCACTTCATACAAGAGAAGGGTTTTCTTTCTTGTTTCCAAAGCAAAATATGAATTTTGTTCTCTTTCTGTTTGCTCTAAGAGTGTTCTGTGATCATTTTTGCAGCCAGTGTGGTGCTGGTTTTTTAAGAACTTGTGGTCATTATGGAAGATAAATGACAGTCCTTGGAGCCCATGGCTGAAGCACACATTAGTCACTAGTAAATGATGTATAAAAAATATTCAGCTTGCAAAAAGATAATGGTGGTTCCTATTTGAAAATGCAGAAAAATGCACATATCTGGAGCACAAAAGTGTCTCATCAATATTTCTGTGGGTAGAAAACTAACCTGTCAAGAAGAAAATGTGGAAGAGATGGGGATATTTATGCACTTGCAGCACTGATCATAATGATCTAAAGGACTATTAAAGCAAACTTAAAACATTAGATGCTGTAAGTAGACCGCTTGATTGTTTTTTCCATGCAACCTAGGAATGCTCTAAAAAAATTCAGTAAGGAATTGCTCATTCCACATCTTTGACCTCCAGCCATCCTGCCTTTCTTCATTTCGTTGTTATCTGTAAATTTAATAGCCATTCCTGATTTGACCTTTTACTAATAGCAAAGTCCTTCACCCCCTCCAGTGCTGGAGTTGAGGACTGGGACTGGCAGGGAGGGAAGCCCAGATGTCAGAAGCCTGTCTGGGTGACTCTGGCCCCTGGCCAGGGCTGTAGCAGCACCTGCAATGCAGGGCTGTGGTGGCCTCATGGCTGCACTGCCGTGTGTCCCTCTTCCCCCAGATGGCAACTCCCAGATGAGACATCAGCCCTGCATTACACAGAAAATCACATTGCTTTCCCAGAAGAGGGCAATTTACCTTTTTCCTGACAGGGAAATTGGGTGCAGTTATCCCACAGCAAGGCTCCAGCCCCCAGTCTGGGGTTGGCACCAGGCTTTGTTGAAGGAGTCACACAGCAGACCCAGGCTGTTGGTGTGTGGTGGAAGAGGCAGCCGCCTTCCAAGAGAGGGGAATCCACTTCTAGCCAGTGGCTTAAGTCCTTGTGGACCCGATTTTCTCACCTTCCACTCCTGTCTCTGTCAGCCAAGCTAATGGAGAACCTATTCTGCATGGGTTACCAATAGGGCTGAACTGGCTTGCTGATGTTGCTGCTGTTGCTGCTGCTGGCAGACCCAGAGCCTACTTGATCCACTCATCTAAAAACCCTCAAATATTGATGTATATCTATAAATTAACAGGCTTAATTTTCTGCTGGTTGTGTGAGATCAGCAAGAGATCCTCCGTGGACCAGGGCAGCTCAGACACCAGGAGAATGGGAGGAAAGGAGCGATGGGGTGGACACTGCAGGACCTAAGTCAGTGAACCATTAAAGTAGCCCATCTGTGCCTTTGAACTATCGTTTACCCACTTGGAGGGTTGGGACTCAGAAAGAAAAGTCAGTTGATCAGGTTAATGTTAATTTTCTTTTTCATTAGTAACTACTAAATCTGCAGGAAGAGAGAAAAGTGGCAATACAAACTCCTTCACAGGAGGCCTTTCTGCATATGCAATGCTCTCTTGCCACTCTGTGCCTCTACTGACTGATCTCAGAGATAAATATTCACATTTAGTTCCTTCCTGAAACTCTTTGCTGTGAAAGGGGTGGTGTGACACCAAAACCTGAAGGGTTATATATTCCTCCTTTTATAGGAAAAGCCTGTAAGGTGCAAAAGAAAAATTGTTCTGTGGCTCTGGACATCAGTAAATGATGTATGTCAGTCAGTCAGATGCTGCCCAACTGCTCAAAACAAGACCTGGGGTCTTCAGCTGCTCTCAGCTGTGCTTGAACAGTCTGTCACAGCTGTCCTGTTGCAGCAGAGATAGCACTGACCCTGAGTGCTTCTCTTCATCCCTTAAAGCTGTAAAGTCTCTTAGAGCTTTGAAATTTTGTTCTTCAGTCCTTTTTCCAACTTTTATAACCCATGAAAATCAGGAGATATTTTGCATGAAGGGAAGCCTGGAGAATTCTCCTGCCCTCTGTCATATCTGGCCCATGTCGTCTGCGCTTGTGGAGGTTGAAGGTTTAACCCCCTCATCATAACAGAAAGAAGCTCCCTGGCACTTGCACACCGAAAAAACAAATTGAACCTGCCCACCCTCTGACCTGTTCAGCTCTGTTGTAATGAGAAGCAGTCAAATTCAGCATGCTGCAACTTTATTATCAGAAAAGAGAAAGAAATCTCTTTAGCAACACGTTATTTACTTCAGAAATAACCTTGAGTTTTCAGTTGGAGAGAAATATGCTCCCTTTCTGTATCCACTTCACATTTCCCTGGCTTCCAAGGTTCAAATCTGAGGTAGTTTCTGCTGCTGTGGGAGGAACAATAGCATGTGCTGAGTGCCTGGTGAAGGTATTTATAGGTGTACATTTAGAGTCAAAGAAAATGCTGTAGCATTATGTTTTCTAGACACAAAGAACAGCTCCATGTTTTCGGCTAAAATGTTTTTATTTGAAAGGAAGACAGCGCCATAAAAAGTACAAAATCCAGCTCACACTGAGGAAACTTGCTGAGCATTTTTCTTATGAACCCTGCTGCAGGAGCAATGAATGCAAAATTGTCTCTTTGCCTGGAGTACAGGAAGATACCTTAGGAACTCAGTCCCCGACTAGCAAAGATAGTTACCTCATAGCTGCTTATTAGAGCAGGTTGGGAAAGGGTACTTGCTTTCATTCGTGGCATTTCTATTCTGAAACAGTGGGTAACAAAGACCCTCAAGTTTTTGTTGAAAATGGGGAAGGTGGGGGGGATTCTGGAAATGCCATCCTCTTGTTCATATCTCTGCCTCCCAAATGGGGGTTTTTATTGCCACTCTGCTGGGGTATCTGGGGTGGAAACAAGCTTCGAGGCTGTCTTACTTTGCATGAAAGGTTTTATATTTGTGCCCTGCATCCTATGGAGCAAGCGAGATTTATACAAAGAAAAAGTGAACAGAGAAAAAAATAAATAGACTGGAACATGCCTGGATTACCTTATATAAAACAAACAAAAGCCCCAGATGTGTCAATTGGAAGTATTTTAAATTTAATACATCCTTGTGGTTTGAGTATTGTGGTCTCTTCCACAAGCAGTTGACTGTGGAGATTAAAAAGCTTATAAAACACAAAGCTCGGCCAACAGAAATCATCACTGAAATTGTTTAAAATATTCCATATGTGGGGCTGAAGTGCAGCTATATACTGTTATGGGGAAAATGAAAACACAATGAGGCAGGATGCTAAGGGAAGTCTAGTATGATTTTATAGTTTTTGTCTATGGCCAATATGATTTTATGAGGCAGATTTTCTATTGCACATCTCGACGAGTTGGTCCTTAACCACTGACAATCCTTGTAGCTTACGTATTTTTTTTCTTTCCACTTTCTTCCCCTTTAAGGAAGAGAAAAAGTGACCTCTGAAAAACTGAGTTGAGAAGACAACATTTGGGATGCCAGGAGGCAGTCTTGTGGTGGAGTTGGTTTGATAGCCAAGGAAATACACTGGGAAAAGATGCTTTACTGAGGCTTGTGGCCCTTTCTGGTCATAGCGAATCTCTCCTGGAAGGGCTTGGAAGAGAAGAACAAACTGTGCCCTAAAGGAGCTCTATGGGACCCTGCCCAACTTCACTAGATACACTGGAGAAAAGTCAAGGTTTCTGAGCTTAGGCAAATGGCTTCTAGCCTATGATCATTGCCTGGAAACGTAAAGGTTACAAGATAGACAGTGGCTTATGGAAAATAATGTCCTCTAAAATACTAAAAACTGAAGCTAATTAAAGCTACACCATCCTTTGGGAATGGGTCATTTGTATGTTTGTTCCAAGACTAAATTTGGATGTTGGTGGATGTTTGCCAGCAGTGATGAGTAGGTTGTATGTTTGTTTTAAAACATCTCTAGGATTACATCTTAGAAATAGAAATGGAGAAAAGAGGCAGACTTTTCTGGAATAAATAAAACCCTGCGGTCTAATGTGTCATTTGAATAAATTATATTCATTACATAATGTCTTGGATTTTTTTTGTGCTGGGTTTTGACAGGGTTGGCCTTCGAATGATAACCTACACTGGAGAACTTATCACTAGATTGAAGACCCTGAGTCACATCAGCAAAGCAGCACTACTGGCATCACATTTTTGTTAATTTCTATTGCAAAGTCAAACAAAGCAGTAAAGTTGAAGCATGGCAGGGGAAAGAAAGGCAATGGGAACAGCCTCTGCAGTACTCACACTGTCCATTTGTAAAAATACCACCAGGAAGGTGGGAGGTGTTTACCATGCCATGTAATTCTTCTCCCAGTGGTCAGGAATTAACACAACAGCAGAGAAATGCAGGGTGTTATCATCCATTCAAACAGCTTCCCACTCAATGCTCTCAGCTTTCAGGCATCCCATTCCTCCCTGCTCAGAGGCAGTATGGACTCTCCTGTGGGGTAGGTAATCCCACTGATAGCTGGGCATCCAACACCTCCCTCAGAATGCCTGGATCACTGGAACGCTTTAGGTCCTTCTCTTGATTTCTTGAAAAAAAAGTATTGACAACCTGAAATCCTGAATCACTTTAGCAAAACAAGAAAGAAAGTGAGGCTGCTTTGGTTTGCAGCTGCTTTCCTGGTGCACTGAGGGAGCAGATGCCAATTCATGCAGGGAGAGCCTCCTTACCCATGTAGCTCTCAGAGAAGAGAGACTGAATTAGAGAATCCTAATTGCAAAGTGTCATCAAATATCCACTGAGGTGGACCTGTTTTATGCTTGCCATGTCTTAAGACTTTCCTGCCTCCATAGTGGCAGCAGAGGGGTGATGATGCTGAGAGCTGGCATGTGCTGGGAGACTGGCAGCCAGCTCTGGGAGTGGAGCTGGCGTCATCCCCATGCTCCAGGGTGACGAGACTGGAGGCCTTGTCATGGGATAATAAAATATTCACGTGTTTGAGAAATGTGTATTTCCCTCACAGTTGGGCACTGCAGGCCAGAGCTTGTTCTCAGTGGCTGAGGCACAAATCCCAAATAGCTGCTTTGCCTGTGAATGTGTGTATGAGATTCTTTTTCCACCAGTGTGAGAGGTATCAGGGAATCTGATGCCTTCTACAAACTATTTGGAAGCTGTTGGTTCAGGAGGAGACTAGCATTGTCAGGCTTTAGGGATTGCTATTTATACATGTATTTTAAACAGCAGTTGTTCTCGGAAAATCTGATTTAAAAATAGCATTATGCCTTTGTATTCCTCTGATTGCCAGATGAGATGCTGTGTGCTCCCAAGGTTTTGTTTGGGTTTATTCCTCTCTAAGTGCCAGCACTAGAAATTCAATCTCAGTTCTGAGAACAAACAACATCCTTGTCTTCTCACATACCCTCACCAGTAATAAAAACCTGAAGATCAAAGCGTGCCCTTGGTGATACCTCTACAACCTCTTTATTTGCCAGTGATCAGCCCTCAGCTGGAATCCTGTCAGCACTTCTGTCCTGGGTGCCTCAGAGGGCTGGACCCAGATTGCTCCTTGTATTGTGTCTTCCTCGACAGCAAAAGAAAACCAAGCACAAGACAATTTCAAAATGACAGGAACAGGGATGTTGATTACATGTGGTATTACCTCGCTCTTACTAGATGTAATATTGTATCAGTGTTTTTCACCTGCTGGGAGGGTGCTGATTTTGTCTTTAGTCCATTTTGCATTTCAGTGCACCTGGACTGACAAATGCCAAAGTTGCTGTTCCCAACAATTGTCTTTTAATCCCAGGGAGTAGAGGAAACTAACTCTGAAGCCTTTAATCCATGGCTTTAAACCTGAGGAATTTAAACTCCAGTGACACTCCCTCAGGCTGCAACTCATTTTTTCTCCTTGCACCACTTTCCTGACCCCAAAAAGACATCTCCCCACAGAAAACAGGCTAAGACACCCCATTACACAGACTGCTCAAGCAGCTCATGAGCATTTAAGACACGATGTACTCAAATTTAATAACTTATTGTAACAGGTCCTATGGGCATCCAGGTTGTGCTTTCTGCCCTGGAGGTGGCAGAGGGGGCTTGCAGTGCCCCGTGGCTCTGATCCATGCTTGGAGAACCTTGCAGCTCGCAGGAATGCCCATGCTGTGCTGGTTGCAGGTTCCAGCCTTCATCTTGCTGGCACCAAAGTTGTGCCCAGCCTTGGATGTAAATTTAATCTTGTTGGGAGCTAATGGAGTGAGGAATTTGACACACCTTTTCCTTCTCTGTAGATGGGAGCCATATGGCTCCCGACTCTTACAACGTTCCTCAATCTGAAGATGAATGAGTATTAACATATGTTCCCTGGAGTAATTAAAAATGTGATCATAAACAGAGTCTGACTCACTGAAGGCAGAATGTTGTTATCAGGGGAAAATTGAAGTCAAGCCAGTGCTTAAGAGGTGAGCATCTACCTGGGGTCCCAGGTGCAGGTAACAGTGCAGCAGTTTGCATTCAGCATTGGAAATGAGGACACCGGGAAGAAGGAAGGAGATGTGTTTGATATAAAATGCATTAGCTTAAAGCACTCTCAAGGAAATCTGAATTAAAACATTTCAAGGGGGTGGTGGGGACAGAAGTGGCTGCTGCAGCTTAGCTTAGTGAGGCAACTCAGTGAGCCAGAGGAGCTCAGCCATGTGCCTGAGCCCTAAGAAATTCCAGTTGCTGAACTAGAGCTAAATTCAAGGGATGTTTGAGGATTTCCCTAGAAAGCACCTGAGGACTGGATAGCTCTGGAGACAGAGAAGCAGTCTCTAAAGCTGAGGCAAGAGGTTTTTTCTTTCCTTAAAAAAGCTGGATTCCACAGTGTGGCACTACTAGCAATAGAGAGACACAGTAATTCCTTAGGGAAGTCCAAGTAACCCATCATGGAAAGCTCTGTGAAAAAGGAGGAAGTTTCCTGTTTCCCATCTCTCCTGAGAGGAAGAAGTGACTGGGTGTGTGTGAGAAACCAAAATGGTTGATGGCTTAAACATTGTTAAGATCATTGGAGGGCTTTAGAGCAGAGGACAGATTTTAGGAAACTAAACCATGAAAGGCTACTCTGAATCCCCAGGAGAGGTTTGGCAGTGCTGGGTTAATGGTTGGACTTCATGAATTTAGAGATCTTTTCCAACGTAAACTGTTCTATGATTCAGTGAAGCTGGTGGGATAACTAATAATATCAAATGTAGGATAACTTCACCTCAGGAATTACAATATTAATAAGGGTATAGGGTATTTGAAAGGTTTCAACATGAACACTTCCAGTTCTTAAAGTGATTCAAGGCTCTTTTTGCTTATGACTGGGAAATTATACACAAGGTGTGTTGACTTCTCCAAATTAATATATATATTAATAGGGAAAAAAGAAAAAAAGAAAGAAAGGAGCTATTAAAACCAAGTTAACGTCATTAAAATCCCCCCATGATCAAATACATGCCTTCGAATTTCATGTTTGGTCTGATGGCATCAGCTACTTTAAGTTATTTTCTGTTTTGGAGAGCAGACATTTTTATTTAAATTACTTTCATAGGGAATTTCCAAATGTATCATAGGTCAAAAGGCAAGCAGAATAAAAGGCAAATTTGATAGAAATCATTTATTGCAAATACTTTGCTTAGTGAACGATGAACCAGAATAACAGAACAGATTTAGATCTGCCCCGCTAGGTCATGATATATTACTGCCTGCAGGTCCTTTCCCATTCTTCACCCATTCATGTCTCCATAAAATGCCTTGAAAAAAAAGTGAGTAATATCCCAAATCCTGTTGTCCAGGGACTGTCAAATGGATGGAGAAAAAATTGCATCAAATGTAAATGTAAACTCCACACTGCAATGTAATGGTAGGGCATAATTTGCATAAATATTGTTTGCAAAGAGCAATTAGCACTTCATTTACATTCAGTGAAGTAGCAATTTGCACATTTTCAAGAAACAATTTCTTTACCCATATGTGCAAATTTTGTGCACTGCAATTGACACGCTAATAAAAAGATGTTAATAGACCAATTTTTTTTAATTCTATATCACAGTGTTCTGAAATATTGATTCACTCTCCTGAAATATTGATTCGGGTGGGCTATTTGTAAAAACAGAAAAATGTGGATTTGAATTTTTAAAACTTGTCTTCAAAGAAAAAATCAGAATTAATTTCAGATGTCTGCAGTCTTCACGCTCCTTAAGTGGTATTTTAATGGGTATTTTTGTCAGAGAAATATAATAAGTATTATTAAAAAGCATTAGCAAATTCAGTCTCCTAATCTGCAATAACAATGAGTATATTTGCATATTGCAGTATGGAAATAATACAGACCATTTCCTAGTGTCAATATCACACTATATTCTCCATTAAATGTTAATAAAAATATTTCACATTTATATACCATTTTCTCCAGAATGAAGAAACTTCCTAATTAAGAGACAAATTTCCTACTTACAGCAAGTACAGAGAAGTTTTATAAACGACAAAAATTTACTTGGGAGTTGGGCAGGAAAAGAACAGCACAGTGAGTTCAGCCAGCTGTTGTCAGTGGACATTTCTGGCCTTTGCAGCAGGAGAAATTGATGTTAAGTGATTTGTTTAGACCTCCTGCAGCTCTGTCACTAACAGTTGCTCTGTTTGTTTAGTTTCCTTCACTGTTTTGTCACTTCTCCTGTGACATGCACATGTGGGGAGAGGTAGGGATCAGAGCTCCCACAGAGGTTGGGTTGTACTGTGCTTGGTAGCTTTTGGAGAGAAATCTTTTGGGTCAAGATTATTGATATTTGGAACATTGCATTTTTCTGTTCTCAATCTGAGTTTCCTGGAAGGGGTTATTTTTGGAGGTCGTTCAGTTGCCCATGCTGGAAGGGTAAGCATTAGGGCACAGCAGCAAAGGATGCAGATATTTATCAATCTCTCTGCCAGGCAGGCTGGACACAGGCTGCCTCTGCTCTGCAAGCCATGTAACAACATATGCTGGCTAGTAGGTCCTAGCAGGAGACTCTCAAATGGAAATATTTGCTAAATTTGCCCTAGTTATGGCAAGTTCAGCGTGCAGGCAGTCAAATACTCAAAATTCTGCCTGTTACTGTTTAGAGGCAGTGCAAGTGAAACATCCAAACATCACAGGGCACCTCTGAAAACCTTCTTCATACTGTGCATTTTAATAAAAGGCATTATTTATCAATTTTTGAACCATCACAAGGAAAATGAATACCAAATATGACAACAAACAGCAAAGCTCCCACTAAATCCCAGTTTTACATGCTTATTAAAGTAATTGTTACAATAACGATCTTGCATTCCTTGCCTTTTCATCTCTGTGACAAGAGAAGGTATCATTATGGTTGCACACAGGAGCGTGACATTCAGATCTATTTTGATGTCTCATTATTGTTGGTGTTGTCTTTTTACTTCACAAATCACATTTTTATATTTCATCTCCTACGTCAGGTATTCAAAGCTCTGCTTTGATCAGTGTAGATTGCATGTGCCCCTCACATAAGGTGGGACCTCTCTTTGAACCTACAAAGTAGTTAATTTTGAGATCTCATGTGAATCTCTGAGATAATCCTCATTGGTTTACTCTATTGTTATTTAACCCTTTTTTTATTCTTTTTCTGTTTTTTCTTCTTTTACTTCTTCCTCCTCTTTTTCTTCTTTTTCTTACTTTTTTTCCTAGCATCCTACAGAGCCTCAGAGGCCTTTGGCAATATTGACCCCTAATACAGCTGTGTCCAAGTAATGCAGTAACTTCTGGGGTGCTCAGGATTTACCCAAGCAGTGGGTGTTTTCCTCCCTATGCAAACCTTTAAACTAAAAGTCCACCACATCATTTTGTTCATTTCAGACAAATAATACCCTAATGAGAAGGGGAATAAATATCTGAACCTTTAATGTTCTACAGCCTCAGTAGGATCACATTTTGCAAATGCCTAGTAATGTTACAAGAGAGGCTAATGACAAGAAAGCACTAATGACAGATATTTAGGAGTCCTCTGACCTTCAGAAAGCCCATGGGTTTATTGTTTGCAAAACAAATAGATCTATCCACTTTTCTGTTGACTAACAATAAAAAATCCAGTGATAGCAACTGATCCTCGTGCAGCATCCCTGAGCAGGAAAAGCTGTGACCATGTGGGTTAGCTGGCAGGTCCTTTGAGCTGGCTTGGGCTGAAATATGGGCACTGATCTCTGCAAAACCACCTGGGTCATGTGGTTTCATCCGTTGAGTTGCAAACTGCACCAAGCCAGGAATATGATCATCTGGGGCTCTTTAAAAAAAAAAAAAAAAAAAAAAAAAAAAAATTCCCCTTCTTTCTCAGTAACCTGGAGAGATGATGTACCAGGTCAGACCTCCTGCTGGCTAAAACTAGGTTGATACCAGCACCTTCAGCTGAGAAGCTGAGCTGAGGAACATCTGTCTCTATCTCACATATGAGCAATGTGACTAATGAAGCCACGATACAAGACAGAGCTGTTTGAGTGCCATACTGATCTAATTTCCCACTAAGTCTTCACATTTTTTGTTTTACTGGGGCTGGCTCTCAGCTTTCACAGCTACCTGCCCAATGTGCATTTTAGTGGCAGGACTGAAGTTGACAGCCTTTAGGAGGCTGAGTGGGGGCTGTGACATGATTGTGGGATAAAGAAACCACAAGACCCTTGTACTTTACCCTTTATCTATGGCTCCACAATCAGTTTAAGTCTAGCTTTCATCATTACAGCTTCACTGCCCCATCTACAGCCAATAGCAAAGACACATCTTAATGTTTTGAGTTTTTTCCTCGCCCCCTCATCAGAGGTAAACAGTCACTGTGAAGTTCCTCCTGTCTCCAGGAATTAAAGATGTGCTTCTGTCCTGATTTATTCACTTTTGAGGCAGAGTTTAATTTTGCAAAATGTCTCTCTCCTCAGTCTTTGCATTTATTTTTGGCAGGAGCAGTTGCCTGCGGCATAAGCACTGAAGACTGGTTCAGTGTTAATAGTTGTCAGAGAAAATGAAGAGGCTATTTCTCACACCAGAGTTTCACCCTGCATGACAAATGCTAGTATGAGCAGATTAAAAATCAGTGCATGGTACAATATGTCACACATAAAGCAACTCCATGTTATTAATTGGCATTCTACCCGTTAGCTGCTCTCAGTATGTGCCTCTGTGAGTGGAACAGGAACTGGTGAAGTCAGCTGGGTCAGAACCTCCTTTGGTATAAAGTTGTGCAGCAGTTATGGAACTAATTGAGGTATGATGATTGGTAGCACCCAGTTGCTTGGATAAGGGTTTGAGATTATTTTTCCCCCCGAAGGTGTGATTCAACATGCATTTCATTAGAATGAACAGCAGAGATACTCTGTGATATGTCTTCCCCTGCACCCTAGATCCTTTTTAATCACAATAGCTCATTTCAAACCATGATGTGATTTAGAGAGGTATTTTTCTTCTTTTCTGCTGTCTTTGTGACAGCAATTATTGACCTTGAAAATTTCCCAAGGAAATGACTTGATCTTAAGATACAAATTAGTTGCTGCACACAAAAATGGGTTTACAAAGAAAACCAAATCAGCAAAGGCTAAAGTTCATTTTCCAAGTCATATTAGGGCTGGGAATTGTTTCAGTAATCTTCAGGAAAAGAACAAACCCTGAACATCATTTTCAACAGGTTCAGAGTTGGAGTAGCAGTGTTGCAAGTGCTGGGCGTGTCCTACACTGGACTCTGGGGCCAGACTCCCTTCTGCAAAGTGTCCATTACCAGTGAAGGTAATAAAACAGCTTGGAGGTCTTCCCCAAAATTTCTGCTAGATTTCTGCATGTCTTAAGAGTTACTCTAGTTAAACATGCTTTTCTGTGAGTGGCAGAAACAGAGAAGGGGACAGGAACAACCCAAGGGACTTTGTGGCTGGTGAGGCACAGCCTTGCCTGCCTGTTCTGCTCAGTGCCTCTCACGCCTCAGAGCAGGCAGGGACATTAGAAAGAGGCACAGCACAGCCCTTTTACCAAGGGAAGTAGAGCCTTCCAGTAATTGTACGGGTAGAAAAGAGCAGTTACAGAACACTGTAACAAACTTCGGTGCAGCATGCGAGGGGCTTTTGGGTGTGAATGTCTGCAAGTGCAGAAGGCACAAGCTCTGAGGAGTTTCAAGCAGCCACAGGGCTGTTCAGATACACAAGACCTCAGTGACTGCTTGACTTGTGGATATGGTGATATTGCAGTCACTGGCAGTCACAGGTTAAGCTGCAGGTGTAAGATATTGATGTCATATGTAATGACCCCATTTAGTCTAAAGTGGGGCAGAGTTACGTTTACCCTCAGGCTGAGTTTTGATTGCTTGGACACTGTGGGTTCCTAATTTGCTGATCTTGCTTCTGTTATCTTTTTCCCTCCCTTTCATTCCTTTTATTCTTTTAAGCAGTCCCAACTCTCCCATGCTTTTTCTAACATCTCTTTGGTGCCAGAAAAAAATACACATTCACTCCCTAAGCCTGTTTTTCCTATGCACTCTTCACCTGTGCAGAACCTGGGATCAGAACCTTACTAGAGTTTGTCCTACGCTTGGCATTACCTCTATCATCCTCAAGAGAGGACAGCAGAAGCAGCTGATCAGCTAGTGTGCCCTTTTGGGACCACATTGCTGCCAGCTGTTACAGCTCTTACAGGCTGTAAGGTGCTGTGGAGTCTGACATGTACATGTCACTCAGAGATTTGTGTTAATGATGTTCTGAAAAGCGCAAGAACCTTTTTTAAAATTATTATTTTTATTTTATTTTTAAAATTTATATCTGAGCCACAACCTGGGCTTGTTCAGTTCGGAATGTGACTATGTTTGAATATGTTTGTTTTTCCTTGGATATCAAAACAGAGAGGTTATTCTATCTGGACACATTAATGATATTCAGTTGCTTCCTGATAACTGCTCCATTAATGTCTGTCAGCATGGCACCCTCTCTGCTCATAACCCCCTCACAGACCAGACAGCTTTCCTAGCAGAAGGGAGATACTTATAAAAAAATAAAAGGCAAAATGTCAGCATGTTCCCAGATGAGATGCCCTGAGAGATTCATGATTCAGTGGTAGCTGTGAAGAAATGCAGATGTGACAGGTGGCTGACAGTTTGGTACTTTGTCTATAATCCTTCTGAACTAGTGGCAGAGACTTTCTTAAATACAGTGATTACCATGAGAAACCTCTCCCAAAAAGTGTTATTTACATCATCTATCATAAGATGATATGTGACATGCCTGGGTCCTTTCCATTAGTTTCAGAGGACAAATAGCATAGGTCAAGACTTTTGGAATAATAACAACAACAACAGCAAAGGATTAATATGACAATAAAACAGACCAGAGAGCCTGAATAAAATAGACTTCAAAGCCTGGGGCAAACAGCATTTGCTAAACCACTTGGTAAAATGGGCTGAGGCAGAGGTTTGAGTTAAAGTAAATCAGGGAGAAGTTGCCTTTGGGTGACTGAAGGGCTGGCTCAAAAGCAGCCATTTGGACTGCCCAGAATACAGACGTATTACTCCCTGGGCATCCCTCTGCAGAGGTACTGCTGTGACTCTGTGCCTTCTCTCCAGAAATAAGCAGTGCATTACTGGTAGCAAGGTGGTAGCCACCTTCTAGACATGCGGCTGCTATTTTTCTTGGACCACAGAAATGATATATCCAAGGTAGAATAAATATAAAACCAAGTAAAACTGCTCCCCAAAATGTTTTTGTCTGAATAATTAATTCCTCAGCAAGTTTTCTCATAATAAAACATGTCCTAATGAGCTATCAGGAGGAGAGGAAATTCATCACTTACCTCACAAATATCAACTTGAGAGCACTGCTCATGTCAGATGGCATAATTAATGACTTGAGAGGGAGCGTGGAGCAGCACAGCCAAAAACACCATCCCCATCAGTCATTCCACATCAGCCCAACTCATACGTGTTACTTGATCTACAGAGGATTAGCCAGGCAGCTAGAAGGAGATATGGGGCTGAAGGGAATACAGGCAAATATGGTATATCTAATCTTGATTTATTCTGGTTGGTTTTCTGCTTATTACTGAGGTGCAATGGCAGCTGGGCAAGCATCGTGTTTTATTGTTGTGGCTTTTCTTTATTTCCCAGAGAAATAGAATTTACAAACTTTGAACTTCACCCTCCCTGATGCTGAGCAAGCCATCTTCAGTCCCATGTCAGAACATGGTCCTCTTGGGGGTTCACTTCCTGTGCAGCAGACCTGGGTGGGTGCCCTGGAGAGGGTGAGACCCCTCTGTGCTGCAGAGACGAGGGATGTTGTGGTCACGATGGTGCTGTTCATGGTGAGGCTGCAGTAGGAACACATCTGAACTGTTCTTCTTGTGGTGGCACCACCAGAGCTGTGGGAATGTGCAGCCTCCTCTCATCACACACCCATCTCTTCTCTCAGTGCTCTGCAGTTGCAAGAACTGACCCACTGGCTTCCTCCACTTGTCTGCTCCAGGGGTAATTCCCTCCTAAGGACATTCACAGGAGCCAAGGCATGGGGGGAGCTTAGGAGGAACAGCTCTCCCCACTTGGATGGGAAAGCTGAGACACCAGGCTGGTGCTGCCAGCTGTTGTAATGAGGACCTGAAACGGCCAAAGTGGGTCAGTCCAAAAGGCCATCTCCCTGGGGATCCCATCTCCAAGGACAGCCAGGAGCACGTGCTTGGTTTAGGGAAGAATAGAGGATTCTGGCAAATGTAGAGGGATCACTCCACATTCCCAGCAACCTGCTGTGAGGGACTTCCTGAGCTGAAGGTTACTTCCCCAGCTCTGTATTTTGCAGGTCCTTATGGACTTCTTTTTCCCATTAATTTCTCTAATATCTTTTGGCATCAGCATTTATTTTTGGCCCCTGCTGTGTCCTGTAATGTGTGCCGCAGAACAATTATGTGCTGTGTGAAATATGTGCATCTTTTCCTCTGTTTCAGAGTTTCTGCCTGGCCTGTCTTCCATTCCCTGTGATATGACACTGAATGAATCATAATTCACCTTGCCTTCTTCCCCCAGTTTCACCATGTTGAGAAAAGTAAACCTATCAAATTTACTCCACTGAAACAACTCTATATTTCCGAGAACAAGTTCCAGCCTAGCATGACTTTTTTTTAGGATTTACGTGAGAGAAGAGCATGAGAAATCCAGGCAGCTGCCAAAGTGATGGCTGACAGATTTTATTTGTATCTCTTTGCTCACTCCAGTGTGTGGTCGCTGCATCTGACCAAGCCCTGTGCTTCAGTAGCTGTCAGCCTGCTAAGTGCAGCTGTTTAACATGTCTACTCACATTTGTAAATGCCTGGCTGTATTTTCTGAAACTCTCAAATAAGTGCTCACTTGAGTTAGTTCATCAGCAAAGACAACTTTGTCTGCTCTGCAAGTGACTCCCACGTTCACCACTGCAAAAACCCTCGTGCAACAGAGCCCTGTGATTGCTGCTGGTAAGATCTGAGCACTGGGCTTGCCCAAGGCAAAGCACCCTTGGCACCTGCTGGCCCGTTCTGTGGGCTCCAGTGTAAGCAATAACTGGGGCTTTCATGTTGGTGCTGACCTCCCAAGTTAGCTTCAGAAAACATTATCTGGCAAATCTGATATGTCACATTTCAAAGAAAAGAGTTTTCCATCTCAATCCAGGTCTGATTTCTATACAGATAAAGGACAAAACCCTTTGGGAACCAGGCACTTCTTGGAAGCAAGGTTAAGAGAAATAAACTTCCCTCACCAACAGACTGAACTAGCAAAATCTTTTCTGTTAGGAGCACGTGTCTATCCCCACAGGGTCAGGTCAGTGCTCTCTAACTCATCTTGCAAAACTGAAATACAATTTTTGATGATCAGAGCTGAGTAAGGATCAGACTGGCCTGACACATTTCATTTATACTGACAAAAGTTTTTGTTCAAGAAATACTTCCCCTGCATGGTTTCAAGATAATATGCATCACAAATGATTTGCAATGAAGCTGAATTAATGTCTTCTCTGAGAATCCCCCAGTGCCCACCTCAGGACTGTATCTGTAACCTCTTAACAGAATAGAAAAGTAATTATTTGGTTGCCCAATGGAAACACCAGCCTGAATTCCCATGTGCACTATATTTGGGGACCCTGTCCCTCATCTGCTTCTCTAAACACTGCCTGGGAAGTGGCATGGTGATAAAATGAGTGTAAACATCCCTGGGATTATGAAGTGATTTGAGACCTGCAGCTGATCTCAGACTGGATATGGTTAGGAAATTGGATTAGGAAATTACTTTACCTGGAACTGGACATTAATTGTGGTGTCTTGTGCTGGAAAGAGGATTCATGCTGAGATGGAAAAATGAAACTGGGATTATGGGGAAACTATAACTTGAGGTCAGTTTAATTTGGATTTCTGTGCCAGAGCGATCTGAGCACAACTCACATTCCTCTCTCTGATGCCTTTTGCTTTCTGGCATCCTGACCTTGCAGTTTGGGCACTACAGCTGAGGGGATGCTCTGATGTCTTCCCAAGCATGGTGTGAGGCAGGGAGCTGCTCACTGACGGAACAGAGCAGGGTGGATGCTCACCCCAAGGAATAAAATGCCATCTGCTCCTGCCAGGCGTGTACTGTTGCTGTGCTGGTCTGTTCTCAGCTTGATGTCCAGCAGGAGCTTGCTTAGGGCTATTTTCTTTCAGCCCTGCTCCACCTGCCAGCCAGGGGATGAGGCAGCTGATCCCAACCACGGGCAGCCCCTAAATGACACCCAGGCTCAAGAGAAGTTATTCCACTTCTGGTGAGCCATTGCTCCCCTTGCAATATCTTGGTAGGGGGGTGACCACCTGGGCTAGGAACAAAACCACTAGGTCTGTAGGCCCCAGGGTGGCTGTGCACCCTGTCTCTTATTGCCACCATCTGAGGCTGGTGGCCAGATTTTCAGAAACTTGGGTCAAAACTTCTCGGGATCCAGGAGCCACGATGAAGCCAGTTTGCTGATTTTGGGTTTTTGTGTGTGTGTGTGTGTGTGTAATGGTCATCAACAGGGATGACATCAGTGTCCTGTGTCATTAGAGGGGATCCCCTCTGGCGGTACCCAGCCCTGCTGGAGAGGCACGGACTGATTTAACCCCCTGGGAGCCAGGGCGTAGTAGCTGCCAGATTTTCCCGAAGAGAGATACACCACAACAGCTCTTCCTCTTTCCGCTCCTCCCTTCCTCTACAGGCCCTGAAGCCATCCACAGGGGCAGCTCAGGCTGCGGGAGAGGGAGCAGCCGTGTCCGGAGGAGGCATCGGACTGCACTGCATTGCACTGCGCATCCTCCCTCCCTCCCCACCGCCTACTGCTGCAGCCTTCCTCCCTCCATCCCTCCATCCTCCCCCCCTCCCACCCCACATCGCTCCCCCTGCCTCTTTCACTCCTGCATCCATCCCTCCTGCATTCCTCCCTCCTGCATCCCTCCTCCTGCATCCCTCCCTCCACCCCTCCCTTCTTCCCTCCCTCTGCCTGCGCAGCGCCGCGGACATGGCGCTCAGCAATTTCCTCTTCGCTCAGTGCATCTGCTATTTCCTGGCCTTTCTCTTCAGCTTCATCGTGGTGGTGCCACTCTCCGAGAATGGCAACGACTTCCACGGCCGGTGCCTGCTCTTCACCGAGGGCATGTGGCTCAACGCCAACCTGACGGTGGAGCGGCAGCGCTTCACGGTGCAGGAGTGGGGGCCCGAGGCCGCCTGCCGCTTTAGCATCTTCACCGGGCTCCTCTCCCTGCTGCTGGCCACAGTGCAGGCCTGGAGGACCCTCTTCTTCCTCTGCAAAGGGCACGAGGAGTAAGTATCCCTGGGGATAAGCCCATCCCTCCCGCAGGCTGGGGCACGTGGGAGCAGTCTTGGGGTGAAGCACTGGGCTTTGCCCCATCCAGGTCATCCTGCTGCCCAGAGGGGTTTGGGGAGAGGTAGTGTGTTGCCCGTGTCTGTCTGCACACACACCATGCACTCCCCCAGCTGTGTCCAGGGCCCTCTCCGGAGGATGCTCCCATGCAGAGGTTTGGGGTGGGGGGGTCAGATCCACTGCCATGCACCCATTGCCCTTTAGCAGCCTTGGTACAGCATGTGGCCACTCGGCTGCAGCAGGCATGAAAGGATTTGGGGGCCATGGGCTGATGCTGGAGGCTGGGGCTCGCAGGTGCCTCTTGACCATGGTGCCACTACACATCCATGCCAAGGAAGGCCTTCCCCAGGTGTGCACTGGGCATGTGAAAAACCCCGAAACAACATGGTTGCGTGTGGGGAGCCAGAAGGGAGAAGTTGGTGGCTGCCCTCTGTTTTTCGTGCTGCCTTTGTTGTGTACATGGCAGCTGTTGCAGACAACAACTATCGCTTGGTTACGGCGTGAGAGCAATGCTGAGCGCTCCCTGCAGCGGCTCGGGGCGGCGCTGACAGCTGCTCCCTGTGCTCACACAAACCAAGGGCCATCCGACCACAGCAGGTGTAGTGAGAGGCTTGCTGGGCCAGGCAGCAACTGGGGTGTTCTGTGCTTGCCTCTCTGGTGGCCTGAGAGGGCAGAGAGCCTGGCATGGGTAACCCAGCCTCTGGGTGCTACAGGGCTGGAGGATGCACTGGTGCCTGTCAAAACTAGGTAAATATTTTTCTCATGGTTTTAGGAACCGTGCCAAGGGTAAATCACTCCTGCCCAGGTCTATTTGGACTAGAGGTCTCTTGAGTAAGGGGCTGTTATATCAGGGCTTGGTAATCCTGGAGACTGGGTAGCAGTTTTGTCTTTCTGGCTCTTTCCAACCACTCTCAAGCTTCCTAACACTCAAACATGCTGTAGTAAGTATAGACCAGAAACTTATTCCATATTAAAACTTACCTTACACTAAATACAAACACATAGTTCTTAGTATCTTTGAATTCAGCTTCCTCAGGTGATCCAATATCTGTAGAGGGTTAACTGAATCTCAATAATTTGCAGTTCAGAGCTAGCTAATTTTTAGATGAAACCAGCAATAAAAACCCTGCAATGGTGACATTTGAATTAGATATTTGGCCTGCTTCCAAAAGTGGCTATTAACTTCAAAACTGTTGGGCAGGCCCTTGAAAAGTGTCCCTTTAGGAGCTGCTTTCAGGCTCCTTTGGGAGTTGTATAACGCTGTTGCTCCAGGCAAGAAAGGCAGAAGACTGTGGGGTGATGGGGAGCAAAGATGGAGCAAGTTGGGATGATGAGATAACCACAGAAGATCACAGAAGGGTAAAACATGGTAAGATGCTTGGGAACATCAGTTTCTTGGTAAGAGGGAAGGTCTGTCCTGTACCACATCAGTCACTGTATGAAAAGCAGGCAGAGCACACGCTGTCCTGATTTTAGACAGACATTTTTTGATGCTTCAAATGGGTGCAAAAACATTTCTGTTTGGATGGAGAGATAAATGTGAGCTCCTCACCATAAATGGTAATTGTCTGTTCGCATTAGAGGTGGTTGAGGAAGAACTAGAATGTCATAACTGATGATCCTATTGAGGAGGATCACTGCAACTGCACCAGCTCCAGGGTGAGCCAGCCAAGGCAGTCAGGGTTAGTTAGCACCCTTTGCATCTTTCATGTGCAATGGCTTTGAATGATTGCTGACAGACAGTTATGACTGCTAAAAACCCTTCTTAAAAGGGTCTCAGTACCCTTTGCCTCAGGGGCCTGGGGCTCTTCAGCTCAGCTGAAGGGTAGAGGTATAACTCAGATACTTCATTGCTAGGATTGCAAAGCAACTTTAAGTGTAAACAGTTACTGTTAAAGGGCATTCACTCAATCTGCAATGCATAGCTTGAAGTTCTAATCCAAGGAGGGAAAATAAGGTGAGCTGGAGAGCTGAATAAGCAGTTTTCTGTCAGGATGCCCTGGCCTGAGGAATCCCAGCACAGGGTGATGGCTACTCTTGCCAGATGCAAATCAAGGGCAAGGCTGAGCCCTGCTTTGTCTCTGGAAGGTCACAACCTGGACCAGAGACAAAGGAAGGTCACAACCTGGAACCTCTTTTGCTGCAGGGTAGGAAACAGAGGGAGGACTAGAGATCCCAGGCTGGTGATGACCCACTGAATAGTCCTGGTAACTGCTCTTTTTCTAGAGCTGTCACTAGCTCTGGTGCCAAGTCTGTTTTATTCTTTGAAGAGCTCAAGTCTTTTCTGCTTCTCAGACCAGCATACCACTCTAAGGTGCACACAGAGAGTACGTTTTGACTTTAGCAAGACTTGGGATGAAATCCAGGCTAGGTGTGAAGTCAGGGCAGGGAACATGCAAACACCTGGTATGCTCATAGCAGCTCTCTCTGTATGGGAGACCCCAGCACACAGCAGGGGTGAGCTGGTTTACTTCACCAAATCCAGCTAAACCAAAGAGTAGGATTCAGCTTGTTGTTCACCCTGAAGTCAGGTGTCCTGGCACCCAGTACCCACTACAGTCTATAGGGGCACTTCTGGCAGGTGGTTTATTTCACTTCTTTTCTACCAGTCTTGGGGTGGGACAACTGTCACTTTGGAGAGAGCCTAGACAGCCCCTCTGGAGCCACATCCACCCAGGAACAAACATCCTAACTCTGCTGATAATTGTTTCCTCATCTTATTTTAAGGAAGTTCTCCTGAGGTCACAAATGAATCATGTATAACCTGTAGAAATAAGGATTGTCCAGCTCAGAACCTTCCAGAACTCAAACACTCATTTTAAAAGCCTCTTGGATTTCATTTAATGAGCAACCAGGGAAAAAAAGTGACTGAGGGTGGTTTTTGGGGTGAGTAGATTCCTTCTATCACTAGCATAATAAGTGGCACTGGTGAGAAATTTGTCATATTCATCTTTACCACATACTCTGAATAGGATGACCTGCCTCCTGGAGCTGCCAGTCTTTCTCCAACCTGGAGCAGATGTCCAGTTTTTAGATAATATGACATTCCAAGGTGTCCTATTCTAAACAGCCACTTCGAGCACTTTCAAGTAGAGAAGGGCTTTGCCAGATGACTGGGATTAGAAACTTTTCACAGCTAGAATTTAGTTGAGGACTTAAACAGTGAGGCTGGAAAATGAGTGAATGATTCCATGGCCTTATGGGAAGTCTGTAAGCATCCCTCCCCATCCCACTCCACACACAGCATGTGCTGAGGGCAGGCCCTGGTTGGGCAGACTTAATGGGGCTCAGGTAAATTGATATTCAGCTGGCAGACATAGCATACTGACACCAAAGCCACAGAAATCCCAGGAGAAGCTGGGCCTGCTCTGCAAATTGCCCATAAAACTGAGATTCGTGTCCTACGATGGCAGTACCTTGTGTTACATTGCTTAAAATGATTATAGCTATCAGTACTGTGTTTTTATTTTTAGTTTCCCTCTCCTTAGCAATTTTTGTCCCAATTATCACTTAAGTCACAAAATAATTTTAGCTCCAGTTACTACATAATTTGAGCTAATGGCATTTATTTTAACAATGGTGATTTTCATCATTACAGCTAATGAAAGCCACACTGTGTATGAACAATCACCACCTAGTATATAAAGCCACATCCTCTTATGGTTAAAAAAGAAATAAAGATCAAAAGCATTTGCAAATGAAGGTAGTGTGACTCAAAATCAAGTCCCTAGTGTTTCAGTGTATTAGGTGTTCTTAATTAAAGAAGATGTGTTTCAAATGGAAGCTGATATCTTTGTGCCCACTCTGTTCTGCTTACAGAGACTGCTGATGTTGTGTTTCAGCTGTTTATGAGTTACATTTTTCTTCCCTTTTATTACAGCTCTTTCTTTTACGCCTTCCTGAATCTGCTGATCAGCGCCTTTGTGGTGTTCATCACATTTATTGCCAGCACTATAGTGAGTGTAGGATTTAACATGTGGTGTGATGCAATTACTGAAAAAGGAAGCATGCCAAATAGGTTAGTATTGAAGAATACATTTTCTTCTTTCTCTTTTTTTTCATATAGGCACAATTGAACTGTGGTGGTACAAAATGTAGTTATTACACGCAAGGTGAGCAAGGGGGAGAAGGCATCTGTAATATGAAAATCCAGTTTTTTTCACGTGGAACAAAAAAAGCAAATTGAACTCTTTTTTTGGTTTATTTAGAAGCCCACAGAAAAAAGTGTTTCCTTTGTATTTTGTGGTCTCTGAATCATGATCATATGAAAAAGAAATCCATTATGGTAAAATTTTTTATTTCCAAAGGAATGCTGGATTTGAAGTTTTTCTAAGAATGGGGGGAGTGTGGCCTTGGGAGCAGGGCAGGGGGCTGAGGGTCAGAGCTCCTGGCCTGCAGTCCGGGTTCTGCCCCCAACCCACCGTGTGACACCATGCAAGTCACTTATCCTGCCTGTGCCACAGCTCATCATCAGACAAAAAATTTGGGGTAGAGATCCTGGCCTTGTAGTGGTGCTGTGGATGCCCTGAGAGCCACAGAATGGAAAGCACTTTGTAAGTGCAAAGTACAGATGGCTGATGCTTTCTTACAGTCACAAAACATACAGCTCCTAAAACGGTCCACTGTATCCCACAATGCTTAAACTCCTTATAGGAAACATGATAAGTTGAGGAAGATTTGCTCCTATCAAACAAATAATGACGAAGAGAGAAGAAAAGGTGACATTTTATGTCATATGATATTGAATAAATGTACTACTTAAAGCATACATTTATGTTGCACATTGTCATATGTTGTAAAATGCCATAGTGAATGTTCTGTTTAGGGCTGCAACGATTAATCGAATTATTCGAATATTCGGTTAAAAATTCGATTACAAAAATCATCTAATCGAATATTCGGGTAAGAACCCAAGATGACCGACAGCACTGAAAAGGAGAGAGAAGAGGCTGCAGAAATCAACCAAGAGATAGAATGACAACCTCAAAATCCTGGGATTTTTTTCACACCAATAATGGTCCAAGTTATTTGTAAAATCTGTAGGCAGCCTCTATCTTACCATCAGAGTATCATCTCCTTGCTGGAGCATCCGAAACAAAAACACAATTCCTTCTTCTGAGGCTTTTCCTGATGAAGTCAAAAGGTAACAGAGGATCATACACTTTGTTTCATAACAAGCAACCTGGGGTGATGCCAGGGGCAAATCTGTGGGAGGAGAGGGGGTAGTGGGAAAGAGGGATTTAAGAACGCTGTGTTCATAGTAACTACTACAATTCCACTTATGGAAGATTTGTGTTATCACTTACATAATTACACTTTTTTCTTTTTTTGTAAAAGAAAGTAATTTTTGTCTTAGTCTTAGAGAAGATCAGCAAACAACCTGATTATCGCAATAACTTAAATATCCTTCAATAGAATTGCTATTGTGACTGTTCAAAATACATTTAATATGTTGTTTCATTTTATATTTGGTTTACCTGGAATCTCTTAAATAATTTTCTTCTTTTGCTTTGCCCTTCCAAATGCCTTTCTGGGTAGCTGTGAAGAATTGCAGGATATAGATCTTGAGCTGAACTTGGAAAACTCTGCTTTCTATGACCAGTTTGCTATTGCACAGGTAGGTCAGACTAAGTCATGGTTCTATTCCAGTTCATTTGCCATTTGCTTATTGACCCGGAATTGCTGGAGGTGAACAACCATTCCTCGGAAATCAATGGCAATGTTTCCACTGACTTCATTAAGTGCTGAATCAGAATGATGGTGATGGGCACATTTGCATTTTAAGTTCAAAATAGACAGTTTTGAATACAGACATGTCAAAGCCTCACCCTGATCTTGTTAATCATGACAGAAAACTCATTGCTTATCCAAAGGATGAGGTCTGCAAAAGTTGCAGCACTCTGGTGTCCTGGTTCTCTTCGTTACTGTTCAAAATAATTTCTGACCTGCACCACATCATGGGGTTCCTAGTTTTGCCTTCCTTGAGTTCAGCTGAGATCAGTTGAGCTATATAAGTATCAGACCATTGGAAATAATCAAAGATTAATTCATTTAGGTAGGGCTGTTTTCTGATGAATCCATGAAAATTAGACCTTTAAGGCTGTCAGACCTTTCTGTTGAATACTCTAGCTTTAAGTCAATGATCAGAGTCAGTGAACACTGGGATGTGAGCACATACTAATTTTGCAGGGACAGTAGTCCCATCCCTGCAGGGCTGCACCCTTACAAAGGCTCATGTTGTCCCACATGGAAAGAAGCATTAGCCTGCCTGGAGCATTCTTTGAAGGTAACTCTGCCTCTTGGACATGAGCCAGTTTTGTGTCTTCCTTGCCAGCATTGGCATCTAGAAGCCCATCTCGGGCATATCTGCATTTAGGAAAGAAATATGCCATAAAAGTGACTCCTTTATATGAAGAACTTAGGACCTCTCTGGGTTTAACTTGGTGTGACTCCATGGGTTTTGGTCCAGCTGAGGTTTTGATAAACACCTGGATAGATGACTTTGTTTTTACAATACTGTACTGACCTCTTTATGATTTCTTTCCTTCTCTAGTTTGGTCTCTGGGCTGCCTGGCTGACTTGGCTGGCAATTACCATTCTGGCTTTCCTGAAGGTTTATCACAACTACAGACAGGAGGACCTGCTAGATAGCCTGATCCATGAGAAGGAGCTGTTGCTAGGAAGATCCCCTTCACGATCCTCTTTGCAAGATGACAAAAGTGGCATGATCTAAAGTGTAAGAAAACTTCCAGGGCAGGATCTAGATTTTATTATTCAGTAGTGTGAGCTGAAGTTGAGTCAGGGTATTGAGCGTGTGAGATCTTTTCTTTTCCTGAGATGAAATGTACTTGTGAATCACTTCACTTCCCCCATGAGAAATTGTTGGCAGAAATACTTATATTAGGATAAAGAGAATGAACTGCCCTATGTGCCTTTGGCACAGCAAACTTTCTGTCCTGTGCAGGCATGATCTGTAACCTGCCCTTGCCAGCAGAGCTCCCATGTGCCATTGCTGGCTTTTGGGACAGGGGCCATTTTTGAGGACTGAGCTGGCAAGACCAGGCTACAGCGTCCAGGCTATTTCTTCAAACTGTTCTTCAACAGTAATTGTAACTGGAGCTGCATTCAGTCCCTCCTCTCTTCCTCTCCTCCGTTTTGCCAGTGAAGCTGCCCCTGTTCTCTCTTTGTCCTGGGAAGTTGCAGCTCTGGTTTGGGTGCAGGCTCTCGCTGTCTCTGCTTTCACTGTCTATGGCCGCAGTGCTGACAAATATGTTGCTCCTGCTCTGGTTTTATTTAGAACATAGAGACCTGTGTTCCAGACTTGATATTTAATATTGGACAGTGTTAATGAATTCCACAAAACCCGTATATTATTGCAGCATCTGTCAAAAACTGTGTATAATATAGGAGGATGGTGGAGACCTTTTGTGGTTTTGTTTCTTCTTAGATTTTGGCATGACCAGCATTTATGATGACTCCTGAAGTGAAGTGTAGCTAGCAATTGCTGAAGCTTGCATACTAAGAAATTAAGCTGAATAGATAGTATTAATGCTTGTGCATTTATAAATGTAACTTGGTCCCTAACATTGTATACTATTCTGTTTTGAGTATTAGAATTTATTTGTGATATTTATTTCATAACAAGTATGCAAAATTACTGTAAGCATTTGCAGTGTAGGTTTCTATATATAAACACAGTGAGGAGTTCAAGCAGCTGAGTTATTTTATAGGTAGTTCAGTGCTGAATGGGTCCATTCTCCCCTCTCACGGGCAGGAGTTCCAGGGCAGATGAATTTTGCTGTGAAAAGGAAGAAGAATTGCTATTTACACAAAGCTCACTGGTGACTGTGTTGTGCTTTCAGTTTTGCTTGGCCAGCGTTTCAACAAATCTAGTGGATGTTGAGATCAGAGGCACATCTGATAATTAAGAAGAGTAACTCAGAGGAGTGTGGGATTTGCATGGCAGAGAAGTTGTACTAGAATTAAGCATTTATCCCCAGGTACACATTACATGGAAGAACCCAAATCAGCAGAAAACTTAAGCAAACAACTAAGTTTGGACTGAAGAAGATTTTTTTGGGAGTACACTGACACTGCCTGCGGTACCTGTGTTTGAGTTGAGGCTGAATTTATTGCAACAGAAGTGCAAACTGCACACGATTATATGACCTGGTAAATCAGAATGAGGGGAGAGAAGACAGCAGGCTTCTACCACCTCAGAGCTCAAGCCTGGGGTTAGTACAACCATGCAGATTTACTGTTGTCTTCTGGGGACTCACTGATGCTTAGTTAAGTACCAGCTTAAGCATTTCATTGAAACAGAATTTGATGTCATGACAAATCCCTCAATTATTAAGCATTTTAGGGCATAAAATCTGACATTGTATTTAACTGCCAAAATGTTCTCATAGGTTTAGAGAAAAAACCCTCCATGGGCCATAAGCAGTGAGCCAGCCCTGTGAACATTGCTTATAACCCCAGCTGGCCACAGCTCTCTGGAGAGAGGTCTTGCTCTTCAGCATGATTTCTGCCCACAAGAGAATGCACTTGCTTTGAAAGCTTTGCAGCAGTGGCATTTTTGTAGTTGGGAGTTGACATCAGAGGAGGCTCCTGGAGAGGGAATCACAGATCAAGTTAATTAATACCAATTTAAAATTCAGATATCAGGACTGTTGGAGTGCCTTTTTTTTTTATTCATTTGGTCTAATAGTTTGGATATTAAGAAAAATCTCTTCACTGAAAGGGCTGTCAAGCACTGGAGAAGGCTGCCCAGGGAACCAGTGGAGTCACTGTCCCTGGATGTATTTAAAAGAAGTGGAGATGTGGCACTGAGCAACATGGTTTAGTGGTGGCCTTGGCAGTGCCAGGGGAATGGTTTTACTGGATGATCCTAGCGGTCTTTTTCAACCTAAATTACTCTGTCTCTAGTAGGAGATACACTGTTGCAAGTACCTGAGCCCATTGCCAGGGAATGACCTTCTTCCTACCCTGAAGAGCTTGAGTCTTCTAAGTTAGCCTGTTTGCTATGTTTCCCCAGTTTCTCCAGCTGTAAAAAGCAGTCTCACTTTGACTCAGCAGTGATGTCTCTTCCCAAAAATTACTTCAGTGCATGCCTTACTCCTTGTATGGAACCACACTGCTGCTTTGTATAATATATTTCATGTATATGCCAAATCAGGCTTAGGCTGAAGTAACATGTGGGTTGGGGCCACTGTTCCTGCTGTTGCCTGAGGGTTTGAAGAGCCTTGAGGCAGAGGATAATGTGTCTTGTGATTCTTGCTCTGAGGTACCAGGGCTTGAGCCTTGTCTCTGGTTCTGAAACAGAGGATGCTGCTTATGTGCAAGGCTGTCTGGAGCTCATGCTCCCTTCTACCTCTCCTGTCTCAAGGTCTTTTTCCTCCTTTCCACTTCCATGAGAAGCAGCAAACACTGGTGCTCGGGTTGGAGTTGCCATGCAAAATGAAAAGAGGCTGAAGCTCTTCTATGAGTCCCACATGAATCTCAGTCTGTTTTTCACGGCTTCCCCACCTTGACCAGGTGGGGTGAGGCTGGTACCCACTTGCAAGAATCAGTGATGCTTGAAAGCAAAGCTGTTTTTGATGAAAGCCCCTGTGTGGGTCAGAAGGCAGAACATGTAGTGAGAAGCTCTCTGGCTGACCCGAGGGGAGGAAGGCTATCCTGCAACTCCCAGTTATTGGACTCACTTGGTGTTTTTTATTTGACTGAGTTTTCTGCAACTTCTTCTAAAGCTTGGACACTCAGGCCAAGCTGGTGATGCCAGGCTGAAAATGTGTTAGAACTGTGGTATAATTTACGCACACATACATACCTACCTATGCTCTCTCTCATGCACTTCTCTCTTTTGTACATTTCTGATGTCTGCTTTTAGTCATCCATTGCCAGCCAGCGCATCGTGGGGCTGAGTCAAATGTTGCATTTCTGTGACATTTCAATACTTTTAATTTGCCATGCCCACAGGCAGGCCTCTGGGAACACTCTGGCAAGAGTTGTATTCAAAGAACTAGAACACTGTGTGGTACTTATATTTGTATTTATTTATTGTCACATGGTGGAAGGGGAAAAAGTTTAGTGGCCTTTCCAGGGCACCAGGATGTTGCCACACAGTTATTCTGTTGTATCAAATATATTGCCTGGCTACCATCTGTGGTTAAGTTCCCCACCAATTCCCTGCCAGCAGTCCTCATTGAGTTAGAAGAATCTAAGCTAAGAAGTGTTATCTGAGCTTTTAGATCAATGCTGTTTATTACTATTTTTTATAATGGAGAAACAATTGCAACCACCTTTTGGAGCAGAACTTCCTCATGAGTGCATTAATGCTCAAAACATCTTATCCCATTAACTCATGAGGCATCTTTCAGCTGGGAAATTTCAATAAGAATCACAAAAATAAGAGCATGATGATTTACTGTAAAGACTGAAGGACACATTCCTGCTATAGCAGCGATTCTATGGTCCTTTAAAAAAGGGGTTGTTAGAATAACCAGTGATGAATGACTGAGCGTACAGACCTTGTCATGAAGGCATTCTGTGTGTACAATGTACACAGGTAAGTGCCAGAAATAGTTCCACTGCCCTTCTGTGATGTGGATATAGGCTCTTCTCTTAACAGGCAGCTTAGGCTGGAGTAGTTGTTAGGATGCCTTAAATTTCTACACTTCCTTTTACTTACTTAGCATTAGGACTTGTGCATTGACAATGGTTGTGATACCCAGAGGTGCATCTGATGTGAGCAGAGTAGGAAAGCACCGGCCAGTGCACAACCTCCCAAAGGCTGAGATGAGTTTCTGATGCAGGTTTGCGGGTGTTTTAATTCCTCCCCTATATCTGAGTAATGTCCTACTGTTAGCCTAAATTAGTCCAGTTAGGAACAGAGTCAGATTTCTCTTCAAGGCTTTCACTTACCAGTATGGAACACTGTTGATTTAACCTATGTAGTGTTCAGGATGGAAGCAGAGTTGCAAGGAAGAGGAGCTCACACTTTACAGTCGTGTTGCACACAAACTTGGTATTGGGTGTTTGTAGATTTTGTCATCTCCCTTCTCCAAAGCCTTCACAAACATATTGCAGGTAAAATAATTTTTGCCATTTAAATTTTAGCTTTAACAAAAATCCAGACTGTAATTTATACTGGAAAGACTGACACTATTTTGTGAAAAACTAATCTGGATTATGAGAAAACTTTTGTTTTTTCTTCTATACCAATGGCCCGAGTATCCTTGAGCAAATGAGAATCCTGGCTGTGTTCAGATCCTAAATTTTTGCCTCAGACCATTTCCTTTGTTGATGGAAATATCCCACTTTTATCTCTTGGAATGTTTGCTTTGGAGACCACAAATGTCCTTTCCTTTTGGTTGGCCAATCTGGGAGGAGAGGAAGGTTTCAGCTGCTGTGACAAAATGCTCATGTAACTTCTTAAGCACATAAATTGTTTTAGAACTATTTGTGTTCATGACAATAATGCCTCGAAGTATATGTTTCTATTTTTGTCCTCCATAAGAAGGAGGAAAACTATCTTGAGTTATATTTTAGTACTCACAGATACACACCTAAATGATTTTTTTTATGGGTTTTTTTAATGGCAAAATTCAACTCAGTGATTTATGAAGTTAGGAACTGCATAGAAGACAGCACTTTGATGCTCTCCTGATGAAGAAGGGAGCTGCACTCTCTCAGAAAACTTAACATTTGATTCTCAGAGGTTAGAATAAAATGTACTCAATATATAGGAAGTGCTGCTTTTTTCAGTGTAGGCACTTAATGAACAGTGTCTTTCCAATCTGTTGTTGGGAAGAGTATTAACATAGCCATGCTTTCTCTTTAGTTTTTTTGTTCATGCCAAAGAGTGTAATTGAACTGCTATTGCAAACATGGATTAATGTGAATGTATTCATCTGACTGCTTAAAGTTCTCTACCTCTCATAGCTACTATAACTGCTTGTACTGTTATTGCACACAGTAGAGAAAAAAACATGAATCCATGTGGGAGCCTAAATCCCATTTCCATAGACAGCTAAAGGATTTAGGATTTAATGCTTATTAGCTGCCTGTAAGATCCTCATTGCTGAAAAATGGGCATAAGTACTCGAGAAGTGCTGTGTGAATAGCCCTTTGCATTGGTTGAATAATTATTTCATTTTGGTTTGGGATATTTTAATTTATTTTTTTCTCACCAAAATAAAAAGTCAAAACCCGCAATTTGTTAGACATGAAAGGTTATCCTTCATTCCCCTCAAATCCTCCTGCTGGAGCTCTTCTACTTGGCTCAAAATTCCTAAATAACAATGATTTAGTGTGGTGGCTCTGGTGTTTATCAAGGAGATAAACTACTTGGAAGCAAGAGCTGCTCACTGAAATAGCTGGAATTATTTGTATATGGTGGAAACCCAATGTGAGAAGGTTTTGTTCCCCCTTTCCACTCGACTGTGTTGTAAAGTGAGGGTTGAGACAACCTGCTAGGAGGTGAGAATGATGATTTGTAAGTACTGTTGATATCCTGGATGATTTCTCACACAAGGGAGTAAACAATTCTGAGACTAAACTGTTCTTCATCTCCTCCTTATTTTCCCCTTGTTTCCCCCCAGATTTGGGCAAGTTTGACTAGTGTGTTTACAGGCTCTGAAGAGTATTTATGAATGTGAGGAAAATTGCAGTCTCTATGGCAGATTTTGTCCAAAATTAAGAAAAGCAGTCAAGGATTTTCCCTGTTCTCATTCAGCCTCTCTGGATCGTGACATTGAACCCTTCCCTTTACATAAGCCAGGCCTGATTTAGATGATGTGTTGCTCTGGGAGGTTTCCAAGGCTGGTGCCAGCAGTCTCTCCAGGAACCTGGTGGAGTTAGACAAGTACTATGTTAAACCATAGATTTTAAGGCAGGGAAATGTTTGAAAACTGTCATGGTATCCCACATAACACAGTCCAGAACTCCTCACCCCATCTGTAGTGCAGCAGAGATAATTATTTTTCTCTGTTAATGGTGAAGTCCAAGAGTTTGTGGCTGAAACACAGCACATCTTCCTGCAACACGCTGGATCTGGATTGCATCAGTTAATCCATTCCCCTTTCTAGGCTGCTGCAACATTTTTAACCCTGATTGTTGAAGCAGGGTCCAGCATTTGACTTCATAAGGTGCTGGCAGTCTCCTTATTAAACCAGTCTTTGAGAGCAGCAGGCAGTTCCTTCGCTCAGTGATGCTGAGCTCTGTACTGAACAGCATCATTCCAGGGGGGGACCACTGCATCGGGGTCCACAGCCAGGGCAGACTGGTGGTATCAGAGCAATTCTGGTCAAACACTTTCTGATTAAAGCAGCCCAAGCTACACAACTGAGAAATCAATCTATTGTGATCTGAAGTACACCCCCAAGAGGTTTTTGAGGGTTTATAAACAAAACAAAGTAACAATAACAAAAAAACCCAACAGTTGCACTGAATCTCCTCCCTCTGGATACTTTCATCTTCAAAAACATTCCTGCAAACTTCAGAGAGATTTTATTTCTATCAGGCTCATTGGGCCTTATTTCTCACATCTCTTCCTGCCAGAGACAAGGACAGCTGAGGTATGCAGGACAGTGGCGTCAATCTGAACAGAAATAGATAATGAGGAGTTAGTGCATTTCCTGTGAGGGATTTCAGCTTTCAGGCTGTGATATGTGATATGATTGACACCAATTTCAGCCTTTGCTTGGCCTGCTCACCCCCTACCTGCTCGTGTGGCCTGCAAACTGCAGAGCATCCTCTTGAGGCATGTGCTGACCTAAAGCCAGCTTCTGGAGAGAGCCACCTGTGCCAGCTGTGCAGGTATCTGGTGCAAAGGTGCTGACATTGCCACCAGATTTGGAGGAAAGCAGATCCAGATATCCTATGCTGGCCCTTTGTACAGTGCAGCTCGTGACTTGCACGGGGAAGGACTGTTCCCAAATCTCTGTAGACTTGGTGTTTGTGAATGTAGCTCATAGTTTTAAAAGGTTTAGTGTTTTTGTGTGGTACTATTGCAAAGATCTGAATCAGACCTTTCTTGCTTGTAAGTCAGTGCAGAACCTGAAAGCATTTCAGCCTCTCTGAAATATGTGTCCTCTGATGTATGTTTTCATGAGCTACTGTCTCTTGTATCCACCTGGGAAAAGCTTTATAAGAGTCTAGATTAGCTACCTTTTTTTTTTTTTTTTTGTGCTGCTAAAGAGGTTCCAGCAATGGGTATTTGGGGAGAAAAATGAACACTTTTTCCTATTTTTTTTAACCACTGAAAGCAGCTGAAGAGCAGATCCCTCACCAGTGTATATAGATTATCCTGTGAGCAGCCACACCGGTCCACACAAGCTGAGGGTAGAGCCTGGCCTGTCTTGAATATTATCTCTGTTGATTTGTATGGTCTTTTGCAGTGTAATGACTGCTGATTTGGAGCTTTAATTGCATGGGTTTGACAAAACCAGAAAGAGAATGAGGTTTATCATTGTTTTGATACAGTCTCAAAAGGGAAGCTTTTTATTAGCATTTTAATACAGCCCTTTGTAAACAGCCAGCAGAGAAAAATGCTGAGTCCAATCCACCTGCTAGTGGAGTCACTGAGTTTCCTCTGGCTTTAGTAGGAGCTGGGCTGGGTTCAGTGTACGTGGTACACTCCAGCATTACTGATAATGAGTTCATGTGTTTTATATATTGATGCTTTTTGCTGAACAGTGCATCGGCTTTTTATGATTTGGTGAAATATAAAAATAAATTATTTGAAAAGTCAATATTTCTGTGCTTGTTCTTTGAAGGTGGGTTTAAATTGTTACAATGTAGGATAAAAAAAAGTTCTCAAAGTCAGTGGTAACATCTTTGTACTCATTCCTCAGCATCTCCATGCCACGATTTATATAGTCAAGGGTATGCCCAACCATCCTAAGCTGCCTGAGCCCTTTTGATACCATCTTCCAGCAGTTCACCCTAATGCCATTGGAGACAAGAAGAAAATGGTCCTGTGTCAACATGCAGCTGAAAGGCAGTTTGGTACCAAATGTAAGCGGGGACCACAGGCTGCATGGACACGCTAATTTTCTAAATGCCAGCTGCTTAATTTTCTTCATGCAGCTTTCTCTTCAGAGGTGGGCCTAAAGGTTCCCAACAGCTATCTTGGAGCAAGGAGTTAATAAGAAACAAGTCCACACTATTATCTTAGAAGTTCCTGAGTTATTCCTTGAGGGCAGCTGGTAACATCCTTTTTATAGTCACAAGCTGCCAGCTCTTCTTCTTGCTTCTAAGTGGCAAAAGGCAGAAATGACAATTACAATTGCTGCTGTGGGCTCATTTCTAGACTGTCGGGGTTGGAGAGATGAAGAGAAGGAGGGGGACTCGAGGCAGTCTTTGGGACTGCTTTTTACTGCTGCTAATGCTGAGTGCATCAAAAGGTTAATGTAAAAACATCCAGTGTCATCTCACTATGTCCTTTTCTATCTCCTCTAATCATATGGGTATGGATACGCCTGCTGCTGCAATCAGGTGCTCTTGATGTGCCTGAAGAGGGTGTTGGCAGCTGCCCTCCATCCGTTCACACTGCAGGAATGTACTGAACGCTGTCAAAACAACACACCCCTCTGCTGTGGTCTGCTTATTTCTGTTGTGTATTACTTACATACTCACTGCATTAGGGATTTTAAGCAGCACTTCTACCTTTAGGGACTGCCATTAGTTCTTTGTCATGCACAGACCTACTACTGTCCCCTGGCCCTTTGTCTCCTGCCACCCAAGACGCTGCTACTGGGAATCCCTCCTACCAACTGTCTGCTTCAAGGGTCCTGGGCTACATCACTCTCTCTTTCAGTCCTTTATATCTAAAACATGGCCATTTCCAAGCTGGATTAAATAATTTCCCAGAGCTGGTTGGCTGCAGCATTTTAGACTTCTGAAGCAATTCACCCAGCTGGCACCAGCATGAATTCAGGTGGGCATCTCCGCTGTTTGCAATAAATGATGTAATCCCTCTTCTTTTTACCTCTATTGAGAAATTCTCAGGAGTTGCACTGAAGGGAAATATCACCCAGCATGGCCAGCAAGGGGATTATTATCCGACACAGACGACTTTTTGCACCTTTAGAGATCTGAGCTCACAAAGGTGTCACACCCAGAAAAACACCTTTGAACAAGGATAAGGATAAATTACATCCAGCTCACAGCAGTGAGGATAAAGCTGTGATGGCTAAAGAATGAAGGGGCAGAGAGGGAAAAGGGGTTATGTGCATTTAGGCAGGATGCATGAATGGAAAAAGAGTTTCAGAAGGAAATAAAACAGGTAAGTCCACAGTGAAGCTGTACAGCAGTAAAGAAATGCAGGCCCAGGAGCTGGAATTTTTTCTCCTGTTCCTGGTCATGTTATTGACCTACTTCATTCACTCCCACATGCAATGGCTTTCTTAGCTTCAGTTTCTTCACCTAGAAGATTCCACCACTCTGCCAGGAAGAGGTTATAGCTTTTATTTATTTCAAACCTTCTGGCTTCAAGGCAAATTTAATTTGGCTTTCTGCAGCCTGCCAAGAATCTGACTGACCAGAGTAAACAATCCTGACCCAGGAGACCTTGTAAAGCCGTGGTGAGACCTCAGCAGTGGTCTCAAGATAACTCAAGTGCTGCCTTTTCCCATGCCCAAAACAGTCCCAAACAGAGGCAACACAAAAGCCAAGAATAGCTGTTCCTCTGCTAAATATCCCTGACAGCCCAGATGCGATAGCAGTTCTCACTCACACCAATAAATTGGGCCCCAACAAGAGGAACGTGGACATTTTCCACTTAAAAGAGGCTCAGTGGAAAGGTGGTCCTGTGTTCATCTCCTGGGGAGCTGGGCAGGAAGGTGAGCACACATATGGTCTCCGCACCACCTCCAGATTTTCCCTCCTAAGTCCTAAGAGGAGTCAGTCCAGAGCCAAAAAGGAACACCACTGATTTGCCAAAGAGTTTCAACATGGACATTAAAAAGATCATAAACATTAAAAGATGCAGACAGAACTTGCAATGACCCCCTTGCCCCATGCAGGTACCAACCTAAAAATCTTTTCCCCAGAGATTCACCAGAACACAGGTTTAAAACCTTTCTCCTTTATTACCTAAACAGCAGGGCTGAGACAGTGGTGAGGGGAGGGAAGCAGTGGTGGGACTTACCCTCTGAGCTGGGGTACCTGGGTGGTTTGCACCCAGACCCCTGAGCCAAACACTGCTCCTGCAGCACCCTCTGCTTCCCAGACCAGCTTGAGTCAAATGCAACACCTGTGGCTTTGACAGCTTAGGAGGGGCATGAGAGTCACCACTGAATGCACTTTTTTCTGTCTTGGGCTGCAATTTTTCTGGCTTGTTCTGCCCCCTCTTCTCCTGAGAGAAGCTTGTATGTTGTGCTTCAGTTTATTCTCTCCTGGTTAAAGTCCGTGGGCTGCTTGGGAGAAGGCTGCTGGGGCAGATGTATGGCCCTCTTTTTAAAAAATAACTAAAAATAAAGCACCATTTTTTCTTTTTGATGGTTGCAATGGCAGGGGAATTCAAGCCAAGGTCTTGCAGACATCTCTTCATCTTCCCTGCAGTGGTTTTTTACCCCCTTTTTTTCCCTTTTTCTTTTACTTCAGCTCTTACAGGTTCTGATGTCAATCTTATCATACAAAATAACCCCAAGCACACATCAGGTGCTGCCTGAGCAGAATCTAAGGTCTAAAAAGATGAATTTGCTGGTTCTTTGAAGCTCATGAACTTGGAGTCATTTGTTCTCCTCTCAGATACCCAGAGCACCGTTTCACATGATCTCCATTAAAAGGATTCCTTTCAGAGAAATGTGTAGCATGGTGAGACAATAGAGTGATAAAGGAACTATGCACCTCACACCTTCACAAGCAGTCCATATTGCCATGATATAAGGCCTTGAACAGCCAGGCATAACAACTCTGTCTGAATACAAGCACTATCATAAATCTTGTATGTCAGCCTGCGGGATTTATGGGCTGAATCAAACCCAGAGGACTAAACTACTGATTTGATGATTAACCTGGGTTTCAGTGCTATTATTTATTATGTTAGGCAAATAAACTATTTTCTGTTTAAATGAGTTTCTGTGTTCTTTTTCACACCTGGGAGTCAAGGGAAGCATTAAGAAACAGCTTTTGCCCGTGGAGGAAAAAATGCATGAAGGGAAAGCCATTTGCTGGGATTTTACTAATAATCATTTTAGGTGTATAAATATAGCAGCTTGCCAAGCCTTTGGCCACCAGAGCAGTGCTTGTGCAATAGCTCAGCTTTATTTTAACCTTTGCAGAGTAATTCTTAGGAGACTTGAGGAGAAAGGTGGTTTGATATCTAAAGCCTTGACCTGAGGCTCACAAGGCTCTTTCTTCAGAGCTTGCTGCTGCCTGCACAGATCAATGTATTTCCCTCTCTGCTTTTGCTCCTCATATCAGCAGCTTATAAACTCTGGGGAACAAAACCCAGATACCTGTTTGCTGTTCAGGGTGATGGAGCACAAGTTTGGTGGGACCTCAAGGCATTAGTATGAATGTTCATTGATGTGAAAAAAAAACAACAAAGGGAAAAGGAGAACAAGTGTTTGCTGGATGGTGCACAGTGGGCGGAATTTTCTTGCTCTTTGAGGTGGAAGCTCATGTGTTCCTTGCATGTGGCTGCAGTAGACTGGGAGTTTTGCAGTGATGTTTCTTAGCAGTGTCAGGCTGGAGTACACTGCTACTGCCTCATAAACCAAGTCCAGCATCTCTGAGCAACGTGTCTTACATGAAGGAAGAAGATAACAAGTCGGGATTGAAATTCCTCCAGGACTTTGACATCTTGCTTCATAGTGGTGTAGTAGAGACTCACAGCAAGGATCAGCACTGCACAAAACGAGAGCCACAGGAGCACAGGCAATCCAGATGATGACCTGTCATCTGCTGAACGGTGATGAGGAGAAAAAGAAAGCAGCATTATTTTAGTGCCATCTTAAACACTTCCCAAATTTGATCCCCTGCTGATGCCTTTGTCCCAGTTTTCTGGGAACAGCAGGGTACACAGGGCTCTGGTGGTGAGCACTTCCGTAGGCATCAGTTAACTGATAGTGAGTCCCACCTCCTGATGGAGGCTGGTGAGTATAAAAGATATCATCTAATGGAGCATTAAAAGAGTTTAATTATATACAATAAGAACTGGTTTAGCATAGCTAATGCATGATCTCAGCTTCCCCTCCAGCAATTATTTTTTATACCTTTACACTAAATGCTAAGTTGAATACTAGGAGAATATGAAGCTACTGGGTCTAATTATTTAATGTTCACAAATGCTCCGTAAAAGAGAGAAGCTGGAGATTTCTGTCCTTTTCCCTGGTAACTCAGCTTGTTTGGGACTCCTGCTAACTATGGAAAGAACCCAAACATGGCTCCATTAACCAAGAGGCATGTTCAGAAAGCTCTGGCAGTTTTAAGCACTCTCTGAGTGCTCTGTGTGCTAATTACACCAGAACATCCTCTGCACTTGCTCTTCAGCAGAAGGATAGTGTAAACATTTTACTTGCCTTCAAAATGTTTTTCAAATATGTTTAAAGTGCCACAGGTCAGGCACAGCACACATGTGGAAATCAGAGGGCTGCCTTCAGCTTGCTGACAGCTGTGTCCCAGTCCTTGCCTGTGTGTATCCATCCCTGGGCCTTGGGGATCCAGTTTGATTCAGGTCTGGCTGCTCTGTCTGACTGCATGGCCATTGCACAGTCGGCACTATTTCATAAAGCACTTAGAGTATTAAACATGCAGTGTAAAGCCAAATTCATGCCTGAATAAAACCCATAGTGTGCAGCTATTTTCCTGCCATATGCACATAATCAATAAAGAGATAAAAATGTGGAGTGTATTATTATGGGTAAAGGGCCAACATTAGCTGTAACATATTTAAATTAGCTTCCATTCCGAGCCCTGGAATACACACCAGTCAATTAAACTGTCACACAGATGTACAGAGAGGAAGGTAAAAGTCATAAAACCAAGCCAGAAACACATAATAATGTATCAAAAAGTGTATGGGGAAAAGGTAAAATGTTAATAGGCAGTCATTTTATAGCTAACCAGAAACCAAATCAATGTCCCATAATAGATCTGAGTGAATTATTTGCAGCAAGTAATTTATTCATTTGAATTTAGCCCTTCTTTCTGTTTGCAAATTATCCATGTGCAGATTTCAGATTTTATAAATTTGTTTATTTGGCATTTTTCTATGAATGGTTGATATGAAGGTGTTTAGCCAGGGAATTGCTCACCACTTTCTGGTTTTGCAGAGATTTGTGAGTTGGGAGTTGGTATTTCCTTTGTGAGATTTCCCACACCACAGGCTACAGCTCTTGACTGGGTGCCCACCTGCATTTCCCAGCACAGGGCTCAGCTGATGAGCACACATGGGAGCAGGGAAACCTTCCTGTGGAAGCTGAACAGCTTTCCACATCAACCCTTTTATATGAAGCTCTTTTCACCTGTTTCCATCTTGAAAAAGTTACTTTCCACATGAAATTTCGTGGTGATCTCAGATTTAAAACTGGGCTTTCCTTATATCCTCTCAGTTAGGAAATATGTTCAATCCATGAACAGAAAAAAAATAAAGTGAAAGAGTAATTCCGCCTGCAAAATGGTGATGAGCTATGCTCACAAGAGCTTCAACCCATCACTACAGTTATGTGCTGAAATTCAAATTTGCTTTTCTAGATTACAATTATAAGTTTAATGCTTAAATTTGTTAGTTAAATTACTTGTTGGAAGAGCACACAGCCACAGACGTGCCTAGTCTCATTACAGCTCATCTGAGAAAAGCACTGGACCTGGATACAGGAGATTTTGTTTCAGTTCCTGACTTGGATACACATTTCCACTGCCTGCCCCTTGAAGAATATTTGATCTTTGCTTTTCCACCAGGCCCTTTTCTGGGTATAGTACCTTGTTTCTAGCCCTAGCTGATGCTTCCATTGTCATGGGCATACAGCCCCTCTTCCTGGACAATAGCAATAGCTGAGAGATATGGGGACATCTGCCTGGGAGGCTCTTTGGCCTCCCAAAACTATAGGTGTGTATATGTACACGTATTTATGTACCCCTCTCCCTTCACTGCACTGCCTACAGAAGGGTCTGGATGTTGACCAGGGCCTCTAGAAATGATCACCATCATCAGAATATCCACATCCAGACATTTTCTTGGGGGTCTCTGAGGCTGCCGGGCCTCAGACAAAAACCAGAAAAAACCAATTATTTTTATTATTTCTACCCTGCTGTCAGCATATAAATGAATTGTCTCTTCCCCTCACACAAAACTCAGCAGGGAGAACTATTGTTTTGCTTAGGGTGCTTTCCCTGCATATCTTACTGAGAAACCTGTACCTATTCTATTGCCATAAAATATATTAATTATATGTAAATTAAAAATAGCTTCAGGGATTTAATTTTTGTTTCCACTATTTGTCTTACTAGACATCTTGTTTAAAATTGCACCAGACCTCATCAGCACCTTGTGCTGCTTATGCTGACAAGAAAACACAACAACCACTGACTGCCCAAAGTGCTGTGTATATGGAGGGTATGTTTGCACAGTGCATCCCACCAGCTGCAAAAGCAAACTCAGGTTAATGCTATGGATGGCTCACAGTTTTAATGTGAAAAATTCAACTTACCCACTACGTAGTCACAGCAGGAAATGACTAGAAAACAGAATGAAAATATTCTTACACACCTGGAAATTCCTCCTGGTAGAGGGTGAAAAAGAAAAGCCAAAACCAAGCAATGTGTCTGAAATTGCCTGTCATCTTGGAGGTGCTGGGCAACCTCTTACACCACTTTTGGCTCTGGATGAGGATCTACCCACTCCATGCAAACATGCAGATGCAAGTGCACTTCAGGAAAGTGGGGAAAAGTTATTGTATGGGAGAATTCAGAGGCAGGATGGCTTCTGTTGTAGGGAGGTCAGGAAACAGCTCCTGCTAAAATCCCTCCTATTCCACATAATTCCTAGAAAGGAAGGGATTTAGACCAACAGGCTGAGAGAATGAAAGTTAAGAAAGCACTGTCAGACTAACTTTCATCAACAACATCCTGGAAATAAATCTGCTTGGCAGCCAGGGCCCAGACACAACCCAGTATAAAAAGTCCATAGAATGGAAAAAATTCAGTGGTGCCAGACACCTTTATTTTACCAGCCTTAATGATAATAATATTGTGTGGACAAACAGCAAATAATCTAAATCACAGACTGTTTGCAACACAGAATACTAATTATGGGCTGGAACATTTCTCATGTCTCCATGGAAAAGAGTCAGTGTCTCCTCCATCCTTGCAGCTCCCTGCACGTTCCAGCATGGCTTTGCTGAAGTCAGAGCCAGTGGGAGACCAACCTGGTCCCCCTGGACTGGACTGACTGCAGGATTCCCAGCACTGATGTGGGGCATGGACTCTGGCAGAGAGCTGGGGGAGTTATTAACTCCCACCAAAATCCTGCTCTTGAACAGTCAGATGAACTTTGAGGAATTTAGGGCTGACTCACTGAGCCTTTCCAGGAGTTCAGTTTTGGTGGGAAAGCCCAGGCCATGTCAACAAGCTTATCAAGAAACAGCTTCCCCCTCCTGCATCAGGAGGCATCCCAAACAATGTATTGCCAAACAAATGAGAGTTCTGCTTATAAACATATCAGCAGATGCCAAGCCTTATTTTCAGAAGCTGGAGCAGTCCAAACAGGTGGCTGACATAGAAATTTTACCATTCTGCTGCCTGTGTTTTGACCAACTGGCAAAACAAACCCATACAATTTTAGCTTTCTAACAATAAATACAATTTTCTTGGTTGGATGAGTTTGGGAAAGTCAGAAGGTAACACCAATTCTTATTTGGTACTGCATATAGCACATGCAGAAGTGCAAACTGGATCCTTGTGCCAGACCTCTGCGGAAGGTCGCTCCCAGTTCCCTGACCTGCAACATTTTAGCTCATGAATGAAAAGGCCAGAGGTTTTGTTAGCTGCGTCAGTCCTCGGGTGCCTTCGTTGGCACAGGTTATTACATCCTGGCTGCTAGGCTCAGACCTGTGCTGTTGTGTTCTGTGGCATCCTAGCTACCCACAGTGACATAATGATGTTTAAATTTGGTCAGAGTGGAAAGATTGTTCAGGGGAAGCCCTGGGGCTTAGCCAGGCCCATGGTCTACAATGATCCCTGTGGGGGCTGACTCGGGAGGTCACTGTGACCATAGCTGAGGGTGAGGCAGGAGCCTGTCTCCTCCCAGGGCAGGCAGGCAGGCAAATGGACCAGATGCAGTTCTGCAGATAACAGAGCAAGTATCATCCATTCTCTGCTCCATGCTAAGCTGAAAATCACAAATCACATTATCAGAGGAGGAAGCTGATGTAGACAGACAGAGTGAATGTTAAAAGCTAGAAAGGTCATGCCAAAATTCTTAATCCTTCAGCATACCATGTTCAATGACTTCTTCAGGCTCACGAAATCGAACCCTTCTCTCTGCTCTCCGCTTTTCTCCCACAGTTTGGTCCACAGGTGGCCTTTTCCTCAGTATGGAAGGAGGATAGCTACTGTCATCTGTCTAAAGAGTTCATCAAAACACTAAACACATGGCCATTCAAACAGGGGTAAGGTATCTGGGTGAAGTTCTGATCTTTTGTGGATATGTTACCATGTCCCTCAAAGGACATGATGCGTAACATATCTGCTCGGACATAGTCAGACCACTGTAAAATTCACAGCAAGACAATGGGGGTATTCCTACATTGCTATAGACCTGCAGTACTCTAAATCTGTATTCTCAAGGAAAAGGTTAGTTAAAGTAATGGACAGCAAAGTGTTCAAAAAGGATTTCTCTAAATTGTAGCACATTTGCTGAAGGTGGCTGCTCAACAGCCTTGGGCTATTCTTAGAAGAACATAAATGTGATATGAAAGATATGAACTATATCGTTTGGAGCACCCTTGAAATGTTCTAAGCTGAGCAATTCCATTCAGAATGCAGTGTTGCCATTTCAATAACTGGGACTATGTAGCTGACTTGGGTTTGGACACTCCTGATGGGTACAAGAAGGCAATTTATTTGCGCTTCGATATCACAGTTACGCTGTTGCTCTGGTTTTTGCTTGGAAACCACATTTAGTGTTTGACAACAGAATCATAATGCTGTGGATTCTCTGAAATTACAAGAAACAGAGCTGCAATAACAGTAATAAGCTACTGTTCTGCACAGGAATGCTCCCACAGTCAACTGCCAAAAGTGAATCCAAAGCATCTCGGTTCAGAGACCACCCACTGTCCTCTGGAAGTAGAGAGCAGATGGCAATTTTTCTACTTTTCAAAGATCTAAGTGAGGGGCATAGATTCTTCACATTTTATTTTTAAGATTAAGGTAATCTTCTCCCTTTCCATCTCTTTCCAGCCCTTTCCACCTCTTCCCTCTGTTCCTTTGCTAAATAAAGGTATTATTTCTTCTGGTCACTGTCCCTGCTCCCTTTTCCCCTCATTGTTTGTTGTTTCCCCACTCTATGATTGCCTGCTGTTTAATCCATATTTTTCTCCTTGCTTTGATCTTTCTACTCCTCAGTTATCTACCTTTGTCCTTTTTTAGACCCAAATACCCTTGCTTCGCCTTTTCTTTTTGGATGTTTTCCCCACACTCACCACTTCACACGCCCACTCCTTGGACTGCAAAAGCAGGATTAGGTCCCATTAACTACAGTCTGGGCGTATCAGACCCCAAAATAAAGGGAATAAATAGGTTTTCTTATGCATCACATTCTGGATAACCTCAGAAGGACATATTACATAGCCAGCAGGAACTGCCATGCGGTTAGGAATGTCTTCAGCTTTGATTCCTTCTCCTGAGAGATTCATGGAACCAATCTCATCACTGATAAGGACGCTTTCTCTGATCTTTGGGTCATACCACCTCTGTCTCATGGCTGTGGACAGTGTGTGTTGGAGTTCTATGTTTTCCATTCAGCAGCTCAGAAGCTGGAAGCCCCATTCAAGGTATGGGAAACTTGGATTTAATTTCATTTTAACTCCAAAGAAACACAAAGCTACATCTCTTATATACCTGCCCTCATCATCACAGTTATGGTGCACACATGGGAGCAGGGAATCTCAGTCTCTGCCACTGAAGCTGTCTTGTTTGGCCTTGAATAATTAAATATTCATTGAGCTAAAGGAAGAAAGAATGACTTTACAGCCTGGTGTTTGGGTACTCCCTTGGGGGTGGCAGAAGTCTGCTCCTATCCTTGCTCCAATGAATACTTAATATGTAATACTTAAATATTCATTGGAGTGGTCACTGGGAACAGGGTCTCTCATCTGCCAGGTGAGTACCCCAATCACTCTGTGACAGTCGCACAGACACACACACTTACTCACATAATGAATATTTGATTATTCTGTGTAAAATGAAACAGGTTTAGGGAGACACAGCCTAGCTCAAGCTAGGGTGGTTATAGCTATGAGGGCTTCTCCTGTGGCACAACCAAGGAAACTGAACCTTATATTTGAAGAGATTTATAACTCCAAGTGCAGCTGTTGTCCATATGAGCTTTTCCAAACACTTAGCAGTGACATCACATCAGAAGAGAAAAACATTAAAGAGCTAGCTGGCTGGACAGCACCTAGCCAAGGAAGACTTTAAAAAGGAAGTAATTTTACAATATTTACTAGACTTTAATAACTTATGGAAATCAAAGCTGCACAGTGTCAGAACAAACGAAGCACTGTGCCCTCAGACAAAAACCTGGTGTTAACATACTGTGACAAGAGCTGGAAACCTACCAAAGTGATAGCTGGGAAATTGTATGACCCTAAAAACAACCCATTTATAACAAGCTCCGGACACTGGACACAGGGACTCCATCACTCATCAGAAGATTACTTACCGGCAGCTCCTTGGTGCTATGATCAGAAAGTGAGGCTGGACATATTTGGGACATGTACTCTGGATGCCAACATGAAGCCTCCCACATGAAGCTTTGGATAGAAAGCCTCTTGCCCAGGAAAATGAGATGGACCAGGGAAAAGAGTCCAGAGACCCCTCTGCAGTGGGGATGGAGCCGGCAGTGGCACTGCGCAGACGGGAGCGGCAAGGGAGGACAAGGGAGGGGAAAGAAGAGGTTCCGCCCTTCATACCAGGGCTGGCGTGGGAAGGATGACGCTACGTGAGATGCACTCAGGAGCCAAAAATAGCACATAGTGATAATACTGATTGTGCAGCTGGAAGCAGGGCTTTTCTGGCAGCAGGAGAGGGCCTCAATGGAGCAAGTCACAGACAAACACCTACATATTTATTTTGCATGAATGCGAAGTTGAGGATAGTTTTTTTAATAACAATTGCTTCATTTCTGTGGTTATGTTGGTTTCCTTTCCAGAATCCATTCCCAATCACAAAAATCTTGCAAGTGGGATTGCTTTTAATCCTTCATCCATTCAAAATATGTGGGTAAAGCCATCAGAAAATTATATAAATATAGTGGGATGACAGATATCTCCCTCCAGAACAGTTACGGCCTCACTTTATATGTTTTACAAATTAAATCCATTATTGTAGTAATAAAGTAGGATTTAAACATTTGGCATTTCTACTGATATTATAATAAGATTATTGATAGAAAGAGGGGTGATTTACTGTTCAAGAGGCTTTAAAAACCCCTTATCAAATGCTGAAGGCTTGGCATCATCAAATACACAATTTTTAGTCAGAAATACCTGCCATGACTGCTGAAATACACTGGTTTACTGTCCCTGCAAGCATAAGCTTGTGCTTTTTTTTTTTTTTTTTTTTTTTTTTTTTGGTTCTTTTCCTGAAGCTATTTATTTTCTGTGTTGCATGTAAGGTACATGATTTGGTTTTTTAGCAGGTGGTTCAATGGATTCTCCCATGGCATGCTCAGGCTGGCCCTTGCTCTGCAGTGCAGTGAGGGTTGCAAGAAGATACAGGCTTCACTGCTTATTTAACCTTCCTTTAGGGATATGGGGAATGGGTGAGTAAATGGAAAGGGTTGGGGTCCTCCCCCAGAGAAAACTGAGCCAGAGCAGCAGAGGAGGCTTCTGTGGCTGATGTGGGGTCAGCAGGGCCCTCAAGACTTGCTGCCCTCCTGCAGCTCCACCTCTGCATTGGTCCTCTGTCCCCAAGCCTGCCCTTAGTCACATCAGCATCCACGTGGAGAGGAGCAGATTTTGCTAGTCTAAGGCTCTCCACTGAATGCACCATATTAAAAGTCCCTTGGAGAGAGTTACCTTACCTTCTCTTTCCTGTGCATTGGGGTGATGGAGGGCTTTTCCTCATGCTGAAACCAGCTCACAGCTGCAGGCCTTGTGAAATGCTCCCAAAATCCCCTCTCTGCTGTGTCCTGCAAGTGTTACACAGAAGTTATTTCAGAATTTCTAGGATGGCTTTTGGTGGGGAGAAGACATACTTCAAAATTTTATTCCTAGTAGATCCTAGACAGAAAGTGACAAAACCTGTCAAACTATGGTCCCAGGCTTCTCTGGCTCCTCCTTCCTCCTATTGTAATAATCCTTGCTCCTAATTCATGTAAGAAGGAAATTACCTGCCTGTTTTGGCCAGCAAAACTGATGGAGGTGGGAAGAGGGAAGTCAAACTCTAGTCATCATCTCACTTTGACTTTCTCCATGGGAATTGTCTCATTTATTTTTACTAGTGTCACTCAGCAAGACACATAAAAAGGTCTTGTGCAGCCTCTTATTCCTGCAGAGCGTGGCACTGAGCTTGTCAACTTTTAGACCTGAGTGAAAAACCTTGTTCCTGTTCTTTTCACTGAACCTGGCTTTGTTGAAAGGAAGGTTTCCCAGTTTTCTAAGTATTTGGTCAAAGATATTTTGGTAATTCCTCTCAAAAAAAACCCAAAATCAAACCCCCAACAATCCAATGCAGAAGTTGATGGGATTTGTTGTATTCAAGAAATGGACATATGGAAACAACATTTATAACTTTTTCTGCCAGAAACCATTTCTTTTCAGTTCTTGATTCCCCTTAAATGCAAACAATTTTTTTGTTTGATTGAAAATAATTGGGCAGCTTATAAATGTTTTCATGAAAGATTGCTATCTAAATGCCAGGAATGATAATTTCATAGTGGCATTCTCATTTTTATCTCAAGATGTGCTAATTATATTGGTAGTAATGATTGTAAATGCTTGAATAATTAGTAGTTACCTGGGCACTCAAGTTCCAGTGGATAAAGATGTCAGGAGTTCAAATGTCATAACAGGGACAGCTCCATTTGTACTAAGTGCTTTTGATTGTAGTTTAACAACCTAAAATTGGATATATGTTAGGAATAAAACACAGCCTAATGCTTAAAGCAAAAGAATCCAGGAAAATAACTTCTCTAGCCTCTGAAATCACTGGTAATAAGTAATAGTTACCATGGTGGGATGGTTTCTGCATTAGAAGCTGGAAGAATTTCCTTTAATAGTGCCCTTCTTTTTAAAGTAATTTTTCATCTAAGCTTTGATCCCATTTCATGCAAAATATGTCAGAAACAAAGCTGGAGAAATAATTCATAAATGAATTATTTAGCTTGTGAGTGTCACCTCTATTTCTTTCAGCTATATGTTCACAAATAGATAGTGACTTTTGTGAATGTATTCATTATTCAGATTTATTCAGTGGATAATTGCTGAGAGTAATTCTTTGTCTGTAGATTGCTTGGAAGCATTTTGCTGTGAACATTTAATAGTAAAAATCTATCCAGGCTTTCAATACAAGACAAACTGAAATTATCTATAACTACTGATGTAGTCCTTAAACACGAACAATATACTGCAATCTTAAAGAGCAACACCAACATTTTCATCAAGAAATCCACTACTTCCCTTGGTACATAGGATGGAAAGCAAAAGCATTTCAACTCTCTGTGTAGCACTGACATTGAATGGTGTACATTGTATATGCAAATAAGTTTTTACAAGAAAAGGGCTGCTTAAGTGTTTGCTCAGCAGAAAAACAGAACAAGCCCGAACAAAACATGATTGACTTCCCAGAGAATAAATATGAACAGTCCACACAAAGGAATTAACTGCACTGCCAGTATTTTTTCTGCAATAGCCCAGTGGAAGATGTCTAGGAAATAAACATAACATGATAAAACTATTTTACACTCAGAGGATAGCCATGTAACCATATGAACTGTTTTTCCATTTCTTTCTGTGGGAATAAATATTTTAGACAAGCAAAGTACTCTGTAAATGATGCCTTTGTGGGGACTCGTCTGGCCTGGTTCAATTATTCTGAAACCTAGCAATTTTCTCATATCATTGAATCTGCTTTTATTGCAAATAGGGTTATAGAAATAGTCACTCATTGCAATAATGGACTTCGTTTATCTTAACTATTAACACTTCCAGTAGGTTTACACACACGTATATATTCAATATTTATGGATATGCACAGTGCATATATATTAATAATGAAGTAACTTTATCTCCAACAATCTGAAAACAAAATCACGTAATACCATACAGTGTGGGGTGCAGTGGTAACTGGAAGCAGCATATCAGGATAACAGAACAGAAAAGGAATAAATAAATTAGAGGGGAGTCTTCCATATCTTCCTCAACTTCCAGAGTGTCAATTGAGCCTTTGTTCAATATTCCCCCTTTCGTGGTTCTGTGTACTCTTGATTAATAATTTAGAGATGCCCCTTTTGGAAGCAGAGCAAGTTTTGTGTTTGCCAAGAGTGATTTTCCACTAGTCAGGGAGTACATCAGGAAATAAAACAGCAAATTGCCCCACAGAGTATAATTAGCTGTTGCCTCCTTCCTTTTTCTGCCTCTGGAGAAACAGATTTACTGCTGAAAGTTGTGGGACACCCATGAGATGTCATACGGCACCATTTCTTCTCCTCAACCTTCCAGTAAAGAAAGCACTGGGTAAATCCCAGCCTCAAGACAAAAAAAGCTCTTTGAACTGCATGTTTCCATTCCACATCCAGAAGGCTCATGATTAATCTGTTGTCTGGTGGTCACTCCAAAATGAGGCATTTTTGTGGAGTTGGGGAAAAAAAGATCAACAAAGCATAATGGAAACGGAGCTCTGAATGGGAAGATGATCTGGTAACGCTTGGTGTCTGTAGCCAGCCAGGATGAAAACAGTTTTCCTTCCTGTATATCTCTTAGCTCCTGTGATGCCCAGAGAGCTGTGTATCCAGGTGTGTTTTTCCCCAAGGAAGGGCAGCTGTGGTCAGTGCAAGGTGCAGCACCAACAGTCCCTGTGGTGCTCCATGAAGGACCCACAGGATTATCCTTCTGGTGGGACCTCTTTGCCCTTTAGCTATTACTACCCAGTGCTGGAAGTTTTCATGCTCACACAGATCTGTAAGTACCCCTTGGATGCAGGTAGGCAGATCTGGGCCGTTCATCCAGGACCTGTTTTAAATTAGGGGTGGTATTACTGCATGTGGCCATCTGATCCATCACAACAGAATTCACTTCTGAAGGCAGAGCTGTGGCTTTATTTGCAGATGTAGAATCACAGAATAATTTAGGTTGGAAAAGATCTTTGAGGTCAGTGAGTCCAACCCAGCACTGCCAAGGCCACCACTAGATCATGTCCCCAAGTGCCACATCTAAACGTTTTTTAAATACCTCCAGGGATGGTGTCTCAGCGGCTTCCCTGGGCAGTCTGTTCCACTGCTTGACAAGCCTTTTGGTGAAGAAATTTTTCCTTATATCCAATCTAACCTCCCCTGGTGCAATCTGAGGTCATTTCCTCTTGCTCTATTTCTTGTTAATTGGGAGATGAGGCCAACACCCCCCCATCTACAACCTTTGTTCAGGTAGTTTTAGGGAGTGATATGGTTTGCCCTGAGCCATATTTTTTCTGGTCTAAACTGGAGCTGCTTTCTCAGCTGCTTCTCGTAAGACTTGTGCTCCAGAACCTTCCCCAGCTCCATTGCCCTTCTCTGGACTTGCTCCAGCACCTCAATGTCTTTCTTGTAGTGAGGGGCTTAAAGCTGAAAACAGGATTCAAGGTGCAACCTCACCAGTGCCGAGTACGTGGGGACCATGTAGCAGGTGGTGATCAAAGTGATGGTCATCTTCCTGGAGCTGTGGCACCAGTTTAAAATCCACAATGTGCACAGGTTTGTACTGGTTTTGAACTGGGCTCTTTTCTAATGCAAAGATAGAAGCACTGAGCAGAAGTGTTGTAGGGTTTTGCATTATAATGAGAACATCTCTACTGCAGGGCAGAGCAATCTCTGCTCTTTTTGGACTGACTGGAAGTGATTTAACTCTGTTGAGGAACCTGGTCTCAATTCATCCCTGGCATGAGTCCATTGACTTATAGAAGGCATGGATCTGTCTCCGTTTCTTAAAATTGCCTCTCTTATTCATGAGTCTTTCTGGGTAGATGTTACAAATAACCACAAAGGATTTGTGATGATATATAGTAAACACAGAGAGAATTTCTGGCTGCTGAAATGAACTTTCTAAATAGTTACAGAATGATTCCACATCCATTTCATAATTAGACTCCTGATATTGCAGCCAAGTTATTATTTGTGATTCAACATGCATTTTTTTATTTTACAAATGTCCCATAGCCATTAGGTTTATTCTACCTGAGATTTGCTAATTTGTTCTGATCATCCTGTCACTGGGACCTTAAATGTAAAGCATGTATTGATTGAATAAGAGTTACCAAGTTACCAAATGCTAATATCTGCTGTTGGCTCACTGATTCCAAATCAGCCAGTCCTGTTGATGTGGGATGTGGGAGATGGACAGGGCTGGAGCGAGTGAGATCATTCTGAGTCATGCTCATTGTATTTTAGGAACAAAAAATAGTGGAACTGGAACGTCTGCCTAAAGCATTTGGGCTGCTGTTGATGGCAGGTCTGCCATCAGCCATGAGATGAAGGAGTAGAAACCCACTGAGAGCAGGAGGACATCTAAGCTGGTATAAAAGAGAAAAGGGATGCAAGAAAAACCCCTGAGAAACAGGGAAAGTGGAATTATCTTCAGGAGCTCTATTTTAGCAGTAATCACTCTGTGCTTGATGTTGTATTCTTTGGGGCTTCCTGCCTGCTTTCCTAGGTGAGCATTGACCTGAGGAGAAATCCAGCTAGGCTGACCACAGGGTATAGCCTCAAAAGGGGATTAGTGGTCTTGTCTTAATCCCAGGTATCAAAAGACTCCAATTGACTTCAGTGAGCCACCGTCTGTCCTGAAAGGATTTTAGAAAGCTGGCAGCCATTAATGCCAAACTGGCCCTAAGAGGGGCAGCAAGCAGGGCTGACAGCAATGGGAAGGGAAGAAGCCAAGGGAATCACAAAGCACCTAGATACAGGCAACTACATAACATGATTTGAGGGCACTGATGTAAACGCTCTTGAGCTCCATTTGCAGTGTCACCTTGGAAGAGGATTAGATTAGATTAAGGACATGAAAGAAGAACAGAAAAATGGAGAAAAAAGCAGATTGAAGTGTAACAAAAGCCCAAAGGAGTAAAAAAAAGCATGAATTGGAAAGCATTTGGATGATGATATTGGACAATAAAAATTATAAAAAGAAAGTGGCAAATTCCTCTGTCATTGGGAGATGCTTTATATTAATGTTAAGTCTATTAATGATGACCTTTGTTTTTCTAATTAGTATTAGTCTCTCTCCTCCACCTCTCCAAGCCCTGGAGACTGGTGATTTCAGAGAAAAACAAGCAGGTTTAACAAAAAAGTAATTGGTACTAAATCCAAAACTGGCTGAGTGCTTCTGGAGCTTATATTCAATTTCATCTCAATTTAAGATGAGGTGAAGAAAATAAGCAAGGGAAAATTCAGGCAGAACATCAAAGTACCCTTGTTGGCATTAGGCTACACAGATAAGTCAGGTCGAAAGCCAGTCATGTTTTGCAGAGGCAAGCTGAATATTTAAGTTGTGCTTTCATTCCAAAGCAGAGCATCCTTTGGCATTCCTTCAAGAGAGTTGGAGGGTCCTGCTCACAACTAGATAATTTGTTTTACAATGAGGTAGCTGAGAGCAGGATGTGCTTTTAGAACAGAGTAGGAAACCAGGGTCTGGCTCTGACCCCTGGCGGGTTTGAATCAGAACCTTCAAGTGCCATGCCCCTAGGATGCACCTTCTTATTAGCTACCTTCTAACATCTCAGCTCTCTCTCTGTCTCCCCCATTCTCTCCTTCGTTCTTATCACAAATTTGGTCCAGGACCAGGAAACCTCTCAGCTTAAATTAATATGATGGTCAGAATCATCTCTGCTTCAACAAATGCATTTTTTTTCTGATGTGGAGCTTTTTCATTGGCATATTTTTCATCGTCTCAAATGTATGAGCCTTTCAATCAGTCTCCTCAATGAAACAATGGAAATTATTTTGCCTTTTCTTTTAAAGCCAGAGAAATGCAAAGGCAAGGAATAAAGCTTCATGGGACAGACAGCTGTGGAGATGCTGAAATAGTGTCTGAGGGGAGGTGCATGGAAGTTGAGCTCTTGGTCTATTATGTGATTCTGACTACATGGCTGTTCCCTGACAAAGACAAAAATTTTGGGTACACAGGGCTAGTTCAGTGTCTTGCATTCTCTCTTTCATGCATTAAACCCACTCTAGCAAGCATTTCTGGCAGACGTTTTGAGACTGGAGTGTTCCTATACTTCCTACCTATTGTTAGGCTTTCTCCTGACGTATTGGAAATCTGGAAAATATTAGATCCTTTAGGGAGCATACTGGGCCAAAAGGCTCTTTGCTCTAAAGTGAAGATGATGGAAAAGTGACACCACCACTCCTCCTTCCCAGAAGTGGTCTCCTGCCTCTGTGACACTTATGAGGCTGTAGACCTGAAACACCTTTTCCTGACACTCCCGCTTCTGGCAAGCTTTGTTACATGCTGTGTGGATAATGCCAGAACTGGGAAATAGTGTCAGCTTCTTCAGTGGTATATTTGACAGCCCAGGCCAAAAGGTTATTAGCAAGGGATGCTCCAGGAGCCACCACTCTGTCATGTCTTCGAGAGGATCCAGTGTGAGCCAGCATCAGTGTCAGAGATGTAGACTAAGAAGTGCTAAGTTAATCAAAGCTGGTGGGTTTGCTCTCTTCTGTGCTCCCCGTTGTCATTTCAGAAAGGACCCCTTCAGCTCCTTTGCCTTTACCAAATACAAATCAAATAACTGCTAGGCAGCAAAATGACACTGCTTCCTTTTTTTTTTTTTTTAAGTTTTTTTTTTTCCTGGGAATATGAAATATAAATAAAAAATACAGAGGAGGAAAGAGAGAATTTGGAGAATTTGGAGCAGGTGGCACTGGTAGCTGTCACCTTTACTTCTCAGTTCAGAGTTCAAATTTGGGGCAGCATTTGGTGGAAACAGGCTGGCACTGGAGAGGAGAAGTTAGTGCTCCATGTACCAAACACCTCTCAGAACTCCAAGCCGTCTACTTATCTCTTTTACAAAACCAAGGCTGAAGATGTCTTGGGGATGAATTCTCCCAAATCTTGGGCACTACCCCAGTTCATGCAGTGCTAGTTCTGGCCTTCCTATCTGAAATCTTTACTTTATTTGCTCCCCAAAAAGTAAAGTAGCTGCTCCAGGATGAAGATATAGAACTTTGTAAATTCAGGTATTTGTCAAAATCTTTTATTGCAAAACATTCCTGTCTAAATCATGACCTATTCACTCTAGGTGTTTTATGTGAGCAAAATAGAGTTTAATTCCCGGGTTTGGGAATGTCATTAGGAAGGGAACATGGAGCTTTCTCGATCCACACCATGTTAAGCAGATCAGACCTTCTTTCTGAGGGTAAAATGGGTTGTTTGGGATTTGAAATGTTGTTAATCTTGTTTTCAACATTCATGAAAAAAATGGGCTTTAGGGGAACCAATTATCATATTGCTTTTATACTGATTCAATTCTAAAAAGTCTGATGAGGTAGTTTATTGCAGCTCCTAATAAGGGTTACTATTATTCATGAATATCATGCTCAAATTCATCAGTCTTGTTTAAGACCAGAGCTGTACAAGAGCTGCAGATACTGGCGAAGAGACTGTTCCCACTCTGCAGTCTGTATAAACAGAAGGAGCAATGACACTTTACACCAAAAAAAAGATTTGGCCCACAGTTTTCAGAGAGGCTGAATATAGAACATAAGGGAAAAGAAGCCAAGAAGCTGCAGTGTTTTGACAGAAACAGGTTAAGCAGTTTAACGACAGAGGCTCTCTCCACACTGGCCTATGTAGCCAAGAACACACAACCTTTTTTAGACATACCTGTTGGTCACGATGAAAAACGTAGGCAGCATCTCACACTGGCATGTCTGGCTTGGGAGGCCTGCTCAGTAAAATCCTTCATCAGAGGAGCAGCTGTCTTCTTCCCCAGCACAAATTCCTTTAAAGCTGTCAAAGATGCTGTAATCAGACTAGGTCATCAAAACCAGTCCTCCTGAGGACTGGAAATAAGATCCAGAGATGAGCATTCAGCTACATGGGCAAGGTCTAAAACACTAAAGTTTCCATTGAAATTAAATGAAGACACTGTAATTGCTGTGAAAGAAAAGAGAAGCAATCACTGGGAGAGCCCGAAAGCTTTCAAAGCACCTCCTGAAACGATGCTTGCTGGAAAGGAGGGATCTATGTACTGAATAACAGAATCTGATAACACAGCACAGCTTTGACAGGGAAACCAGCTTCGATAACTACTGGAGCATTTGATTCTGTGGCTCTGGGAGAGGCAAATTTAATTGAGATTTCTCCACACAGCTGAGTAGTTTTATTACCAGGTTAAATGAAAAAGGTTAAAAAAGTAATAAAAATGGATTCTTTGCATTCTTAATTTCAAAACACGGAGCTGTGGTCAATATGCTTAATAATTTGTAAGTAGAGTGAAAAAAAGCACAAATAGCCATGCTGACCATGGAGAGGGGACTGCTATGAACTTGTACCCTCCCTTGCAATTCTGCTTGCATTAGCAGTTTTGCTGTTTCCATAAGGTAAGGTAAAGCAAATGAACTGAGTTCCTCTCTAGTCCAATGTTTACTGCTGCTACTGGAGTTACATCTGGGGTAAATTTGGCTTGGATTTGACTAAACCCTGTCTTGGATAAAATGAAAGAGTATTAGTGTATTTGATTTTAGCTGTATTTACTGTAAATTGTTTATAGTGTCTCTGATTTTAAGGGGTTGATCCCTGCCTGAGGAACGGTATCAGAGTATACAGATCAAAAGTTGTCCTTAGTGCTTCTCCAACGCTCTGACATTACATCAGATATTGGTTGCCAGCGCTTTCCTACTTTTAAATTAAAAAAAAATTAACGACCATACATGATGTGAATGTTCACATAACTAGAGAAAAAAAGGGAAATAACCTCTCTTCTAGTAGGAATAGCTGGGGGAAATCACTGACTGAGCTACTTATGGTAGGGCAGGCAGTGCCCTGACTGCTGTGGTGGGCTCAGGAGAGGGGATGGGGAGCTGCCTAAGTTGAAGTAATTAACAGGAGGAATCCCTGGAGGAGGGGAGAAGGAAAATTGAGGTAATACGCTCCAGTGAGCTTGTGAAAAAAAATAGTTGGAGGAGAGGTTGCTGAAGCACAGGAGAGGTGGAGGTGTGTCATGGAGGCATGAGGATCTCTGAAATGGGGAGACCCCGGAACAGCAAGGCATGGGGAAAGCTGGTGCGGACAAGAAGCAGGCAGCAGTCCCAGGAGGTGGATTGTGAGTGATATCGAGGGGTCTATTTCCCATTTCTGATTGCTGTGTTGGTCAAAGTGTCCAAGAATATTGTACTCAACTGGCTCTGTACTGCTTTTCCTATCGACCAGGATGGGAAGTGGAGGCACCAGGTTGCAAAGTGACTCGCCCTCTCATAAATGCAAGAGCAGAGCTGAGTGCTGGGGTCAATTTACTGCTCATCCCACCTCCTAAAATTCGCCTGCTACCAAAGGCAAGTGACTGTTCTGAGATGCTTCAAGCAAAGGCTTCTGCAGGCTGTGAAGTGCACAACTATCCAGGGAAAGCATCTTAACAATAATCAGGTCATAAAACCTGTGGGAAATGCTGCCATAAATCCCATAACACCGAAGAGCAGCCCTGTGAAAGTTTTGCAGTGAGGCAGAGCAGAGTGTGGAGCAGGTAGCAGAGAGGAGTAGTGCAATACATATAAAGCCTTGTACTTGCCTGAGCACCCACCAAAGGCTCTGTGTGTGAGTGAGCAGCAGGGCTTCCTCGGCTGTTTATGTGCTGAAGGATATTTTACCGCCCAGTCAACTGCCTGGAGCTCAGCTGGAAACACACAGTGCCAAAAGCACAGGAGATGGAGCCAGTGCGATAAACACAAGGCTGCCTTGATTTTTTTTTTTGCTCTGTCTAATTATATATATATGTTCAGTATTCCTGGGACTGAATTATAACCTTAAATTTGCTGTTCCTTCCTCAAAGGCTTTGTCCCTGAGTTAAGCAACCAAGAACGAAACAACAAGTGTCTTTACTCTGCAATTCCCTTGTTGCATTATTTCCATATCGAACCTGGCAGATTCCAGCCTTCTCAACACTATAATTAGAGCATCTCCAGCCATTGAAATAGTACTGACCGTGGCCACAGCGCTGACCTGCCTGCTTTGCAGCTCTCATCTGTCATGCACAACAGCTCCTTGCCCATACAAAGCAAGTGCATGGAGGGGACGGGGCATTTTGCATTTTGGCTCAGCAGCCTGAGTCTGCACATCACCCCAGCTCCTGCACACCCTGCCCTGTGCTATGGAAAGCTGACTGTGCCCCAGTTTGCCACTGGAACGGGGCAGCTGGAGGAAGGGAGACACTTAAATTTGACATCTCTTCAACCAGGCTTCTTCTTGAATTAGTGCATGAAATTCAGCTCTTCCATCAACATTTCAGTCTCATTTGATACATAGGAACATGCAAGCAGGCTGTGGCTGGTTGTACAGATTGCTGATTTAGGGAGAGCTGAGACCCCAGGATAAATTAACACGGCCAGGTTTTCTTCAGTCTGTTCTTTTTGCTGGGCTTTCAGCTCCAGACACCCCTCACTGAGACCTACAAAGTCCCCCTCACCTCCCAGACTCCCTGCAAGGTCTGGATATGAAGAAAGAACAGAGGGTTTCCCCATCAAGGATTGCCATCTTGTGGGTGGATGGGCTAAATTTGCCCTCAGTCTGCTTTCTGCAGGGGGCATTTGAAATGCTCTCAGTATTTTGCTGAGTTTCATTTAGAGGCATTTATCCTCCTTAGCAGGTGGAATAATCAGCCAGGAGAGGTGCAGGCAGTCACAGAAAGCACCATCCTCATCCCATTCCAAGAGCTCTAAAAAAGATGAGCTGATAAGCTGTTTCCTGGGGTAGGGGGGGAAGCTAATAGCTTTCTGCAGGGAGCCACGATGCCTGCCTTAGGTCAGATATCTGAGTTCTGTGTAGCTGAGGAGACACACGGACAGGGTTCCACTCAGAGTGGGAATGGGTCAATGCAGGAGCCAGTGTCACTGGTTTCACTGCTGGACACATGTCATGTTCAGCTGCCTTGGGAACTGCAGGCTGTGAGGGTTCACATGCTCTGTCTGGAAATCAGGCATGGGCCAGGACTTCTCTGTATTTCCCTCAATGCTTATGACACATGAGCTCTCACGTTCTAAGTGCAGCATCCCCTTCCTTTCTCTCCTGCTTCTTCCCATGCTCACCAGCATAAACTGGAAAAGATGCAAGAAGGTTCAGCTCCTCTTCATATCAGCCAGTTGGCTAATCCTTGCTCATCTGGATGGAGTAAAAACACAAGCACTTTCACCCTGTGTAGGATTTCCTCCACCCCAGAAAATACTTTCAGTTACTGCAAAGTCAGGATTCAGCTGCTCAGATATCTGCTCCCAGGCAGGTACCTCACAGCTCAGAACATCACCCCAGGCCCCCACTACAGTCAAGGGAGACAAACAAGTGCTTTTAGGGGCAATTCATCCTCCCTAATTTAAAGCCTTAAAATTAAATAAGCTGCAGGTGAACCCTATCCTGTAGGTGCTTTTTCCTCTTTTCACAGCAGGGAGGACTGGTACTGATGCAGATGTCTCCACCCAGATGGGTGGATCACACCTACCCTACTCTAAGGCAGAGAAAATTGCTTTTCCTGAAGGCCAGAATGACGTTTTAATAGATATTTCTGGGAAGCAGAGGAGGGGGAGATGTCTCTGGGGTGACCTTGCACTGACTGTGAGTTCTCTGTGGTGAGTTTGCTGGGCTGCAAGGGGAAAGGCAAGAAGGGGTTACCAAAGGGACAACTGACCCCCTATTGAAACCTCAGTGTAGAGCTATCCAGGTGAGCTGCATGAGCCCTGCATTAGCACATCTTTACACATCTCTCTCTGTTACTGTGTTTCAGAGTGTTAATTTTAAATATAAACTAAGGCTGTTTACCCTGTTCTGAAGTCTCTCTTTGTTTATCAGAGCATAACTTACATCTTCTTTTAGTTTTATGGGAGGTTTGCATTTCCATGTGTGTCAGCAGTGCACGGAACCAACATCTGAGTGGGTGAAGTGGAATTTTGATTTATTGGAGAAGAGTGAATTATCAGTAAATTCAAGAGATTAAAACTGCCATGGAGAGGACTTCTTTTGTTTCCATCATCAAGTCAAATATTATATCCTGTCAAATATCCCAGGGGGCACTTTTGCTCTAGGCACCAGAGGCAATAACTCAGCTCAGAAATGTATGCTCTATGCTGAACCCTTCATCTCACCAAGCATTCGACTCTTGTTCAAATGCAGGACACAAGTGAAAGAGAATAAAAATAGGAATTAATCCTTAGCCTTACCAGCCCTATGACAGCTCTGGCTTTTTCAGTGCAGACTGTGAAGTTCTTCATCTGAACTTCTTCTCCTGGTATGATCCCATGGCTGAGGGTGGTGTTGTGTGATGAAATTTTTAGGTTTGGATGCACTGTCACAGCATTGCAGACATCAGCTGGCAATGTCCTATCATTACGACGATGGCTTTGTCACCTTCCAGGCCTCAGAGCAGCTATAATGCTTGTTATGAAAAGATGGATGGATTCTCCTTCTTGTTTTTATCCCCTTGCCTGGTGGTTATGCAATGGAGAGGTGGCCTCTTGCTCTCGGGCACCCTGGCACTGCTCCTGGTCCATGGGCTCAGCACGGTGCCCTTGCACAGAGGGAGGCCGTGCTCAGACACCCCGTCCCAGCCCCTGACACCACTGTGGCTGCAACACTGACACCATCCAGGGCACTTGTTCTTAATATTCAATATGGTTAAATCTGCCCAGCTCTGGTGGCATCTGTGGAGAGCCACCAGCTCACCTCTGCAACTCATCTGTTCCCTCACCAGAATGTTCCTTTGCCTAAAGCCTCCCTTTTTTTTTTTTTTTAAAGAAGTCAATGGGACCTGTGGTGCAGGAAATTACCTCAGATAACAGCATTTTGCAGCATGCAATAAACACACTGGAGTTTTAGTCTTTCTGCTTCTTCTAATGCCCTGTGGAGGTCTTCTGCTCTTGACAGAGGTCTGGTGATCAACTGCGACATTTAGTGACTGAATTTTAACCCTATTTCAGGCTTCACAGATCACTGAGACGTGGAAAGGCTTGGGCTGGAAGAGACCTTAAAGCCTGTATGATTTCCACCTCCCCACCACGGGTAGTGGCCCCTTCTGCCAACCTTCTAGGTTGCTCAAAGTCCCATCCAACGTGGCCTTACACACTTCCAGGGCTCGGGCATTGGCAGCTTCTCTGGGCAACCTGTTCAACTGTCTCACCACCCTTTGAGTAAAGAACTTCTTCCTAAAATCTAATCTAAATAGTGACCCACTGTTGGTCACTGAATGAAGCTCACAGCAGCTCATACAGGGAATGTTTGGTGCAAATTGACTGAAGAAATATACGGTTTAGTGAGTTCCACGAAGCAGAGGGAGACTCACTGAACAGCCAGCTATTTATGAATAAATATATCTATTCAGAGGGGGAATAACATAAAACAATGGGCTGCCAGTGGCTGGTAATTTAAAATGCAGCAGGCAGACTGTTGCTCACATTAGTAACCTACAAGACACATCGCTTAAATAGCACAATCAGCACCAACCAGCTCCTGGGGAATTACTGAGCCATTTGTGGTCCTGTGCCTCTACTTATTCTTATAGAAACTTGCTCTTAAGTCTCTACTGAATCTGTTTTCTTTATTTACATAAACTTGCTAACTTTATGTGACTATGGTTTCCTTTAAACCATATGCTATTTTTTACAGAAAGGCACATGTAGTCAACCCTCAGTATTACTTATTTTGGGTTCCTGGTAGGGTAATAATATTGAACAGTACAGTACTATTCAGTTTGTTTATTTTTGTCATTTCTTTTCATCTCTGTTGTGGACCAGATTCTTCTCACCTCTAAATTTGGGGCTAAACTGTCTGCATTTCCCATGCATTGATTGTGCCTTTTTCTAATCGTTTTGTGCTTATATCATTCCCTTAATTTTTGCAAATACCATCTGCTGTACCACAGACACAGTAATGATGGGCTGTGTTTATGTGGTGGCCTTTTTTCTACCAAAGGGCTATAAGGAAAATGGAGGAAAGGTTGGATGTTTGATATAAGAGGTGGATTTTTGAGAAGCAGTCTGGTAGGTCCTCACCTGGCCTCAACTACAAATGGAAGTAGCTCTGTTAAATGCAATGAAAGGTGCTGATTTAGCCCAACTTGGCCAAATATGAACTTAAGTAAGATCATAAAGCAGAATAATCATTGTTAGGATCACCATCAGTGATGTTGGTCCTTCTCAGCCTTTCTTTCCATTAATTGTTCACTCATGCTTTTTCCATCAACTATACCAGGTTGAGCTGAGCTGAGCTGAAAAATAGCAGCAACAGCAATTACAAGGCAGAGGTTCATCCAAGTGAAATGAAAATAAGCAAAAAGCCTGTTTTATCTCCAGTCTTCTAACTTTTTAGTGACCTTTTTTTCTCTGGCATTGTCTGACCAGACAGGATATTGACATCATTAACGGAGATTGCACTGTCTCAAAATGACAGTCCTTAAAATCAACAACAAAGAAATGATTTTGGAGACTTGCTAAATGCTGGCAGAGAAGAAAAAAGATGCAGTAGGCATTAAATCCAGTCCCCTATTACAGGCAATCATATCATACAATTTCATTTCTAAATGTCATAGACTTCACACAGTGAAGCATCTCTCTGTGCCCAGAGTCCTCCAGAACCTTTTCCAGACTTTCCTGTGTTCTCATCATCATGTTTAAAGATATAGATGGCTAATTTATAGTAATTTTTTCTCATGGCAACATCCTTTAGCTTGCACAACACCTTCACAGAAGAAACTGCAGTGCCATTTTACTTTAATTATTCACATTAGAAATAATGCTGTTAAATGCTAAAGATCAGGATGAGACCTAATGTGTAGCTGTGAAGGGGAAATCATTCCCAGATATCCTGCTGAGCCCATATGGTAATTTTAATGTTTGGATATGCCTGTAAATGTCTGATTCAGCATCAAGGGGGAGTGACAAAGTGGTGAGGGAACAAGAGAAAAGATAGTGCTGAAGACATTTTCCCTCCCTCCCTCCCCACCTACTCTAAATGGTGAGCTTCTTGCACGCGATCCTTCAGGATTAATTTCTGGAATTGTGATTTTTGATCCCCTGAGGCATCATTTCAGAAAGTCCCTTTGCTGCTTTCTGGGCAGCCCCTGTGATGTGCCAGCAGACAATGATGCTGTGGCAACTCTTGCTCATGAGCACAGCTCCATCCCAGCCCATACCAGAAGCTGAGACAGAAGCTGATTTTACTGCTTCTTCCACATCCAATTTCATCTCACTCTTGTGAGTGACTAGGTTTAGGATATGTTCATTATGCAAAACTGCATTTGCACTCCAAGCAGCTTTTCTGAGAGGGCTTGGCCAATACAATGTCTTTGTGGTCCAGGAATCTTCACATTGGCTCACTTATTCCACACAAGGCTGCTGTAAATGACGATTCCTCAATTTCACTTTCCTCAGTAAACGGATGTTTAGATATTTAATTAGGAAGCAAACCATATAATCAACCTTCTGCAGATAGAGCTGCACAATGTAATCAGTCCCGTTCAGCTTCTTTGCATGCTGCTGGAGTGCCAGCAGCTCCTGAATTTATCAACACCGTGGCTTGAGTGGCAATTTGCCCAAGGATTTCTCAATTAATAAATATGAAGCAGCAGGCAGTCCAAGCACTACACAGGCTATGCTGCACATCTAACATTGTGATTTCATTCTATTTTTGCTGGGAAAAACAGCTCCAAAAAAAAAAAATCAGGCAGAAACAGAAGTTACATAATAGCAAACTACATTTATCTTTTTGTGGTATTTATTTATTTTTTTTGGTACTATTTTATCTTCCATTTCCCTCAAAGAGCTCTAAGTTTTCCCAGCTGGCATTCAAGGCTGTCACGTTCCTGGTGAATGGTCCAGAGCCCACCTGCCAGGCAAGTAAAGACATGGAAAACAAGAGGAGGATGCACAGCACACATCAGACATGCAGCAGAGGTACAGAGATGCCCCTATCAAACACAGCTCACGGTTCCTCAGCTCTTAGACTAAGGAATGAAAAGAGGGAAGTCTGGGTCAGAGCTGATGCTGGATGGAAGTAGGATTCCTGTGAGGGTGGTGAACTGGAGGGAACAGGAATGGATGAGCATTTCTGCATTCTCAGAGTGGAAATTTCTGTTTCTGGTGTTCCCCATGTAAGCATGGAAGGAAAGGGTTGAATTCAGAGGGTGAATTGCATTGAATTGAATTGAGGGTGTCTTCTGAATAAAACCTTCCTTCCCCTTCATCAGCTAAGGGAGTCAAGGAATACTGACCTCTAGCAAGTGTCTGTGGTGGGTCTCTGTTAGCTCCCAGCAAAAGTGTCCAAACTTGCAACCTGTGACTATCCAGATATATTCCAGTGAGAGTGCAGATGCTTCAACAGTGGGATAGTCTGGATTCTCATGCTGAAGGCCACTGAGTCACTGATACCCACCACACCTGGGTCCTGCTAAGGTCTAAAACTGCAAAAAATGTGTTCTGTGTTCATATGTTCAGCCCCATTCCTTTTGCTTGCAATGGTGCAGTGGCAGAAATGTCTCTGATCTGACCAAATCAGCTGGTTTTGAATAAAATTTCTGCGGGATCCATCCCAAATCTCCTCCTGGTCCCAAGCCAGAGAGGTTGTTTCAGAGGAGCCTGTTCTCCACTGTTCATTGCAGTTAGTGAGGAGCTGCACATCTGTCAAAGCCATGCATCGGGAGCGCCTTCAGAGACACTTTCTTGTTATTTTGGTTTTGTCAGCCCTCAGTCCCTTCATGCCACAATCATTTTAACCACTGACACACTAATCCTTTTTGACACTTCCACTTCTTTCTGCAGTCAAGCTCCAATGAAACATGAAGTGCCTCATAGGCTTCCACCTCAGCCTGCTCAGAAGCATTTGCCTGATGTCCTGGAGGAGGCAGAGCTGTTACAGCCCTGCTCGGGAACTCTCTGCATGTGAGCTTCGTACACCTGTGTGACACCAGCATAAGCAGCAGTGGGACAAACTGGAACAACCTCCTAGCCACCCAAGAGATTTTTGGTGCAGGAAACTAAGGGCAGTAGATGATGTGAGGGGCTCAGACAAGCCATGCAACTCTGGCAGTTGGGCAAGTGACTGCATGTCAGCAGGGTAACCTGGGGCTCATGTGTGCTCACACTGATCGTGGCAAATGGGTGGGATTCAATTTATCACAGAATCTAAGAAAGGTGTGGGTTGTAAGGGGCTTTAAAGACCATCTAGTTCCAACCTCCCTGCCATGGTCAGGGACACCTTCCATCCAGACCAGCTTGTTCAAAGCCCCATCCAACCTGGCCTTGAACACTTCCAAGGATGGAGCATCCCAAACTTCTCTGGACAACCTGTGCCATGGTCTCACCACCCTCACAGTAAAGACTTCTTCCTAACATCTAAATCTCTTCTCTTTTAATTTAAAATTGTTATCCCTTGTCCTGTCACTCTCTACCCATGTGAAATATCACTCTCCTACTGGATGCTGCTCTGAGAGGTCCACACTAGGTCACACTATTGTCCTTTCTTTGCAAGTTAGGAACACTGATTTTAAGCTGCTACCAGAATGCCCCTGATGTGCAGTAGGTCTTTTAGATGTCATCGAAGTGCACATATGTCTGTACAGCTCCAGGATACAGAAAGATTAATCAAGTGTACATGTTCTATGGAAGAAAGAGTTGGAGACTGACTTTAAAAGCAGGCAAACTACACTCTGAAAAGTGTGCATTGAATTAGATGTCCAGGGCTATGTCTGAGCACTCACAATGACATGAGTTTTCCAGCCAGATGACATTCAGGCTATGTTATAAGCCAATAATGGGTTTTTTTGGCTTTGACTCAGAAATGGAGGCTTAGAGATTGATAGATTTTTTTAGCCCAGAAAGATTCATATTATTTGATTACCTCCATAACACTGACTCACACTGAGCAAATATGTAGTGTTTGACCAAAACATGATTTCCCAAATGGTGCCTGTACATCATTTGCAACAGAAAATAATTGAAAAGTCCCAAGGCCCAATTCCCCACTGCTATGTAATTACTGATGCCTGTGTAATACACTATTGATTTGCCCGTGTTTTCCTACACTCATTTTGCAGTTGCTAATGCCTTACAAAACATAAAATGCTGGAGAAACAACCTCAAAGTCTCAACAAAAATAAATCAGAGTTCAGAGGTCCTTAATTCCCTTATCTCCACATTTTTGTGCGGTCTACGTCCCCCACCAGTCACCTGGAGGTTTAAATGACCTGAGTGTGGTAATATTTAAAGCCTTTCACCTGCAAGTATAACCCCACACCCTTCCTTGCTGCCTTTTGCACTACTTGGTGCCAGCAGTTTTCCCACTGTTTTTGTGGACCAGAAGCAACAAACAATGTCTGCTGCTCTGGAGATCAGGAATGAGTGATTCTTTACAACTGCACAGCCCTTTAAAGGATCCCAGTGGTCCTGCCAATCAATGTTTACTTTTAATGAGCCCAATTAGGTGCATCTCTCTGGTGCAGGATTATGATGATTTGAAAAGGGTCAATTTGTAATGGTTCTTGTGGTGGTCACTGGTACCCACCACATTAATGAAGATTTATTAAATTAACAACACACGTTTTTTCAGCAAAGTTCACACACAGAGAGTTAATTAGGGTTGGATTCTATACATGCAACAACTTGGTGAGCTGCTTGTGTCTTATCTGTGCAGAATTGATTAGCTCTGGTCTTGGAATATACGTCCAGAACTTTGTCATACCTATTTATCATTTGTTTTGTTCCTCAGAATTTTTAGAAGCCCACTGGAGTGCTGCCTGTGTTTTAACCAGAGACTCCCACAAAGTGTTTTTTTCTCAGCATATTGTAGAGTCCTCAGAGTAGGTAAGGTTGCTGCAGAAAGGCCTGGATGGGAAATTGATTTCTTTTTTAAACATTTTTCCCCCCTCAAATCTCAAATTAATGCATAAGACAATACTCAACAACTTCAACAAAATCACTAAGGCATTAAGAGAAGAAATGTCACCATAATACTTCAGGGAGGAATACTCATGTAACCAACCAGCCCATTAAATTTTGCTCACATTTTATCACCTTAAACAATATAGCTCAGTCAAGGAGACCTAAGTGTTTTTGTGTCATTCAAGGTTAGCTTCAAGGGAAATGTTCAAGCCAGATGTGTGATCTGGATGGGATATCTAGTAAATATTTAATCACTAAAGATCAGCCTTCATTCAGTAAGGAGAATTCAAACATCTGACACAACAATTTTGGACTTCCTATGTCCAACTAGAAATGGATAGGAGTTTGTCTAGTTCTTCTGAGGTGCAAGAGATGTCCAGGTATTTTGGAAGCTTTGAGAACTATTCTCCAATTTATTGAAAATTTCACTTCTGTCCTGGGCAAACTACTGTCTCCATTCAGCCAGAGGTGGATTAGGGTTGTGTAAATAGTTTAATCCGGTTTGGGTGGCCATAGCAGAACGGGCTGTACTAATCACATGCCTGCTGGAAAGGAGACTCTTCCAACGTCTATCCAACTAAGATATTTCCATGCTTCTCGCATTACTGGCATTACATCCAAGCATAAATCTTAATGTATTTTCCACCTGGAGTACTGGGTAGGCTTTCAATAAATAAAATAGTTCACAGCTGAAACTATAGTTATAAGTGTCTGATTTAGAAAATTCAAACTTGCTTGTGTATTGAATCAATTGCTGGGGACATACTCTCAATATCTTTTATCCTTGGTGCTTCTTCCCATGAAACAGGGCATAGTTAAACCTCTTAACCTGGTTTATATATGGACAAACACATGAAAGATCATGAGGCTTCTCAGTTACTGTTACAATGGATGCCAGACAAATAATTGAGACGGACACCAGGCTACTCTGCCACGCCACTGTATGCAAACCATGACAGCAGTTCCTGCCTGCAGGTTAAGGTAGCTCTAGTGTCCCATTAGATGGGCACTCTGCTGCCTTTCATTTATAAGAATGAGGAGCTGGACTCCTGTTTCAGGTTTTACCCACTGAACCTGCTCCCTGTCCCCTGTGCCCCCCTCCCCTGCTGCTCAGCCTGGACATTGCTTCACATTGAAAACCAAATGGTCTCAGAAGAGTGGAGAGGTGGGAACATGGCAAGTGCAGCATGGTAATGTATGGCTCTGGGAAGAATGGGAAGAGACTCTTTAAAATAATGGTGACAAATGCTGACAATTCTGAAATTTCCTCTGTTTCCCCAAAATTTCACACAAGCAAAAATGCTGACTGGGCAAAAAGAGATCATCAGCCTTTAATAAAAATCGCTGGCAATATTCATGCTGCTCCAGTTCTGAGTGTCTCCAGAAGTAGAGTAAGTTCCATATCCCCTCTCCTCCACACTGGAGCATTTTGCTCACCCTGCCTTCTGAAGATGATTAGGTAGAAAAGACACTGACCTGGAGCCTGACATTGTGCTGTGTCTTGGCTCCCACACAGACTTCATGCTGAGGCCTGGAGAAGTTGTGTCCATCTACAGCTACAAGGGTGCTTGGACCCCTGACTTCTGCTTGAGAAAGTAAGTCCCATTGATATCCCTTTGCTGATGGTGTTTTATTTGCCATCTCTGGGAATTAGCTATCAGGGTTTATTAGTTTTTAATGGCTTTGGTGGATAAAAAACTTTGTTTCTTGTACTTGTCTTCTAATGAGAATAATAATATAGTCACACCTCACTGGCCTATTGTAAAACTTGTGTTAAAGATTATGAGATGCTCACAAGCAGTTGTTATGAGACATCTGAAAGCACTGAGGGGGAGATGAAGTGATACCATTGTGAACAAGAGAAGAAAGATACAGCATTGACTGATTTATTTTATTTTGTCGTTCAGTAATGCTCACAATCAGTGCTGATCAAACGATGGAGACTGTGGAAGCTGACACAGAATTCAATATTTTTGCAGTGCAACTCTGGTATAAAGGATTGATCCAAAGATGGATTCTTTGATTAGCACATAAAAGTTGAGGCTCTGTGTTTAAGAATCTGTGCTGTTTCCAGCCTCCTGTGTGGCTGTCCTCAAGCCATTCAGACCACTCTGTTGCCTGCATGATCTTATATGTGACCAGTGAGGGTGGAAATATTGAAAGAATTAGTCAACTATTGCAGAATAAACTCTATAGAGGGGTCACAACCCTGGTTTTGTGGTATCAGAGTTGGATGATGCAGAGCAGTGTGGATCGTGACTAGGTTGAACTAGTGAGATGTTTTGGTCTCTGTCCTGGGTTGCGGTGTATTCTATTGCCATCCTCATGAGCTGTTCAAACCAGGTGGGGCAGTGTTTCCTTGCCTTCTCCCCCCAGACTGTCTTGCTGTTAATGGCCCATCATTGTCCTGCCACATGACTCAGAGATAACTCCCTCCGGACTATCCTCTGTTAATGAGCCTAATCAGCACTTGGCCTCATGACTCATTACCCCATTGTGAGATGCTCCACCCAGAGGGAGGAACCAAGCATCCCATCATGGATATAATCTGAGACTGAACACCAGAGAGGACCCTTTCCACTGGTTTTCCAGAGGACAGGACATACATAGCCACACTGGACCTTCTGAGGAAGAGCAGACCCTTTTTGTACAGGATTACCACTTCAGAGGACTGCAGCCACCATTCTACCAGACTGCTACCACCACCCTGCCTAACAGGGACTCAGGTTGGATCTTGACTCTGTCAGTTTGAACCAGTGTTTTCTTTTATCTTTTTTTCCTTTTCTTTGATTTCTCCATTAAATTGTTATTCTGACTTGGTGCCTCGCACTGGTCTCTGTGCCTTCATGTCAGTCAGAAATGTCGAGAAGATGCATCAGTAGCAGGCAAAGTCTTTTTTCACCTCGTTTGCTCAGCAGTGTGCAGCCACAGCATGGAGGGTGACTCACAACTCGGCCACACCTCTGGTGGTGCTTGACACAAGGAAGCCCCTGACATGTTACAAAGGTTTAACGCGATATTTTTTTGCCTATGCTTGTCTCATCCACTTACTCAGGGGCATGAGGGACTGGGCTTAGCACTGGTGAGAGAAGGGATTGTGGACCTGCTATTTCTCTTCTGCACTCCTGGCCAGGCTGTGGAGGTGTGGAGCCAGGGGCTGGGCCTGTGTCTGCTCTGTCGCGGGGGGTGTCCAGTGGAGCTGCTCCTGTGGAGGGGCAGCGTCTTGGTGGCACAGCCCTGCATGGCTGTGTGTGGCTGTACATGTGCCCCAAGGCCCTGCATCATTTGGAGAGAAGAATTTGAGACATGTGACCCACTGTGTGCACTAGGAACACTTCCAGCACGCAGGAGCAGCAGCACCTCTCCTCTGCAGATGCAGGGGGTGCTGGGGATGTCTGGGGAGATGCTGTCTAACTGCCACCCTCCCAACATGAGATCTGACAGGCTTTCCACTTAGAGAGAGATCTGGGGACCCAGAAATACAGAAAACAAAACTTAAATCTCATTGTTTGTTAACTAGAGTTAAACTGCTGTCAGGTCCCTGTGCAAGAGGGAATCTTTGTGCAAAGCATAGGCTTTCTTTTTGGAGAGGAAAAGAAGCAAACAAACCCTGACCTTGTCAGCGGTTGGAAAGCAGTAAGAAAGTGCTTTGGAGCAGCCTCATCTCCCCTTGCTGGTGTTTGACAGCTACTGCAGCCTGGCTTTGTGTCTGTGTTCAGACTGTGCATTGCTTCCAGCTGCAGGTTTGCAGGATTTTCCAAGTATTGCCAGAGAAAGAGTTATATTTTCTGTTTATATGCTTATGAAGCTAGAACTGAGCTTGCTTCTTTTGATGAGGTTTAGCTACATAAATAGACTTTTTTTTCCTTAAAGGCCTTCATTCATACTTAGCACCTGTATTCAGCCTTACTGTAGAGTAGTTCCAGTAGAGCTGTAGCTGCCAGGGGTAAAAGGGAAATATTTCATTAAAAAAGGAAAACTGAAGGATACCACCAACCAACTCTTGAACCAAAGTAGACCTGAAAAAATGTGGAATTAATTACAAACAAAAACTTTAGGCCTTTATGGTCAAAGATTATGATGATAAATTGTGATCCTCACCTGGGAGGAACTAGCAGAAGTGGTGGCACAGGAATAAATGGGCTAAGAATACACTCGACTTGGAAATAGCAGGGGGATTTCTTGCCATCAGAAAAGGCAGAACAGCTTGGTAATAAAAATAGAGTTGTCCCGAGCCAAACTGGATTTGTGCCAGCTGACAAGGGATCCTACATGATGTAGGAAGAACCAGATGTGGTGATTCAGGAGGTAGTTTTCAGGACTGTGTTCCTAAGAGGGCAGTCAAACTTTGGAACAGCAAGGTTGCAGAGTCTCCACCCCTGGAGGTTTTGAAAAGCTGACTGCAGATGGCCCTGAGCACCCTGCTCTCACTCACTGGGCTCTGACCAAGGGACTTGGACAGGATGATCTTCAGCCATGTCTGTGGGGTAAATACATAATCCAGTGATAGGAAAGCAGCTATCCATCTCCTTTTCTCCTGTGTTTATTTTTACATTTGCTCTTTATGGGTAAATATTCTTTTATACCCCTCCTGTATTGATCCCCAAGCTGTACATCACCTTGCAGGAGGAAGTGAAGTGTGAGTGGGAGCAAGGGTGTACTTTTGTTCTGAAATTTAAGATCAGCCAAGATTAATGGCCTTTTTCTAACAAAACTCAACAGTGTTGTGCTGTATGTGATGGGAAGCTGCAAGTCCTCACAAAGAAAGAGAGGAAGAGCTAACTTAAAGCTTTGCCTACAGCAAAAGACTCAGGAATACATGTGGGTCAGCTATTCTAATGGGCTAAAATTTGCTTTACTCTTCTTTCTCCCTGTGATCTTCTTTTTCTCAGCTTAAAAGTTTTATTCAGAGCAGAAGAAGCCTTTATGTTGCCAATTCACATACCTCAGCAAAGCATTGATTTGGGAATGGAAACCATTTACTCTTTCAAAAATCCTCTCTTCCCTGGAGTGCCTTCCCAGGATCCTGCAGGTGTGTAGAGCCAGAGCCACGTCAGGATGCTGTGCTGACTGATGGCCAGCCTGCTCAGCCTGCCTGGGTTGGGCCTCACACCCACAGATCCCAGACCACATTCATACCTGTCAGCCTATGAGGGCTGGAACCTCTACACCTAGTCAGTTTTTTCCTATTTATCTCTGAATAAGCTTTGGGAATGAATTTCCTCCCCTTTAAATTATTTTTTTGGCACAAGATCCATGCTTCTGGCTCTACTGGTTAAAGAGCCATGGCTGGATTTACTGCCCTCTCTGACTTTAACCTGCTGTTCAAGGCTACAGTGATTGAACACTGGCTTGCAAACCCAGCTCCTATATTTTTTATACCATATAACTTTTGCTGGTATTTCCCTAATGGCCTGGGAACGTGAATCATTTTTTTCCTGTGAAATAACTGCCCATTTATATGTTTCTCTTGAGAGACAGCAGGATCTGACATTGCATTTAACCCATAGCAAGGTATTTAATTTGTTGAACAGGTACTAGGAGCGGAAAAACTTATGCAGCACAGTTCAAAATAGACAGTCATTTACCAGGTAAAATACTGCTCATATTGAAAATGCAGCAGCACTGAAACAATGACATTTTCATTCCCTTCTTTCTCCTTTTCTCCTCATAACCTTTTTACACAATTTATAGAAATTCACATAATATGGCAGCTAAACCTTATAATTAACATATCAGTATGAGGCAAGACCAAAAAATAAAGATTTTTTCTGTGCTGTTTGCAGAATGAAGCAAATGGCAGAGTTAAAACATGCTTGTTCAGTGAAGAAAGGCACAATCACACATGGATAAAAGCAGACTCACCTTGCTGGATTCAGGATAACAGCCAGGATTTCAGCTTATGTTGATTATGGAATCATAGAATGCTTGGGGTGGAAGTGACCTTACAGACCACTCAGTTCCAATCCCTCTCACCATGGGCAGGGACACCTTCCACTACACCAGGTTGCTCAAAGTCCCATCCAGTCTGACCTTGGAACAGTTCCAGGGATGGGCCTTCCACAACTTCTCTGGGCAACCTGTCCCAGTGCGTCACCACTCTCTGGGTAAAGAACTTTTTCCTAATATCCAATCCAAACCTACCCTCTGTCAGTTTAAAAGCCATTACTCTTTGTCCTGGTGAGGATCAAAAGGGTACACACCAGCAGCATGTACAGGAATCTGAAAATCTGTGCCAGTGTTTTCCTGAGTCAGCCAGGCGTGTGGCTCCCAGTGTTGCTGTCACACTTTCCTCTGCAACACCTTGCAACCCTTTCTGAGACTGATGTCCCAGAAGCTGTGGAGCTTCCCAGAGTCCTCATGGGAAGTGTAACCTGAGTTAACCCCAGTGGACAGTACTCCAGCACTGTGCAGAGTTAACACTCCCAAGTGTGATCTAAAAGCCATTGAAATCAATCACCAGAATATTCCTGCTCATGTCAGTGGAGCAAGTTGCTCTTGGATTGAAATCTCCCACTAATATAATTATTCTCTGCTAAGGGAGGAAAATGGAAAAGTGAAGATGGCATTTTGTACATCAAGGTCACACACACCAGCCAGCTCTCAGCATCTTAAATGGCCCTGTATGGAGCTTTTATTCTTTTCCAGACATAAAGATGTGTGAAGTGCACCACAGTACTGCCTCCCTCCTGCCACTCAGCGTGAGTTTTGATAGAGCATTGAGAGAAGATGCTTGGTACCTCAGGCAGAGGGGCCATTGGGGCACACAGGGGATGAGCACCATGTCTGACCTTAGCAGAATTAGGGGCAGGGGATAGAAATTGTGAAGGCTTTGCTGAGCTGACCCCATGACAGGTTTTAAACATCACAGTAGTTCCCCTGACCCTGCTCTGACCACACATAATCCTTATTGCCAGGACTCTCACCCTCACAACCTCCTGGTTCTTACATAGAACCAGCAGAAAGCACTTTCGCAATCAAAAAATACTTCTTTGCTTGTTAAATGATTTTTTTCTTAAATTTTAGGAATTGAATCATCTATGTTCTGATTGGAGGCATCAGAAAATCTATATCACTGCCTAACTTCGTGTTTGTGCTCTGAATGGAATTGTAGTAGATCAGTTTAAGTCAAGTTAGTTCAAATAAAACTGGAGAGAATGGTTCTTGAAAAGCAAACAAAACGTTTAAGAAACCTTGTTTCTGGTTGAAAACTTTCTATCCATAGAAGGTTTGCATAGAAAGTTAAGTTTCCTTTAAAGCTCTTCAGGAGAATACCTGGTTTGACTATGTTAACTCTATCTATTTATTGATTACATGAATCATTCAGTTGCTAAAAAGTCAATCCTCTCTGCTCTCCTCCACCCTAATTATGGACAGAAGTCAAGGTGAATCTTTCCATTAACTTCCGTGGTCTTTGGATCAAACACTGAAACACGATCATGCGAGCCAGGCATCGATAGTGAGCCGGGCACAGAGAGGTTATCTCTGCTCCAGGTATCCCAGTACCGGGGCAAAACCAGGGCAATGAGACACAGAGCTGACACTTACCCCACAGTGAGTTTGTCTGGAGGAGCTGTGACTACAGTGAGGACAGACACTGCAGATGTGAGCTTGGAAATGCTTGTTCTATGGTCGGAAGGGAGATTTGTACCTTGAAGAAAATGGCTTCTGAAACCAAACAGCAGCCTCTTAATTGTGTCACGTCATCACTTGACAATGGAGCGGTTTAAAAGTGTGACTACAGAAAACAGGAATTTCTGATTTGCACCAGACCACTTAGAAAGCTTTGTCTTTATGTAGAGCATCAGGACTTTCCTGTGTCGCATTCTATTTCCGTCTCTTATTAAGAGAAAAATTGATTTGGTGTGCCAGGGGCTTTCCATTTGCATTTCAATTACGGATTTCAGTGGCTTCTTAGGCTTTCCAGGCTTTTAAAGGAGTGGTATCTCCTACAATATATTCTGAAGAAAAAAATTTAGGGGTTGAGTTGGAATGAAGTTCATTAAAAATAAAGCTTATCACAAGGGCTGCCATCCCCACAGTCAGATTCATTAGTAACTGCTTATATTTCCATTGTTTATTAAATAAATAAAGAACTCATTACTCAGAATGGAAAAACACTGTATGTGAACACATGACTTGCATGATTTTCCACACCTTAAAGTCTTCATTTAACCCACCATAGCAGTGATGTCATGGAATCTGTGGGGGTTGTGTGGAAAAGGGTAAAGAAGGTGGTAAGGGCAGTAAGAGTCCAGCTGGGGATATGGGAGTTTGAGCTCCCAGAATTTTAGAGGCTGCCAGGGAGCCAGAAAAGTTTCCTTCAGGCTCAAATTCCCAGAGCCTCACCTTTGCTGGGATTCCCAGGAGCAGAGCCCCAAAACTCAATTGCATTTACAAAATCTCTGAATAAACGGTTGGTAAGGTTTTGAAAGCAATTTAAAAAAAGTCTTCGCCCCCCACTCTGACCCCCATCTCTCTTACTTACACTGAGCACATTCTGGAGAGAAGCTACGTGTGCAAATCTCACACCAGGAGTTTTCTCTACACTCTTCTGTACAAGGGGAAGGGGCTTTACTCCCAAAGAAGCTAAAGTTGCAGCTGTTTAACACGTTTTTAAAGTTGTTTAACACAACTTTAAGCCACATTTTCCATCTTTGTGGAACTGAACAGACATTTATGAATCATTTACTTCTCTCCAGAAGGGATTTTTTTACTCACACATATTTTTGGTGCACTGTGGGGACTCCTGGCAATGCTGCCATCAGTTTTCTTCATGCCACACACTCTCCCAAGCAGGTCCTTGTGGACCAGCTCTCCTCACTCCCTCTACATCTCCTCTGGCAGAGGAAATGCAGGAAATACAGCCTCCTGCACAGCAGGAAGGGATTTCCATCCAGTCTATAATTCATTCTGCTTTTTCCATATACTGCACATGCCCTTTCCTACTGTTGGAAAGGAAATTAAATAATTACACTGCCTGCAAGAAGCATGCTTTATGGCTTACATTTATGATAAAATTATGGAGCTGTTGCAATGAAATATTCCATCAATACATTAAAACAAAGCAAAATCAGCATGGCAATAAAAAACTCTTATTGTCCCTGTTTCATCCCTGGTTTTCTTTTGTTTGGTTTATTTAGTGCCTTTATTAAAATATTTCTGTTATAATACTGGTTTTAATGCTTTATTGTTTTTATAATGGCATGATTTTTATTGTAACATCACCTCCAATTTAATATGTCTTTCCATTATATCTGAATTGCTACTAAAATGGAATTGCTCTTGTTATGGATGTAATACCCTTGCAGAAAGTTTTAAGAGCCACTTCTACTACATTAGAAAAGAAAAGCCAAGAAATGGCATGAGGAAGAGAGAAATCCTACATGTCCAAATGTGAAAATCTGGAGAACACTAAACTGATAGTACAGATGTCCCAAAAAGAAAGGGAACACTTATCCAAAAAGCTGGGCCTAACTTTACTGAAGTACCTTTAGCTCTAGACTTAGATATCTAATCTGAGACAGTCATATTTTAACAGTAGCTTCTGCTATCAAATGTGCCATGTTTTAGTGAAATAATAATAATAAAGTAAATCGATGGCCTTTAAAGTTCTACAGATCAACAGATAAGACATGGATACATTTTATTTCTCATGTGACATTTTGAGGGAGGAATAAAACCCCTTATGTTCACACAGTTCTTTGAATCATTGAAACATATGGTAGCAGACTTATGGTGGTTTATCAGAAGATTTCTGTATACATAGATACAAACTAAATATGCACGTAAAACTGTAGCTGGCTCTTTTGCACTCTAGCTGAAATTTATCTCAGGATGGATCTGCAATTTCCAGGGAGTGAATTACAGTCTGAATTCTGAGTGACAGAACTCACTGCACTGGTTAGTCCCTGTATCTAAGGATAATGCATTTTAATCTCAGCATCTCTCCAGGGTGGCACAAATTTAAAAAAAGAAAAAGAAAAAAAAAGATAACACATGCACACATACAAAACCCCTGAAGCCAGTTTGATGAATTTCTATGATCTTATCTCTGCAGAGCATTTTCTTTTAGGCAGGGTAGAGTTTTTTTGCTTCAGCGGATAATACGGGAATTCAATCATTGTTTTCCAAAGTACATATTATTTGCAATAGTGTGGTCTGGGCGATTGCCTTTCTCAAAGAGCAGGACAATATTTCAGCTAACAGGGTGGAAATCAATAGCAAAAGATTAAAGCTCAAAGGATGAGCAAGTGCACGTGAACCAAAGGAGAAAGTGACAGTGAGAGCTGCCTTTAAGTGATAGCAGGTGCTCCCGTAGCCAGAGAGGAGGAGAGCAAAGAGAGACGCTTCAATTAACTCATCGCTGTGCTCCCGACAGACGCTGCTTTGTTCTTGGCTTTGAAGGATTCTTTCCTTTCTTCTGATAGGTTTGCAACTCCCTACCAATTTCTTGTTGCTTCTTGATCCCATATTCCAGTCGAGCCCTGGTCAGTCTGTTTTCCTGCTTGGTGACTTCTCTGCTAACTGCATTCTGACTGAAAATCAGTTTAGCTCCCCGAGTGTCACAGAGTAATTCCATGACTGCCCCCACCACTTCCAGGGCTCACAGGCCTGACAGCAATGCCAAGGAGCTTTGTTACACCCCCTACCCTTAACATCTTGGCTCTCCACAAATGCTAGGGTACAATCATCGGATTATCATCATCAATCATCATCAAATAAACAAACTACCTCCTAGAAATATTAGGAATAGTTAGGTCCAGTAGCAGAATGGTGCAGTTGTCAGCATACCCTGAGCCTCAGCTAAAACCAGAGGCAAGGTAAATATCTTGGTAAATATCTGTGAAGTTGCCATTCACAGACAGAGTGGTAGAGGTGTATAATTTTTTGCTAGGGGAAGCCACTTGGATGATTTTTTTCCCCCAAGATAAATCTACACTTTGTCAAGGGTAGCAACGTAAAAAATACCCTCTTTTTCCAGCCACAAGAAAGAACCTGTGAGCAGAAACCCACGATTGCCAGGTGGCTCAGCACCCTCTTTAACTTCTGGGTTTTTATGACCAAAACAAGATTCATGGTTTCCTATTCCCAGTTAGCTTTACTGAAGTAGAAGTGAAAGGTTGATGTTTCCAATAAATGGCACTAACACCATTGCACATCAACGATACAGAAATGGAGGCCATGAAAGAATTTTGAAGGGCTGAAAGGAAATAAGGCTGTAGCTTAAAAAAGGGGCAAAGTGCAGCTACGGAGAGCACACAGAAATAAAAATCAGTCTGTATTTTTCTCTGTGAATTATGAACTGGTGCAACGATGCCACAGGAATTCTGATGTGCCTCTGGCCTTTAGGCATTTTAGTTCTATTCCTGTAGTTTTCTCTCTGTAAACTCTTATCAGCAGTTGTGTAGAAATGTTTTGCTGACACCATGTGCAAGGACAAAAGGGCAGGAGAGTCACACTCACTGCTTGTTCTCTCACGTTACTGTCTCCCACCACTCCCAAAATGCAGTTTTATGACACAAATTCAAAGTTGAAAGTTTGTGACTGGTGTATGATATAAAAATTCAAGGACTAAAAATAATGAAAAGTCAATAAAATTATGATTGGTGGGGTTTTTTTTTTGTATTTTTTTTGGGGGGGGGGGCATGTTTGGTTTGGTTTGGTTTTTAGATTGTTTTTTCTTTCAAAATTCTTGTAGCTGGGATCTTTCTCTAAAATTTGCCAGGATTGGAATCTGGTTGTATTTCTCATTAGGTGCAATGTTCTCACCATGTCTTGTCTGACCCAGTATTAATTTACTTATATTTTATGGACATAGACTAGCATTGACTGATAAGCTCTGCTAAAGGCCTCCAAGCACTAAAAGGTGGCTGAAGGGAGAAAAGTAGGGTAACTATTAGGATTTGGATTACAAAAACACCTCCCTGGGGACTCAGAAACCATATTCTCATTTGTGTGAGAGGACAAATGCTGGTGTCACCCTACTTTGGCACCTGATGTAGTTGTTAATTTAGGTGCAGGGTTTCTCTTCTGCTCAGAGGTCTCCCTCATTGACATGGGACCAGTCCTCATTTACTTCTGGTGGTTGTGCAGGACACAGCTCTCTTTGAGTGTCACAAGCCCTTGGAGTCACTGCTCCTGATACTTTAGATGGGGGGGAAGCTCCTGGAGAACTTCACCTCTGCTGGACATAACTCTAAAATCCAGCTATTTCCACAACAACACAAACTCCTCCTTAGAAAAGAGAAAACACAACACTCAGAAGAAATGTTGCACTGCCGAGACACTGGGTATTTGAATGTTAACCAGCTTGGAGACATGGTGAAGTTCCTGTAAGTTTCTGATACCACAAATTGCAGCACCTACCTCATATGGCAAAAATTGCACCTGCAGCATGGCTCAGGTAACTGCTCTCACCCTGTTTTCCTCCCAGCCCTGCAGTACTTTCCCCCTCCTAACTCAGCAGCAGCAGGTGAATTCACAGCCTTGCACTGACAACAGCCCAGAAGCAGAGCCTCACATCCAGAAACCTGAAGAACAAAACATGCCACTGGTATTTATTAACATAGCCTTGTAAATCAAACCAGTCTGCCTGTCTGGTGTCTTGTCCAGAAATTATTGCCTCATTCATCTTAGCCATATTAAGCAGGCCACATTTATCAAGGTCTCATGAAAAGAGATATATAAAGACCGTGCCTGGACAATAGTTACACGCAGGTATCATGCCTACAGCAACCACCCGTTTTGTAGGGATGCACAAGCTGTTTGACATTGCTGTGTTGTATAGAAAGGGATGGAAAAGGTGCTTATCTGTGTGTAAGTATACAGGCAGGGATACAAAAAACTCAGAGGTGAAAATCAGAGAAACTTCAAAGCTTAATGGCACAGGCTGACACTCAAAGATCTTCTGTTTGCGTGAATATTTTGGTAAAGATTTTGTGCAACTGCATCAAGTAACAACAAAGTCTCTATCCTCCCAGTATATTACTGGGAACAGGAAGCTGTACCATATACACATTGTCAGAAACACCTTTGTATTCTGCCATTCACTCGTTTGCTAAAGTGATCATCATCAATGCTTTGATTTGGATAAACTTCCAGCAGGATGGAGGCTACATTTCACTGGAGCCAGATGCCAAGCATTTTGCCATTCCTGGCTGCTTGATGGCCAGATGCCTCAGGAGTCTTTTCATCTCCTTGAATGAAGACATGGACACCTCTTTGCACTGACCACTTTGCCAAAGTCAGTAGGTCAAAGGCAATCTTTTGAAGCTATCTGCTCCCTTTTATCATTCAGGGGTTATCTTCCAAATCAAATGCAAGCGAACTTTAAATTGTCCACACTAAGTCCGTAAAGTGGAATTATATTTCTCTTTGCATGATTGCTATAAGGTCTAGTACATAGCTGGACTCTGTCAGAGTAGTATATTGTTGTTCTGGGCAGTACACAGGCACCCAGGAAGTCCCTGCCTCTGGGAGTTCCCAGACTGAGAGACAATCTTTTTCTCAAAGAATTTATAGTCTAATCAGAAAAACACAGAGGAAGGTTGGGAAAATGGTGATAGCAGCTTGCCATGAACACATATCAGTAGATCTTCTTCCCAGAGAAATTCTGTCAAACTTTAAATTTTTTTTATTAAAAAAGATATGAAAATGGGTGCCTTCAAAACTGATGTTTTAGAAAAATCATAGCTTTAAAAATTAATCTTTTTTATCTGCTTTAATGAAAAAAGTTATACAGGCTGCAGTGCATTTGCCTCTGGGAAAATTTTCCTATTTTGTATAGATATCATCATGAAAATCACAGTATAAAATTTCTCATTTCCAAGATGGCCAAAATCACACATGTAAGAAGACATGATAATGAGTATTTGTAAATATAATATTTTGGAAATTTTTCCTTTAGAATTGTAGAATTTTTTTACTGGTTCTTTTTTTTTACTCGCTTCACTATCTGTAACCCCACTTTGACCTAGTCACTACCTATATGTTTCGGATAACAGAATAAATGTTAAAAACCTTTCCTTCTTCAGAGATAGATTTTCCATACATCACTGTCATAACCTTAAGGCCTGAGAGCCAACAAATCTCTAGAGCTTTCTGGAGACAGTTATATCATTAGAAATCTAAACATCCCAAACTCCCAAGACAGGTGTTTCTTGTGATGATGGGTAAAGCAAGTATATCTTAAACCACTCCCTGCTCCATGCTCAGACAATGCTCATATGAATGGTCAAAGCAGAGCAATTTGGAACAAATCACAGCACAAAGGCACAGCGTTTTATGGGTGCTGTTTTGGGACATTCCTGTGAACTGGATTATTTCTGAAAGATATATTCCACTTTAGCAAGAGATGTTGAGGTTTTATGATCTTTTCTGTATTAAACTGGGAACCCGATATTTAAATGGCATGTGTGTCTGTTGCTAAGTGTAGCACACAGGTACAATCCCGCCTTGTGAGAGCTGGTATTCCCAGACAGGGAATGCAGGGGATAGAGGGTCAGTTCCTTTCTCTGAACATGCAGAGATCCCAGTCCAGATCCCTGGCTGTGGAGCCAGCCTTGCATGTGAATCTTGTGGTGGTTTCCTCAACCAGGAATCCCCAAGAAAGGCTGGAGACAGACAAGAGTTGGCCCTGTAGGCCATTTGCTGTGCTTCATCTCCTGAGTTATGGCTGTTGAGGTACCTCTATATCGGCCTGTATCACTGGTGAGGTATTGGGTAATGTTTCCCAGCACAGTGAAACCTGTAGGTGTACACCCACCAGGGGAATGGGGACAAAGTCAGGACTAGAGAAAGCTTAGAAAAGAGGAGGAATTGATTAGGTCCTAACTATTTCATTGCAAGAAATGTGCACACTGTGTATAAACTATATAAACACGGTATATTCATAATAGTGGCTAGCTGTTGCCCACGGCCACTACACACAACCAGAAGAAATTAAAAAAGGAATTGTGTTAAATGGAGGGAGGGCAAAGTGCCTCAATAGGCTGCTGGGAACTGGGGAGTCTCTTTTGCAGAAGAGGTTAAAATATGGGCAGGGCAAACATTTTATGAAGGAGTTTCAGACATGGGGGAATCTCTTTTCAACAGCAGGCCTTTCCAGAGGATGTCCTGAAGCTCCCTCTGACACATCATACCAACCTCTTGACATTTTGGTTCTTTTGACAATCTGTCATCCCAGCCAGCAGATCACTGCACTACAAAGTTCCAGATCAGTCCTGCATTTGCCCAGAATGTAGAGAGAAGATGGTAAATCCCAGCAGAGCCTGTTTGGTACAGTGTGACACCAAACAGCTGCCAGGCTCCTGACCCTGAGCTGAACCTGCCTGGGGCAGTGCTGTGGGGATGCTTCCCTGACTTGGGTGCCTCTGTGCTGCATCCACATCCCTCAGTGATGTTACACTGCACGTAGGAGGGGAGGGAAGCAGCAAATATGTTTTCTAGTTGTGTCCACAGCAAATAAATCACCGTGTATGAATTATGGAACTGGATGGGGTACACAGAGTGATACTGCTGTTATAAATGCCGGTGTTATTAGTTATGCCGGGATGCTGGAGGAGACAAATCAGTGTGGATGGAGTGTGGATGTGCAGCACAAAGATTAGGGATGATGGATTACTGTTGCCTGTCTCTGGGATGGCAGCACTGTCAGAGATCTGTGTGTGGTCAGGCAGCCCCACAGCCAGAGAGGCAAAACCCACTGGTGGAGCAGGAGGGATCTGGTGGTGTTTCGTGGCTGATCATTTTGGGATGAACAGAAACTGGGATTCACCCTTACTTCTTATTTCCTTCTGCTTCTGAGCAACAAATGGAATTGAAAATGCAGGCCTGTGCAACAGCAGTTCTCTCAGGAGTGGCTGTGTGTAAGTGACAGGTATAAATTGTAGCCCCTGCAAGCAGTTAGGAGGCCTGTGGGAATAAGAGGTATCATAACATGAAAATGAAGGTCAGCTACAATGCCATGAACATGGAGTGATTGCCCAGTATATTACAGGGTCTTTAAGAACTATCAGAAGTACTCAGTCTTTCGCAGCCATCAGGGGTCAGAGGGCAGCTCAGCAGTGCCCGTGAGAGCCAGGGATGTCTGCAGGATGGGGCAGAGCCACAAGCCCCCTCCAGGGGTAGTTCTCTCTGTAGCTGTCAGGCAGGAGGTATTTGCTTTGGGCTTTTTCCACTGTGGTACAACTCTCTGGCATTCAACAAACATGGAGCAGGAGAGTTGGAGGGAAATGGTGAATCTCCCCCAGAAATTAAATCTCAGTCTTTCTGTGATGCTTCTATTCAAATTGTGGTAAAAACAAAAATTTCATTTTTGTATTGACCCAAACACAGCTTATTTTCACTCAGTTATTTCACTAAAATATATTGGAATAAAAATATGGAACCAGAAAAAGCAATAGAGCATTTATATTATTATATATAATAGATCTTATTGCAAAAAGCTTGATTTTCAGCCACAGAGACACATATTTTGCTTTCTTTTTAGCTGTTTCTGTGCTTAAAGAGGAAAAATACAACTTTGAGGAGGAGACTTCACCCATTTTCCCAAACTGTTCACAGGTAAAACTTTCAAAAGTGTATGAGTGACTTAGAAAAGTACTATTTTCCCTTCAGAAGGGACACGGGTTGTTTGGCGATTACTGCCAGGCATGTAATGGATGACAAAACTGCCTGCAAAGATTTTAGAACAAAAGCAAAACCGGATCAGGACAGAGCAATGTCCTTTTTTACTTGCTGGGACAGGGAATCCAAAGCCATCAGCATGGATCTGCAGACAGTTTGTGGACCCTGCTGTGTGCTCTTGAGCACAGGCTGATGGGCTCAAAGACAGGTGTGGCAGACAGCATTTGGCTCTGGGCTGTTCCTCACCTTTCACTACCTCCAGTTCCCATCTAGGCAGAGGTGGGAGGCTTGGGAGGCAAGCTGCCCTGAGCCCTCACCTGCTCTTAATGGAGTGCTGTCTGGGTGCCAAGGGTGCTTTGTGCTCAGGGATAGATACCTGGCATAATACAATTGCTAAAATGAGCTTCGGTTGCAGATGTAATGGACTATGTGGATGGAGTCCAAATGGGGATTTGTAACAGCCACTCAGCAGTGAAATATATCCCCAAACCCCAATCTGATGTGTAAGGACACTTCTCACAGCTGCAGATGAAGAGCCTTCTGGTAACAGCCTAAGTCTCTGGGAAATTCTGCAGGGATTTTGTGGGCTCTGATCCTTGCTGTACCCTAATTTCCATTCTTTTCACTAGGGCTCTTGTGTGGGGAGAGTCTGGCTTAGTTTTCAGTCCAAACCATACAAAAGGCAAATCCTCATCAGCCCCTAGCAGATGTGATGGGCTGATCGTTATTGAAGATGATGTATTTGGGATTTGTAATTAAAATTAAAGCTATTTGCTATAAAACATGTAGAATTTAATTCCTTTCATTAAATATCTTAGGCTAATTGTCGTATCCAGCAGGGAGCAAATAGCATTGTAATTGCTTGATATCTCATGCTGGTTTGATTAGAAGACGATAGGAATGGGAAAAAAGAGAGATAACTTGAAGAAGAGCTTTATCTTTCTTTCTTTGACTTCTGCTTGGTGCCAAGCATTTCTAAAATAAAATTTAAATTTTCAAACTGACTCTCTCTTGCTGTCTCAATGAGAGGGTTATTGGGCTGAGGAGTGAAAATGCTGGTTTTGTTTACTCCTGGAGAGGTACTGAGTTGAACGGTGCTGTTTTAGGGATGTGCTTAGAAAGCACTCACTGGTCAGCACTCTGGTCATGCAGAGAAGTTCTCACGATTATTCTTTCAATCCCTCTGTCAGGGAAACTGAGGAACTGAAAGGCACAGTGACAGGTCTCACGTCACATAACACAAAGACTGACACCGAAGACCTTCTGTCATAGGTTAGCAAGCATAGTCCCGGAAGGGATGTCCTTGCTAAGGGGTGCTTACAGTTTCCCCTGGGAACTGATAGAACCTATCAGCTGGCCAGTTTGAATATGCACAATTCTCTAAGCCACTTAAAGTTGTGACCACCTCTGTGATCCACATTTAAGAATAGGCAAACTCCCCCTCCAAGCTCTCTCTCGTTTCCGGCGCTGGCTCAGGTGGCTGCAGGCCCCGTGTGGGGGCCAGCGGGCCCGGCCAGGCCCTGCTTGGGCCAGGCCAGGCCGGGCCACGGCCATCCTGGAGCCGATGGACCTGTTCCAGCCGTGGAACCCCCCCCACTGCCTTGCCGTGGGCAGCCGGAGCGGCTCGGCTCTCCCCCCTCTCCACTGCGATAAGGAAAATTCAACATTCCAGCTGCAAAGCTGCAAGGCCGAGGTGAGATTAACCCTTTTATTGCTGTGAAGAGCTGAAAACCTGAGGGAAGAGAGAGAGGAGATGCTTAAAGCTGAAATTCTGTTGTGAAGCTATGATATATCAGAGTATCCCATTGTAATTTCAGGAAGATATGGGGGGGTGGAGTGTTCAACTCGTAAGCAAAAGCACCTGCGCTGAGATAGGCAGATGCTGATGCAGCTGTAATTTCATGAGAAGTTTGGACAGGGAGAGATGGACCAGATGAGGACTTTTGCTCCAAAGGGGAAAGGAGAAAACCTCAGTCCCTAGAGATGAACCAGATGAGGACTTTTGCTCCAAATGGGAAAGGAGAAACTTCAGTTCCTAGAGATGCTTCCAGAGATAGTCCTAACGATGAAGATGAGGAAGACCCTTTGCTCCCAGGGAAGGAGAACGGCCTCTGTTTTTGTTTCTGAACAGCTCAACCTTAAAATTGTACCCCAAAAAACTTCAAGAGTGGACCCTCGAAAGCAGTTGCAGGAAAAGCTGCAAGTCGGGGGAAGGGACTCACATGCGAGCAGAGAGACTCCTCTTCCTAAATGGACTGAACAATATTTGGAAGTGGGCGGCTGTCTCGTTGTGATACTGTTTTCATAGCATGAGCAAGAAGAGACTTCTCTTTCTAAATGGACTAAACAAGGTTATTATGGAAGTGGTAAACAGACTGAACATCTTAAGGGTTGTTTTTTCACATTGTCAGTGGGAGAAGGGAGGAAGGTGGGGGGAGGAGGAGAGTTCTGAAGGTGGTATAATTTTTTTTTCTTTTCCTTCTTTTAGGTCTGTTAATAAACTTCTTTATATTCTTTCAAGTTTGGTGCCTGCTTTGCGTTTCTCCTAATTCTTATCTCACAGCAGATAAACAGTAATGAGTATTTTGGACCAAACCACTACACCTTCCCACTTCTTCTAGGATACACAGCTCTGAAAATGACCGTGTGGAGCTCAGAAAAGTGGGGGTTCAGAGAGCTGTCCTTGGCTCTCTTTATGGCACAAGTCAACGAGCCATGGCTGGGCACCTGTGGCTTACACTGAAGGTACCCATAGTGCTGCAGGATACTGATGGATGTGAAGGGAAGAAGTGAGGTGAGCAGACAAGACTGACAGAATCTGACTTATCAATGGGAATTTGAAGACTCACCACAGAGGGAAAACATTCCATGGAAGACATAAAGGCAGGGGAGTTGTCTTTGCCTGTGCCAGAGACTCACAGGCCTTGGGAAAGTGAAAACAGCAACCTCTACAGCTTCTTCTTTCAGTCTATAACATGAGATTTTCCACATTCCCCTGGTACAATAACTGATACAATCATCAATTGGTAAGCCACCTGCATGCCACTTCATCCTCATCAGTGTGCAACTCAAAGCCCGTGCAGGAAAATTCAGCCCCCAGCAATGACCCTTCCCTTAAAAAGCTGGCTGTGCCTTGTCAAAATGCAAGAGACAAGTCACACATCAGTCTTTTAAAGGTGTTTTTATGGTACTTGCTGCTTCAGACTCTGAGCACCTCGTAATCTTTATTAACATCCTCTTCTCAGGATTTCTACAAGTTAAGAAAATGCCACTGCCTTGATGTTTTCAGGTGAGGAAAAGAGGTTGATTCACAGCATCCTTTAGGTACTACAGATATCTTCTGACCCTACACCAGAACTCATATATCCCTGCAAGCATCCAAGTTTTGCACCTGGGGAGGTCATCTCAGGTTCAATGAGTTAATGTAATTCATAGCCAGGGCTGAAATCAGCTCTGTAAGAACTCCAAAGAACTGATACTTAACCAGAAAAAGGTCCTGGAGGCAGGATCATGGTGCATGCTTGGAGCACTCTGATTCCCAAAGCAGCCAGACTGGAGCTGCTGTGCAGGGATGGACCAATCCCTGCCTGCATCCTGTAAGTGGAGCTGTGACACAGGATGTGTGCACAGGTGAAAGCAGGGTCTGGGAAGGGATCTCTTCTGCTCTTGACACTGTGTTAAAACTGGGCTTTGCTGGTGGGCTTCAGAAACTTTGTGACTGGGGAAATTTTCTTTTGTGTCTCCAAATATTTAATATTTATTCTTCTTCTGCCCTCATTTTTAGTTTACAAAGAGAATTGTCATTGGGTTTTTCCAGCCCTTTCTACATGGTGACAATCTCTTACTAGAGGTTTTTTCCATCTGTGCTGCCAGCTATGGCTCGATTTTGCTAAAAGAGGTATGCAGGTATCTTCTGTGCCTTCTGCTTTTAAATGTTTTAAATAATCTCCCCATACACACACATTAAATAAGCTTCACATAGATGACTTTTGTCCATGGTAAATGGGGCTTTTAAGTCTGAACCTCAAACCTATAACTAGCTGCTCTGCACCAGGCTGTATTAAGCCCATCTAAGCAAGACTTTTTCTAGTGAGCAGAAGGGGGAAAAGTCTCTGTGGCTGTTGTACTGTCAGCTTTCCTATCCTATTTAATTAGTTCTGTGAAGTTCCTTGACTAAATTTGCATATAATTTATTCTCCCCTCCTCTTCCTTGTTATGTGTGTTAATTATTTTCATGCAGCACGCTCAGGGCCCACAGATGAAGCCGGATCTGGGCGAACATCTCTGCCCGCGGCAGGTGCTCACCCCAGGGAAGCACGGCTGTGAAAGGTATGGCAGGGGGGAATTCTGGATGAAAAACCCAAAGTGAGGCAAGACTGAAAGGCAGGCATGGAGCAGTGGGAAACTGCTGGCAGTCTGGGTCTTCGATGAGTTTCTGCATACAAATAGAGAGGTCGATGGAAAGTGGCTTTATGAAACTAGATTCTGCTGCTAGCTTAAGGGTCAATCCTGTGTCAATCCCTTCGGGATTCTAGGCTGGAGTATGCAGACAAGACTTTAAGAGAAATAAAACTGTAGCTCTACCTTAAAGTGATTTTTAGGGGTGCCCTTGGGGTGTGCCAAGGCATTGCCTGGGTGCAGCCTGTCACAGGAGAGAGCAGCGCTGTGCTGGGGACAGTGGTACCAGATGTCACCACCAAAGACAGTGAGAGGGACAAAATCAGCTGCAAGTTGAAGACTGATGCTCCTGTCATTGCTGTTGGGGCTGCTGGAGCAATAACACCCCTCCCTCAAAACCCAAGGGCTGAGGTGAAACCTGCAGAAACCAGTTTTATTTATTTGTTAGATAAAGATACATGAAGTGAAAACCTGACCATTTTACACCCGTGTCTAAAAGCACACCAGTCATCAATCAGGACCGAGTTTCCCAAGCAGTTATCTCCTTTGGAAGGGAAAGAAAGGTGCTACTGCCTGGCCATGGGACAGGGCCAGCAGTAACCACAAGCTCCAGCTCACAGGTCCCCCTGCTGCTTTTGTTGTGAGAAAGTGAAAAACTAAAATAAAATTTAAAAAAATCTGCCTACATACTGACAAAATATCAGATGTCCTTCACCCACTTGATTGAAAAACCTAGGTTTATCTCTACCTTTCCCTTTACATTTATTTAGCTGTTTACAGGAACACAGAGGCATTCAGATCAGCACCCTCTCTCTCTGTGTGGTGGAGCCCTGGTTTGAGGAGACAAGGAAGGAGACTGCTTACTGCTCTGCTGTGCATCCAAATGAAGACAGCAGCAATCTAGTTCTGCATGATAAGCATAAAAATTGGTCATTTTATGCTAGATCATCTCCTGTTGTGCAAGGTAAAATGGTTTCACATCTCTGTATGCCAGAGGCAGAACCACTTAAATGCAGTCCAGAGGAATATTTCAGAATCCCCCCAAGTAATGGCATTACTGATAACTACCAGCTCTAGCAGACTATCTTTGGCGGGTGGTTTCTACTAAATTTATCAGTGGAGAAACAGTTTGTGGGAGCTATTGCATCTTGATTTTTTTATTAATCCATCTGTACAGCTATGTTCTCCCTCCGTGGTGAATGTCAGCTATGGGAATTTTCAGAGTGGACAGAGGAAACACCATGTCTGGAAGGCACAGATTGTTGGCTAAATAAACCTTCCCCAGGAAAGCATTTGGATAATCATAGAATCATAGAAAGGCTTAAGTTGGAAGGGACCTTAAAAATCATCTAGTTCCAATCCCCAGCGGGGGCAGGGGAAGAGGAAGGGGGAAATCTGCTTCCAGACACAAAGAGGGAATTTAGTTTAAATTCCTCAGGCAATGGAACAGAGATTTTTAACATATGACATGAGCAAATGATTCCTTTTTTTTTGAGTGCTTTGTTTACTGCATAATTTAAAGGAAATTTTTTTGTCACCCTTTGCTACGTAATTGAATTTTTATTGTGCTGTTAATAAAAATGTACATCAAATGTGACAATTATTATTCTTCAATGGATTTTTATATTATTTCAGTCAGAGAGAGATGAGAAAGCATTAAGGATAACTAAAGATGTATTCTGAAATAATTTCCATGATTTAGTACTTCTTAAAATTGGTGAAATACTTGAATGTCTTCACTACTTCTGTGAAGTAATTCTGGATTTTCAGAGTAGATATATTTTAGCAATCGTAAAAGAGGGGCCAATCCTGCAGTCACTTTCAGGTAAAAATCCCATTTGTTTCCATGGGAGTTTTGTCAGGCCGGGGAGACAGCTGCATCAAGATGCATAAATGTACGTAAAACAATGTCAGTTCCAGTATGTCATTTGTTTGAGTATTGAAAACAGCATTATCCTTTCATGTCCCATACAGTGAGCCAGTAAATCATTTTTAAAAGGTTTGAAGATAAAGAAAAATACATTTGACCCTTTGTGCTTGAACCTGGCCCTTTACTTAAGTCACTGCCTAGGTTTCTGGGAGACATGCCACAGAAAAACTGCAGAATTTCCTTGTGATCATGAGCAGAACAACAGTGCAAATCTCTACAACTCGCCGTTATACTTCATGAGGTATAAACTGATGGGGCTCAAAATACAGTTTTCTTGTCTTTGTTATTTGTGGAGAAAAAAATTGACACATTAAACATCTGACTCTAGATTTATTAGGCACAGTAGTTTCCAGCTGAAGATTTTCTAAAAAGTATATTTATCCTTTGAAGAAGAAATGGCACTATTTCCGGGACAGAGAAAATGATGATTTAAATATGATTTTGGATAATGGAACCACTTTTTTAATGAACTGTAATTTTCTGACTACCTCTGGAGGAATTAAGCTTGTGGATTATATAATACAGTTGTGAAAGCTTATCTGACCGCGCAGTAATTGTGACCTCATTGTGCAATTAAGCATTAAGCTACTATTTGGCACCACGATTAATTGTGTTTTACTTTTCTGATATGCTTGTTGACGATAGGGAGCAAAATTACCGATGCCAGCAGAGGGGCTGGAGGAGTGGCACTGTCTGAGCACCGCCCCACGCAGCGCTGCAGGTGCCCCTCTCCAGCGTGGAGGAGATAATTAAGCATGCAAAGAGCTAATGACAGTGAGGAGACTCTCACATCCAGTGTGAAGGCTTTTAGGATGGGTACCAAAGCCCTTCTTCTTCTAAATGCATCTGTAATGCTGAAAGAGGCAGATGGGTTCAACATGCAAGAGAGTAGTTTTGCAGAGCAAATTTGAATATATGTCTTTTGGATATTTTCCTGCACCAAGTCACAGATTTCCAAATATAAATTGTTCTTTGCAAACATGCAACACAGCAACATTTTAGAAAAATTTTAGGGGAAATTGTGGCAAAAATATAGATCTTAGTCAAGATGAAGGTAGTTTTTGGGGACATATTGAGAAAGATTTGATCGAGATGACCAAAATCCCAACGTATACACACAAATTCAAATGACTTCTCACTTGGAAGGGTTCTTAACACTTCTGACCCTCCAAACAACGTACCAAAATATTCAGATGACCAAGAGCCAGGATATACTTTCCTGGAGCCTCAGAGAAATCAGGAATTTGTCGTTCATGGGCAGGGACCTATGTGGTCACAGCATTAATTGCAATGCAAGGATTCACATGTAGCTCTCCTGTAGGACAATTCATTGCAGATGTCTTTGTTGACTCACTGGATTTTCTTGTCCTTCCCATTAAGGACTTGTACTGTGCATTGTTCCCTGCCCTGGCAGTGCCATCCTGCTTACTGCATGACATGGCTGAGCCTGTAAGCCAGCTCTGAACTGATGAAGAGCCACAGGTCCCCATGCATTAATGTGCAAGGACCAGAATGTGCAACAGGATGGAAAGAAAGAGATTAATTTTCTGGTTCTTTCATGCTGAGAGAAGCAAGAAGCGTAAGTATCCACTGTGACTGATTTCATTAATGCCAAGTAAGGAAGTATTAAAGGTTTTTTACTGTGGTGCAGTCATCCTTTCTCAATTAAACATGCTTCCTCTTGGACCTCCTCCTTGTTGGACTCTGTCATCTTTTGGGTAGTACATCAACAGTACTCCCTTTTCTATCGTGATCTATTGTACCCGTATATCTTCAGAGTGAGCTTTCTTTCTAATGATCTACTAGTGAAATGCATCATTTCAATGAGGATGATGATGATGATATACTACTCCATGGATGATGCCATCCAAAGGAAAGAAAAGGTCAAACAACAAATTCAATAGAGTTATTGGATTAAAGTCAGGCAACACATCATCTCCAAGGCTGCTTTCCTAATGCCAAAGAGGATTGCTGATACAAGCAGTGCATTCTAGGGACCATTTCTTTTATGAATGTGCCTGAAATGACCCCTGAACATCAAGCGAAAGCAGCACTTTGTATCATCTCAATTGAAAAGGTATGAAAATATTTCTGTGTTTGAGACTGTGCATATGACATGTTCAATATCAAGTCCCCAGGCACTGTGGATCTTCTGCTCTTCTGGCCACACTTCTGCCTTCTGGGTGTGCAGTCACAAACTTTGCATGCATATCTCTGCCTAGGCTGATTCTGAAGCTGCATCTGTGTGGATCCTGATCACTTGGTTCACTGCAATCATATAAGATGCTAGCAAATAAACTTTTCTAGTGAGTTGAAATTACCAGTGTAGGATTGTAGAATTGCACCTACAAAACTCTTATTTATTGTGATCATTTCCCTCATGAAGTCTGAAAGCATATTTTACTCACTCTGCCTCTTTTCCACAGCATTCAAAATCCTTACTATGCTCAGGCCGAACCAAAAGTATTCGCTGTACCTTAGAGCGAATTTAAAAAAAATGGTACGGATTTTTCTTGTCTCGTCTCATGGGTTTTATTTATTGAAGTCCTAGAACTTTGCTGTGGAAAGACACTGAGAGACACATAAATAATGTGCAGAGTTGTATCCCAAAATGGCTTAATTGTTTAACACCTAGTGAAATGTAAATGAAGCTTATGAGAGCTCTAAGAGATTCATCTATCCATCCAAGGTCAATATATTGAGTAAGGTGCCATTTCCTAGTGGGGGATGGGTCTTCCAATGAATAATCTTGGTTTTTAGAAAAAGGCTCCAGGCTCATCTCTCCTTTTAAGTCCACATATTTGCATCTGCTGATAATGATGAATGGTTTTGTAGTGCCAAGATGTGACATCTGACTGCTTGATTTTGCCATTTCATGTGTGAGACTGACATGCAATGCAGCTGCTCAGACAGTGGAAATGTGACCTGGCACTGGCCTTGGAAAATCAGAAAGGATGCTTTTGAAGCCAAGGGCAGTTCTGTGCCGTATGGACATTTCAAGAAGCTGAAGGTGGTTGGTGCCAGTAGGTAAACCATTAACACTCCATTTTCTATAGATCGTGGCATGTACTAGCAGCTCTATCTTTACAAGGGTGTTCAGACATCTGCCAGCTGGAATCTGTGTATGGGGAGCACGGTGGAACAAATTCAAAACACAATGTATACACTTCATCTGTTTCACCAGGCTTTCTCTATTTGGGTTTGGGCTTTATCCCCTATTACTTTCCATCATTAACACAAAAGACTGATTATTACTAGAGAAATTGTACAGTGGGTTCCCTGGAAATCTCTGCACCCCCAATTCTCTGCCACCAAGCCTAAGTCCAATACAAACCCTGCAGAAGTTTGGTGTTTTGCAGGCTTTCTCCACCATGTCGACAAGACTGTGGACACCACTTTGACCAACACACATTGAAATTGCAACAACCAAGTCTCATCTCACAGGTGGTGAAATCTTTTCTAACCTTATCCTTTCTTCCCTTCTCTTTCTTTTATTTATATATTTTCCTAACTGTTGCTTTGTTGCTTTCGTATTGCCATATTACTGTAGATGATAATAACCAAAATGGCTGCATACCTGCTTTCCATTGCAACCAAATTGTTCTAAAATAAGCCCTACATATAAATGTTTACAAACACTGATCATTCAGAGCCGTTTCACTCTAATACACCCCAAGGGATATAAACAGGAAGCTGGGTTACTCTCATCTTCATGAGGGGGCTCATAACAGGGAAAAGGTTGGGAAAAATTCATCCTGCCTTCATCTGGCTTCCTGAAAAATGCAACCCATTAATAGCCAGCAACAGCTGTTTTGAGAGCTTCAATTCTTGTCCTCTAATCAGAGGTAGCATACAGAGCATTGAATGGGAATTATCAGAAATTCATTACAACTCAGGAGTAGGAGTGTAAGACAGCAAAGTCACAGAAATTTGCCAGACACAGGATAATTCCTGCAGAAGAAGATTAGAGACTCTTTCAGCACTTTTGCCAAATTCCATAATCTTCATGTAGTTTTCTTTTGTTTCAAGAAATGTGTATTCAGGAATGCTGCTGCTTCTTAATTTGAAGCTGTTTCAAACAGCTCAAACTGCTTCAGAATAAAGCGTTTTAGAAAGCATGATTTTTCTGGGTTGAGTTAGGGCATTTAGCAAGATAGAAAAATGAGAAGTCAGAAGGTTTTCTTGTTTTTAAAAACTTGAGCATATTTCTGGTAATGGCATGTCAAATGCAGCTTGTAAAATTACACAATTCCATTTCTTGACAACATTTTCAGCCATTCCAGGCTAGATTATGGTTAAAATAAAACTGTGAACCAGTTTAGCACTTAGAGGTGTCTTTCCATGAATCACAGAGCTAGTCCTAGGAAGCATGGATCTACTTGTTCGCAACAGCAAAAGCTGTTGTAAGTGCAACTGCAAAATAAGTACTGGAAATATGTGGCTGTATGGATATTTAAACAAAAGATCCTATAACACAGACAAGAAAACTGAGTATGTCTGTGATTTTCTGAGATGTGGATATATTATCTATTCCACTAAATGTTTTTAGAACAGCCACCATACAGCCAATTAATACTTTAAGAGATCCAAACACACATCCCGGTACTATACAGTTATAAAAATTTCCTAAGAGCAAAACAAAGGCTCACACTTATCAGAGAACACTTCCAGTATAAAGAATTAATAACACCTCAGTATGAAATATTTGAAAATACATTTTTCTCAGTTTAACCATCTCCTAACAGTGCAGTGATTCACTCTACACTGCCTGTATCTCCCCACCCCAGAGCCCATGAGATGCAATGTCAACTCACTGCACCTGCAGCCTGATTTTTCACTATGACAAACTTTCTCTTTAAAAATAAATTTAAAAATGAATGAAAGAAATGTCATCTTGTCGCTAATGGTATTTGCGTCATTTTGCAGCTGTGTTGACTTTGAAGTGAGCAGCCAGTGATTTTTGAGTTAGGTAGGTGAAGTGGAAAAATAATGATGGATTCAGTAGTCTTTTGTCACTTTTGGGCCTGAATTTTCCTGGTGTCTGTGTGAGTGTTGGCTGTGTACTCCCTGTTGGTACTGAAAAATACATTCCAGTGCAAGTCCTGCTGGAAGAAAAAATCTGGGCCATTTAGTTTCACATCATTTCCCCTCAATTCCCCTTTATAATGAGTGTTAATAAATAACTTGGGAAAAAGGGTTCATGATCTTTTATCACTCAAATGTGCAACAATGAAAATTAAAATGGAAGAGAAACCAATAAAAAGCCTAATACCTCATAAACATTCTTTACCCGAAACAATGAATAATAGGAAATAGAAGCAGCTCTTAATGGGAAGATTAGGAGGTTTGAGACCAATCTTGATTAGGCTGTTTTGCCCTAATTTGTTGTACAGTTTATAACATTTCTTTCAAGGCAGAATAATATAGGTCAATAGTTGACTTAAAAATCTTTAAGAATTGGGATGATTAGTGACTGAGCAAGAGCCATTAGCCAGTGCACAAACTCGTGCTCTTTCAGACATGAGCTTGTCTTTGGGAAAGGGGCATAAATCTAAAACTTCAAACTCCATTGTTTGCATAAAATAGATCAATACTCGGCTATACTGAGGGATGCATCAATTTGGTCGAAAGGAAGGAGGGACTGATGGCTGCAGGCTCTTTTATGATCTGGTTTTCTCTAGGAAACAATATTTATCATATGGTGTGTACCTGCCTCCCTGATGGACTCTGCTACCCAAATTTAACCAGATTTTAGACAGATTTCAGCCAGTGTGGAGGATGTTAAAGATAGTGGGGTCTGACAATTTCTGTGAAAACAAGAGGTATAGTTCGGAAAGATGACGGAGGATGCCAGGTACTACCTGCTTGCACCAGCAGAGACTTCTCCAAAGTTCTTGGGGCACATTTTCTGATTTGTCCATGCATGGGTAGCTGCTCACATGCCTTGTTTGGGTTGAGCTCAGGCCATTGGTCAGCCTAAGTTTCCATTTCATGCAATGTTAGGCAACAATGATCACAAGAAATTGACTGCTCAGAGTCCTAACATCCCTTTTGTAATCCAGGGAGAAAACTCCCTTTTTCTGGCTTGTCTTGCTCATTTTGGGTCTAAGCAATTTGGGAAGAAATCAAAGACTTTCAGCTACAGTATTAGGGTCAAGAAACTCTATCCTAGCTGAAGTGTCTGGGTGCCACAGAAATATGGATGATATGTGTTCATGTACTCTCCTGCTTCCTCACACCCATCTCTCAACACCACCTCCGAGCAGAAAGCAAACTCTACCTCTTCACCTGACATAATCACAGAGCAGAGGGCATTTCTCCAGTTCTAGCAAAAATGCAAAATGCTAACCATGATTCTATCCCAGCTTTCCTAGTATTTTTTCTTTCCAACAAGTAGATGTCTTACTTGAACCGAAGCTTTCTTTGGCAAGCAGTGACTTCCCATGACCTGTTTTTTCCTGAAAACCATCAGACCATGAGCTTTTGGGCAGAGGAAAATATATACACAGGACAAAGGAAAATACGTAAGGTGGTGCAATTGGCTTTTTAGGACCATTTAAAAGCAGCACCCAGGTGAAAGGAAGGTGTGGGGAGTGATAAAGTGTAACTTTTTGTACTTAATAATGATCACACGCAGTTTTCTTCTGCAATCTTCCTCCTGCAGTTTCTCACATTAAATGTAAAATCAGGCAAAAAGATTTTGATGTTGCTTTTATCTGCACATGGTAAGCTTCCCCTCTTCCACACTGCTGTGGTGGGAAATGCAGTGGGAAGAGACACAGCTCAGATCCATGCTGGAGCACCTCTCTTGCCCTGCATAGTGGGGTGGGAGGCAGGAAGATGCTCACAATTAGCAATGAGCATTATCATCAGGCAGGTGATTTATAAATATTCCATGAAACAGGGCCCTGAATTGCACAAGCAACAGCAAATATTGCAGCAGATTTATTAGTGGAGCATGAAACATTTATATTTTTCAGATGACAGGACAGATGATGACTGTATTATGCTAGCAGGCAGGATGAACCTCATTTGAAAAGCGCCTCGTAGGTGATGGGTGGATATGACAGCAAGATGAATTAAGGTCTTTCAGCATCAAGATGGTGTGATAGACCCTGGGAATTGGAAACTAAACACCAGTGGTATCCTTCAGAAAGCTCAGCTGAGCTTTCTTTGTGTAAGTCCAGGCACAGCCTTGATAATTGTGTTGCCCCAGTGACACTGGCAGGGATTGAATTTTCCTGTCATCTTTTAGCAGGGTGGTTTACTAGAATAAATGTTTAGTGCTTCAAACAAGAGTTATAGTTAGGAAGAGACTGAGTGAAACTGGTGTTCCCCAGAGATCTGGACTTTGAAAAACAACTTTCTTGGAGGTGTTTTTAGCCAGTGACAACTTCCTTTTCATTAAATGCATTATAGCCCAAACATGTCAAAGAGCTGGACTGTGGTGGCTCTATACAAAAAGCTGATAGAGGAGGATTGCTGAATAAGATCTGACTCAGAGCTGCAGTACTGGTGGGGCTAAAGGAGTAAGTAATTAGACAATATGTAGCTTAAACAGTCAAGTTCTTTGGAGTTACTTGTGTTTAATTACACCATGTCAGTTCTCAGAGGGAAAGGAAAAGGCCATGGAGTAGAATCAAACAGGACTTTTCCCTCAGCCATCAGCTGCTCAGAGGGACACACTGGGATCTTTATCTCTTCTGCATTTTTTATCCCCTTCTAGATTTTGCCATTTTGAGCTGACAGCTTTCTTGATATAGGCACATTTCCAGATGACAGATCTTTCTATGTTTCACTCTGTTACCACGTTTAAATACATTTTCTTGAAGCAGCCCAGTATGTGAATGAATTTCATGGCTCCTTTCAAATGTACATGCAGGTGGATCAAAACTGTGCTTGAGATGGCAGCTAGTCTGACTTATATCCTGGGAATGTGTCCCCTGTGAAACTTCACTCTATACATCAAGATCATCTACCTTTCACATTCAAATACTTTGAACTCAGCCACATCCTGACAAATTGCAACAGTCTCCTTCACACAGAGAAGGGAGGAACTTGTGCACCTAGGTGCACCTTTTCTATTTTTTTCTCAAGCATGAAACAAGTTTTGTCTTTTTATAGTGAACTCTGCAAAATCCAAAATAAAAAAAAATCCAAAGCCAAAATATGATGTCTTCCCTAGTTTTTTGAGGGTATTTAACATTGTACATAGTTGTTTTAGTCAGGATTGGACTAATTCACACCAGTGTCTGACCTTCTTTCCATTTCACTGAAAAATGAATTATTGTTGTATGCTATAGTTGGTCAACTCAAATTTGTCTAGTTCTACTGAGACACTCATTTATCTCCCCTCTTAGAAGCCACATTCATTCATAACCAGAACTAAAGTGTTGTATCTTCATTTTACCAATGATCTGAACTTCATGACAAATATTTTTATTGTTGGGAGACTTGAGGAGATTATGGGAAGTCCGCAGGACTTGAGCAGACTCCCTATCCTTAATCAATACTATCCAGTGGCTGTGTTGGCTGGAAGCAAGCTGTGAGCCCTTGAGATTTAACCTATTTCCATTTTCAGGCTTGTTTGCTCCAGCTACAAGCACTGCTGAAGTAGTAGGAGAAAAAAATATGGGTAAATGTTAAGAAAAATCTGCATTCCCAGTTAAGAATGGGACTAAGGTTTGCTCTCAACAAGCCCATGTTGATTAAAAAAATCGATTTTCCTGCTATTGCATACTTCAGACTTTTCTAAACTGCAGCCTAAAAGAATTGTTCCACCACTCAGAGGTCATGAAGACAAGGCTGTCCCTTGGCACAGAGCTGCTCCCTGCCGTGGCTGCTGTCCTGGAACACCTTTGGCGTTCTGCAGTGTCCTCCATCCGGAGTCTGTCCCCACCTCTCTGGCAGACCACTGCATGGAGACCTGAGCAGAGCTAAAGTGCTCCTAAGGAGAAATTTGGCTTTCACTTTTGCAACTACACATAGACAATAGTTCCCCTCTTTTAAGCAAATCTGGAATTTCTGGCACAGAAGAACAATATTTTTTGGGTTTTATTTTAGGTGTATTATGGCACCTGTAACCTCATCCTGTTGTTTTGAGCCTGTGCAATCCCTCCACTCTGGATTCAAGACATGAGGATCCCATGCTCTCATGCTTGTCCAACATTTCTTAGTCAAGCTAAAGTTTGTAGAAAAATAATTTCTTTTAATATTGAGCAGTTGGGAGAATTGGAAGGAAAGCAATGAACTTTTGGTGTCCACTTCTCTGTGGAGTGTCTGGCATTGTGAGTAATGCTTACAGACTCATTTATGGGGCTTAATTCATCCTCCTGGACAATGGATGTAATCCTGATTTGAGTTATTTTTTCAGGAAGATGCAAAATAATTTTATGTGCTTTTGAGGAGTATTTAAACATTTGAATGAAAGGGCACTTATGGCTAAAATGGGTTTGCTATATTGCTTGAATCTACTAGTGCAGGATGCTCAGTGCAATCTGAATTGCCTTTTGTGCCTGGCACGTTGCATTCTCTTTTTCTTTGCTCATACCATGAAATCTGGGACTAGAAGTTACACGTTTGGCAACAAGGAGGTCTCTGTCTTGGGGTGACTTTATGATGTGTATCCCCCATCCCTGCTCTATGCCCAGAACTTAATTTTATACTTTTCTGTGCCTTTAAACTGAGCCTGAGAGGGAGGAGAGGAAAAAACTGAGTGAACTTTTCGAAACAGTTGTTCAAGGACACCAATACACAGACTCCTCTGTTTCTGTAGCAGCAAGAGTAGAGGAAGCACTCTTCCTGTTTTTCAGCCAGCTTTTGGTTCCTCTTCTCTGGAGAGAGACAGAGTTGAATTTTTTTTTCCTGGGACTTTGGGGTTTTTTTCCCTTCTTCTCTTCTAGACTGTTTCAACATCAGAACACATCGGGAGAATTTTCCACCGAGGCCCTGGAGATGGGCCCATGACCCAGCTCCGAGGAGGAAGAGAGAGACTACACCTATAGAAGGACTCTGAAATCTTCTCAGGTTTCTCTCCACAGCGAGAGGCTTTGTCATTTAGCAGTATTATCCTTTTCCTGTATGTTTGTTAAATAAATGGTTTTTATCTCTTTCACTTTCTTCTGAGGAATTTTTTTTTTCCTGAACCTGGTGGGGGAGGGATGGTTGTAACCTGCCTTCTATCAGAGGATATTTTCCTCCAGATTTGCCCAAACTGGCACAGTCTCACAGGAGTTTGGATGTCAGAGCAGAATGGCCTTTCATTGCGTAATGAGGAGTAAAAAGGGAATGAACTCCTGGAAAGGTATTTTATTAAATTCTTCCCATGAACATTGTGTTATTAGAGTAGCTACTGAGTTAAAACAACATTTGAAATCCCAACAAGCCAAGAAAGATCATAAAACTGCAAGGAGCAGGCTAAACACCACACAGCACACAAACATTGTAAATTAAGACAAAGCAAATGACTGTAAATGCCAGCAGTCCCTAAAACATTAGGGACTAATTTCTAACAAACCATTAGCCGCACAGGGAATTGTCAAACATTATTAAATATAATTTGTTGCATCTGCTTTATTATAGAATTCATTTGGCACATATGCTATTTATGTTGTACACTACTTTTTTTATGCTTTATGTAGTATCTTTTTCTTTAAGCCTTACATGTCACCCCAGCGTAGTACAGCAAGTGAATTAGGATTTATTTCACTTGTGCTGTAGGAACTCGTGTGTTTGCATTCACGTTTGTATGTGAACCTGCTTCCCTCCTGCCCTAGACCTCCTCCCACAAGCAGCTGCACATGAATGTTTCTGCAGTACAATCAGCAGCCAGCCCCTAGCAAGTGCTCTTTCAGCTGCCTAATGCTGTGAATGCATGTGTGGGGAACAGTGTTTGCAGCCTCTGCAGGAATACTGTTGCCATCAATATCATTGTGCCATTAATATTTAAATGGATCCATGCTCAGAATTATATTGGGGTTTTTTTGAGCTAATATTCAAGGAGTAGGTGATATCATGTAAGCATTGCTATCAACCACATCAGCCAGCCAATGCTGTAATCTTGATCAAAAATAATAACGTCATCCATAACGCTGTAAAGATTTATTAGTTGTGACAGATCTATACATTAACAAATCACTACATGGCCCTGAATGCCAAGTAAACAGAGCCAGTCCCATAAGGAATAGGATGACCTTATGGGAAACCTATTAAGGAGTATTTCACACAGGAAAAATTTGCTTTGAAAATAATCCAGGTGTTTTTGTGTGTTTGTGTGTACGCATGAGTGATGGATGGCTGTCTGTCCACTCTTGCTCTGCTCAAGTCAGGATGGGTGATGGCTGGTAAACCAGAATGGGCACAGTAAGTGTTTTCTGGTGCATCTCTGGTTCATGTTCTGCTGTAGCTTGAATTTGTTCTGATTTGGTTCTACCTTTTCTTCTACAAAACTTCAGGATAACTCACATTGTACTGTTTTGGGAAGATGTCCCAGTTAGAACAACTTTTCAGATTAATTTGACTCATCCTCTACAATTGTTTGTAACGTCCATTCCTATGATGGCAGTAAGGTGATGTTTCCTCACACTCATTTTGGTAGCTTTTACTTGTCAGATGTACTACACATACAATCAGAACTTTCATTGTCATACTAAAGTTTTAAAAACATGATTAAAATAATGAAAGGTGCAGCCTTATATTATCTATTCATGTTTATCTCTTTCTCTCTGGTGGCCCCATCTCAGGGGTCCTGGTGGCAGAAATGTCATCAATAAAGAAAAGTCTAAAATATCTGGCAATTGAGGAGCCCTGTCTTGGAGGAATACTGCCAAATTCAGGCATTAATATTCACAAGACAGTCCATAAATATCAGAAGATTAAGGTAATAAGAACCTGGAGATTTTTTTTTTGCAGTCTACTTTCAGGCTGTTGCATCTTCACAGTTCACATTATCAGCATGGTCTTCAAAAGAAACATTCCAACAGCTCCAGATACATCTTCTCCTGAGTTAGTTTCCTAATGTGGGCAGAGCCTTGGCGTCTAGGGGTTTTCTGCTCCTGTTCTCCTGCAGGAAATTCTAGCAGTGTTGTTGTACCGTAGCCTGTGCCAGAGAGGAAATGAAGATTTTCCAGTCTCAGTCACTCTTTTCCTTCTCTCTACAATGCTATCTCCTTCTAATTCATGTTTCAGAGACAAGCACATAACTCAGTGCTACAGGATTGGTTTCACTTGTTTACTTACCCACGTCCAGAAGCTCGAGGGTGCCTATGACCCCAAGGATTTTGGAAACTTGGCCTCTTCTCTCTTTTGTTTCCCTAAGCAATCATGTTGCCTGGAATGGGAGATGATGATCTTAAGGCGCAGCATCAAAGAATGTGCAGGATACAGAATAATGTCTCCTAAAATTTCTTTTTCACTTCACTTAGGGATTGCAGGAGCAGCCTGCTTCTCTGCTGCTTCTCTGCTGCTTCTCTGTTCTTCACACATGGCCACTGTACTGCAGATCTCCCCACACTACCTTTAATACAGTGTTTTCATCCACACACCTCACACAGTCCCTTCAGCTTTTCCCCCCTCAAGGATTCCTTTTCTCCTGTGCTCACATTACAGTTCATTTCAATGCCAGTTCCAAGTTATCTTCTTATTATGATATTTTACCCTGTCCATCTCTGCCATTTCACTTTTGAGGTCTTTCACAAGCTCTTCATATGCTGGTGTCATTTTTCACTGATAACTGATTCCCAGATGATCCCTAGACACTGGCCTTCATTGACCACTTGCCAAAGTTTCAAACAAGCTTCATACACTTTTCCTCAAGCTTGGGATGAACTCACTGTGAATATCTACCAACATTTATCCCTTTCCCAGACCCTACATGTGTCTGTGTCTGGCTGAGAGCCATCATAATCCCAACAGTGTATGACTGTGCTGGAGGAATAAGGTAGAACAGAGGGTTTATCCTTGTACTTTTCATTTTTAATCACTAAGCTGGTGCCAGGACATGGAAGTCTCAAGTTATCAGGTACCAGTTGTTGAACAGCTGATTTTGTATGGTCTTCAGGGAGTATCAGCCTTTGCCAAGCATTTGTGCAAAGGGTGAGAAAGTAAAAAAGCTGAGGATTATCTGGTGATCTAATTTATCAAAGATTTAAAACATTGATTTTGACTAATTTCATACTTTGGAGAGAAGAAGCAGCAATTCCTATTCATCAGAATGTCCTGTTTTATCTCTCAAAATATTGTAAAATTTTTAATAAAAATAAAATGCTTAGATATGAGTGAAGCATACCGAAATATTCTCCCTTTATTTTTTGAATGTGAGTTTAATAAGATCTTTGAGATTTTGGCTTGGTCCTGAGCTGAAACAGAAGGTGAGGTATTTAATCCTCTGGACTCTGCAGACTGGGAGTTCTCTTTTCTACCTGGGAGAAAGTTTCATTGTCAAGATCATCACTCTCCTGATGGTCTATTGACCCAGGCTGACCAGGCCCTGGACAGCTTAAAAGATACAATAGGATCAGCTGGACAGGCTTTCAGCCTACTCTTTCTACAGAAACATGCAATTTATGGAGCTTTAATGGATAATGTGTTAGAAAAACATTTTTTGCAGTGCTCATAGGTGTAGAGCCACTGATGTTATTGAGGGAATGCATCATAAGCTATGAATTGCATCCCCGAGGCAAAATCCAACATTAAAATCCTTTTTACATATGGGAAAGTGAGAGCAGATTTCTGTAAGGACATCTGGCTGCTCAGTGATGGAGCTCAAGACTGGACCTTGTCTCCTGCTCACACTCCAGGTACAGGACTGCCTTTTCTACCTGTCTCACACAGACAGAATCTTCTCAGGGTTTGGGAATCTTAATTGATATCACATGTAACAACTGAGACATTTCTTACTTGGCAGTGGATTGTGAGAATACAGAGGAGCATTGAATATCTTCAGCACCTTTATTAACTGTGTATTAAAATATGTATAGAGTTGACAAATTGTATCTGCAGGTAATTCTAATTGAGAGAGAAAGATTTTGCCAGAGGATTTAACATCTAAAACACTGGGATATTAGGAAAAATGGTCAGGAAAATTATGAAATGGGACCAAAGCAGCAATTTGCTCCCGGTGTTGTCACTGGGCAGAGGCCATGCTAAATTATGCAACAGGCATAAGTTGAAATAGACTAAATTCAGCCTGGACAGGGGGATAAACCATTGGGGAGAGTGAAATGAAGCAACAGGTTACCTGGGAAGGCTGAGCTGCCCTTGGGGATATTCAGCACATGACTAGATAAAACCCTGAGCAACCTGGCCTCACCTCACAGCTGCCTCAACTCTCCCATTATCCTATGGAAATGGGACTCACTTCAACCCAGAGGCCAACCTGGGACACAGAAGTGGTTTTTTTCAACAGGAAAGTGAGAATGAGAGTCAGGAATTATTCAGCAACTTCACAATGGAGCTAGGATACAAGTAAAGAAACTATGATTTGGACTTTGCTGATCAGCCTGTCAGTATTATGAGCCAATCTTTGTTTTCCCTCCAGAGTGACTTCAGGCCAAAGAAGACCTTTGTGCTTTGCTTTATCACTCTCCTTCCCCTCCCCTTGTGAAAAGTCAGGAGAGCAGGACATGAGGTGTATTCTGAATTAGAAGAAGGTGCTCATATAGAACAGCATGCAACCTTCTATATACATTCTTCTATACCAAGCTTTTGCATATTGCTTCCAAGCACTGCTCACTCTGCCAGCAGAGTGAGGTTGAATACTGTACCAATATCCCCCACATGGCAGCCTCTATGACTGGACCATCAAATCAGTCAGTGACGAAGCACTAGTGGAAAAGCCATCAGTCTGCCTCCATAGTGCCACATGTCCCACCGAGATGCTCTGGGCAAGGCACAGCTAAGAATCAAAGTTACAAAAAGTGGGGTTTTATGTTGCAGTTGCTGTTTACGTTTGCTTTTTATGTCTTTTTGTTTTGGTGCTGGTTTGTGGTTTTGTTTTTCTTTTTCAAACAGGTCTTGCTGTCACATATGCTTAGGTTACTATTTTCCTCTTTTGTGCACTGGTTCATAGAATTGTAGAATCATAGGTGGTTTGGGTTGGAAAGGACCCTAAATATCATGCAGTTACAAATCCTCAGCCATGGACAGGGACACCTTCCACCAAACCAGGTTGCTCAAAGCCCCATCCAGCCTGGCCTGGAACATTCTCAGGGATGGAGCATCCACAGCTTCTCTGGGCAACCTGTGCCAGGGCCTCACCACTCTCACAGGAAATAATTTCTTCCTTATATTCAACTGAAACATCCTCTCTTTCAGTTTACAGCCCTTGCCCCTTGTCCCTCTTGTAAAATATATCTCTGAAAACAAATAATGGGTTAGGACCGAAAAAGAAAACCTTTTAAGCCTGGATCCAAGGTAACAAAAATGGTACTTAACACTTTCCTGTAATGAGGTCACTTCCTGAGAAATCTCCCATCTCCAAACTCCCAGGACATCTGTGTGTAGCCAGTTAAAATCCTGATCTGAATTCTCCATTCTGAGCTCTCTCTACTCTCTATTCTACATTCTCTCTAATTATTAACAACCCTTTGCTGGATTAATAAACATGCCAGTGCATGAATCTTGTTCTCATTTTACTTATTTTCTGACCTGTCCGTATTAGCACATAACCTGAAAAAAATTCTAGTTTTACTTATTGTAGTATTTGGGAGTTCTGAAAAATTGCCTGCCACTAGAGGTTATTCAAATTCTGGTCTTGATGTATTAGCCTAGACAGTTTTAAAGCCATATCTACAGCGAGTAGTTAGCCATACTGCTGAACAGGCATTTTTTTAAATGAACTACAAAGAATAGTCTATTGTGGTTAGCTTATTTTATTTACAGCATTTCACACGGTGTGAACATTAAAAATTTACAGAGTAATATTGAATTGCAACTTCATCAAACCATTTCTACCCAAACTACAGACCCAAACTGTTTGAGGAAAGGTGCCTTATTCAAATGGTTATTTGTGCTGCTCTGAAGGCTGCGCTCTGCCAGGCGGCCATAAATTCATCCCCTGGCAGAAAGTTGAGGAGGCTCAGAAAGCAAATAATTGCCAGGAAGCATCAGGAAAGGAGTCTGCTAGTGGATGTGGGAGAGGAGGATGAAACTGGTGTGGCTGGGAAGGGTTTAATAAATGAGTTTTCAGTGGGTCCCCCCAGCCTGCAGGGACACAGGGTGGCACTGTTGTCAGCCACATAGCTGGCTCCAAAGCATCACCCATTCTCAGCTGGTGAGAAAGACTTTTGTCATTTCTGTCACTCTCCCGATTAAAAAAAAGCTAACAAATATGAATAGACCAGAAAACCAAATGGCACTGGGTAATGGCACAAAGTTTTTTTTGCAGTGACACTTCTGCCTGACAAGTGAATCACAAAACAGGAGAGAAGAAAAAACAAGCCAAATCCTCTAAAAATCCAGAAAGCCACAGAAGTCCAAGCAAAAAACAAAAAACCCACAAAAGCAAAAAAGCGTGTGATGGAAATAAAGATGCCCTTCTCAACCCCATTAATGGGAATTTAATTAGGTGTAAAATTTATGAAAGATGCTGGAAATGTGATCTTTTATCCCATTAGGAGAAAACTGGGCTAGCTTCAAATATGTGGGAGAGCTGGGTGAGATTCGTATGTAAAAAGATACATCTCTATAAGGAAAGATATATTGAAAACATCTGGTGAAGTTCTTTGGCCAGAAATCTGTGTGTCTTGAAAAATATATAGAGAATCTTTTTGGTCCCCTTTGTACAAAACACGAAGAATTGAACTGTATTTCATCCAGATGTTATAAACTAGGTAATTCAGCTTTCAGTCCCTCTGCTCACAAGTTTTGCTCATGCTTTGGGACTCAGCTTCCAGAATTTCAAAAGAAATTGCACTGGCAGGATGACCAGACTTCACTTGTCAAGACAAAGGAGATGAAATTCCAGATGTCCTAGAAGTACTAATCTAATTCTGCTGCTGCTAGCCTACCTTTTTATTTTTTTTCACACTGCTATAACCCAAACAATTCTAAATTATTTTATTATAATTAATTCTAAAGTAAAACTTTCAGATTTGCACCAGGGTAAGTTACAGCAGGATTGAATTCATCTGAACTTATTTATGCACATATTAACTCACCAGCATAGTAAGGGACAGAGTTACAGTTAATTCATTTGAAAGCATCCAGAGCAGAGGAGATGGAAAAATGAAGATAGGATTTGGTAGCTCAGCCTAATACTTCAGAAAACAGCACATTAAAAGAAAATCTGGTAAGAGCAGACAAATCTTTGCTTGAATTCTGTGGGTCAAATCCAACAAAGACCTGGACGCCTGTGCAAGTTACACAGCAGCTGTGAGGAGGTGAAGAGAGATTTCTGAGTAATTTGCAGTAATCTGAATGCATGGATTTCTCCCTGGAAGGACAAGTAGCAACAAGAACAGACAAAGACAGTGTCTGATCTCTGTGCTGTCATCTCCCACTTGCATGGGCTGGCTGTTGGGGGCTGCTGCTGCCCTGGGAGGGGGCACATCATGGATGGGCTTTGTTCTGGGGTCTGTGAGAAAGGCAACAAGCAGGAGTTAGGGCTGATTAACTGTAGTCTGTTGTTCTGTTTCAAGGCCTTTGTCCACTGTCTAAATTACTCATTGTGTTACTCAGCAGCTTATGATCAGATCTGAAGACACTTAGGCTCTTCAAGTAAATGTAGGTGATTGAGTCCATCAGTATAATCCATTACCTTCCCCAGCCTAATCTTTTAAGTCTCTGGTAATATTTTTTTCATTGGCAAAGTAACTCCAGCACCCGCAGTTTTGCTCTAGGGGATATATATAAGGAAGGAAAATTGTTCCTGTGAACACAGAATTGCTTTGGTCCATGAAATGGGGCATCCCAGGAAGGATTTATTATTTGTAATGGTCTTATAAGTGATAGTGAGATAAAAGCAATGTGAGATTTGAAACAACATGAGTGTATTAAGAGAGATCTGAGTGACAGGAGATAGTGAAAATACCTTTCTTCCCTTTGCTGGCATTTCAGCATGTTCATTGAATCAAAAAACCTTTGCATTGGAGAGAAGAAAGGAAAAAGGAGAGGGAAGGGAAGGGAAGGGAAGGGAAGGGAAGGGAAGGGAAGGGAAGGGAAGGGAAGGGAAGGGAAGGGAAGGGAAGGGAAGGGAAGGGAAGGGAAGGGAAGGGAAGGGAAGGGAAGGGAAGGGAAGGGAAGGGAAGGGAAGGGAAGGGAAGGACTCAGTCATAATCTAGTTAACTGTCAAAATTAATGACAAAGATCCTGTTCAACTTTATTAGGCAGAATCAACCTTCCTAGTGAGAGTATACTATGGACCTAGGGTTTGCCTTTGCCTGCAGTCCCATTTCCAAAGGTGTAAGCTTGGGCTGCTTGATGGAAATGCAGGTCATATCACTGGGAAAATCATGCAGGAGGGATTTGCATCTCTTCCTAATTCCAATTCTTTATCTTTTACAAAGATCTTTCTTAATGGTACAGTTCTTTGCTACCTTTACATACAAACCACTAAAGAAGGGAGGGGGAGGAAGACAGTTCATTCCACAGAAGTAGGTCCACTGGAGGAGTATTTAGGTTTTATAAATAGGTCTATAAATAATACATTTCTATTTCTGCTGGTTTTATTGCTATTGATATGCAATATAGTCCTCTGGGCTTAAATGTGCAGATATTTTTATTACTAGAGGTCCTTGCAGTGTTGCATTGTACAAATAGCACACTGCATTCACCTCAGCAAATGTTTATTTTTGCATGCCTCAGTGCCTGCCTTGAAACGGCAGTGCATTGGGTGTTATCCATCTCTTCTACCTGTCCTTAGATTTTGCTAAGTGCATACTTTTATGGATCAGTTGAAAAGCCCCAATCACTCTGTAATTTAAGATTTTATGCCTGAATGCTGGATGTCATCTTAATAAGTGTGGTGGTGTGTGCGTGTGTGTCAGGAGGTATAAAAGGAAATCATGCTTTGTTTCTGTGATGGATTTCTGTGACTATTTCATGACACTGTCTGTACTTTGCTAATTGAATAAGGATTGTTTTGGAATGAGGAAATCTGTAGCTGCTGTATAAGATTCAGTCAGTGCAATTAAAATGTTAACATAGATTGCTGCTAAAGATGCAATTCCCTTTTTCCTCATTGTGCATAGAAAGAGCTGAGGTGGGTGGGTGGTCAGCTGCTGGGTTTTATTCTCTTCCAGCTTACAGCATGGCATAACACTGGTCTGCAATAATTACCTTTTTTGAAGCTTGTTTTAATTGTATTGTTATATATGTCAAATCACCAAACAAGACCCAAGGCTGCTTGCCTGCTGCTGTGTAACTACCCAGCAAAAAACTCGCAGCCTCCCCTAAGATATTTTTGTGCTGGTTTCTGAATTTTGCCTTGTACTGCCTAATATATGCACAAAGAGCCATGTTGCAAAATTGCTCTGAAGATACAGAGCTTAAATGGTTGTGGGGCAGGGAAGTCATGCTCTGTGTTCCCCCAGGTGCTGAGTCTGAGCCAGGTGGATGTTGAGGTGCAAACCTGTGCATTGGACATCCCAAGCTATCAAGGCATCACAGAAGCAGAGAGCAAGGCGGTGGTTGAGTCCAGCTCTTCCAAATCTATCCAATACCTGTGTCTGGAGGGTGATGGAAACCAACAAGATGTGCCAAGGCAGGCCAAAAAGCCCTGAGACTGCACTGCCACTTCCAAGCAGGGTCTAATGAAATGAAAAGTGCTTCCCTTCTCCCTTGTCACCACCTCTGTCACATCATCCTGCAGAGATCAACCCCTCGCTCACAGAAAAGCTTTCTCCTAAAATATATTAACCTCATCTCTCTTTCGTGTCAGTACTCTAATTGAGACTTAATGTATTTACCTCTGCTTTTGTCACCCTCCCTCCCGCTCCCCTTTTATTGGTACCATGTTGGATTAGCATCCGTAAGCACAGTGCCCTTTCCTGCACATGTCAGATGGGCAGAGTGCTGTCACTGAGACCTATCATTTAACCACTGGTGCTCTGGATCATTAGCAGAGAGTCACAGTTTCACTCTCCGTTCTGGTGCTTTCCCTTAAGTAGATTTCCCTGCATAAGTCTCATTTTCAAAATGATGGCTTAAGTGCACATGTTAATTGCAAGATTTAATTATATGGTGGTGAAGTTGTGAAATTTTCCTTCTAATTAACAAGGCAAAACTTGGCGCAGGAGAAAGGGTATAATGGGGAAATGCCTCTTGCATTTCATCACTAACAAATCCTGCACATGGCTGTTGCAGTGGTGCATGCCCTGGATCATTGGCTTCTCTGGTGAGGATGGATCAGGTGCAGGTGAAGGCCAAGTGGTCCACAGGCAGGCACCTGCAAGGAAAACAAGTGGTGTAGGAGCTGGAGGTGAGCAGAGCTTTGGCACTACAAAAGAAAGATATGCAGAGAGTTTCAGGGAGCTTCTTTTTGCGGCGTGTTGACCTGAAGCAAGCAGGGTGAGGCCAAATCAATTTTACACTGAGGTTTCTTTCCAAATTGGTATCTAGGGATTCGGTTCAGATTCATATCCAGGCTTCAGGAGCTACATCCCAGCATTAGATGGGAATTAGAGACTCAGACAAAAAGATGCTGCTCCCATATGATGAGAATCTGTTTTAACTTCCACAGATCTGCCTGCCTCCTAATGTGCTTTTCCAATGTGGGACAACTTGTTTTCTATCTTTTTCTTCTTTTCTTTTCTCTTTTCTTTTCCCAGTAGCCAGTTGAAATATTTACCATTTCTGTTAACTTTCCTTTCTCTCTCCTTTCCCAGGGGCAGACTCTCAGAGAAGCTGTTCTGGCTGGGAGAATGAACAGAGCCAATATCAGTCTCAGTGAATGGAAATGAAAGAATATGAGGTGGTTAATGCCTTCTTTTGGGTAAGGCTCTCTCACAAGCCCATCCTAATCGAGCTGAAGGGGTACAAAGGGCACAGTTCACATCAAGACTACCTCCCCCCTCTGCCTATTGCTTCTCCCTTCCTTTAACCTTTGTCATTGCATTGTGTCATGGGTTGTTATTTGCCTTATGGCCTCTGGTGCTAGATGGCTGATGTCCTCAGGCTTTTGAAGCACTCATGTCTTCCTGGTAGCCTTGGTTCCTTGTGCCCATGTCACTCCTCTTGGGGCTCCCATATCCCACTTGTCAGTAGAAGAGTCTTCTAGGGCCTGGCAATCACCTTTCAGAGAAGGAAGAGTGCCACTGGGACTTCCTGGGAGACCAGGTAGCAGGAGGGCTGTGGCAACAGTCTACAGCTCTTTCTTTTGCAGAAGTGTGATGGAATGCATCTTGTGTAATTTTGGAGACCCCACACAAGTAGAAATTGCCATGTTTTAGGATTTCCAGATAACTGGTTTGAACACAGCTGAAAACTCACTTTTCCAACAAATAAAAATACTTTAGTCTTTTTTATATTTCTTTTAAATCAGAAATTGCATTTTAATCCAAAATGCAACATTATTCCTAAAACATTTGAATCTTTGATTTTCACACGATTTAAAGAGTTTGGATTTTTTCCTCTGACCTTTTGATGAATTCAGTGCACTCCCATGGAAAGTCCTGAGAGTAGTAGTGCATTCTTGTCATTCATCATGCAGTCACCTTATCTAACATTAGAATTTCACATGCTTTTTCTTTAAAGGCACACTGCTTGGACACAGAATTCTGTACTCTCAGACTTCAGATAATGAATAATCATTTTCACGGATCAACCTAATTAGGTAGCTGAGAGCATTGCCTACAACAGAGTGAAAATGTGTATATATTCACAGCCAGACAACTGTTCATTAGGGGCCTGACCTTGGAGCCATTATTCATGTTGAGCTGTACTCACTTATAGGAGATACTCCTATTGTCTCCAGCATGCATATTACTACATAAAATATCATCTGCCAATGTTATGACTTCCTTAACATCCCAATATTTTCTACCTACAATGACACCTGGTGTAAATTATGCAAGCAAATTTTTGACGAGAAGGCAGCACTGGCAGTGGTGCTGCGCATTTCATCGCATCCGTAGGAAAAATCCCTCCTGATGCAGCAAGCCAGCTCCCTAGAGCTGAGATAATCATAGCTGGCCTTGAGTATTCTCCCAGTCTGTTGCTGTGTGATTTAAAGTTTGTTTACTTTAACCCTCTTGAGGAAACCTGTCTGACCTTGCGCTGCAGAAGGAAATGGCCCCGGCCACACTTCAGCTGCTGGGGCAGGTACCAGCAGCTGGGGGCCCGTTAACATATTAAAATGCACTAATTCAATTGCAAGCAGTTGTTTCACCAGCCCCTCAGGGATGAATGGATTTGAATTGCAGATTCTTGTTTTCTTCTCTGGGGCTCTCTGTGTTTTTCTGTCCATTTTTCCTCCTCTCATCGTGGAGATCTAAGTCCCTCTCTGACCCAGCCTGGCCAGTCTGAGTGCTGTGTGTGTCCTGCACACTGTCCACATGCCACACAACCATGTGTATGTACAAACCTCTGGAAACGGATGGCTGGGAGCAAGCTGGTGCTGCCAGACCAGTTGCTGCACCCCTTTGTGCCCTTTCCTGTGGGAATTGATAAGGAATGGGCTGCATTTTTGGGTCAGCTCCCTCCTCGCTGTGTTGGTGGTTAGTCACTCTTCTGTTGCAGCAGAGAACAAACAAAAGCTGTTCATCATCAGACACCCATGTAACAGATCATTACATCATTTTTTTATTTCCCAGTGAATCCTTTGAATGGTGGAAGGGGTGCTGGAGGCTCCTTTCTCGGAGAGCCTCCCAAGGTGAGGGGTCAGTCTAACACGGAAGAAGTTGTGTTTTAGGGACAGAGAATCTCTTTGAAGCTTGGGATATCCAGGTTTTCTCCTCATTTTGCCACAGACTGCCTGGAGGACTTTAAATAAATCATTGATCTCCCTGCCTCAGTGCCATATGACATGCTTGAGACTTGTATGCCCTGACAGAGTATTTCCTGCCCTATCTCTGCTCTGTCTTGCACTTTTCTCATGGTTCAACCCAGCTGGAAATGAAGCACCTTGCAATTGTATGCTTCCTCCCCTCCCCTCTGGTGGGATAGAGAGAAGAATCAAAAAAAGGTAAAATGTGGGCTGAGCTATATAAGAAAGATTTAATAATTGAAATAAAGTAAAATACAATCATCACCATCAGCAGCAGCATGGTAATGAAAAGGTGAGAGTAATAAAGCCCGAAAAAAACAAGTGATGAACAATACAATTGTGATGTTCCTCCTCCCTGGCCAAAGCCCAGCTCATCCCTGAGCAGCATTTTTCCCCCCCTTCCAGCTAACTCCCCCCAGTTTACATACTGGACATGATGTCCTATGGTATGGAATACCCCTTTGGCTGGTTCAGGTCAGCTCTCCCAGCTGTTCTCTCTCCCAGCCTTTTGTGTAGCTCCTCACTGACAGGGCATGAAAATTCCTTAAGATAGTCACTACTTAGCAACAAATAAAACATCAGTGTCTTACCAACATTATTCTCATACTGACTCTAAAGCACAGCTGCTAAGAAGAAAACTGACCCTATCCCAGCCAAAACGAGGACACCTCTTAAAATAAGCCTGTGCTACCTCGACTGCCACTCTGCATCCAAGCCCAAGTGCTGGCACAGCCAGTCCCCTGCCTTGCCTTGCTCTGCAAGCACCATTGTGCCACGGACAGCAATAACCAGGCAGCCCCTGTATTTGTTTAATGCTTTGCTGTGTGACAGCTTTTCGATATAGGTAAGCTCCGTGGAGGAAGCGTAGGTAATGAGCTTGTGTATTGGCTTAATATATCAGGCAAGAACATTTGTAAGTACAAGGCACCTTCTAACCACTGTGAGCAATTTGTGAGCAGTGAAGATGCTATCTGCTGCCAGCAAAGTGGGCCGTGTTTTAATATGTGAGGCATGTGTTGCTGTCAGGTTTTGTCAAAGCAGGGATGGCTTATCTTATCTTGTGATGGGGCAGCTCTGAATAAAACCATGGCACAGAGCGGTGACATTGACATGGGGAGGTGAGCTGCAGAGACAGCCTTTACAGGGAGAGCAGGTGCAAGGATTTGTGCCCAGCAGATCTTCTCCCCTCTCTTCTTTCTCCAGTGAGGAGCTGCCCAAAGAAATTTGTTAGTTTAAAACTGTTTTCTTTCTTCAGCTCTATGGTCATGTACAGGATCTGGTGCACAGCCATTGACTGCGTGTAGGTCCAGGGTGACCAGGCAGCAGGTAACAGACCTTGTGGCCAAAAAGAGGTGACACTGGGCCAGCTCCCAGGCCTCAGTGTAGCTCTCACTAGCCACTGATGTCATTCAGGTTTCTGCTGTGTCTGATGAGAATAAGAGCAGAAACATATTCCCACAGTCCAGGAATTATACTGGAAAGGCTTTCAAGCCCATCAATATCCATGTTACTGCTAGAAGCTTGGGCTTGAGTATTCCTCTCCTTGCTTTTGTCAAAATCAGTCCATGTGCACCAGAATTCTAAACTCTATTTCATGGGGAATCGGGTGAAACTTTTGGGCCTGATGATTGTAGATGATCTGACTACACTGGAAGTGATCACGAGATCAATAATGTATTGATAAGCTGTTAAAATACATCTGATCTTTTCAGATATTCACTGAGGCAGTGGAAGTCTACATTTTATTTGAGAGCATCAGGCTGTCAAGTGCAGCTTATCCTGGCCAGGATGCTACTGCTGTCCCACTCTCTGGAGTCAAGCAGATCTTGCATAAGGTGGTATTCTCAGTATCTTCTCTCTTGTAATTCTTATCTCTTTTACAGGCTTTCTCCTCTCCAAAACACAGGTTTGTCTGAACCTTACCCCAGGATAAGACCTCGATATCTGCCTTGGGGACGGAGACTCAAGGGCAGCCCAGCACTGCTCCTTTCCCAGCCAGCTGCCCCTCTCTGCTGTGCAGCCTCTGCTGCACCCATCACTGGGGCTAAGCTCCTAGCAGCTTTCAGATGCTCCTTTCTCATGATGAGAGCGAGACAGAAAGTGATTGTGAGAATTGTCCCAGCCCCATTCATCTGAGAAGGGCTCTCTGTCAGGGTTGTGATTTTCCTGATTCCTTTTCTACAGAGCTGGCAGTGATACAAAAGCAAAAAAACCCAGCCAAGCTCTGAGTCTAAAGAGAGCTGTTGCTGTACAGCAGCCCTGTGATGACTTACTGCCAACAGACATGTGAGTTTACTGTAGATCTACTTTAGGTCATAAGTGCAAAAACATATCTCGTTAATATTTAAAGATGCTTAGCACAAAAGCATGCATAATTAAACAGCACATCAGAGCTGATAATTCCAAATAATCTGTCTTCTGAAAAGGGATTTTTGTAATTTGTTAACTGGTTTGAAATCCGTAGCTTAGCAGGAGGAGTATGTTTGCATTACAAAATGAATAATTTTAAATGTTGGGCTGTGTCCATTCTCTCTGAGAAGAAAAAGAGACATAGCATGAGAGAGGATTTTTAAACAGGCACATAAGTGTGGATTCAGCATTGCCCAAAGCTCTCTGTCTGCCTGAGATATACGCCTCATTTTTTAAAAGCAAAACTATATTCCTATTAGGTGTAGTATTGCTTTCTCTCACAGGATATTTTCATGTTCCACAAGGAGCTCATTGATATTAACCATTCCTTCCCCCAGATAACTCAATAGTGAAGGAATGCCCATAATAAGAATGCTCTATTAGTTAGTAAAACAAGTGACATACAAGACAAATATGAAAATATTCATGGTGTCAGGTACAAAATACAATATGCTGTGAACTTTTCATTACATCCAAAAGACTATCTGAGCACATTTTCTGCCTGGATGCTAAAAATCTATGAGGAAAGAAAATGTGCTTATGATCCTTTGCAAATCATGATTTTCAGATGGGCCAAAACACAAATTGATTTGTTATCACAGCTATACTTTAATGTAAGATCATAAAACGTCGTGTTAAGGGCACATGCAGATCATTGACCGTACAGGAGGTTTATTTACAAGGCAAATCTAAAAAAACCTCTATTTTACAGATTTCACTGAAGTTATTTCTGGAAGTTACTGAAGTTGTCAGAGTCTTGTTTACATGTGGCAGTGCTGGGACAGCAAATCCCAGAGGGCACAGCTCTGCTATGGTGAGGCTGCATTAGCTGCTATTAACTCAGAACATGGAGCTTTGGCTTAACTCCCTGCCACAGATGTTTTTTCCCTTTAGGCTGGTTGGGGGGAGGTCAGGGAGGCGTATTGGGAACTGTCACATATAAGTGTCCTGCTCAGGGCTGTGGTTTGTGTACCAGTCCAGCACTTCAGTGTCAGTAGGAGTTGGAATAAAGACGAAACTGGATGTGATGGGCCCTGCTCTGAAGTGGCCAACACCAGTAATGGAGAGGGAGAGGAAGGAGACAGCAGGAGTTTGCTCTCTTAACTGGAGATGCAGCCCAGAGAGGAGGATTCATGTGGTATGTCCTGGAAGTTGTGGCATCCAGAGTGAATTTGCAATCAGTGCAGGTGTCTAAATTCATTTGACCACAAGTGAGTATCTGTCAGGGCTGCTGTACCCAGATTTAGCAGGGAGTCAGGGAAGAGACATGAACAGCCACATCACAGCTGTCTGTGAGGGCTGACTGGTATCATACCTGACTCTCCTCTGACTGTATTGGGACCCCTCAGTATAAAGGTAATCCTAATAGGTCATAATTTTCTTGAACTTAAATGTTCCAGTTATCTGAATAAAGGCCCAGAGAGACATTAAGGTCAACTCCTGAAACAGATCTAGTTAAGTAACTAGTACTTGCATGTGTAATTAAAAAAAAGAAGAAAAAAGAGGGGAATTTGGCTCCTTTGCTGACTTGGCTCCTTTGGAACCAGAAGAGCAGATGAGTAGATCAAGGCAGCTGGTGCTGAGGCCCCTGTAACTGTGCTGTATTTGGTTCAAGGGTTTATTTTGTGCTAGATTTTGTCTGGTTTCCAATGGCCGAATGCCCTCACCAGACTTAGGATTCTAGGCTACCCAAAAGACTGTACTAGTGCAAGCCAAGATGTCCTCATTATGGAGCACATCAGTAGCACACATGGAAGGCAGCTTTCCTCCAGAAAGGATCTAATGTGAATGAATCAAGACTACTCTGTGAACTGAATCAGCCTGGAGTACACAGGCAGGAGATTCATTTTAAAACAGCACCATTGCTTAGAGCTCATCACAGATGCAGACACAGACTAGTGCCTCCCCTTCAGTGTCTGGGTGCAGGGAACTGTGCATGGATGGTGATGAAGCCCATTTGACTCAATGTGTAACTTTTGACTCTACCACAAAACTGCAGTGGTCCCAAATGTACACCATCCAAGTTTAAATTGTGAAGAATATGCACTTTATAGATTGGCTGTGAGGAAGACACAAGGCTTTCCCATCCATCTCCTGTAATTTATTTTTCCTCTAATTCCCTGTCTCTTGTCTCTCTAAGTTGGATGCTCTGGGAAGCCAATAGTTTGACTGCTAATAATAAGGCCCTTCAGACTGGCCACAGAGGGATAGATAATCTGAGGCTGCATAATGTGGCATGCACCTCTTCTCTCTTTGAGCTGCAGATAATATTCTTCCACTGGCAAGTCACAGGGTGTTGATGATGGAGGAGGATCCAGGGAAATTCAGCTTGTCAGCCTGACCTCGGTGCCTGGCAAGGTCACGGAGCAGATTATCTTGAGTGCAATTGCATGGCACCTACAGGACAACCATGGGATCAGGCCCAGCAGCTCAGATTTAGGAAAGGCAGGTGTTGCCTGACCAACCAGATCTTTTATGATCAGGTGACCCACCTGGTGGATGAGGGGAAGGCTGTGGATGTGTCTATCTGCACTTTAGCAAAGCCTTTGACACTGTGTCCCACAGTATTCTCCCACAGAAGCTGTAGCCCAAGGCTTGGGCAGGTGCACTCTTGGCTGGGTTCAGAACTGGCTGCATGGCTGGACCCAGAGTGTGGTGGTCAAAGGTGCTACAGCCAGTTTGTGCCTGATCACTAGTGATGTCTCCCAGGGAGCAGAGTGTCTCAGTTCTGTTTAATGTCTTTATTGATGATCTGTCTGAGGGGATTGAGTCTACCATGAGCAAATTCATGGACTACACAAATCTGGGCAGGAGTGTCGATCTGCTAGAGGGTAGGAAGGCTCTGCAGAGGGATCTGGACAGATCATACATGCTACATGTCTTCTAAACTAGATGATGCTTTCAGCCCACTGTCAAAATTTACTTATCATGGTGCACTAAGCTCCAGCTCCAAGATTGCAAAAAATCTCACTCTGGGCTGCTATTACCCTCTCCTCTTCAGTGAAATGTGCTGCATGATTTACTTAACAAAGCACCAAGAAAGAATACTACAGGTTGGAATGAGTTTTATTCCAGAGTTTACCTATCTAAAATGATTAATGCATGCTTAATAACTTCAAAGATTTCCCATCTCTTTGGAAGGAGGGGGTTTCTTCAAAGCTTTCAGACAGATAGTCTCCCTTTTGAGTTGATGAAGGCATGGTCCCAGTGGGGATTTTACATAGCCACTATGTACCCCTTCAAAGACTTCACTGTTGGCATGCTATATTTGAAGATTTCCTGCCCTTTGTTACCCATTAATTTCATTTTACAAAAAAAAAAAAAAGTATATTAAAAAAAAAAATCATATCTTTGGGGTCTCTTTCAAAGAAATTTCACATAATACCCCTGAACCCTGGAGAAGAACAGCACACACCACATTTCGGGGTTTGCTGCAGTGTAATTAGCATCTCTGAGGAAAAGAGCTGCCCTTTACTAGAAGATTTGTTTTTCTTACTGGGAATTGTCTTTGATGTGCTTTGATTCAATTGCCAGATCATTTTTTCAGATTAAATGCTGAACAATAATTCCTCAGCAAGTTCATCATTCAACTGGAAGGTTTTTGGATCAAGGAGACACCCAGTCGTAAGTCTAGAGGGATTTAAAGGTGCTTGCAAGAATATCAGAGAAAAATCTTCTAGGATTTTTAGAAGCAAAAGGAAATGCTCATCAGATGGAGATGCTGAACAGTGACTAACTTGTTGCCCAGCTGTTTGTGGAAAAAGATGTACAATAATATATGAACTCCTGGAGAGCATATTTTAAAAGTTTGCAAGGACTGCAAAAATTTATTGCTGCTTCACTTCCACTACTCAGTTCTATCAATATAGTTTAAAGTAACCTGAGAAAGATATAATTCTTCTAATGGTTTAATCAATTTACAAACACTGCTTTTACTCCTATTTTCCCTTGTGTAATAAATTGTTAATTAATGTGAGTCAGAAACACATGAAAAAAGAGTCCCAGCCTCTATAGGCTGCTGAGGAAAAGAGGCAATTTTTGAAAATGTACATAGCTATGCAAACAGGTAGAGTTGAGACTCTGGAGCATAATCAGAGTGTTACATCCCATATAAACAGTAGTGCTGTGTTGTTTTGAATGCCTTTTCTTTCTAGTTGTCCTTTGTGTTGCCCAGTGAATGCATCCATCAGCTCTTCATGGCTCAGTAATTCATGAAATTCTCTTTCCATTAAAAATAAATACTGCTTTTTATATCCTCGAGATGGACCCCATATTTGATTGTCTTTTCCATGGCTGTGTATATTGAAAACTATAAAATTATAATACAACTATTAATCCCCTGTATCTGCTTGTACCTAATTTTTATTAAAAATGTATTGTGCTCCAGCTGCCTCATAAATTACAATGTGGTAAAAAGGCTCCAGTTGGATTACTTCTGAAGGAGAACATATTGAAATAAAGAAAGGCTTACTGATTAATATTTTGACTTTATATACAGTGTTACTAAGGTAGCAGCTTGATTACCATAGAAAAGATTTTGTAGTTAACTATATTGCAGATCTGGTGAATGTAACAATGTGAAGCTTGAGGAAAGTGGCATATACTAAAGAAAACACATTATCATCACTGATCAAATCTTTCAAGTCATCTTCTCCTTTTATGAATGACATAAAAAAACTTACTTTGTTTCAGCAGTAAATTAATGCATTTATAGGAATGTGGCAGAACCTGGAATCACATACCATCTGCTCTCTGTCTCTCAATTGCTACCACTGATTGGTTTTGATAGCCTCTCTAAAAAAAGGCCTAGAAATAGCTGAAATAGCTTGGTCTTTAGTTTTAATACCATGAGAAGCAAAACGGCTTAATTATGTCTCATTTGGGAAGTAACGGGAAAGGAGAAATGAGAATATTTGGCTTAGAAGCAACTAGGGGCCTCCTTTCCCATTTTGTATGCTTAACAGTCAGCAAAATTTTGGGGGTAAAATTTAGAGATTAAAAAACACACCATGGAACTCAGTGAGTGAACAGAGAAATTTCAGCTGAAAGCTTAATTATTCCAATTCTTACTTGCTGCCTAAGACCAAAAACACAAGTTGAACTCACACAGTGCACCCAGTCCTTAAACTGTGGCTGTGTCTGCTCACAGGAGAAGGAGGTCACTGGAAAAAGGAGCTGCTTTTTATAGGCAAATGGGGACACAGGCACTTGGGAATATGTGGGCTTGGGCATATTCCCCATGAGGTTTGGTAGTTTTCCATCCTGAAACATTTGATTTCAAACTTTTATTTTATATTTAAAAAAACTCCAAACTTGGTTTCCAAAACAGCCCTTTGTTTTTTTTTTTGTCTCCCACAGATCTCATTCTTTCTCACATATGCACACCAGGCTAAGCTCCACTTTCATCAATAAGACGACTGAGAAGGTGAATTTTCACTTACATTTGTGAGTTAAATGAGAACAAACCTCCATTATTGTCTTACATTGTCCCTGAAGTTTTGCCAATAATAATGTTGGCTTTATTAGCTGGGTAGGATTGAAGATGCTGTCATGGTGTCAGACCACATACCAAGAGGTAGGAATGCAGACTTCTTGAATTTTCCAGTTATTTGTCTTGCCCTTTTTGGTCAGCCAAAAAACTCATGAGAACACCATCAAGCAATGAAAAAGAAATGGAGTATTGGAAACAGCAGTGGCAGCTGCAAAACCTAGAGAGAAAAGCTTATTTAGTGTCTGCCTTCCACAACGTTTTGGGCCAGCCAAACAAGGAGATTTACATATGCTCTCTAAAGATGTCAGTGTAAGATCATAAGCATTATCTTTGACGTATCATAATGCTGACTGACAGGATATACACATGATAACACTACTTTAGAGTGGTATTCTTTTTGATCACAGGTATTTACAGCCAGATGTAAAGCCCAATTCATTCCTTTCTTTAGCTGATAACAAGGAACTAGCACACAGGATTTAATACAGCATGAATACTGAGTAGTGGAACAAATGAAAATATCCAGAAGTCTTTTAATGCCTTGCAGTATTCCTGACCTTTCTGCCCCCTTGGATAGGCAGGCTCCCAAGGCTGACATGTATGTGCGGCACCTGGATGGAACACCCAACACAGAATATGGCCTCGCATCACATCTGAGCTGGAAAAAGTAGTTTATTTGCATTTGTATCTTCCATTTCTCTACTCATTATGTTCTATTTTTACAGGCAAATGCTCTGCAGTTTCTGTCCTTGGTTACTAAGAGTGTCTGAACAATACCTGACTATGGCATCTTTGCTCATGTCTGCTCACAGCTCTTTCTGGTCCTGGGACTGCAGAAAATGGAGAACAAACAGATATACATCAATTAATATGAGAGCCTGGCACTGCAGCAAATCCCGCTGAGTGAGGCTATTTGAGGGAAACATCAAGAAAACTATTCCAATGATTGAAACATTTAGGTTTTGATTCCTTTCAGAATTTTCACTACAATGCCTCCCTCCTGCCTATACTTTGGGTTTTTTTGTCTGTCAAAAGGTGAAACACAAGGCATTGAAGACCCCAGCTCCTGTGAGAAAGGAGAGTTACGAGTACAGGCTGACATTTCTTGTATTCCTAAGGAATAGAGTGGGAAAGATATCCCACAGTAAGAGGATACATCTTGGGGTTTAAACCCTCTTGGAGTTTAAAATTCACATTAAGTTTAAATTTAGTTTTCTTGAAATTGAGAATTTTCTCCAATGAACAAAAAGGGGACTAGCTTCAGCTATATATATATTACTTGAGATTTCTGAGTGACTACTAAGAAAACAATTTCACCAAAATTGTGGGAAAGATAATGACACACTCAGCTGAGGAAATTCCTATCTAAGACCTCTGGGGGGGGCCCATGTTAATTATTTATTATTATTGATATTATTTATTATGTATTATTTATTACTGTCAGAGCTTTCAGTGTTCTCTCATCGTCATAAGTTAGCAAAGGTATGGTGCAGATACGGGGCTTGGGATTCTTACACCTCTTTACCAGTTTATACTTCCTGCACACAGCCAAATTGTGTGTTAATGTGTTACAATGACACCAGGCCATGCCCTGGGGGGCTGAACTCTATTAAAAAAAGTACCAAGAGAATTTTCTTCAGCATTTCTTTACTCACTCGGCAGCACCATCCTGCAGGTAGGTACGGTGCCTACAGTTTTCTATTGCCGGGATTTGTGGCAGTTTGATGTATCCAGCTGAATAATCAGCACTGTCCTGACTTGTGGGTACACTTTTTTCTTCTCCCCAAAACAGCTCCTCCTTTTACAGCAGCTAGAAATCAAGGCCAGAAGTTCCCTGTATTCGATGTTTTTCAATATATCCGAGCTTGCAAATGTGTAATGAAACATGGTATCTGTGGAATTTGTAGCAGTATTAAAAAGGGTGAAATATTAAACAGGGGAAAGAAATAAGTAGCATTATTGCTTTACTTAAAAACATCCTAAGGGACTTCAAGCATAGAATTCTAGATCCTTGTGGATGAACAATCCCTGAAGATAGTGGTTGAATGATTCCTAAATATACACTGGTGCCCCTCTAGCCTTGCAATCAGCTCTTTCATTGATTCACAAATTATGCACTGTTGGGACGGGCCAGGCTCACTCTGAAGGAGCTCTTTGCTGTGTGATCTGTAGTTAATGGGTCTCTAGGAGATTTTGGGGCTGTATCTTTTAACTCATGTTACTGTGCTTTGAAGGTGCAGAAAGGCTCAGCGCACTCAGATGCACCTCAGAGCTTCCTCAAAACACCTTGGGCTCTGTCCTACGCTCATCGATTGATGGAGCCATTAAGACCTGAATGGACGGACAGTAATGATTCCATTCGGCCCGATCCAATTTCAATGACATTGTCTCATACAATTCCATTAACATTGGAGCTGTTACAACCTCAGTGACAGATTATTATTTCTTTTAAAAAAGGAAAAGGAAATTAACAGAATATATTGAATTGTGCTGAATTGAGACAATAAATAATAGAATGTACCAGACACTAACCTCTCCTTTCTGTAGTTCCGGGAGGAAAAATAGACATATTTACCACAAAGTTGATGACATATGTAGCACTTACGTTAAAATATGTGGCAAATCCTTGTAACATATGGGTAGAATTATAAAACTGGCTAGGTCTCATATTGACTGCAATTTAACTTCAGGTGCAGAATTATACAGAAAGTACTTGTCTGTATCTATCTAACAATGCTCATTGCTAAGTCACTGAGCAAAATACATTGCTAAGTCCTCTATAATGGAAGAAACAAATTTAAATAGCTAAGTTTTTCAGAAGACACACAGGACCAGTGGCGAAATGGAGTGGGACCCCTACATGAATATTTGTGTGGACAGAGGAAGGGCTGCTTGAGGGCATAACTTCAGCAGCTCTATTCCCCAAATGGAACATACCATGCTGGAAGATCTTCCAGGAAAATAATTTTTTTTGTCCACAAAGATTTATTTTGACTAAGTTTTTATTATAAATCACAATCCCTGACAGAGCTACACCCCTGATTAACCTGATCTGGATGGGAATCTGCATAGCTCCATTGCTATTAAGCATTGCTGTCTGTGCTTATTTATGCAATTTCTATTGTCTGACAAATTTGATGCTAAAACCAGTGCAGTTGTCCTTCAACTGCCTTGCTGGGTTCAGCTTCAGAATGAATGTGGTGATCTTGGATGATTCAGTTTGCAGTAGTTATTCCCACTTGCTATCCAGCACCTCAAGATACATTTCTTGAATGCGCAAGCACACATTAGTACAATGATAACAAGAGGAACTTTGACTTCCATCTCCATGATATTGTCCACTCCTTAATCCTGGCCTTTGTGTGTTTTCTAGGCCTTTGACCAGTTCCTGTGCATTTGTGGTGTGGCAGGTTGCTATCTGCTGCATTCAGAGATAATGTCACTGTTCTTTTTCTTAGGGTCTCTCATTTCCAGTGCCCAATGCTTTGGAAATCAGGACCTCTGTTGCAATTCCCTGTCTTTTGCAGTAAGAAATCAGACAAAGGAAGAACAAGGACTATTCCTACAGCATTCAGGTGAGTTCAAGACCCCTTACATATACCCCTTTTTCTTCAGTGGAGATAACTACTTACTGCAGTGTCAGAGAGCAGATAATCAGGTGTGGCTTTTGGCAATGAATGCCTGACAGCACCAGGTCTGATGGAAATGTGAAGCTTCCAGCTACTGACAGAACTCCTCAGCTTTTTCAAGCCTTTCTTGTCAACAAATCTGCTGATTGAATGACTGTTCCCAAAGTAACTTCTATGGACCTTGAGTCTTTGACTCTTAATATTTTCTGCAGAGTTTCTTTATACTGGCGGATGGTTGCTCAGGGAGGTTTCCTCTGCAAATATTTCACTCTCAAGTCCACCATTTCTGTAGCTTCAGCCAGAGTCCATCCAGCTTCTCACAATGCCAGAACAGTTGCACACACTGGAAGTGCATCTGTTTGAAATGAAGTTAGGCTCATAATGGGAAGTGAGTTTCAGCTTTATTTAGAATGAGAGAACTTCTTTTCTTTCTAATCTTCCAGGAGTGCTCTGAGCAGGTCTGCCTATCTATACATCTATCTGTTTCCCTTTGTTTGCTTTGAATTTGCAGAGTCTGCCCAAAATTGTGGGTACCAGAGGGGAAATTTGTGTCTGGTACAGTGACAGAGGGCAGCAGACATGTTCCCTGCTGCCAGGTCTGGCATCCCTTACACCGTCCTGAGGTCCCAGCTGCCCATGAGAGACCAGTGAGGCAGTGAGGGGAAAGGGAAGAGCCCAATGGGAGACGTGATGGCAACTTTGGTGGAATTCAGTGCTGTCAACTATGAGGTGTTGACACAAAGCTAAAGAAATAGCCTGATATTTTGCAAGAGCAAAATTTGATCCTGGAGGGGAAAAAACCAGCAATGCAGAGTTACCATTCTGTCTTCAACCTCCTTATATCTGCATTTTGTCTTTACCGTTTGTACAGATTCATCTCTGCAGCTGTGGAAATAATTAAAATTACTGGAATGCTTGCAGGTGGCTGCTTCCATCATGCTGTCTGTAGGCTGTAGTCGAGTCTTACTGCAGAGACAGAAGTGGGGTGAGTGTTGGTTGTAGATCTGCAAAGCCATTCACCTTTGATACTCTTAAGCTGCTGTTGTAGAACCTTTGCTGCTGTTGTGTAGTCTCAGAAGTGGTTCATTACACACTAAAACCAGTTTTTCAGCCTCCTCAGGTACTACAGTGGCAATGGGAGTTTTCCCCATCCCTTAACTCACACAGTGGAGGAGTTTTATTTTACTGTAAATTGTCTTTTCCATAGGTTAACTGATTATGTAACATTATCAGGATACAGGAAATAGCACTCAAAAAATCTCTAGCAACAGAAATTAAAAATCCCAAGCGTGAGGAGAAATGACAGAGTTTGATCAGCAGGGATTTCACAAATTCACTTGCCTTGAGGGAAAAAGAGGGATTCACTATTTTCACTTTCCCTTGTGATCTGACCCCACCTGGCTCCTGCCGGGATGAGCTTCCAACTGCTCACGAAGACTCGTGTTCTGATCCAAGCTCTAAGCTTGTGTTTATTAATGAACACAAATAAATTACTCAGATTTTGAAACAATTTTGCACAAGTAGCAGAATTTTTCATAAGACTTAGACACAGCAAGCATCTGAATTGTACTTTAGATCACTTCAAAAGGAGGAGCTTTGTACACATCCTCTTAGCTTACAGAGTTTGGGGTATATGCGTGTTTTTATGTATTTGTAAAATTGACTTTATAGTTGATTTTGTATTCAAACACAGGGAAGGGGAAAAAATAATCAGGCTCCATCAGTGTAACCTATCAATTTAAATTGTTCCACTTATAAAGAAATTGGCACATTCATTTATACATGTTGTTAATTATCTTCACTGTGGTGATCTAAATATTCCTCACAGCTAAATGACTGCAGCATCGTGGATTATCCTGAATTTAAAGGAAAAAAATAGAAATGGAAAAAGGCATGCACAAAACATAATGAGATTCTCATGGGCTTAAAAACGTTTCTGCATAATCTGTGCTCCTATAAAGCCATTTAAATGAAAGAAGCATTGGAAAAAAACCCAAAAAATAAAAACTCCTTTCCTTAAAGATACACAGAGACATAAAAACTTATTCCCCATGGAAATTGTGCCTCTAAATGACAATTCACTTTTATGAACAGTTTTATTACAAAATAGATTTCCTGCAGCTAATTTCATCAGTTGTCCCACTCTGCTGCTACTTTCCACTGCCTCTCTAACTTCTTGTTATCTAAGTATGGGTACATTAATTGCTATATGATGTAAGAGAGTGGGCTGCATGCCAGAGCCATAAGCAGGGAAGCATTTTGCCTGGCAGGTCTCCCTGACGATGCCTGCACCCAGCTGACTGTGTAGCAGTATTTAAGCAATATTTCCATGTGATGGATTAAGTGTCATTGATGGATGTGGGTAATGGAATCTCCAGAGTGTCATTTTAACAAGACGTATATGTTGTTGGACGTATTTCACAAGTCTCTGTAATAATGCATTAGTCTCACTGAGAAGGAATAGGTGATTAGTAGCACTAATTAGAAAGTTCTTGGAGACAGACTTTGGTTGATGAAGTACGGTGTGAGCCTTCAGTCATTAACAATACAGCAATGAGTTCAAGGTAGAATCAATCTAGGAGGGTGATTGCACAGATGACATTGAAAATTATACATTCCTTATTAATATATTGATTTGCATTCTAAATTAAGTGATGGCATTTAATAAAGAAGAAAAAGAAGAAAGGAATTATTTTTTTCTATTTTATTTGCTGTGTGAATTATGTGTAGTTCAGTTTCCAAGTGAGGAGTTTAATCTTCTATTATCTGCAGCAAGATGTGCATTCATAGTAAAAGAAAAAGAGGAACACAACAGAGGGAATTACCTAGTGCCTGGGAAAGCTCATTATCTTGGATCTGAGTGGGCTGGGAAGCCTTTCACAAACATTGCCAGTCATTTCTTTTCTTTCTGTGTGGCAAAAGTGAAGAAGAAATCAATTTCTCATTTTGCAATTTCCATTTCCAATTACCAAAGCTGAGGGAGTCTTGGAATTGGATGAGAAATGGATAATATTTATGGTTCCATTCAAAATGTTCACCCATCTGGACCAGTCCTTGCTGGGAAATAACCCTGAACCCAGCCATCAGGAGACCACATGCTGTCTTAGCAGAATTGGGCTGGAGGCAATAGCTTGCTATCTCTGCTTCCAGTCCCACGTTAGTGTCAAGTGGCTCAACAACCATTTCATTCCATTAAACCACTCAGCCAGTAGTTTGAGCCCCTGCATAGAAGGAAGGGATGTCTGGATCCGTGGAACCATCCAGCAGCAAAAGCACTTTGTCTCATTCCAGCCCTTCCCCAAACTTGCCATGAGAAAGCCCTTAAACCCTTGGTATTCCAGGGTAACATCTGTACCGAGCTGCTCTTCTGCTGCCACCCAAATGAACAGCTATTCCTGCCCTGGAACTGGAGATTTTGGGTCCATGCCTTCACTGGGGAAAAAAAAAAAAAAATTCAACCAAAAAAAAAACCTCTCAGGATCCTCAGGGTGGAGATGCTTTACAAAGGAACACTGCATGATGGAGTTTCCTGCATGTGCTTGACTGCCCAAGGCAGAGACTGTCACTGGGCAAGTGCTCTCACCCCACCTTCTTATGGGCCTGCTGGTCTGTATGTGCCAAAGCAATCCCACAGGTGAACAGCATGAGATCCTGAAATATTTTTCTTCTTCTTTACTGATCAAAGAGATCCTCCCTTTGTGAAGTTTCTGAGTTATTAGCTCTATCACAAAGAGGACAACCCTGACACCCAGGCACTCAGAATGCAAACCAGAGCAGGGCACAGCAGGGAAGGTTTGGTGGCTGTATGTCCATTTTGCAAAAGGGCAGGAAGGGTTAAAGGCTAGGCCTGAGCAATTTCCCTGCTTAGAGATGTCAGTGGAGAAGATGCCTGTGCTCCCTGAGTGCACAGTCTGTGTGTGTCTATGAGCTGGGCAAAGATGAAACCACAAAAGCATAATACAGCTGTCAGCAACACCAGAACTTCAGGCAGGAGTTAATTCCTGTATGCTCTGGGTGCAGAACTGTGGTTACCATCAGCAGGGAGGAGGTAGGGATGGGATAGGCCCCTGCTGAGAAGAGTCTCTGTTGCACCTCCAAAAATCCTTTGAGAATTACAGCTGCATCATTTTCAGCCACCTGAGTCCAAACGGCCCAAGTCAGAGGCTTTCCATTGCCTGAAGAAAGGGAGTAGGCTTAGAGGGGCGTAAAACTCCTGCTAGCAATGATGTGTGGTGCTAAGAAAAGCTGTCTCCAGTGCTGTGTCACCTCACCTCAAGCCTTTGGCATCTGCAAGTTGCTCTGTGACTTCATATCTTCAATGATGCTGCACAAGCTCCCTGACTGCCTCTGGGATGTGCCTTTAGGGAGATATCAATCCCCTGTGTCTAGACTATGCTCTCCTTGCTTACTAAAACACAAAGTTAGACTCACAGATATAGTGACAGAAGCATTTTTATTTGTGATATGGTTATGCTTTTGCAGTGCTATCCTCCATATGCAGCTTGGGACTAATTCTTAAGAAAGGACTCTTCTGTCCGCCACTTCTTTTGGAGGTTCAGCTCCCTTTTCTCCTTTCTCTTACTGGGCTTAGTTGTATCAAATTATTATTTAAATTATTCTCCAAGATTTGGATAGAAGTAGATCATGGACATGCAAAGTGAAGACAGCCCATTTGTGACCTCTATGCCCCCAAATGTGCAGTAGGTCCATGTTCAAGTAATTTCACAGTAAGCCAGTGTAACTTAACTTCAGACAAGTGCACATAGAAGGGGAAACAAAGGCTGCAGGCAAAGAGGCCTTCAGGTGTGATTCCGTCCTCTGGCAGCAAATTTGGGAGCTGATGCAGCCTCAGATTTCAGCCTGAAGCAGAGTTGGGGTGTGGCTGAGAGAGGCACCACGTATGGGATCTCATAAACTCACCCACAGTCTCACACTCCAGGCAGAGCAAGGTGTGCTGGAAAGGGCTGCTTCTCTCTATGTCAGCAGCAGAAGTTGTCACGTCAGAGCACAAAGGCTGATGCCTGCCTTCCCCTTTAGTGTGTCTCTGTGTCATGCACACATCTATCACATGCATTAGACTCACATTCCATCCTTAAAATCATCTGGAGGGAGGGATAAACAGATGACCTTCTGCTCCCTAGGGAAAGCTGTGCTTTGGGATAGGCTCTCCCTTAAGCTTGCCTGTGTTGAAGGAGGCTTCACAGCAGAGCATGTATCACCTGCTAAGGTAATAAGACCTGGAGGATCTCTCAGTGGCACAGGACAAGGGGAGGAAAGTGGTAAGCTGGGAAAACAGGTGTTCAGCACTGAAGCTGAGCCTTTCAAGAATTACATTTTTAGCAGATGCTGAGGACTGAGTTCTGCTGGTTGATAATTAGCAGAATGGGCATGAGAAACCTGCCCTGTCCACGAGAGCCCTTTGAAGATTCTGCATTTCTGATGAGTTATTCAGATCATTTTGAGAAAAGACTTTCTTTTTACTGGTTAAAAAAAAAAAAAAAAACAAAAAGAAGAAGCAGATGGATTCTGTTACAAAAACCCACACCAAAAAACATCTGCTCAGGGAATTTTTGGAGCCTGTCCCCTGAGTGCCTGACTGCACACCTGGCATACTTTGGTTTTGATGTCTGAAGTTTACAGCACGGCAAGGCACAGAGGTTTAACCACTCACCCTGTGTATTAGGGAGAAATTAAAGAGTGCACCCTGCAAGGAAGACACAGGGTCACTAAGTGTAAGAAAATCCTCTAAAGAAGGCTGAGTCAGAATTGAAAGCCTCTCTTTAATCAAAAGATTTCTCCAAATCTTGTCTTGTCCTGAAGATTAGAGACAAGTAAAAAGTCTCCGAGGAATTTATCTTTTTTTAACTAGAATTCTGCTAAATTTTGGATGCCAGCCCACACTTAAAAATTAGGAAGCTAATTTCAAGAATCTTTTCAGATATTTTTGTGAGAAATAGAGCTGTTTACAGGAACACATGTGCATGAGAGGCCTTATTAAAGGAAGAAAAACATATTTTCTGAACACTTTCAAGTATTAAAAAGGAAGGATACCAGCGTGTAGGAAAGTAATGTGAGCTACAAACAACTTTTATGTTTGAACATAAAGAAGTTATGAGCTTGTTTAAGCATAATGAGTGGTGGTCAGAAGATAAATTAAGAAAACCTTGGGTAGAGGGAATTTCATAGTGAATGAGTTTGTTTCATTGTCTTTATTCTTCTAGCATTCTGTGCAGGAAGGTCAGAAAGGCTTTTGGGAGATCTAAGACAGGTTTTTGTCTCTGTTAATTGCTGCCATTTGGCCCTTACGCAGAACTTGATTTTACATGAAGATCCACACTGCACTTTGTCATGAGTACAAAAATTATGATGCCTTTATTCATTAATGAAGTTATGCACTTCATCAAAACAATACTTTTTGTAAAAAACAGAAAAAGACACTAGGAAAAGTAGCATTCCTTACCTGGATGTTCATCCACTATGAGTCTGAATCTGGACAGGTTGTGATAATCTCTATAGCCAACAGAGTGATCTATTTCTCCGTGGTTTCCTCTCATACCAAACCAAACACTGAAGAAAGATCAGAGAAGTTGCATTCTCTAACTGTTGACTAGAAAGGCTTCCAGGATGGTGACTGGCTCAGAGATGTGCATCTCATTTTAACTAACTTAAGCTGGGATGTGTAAATCCAACCTGTGGTGAGTGAGCCTGGCTCTGCATGCTGGCAGTTTGAAAGGTGGCAGGGACAGATATTGATGTAACGTGCAGCATATGTAGCACAATGTATAACAACAAGTCCATCACCAAGATATGAGGAAGCAAGATTTTTCACTTGATCTTCTTGTGGAGGGGCTCCTTTCTGCCTTTGACGGACACCAGCTTTCTGGCATTATAGTCAAGGCTGTCATTAACATTTTGATCCTGACTCCTTCTGTGCATATTCTTCAGCTTTTTCATTTTGGATCAGGCTGCTCTTTTGAAGAACATAATCTGATTTTTTTTCCTACTCACCACACTTTGGCTGACATTACATAGCAGTCTTGAAGCACACAAATTGGATTTCTTTTTGGCTGAAACTAAACTGGAAGATGCTTTCCAGATGTGCACCAGTATGCAGCTTCTAAAGGGAAATCCAGTCAAGACACAGGGCTGCTGAGGAATGAAGCCCCTTAGGCCACATAATGTGGCTATGGGGTGCTCAGCACCAGAGCTTTTCTTCTGCAGGGTTCCTCCTGACAGAGCTCAATCTGCAACTTGACCAGGTGTATTCCTCAACAAAAAGGTAAAGGTTAGACAAGAGATTCCAGGCACGGCTTTACTGATGTAAAGGATAGGAGCTGTATCCCTTCCAAAGCTCCTACAGCTTGCAAAACACAGTTTACCTGATAGGAGCTGTCATATTTGAGAAGTACTGAGCCTGTAGTTTGCTGAAATCCATCACAGCCCAGTAGGCCTTTGCTTTCAGGCAGCATGTGAGCAGAGTTTTCTATGTCATTTGAACAAAGATCCACCTTTTCATGAAAAGCAGAGAGCAGTTTTTTGACAGCACAAGCTGAGTGGAAGGGCTGGTATACTTCTCCTTGACTGGAGCCTGCTTGCACACTTGATATAAATTTAATCGTTAAGCATGCCATTCTTTTTTATTAAAATAATAACATCTTCCAGGCAATCAAGCTGAGTTTCTTGAAACTCAGCAGTTTTACCTGTTTATTTATGGTAACATCAAAGTAGGGGCACTGTCATTACAGTCTGTAAATAACCAGGGTTATGTCCTTGATCGGTGAAATATTAGAGTGTTGTATGAGTGGGAGTGTCTGGCTGTTGCTCCTGGGAGGCTATAAACTGCACAGAAAATAATTACCTTTTTTTTTTTTAATTTTAGTATTTTTGATAATAGAGTCATCCTTTACTGATGGGGTATCTATCAAGATCTGCTGGTCTTTAATACTGTCTTCCATAACACCTCAAACTGAAGCTGAAGAAATCATCAGGCTGCACAACCTGATGGTTCTCTGCATATTTAATCCCTCAGACATGTCTGTGCAGAGCAGAAGGACACAACACAGTCTGTTTTCAAGCATTAAGTGCTGGAGAAAAGGTGTCAGAGGACAAAAGAAGGGTTTGCTGGTGAAGACCTTTAGCATTCCACTTCAGTTCAATCCTTCCAGTGTTTTGCCACCTGGTGAGAGATCAAAAAGCTTTTGCACATCAGGGGTGTGTAGAAAGGGGGCATTTAAATGTGACAGCTAGCAGTGGTGGCTCTACAATTGCTCACTTCTGTGAGCCCAACATGTATTTTAGGTTTTACAGTGCCTACCACACCTGCAAGGGATGGAAATTTCACTGCACAACTCTGAGCTCCAGTTGAAAAGGAAGTACTATATGAAATCCAAAAAATGGCAGAAGGAAGCTTTTTAGTGAGCCTGGGAATCTGTATCCCTGTGGGGTCATGTCGGAGCCATTCCATAGGTACTGCTGGCACCCACACAAGTGAAGACATAAAATCAACCCTGAATATCCACATCTGCATCACTAGGAGAGAAAACTGCTCCTACATGGTAATACAAATGGAACAAAGCAAAATTTCAGTTACTGGCCACGGACTGACGTGTTTTGCCACAGGTATCAGTGGTCACCAGGGAACTGTGTTAAGATAATCTGCTCCTTCTGTGCACCACACATGTGCAGGAGCATTTGTGCTCTCAATCACCTCATCTCCAAGGATGACGAGTCTTCACAGCATGCTTTACTTGGCCAGACCCAGTAACTAGCCATCACATTTGCAATTGTTCATCATTTCAGTATTTATTCCTTTTTCATCATTTACCCGTGGAGATGAGATGTAAGGAGTGGAAATGTGAAATCCATTTGCCAAAATATTCATCCTGCCAGCACAGTGTCTGTGATATTTACACTTGTGATGCACTGATGAGTAAAACTGAGATTTTTGTGTGGGAGATGTTCATGTACAAAGGCTTGGGTTGGTGTGAGAGCTTTGTCAGGGAATGGGATATGATTATGCCACTCCTTAGCAGACCATTAGCCCATTGTGTGAACATTTGTTTGTCCTCTGTCCTCAAATATTTGCAGTTGTACCTGTAGCTAGCATTTCATTTTAGCATTTTTCCAAATATTAAATGTCCTGAGTAAATGCATTAACACAGTTCAAAAATCGCCTGCACTTTGTAGATGTTTGTAAATTGCTTGTATTAATATTCTTTCCTTTCTGACCTCTTTCTCTATATTTTTATCCTCATTTAGCTGTTCTTACACAATGACATGGGCTAAGTGCTCCCTTCAGCATGAGAATGTCAGGATAACCTGAGGTTAAATTATAGCTTGCTAAAGGGGAGCCTTGAACCATGTGATGCTATGTTTCCATTTCTTTCCTGCTGGGGGTGGGGGTAGGGGGCAGAGAGAGGAAGAAGAGGTTTAATGGTAGCATTTAACAAAATATCCAGATTCTAGCTTTGTGATTTTGGTCTTTATTCACACTCTCACTTAAGGTGTATGCCATGCTTGTGTGTGTGTTAAACAACATCTGAAGAAGTTGGAATACATTAGCATTTTAAGTACCATGAAAATGTACAGGGAACCATCTGGGACTCTGCAAATTGTAATATGAAGAAACAAGTTGTATTTAAAAGCTGCATTTAATGTTTGGAATAAAATCTGTGTTTTCTTAACAGCTGAGAACAAAACATTTTCTAGAACAAGGCTTAGCTCCCTGGGCAATCCCCAGTGGCCCAACGCTGTGTGAAAAGGGTCAGGAGGGTCCCACTTTACATAGTTTTTTTCCCTTGATGGCAAAAAAGGTCTTGATGGCTCTCTTTGTTTGCTTACTTTCTCACTCTGGAGGCAAAGTTAAGAACTCACGTGCTGTGCTGCAGAAAGACCCAAAAAACCCAAAACAAACAAAAAAAAAGAGTTTCAGAGGAATATACGTGAAAACTCTCAGTACTGCTAATTCCTTTTCTAAGGTTCACTTGCCCATGGCTGCTCATCAAGCCTCTCCACCCTGTCTAGCACATCTGAGGAGTGGGTGCTCTCCTGTGTGCAGCCCACTGCTCTCAGTAAATCACTTCACTTCTCTGTGCTAGTGATTGATTTTGTCCTGATTTTACTTACCTGCCAAATGAGTGTTTTGCTACTTCGCTCAGAGTTCCAAGCATGGAAATTACAGTATTAAAAAAAAAAATGACAAGTGAATATTAGACCAGGGTAATTAAGAAGCTTCTCTGCTCTAGTGTTTCGTTATGAGCTTTGCCAAAGCTGCATTTCAGGGTAGGTGCTAGGGATCTCTATTATCCAGCTTTCCTTGACCAGTGTCAAGGTGAATGGAGCAAAACTGGTGAGTGTAATGCCCTGATTAATTGAGGATTCTGCTCGTGGTATTGGGTTTACATACACCTTGGATTATTAACAGTCAGAGCATGCTGAAGATGATTGTCTGACACTGAATATGATGAGTGGGGACTTTGAACATGTTCCTCGTTTCACTCACAATTGATTCCCACAGCATATGAGTGTGTGCTTGGAGCTAAGCATGCTGTAGTGCCCTGATAATGCTGCAGAATTCCCCAAGAATTCCTATGAAACATGTAACACATGGCTCATGGCAAGATGGTAAAGCAAGAAAGTTTTATTACCAGCCTATAGAGAGCCAAAATAGGTCTTTCAGATCTTAATATGGCTCTAACCAAAAAAACTTTGTACTGTGGAGCATCACTACACAGTCTCAATGTACATCAAGGTGTACACACTGCTGCTCTGGCTTTGGATGTCACCTGGGGAATATGGAATGGATCTGCTCTTGTGAGGGAAGAATTGTGCCTTCTGAAATGGGATCTGGGCTATCCAACAGAGCAAGCAGCTGTGAAGGAAGAAGGGGAATGGGCTGGCTGTTTCTGATCTGCTCTCCCAGGGCTGAGCTGGTCTAGACACAAATCCAGTGCTGAGAAAGCCTCCAAAAAACCTCCTCTTCTGCTCCCTTGTTTAGGGGCCATACTGTGCTAGTGAAATCTATGGGGTATAGTTTGTTCCTCAAGATAAATGGATATAGGATTGCCAAGAATAGATCAGAAAATGACAAGATGTGGTTTCCTGCAGGCTCTTCTTTCTCTTCTAGATAACAACTGGCTACATGTGATTGGTAAATCAAGGGTCTTGTTGCTTTAAAGCAGAAGAACAGTGCAGCCAGGACTACAAAACCTAAATAATGAATAATAAGAATAATGTTATTGAACAGCTGCAACACTGCAATGAGTACTTAAATGTCAGCTTTAAAAACCTATATGCCAAATATATCTTCCCACAGAGAGAATATTTACCTTAATGCTCTCTAATGAAAAATATAGCTAAAAGATTTATAATTACAGTGGCACACTTAGAAAAGATTTACAAGTATCAATGTATCTACTGAGCTGAAAGAAAATCCATTAAGTTTTGTCCCCTAAAAATGGCTGCTGCCTTCCCTGTTCCCAAATAAAATAATATGAGTAGATGTTTTTCCTGTGAACATTCATTAAATGCTCATCAGGCATAATCTAAGTGACAGCAGAGCTTCAAGACACAAATCACTCTCATGTATCCTCTCACAGGATCATTCATTTAAATATGTACGTGTCTGTTCTTTTCTTTTTTTATAATGATGCCTTTCTGTTGCAAGAAGAGATGTTTGATTGTTCTTTACACGTAAATTTTTTTTACCCCTTTTTAAACATCATTCGCATAATAGAAGACTGACATTTTTCCACTTAAATTATGCACTAATAAGACAGACAATTTTAAATTACATTTTTTGTCTTTTTCTTTTAATGGAAATGTTTCTTTAAAACAAACTGCCTGAACTTAAAGCATGTTATTGCCTCCCTTCCCAAAAACATTCTCTTTACAAGGAAAAACTGAATACAAATGAAATCCTTTAGTCTACAGAGAATGGAGAAAACTGGATGAATTGAATGAAAATGGACTGTTAAAGGAAATTAGGAGCATATGCTGCTTTTTTGAAAAGTGTCATGCATTAGTTGTAAGTCTTTTAAATTGGCTGATTGTTAGCAGAAGAGTGGAAAGAAGTAGGACCAAGATGCATAGAGTACACTCCCAATTCATTGCTTTATTCATCAACTTAGAGTTGAAGGGAATAGCAAGACTTATCCTAAATGGAAAACGAGGCAGGACAGAGCATTTACATTGTCTGATGTAGAGGAAGAGATGATATAAATTCTGCTTAGAGGTCAGCCTGTTATTGTCCTAACTCAGTTGCTTGGTAAAGGGGAGGGAGCTGTCTTGGCAAACTCTCTCCATATGCCTATTGCACTCAGGGGGGTGGGATGAAAAGCCACACGAGACCTTTCTCTGAAATGGGAGCAACTAATCAATGAATCCATTGTTTGAATGATGTCAGTCACCGATGCAGCACATACATTATCATGCTTGCAGAGATGCTGTTGTTAATGTGCCCAGCACAATGGAGTTATTAAATGCTGAAGAGAGCCTTCCCCAGCATTGAATGCCTGGCTAGGACTCCACAGAATGTCTTGGTTGTCTCCTCATCCATGTGCCACCCTGGAGCAATGACAAAGCAGCAGGGTTGCAAAGCCTCCTGCCTGCTCCAGGGACTGCTTGGTGCAGGGAGCATCTTCCTTGTGTAGGAAGGGAAGAAAATGTGGGCAGCCTCTAGCTTGATGATTTGTATGAAGGCAGTTAAGCCCCAGAGAGACAGGGCTGCTGAACTTTGTACTAGTCTAGAGTCACTGCTTCGATTCTGAAGACAGTTATATCCATATTTATACACACCAGATTAAAGGTGCCTATATCCCACAGGTTCGTCACTCTATTTTGCATCCCTCTCCACTTCTCCCCCTCAGGAAGGAGTGCTACATGAGCAAAGCACACAAATCAATGCTCCCGATGTCTTTCTTCGCATTCACTTACTCTCTTGATAGCAGCTTTCCCCCCTCTCCATGGATCACTTTACTATAATTTAAAGACATCATACACCATCATCTATTTGCATTCCTGCAGTTTAGTGTCTTTCAGAGGTTGTGTGTAAAGCAGCTTCAATTCACAGGTGTAGTTTAAACAGTTATGGATCAGATCCAGCTCTCAGGGACATCCATCAGGACATTTCTGCAAGCTCAATTCATTCTGCAAAAGGCAAATGGCATGGTCAAGAGGAGGGAATGCTGAATGTGATGATTTACCTGTCACTGACCTCAAGACCAAGATATCAGTCTTTATTTTCTTATCTGATGTGGAAACTCTCAGGAGAATTCTGTGATCATCATGATTCTGTTCACTTCTCCTTGAAACATGGCACATTAACTTGCAAAGGAGGTACGTGGGCTGGAGATTAAAATGAGTTTATAGGGCATCCATACAATATTAGCAGTGGAGGGCACAATTCTGCTTTTAATTCAATGACAGAAAAGCTGAGCCTGGTGGGATTAGGCTACATCACTACACTATAAAAAGAAGATATACCTAAAATGTTCAAAAGTGTTTGTCTGGATTCTACAGAAAACATGAGTGGAAATATCCAGTGGTTTGCTGTTTGGGAGAAACCAATCTCCTTGTTCCAATAAGAAGCAGTATCTTATAATTAGAGAACAGTTGCCTCTGTCTGTCTTGAAGAGCTAATATGGTACAACAGCATTTGTGATTGCTTCAGAAAATAGCCAGCAGTATGAGCAGTGATGTGAGATCCGAAGCCGTCTGGCTCCCTAACAGAGCCAGTCTTTCTTCCGGCGGGAGTGTAAACGCAGCTTGATGTCCTCAGCCTTTTCTCTCTCCTGCAGGATTCTCTGTAGCTGAGAGGCCAGATGCCCTCTGACTGTGCTCCAGGATGGTTAACATGGTTTGGGACACAGGCCATTGACACAGTTAATGCAATAACTAAAATACAGAAAGTACTTCCCAAGCTGCTCTTTACACAAGCTGCGCCATTGCTCACGGGGTCCAGCATGCATTTATTTATCTGTTTATCACTTTTGCTGTCTGATTTCCTCACACTTAGCAGTGTGCTGCAGGGACCAGGGCTTGCACTCCTTTTCCATGGCTTCAGCTGCCTGTACCCCAACTCCCACCTGCACAGTGGAAAAGAAAACCTTTCCCTGACACATTAAATATTGCAAGATGATGTAGCTAGCAGTCTATATCATTCAGCTATTTCCTTTAGTTAAGAGGTTTATACAGAGTAGATTCTCATAGCAAAACATGCAGGCTTTCTACAGATTAAACTCCACCATATTGGAATATTCTGAGTTCTTTATGCACAAGGTAATGAATCTGTCTGCTCTTCTACAAAAATGGAAATAGTGGTAGAGGGACTAAATTCTTTTAATTGGATGTTCTCCATGTTTGCTACCAGTTTTTTATTGTATTTTTTCATTTGAGAGAACAAGTCTTCCTCAAACATGCTGATTAAAAGACATTTATCACAAATAGCTTTTGCAGTATCTGCTGCATAGCTCATGAGCATATTCTGTCAGCCTGGTACATAAATTTATTATGCTGGTGTCTAGATCTGCACTTCCACAGCCTGGCAGAGAATCAATATGTGCAACCCACCCGCTAGTCATTCCAGTAATTATGATAACCCTGTAGACCAATAAAGTGGGAAGTGTTTTGCTGTCATTGTTTTCTGAGACACCAGAACACATTTCATCTTTAACGGTGTTCTACAATTATCTGGATAATCAGGAGACTTCCTGAGAAAGGATCTGTGAGGAGCACAAACCTGCTGTTTGTGCTGCAAGGCTATGAAGCTCCATGGCTGCCTGAGTGGGGTCAGCTCACAGCCACAACAGCAAGACCCTGTAGCTCATTTCTGCTAAGTTTCCAACAATACCCTCGACAGTGGCTGGTGTGCAAACTGTAAACACATCACTGTGCCTTGTGCCTCCTTGCCTGTTTGACATACTCTCCTAGTCCCTTTCGCCAGATATGCAGAGTCCTGCTCTTTCTTTGTCCATGCTGAAGCAGATGGACATGTCCAGGTTGGGGCCTGTGAGGGACTGGAATCCCCGCAGTAATGACAGTGCTGCTTCCTAAAATCACCTGCTCCACAGGTGGCTGACTCGCATTGCAACTCACATGGGAAAGTGGGTTCAAACATGTTTCTGCTGAGCTCTCACTGAAACTGGGCTGAAAAGCTCTGCAGAACAGCAGGGGTATTCACTAGGACTGGGATCTGCGTTGCCTGGTGCTTCTTCCATGGCCTGTGCACACAGGGGCTGGTCTGCATCAATTGTTTTAGCAAAGAGCAAATCCTGGGATGGATGGGTGAGTGATGGGGAAATATCAGCAAGCTCCCACTGAAAGGTGGGAGTTGGTGCAGTCTCTGAGAAAGCATTGACGGGAGTGAGCTGTTGTACTGACTGCAACTGAGGGTGCAGTAATAACTCATTGCAATTATTGCTCAAGGATGTGAGTGACTGGAAAGATCTGTGAAAGGACACAAAATGTTAGGAGCAAAGAGGAAAGCCCAGCCTCTCCAGAAGCTATGGGAGATAGATGAGAGGGTCAGCTTGACCTGTCTGATCTGCAGGTCTTTTTTTCTGGAAGAGTGAGGAAGAGGGATGAGCCTGGTGAAACTCCTCTAGCACACAGATAAATAGCCTTGCTTTGCAGTACTACACCCAAGATGACAGAGCTTAAAGTGCTAAGATAAAACATAGAAAACATAGAACATAGAAAACAACTATGGAACATGTCGCATTAAAATATCAAACTCCAGTGACAAGTCAGGTGTAGTTCAGTGCCTTCTTGGCCTTTTGATGCACTGTAATTATTGCACAGGGAAGATAAAAGCATTTCTCAATGGTTGGGGAACAAATGTCTATGAGGCAAGAAATGACACGTCTGCCTTTGGGCCATATTCTTTGCTGTTTCAAGAGGTGAAACATGGTTGAGATAAAGGAACCTCCATCTGTTTCTCCCAACACATTAACCATTTGGCATCTTTGCATGAAAACTGTAAGTACTTTCCCAGGTTTTGGAATATGCTTCCTCCTTCTCAGTGCCCCAGAAAAAAAAAAAAAAATAGTGGCATCTCACTAGGCAGCAAACAGCACAAAACAGTCTGTGCAGCTGTGAGAGCTGGTTGGGGGAGGATTTGGTGCCTCCAAGGTAGTCTATTGATTTGAAGCCTAAATAAACAGAAGAATAAAAAATGCAGGTTTGTAACTTTTAATTATCATTTCTAGAGATAATAAATTATGAAATCACTGCTGTTTTAGAGAACTGAAAACACACTCACTCAAAGTGAAATTTCTCAAGGAAGCTTTTTGCCTGGAATGCCACTGGAACAGCAGAGAAATAATTATCAACCTTTTTTATTCACTTAAAGTGACTACAGTAAGTTAAAAACATTGATATTGGTTTTGGTCTCAAGAAGTGTACATGTCTTTATATATGTATTTGTGTATGCACTTTACCTTATAGTCTAGTGTAATATGTATATGATATCTTTTCACAAAATTTTGGTAATAATTTTTTAAATTGGCTTGAAATTTGAAAAAAGACCATGGTAGATTATTTTATTATTATTGACTGATATTTTTTACCTCCTCTAGTCAATTCTTTTCATTAGGCAAACTAAACAGATACCCAACCCACTGAAATCTATGGGGTTTTGTGGTTGTGCCTTTTTGTCCAGTGCAGATAGTGTCAACACAAATTGATTTTCATTCTCTACAACCTGGTGGACTTTTTATAACTGATGACAAAAATTGCAAAAATCTCTTCTCATGCTGGATGAGCAAATAAACACTTCAAGAACAGTATGAGGTTTGCTTTAAAACTTGCCTTGCAGGCAGATGTGTACGCCACTGAGCTTTTATACCAATATTTGTTGGGAGGCAGAAGAAATCATTGCATGGCACTTCTATCACTACTCACCCAGCTTCATCCCCATTTCTAGAGGTGTCAGTCCTGTTCTCCCTTGTCTTTTGATGTGGTCAAAATTTTTTCCCATCTTCGTCTTTGAACAATCACCTGGGCTGGGAGCTCAGTGCTTGTCTTGTGTGTGGCTGTTCTTCCTCTGCAGGTTGCCATTGATGCCAAGTTTTCTTTTATAAATCCTTCCATACCTAAGTGTGGGCACCTCTTGCTCCAAAGTAGCACTTTCCCAGTGCCTCCTAGTGCATTCCCATGGAAAGGGCAATGATCACACCCTCTCAGAGCTATACCCCATGGCAATTATTTGAGGCTCTGCATCTCCATCTGAACTAAAGATGCACAAGTTTAAAGCATAGAGTCCCTTCAGGAATGGGGTAGGAGGAAGAGAGTTCCTGGGACCTCTACCACAAGGCAGGTTTTTCTATCATTAACTGGAAGCAAATTGTTTTCTTCTCATTCCATTTGACTGATGGAGATATCCATGGATAAGCCGAATTTCTATCAAAGCTCTTTGTTTTCAAGCATCTCAGGGATTTTCACTTCTCAATGAGCTTTTGTCCTGTTTCCTGGCCAGGTCCTAATCCACATCTACAGGCTGCCCAGGACTGGGTAGATTAGGAATTGAAATGACTGCTCCAGAACTCAGGAAGGCATATTCTGGGATGAGCCAAGGGGTGCAGATGTAACAGGTTCCCACCCTCTGCAGTCCACACAAAGACTTTGTCCTACACAGTGTACACAGGCACCAGCCCTTGTAACAGCAGTGAGAGCTTCTCCCTCCATTCCCTTATATCAGTGTGAAAGATTTGGTCAGAAAACTTTCTTTTAGGGAGATTCAGCATGTTAATGAAAGTGTGCTGGTTCCTCCACGGATGAAGTCTGAAATCATCACTTCTTGTGTTGTTATCAGAGGGGCTTTGCTGGAGCTGTTATACCCAGTGACTGTGATGATGCTATTTCCAGTGCAAAGCTAAGTTTCTAGTTCTCCCTTAATGAAAAGCAAGCAGTGTGTAATGGCAGTATAAAAAAGTGCTGAGGGCTGCTCTTTATTATTGCTGACTTGGGGATTTTATGTGCAAGGCCCAGTGAAAGCTACTGACCATGGCCATGGACCCTCCTGGTCAGTGCAGCTGAGGGCCAACAGGAACAACCATCACAGGAGTAAGAGGCTGACAGCAAAAAAAAAAAAAAAAAAAAAAAAAGAAGAGCTGAGAAGGCACAAAACCCAGCTGCCACCTTCTGTAAGGTTTCTGTACCACAGAACAAACTCAGATCAAGCTGGATGGGTCTCTTTGTGAATAGATATGTGAAACGGGAATCTTAATGTAAATTGGTGTCAGCAGCCTTGGAAATAACCAGAGCTTGCAACAGAACGAGCTAATACCAGGTGTTTTCAAGGGAAATCAGTCTACAGATTGATGGATGAGTTTTGGGAGGATAAATTGTTAAGCTTGTGAAGATGAAAGTCTCTATTTGCACAGGTACAAAGTTTAAGTAGCTTTTTTTGATTCACGGTTTTGAACTGCAAAACAGCAGCGTGCATCGTGCTATGTGTAACCTAATAATCTGCTTTAAAACAAATGTGAGGCAACACCAATTAAGGCCATGTTTTTTAATGAATAGCTGCTCAGCCAGGTAAAAAACCATGTAGCATATTGTGCCATCCATTTTAAGCAGAACTTCACACAGCCCTTCAAAGGCAGGTTCTGCCTAACAAATGGATGGGGCGATGTATCTGTATTTTACAAGGCAAAAGGGAATAGTGTGGGCAGTGCACGATGTGCATGTGTGTGTGTGTGTGTGCGTGCTCGCAGTGTTGAAAGCACCAGATTATGCTGAACTGATTAAACGAGCTCACAATTGCATTACAGCAGACACTGCGGTGGGAGCCAAAATATGATTGGCAAAATATACATGGCATATTGTAAAACAGATAAAATGATAACAGCTTTTTACTGAAGAGCATCTGCTATTCAGTTGGGAAATTAGGGTGGAATGCAACTGTTCTTATAAATCATAAAATGGCGTTACCATCATCAAGAGTTTCCAGTCATAATTTTTTAAAGTGTCACATAGTTGTTGCTCTTGCTTGTATAACAGAAAGTTAGAGACTTCAGATTTTTTTCTCCGAACATGCTAGATAGAAAAAAATTTCTTTAACTGCCCTTTAGCGTTAAGTTCTTTAAAACTTGTGCTCATTGACAAGTTTGAGGGTTAGAGCAGATTAACCGGATAAAATGACCTGACATTAGTGGGTTTTGTATTTGTTCAGTGGAACTGCAGAAGAAGGGAGAGGAAATCTGATTATTCTGATGTTAGCCGAACCCCTTTGCCTTCTTGTTGTAGTGGTTTACCATTTGTTCTGCAGGGGAGACTGCACACACAGACTGTGTTGTTTTGTGCGTTGATCTGCTGGGATTAGACATACTCTGACTGAATGCAGTGACCTTCAGATGCTTCCATGGATGAAGGTCTGTTTCTTAAGACAAATAATTAACCACTTCAGGATGGATGTTGCCTCACTATCTATTGAATTGCTTCCACAGGGTGTAATGACTCACCACTTAATTGCTATGTAATTTTATTATTATCTGTAAAATGGTTTTCAGAAAGGAAAGAAATAATTGTAAACAGTCTGATGTAAACTGCCCTAGCTTTACTGATATCCAGTAATCATGTGTTAGGTCCCTGGTGGGTGCAAATGCATATCTGGAAAGGGCTGTTCTGCTGTAAGTGGCTTGACATGCAATTCCTTTCTGAGAGCAAAACACAGGAGAAAGTGTGAGACATCCAGAGCTCTTTGTGGTCTAACCTCTGATTGCATGGTACCAGGGCAAACCATGTCCAAATGTTTTGCTGTGCTGATGCCTTTCCAATTTATTCTGACAGTTCTGCTGCCTGCCAGGTTATGCAGTGGACACTCATTTTGTAGTCTACAATCTGCAATCAAAATAAATCCTCATACATTGCCTCAAACACACATGTTACTGAGATCTACCTGTCCTGTTCCGCACTTCACCTGCTTCAACTTACTGGCTGTTCCATACTGGTTAATGGTCTTTTTTCTTCTTTCTTCAAACTGGATCAGCATAGGAAATGCCTGTATATATTAAGATTTTTATAGGATCATGCAGAAAGAAGAGATTCTGCCATGTAACTGGGCTGGTCTGCCAATTCTCTTTATACCAGAAGTTTGTACACTCAGCCTTGGCACAGTGCTCCTACACCACTCACAATTTTAACCTTGAACTGTAGTGCAGGTAGGAGTCATTCTTGATTTGTCTCACAATAATGTGTAAACATATCCTGTGGATGCACAAAATGCAACTTTTTTGGCTGAAAGAACTGTTTCTTTTGTCTAGTACTTGTTAGCCTGCACATCTTTTAAGTGTTGCACTCTGCATCATCCTGTGCAACATAGGTATTTATATGAATTTAGCAGATTCTGGGCAGCAAATCATTCTGAACCAAGGGTTCCCCAAAACACTTCTTCCATTTAATTGGTGCTTACCCAGTGGCTTTTAAAAATGTTTCTCTCCCCATCTCAAACTTGCTGCATCTAAAGGCTCAGCTGAGAGCAAACAACAACTGGTAATTCTTGCATCATCTGTTCTGGCAAAACTCATGGGTGCAGTCAGGCATCACTTGCCTGAGAGCTGATCTGTGCTTTGTTCTCCAGGCTCCTTTTTTTGTCACCAGTCCTTTCTAAGTCTTCTCTCAGGTCTAATAGATAGTATGAGATCAGATAGCTGGATATTAAGACTGGGCCAATCTTACCTCGAAGCCGTGGCTGTTTGCAGCTAACTGCAAAAAGTAGGGAAAGAACCTGTCTTAGATCCCTCTATTTCCATAGCCAAGGCCATAGAAGTCTGGCAAGTGCCAGGAGAGGCCTTGGATTTTGTTATGTGAATCTTAAACCAATTAAGATACAGAGCAGGTTTCTCACAGAGGTTTTGCTGCCTCCATCCTTGGAGGTTTTCAAGAGTCGACTGGATAAAACCTTGAGCAACTGTTTTTGATCTCATAGCAGACCCTGCCTTGAGCATTATGTTGAACCAGGGATCTTCTGAGGCCCTTACCAAGACATTTTATCAGGTGGCTGTGTGATACTCTTAGACCTGTTTAATTAAAAGATCAGAATTTCTTCAAAACACTTATCTGTGTCCCTGTGCACTGGGGCTCTTTTTCCAGTTGTGAAATCTCACTCATTGCAGTGACCTACTTCTCTCAATTTTACTTCTTTAAAGCCTCCAAGCTTTTCATGTGCCTTCTACTAGAATCAGCTTGTCATGGTGATGAATTCACTAGCTGTCCCTGCTGTCCTTCAAAGACACTTGCTCACATCTGCAGTATTTTCTAAAATCCTCTCCAGTTATACTCAGATTTTGCTCACTTCCACACAGTTCATGATGGTTTTCATTAAACTTTGCCATGTGTCCCTTCCCAGGGGAAATCCATTACCTGTATGCCATCACACTTTGAAATAGGAATGCATTTCACGTTACCTCTGATGGAGAGCTGAAAGACTGAAGCTTAATTTAAACCTAAAATTACCTTTCAGTGCTTCACAAATTGCTCCTACACAAACAAAAGCAAAAGTCTGTGGATTGCTTTTGTCTTATAATTTTTATTACACATTACAGAAGAGTTCAGGAACAGTCAGTAAGTTGAACTAGAACCAATTCTCATCTGTTGTTATGGTTACCAGGAGTAGAAAATAATTTCCTGTAATTTATCTTAAGATCATTTATGTCAGATACAAACACAGATTAAGCGGAATACCACGGTAATTTCTTCTTCAATTGTGTTAGGAACCATAAGACATTCATTTTTACTTCATAAATAAGGGTTACAGTATGTCATGCTCAGTCAAAGAAGATAAAATGAATCTAATTAAGTGCCATCAGAAGATCACTTTGCTGTTTTTATTGCAGCAATAAAAGTGCCCTTACCTTCTTATTCTTAGAGAAATGACAGAGATTATTATGGAAATGGGATGAGATCAAGTAAGTCTTGCTTGACCTAGACTTGGATACAACAATATCCTTGTGTCAGTGATTGTTGAAGTGAATAAGCAGTTTACGAAATCTGATGGGCTAAAGCTCATAAGAGATGCACTTCCTTTATTAGAATGAATGAAACCATATGTAAGCCTCAGACAGGACTTGTTTATTGGGTTTTATATAAACAATATCATCTTTTTATTGATCTATAGGCCTCAGCGGTGATGATGGCAAACAAGGCTTTCAGATTGATGATTGCAGGTCCCTTATGTTGATTGGTTGATGTGTGCACAAGTGAAAAGAGCCATTTAGCATTAGTGGTATGTGTATACCAGTACAATAATCTCGAGGTTGCTTCAGGGCACAGAAGAGCTCTGCATGGAAATAAGAAGAGTGGAGAGCCCTGAGAGAGCACAGGTTAAGTGAAAGGCTGTTAGACAATATCTCAAAGACATTTTTATCAAGTTGTCAGAGTCTTTAAAATGCCAGCAGGGAGTTAACAAAAAAAATAAATAACTGAGGTCTGTGAAAAGTCTGCTCTAAACCCTGTGATGTTTAGAGGAGTCTCACTGCCTGTAAAGTAGAAGAGAGTTAAGGTGATATGTGGTAACAACATCTGACCCATGTGTTTGGAGGTTTGATGGAGAACAAATCCAGCCTCCTATGTGTTTTCAAAAAAAAAGAATCAACAAAAAACGAAAATCACGAACCCCCACAAAATCTAGTCTCCGAAACCAAAGTCACCTAAGCAGAGAGAGAAAAAAATATTCAAATATGCTGAGTTAGAGAGTTTCCTTCATGTACATATGGGGGGAAGGAAGAGGGGAATGTCTGGTGTGATGGTGTTTGTGTTCCCAAGTCACTGTTACTGTGATGGGGCTTTTTCTTTCCGTATTAAATTGTCTTTATCTCAACCCATGAGTTTTCTACCTTTACCCTTCCTATTCTCTTCTTGACCCCACTAGTGGAGGAGTGAGTGGCTGTGTGGGGCTTGGCTGCTGGCTGGGGTGAAATCATGACAGCAAATAATCCAGTTCAGCAGTTTCTCCATGCAAGAGACACTACGTCTACAAGTTTATATTTTTGTATGGGCTTAGGGCCAGAGTAGAGACATCATCTCACTCAGGCGACTGCTGTCCTTGCCATTTTCACTTTAGCTGATCTAGCAGAGATGTAAAGCACCAGAAAAATCCAATAATGCTAATTTATTTAATTTCCTGAGCTGGAAGTGACAAGGAGCCAAGTGCACGCTATCCTGCTCTCATGAAAGCTGATGTGTAAGTTGAAAATCAAAAGTATTGCCAAGGAGACCACAACTTGCATGGAGTTAACCCATGAAGGGTTAACTCATATGAAGGCTTCTGAAATCCTTAACCTGCTTCAATAAATGACATTTCAATGCTGATAAGGAGTGAGGAAATCAGGGGGAATATTTGAAGGAAACTATTGTAGCTGCAATTGCTGAGCCAGATCCACTGCTATAACCACTGCTGAAGCAAACACAAGATATAATGATCAGCACGAGCTAGGTATGCCCCTTAGCACTACACCGTTAAAGTTCCTGGGAGTGGGAGTTAACAAAGGCAGTTTAAAGTGTATTGGAAAATGATTTTTCATTCCATTTTAAAAACTCATTTCATGCATTGTTGTGTCATCTACTTTTAAAATTACAGTACAAGCAGAAAGACCAAAACGTGATACCGATCTTTTAAATCATGATCCCCAGGGCAGAAGTACATGATTGACCTGTAGTTATTTGTTAGATCTTTCTAGGCCATTCAGCAGAATAGTATGCAGGAGAGTCATATGAGTACCCATATAACGAGTAAAAGGTATTTGATTGAGAACTATATTAGAGTGAATAAATAGCAGCAAGATGGCTCACGCTGTGAAGTTGTGACTGAAAGTCAAATAGCCATTTCTGCTGCCTTGATGTAATTGGTGACCTACTGGAGCCAGCTCTTTGTTGGTAATCTTTATCAATGCTTGGACAATAGTACTTTTCAATTCATCATTTCCCAAGAGATTTAAAGCAGTCATAGAAACATTTTCTTTTGCTGCATGCCATTTATTACTTTGAAGGATGGAGCAGTCTCTTCTAAACACCCACTGTGCATTAAATATTACAAATTAAAATAAACTACTCCCTGACTAAATAAAACAGTAGCCACAAGAGCAGGCTGGTATCAGCTTATTTTCTAACATTTTTCTCAATTAAGGAGAAAGACTTTAGTAACTGGAATATAACAAAATGTTTCTTCTTACTCTCAGAAAACATATGTGTGTATATGTAAAAAATACAGTTCCTGAAAATGAGAATTAATTGTATTCCAATACAGATAGTGGATAGGGAACACTGTACAACTTCTTATTCCTTGCTTTATTACTTCATCATACTGGCTGAGCTGGAAATGCCTCTTGTGTATGTCTTCAAGATTATTAGACTTGCAGAAAGATATTGACTGGAAAAATTACAATTCATGAGAAATGAGCTTTTGATGATTTCATTTTTCTTGTGAATGAACAGGAGCTGGCCAAATCGGTTTGAATTTCTCTCTTGCTGTTCATATCACATAGTGGGAAAGATATCCTAAGCCATGAATCTAACTGTGTTAATGTAAGGCTTCTTTGTAGTATAAAGCTCTAGTTTCCTCCTTTCTATCCACCTTAATACAGTTTGTTTCACTAGGAACAAAAGAAAATTCTGCATGAGAGATTTCTGTCCATGTTCAGAGTCTGTTTCTTTGATCAAACTTCTGGATTCAAACTGTGCTTTGGGATTCTGCCAAGTCTAGTGTTCATGAACCAGAGAAAACTCTTTTTGCTTTATTTGACTAAAGACTGTCTGATTCCCCAGTTCCTGATATCCTTCGCTATTTTCTCCTGAAAAGAGTTTCTGATATATTAAGAGGGTTATTGACTTTGGCTTACGTTGTCCTCTTTTAAATTTAGCTTTAATTTTAGTAACCTGCTGTCTTGTGGAGGAACAGAGAGAGAATAAATGGGAAGCACAGATGGGGACCACTGGCCCCTGTCCTTTTTTGGTTTTTTATGACTGTTTTTGACCAATATTTTCTGTAAAGATATTTGGAAATGTTATTTGTTTTGAGAAAACACCTACACTTTAGCTCTCCATGCTTCCAACAGCACCAAAAATCTAATTAAATTTCACTCCATCCCTGCCAAAACTATTTATTACACAGAAAAGATATCTTTTCCCTATGAAACACATCCTATGCAAAGCACTAATAAACATGGGCACACACAACATTAAGCCTGATTTGACATTCTAATGTTAACTGTTATGTTTATTTGCTATTACACATGATAACTGTTATGTTTATTTGCTATTACATATGATAGTAGCTGATAGCCACGACTGAAGCTGAGTGTCAAGGAATGAAGCAGTGCACCAGAACAAACAGCAAGAACACAATCTGGCTTGGAGTTCAGAGGGAAAACCAAGGCGTGTAGAGGTGAGTTGTCCTGCCTAAAGGCAGAGTGGGGAAATATTGCAAACAGAGTGTAGTCTCACCAGGTCCTTGTTCAGTGCTGTGACTGCTTGCATGTACTGCTTAACTCAATTTCCAGCTCTGCTTTGTGGGTCTCAGCACCCTGCATACTCAGCACAATCCTCACTGCAAGCACAGCAAGGAGAAAAGCCCCATGTTTGCATGTCTCCAGGCTGAATCTCTGTGTCCAGAGAACAAAAATGCATCAGTCAGAATTATGATTGAATTTCTTCTCGGCTATGGGATTTCTGTTTGTTTTCAGTGTGAGGTAACAAATGCCTGATTGGGAGATTAGGGCAGATTCTGCAGTCATGAAATGCTGTATCTTCTGTAGCTCAGAGCATGCTCTGAAGTAAAGATCCCTAATTAGTTGAAAGCATATGTCTGAGGTGAAGAATTCAGGGTAACATCATTTCCAAGACAATCCTTTCCACGTCTTTCAACCAAGGAGACTTTGGATGGAGGAATAAAAGAAAAGACAGTAAATATGGATATTTCATCCGTCTGAGGTTTCAAGACCCCTTTGTTTTCTTTTCTTATGCAGTAGGCAATGAAGGTGCAGTACATGGCAATAATGATGTGTAGCAGGGGTTTCTTTTCCCCACCCTATGTGTACAACAGATAACAAGTTGTCAAACCAATAGTGCAAGCTGAACAGTGCTGGGATGGTTCTTCTCTGAAAAGTCTCATTCCTTCCATTTATAGCTCAGTTACCAGTCACACGTGTTAGATATTAACCAGATCTGTGGTTGACATTTTCCTGATGTGTAATCAAAGTTGTGGGTGACTTTTAGCAATTGTTCAGAACACTTCAAGCTGGGGTAGAGCAAACTTGCAGAGCAGAGGGTACAAACTCAAACAACTGAGTGGAGAGGGGATAGGCATCCACTGTCTGTTGTCTCTTGCTATGCAATAATTACTTGTGACCAAATGAAGCTGGCAGGAGCAAGGTATGAACCAAGCAGGACAGGAGAGTGCTTGCACAGTGTGGCACGTCTGTGGGAGTCTTCCACAGCTTTTATTGGCCCTACTACTCCTTTCTGCTGTTGTCTGGGGCACCTGGACTTCTGAGCAGCATCTAAACACATTGTCTTCCTCACTGACCCTTTCCCACCAGTTACATATCTTCAGGCTGCCTCTCCTTGGCCTGCCTTTCCACACTAACCTCTCTTGGCCTACTGGTCATGTCCATACATATGATGAGGTTTGTGAAGAAACATTCTACAAATTAAAGTTTCCCTTGAGTCAAAAAGGTCAGGGAAATTTTAATGAATTCCAACCAATCCTTTCCTCCAACTCACTGTGAGTTTGCTTTTGAGGTACAGTCTGTGAGTCTGTCCCTGTCCCCTTATGAAATCTGTAATTTATTTTCATCAGACACTGTTTCAAAGCTGATATCCATAAGCACAGCCAGATCCTGTTTGAAAGAACATCATCACAGATCTTCAACCTCTGAAGCTGGCATTTTGTAATAAAACTCACCACCTTGTGTTTAAACATATTTTTTCCATCTTTAAATAGGTGACACCTACGCTTTAGAAAGACACAAAAGTGAATATAAGTGAAATACCAGACAGAGACTACATGAGGAAGGTGTGAACAAATAGGTTTTTACCAACTTAAATAGACCCTAAAGCTGCTTTCATCTGTGCTTCCTTCACTTCCCCTGTTGAAATTGATTCATTGAAAAAAATTGTCATTTAAATTGAAAAGCCTTGGTTCTCTTCTGTATTCTACATCACTTTATATCTATGTAGCTGGAGATGTGTTATTAAACATCCTTTTAGGGCTCTTCGAACTCTGATATATTTCTGGAAGCACAGATTTGAAATACCTGTGGTTTGTCTACTTAAATGCAAGAAATTACATATATCTCTGGAAAAACTTAGTTTATCAAACATTCTGCTACTTAACGTGTGGTTTAACCACATAATTGAGCCTTTTAATGCATTTGCCTTGGTGACATTTGGAAGGCAAGACACTGAGAGCTGGCTGATGGAGGCACTCTGGGACTGGGGCAGTCATGTCATGTTGGATATCACAAAGAAATCTCTAGGAATCTTGGAATGTCCCCAGATAATATCATCAATCCACCTGCAGGTATTTTAATGCAAAAATAGGGGCAAGCTTCTAGTGTAGGGTGTGGAGAAAGTTGAGTGGGGATGACAGTGAATTTGGGAACCCAAAAGGATGCACCATCAGTCAGAAATCAGCATTCTGATTCACACTGCATCCAAGCACAGGCAAAACCAATCCTCACAAATCATCTAAGTAGGACTGATTTTATATTATTCTATTGTATAAAGAGACTTCATTAATGAACCTGATGCAGTGAGAATCTCTGATAGTGTCACGGCAGGAGATTCTGTTTTAATTATTATATGTGGTTTTGTAATTTTAATTGTATAATTATTACAATATTAAAAGATGCAATTATATTTTAAATCTTCTTAAGACCTCAATTTTATTACATTTTTATTACTTTGTAATGGTATGATATTTTATTATTCAAAATTAGAAATTATTAGAAATAATTTTATGATTACACTCTTTTAAAATATGATCTTTTTATTCTTTCATCACTTTATCTTACAACCATCTTACACATCCAGTGGAAAGTGAAAGGCTGCAAGCATTTTCAGAGTAAGATGATAAGACATCAAAAATGATGCTGAAATTTTTTCACTTTAGCTGTAGCCTGCCTTACAGAATTAATGAAGCAGCTTCTGATGACAGAAGTTAGTTCAAAGCAAAACTCCAGTTATGAAAACAGCTTTTATGGAGGGCTCATGCTTAAGATGAGTTATGTCACAACTGTCTGCGAGATCAGGAACTGTGTGAGAGGAGGTGGTGAAGTTGTCTGGTGCTAATTGTTCCATTTGCTCGTAGCAACCTGAATCAGAGGCAATCCCGTTGAAATCAGAAGCAACACTTTTGTTACACAGATCTGAGACAGGTTTCAAACCTGAGCAAGGCTCACAGTCATCCATCTTGCAGCACCCAGGGAAGCAGATGTTTTCCTAAATACAAGTGAAATGGTCCATGCTGCACGTCAGAGTCTGAGCCACCTTAAACGACCTAATTTCCTCTTCTATTTTTTATGTTTGCATTTACAATTTGCTTTCATGTGTTTTCCTCTGTGTTTTTATTACACAAAGTGCCCTTGTTGAGTTATATTAACATTTTTCATTGTTCTTCTGACTTTGATATTATACATAACAATATTCATCCTTTGTCTCAACCCACTGCTGAGTCCTGTTACAATCAAAACAAAATAAAAAAATCACACTTTGATCTTCAGTTAATATGAATGCAAAGGCAGGGAAGCAGGGTGGGTAGGGATGTTTCCACCCTACCCTAAAGAGCTGCTAACCTGAAAGATGAGGTGAGAATAGTTTTAACTACTACACTGCCACAAGTGCACTGAACACACACTTTGTGATCAAGAAGAGTGTTCTTTCTGATCTGTGAGACACTGCAACAAGGACAGAATTAATTCTCCGTGAGGATGTCTCTGCCTTCATAGTTTGGTCTCACATTCAAGGGCTGATCTCAGCAGAAAGGGAATTTGTGTCCAGATGCCTTCAACAGTGTTTTGTCAACAGTTTGATGTCCCACTGTACATTCCTATCATCTGCCCGACATCCAAACTGTGGCAAGAGAGACACAGATTCTTACACATATAACACTCACCTTAAACTGTAAGCAACCACAAAAATCAAAGTTTAATTAAAATCCAGTGTAATATTATATTCTGGTAGGCACACTCTGTTTGTCCTAGGTGCAAACCATCAAGTTTAAAATTTAAGCAATTGTTTACTCTCATTTTTCTCTCCGCTGTTTTCAGATCTATATTTTCAATAATGGCTTCACCTCATTTTAGAAAACTAGAGAACAAACTTCAGTGGATCCTGCTGTTTTTAAAAAATCCTAGGTAATATTCTGTCTGCACAAATGTCACAAATTCTTTTCATTTGGAATGGATCAAATGGAAGCGTTGTATCAAAATTATTAGAAACAAAAAAGAAAGCACACTGATTTCTGAATTGTGGAGCCTGCTATAACTTTGTGTCAGTACAGAACATACACGTGCTACAATTGCCCCGATTGTGCTCCTTTTTAGTTTTTACCTGGCTGAAAATATAATCTGTATTTATTAATTTCCTTATAGCTATTTTGTAGTGTGTCTCAAAATGATATCTGAAGTTGTGCAATGTAGTGCAGTACATCAGGCAGGCATGAATACTTTGCAGGGAAGCTCAAATCACAGTGTGCAGTCAAGAGTCACACTTCATCTCCTGCCTTTCTTTCACACCAAATGAGAATTTACCCATCAGGACCCGATATGCTGAGATGCTTTCTCTATTTAGTGTCACAGCCGACACACACTGGAGGGCAGGAGTACTCACATTCATCAGGACTATGCTTAAAAAGCAGAGAGATTTTAGCATTGTGTGTTACTGCTTTTGATCCCAGCACAGGCCAATTACCTCTCTCTCCTGCTCTTTCTTTCTTTTCCTAAGGTGTTCATGGAGGTATCCCATGCTAAAGAGTTTGTCAAGCCAAAAGTGAAAAATTAAATGCTCTACTGCTGTAATAGTATCGGCACTTGCATCAGTACTTTTCTGAAAGCCGGTTATGCTGCTTTTAAGGGATAATTTGTTACTAAAGCAACAGCTCTGCTACTGTGAAAGGAAAGAAATTTCTGTCTCCTCAGAACAACATCAATGTGTTGAAGTGCAGACACTCCATATTTTTCTTCATACCATCAGTGCAGGTGATGTTTGATTAAAGACAAAATACCCTTTCCTCACCTGTTAATCTTTCTGAGGTGGGATATGGAGGAGGGGAGAGCTGAACTGTTAAAATTACACCCTGAAAGCACTTGGGAGGACTCCTGGACAGCTGTGCCTGGGGATTTTACTGCCTTAAACACACACCTCCCACACACTACCCCAAGGGATGCAAAGCACCTTGCCCTGTCTGTAGGTGAGCAGGTTTTTTTTGGATGACACAAGTGCTCTGCTTGCATACACACTCATAAGCACACACAGACACACACAGATTTACACTACACTTGGCTTCATCCAAGTGCTTCCAGCTGGGTCAGAGTGTGCTCACTGGAGTCAAAGGGGCAGCCTATAAATTGATTCCAGTAAGTGCTGGATCAAATGGTCAGAGGGGGCTCAGGATATATTGCACACACAGGCAGAAGTGAATCGCTGAAGAATTTACTATCAGCAGCGCAGATCATTTGATCACACCAGCCTTACTGCTGCTGCAGGGACCAAAAATGAAAGAAACTGGCCCCTCAATCCCATTCCACCTGCAAGTTGTTTTCTCACATCCCTACTAATTCCACGTGGAGAAACCAGACAAAAACAAGCACTGAGTTTTGAATAAACAATGATTCACCTCAGAGAAATTATCTAACAAGTCTCACAATTTTTTTCCAGGTCAATCAACTGAAGTTATGGGTCAGGTCTTCTTGTTGCCAGGAGCACTTTGGTTTTTGGTGGAGGAAGGACATCATCCTGTATTTTTCAAAAGACAAACTTTTGATTTTGATCAATTTAGTGTGATTAAAACTGTGAATTGCTTGGGGATTGTATTCCAAAGCTGATTCATTTCATGCTTAATTATGTCTCTAAAATGGGATTATGGCCAGTGATTTTCTTTATGTAAACAGAAGCCTATATGTTTTGAAAAATGGAATGAAAACACCACCAGTAAAGAAAGATCAATAATGTTCCCTTTTCCTGATACTATGAAGACCCATATCTTTTTATAATTGAGTGTAAGGGCAAAATTTTCAATTGATAAATGTCATTGCAGTGCTCAGGACTTATGAGAAGCTCCAGGAATGTAGACATTTGTGGGGAAAAAAGGACTTGAATGGCTGGTTTCTGGTATTCTTAGCCATATTCTCTCTGACCCTCTAAGTACAGGGATTTCAGCAGCTACTTTTCAGCTTGTTGATATCAGTAAAATTGCAAGAATCAAACATGAATAGTCAGAGGATGGAGAATTGCAGGGTTAGGTTTGTATGCTGATAAAAAGAAGTGCTCACCTGCCTACCTGGTGGCCTGGAGCTTTTAAAGCAGATTTCAAAGTCTCTTTCACCTGGAAGTCAGAACAAATAATAAAAAAGAAAGATAATGAAACTGTCCTGCATTCTGTGTGAGGGAAACTTGGTTTCCCAGTAACTCAAATACCACTGTGTTGTACAAAAACCTATTCTCTAAATATTTCTGGTCTGGCCAGAAGCAGAAATGAATTGAAATTTCATAAAGCCCTTCATTCTCATGACATTTAAAGGCTCTCTTTGAAAGCTGATTAATATACAGTGAGAACCCTGCTGTTACAGTTCACATATTGATGGTCTACTGTTGTATTTGGAGATCAAACATTGATTTGGGGAGCTTAATAGCTTATAATAACCTGTCCTACCTGTTGGTGGGAAACACAGACTTCTGATTCTTTAACAGATTGGAGCAAAGCTTGTTCATTTACAGACCCTGTGCTTACTGAGAGAGAATACAAAAATAAAATCTTTTGGTAAATAGCCTAATTTTGCACCTTTCATGTGGAGAGATTGATGCTCTTCTGCTTTGCCCTAATAATTGGGTGAGTGGTCCAGTAACTCCTCTGTTCCTAAGTTGGGTGATTCTCCTATTATCTACTTTCCTGTGTCCACAGACTAATCTACAAGAGCTGTAAACAAAATGTGCATTTCCATACTTCTTTCCAGAATTGCTACACATTGCTCCTCTATCCTTCTCCTCAACTAAATAGTTTACAGCAATCAATAATATTACTTTCATCCACCTTTTTTTTTTTTTCCTACAGCAATATCATTATCATTTCCTCTTTCAAGTCAGGGAAATAAATGTGAAATAATCTCAAGCTTCCTCTCCCTAATGTATTTTTTTCTAATTTTCCAAATGAATCCCTGTTTCTGGTCAAAGACTAGCACAGTGTGATGAGTTCATTAGTTTGCTGGTGTGCATTCTCTGACTCACATTAAAGCACTAAAGGTCTTTGAGTTAGCAATAATTAGATGAGGTCATTAAAGCTACAATGAGATCACGATTGCCAGAAATGGCCTCACATTGTACAAAGTAAGGTCAAATCAGCTATAACCATTACTCATTCTGGATTTTTAATTCATTACATATGCATTAAGTAGTGGGTGATCCACAGCTTAGCATGAGTGAAAAGCCCTACAACATCTCATATACACAGTATTTTACACTGAGGGGAGAGTTGCATGGTGAAATCTTTTATGGTAATGGTCCCTTACACAGAGAAATCACCACGAGGACCAAACAAGACTGGATCAAAAAGAAATGGCAGCAGGTGCCAGCAATGTTTTGAAGGAGAAGCAAGGCAGGAGCACAGGCTGCAATGTGGAAAGTCACCAGGAACATTTTTCCAGAAAGATTCAAACTAAGAGGCAGCAAACAAGGCTCCCAAGCAAGACAGGCTCAGATGTTCCCCAGATCTACAGTGATGTGTAAGCCATGGTTCCACAGAAGTCCACAGCCACAGCTCAGAGCAAGCCAGTCCCTGTGTTCATCTTGTCAGAAGGCAGCAAATTTACCTGAGCAGTATGAGAAAACCATGCTCCTCTATCATATTTGCCTTTGTCCCATAGACAGCTCTCCAGGAAAAGTGATGAGTCAGTCTTGCTGGCAAAAAGGATGGATTAGTTTTCATTTTACAGGAATGAGTGACATTTCCATTCTTTAGCTGTTAATTATAAGCACATCATAACCTGGTGAGGGAAGGCAGAACCCCTTCAATTTTTTCTCATTTTCTACACTGCCAAAAAGCAGCTTTAAACCAAACCTCTTCATGGCAATAGATAACCCAAATCAAGCTGAACAAATAGTTAAGTGGGAGACTAGCCAGAAGAGGAGAAAATCAATATACTAATGAAAGTAGCAATTGCTTCCAGATGTGTCTGCCGTAGAAAGCTGGGCTGGTTTTGTGTAGTTTCTGGTTATCTCTCTCCTCCTCTTCCTCACACTCTGCTGATTACAGGCAGAGTGGAAAAATGACGCTTCCAGCACCATAACACATCACATTCCTTCAGGGCTCTGCAACAGGCAACACGCCCAGGGAGAGCCAGGGAGTCAGCAAGTGCTTCACAGCAGCTCTCACCTCTGATGAATTAAAGTCTGCAAGAAATTTAAGGCTCCATTTCATCTGCTTTCACTGTGAAATGCCTCCTCCCTAGATTATAAGCGGCAACGTCACCTACACGTCAAGGCTGAGGAGACACGTGGAATTACATGTCCATTCTGGGCCGTGCCAGAGGAAGGAAAAATGCCCTCTTTGACAACTACAGTCCAGACCTGAGGCATAGATCAGAGCCTCTGCCTGAAATCCACATTGCTTGTGGCCAGGAACATGAGCATGGCATCCAGGGAACTGACCCCCAACAAGTTGATGTCTGCAACTTCTCCAACCCTCTGGAAAGATTTCCTTTCAGGAGAGGCTGGGCTCCGCTTGCTGGTTGTAAACATGCATAGACCCAGGTTCTGCTTTCAGGCAATTCTTATTTGCATTGTCCCTGTAACCAAAGAAATTAATGAGCTTAACTGACAGCAACATCAGAATTTCCTTACAGTCATACCTGCATTATGAACAAAATTAATAATTACTCAAGAGCTCTTGATTTGCAGAAGTGCTTCTGTCTGAGTACAGAAGCACTCTGAATGACCGGGAGAAGCTGCAGAGCTCCCTTCAGCTTGCAAAGTGCTGTCCTCACCCTAAAATGCCTCTTTTTGACTGTTATTTTTGAGGAGGAGTATCGTGTTTTTCTGAAAATATTGAGGCTGTTGAATACAGATTCTAGAGTGTGCAATGGATTTTGAATGCATCACCTAGGGATGCTGGAGAATCTGGGACCCTTCAGTGTCACCTCCAGAGCCCAGACACTCTGGGTCAGCTTGCACATGAGGTGCCAGTGTCCCCACAGAGGTGCAGTTGGAATTTTATTGGCAATAACATGAAAAGATGTTTCAAAAATCTGTGCCTAGCAGTTTTCCCTTTTTATTTCCAAACTTGCTTGACTGGTAATGAGAAAAAGACATGGCAATGAAATTGCAAATGGAGGAGACTGTAGATTTGGCATGCTAACACTTTTCTGACATTTCAGCTGCCCTGAGGATCTACTTCTTTATGTTATGGAGCCTTTTCTTCTCATAGAGTTTTTCTTTCAGTGGAGAGGTAAGTCATTAATGTTAATAGATCCTAAAATATCCACAGTGATGGAAAACAATGTTTTGGTTTAATGTGTGCAGTCGAACTTATGTGCAAATAAATAAAGCATCCAGGTTCATTAGCATTGATGTGTTAGCCTGAAAGCAAAAAAGAGAATATAAGCAGCTAATGTTGTTTGTCCCGCAATCCATCTTCCATGTCACTGAGGGGAAAGAAACCTTTCTTAAATTTCCAATCAATCTTCATGACCTTTTTACATCATTTGCATCCTTAAACAGATTTTTTTTGTTGTGAAGTTTCCCCTTGATAGTTCACTTTAAAAAAAAAGAAATGAAACAAAAAACCCCAGCTTTCTTTCAGAAATCCCTGCTTCCAAAGGTCTCAGCTCAGACACGGGTCCTTACAGTCCCAACAGGAATACCCAGCATTTGCTATTTTGCCCATGAAGCAGCAATCCAAGGCTCTATTTAAAGTGGACCTGAAGTGATGTCCTGGGGTCAACCACACTGCTCATTCAGGCTAATAGAGAAGCAGGAGCCAGGGGAGCTGATGGACCCACCCAGAGCTCATTACTCAGTTTTTTTTTCCTTACATAGCTTGAGTAATTTTTTTGAGATACAAGTCTTAGTACTCTGCAGGGTTGACTTTCCTACTTTATCTAGTTTTGGGGGTTTTTTTTCAGAGCTACATCTTATTTACACCGTTAATAATAGATAGACCATGCCACGACCCCTTTATCCTAAATTGAAGATACACTAGGTACACAGTAGCAGAGCAAATAGAGGTAGTTGATATAATGGAAAACACAAACACATTTACACGTTCAGCATTCATGTGCTGCCAGTTACAGTTTGTGCACAGCTTCTGATGGCCCACAAAATTCTTCAAGTATTTATTTTAAAGTGTAAGAGTATAAGGGCAAGTTAAAGAGGCTCAGAAGTTACTTTGTCAGCTGTGACAACTGTCTGTTGCCAAGGGCAATATAAACAGTATCACTAAACAAGGCTATTGCAAGCATTGTTTTAAATAATGTGTTGGAAAAAACTGCCTAGCTTACTGTAGTAGTCAAAAAGCAAATCTGGCAAAAAGATAAATAATACAAAACAATAACCATTGCACTTTATAAAGCATGCCCACTATCCCTCTCTTTCTAGAAAAAAAATAAATCCATCTTTCACCCTTTCATACCAGTTTCCATTCTTGCAGGGAATTTTGTCAGGAAAGCAGAGGCAGGTTCCCCGGCTGAGCTACCAGAAACAGCACACCAGTCTTCTCAGGAAAGAAAGCAGTTTGGTTTGAAAGCTTTAGGATCTAGCTTTGAGGATTTCACACCAACAAATAGCTATACTCGGATTTTTTGATCTTCATTTTGCTTGTACACTGTTGGCAGCAAATCCTCACCCTGCTACCCAACAAAGAGTTCATCTGAGTCCATCTGAATTGCATTTGTGGCTGTAATTAATGGGGAGGGAGAGAAGGAGTGCAGAACTGCCCATAAAATACAGCTCTTAAAATTACACCTCACAGAACAGTAGGAGCTGGCTGTAGAATCACGGGACATGAATGAGGTGACTTATTAAATCATTCCTGACCCCCAATTTCTGCGGGAAGCTGCAAAAATGAAAGTTTTGCCCGTTTTAGACCTCAGGCTTCTGAGAGGGAGCTTACTGACACACAGAAGAAGAAGAATGTGCTGTATTTGTGATTGTTATCATGACACAGACTCAGCATTCAGACATTTTTGGTGGCATTAAAGAGGATGGAAGTGGGTGAGGGGACCTTCCCAGGCACAAGTGCTTCTCCTGCTTCTGCTCATCTCTCTGATTTCCTTTGCAAGAAAGGGCTCTTGGGAAATGGCTTTAAAGACCTGACATGCAGAATGTGTCCCATGTGAGGGTGTGCTGTGGGAAATGATCATCAGTAGAATTATACATGCTATACTGCCTGCTGAATCCCCCAAAGCAGTCACAGAGCCAGGAGAATATGAGACTGTCATTACTCTGTCTCCCTCCCTCTGCTTTGGAGCATAAACCTCTGCCAGACACTCAGGCAGAACAAAACACTTAATCAGTGTTAAGGACGCATCTGGTCCCCTCAGAGAGATGAGCTGTTCATTTGTGCTTGTTTACAATATGTTTATAAACATTAGTGGACAGGAATAGATTACCCCAGTTTACTGCCACATAAAGAAGTCAGCTGCTTACGTTTCCCATCATATCTACGTGCTTTTCTTTTACATTACTCAAGTGGTACCTTATGGCAAGTAATCTTTGTGAATTAGGCCAGAAATCATGACTGTCCCTGTAGAATTTATACTGTTTTCCCAGTCATTATCTCTAAAGTATTACTTTTGGATCAAACCCTTATCCACGATGCCTAATTTTCCTTGCCATCTCAATTGCTTTACTTCATTTTACCTATTTTTTCCTCTGGTCCAGAAAGGAATGACACTGGATTTATATTCAAGATGAAAAGCATATTGTTTGGACAGTAATGGAAAAAGTGGTATTCTGATGACACTTGTCCTTATGTCAAATGCTTGTACCCAGCTAAAGAAAGCAGCCTTTGTAAAGGAAATTTTTACTTTTATTTCATTTTAAAACAGATTTTCCATGCATGCTCTCTCTGAATTACAAGCTGGGACTTTACAGAGCTGTGGCAAAATAGAGAGTAACTGTGCAGCTCTGGCTGTGTACCAAACCACCGTGTCCTCTGAAGTGGGGTGACAACATGGGGGTGCCCCCGACTCCTGGAAAGAGCCCTGCTCTGCCATTTTACATCTCACTTCACCTGTCGGTTCCCCCTTTTTCTCTCCATCTTCTGTTTGATTATAAGCTATTTAGGACTCAATTGTTTCATTTTAAGCCTTTGAATTGCACATCTTGAGCCCTGATTTGAGTTCGAAAATCATAGACTCATAGATCATGGAATGGTTTGGGTTGGAAGGCACTGCAATGATCATGATCAAGTGAAAGGCACAGAGATATTTGCAGCAGAATCCTCTCTCTTACACACTTGCACACACACAGAGGCAGTTCTGGATCTCCAATACTTGCACACTGACAACTCCCCTTCCAATAAAGTGCACTGATACCCTGGAAGGAAGATTTTTTGCCTTCCTGTCATGAATCTACCTGTACTGCTCACTATTTGTGTGCTTCATGTCAAACATCGAAGCCAGTGCAAGGCCAAACAAAGAAATTTCCTGGCCTGTTTTAAGTGGCAGCAGGAAAGAGAGTTCCCCATGCCAATGGAAGAGCCTTCAACATTCATATCTTCTTTATTCTCTGCATTATTGTACGGAGTGGTAGACAATCTCCTTTCATTTATTAAGTCCTTCTCCTTCTTTGGGTAGGAGATTGAGAAAATTGTACTTGTTTGCACCTGATTCTTGAGGGCTCTATTCTCCAAAGAATAAAAAAAGCATTAGGGAGAAAAAAAAGATTCTGGTATCAAACCATCCTACACACATGCAAAATGATCTGTTTGCAAGGTAAAATAGTGTGTAGACAAGATTAATTCAAAAAAGTGTGTGGATAGAGTCCTGATTTATTGTTATTATTATATAGCATTAATATGTATACAAAATAAGTTAGGCTGAGAAATGCGGTGCTTCAGTTCTGACTTGCTACCAAGACTTGCACTAAACGAAGCCAAATAAGCTTTCAAACAATTATTTCTACCTAAAATACTACAGTGCTCTATTCACAACAGTAGAAATAATATGGAGATAAAAGGCACTTCAGATATCGAACAAATTCATTTCAGATACCTTGGCAATTTCCAAAAGGTTAAGGTACCAAAATGAAATGTTAAAAAAGGACAGAATAATGTTGGAGACCTTTCCTTGTAATCTCATTTTGCATGACCAGTATTTGTAGAAGTGACTATTAAAACTGAAAAGATCAAAATTTGTGATGCTCTCCACCTGAAGAATGTCTATGGGAGATGGCAGATTATATATTGGGCCCTAAGCTTTACAATTCAGATACATATTAGAAGCAGTCCTTGCCACATTACCAGAACAAATGAGTGCTAACACATCTCTTGCTTTGTAAGCAGAAGTGTCTGCCATTCTTCATTTAGAGGCAGTTCCATTGATTTTGCTTTCAAATTTCCTGCATAAGAGTGGCAAGATCCAACTCTGAAGTTTGTGTGTTTCTTTTGCACAGGCTCCCCCTGATAAAATTTTCAGTCAAGTTGACTCATGGACATTTTTACAAGAAATGCCCAGTTGGGCTAGAACTTTTCAGCCTGGAAAAGAGACAGAAGAATATAAATGTCTAGAAAAGCCTGAATAGACTGGAAAAGCTGGTCAGAGCCTGACTGTTTTCTGCCCCTTTCTGTACTAGGCTAGTGGCAACCAAAGGAAGCTATTGAGAATCAGGGTCAAAGCAAACAAAAGCCTGTGATTCTTCATGAAGTCAGTGATAGATATGTGTGAGTTCTTTCTAGGAGTCACTGTGGATGCAAAAAATACTTGGGAGAGAGTTTTGTGGGGAATTACTAAGTAGAAAGACAGATCATTTCAACCTCAGGAAGTCCTAGGAGATGAAAGTAGCTGAAAGGTAACAGGAGTGAGCAGCCCATGTTCTTACAGGTCAGATTTTGGACCTGGTGGAGAAAGGACAGAGCAGTAGGTGAACCTTTCATCCAAACAATACAGTTCTTCTTGGTGTCCCTTGCTCTGGTATCCAGTTCCTTGCTTTTGCAGATGATGATGCCATATTCTCCCTTTGAGGAAACAAAGGAGACCTATCTTAAAACCAGCTCTGCTCTTTGTCCATCTGTCCTTACCCCTATTCAAAACCATCAGACCCTGTTTACAAGAAGTCTCCATGTATTATCCATCCATAATTTACCAAGGGAGAATTTAATCATGGCATTTGTCACAGTTCTGTCTTTTTAAAAATGTTTTAACCAGTGACTATCTATGGAGTAAAAAAGAGATTTTCAGCATCACTAAAACATCTGGTTCAAGAGGATAAGCCCCACCCAGCTATTACAAGAAAGGATGTAGACAGCTGTTTTCAGGAGAGCCTTCCTAGCAGAGAGTGCCAAGGGATCCCCATGGGCTGTTGTGTGCAGTGTCCTGCATCCAGAGAGAGGCAGCAGCTCCCCATGCATCGTGTTCCCTGTTGGCTGCTCCAGGCATTCCGATACCTTTTCCTTTTTTTTTTATTTCTTTTACTGTTGAGCTGTCTAACTAACAGTGAGTTATCTCCAGCAGGCATATGGAAAACCAGAACCCTCTGAATCAATACCCTTTACTAAAGGTTCTAACTCTGGGGAGCTCTCAAGCTTTTACCAGAGGGTTGGCAGGTCCGGTGAGGAAATTCACATCTCCCAAATGCTGCTTCTGAAACTAATTTGAAACTTGCAGGCTTAGCTGGGAATTCTAGCTTTGAGAAGCTGTGTTAGTTTGACACAGGCTTTTTGTTTTTTTAAATTAAGTAAAAAAAATTAAAATATTTTAATTCTAGTAACCTTCTTCATGCAGTGTGCAGAAAATTCAGGCAATTGGACTACCTAATGAGTAAGACATAATTCTTAGAAACACCTTCCACATTCCAATCATAACAGCATCAACCATTAAAAAAATCCATATTCCTGTGTTTGCTCTCATTTTCATCTAATAATAACAATAGCGACCCCAACACAGGGCATTCTAAGGGATTAATGACCAGCTGGGACTAATGGCACCCTTGGCTATACCTCTGGCCATAAATGCTTGTCAGACTACCATCAATCCTCAGAAAACACCCTACACCCAGATCATTACTACTTAACCAGTCGTCGGAATGAAAATGAAAAGCAAATATAAGGAGAGTTGTCAGGAATTTTCATGTGGGAGAGTGTTTCCCCCTATCAGAAATCTTTGCCTTAACTTGACAACACAGAAACCCAGTGACTAACATGCACTGAGGGGGTTTCTGTGATTACTCCTTGTGCAGTTATTCGCCTCAACCACACATTCTAAGGCAGGAGATGTGAGGATTCAGGCTCACAAATGCACCCAACCCTCTTCCTCCTGGGGCTGGACAGAGAGCAACACCAGCTTTAGTGCTATCACTGACTCCTGTCCAAAACACAGCTCTGTGTGACTGACAGCCTCCAGCTGGGATAGAGCCTTTTCATCCCAGTTTTCACAGGATGGACAAAGCTGAGAGCCTCAGCCTGGGTAAATCACCAACATGCTGTCGAATTTGCAGCACTGGTCTCATTTAGAGAAAAGCAATAGGAAGAGCAGCATTGGTTCAATAGAGTGGTCAATATAGATTCATATTTATTTCACACTGGCATTCAGAGGAGGTGCATATTGAAGATTTGACCCAAGATCTCTCTAGATGTTGTGCAAATTTTCAGCACATAGCAGCAAAAGCAATCCAAAACACATACCACTGAATTGCTGGAAATGCCAAATGTTTGTGAAGGCAAGTAAGGAAACATGGGTGTGATTTGACTGACAACCAACTGCTGCCATTTTTACTTTTTGCTGACAGAATGACCCCAGGAAATATTTGTGCTGCCAAAGTTGTAGGAGCAAAATGGGAAAATGAATTTAAGCTAAAGCTGGCAGGAAACTGCTTTCTCCACTCCCCTTAGGTATGTGTGGGTGTTCACATATTTAGAAACTTAATTAATAGCTCTGAGGGACTTTCCCTGGCTATTTTTCAATGAAAAATGTTGCCAGTTGGTTGGGGTTGTTTTTTAATTTTTGCATTTCTATATCACTAATTAAAACCAACATATTTTGGCCTGGAAATCATCAAATAGGGAAAAAAATTATTTTTCAGATATCCATTATCAGAAGAGATTTGAAGATAGGAAAAATGTTGTACATTTTATTTTCTGAGGACCCTCATTTCACTAGTAGCTTCTTGAGATTCTCTCACAAACCAGCAGCATCCAGCTCTGACCAAAGGTTTTACATTTAACCTGCTGCTTCTTTCAGTGAGAGAAGGGATATCTCTCCATTGCATTTATCTTCTGATTACTTAAAATTTCTTCTCTGTTTTCATAGAATTGGGAGTCTTTTTCTTCCCTGCCTATAGGTTTTTTCCTTGTCTATACTTTTCCCACTGTGTGAAGGAAAGGGGAGATTTTTCTAATCATTCCTCCTAGGATATTTTCCTCATTTTGTCGTCCTGATAAATGTTAAATACAAATGAGAGGGTGTGGGATGACATGAGAGACCAGTGCAGAGCAAACATAGAAGCTCTTATTGAGATGTACAAGGAGCATTCCAGATAAATCTGTCCAAACCCCTCTGAATAGGAGCTCGTCATCTCCATAGTTTGAATTCATTCATCTTTTCCTTTTGTGGGAAAGAAAAGAAGCTATCTAAATCAGTGGGATTAAGCAGTATTTTGCCAATTTACTCTAACACCTGGCTTCTTTTAGATAAGGCCCAAATGAACGTTAGCTCATGCCAAAGCACACCCTCAGACTGTTGACCTAACTGTTTAAGTTATCATTCCTGAGATTTGGAAGAACAAACGCTGGAACTAATCCTGTCTATTCCATGTAACCTTATGCCCAGGCAGGCATTCTTAAAATGTTATCAACATCACGTGTCAAAGGACTTTTATATGTATTTTTATTATTATTTTTAAAGGAGAAACCAGAAATTAATATCAACTGATCCAATAATAAGTGAAAGCATTGCATCCTATGTATATGACAGGTTTTTAGTAGTTATTAAAACTGATGTAAGCATTATATTATTCAAAGAACAGAAAACTCTAGGGAGAACAAAATATGCAAAAATACCCCAGAAAATAAAGCAGTAACCAGTGACAGGAGGAAAATTGGTACATGGAAACCTGCCATAGTAAGCTTTGCTGTGCCTTGGGAACTCTTAGCTCTACTCTAATATGAACGTTATAAGTAGCCATTTACATGGAAAATGTGAAATAAATGCACCTGATCCTTTGCTCTTGGAACTGAGGCCCTTTGAGACCTACATGAGAAGTTCAGGTCTCAGTCCTGCAGCTTCTCCCCAGCCAGGAGGTTGCTACATCAGCACAAAATCAGCATAGCCCTCACCCAGCTCCACTTCATGCTGTTTTAATCTATACCTGGCTGGCTATGCAAAGATGTCTTAATGCACGGGGTGCAATCCCTCACTGAGTAACACTGAACCAGAACATCCATATCCTTAAATCACAATAGATTATTGCTCGTTTGAATTGATTGGGGTTTTGTCCAAGCTGGTGACAGCCAAAGGGATGGTGAATCCCATCTGTGCCTATGAATAGCCTGTAGTGGGAAATGGGAGTGTGTGAGGAAAAACAGGGAATGCAAAATAACCCCCATAGCTTATTGTCAAATAAAACCAAGCAGAGTAGTGTTAGCAGTCAGTGAGTGTTTGTCCAGTGCTTTTATTCTTTACAGCACTGTGCAACCCATTGTCAGCTCTTGTATGGCCTGAAAGTACCTTTGCCTTCCCCCTGGTCCTCTTGCCTACTCCCTGAGGTTGGTTTTGTTGCTGGGAGAAGATGCTATCACAGAAATGGCTGGGTATCACAGAAATAGTTAGACTTACACAGAAATTTGCCCCCTTTTTTTAAATTACTCCTGCCAATTAGGGGTTTACCCAGGGTGGCATTACTGTAGCAATAAAAGCCCTAGTCCCTCTCAATCAGATGGCATGTTCTCACCAAGCAAGTTCTTTCACTGAGCAGCTGCACCTCAGTAAGAAACTAGTACCCATGAAGAAAGCACCATTGGCTAATTATGCTAATTAGATATTAACCACCACCTCTTCAAACTGCAGGTTTGTCACATCTCTCACTGGTATCTTATTTTATTGCAAACTGCATTGAGGAGAATTTTTACTTTCCTGCTCTATCTCTCATGGGAATGCAACACTGACCTGCTTATAAAATCTGATTTCAAAGCCCAAGCCCAGTCCTACTGGGTTTTGGAGAGTTCACACTCAGGGCTAGGTTTATCACAACTTAAGGAGATTATTTGATAGGAAGTGTTTAAAAGAAAATTGAAGGGAAACAGCTTTTCTGAGACTGGCTTAAAAGAGCCACTGGAAGCTTCACTGCCTACAACCCAGTGAGAACACCATTTATTCAAAAGAATGATTTCATGTTCAGAGGGAAGAACTGATGGTGCCCTTTATGTTAAAGAGCCCATTTTCATGTAATTCATACAAAAGTAATTTAGAGCCGTAACTTATGGATTTAATGTCTTATTTGTTGGGAAGTGGTCTTCAAAAAGTGCTTTGAATCTATCCTCTTGTTGGATTCTGCAGCAATTTGTTGCCATTGATTAAAATAACAATTCCTCATCATTAACCCTTTTAGAATTAAATGTGGAGAATTAACATGAAGTGTGATTAGAGTGGGTTTCTGCTCACATCAAGTAGGATGCTGGTACACTGAAAATGAACTGAATAACAGGAGGGATGATAAAGGCTTTCTTTATTTGCTTATTATGATATCCACAACCAAGTTACACCGAGAAAAGATAATTTCAGATGCTTGTTCAGTAGATTGCACTTTTCTACTTAAGAGTCAGTCTACAGAGGATAAGAGCTTGCATTTTAGGGTGATGTCCATAAGAGAGCTCGGAGCCAGCCTGCTGTGGGGTTGGAGCCTCCACAGGGCACAGGAGCCCTGCCCTGGCTGGGGAAAGCAACACAGCTCGTCTGGAGCCCCTTGCTGCTGCTTAGTTTCCAAAAGGAGATCTACACAAAGGCTGAGGCTCAGCAGGGCACTGCTAAGCTTCTCTGCTATGGCACGTGTGTGTGGGTCCACATGAGAAAGGTGTGGAAGTTGTTTATTATTGTTGCTGCTTTGTTAGGCTCAATAATATGATTTAAGCAACTATTCCTCTTGTTTCAGACTTGCACACATTTTTTAGGTGTCATCAATGAGTATTTCTGCTCACTCTGTCTTCACAGGAATCTTACAGCAATTGTTAATTTTGTTAGTTTAAGTGTCTACAGTTTCTGATAACTTTTAAGCACATTTTGGTTTTTTCCAGTTCCCAAATTGCTATTAATTTTATTTTATTTGTGATGTTTTGACCATGCTGTATGAAAAGAGACAACCATTTCTTTCAGAGCCACAGGTCACCATTGATAGTTGACAGTCTAATTCCTATTTGGATGATAACTTCAAAATTATTTAGCAAGTTGTGAGCTATATAAAATTTCACACAGTGTGGGCTTTATTCCAAACAGACAACAGGCAAAGTGGATTTTCCAAAGCACTGAGACAGGGTGGAAGCTGTATCAGACCTAGCATCATGTCCACCAGCACACACAACCTCTCCTAAGCAGCATGTGAGTATTATATTTTTAACACAAACATGATGTGTTGAAATCACCTCTTCAGAAGAATGCAGTGCTGCTAATCTCCATGTTGACATGCCTGACACTGCTGATGTCACTGGAGATCATCTATGTGAGGTGCACAGAGACAGAAGGCACCTGAAGTTGGACCAACCCACAGTGCAGAAGTGAAATTCCTTAGTTTCACAGGGACGTGGGCAGAGCAGCTCTGAGAACAAGACCTGATGGATAAAAAACTTTCCAAAGCTCAGTTTAGTCACAGTATTAAAAAACAGTGGAGAAGAGAAGAGATTTTCTGTCCAGAAGTATTGGCTTCAGGCAGGAGGCCAACACTGTCCACATGATTTCACTACCAGCAAGTTCAGACACTAGCATGGTAAAAACCTATCTTTTTTTTAATATTCAGTTTTCCATAGCATCCAAAACATTTATGAAATGCTTTCTACTGAAATCTGAACACCGCTGTTACCAAATGTAGTGCTTTCAAACCTTCTGAGTAAGCTACATGGAAGCATCCAACTGTATTCCAAACAGAACAAAATTATTCCTAAAGTTAATTGAAAAAAGAAGACCTACCCTCATTTGCATTCATAAAAAGCTAACCTGACATCCCAAAAGCAGCTATTATATGTCAGCATGTCATGTGCTTTGGGAATATCTGATCCAATTCGCAGCTCATAAATGTCTAATTAAAAAAATATATATACAACAATTTTAATTGGTTCATTGCATCATTTGTTTTTATTATGGTTTTAAACTCTTGCACAATAGTCAGGGCTAAAACTCTCTCAATTTGCAGGGAAAAAAGAACTATGAAGAAGGATATTGAACAAAGATAAGCAGGAGTTCAATAATCACCATATGTACATGGATAGATAAATGGCTGAGTGTTAGCTAGAATATAAATCTGGGGTTTAATAAATCACAAAGTAGTTTGAATCTATCTGTGAGATGATTTTAAAATGCCAAAGGGTCAGTGTAGAATTAAAAAGTGGAGTCAAGTTTTAGGTTCACACAAAACTGAAGAGTGCAATAGATATGTATGTGAGAGCACATTGCTTCTGGCTTAAGAAAGGACAGAGAAATCAGAAAATTTTTCTTATTGCTGGTTTTATCACTGTTGGGTTTTAGAATGCTGCAGGGAAGAAAGTTAAAGAAGAGATATCTTATGGCTAACTCAGTTTTTATCTGATACTTGATAAAGAAAATTCAATTCATAATTATTTATGAACCAACATCAAGGAGTTTATTACTTTGATTACTCACTAATCATTTCCCGTAAATGCAGTGACCTAAAAATCCCATATAATCAATAAAGTAGTAAGTTTCAGATTTAAATCACTGTACCTTGTATTCTTGAGTAAACCTTTGGGTAATTTACAAAGGCTGTTGAATTTTATAGTAAGTGTTTTTCAAACCAGGCTGGATTCTAAACAATAATGACTTTTTAATGTGGATCTGTGATTACATTGTCATAGTGAAATACGACAGTCTTTGACTGCATTCGAAATGAGGCAGAGGGAGAATTACTCCAAAGGCATAGATTACCACAGCCTCAGGTAAAGCAATCTTCATAAATTAAACTCCAATCTAAAGTGACCTGTCACTACAAACCTGTTGCTACTCCCAGTAACTTAAATTTCAGTGTACAATTTGCAAACAAGTTCTTTTCCTATTACCGCAATGGGGGAGAGTTACTTTGGTAAAGTGCTTTAAAATGAATGTGAGGGAGGAGAATTATACATAAGCATTTTATGGGTTTCTTTTCCATAATTTCAAAAAGCTGTTAGTTTAGGAAATGCAACTTGTTGTCTGCTAAAATGTTTATGCTTTTAAGATCTCTAAAGCTGTCAGCTGAAGGAGCCTTTGGCATAAACAGCAACTGCAGCACTTTCCTAACTCATTTTTGACATGCTGAGCATATTTGACTCTTGTACTCAGCAAGAACATCTACAGTTCAATGGTATTCAAAAATGTTTTGTACGTTTAGATGGTCCAGCTGTCATTGCCCAAGGGGTTTGCTGGTTTTGCCACACCTCAGTGTGGAGAAATCTAGTTTATAAATGCCATTTTCAGAGATGCCTGAGCAGCTGTCTTCTGAAAATCATACGGCTTTTGCAGTAAAGCTGAGGGCTTTGCTCAGGGTTGGCTTTGGACATCCACAGCAGAGACAGCAGAGTCCTCCAACTGTAGGGATCCTGTAGGATGGAAGTCCCGACCCTTGGTAGTTTTCACCCAGCCCACTCACATCCCAGCTTTTATCCTATACATCTGTTGGCCCAAAAGCTGCTCTTCCAGTACTCGCTGTGCTATCAGTGGAGGTTTGTACAAAACTGAAAGGTTACCCCATGAAGAGCTGAGCTAATTCCCTGGAGTTGGATGTTTTAATTTTCAGAAAGCAAGACCAAAGTAAGCCCCTTTCTGTAGAAGACATTGAAATATACCATTTTTACTTCATTTGCTGCTATCCTGTTGGCAGCAAGGAAAACATTTTAAAAGGCAGAAATGGAAACACATAGTTTTGTTGACACAAGAACTAAAATGAAACTATTTATGAAAATATTTTCAACTTATTTTAGGCTTACTTTCAAAGCCTAAAAATTAATCCCATGATGCTTGGGAAAGCCTAATATTTCTTACAACTACCTAAAAGAACAGCAGTTGATGGCTAACAACTGCAAGTTCAATTTGTTTTGAGCAAGACCTTTGTATTCATAGGGCACGTGTCTTTTTTTTTTTCTTTTCTATTTGTTTGTTTTTTAGTTTAACAAAAATTTCATTCAGTTTCACATATGTAACAAACATGATGATCTCACAGCGTGGCATCCAGGTTTGAGTCACAAGCTCAGTTCTTGACTCCCTGGAATGATTGGTTTATGTATAGGAAGGTAATGATGCAAAGAAAGGTTTCCCTGCTCCTCCCCCTCTGGAGGGTGAAGAATTCCTTTCTAAGAATGACAGGTCTGGGTCATGAAGACATTTCTGAGGACCTGAACAGAGCAGGTTGAAGAGGACTGAATTTAGCATGTACTAAATCTCTCTTAATTTCAGGTTTTCAAGCTTCCTTTAGGATGATCATCTCCTTCCTCAGCCTAATTAGACATTAATATTGTGTCCACTTCCTGAGCTCTTCTTCTTCCATGTTTCATCCATTCTCTCATCATAATTATTGAGAATGCCTTAAGAAAACAGGTTTTATGCAGACATTTTTTGTCTGCCAGGCTGTTTACATTTACTCTGGAGCCAGTGACTAATTTCTACCAAACTTGATGTCTAAAGAGATCCCGTTTTTGTAGGAGTTGTGTGAACTCTTCTATGCATCTTTCCACACAGAGAAAGACCCTGCAGGTGCCAGAAAATCTGCCTTAAGGTGGCTGAAAAGAAAGAGTGAGCCTAAAATAAAAACCTGACCAAGTTAGATTATTAATCCTGTATTGCATTTTGAGGAAAGTCAGATGAAACAATAAAAAAACCCAACCTTTTAAAACCCACACAAAACCAGAAACCCATGAATAAAACCCATTTTCCAGTTTTAACAATGTTTTCTGCATTTGTGAGGATGTATAAAGACTTCTAGATGCCTCCAGGATTTTCTGCACTTGGTATTTTGTCTAGGCATAAATGCAACTGCAAGTGTTCTGATCTTGCTGAGTAGTTTGATGTGTGGTTTAAGCCACACCCCATCAGATTTCCAAATACTGGGGTTCTTCACAGATTTTTCCTCTCTAATTTTGTCAGAGAAAACAAATAAAGCAGCTAGAAGAAGCATGCTTCAATCTGGAGGAAAACAGAGCTATATCTCCTGTTCTACCAGCACTTCCTTGGAGGGATAGCTGGAAGCACTGGCTCAGCACACAGCTCTCTTATCCCACATTTTCCTTTACCTGCTTTCCAGCAACACTGCTTGAGCAATATTAATTTTCTGCTTTTACAATGGTGTCCTTAAGTGAAAGACTTCGTTCCCAAGTACATCCTGCTTTTTTGACTGCACCTCAGTCTTTGGAGAATGTCTGCTGAAATCAGTGCCCACACATTTGGTAAGGAGCAGGTAAGAAGCTCGCTACTGAGCCTGTTGAGAAAGTCTGACTGCAGGCACTGGCTTATTTGCTCTGCTGCCAAGAATATCAATTGGATACTACACTTGCTATTGATCCAAAAGAAGATTTTGTTGTTGTTGTTGTTGTAAAAAATGTGAATGCATTATGCAATGTCATATAATGCTATAAAGCAGAATAAAAGGTACAGAAGGGACAGAAAGCAGCAGAACAGAATGACAGCAACATTAGCTCTGTAGATTTTCCAGCCTGTAATGGCGTGTTTTGGCAGATGGACAAAAAACCCTTGACATATCTATGGGTGTCTGTGTCTGGAGATGATTCAGCTCCTCTCTTGTGCCTTGATGGGCTTGTCTGTGATGACTAAAACAGTACCAACAGTACCAAATATCACTATTTGTAACACCTTCACTGAAAAATAAACATACCTGGAGCAGCACAAAGTGCTCAAAGATTAATCTGGAGGATGGGTTTCACTGTCCTCCCAACTCCTGATCCAGCCTGAGATGCCAGGACTCAAATGGTGGAGCTCCTGCAACTTCCCTTGGGAGATGATGCCACAGGAAAACAGAAAGGATTCTATTGATATCTGACCATGTGATAAATTGACCATAACTCCCATTCCTTGGGGTGGGAGGAGGTAGAGCTGGGAAGGAGGTGGGGGTGGGGGAGAAGTAGTTTTTAAGGTCTTAATTTTACTTCTCATTATCCTGTTCTGATTTTGTTAGTAATAAATTCAATTAATATCTCTAATTCGAGTCTGTTCTGCCCATCACAGTAATTGGTGGGTGATGTCTCCCTCTCCTTATCACAACTCATGAACCCTTTGTTATATTTTCCCTCCCCTCTCCAGCTACAGAGGGGAGTGATAGAGAGGCTTTGGTGGGTGCCTGGCATCCAGTCAGGGTCAACCCACTACACCTTTCCATTCATTTTTTCAGAGAAATGCAAACAATCATGAGGCCATGTGACTGTATTTGTAACATGTGCATGCACAAACTTAGAGATGACAGAGTGGTAAGTTGCACACTGAATGGAAAATAAGTCTAAACACTCACCAGCTTACATTTAGCATAAGTATCAATCAGTGTGCTCCAGTGGATCTGCTCCAACATACCCCACCGTGGATGCAAGCCAAAGTCTGAGCAGCAACAAACAGCCCATTATCAATCCATTAGTCCTCACTGACTGAACTATACACATAAAATCTTGTTTTACATGCATACTCCTGCCATTCCCCAGCAGAGATAATGAGATTACATGTGCTGTATCACTCAGCCCAGAAACTTGTCACATTCTAATGAGTTTCTTCTCTCTGCCCACAGACACAAATAAAATACCTGCTTTTTCTATTGTTACCTAAGAGGTAGCCAGCAGCCAGATGCTCGCTCATGAGAGCATAGTGACACACTGCAGCACCCACCTAACACACGTGGGATGATTATGGCCAGTTTTGTCTGTCACTTTGCATCACACAGGAGACAGAATAGCACAGCCTGTGGTTCCCATGACAGTGTTCTAAGCTGGGAAATTGAAAGTAGAGCATTCCCTTACCATTTTCAATATAAAAAAGAGCCTTCCTTCCTTCCTTCCTTCCTTCCTTCCTTCCTTCCTTCCTTCCTTCCTTCCTTCCTTCCTTCCTTCCTTCCTTCCTTCCTTCCTTCCTTCCTTCCTTCCTTCCTTCCTTCCTTCCTTCCTCCCTCCCTCCCTCTGGAAAGAGCGCTCATAACTCAGGGAGTCAAGGATTTTCCTGCCCCTCAAATCACCCCACCACTGAGCAGGCTGGGGGTGCACAAGGAGCTGGGAGGGGACACAGCTGGGACAGCTGACCATAAATGACCACAGGGATACTCCACATCTTATGGTGCCTGCTCATTATAAAAAGCTGGGGGAAGGAGAAGGAAGGAGGGGAGCACTTGGAATTATGGCATTTGTCTTCCTCAGTCACCGTTAGTTATGACAGAGCCCAGCTTTCCTGGGAATGGCTGAACACCCTCCTGCCCATGGGGAGTGATGAATTCCTTGTTTTGCTTTGCTTGCATGTGCAGCTTTTGCTTTACTTGTTAAGCTGCCCTTACCTCAGCCTACAAGTTTTATCCTTTTACTCTCCCATTTCTCTCCCCCATCCCACTGTATGGGGCTGAGTTGCCATCTGGGGTTAAACCACAATGCTTTTCCTTTCTGAACCCATGACTATTCTGTAAACAACTAATTAGGTGCTCATTCCTTTTTTTAAAGCAGAGTAATGCCCCTCCCAAGCAGACAGCCATAGCTGAATGTGGCCAGCATCACAGACCACATGAAAAAACAGATGTTTCCTCACCCAAAACCCCACTTCTTTCAGAAAGTCTTTTTGGGAGAGACATTTCTTTGTCTTTCATACAGTAACCTTCTCTCCTACCAAATGGACCCCATACTGAACCCATCCCTTGGGTATTGGTGGGACAGTGCCACACAGGCAAAATTTTCCTGGGTGTCCCACAGTGCTTCTTCAGCACTACAGACCACAGTGTTTCATTTCAGAGTGTCCAAGTGGAGTGTAGGTAGTGGACATGCCTTCTGCTGATGCTCCATTTTGGAATAATGTTGCTTTTTGTGAAAAAGGGAAAAGATACCTTTGTAAAAGTCCCCGTGCTAAAATTCTGCTTTTGAGCTGTTGCTCTGCAAATGGCTTTCTTTGTTCTAGTGGGGAAAGCCCTGCTATAAATAAAAGAAGAATCTGGCTGCTCATTTTTACTTTTTGATGCTGGATAGGTCTCCATTTTGCTGAAGAGACGGAAAGGTAAAAATATGTACAAAGGGATGGTCAATTTATGCCCTAGATTTTAAAGCAGAATAGCTCATTGATCTTGTCTAGTAGATTTGCTTAAAATTCAATGGTGCAATATGTCTTAGAGCCTGAAGAGACGAGTGAGGATCTGTATAGATTGCGTGAGCTGAGGAGAAAAAGAAAAAAATCTCCCATTACTGTATAGAGTGGTTGTCTTTTCAATTATGGATGAAAAGATGAGTATGACCCTGAGGGGCTGGATTGAAACAGAATGCAAAGGGGGAAGAGCCCTAAAAACAAGCAAAATCTTTACTAAGAGATGATTAAAGGGGAACATAAATGTCTGGAAGTGTTTTGAAGAAGGAAGAGCAATGGAGTTGGGGGGAAAATTGTTACGGTGGAATATGGAGTAATGGTATTAAATTAACAAAAGGAAAAGGTCTGTTGAATATCAATAGAATCCCTTCTGTTTTCCTGTGGCATCATCTCCCAAGGGAAGTTGCAGGAGCTCCATCATTTGAGTCCTGGCAAATGACTTGGGACAAACCACAAGAAAGTGCGGTTTAAGGCACATTACTGTGATGTTCAGGGATGCAGTTACTGGCCTGGTGGCTCATTTCTCCCACCCCCCTTCCCTGAGAAGCTACAGCATTAATGAAAATAAGGGAAAAAAAAAAGACACCAGGGGTGGAGCAGAGCTCCTGTTTATACACAAGTGGCAGTGCTGCAGCAGCAGAACGAAGCACAAAGCTGTGTCCAAACAGATCAAGAGGACTGGTGATGGGGGAGGGAGAGACACAGAATAACTGAATTGCACGAGGAGTGAGAAAAGGGACAAGTGAACGGGCTGACCAGAGGCAGGCAGTGCCCCCAGATGGGGACTGCCAGAGCTGCACAAAGGCACTTGTGCCCTGGCAAGGGCTGCTTTGGGACACTCTGTACTCCTGTCATAGGGAAAATTGTTCCTAGTAATTAATAAAGCAAGCGGTTCTTCCAGAATACAGTCAGAGAATATGGAGCATCAGGCAGGGTAGGTGGTGCCACTTGTACCTTCCCAGGCCACTTATTCCATGTGTCCCATCACCTGGCAGAGCTTATAACAGCTTCCTTTGAAAGGAAGGCCTATGTGTGCTTGGTAATGCTGATCATGCCCATTTTGCACCTATACCTTAATTACCTAAATTAAGGGTCTCAAATATATCTTGAAGCATTCTTTGGCTAAGCACATTACCCTGGTGCTGTAGAGGAGACTTGGCTTTCCCAAGAGACAGGAATGCAAGATAAAATGGGCATATTGTTAGAGCAAGGCCATGAAACATCACACCTGGAATCACAAATGCTGCTCTTGAGATCACAGGCTGCTGCTCAAAGCCCATATCTGGTCTTGGATCCCTGTTTACCCATGAACCTTATGAACATGCTTAAAACTTCCACTGCTTCAAGTCAAGCATGAGCTCTAAAGGGTTTCTTGAACAGAGTATCAGACTAAGTTTGGCTTAAGAAATTCCACCGAGACAGCTCAATAATTATTTTCAATGAAAAACAGAATTCATTTCAAGTGGAGTCCTTCAGCACTAAATTAGAATGACCTGGAGCTGTTTGGATTTGGAGTGGAAGCACTGTTAGGAATCTGATCATTTTGTTTTCCAGAAAGTTCAGCTGAAGCCTTTAATGCTGCACAGAATCACTTGTCTGCAAGAACAAGGGTCAGAGGAGGAACTAAGAGAAAAGGCAACTGAACAAAGTTTCTCTTCTTTCCTGAGAGGAACCTTAAATATAAACATAAATTTTGTCATAGAAGTGTGTCCAATAGCTGAAAAATAAATCCACTCACAAAAGAAATAATTCATTGTTTTAAAAGTAAAATAAAACAAAATAGTCATAAGGCAAATTGCCCCTCATCAGGACAGCAGAGAAAACTAATTTAATTTCTATAATATAAGATAGCAATGATTATTAAGTTTCATGAAAATAAACTCAACCACTTTAAGAGTAGGCTATAAATGCTAAGTATATTGTGTCAAAAATTAACATGAACTTCAAATTTGTGCACCAATTCAAAATCTGATTTAACAAACTGCTGTTATTAAAGTCAATTGGTGAGAATTCCATTACAAAACCAAATGAAATCTTAACTCTATGTGAGGTAAATATTTTTTTCAAAGCCTAAGCAGACTGCATTAACTTTACATACAATGGTCTAAATTATGTATTAAACTCAATTATTTTTATTATTACTTTTCAATTAAGGTGACATGATTGACTCCATTCTTATTAGTCTCAGTTCCAATCCTGCATCTCAACTTTGGTGTCTTCTTGGGGAGAACTTGTTCACAGAGTTATGGTAAACAAGCCTGTTCTCCAGAGTTCTATCAAGAGAGGTGTTTTGTGAAGAACAAAACAACACTGTGGTTTAACAGACATGTCAGAGAAGTGGTGCTTCCATCAGCTTTGGCAGTATTTTGAACTAAAGAGTGTGAGTACCAGGGTTCAAGAACTCAGTTGTTTGGTTCTTGTCCAGGCTGGTCTCATGGCTGTGTTTTTGAAATTAACACTTTGTTTTTACACCTTTTCTCCCTTAATATTCACCAAAGCTCTGACCCAGTTTGAAATGCAAAAGCTACTTCTAACATGACCTGGACTCTGAATCAGGTTCACTCACCCCAGCAAAGGAGGTCTCATTAGCATTAGCACCTGCAGTCTTTGGACTAATTCACTGAGTTAATGCAGCAAGTTATTTCAAAAATATTATTTTCTTAGAACACCGTCTTTGTGCATATGGAAATCAAAATTAATTGCTCTGATTTTGAAGTAATTTATTTGCATGGGTTTTTCATCTTGAAGCATTCATTATTCTTCACAAATTCCTTTTTCTTGTGTAATTTCTCACAGCCAGAAGTTGTCTTCAGCATTTATAAATTTTCTAATGCTAGCAGGATGTGAAAGTTCCTTGGGAACATGTTTTCAGTCCTAGCAAGTCATGAAAGGAGACTTCACTTGTACAGTGCCCCTCTAGGGCTTTTCAGGAACCGAAAATGGGTCTTACAACATTTTTGAAAGATGCAGTATGCCCATCCTGAAAAACAAATAAAAAAGTCAGAAATGTTAGTCAGATCTGTTCTCGTTTTCACTGGGGAACCTTCACTGCATTCCTAGGAAAAGCTTTGAACTTTGCTTGGATGAGGACTACTGGATTTGATGCACTCTCTCCCTCACACTCAGGGCTCGTGTCTGTAAATCAAGGACACCAACACTGACCCAAAATCCAAGTCTTCATTGACTCAGTGTGGTGTTTGCACTCCACACTTGTCTTCTTGGAAGGCGCCTCCCAACCCAAAGCATTCCATGATTCTGTGTTTCTGTGATTCTGTGATATTGTGTCTGTGCCTCGGTGAAAGCTTTTTGTTTATTCATTTGATGAATTTCTTTGAGTTTAAAGAAAGGAATTAATTTTACTTATTTCTTTATGTGATCATTAGAAAAGCTTTTAATGAACATAGTAAAACCCAACTAATTATCACAATGGCATTTAACTCTAAATAAAATTGACAGGAAGCAAGAATATGATACATATAATTTTGCACAGTTTATTAAAACACATTTATCACTTTTTTCCCTCCTAAAGTAACCTGATCATATTATTCTATGATAATTTAGATAATATTTTTTCTGTGCATTTAATATTTAAGTGGCTTTTACTGATATTAAAGTCATAATGCATTTTATGGAAATTACCTTGCATTCTAATTACTTTTCTTGGTGAGGAATGGTAAATAGAATTATCTCATTATGCTTGTTGTAGATGAAAGCAAAGAAATATTTAATGAGAAGAGACTGCTATAGGAAAAAAATCCATATTCAGATATTTTTTCAAATGAATCCATTTTGCCATCAATTCAGAGACGCGCAACTCCCAGAACCAGAGCAGGAACCAGGCGTGGATGTGAACAACAAAAGGCTCTGAATGGCAAGATGGAGGCTTTTAACATCAGCAGTTCCCTTTTCTCTGTGGTCTGCCTGTCCAAACCTGAGCCGAGGAGAGTTGGGAGGAAGACAATGGGCTACCACAAGAAATCAAGAAACACAAACAGTGGTGTCCTTGAGCCCGAGCTGCCCCACGCTTTTAGTAAATGAAGCTACTGCTAGAAAGCTATAAATTGTACCTACAGAAATGGAGAGGTCAAGGCCTGTGTAAGAGCCAACCCCTTGTGTCCTTTTTTGTCATGGTTCTTTATACAAAATGTACTTACTTCACTGGAAAAATACAGGAATGAATTGTGGAGAAATCAAGTTTTCCTGCCAACTCTTCTCTCAGCTTCTCTACTGAAGCCCAGATGGAGTCACGAACAAGGCTGGATTACTGTATCTGAAAATATTATAGGAATTTTTTTTGTATGAACCTTTATGAAGATGAAGATGTGCTTTAGGACTATCTGAATGGGGCCTCTTCTCTTTCATAAGCCATCTTTTGAGGGGATACGAGATGGAGGCTGGCTCCAGGGAAATCATACTTCACTGGCCACTCTGTGTCTGGATATCCCTCTGAAAATCAACATGCACCATGGCTCTTACGTAGTTTGCATGAATTTGTAACATCCAAAGAGCTGCCACCAGAGCAGCAGAATGGAAAGTACAGTATGTAGCAGAAATAGGTAGAAAAGGAGGAATAAGTGAACAGTAACACCAAGAAATGAAATTCCAGGTGTTGTTTCTGTGGGGTTCCACAAATTTCTCTGGATTTGCAATTTTCCTTTCTTTTGCACTGGTACAGGGGTTCTCTTGCACCCAGTGAGACCAACACACATGATAGGAACTGTTACAATAGGTACTGCATTTCACAATTATATTATATATATATATATATAAATAATAAATATATATAATTCTATAATGTATAACCACCCATAGGTGGTTATAATTGTGGTAGTTACACCACCTACTGACCATGGAAACTGGAAAAAACAATGAGCTCAAGGTGCCTTTTACCCAGTTATGCATGCAGGTTTCTTAATGTGACTTTTCTGCTTAAGTGGCGCTGTCCTTGCAGTTAGAGAGAGCTTCAAAGCAAAACCTGTCAGGGTGGGGGCAGCTCTGAGTGTTACTGACTGGTTCACCTCCCCATTAACCTCCTGGGCCAGGCAGGGATGACATGAACATCTTTCTGGTCTGGCTGCCATGTCATGAAGGAAGGTCCTCCTGTAAATCTGGGTGGAGACATGGATTTTTTCATCCTGGTGTGTGAGAAGCAGCAAGAACAGGTGTGTCCCTCACGGAAGGACATCTCTGAGGCTTTCATTTAGTATAAAGAGATCATCAAGTTTCTCCTCCACATGCTCCTAACTTCAAGAGTCAGTATTTTCTGTTTACATTTCCAAACTCACCAGCAAGACAAATATTGTAAGATTATTGTTGCTCGCACTTGTTTTGCTTTCAATCTTCCTGTTCTGGTAACTTTGGAGCATCAGGCATTAAAGGAAAGTGGGTGGAAAATGTAGAGTCAAGCTTATCTCACACTGAAATTTCAAATTCAATTTAATTGAAATGTTCTGTGAATTTCTGTCTACACTAAGCAAATTTTTCTATTTAGAGGAGGGAGACTAGAAAGTTCTGTGAATCATGCCTATTTCACAATTTTCTAAGCTTTCTTTCCACTAGAAATGACCTTTAAATAAACTGATTTTACTTTACTTTTCAGATCACTTCTTTCTATTTTTTGAACAGCAAGCAAAAAAAGCAAAAAAGGCCTTTAGTCCCCTGTCATCGCTGAAAACTTCATGTAAACTCTAATGCAGTGGTCCAACCTACTAATCTATTTATTCCTTTTTAGCCAAATCATCTTTTGCAACACCTACCATAGTTCTTCAAACAATAATTGCAATAATATTTCACCACTGTATTAAGGATTGGGTTATCTGTGTAGAATATTTAGAAAGGTCAGTGTCTCATATATAACATATAGGCAAAAATAAAACGACCAACGAATGTCAATGATATTTATTGCAAATGCTTTATAACATTCTGAGTTTGCCATGCACATTTCTCCCTGTAATAGAACATGTTTCTAAAATGGATTAAATCCTGATTTGATTTTAGTACTCTACATATTACAAATGCATTTAATTTTAAGTGACAAAATAAAATGTAGGATATGACATCCAAATCTGATGTATAGCAGTTTCACCAGCAATTCCCTGTAAGATACATCTTTTTTTTAGTAAAAATGTCAGTGTTACTTGAGTTGGCTCACCAGGGCCTTGTGTTCAAGCACCCCCACTCCTCAGACTCTTCTCTTAACCAAATATTACCAAAACTGAAGGGACCTGAGCAAGAGGGACAAAAGCAAGTCAAAGGAGGTTTATTTGCTTTACTAGGCACAAAGAGCACTCCCTGTTGCTGTGCTACAGCTTATTTGAACAGACACTAAAGACAAATGCATGCAGCAATTTTGAAGGTCCACTGGCAGATTTACCATCAGATTTTAAAGACTCAGGATGAGCACAGAGAGAACAAACGTGATGTGTCTGTGTGTCAAAGGCACAGTCTTGTTTTGGAGGTCACTGGGTATCTCGCTGATGGAAAACAAATAAATGAGTAATAACATTAACTGAATGATTGGGTTATGGGCATTATTTTCTCCAGAATCCTTCAGAGGCTTCAATGTGTTGACTTCAGCAAGGCAAAATCCTCTCAGGGCATCATGACCATTATGACCTCTCTTCTTTCAAATTATGTTAGTTCTGAATAACAATTATGGAAATTAACTTATTAGTGCAAGTTGATACATGATGCTGGGCCAGCAGAATTGACTATTCTGTATTATTTTATTTATTTAGGCTGCAGTACCGGTTAAAGTGCAATAAGCAGAGACTGACTCTATCACTAATGTAGAGGGATATTTAAGTTATTGGTATAACAAGAAATTAATTTATGGGAAATTTACCTCAGAAACATCAAAGAATATTCTGGTATTATCTGCAATTTGCCATGGCTGGAAAATGAAAGAAAGGGCTTCCATAACACAAAGCTTAAGAATTAATAAATTACATTTGTTCTTTGAACAACAATATGAAATCCTGTTTCTTTAAAATAATTTGTGCAATCCTAGAAGAGGAACATATTTTTTCCTCTTGTATATTTGTTCATGTCTCCCCTCATTCACCTCTTTTCCCCAACATTTCACGATGGGGAAGTGCAAACTGGACATAAAATTGAACACGCAGATTTCGGAGGGAGGAATGTGAAAAAAACCAAAACAAGTGTGGGCAGGCTCTGTCCTGCAGCTGCCAGTGGTGCTGAGATTTCATCAGTGTCTCGTGAGGACCATGTGGAGACCTCCCCATGCTAAGGCAGGACATGTCCCATCTGCCCAGCCTCTGGAAAACACCTCATTCCTCCAGAAGGACATTTGGGAAACCTCTGCAGGTGCCAAGCCCCACCCCAGCAGACCTCCTGAGACAGAGGAAAGCTGATGTGCATAAACAACCACCTCGTATGAGCGTGACCCAAAACCCCAGTGGGAGCTCCCACGGACACAATGGGTAACTCACTGCTGCTGCACCATCTACCAGAAAGTCCGTGATGAAAATCTGAAGGAGAATAAATTTTTCGATGTGGCTGGCTGCATTCAGATGCAAATTTTTGTCTGTAAAGCTCGAGATTATCACACTGCCATGGGACCACAATGACCTGTCCTGAGCCTTGTATAGGACACCTCAAATCAGCTTTGCCACCGCCTGTGCCAGGCGGGCACTGAGCCCTTCTAATCTGGCCTCTATTGCTCCAATTAACTGGGGAGAGCCCCTGAGGCTTTTGTGTGTTTACCTCAACTGTCTGACAAAACATCACACACAATGAGGAAAAAAATAAAATTCAGTGCCTGTTTATATGGAAGCTAATTTTCTCAGGAAAAAGTACAGATATTTTTTTCAGCTTCCTTCATGCTACTACATGGAAGTACAGTAGTAGCAGTTGTAAAGCAAATTTTAATGATATGCCTGAATGTCAGAGTTACATCTCTGACAAATTTTTACAATGGCAGCATTTTGATCTTTTTTTCTTTCTCCTTATTTGACCCTACAGATTACAGTCAAAAGTTTTACTTTTCTTTTCCGCATTAAAACATTCAAAATTTAACATTAAATCTTATCTGCAAATTGACAAAGCCTGTGATTTGAAACGAAAAAGGGAGATAACAAATACTGACACTGTGCAAGGAAAAAAAAATTAAGTTTAAAAATAATTAATTATCTTCTAATTTCTTGTATTTGCATATATCATGGAGTGTTTGGGGAAAGTCTTGTTCTTTGCAATTTCACCTGGCTATCTGTCTAAGGACACCTGGCTGTGCAGCTCCCACTGGTCATTTCAGTCATCAGTAAGAATTTGGGTGCAAAGATATTCTGTGAATGCTCTTTTTGCTCTGGCTTTTTCAAAGATACTTCGGAGCAAGCAAGAAATTTCCAAGAAGGGGTGGCTATGTCAACTTCCCAAGCAACGTGTGAAGCTGGGGCAGTGAAAAAGATCAGAGAACGGGATGTTCTGTATGTTCAGGATGTATGTGTGTATCAGGATTAAACCAGAAGTCTCCAGAGCAAAACCAAAGCACAAAGGAACCAGAGGCTGCTGGTTAGAGGTACAACAGATTCAGGGCTTTAGAGCACAAGGCAAAGAGGCAGGGATGCAAAATGGCCTCTGGCTTGGAAGATACCCAGTGGTTTAAAAGATGGGGTGTATTGCATAATGCAGACATGAAAAGGCTCAGAGGTTTGGAAAAGTTCCTGGAAAACAGTGAACAGCTGCTTAGTGCCATGTCTGGACAATGAGTGCCCCTGGGTGCCCCAGCTGCCACGCAGGGCCAGCAGAAGGACGGGGATCACGCTGTGCCCAAGGCCATGCCTGTTCCTGGGGCAGATGGGGAAGCACTAGCCACAGGCAGGAAAGTGTGGGGAACAGACTGGAATGTTGTCAGCTCTGTAAACACTCCCCTTAAAACACACTACTTCCATACAATCTGCTTATAAAAATACCCAGTACATGGCAGCTCCTCTCTTTTCTGCCTGTATTGTTTTGTGCTAAACTCACAGGGGAGTTAGCTTAAAAATCCACCCGCTGGCCCCAGTGAGACATTTGAGCTGGTCACAGGGATCCCTCCTGTCTGCTTGGGAGGGGCATGGGAGGGATAGGGAGGGAGGGAGGGGAAGAATTTCATCCTGGTGGAAAACTGCACAAAGCAGCGTGGTGCTCTGAGCCCTCACACCCAGGCAGGGGAAAGCAGGAGCAACAGGAGCTCTGAGCGTTGCTATTGTGCAGCTCTCACTTCTGTCTGTTTTGTCATGGCAAAGGAAAAATAAGGATAATAGTATCCATAAATCTTCATGAGCACTTAAACCTGAAGCTATCTTGGTGCAGCTTAAATGAAGATAATATCTGAATTTTTCCTTTGGAACCCTTTCTTTTTCTTCTTAAATGGCAGCTTTCTGAATAATTTTAAGCTGTCAGGAAAAAGAAAAGAAACAAACAGCACCAAGCGCCATGGTTCTTCCTTTCTCAATCCTGATAAATAGATGTGAGTCTGCTGACAAGGAATTCTAGTGAGCTTAGAAATCTATTAAACTTGCATTTTACTCCTCCTAATATCTCAAAGATTTCTTTGACCTCTCTGATCCTGGCTGAAACTCAGCCAAGTTCCATTAAAAAAATATAGCAGGATAAATTGAAAGTTTGCCAGGAATTCCTTGTTGTGGCCTTAAATACAAAACTATCACAATCTTTTCCTCTTCAAAGAGATTTCTTGCAGTTTCATAAAACTATCAGTCTCATCCACTGAAGTATGCATTTCAAAAATCCTTGTTGCTGCTGAAAGTCTATGCCATCACTTTATTTTATCTCAGTTTTCCAGTCTATTGCTCTGTGTCCTTCCTTTACCTGCACAGAGTCTGAGGTGTGTCTGTTTTAAACTTATCTGCACCACTGCAATTCAACAAAATCTGTGGGAGAGGCATGAAATGTACAGTCTAGGTTAAAGTTTTAGTCTTCTCATTACATGCAAGCATTCCTTTCCTCTGAGATTTCATTTCAGGGTCATATAATACTGACATTGTCTTTCTCTAGAACTCTATGTTTTTAAGGATATAGAGAAAGTTGGTCTCAGTTCCCTGGGATTTTAATCACTGACCATATATCACCCTTATGGTAGTAACAAAGCAAAGTCTAACAGGACAGCAAATATGGATTAATTTGGGAGACAGAGATCATGATCATTCATTTTCCCATTTTTACTAATGCCATAGAGTCTGTATGAGCAGATCACACAGTGGTGTCGCTGCCAGCACCCCTTGCTCTGTGGAAGTAGGGACCGTCCTCCTGAGATGGGGGAAAACAGTTGGGAAGCTGGAAAATGAGAGTTCTGACCCGAGGACCTGACACCAGTTAATGGATTTAGTACTAAATGTAAATTATTGCTAATATAAGAAAGTGGAAGACAATTTTAGCTGTTAATGAGAACAAGTAAGAAGTAATTATTTCTTGTCAGTTTTAATGAGACACAGCAAAGAATGTACCAATGGATTACCACTTTATGCCCTTGCCTTCACTGGAATGAAGCTCCATGTTGGAGCACAAAAGATAATACAGGACAAGACTTAAAAATAACCTAAAAATTACTGCTGCGAGAGCATCCATAACAGTCAAGTGTTGAACGAATTCAAGCTATGCAAATGTTTAGCACTGGCTTTATTTATGCATTTTCAACACATCCAATATGATCTTGATTTGAGAAGGAACAATAACATTATACCAAGTAATTTGTTGATAATAAGCTCTGTCTGGTTTTTGTAATTAAAAAAGTGATTAAGAAAGGCTAAGTCATTAATGCTTGAACTGCTGCTGCTGGGATATACAGAGTAGCACACAATTTATAAACTTTCGGCAGAGAGATTTATTTACTGATGCTTTTTCAAGAAACTTCTTTCTTTATGGTATTTATAGAATGTGAGAAATAATAGGCTACAATTATGAGCAGAGAAGAGCGATCATCCTGACAAATGCCAGTGAATTGTAAAACTAGACACATTACCTAAGGATACAACTGCTGAATCTTGCAGCTATTTTGTCTTTTGCACATTGGTTATCTCAAGAACAGATGGTCAGGTTTGGCAGGTAGTTAGGTGAGCACTGGAGAAGCCACAGCTTCTGTAGCCAAACCCAATGTTCAAATTCTCAGTCTCAGAAAATGGTTATTTTTTCCTCAAGTTTTTTGGGTTGTGTATCTACCTTCCAATTCTGAGCAAATGCAGAAACAACAGAAGGGAATGGGGCAGATATAAACAGAAGCAGAAACTATAGGACCTCCTTTCACTCAATGTCACAGGAAGGCACAGGTTGGTGTTGAGTCTCAACACTCCGAACACAACAGAATACTTGAGGAAAGTTTTTATATCACATCTAGTGCCTGGTCTCCTCTGGGTCCCAAAACCAGTAAAATGTATCTCATTGTTAAGTGGGATATGTGTACCAGTGAGTTTGTAAGAGGGAGAGGATGCATCCCCTTCCCTGTTCGTGGGATGGAAGCCAGCATCCCAAGGCAGCTGCAGCAGTTTCAATGCAGAAATGTTGATTCAAGAAATGATTTGCACACAGAAGACCACTGCTCTTTGAAATTCATGTCATTTATGAATTGGACAAAACCCTTTCAAAATCCATTTTTAAATTTCATCACAAGTGTCACAAGGTTCATTTTCTCAATTGCTTTATCTTTTATTGCAATGCAAGAAGTAAGGGTAAAAGTCTGTACTGCTTTTACAAAGATTAAACAGGCAGCGTAAAACAGACCTTTCTCTCTCTGTAGACATTTGATGTACTATAGATGTTTCTATCATGTAAACATATCTCTCTGAGTGCATTATCAATGAAGACCAAACCCCACCTTTTTTAGAAAACAAGGATTTTCAAATCTAGTGTAGGTAGTAATAGATTTATGCTCAGGACTCTATTATGTTGGAACCAATGTTGTAATTCTCTATACCTGCTTTCAGAGCAATTTGGTGCAGACTTTTGCATGAACTGGAGATAAAAATTTTTCTCTACTATGGTGAAATCGATTAAGATCTATCAAACTTCAGGCAAATCACTTTCTACTTGGTGATGCCACCTAAGGGCAGCCAGAGGCTTTAAAATTTATTATGGCCCTTGCTGAGCAGCAACATGGATCCTAGATTACTCTTATAAAAATCATGAAATTATGTCAATAGAGTTCTTATATTTTCCTGCATAAGGGAAGTATAGGAGATAATGAGAGAATACAGCAAGCAAAGCTTTTGCTTTAGAAAGATTTACAGCTTCTGCTTCATAAGTCAACACTGAATAATTAAAAGACTTGTAATTAAAGTCTAATTCAGTATTGATTGTGTCCTAGAGCAAGGGGGCCAGTTCACTGTTCTCACACCATCCTGTGCAAGCTTCATCAGCCAGACAGCAAGAGTGCAATTACCCTAAGTAGCCTTCAGCAGTGGGATGGCATCTCCTCCAACCCATTCCAGTGGGCTGGGGGGGCAAAGTGATTATCTCACAATGTCTTCAGTATCACACCTCCCCTCGGACCACTCCAACATCAAGTCTGTTTCATTTGGGAAACTGGGGGCATGGACTCTTCAGTCCAATCGTGTTCTCAGTTCTCTGCTCCCTCTCTTCATGGTTCCTGTGATGGCCCATTTTGAGATGAGCACCTTTTTTAGGATCTCTGGTTGCTTCCTCCACTGCTTTTCATAAGCATGTTCAGAGTTGCTGTCTGATTAGAGGAATAAATGAAAAAGGGAGGGTCATGGGCACCTGCTTTCCAGTCTGCAGACCCATCTGCACCTCTGCAGCCATGCACATAATTTGCCCTAACTTTCTGGAAGTGAAGGACTTCGGTTTGGTGATGCATACAGAAAACTTATTCATCATTGCACCGATGAACAGGGAAAGGCAATGTGTGGTAATATGGCAAAGGTGGCTGTCAAAATTCAGGAAGTCCCATTTCTCTCTATGACACCTTGGTGATTCTCTGATTAAATTTCACTGGCCCTTAAGTAGTCTATCCCCACCAATCAATTGATTTTTTTTTTTCTTCCAGGATCTTATATGCTTCCTGTATGCATCATATATCATAGAAATTAGGTCATATTTAATATGCTGAATCATAAACATTAGGGATGGAAAATCTCATTGAGCCATCAAATTCATTCATTTGTCATTGGAAAAAGGTTCCCATGTAGAATAGAATTTAATTTTTAACACATATTATATTCAGTCCTAAAATGCTTCTTTTTTAGTTGGTATTCCACAAAACTCATTTAGTCCTTGCTATCAGGGATTTTTATGATTATCTGAATTTTCTTTTAGAAACTTCACTCCACAACTTTTAATTATAACTCCACAATGCTCTATCTCCAGAAAATAGCATCTGCAGGTAATGATCATACGCCTTCTTTCCAGCACTACTCAAAATATAAAATGATGGGTCTAAATATGGAAACAATCCTGTAATATCCATTCGCCAAGATCTCTAAATACCCTGAATTTTGTTTTCCAGTCATGATTTTTTTTTTCTTCACAGTTTGGGAAACTGAAGCAGCCAGTTTTCATTTAGAAACCAATTATTTTTTAGTGGAATTGTTAATTACTTTTCAGTACTTACTATCATGAAAAGTCTATGTCTTCTTATAAAATATTGTGGCCTTTTTTTTTTTTTTTTTTGCTAAGATTTGGAACAAGAACAAGTTTAGTTATTTAGACAAATATGTCTGTGACTCTTTCACACATTACAAATAAATTCTTTCAGCTGGCCTGATAGTTTTGCATCAGATCAGAATTTCAAACAACTTTCACAGCAGGAAGCACTCCATTAGATATTCCTGCATTTGAGGGTAAAAGAAAAAGGTCTGTCTGGAAGACCCTTTATGATTTTTCTTCTCCCAGTGAGCACAAAGCCCAAGGAGAAACTTACTGCCAGAGTGTACTGAGGTGGGTGACAACCTAGTTTTTTATTTCTGTTTTAACTAGAGTACACCAAAATGGGACAATGCTGAATCACTGGGTAGGACTGAGAATCCTGTGTTTTTTCTATCACTGAGGAACACCTGGGGACAGAGACTGGAGACAGAGCCATATCTGATAATTATGTCCTTCATCTGATCTCAAATAGGCTACTTTCTGGTATCACTGGGTGATCAGATAATGTTAAACAGCCAGAAAAACAAGAGAAAACACAGATCATAGGATCACAGACAGGTGTGCCAGTTTGGCCAAATCTAGAAATACATCCGCTGAGAGAAGGCAGGCTATAACCACCCCTCCCCCACCAGGTTCAAGAAAAAATAAATTTTCCTTGAAGGAAAGTGAAAGAGATAAAACCTGTATTTATTTAATAAACACACAGGAAAAAATATAATGATGCTAAATAATAAAACCTCTCTATCTGCTGAGAGAAATCTGGGAACATTTCAGAGTCCTTCCATAGATCTCTCTCTCCCTCCTTGGAGCTGGGATGGAGTGGTGGGCCCACCTCCAGGGCCGAGGCCTTGGTAGAAAGTCCTCCCAATGTATTCTGATGTTGAAACAGTCCAGCAGAGAGAAAAGGAAAAAAATGAAGTCCCAGGAATACAAAAGTTCAACTCTCCAGAGAAAAAGGAGCTGAGGAAAAAAATTGCCAAAAGCTGACTGGCAAGAAAAGCAAGCCAGGTGCTTCCCTTCCTTCCTGCTCTCCTGCTGTAGCTGAAAAAAAAAGTCTCTATCTCTGTGTGACCTTGAACAAGCTGCAAACTGCTTTGAAAAAGTTTTGCTCAGTTTTTCCTCCCCCCTCTCAGGCTCAGTTTAAAGGCATAGAAAGGCATAAAAATTAATTTCTGGGCATAGGGCAGCGATAGGGGATACACATCACAAAGTCACCCCAAGACAACACATTACAGGTGTAAGGGACCTCTGGAAGTCATCTGGCCCAACTACCCTGCTCAGGCAGGCTCCCCTAGGGCAGGCTGTCCAGGATTGTGTTTAGATGGCTTTCTAATAAGTCTGAGGTGGGAGACTCCACAACCTTTTTGGGCAACCTGTCCCAGTGCTCACCATCACAATAAAAAGCCTTTTCCTGACGCTCAGCTGGCATCTCCTGCATTTCAGCTTGTCCCCTCTGGTCCTGTCACTGGACAGCACTGAAAAGGGCCTGGCTGTGTCCTCCCATCAGGTATTTCTATGCACTTATAAGATCCCCCTGAACCTTCCCAGCATGAGCCTCTGGTGTATCAACCACTCCTCCCAGCTCTGTGTCCTTTGCAAACTTGGTGAGGGTACCTTGATGAATGCAGAACACCTTTCAGGCTTTTATAGAGTATTTGGAGCATAAAGAATGTGGCCAGAGAGGATGGCCGTTTATGAATTTTGATAATATCAATTGCTTTCTCTTAAGGCTTCCCACCACCTTATTAGAACCTTTGGCTGCCAGACAAAGGGTAATTCCTGACCAGTTTCGCTAATTTTCCCACTTGCAGCAATGTCACCATCCTGCTTGACCTTTCAAATCAATTCATCTTTAGATACATTATTGACTAATTTCCTGAAACTCAGGTGAAATGTGCCCATTTTTAACCTTGTCCTTCCTTACGTAGAGAAATTACCTTATCCTCTGGTGTTAGCCTTGCCATTAGTAAGCAATCAAAATTCTTTTCCAAAGGCTTTTCCATTTTATTTGCTCTTTCCACACTGATTTCAGTGATGTATTTCATCTAATCCTGGTGCTTTGTCAACTTTTTAATAGTACTGAGAGCTTTAATTGCCTTATTATCTTGTCTACTGCAGTGAGGGCTTTTTCTTTAGCATGTCTATTCCCCTCAAGGAAAGCATGGACTCTGGAATATTACAGGTTCTCCATTTCCTGGGACGAAGAAATTGCCCAGACCCTTAAGGATATCTACTTCATCTCTCAGCAACATTTAATCTATCATGGCCCCCCTTTATCTTCCTAATAAATTTGCTTCTCAGGCAGCAAAGACTTCATCATCCATACTCTTCAGACACAGCAGTGTCCTGCTGCTTGGTGTCCTTTTCTTCTATGGTGCAGCCAGGAAACCCAAGATCACAGGGTTAAAAAACAGTGAGATTTTTTGGGTCAGGACTAGAGACTAAGGATGGCATTCAGCTAGGGAAAAATGAGCCATGAGCTTTGCTGCTTGTTTTTTCACAGAAAGGCTGAGAAAAGAGGAAACCTGCCCAGACCAGGAGGATTTGACACTGTAGCAAATTGAAGTGCCTGTCAGTGTTTCCATGGATGGCTGGCACTGGGGAACGGGGCAAAAAGGTGCCTCCTTTCCCAATTTCAGACTCTTTTCTGCAAATCTTAGATTTGGATGCCTGATTATCTTGTCCTCTGAAGTAAAGGCACAAAGTGGGTTTGGATGACAGGGAACAGGATGGATGCTTAAGCACTGGCTCTCTGGATTATTGTCTTTGCTGCAGCCTCTCATTTCAGAAGGCAAATGGCTCCCCTGGCTCTTCCCCTGTGCCCATTACTGGGATCAGTGGCAGGGCCCCAGCTATCACTGTCCTAATGCCTCCCAGCTGTGTGCCCTGACCTGCCTTTGCTCTGGCTTTATCAAACCTCAATGAGCTTAGTGTGTGATGGGTGATTGCCCCGCACACCAGACACTGCAAACACTGCACACAGAGAACTGGAGGAATAATGTGAGAAATTCAGGATTAAAATCTTCTACCATCTTGCAAATGGATGTTGTTTTATTCACCTGGCTTTCCTATCATGCTCTCCAGATTATACACTTGCTCCCTGTGGCACCTGCAGACAGATCTGCTGAACAGAGAATAAAGAGATGAATAATGTCACTGCCTCAACACAGCCATGATAATCATAAATAAAAGAAAAAACATATTCCTGCTCAGAGGTATATTAACTGGAACTTTTATGTTATTTATGTTTTGCCTCAGATACACATATATACCAGGAGAAAAAAAATCTAGTACTTAGAGTAAATCTACTGCACTTTGTTGTAAGCTTGGAAAAAAAAGGTCTGTTGATTGATTTCCTTGTCTGAGTTATTTAGAAAGAGCTGAAAGCTGGAGGGCTGTTAGATTCTGGTAAAGTGAGTACTTTTCCCCCGAATAAAAGCATTTAAAGGCTCTCAGTGTTTGTGCACGTATTCGTGTTCCAATGCACGAATTAAATGTCAGCAGAGCCAGACCTTCAGCCACAGTTGATGGCAATACTGAAATCAGTGCAGCCACATTGATTTATGCCACCTGAGGAACTGACCCAGAGTTGTTACTTTTCACTGGACATCATATAAGAGCTATAAACGGGTTTCTGAGTGCACAGAAAAGACAATGCAACATGGGGAGTGACTCGAAACCAGAAGCTGTGTCTGAAAGGAGTGCTCTGCCCTGGGGTTGTAAACACACCAACCTTTATCAGACACTTCCAGTGGAAATGTTGTTATCTGGGCATCTAATGGCCCCCTGTATTCCAAAGGGAAGCTGGAAAAGATCCTACCATTTCAAAGATCAGGCTTGTCTCTGAAAATTGTTCTCTTCCCCCTATCACAAGTGATGTCTAAGATTGCAGTAGCAAGAAGATTTTCCATTTTCCTGACAGCAGCTTTACTGTGCGTTGCAGACCACTTTCCGTGCATTGCCCTACAGTTACTGTACCTAGGGCTCAATAAGTTATTCAACTATTTTCTGGTTTTTTTCAGTAGCTTTTCTGTGCAATGAGCAACCAGTACAAGTACTGTGGCAGTGAAAACATAAAACCTAAAACCACCCAATGCTGTGAAGCATTTAAATTTTTAAACTAGATTTAAGGCTTATAGTTCAAATCTGGCTTGGAATGGATGTACTTATATGGAGTCTAGCAGAGCTCCTGCGGCTTGTAGCTGCAGGGGATTTGGTCCAGCTCAGTTTGGTGAATTGCAAGTTTTCTAGTGAAACACTGAGATTTGACTGTCTCATATTGCAGTAGCATTAAATAGTCTGAAACCATGTTTGCCTGTCTCCACTAAATCTGCAATCAGTTTAAACCTGATATTTGGTTCATAAAAAACCTTAGATGCAAAGGTTCACACCTGCGCATGCTCAACTTACATCCAAATTGAAACACTAAACTGGAAGTACTGTATCTCCATTTCTGGTGAATTGTTTTACTGTTTACAAATAACCTTTGTTGCAATTATTAAAGGATCAGGGGCATGGATCATTGATAGAATTATGGGATCAATAAAAGAACTGTAGCAAGAGCCTGCAAGCAAAAGGCCTGTGTGAGAAAAGGCCTGGGAAACAAAGAGGGAGTTTTGAAACAATGCAGCTGTACTGATAAGATGTGCTAACCGGGAGAGAAGGGAGGTGAACTCTGAATTCTTTTAATCATAACATGACTGTAGAAGCTTGCCAATGTAAGTCCAATTATGTAGAAGCAGAAATTTGCTTTGATAAGCTTTAAGCCACTTAAGAGTTAACAAGCTGGTATACTATGTAAGTGCCTTTGGATTGCTACTAAACGGAGTTTTGCTCTTATCAACCATATTGGTTTTGGACTGCAATTTTCTCCCCCCGCCGGAGTCCCCGGGCTTTCTTCTTTTTACAATTCTAACAAACCTTCTTTAATAACACAGTCCTTTCTCTTTGGATTAATTCCTCTGATAAATAAGGAATAACAAACTTCAGCAGATATTTTCTGAATAAACAATAATTCATGCTAAAATCCACAAATCTTTTGGGATTAACAAATAGTCCCACAGACATCCTAGAGGTATCTGAGTATGTATAAATAATACAACCAGCAAGCAGGGGTTTAAAGAAAACCAAACTCAGCAAAAAAATGTCAGAAACCATTATTTCAGTGTTTGACCAGTTGGGATCCTTATCCAGTGCACAGAACTACTCAGTCCCGTAGCTTCAAACTAAAGGCAGTGCTTTTGCCACATCATCCAGCACCTGGCACATTGCTGCTGGGAACTGATAGCTGGGAGCCAATACTAGGACTCGACCCACTTTAATATGTGAAACACATCACCTCCAGGATTTCTGCGTGGCATTTAACTTGCTGTTTGAAAGTCACAATTGATGTCTAATCTGCAGCTCAGAACCAGGCTTGCTGTCGTGGCATGTGAGTGCTTTAACAGATTGCCTGTGTGTGAGTGTCTCGAAAGTTTGGTGAGCCCAGCTGATCCAATCAGTGTGTTCACAGGCAGCAAACAGCAACACGTTATGCAATCGAGATTCCTTATCGTCCTTCACAGGAATTACTTTTAAGGCACCGAGAATTGCTGTTAAATAAAGGGTTAGTGACACCAGTGAGCAGACAGAAAACATGCTTACTGCTTCAGATGAGAGTGTGATGGCTAATGAGAGAGACAATGACATCCACTCAAGGTTTTCCATCTTTTCAATGATGTGTCACCATATAAAGGGCATTGCAGATGTCAGATGATAAGGGAAGCCTCAGTAGAACTGACATAGTATTGGAGTGAGAGAACACAGAAAGTGGCTGGGCTGTCATATTCTGATGAGATAAGCCACCAGAGCTTCCTTTTCTCAGACACATATTACACAAGTGCTTGCCAGGTGTTGCCCTGCCTCCCAACATCCTGCAGTCAGAAGGTGGCGCAGAAAGAAAGGGGGTTTGTGCTTTGAAATTTTCTGTGTTTTTGGTTTTTCAAATAAGAAATGAAGAATTGGATGCAAAATTTTAAATTTCCAGATTAAAAATCTTTTGTGTGAATTTTAGCCACATATTTTGCTGGTCACTGAAATGCCATCACAAAACTTTAGCAAAACATTCATCTTCTCCTTTTGGAGAGCAGGATTCACTTATATATCTGTCTCTGGCTTCTCTGACTGGACAAAAAGAGAGAGTATTGCTACAATTACATATGACTACATCTACGCATATATATGTAAAATATCATTATATATGTGATAAGGCAGTTAATCATAAACAAGACAGGTTGAACCCTTGCAAGCTGTTGAAAGGTGAACTTTTTCGTGATGTCTGCAATTCAGTTGCATGCCAACAAATACAAAATAGAGAATAGATTGCTCTCTGTGTTATGCAAATCATAAAATTTTGTGACCAGCCTACCTGTACAGCCAGGCAAGGCTTATAAAGCAGGGACAGCAACGCCAGTAGCTGGGAAGTTCAGAATATAAACTAAAAGAGGCAGTTGTTCATTAAACATGTACTTTAAAAGAAGCAGCTCTTACTACAGGACATCATGGAAGCTAAAATTTCAAGGCAGACTGGACAGAAGACATAACACTTGTGAGTCTCTGGATGCGCAGGAATTATCTCTGACTTGGAAGGACTCTGGGATGCAGGGGCTGTAGATTAGGAGGGATTACTAGGGGAAATATTAACCAGTGTCCCTGTGTTTTTCTGTTCTCTAGGCCTACTGGGGTTGGTGGATCTTCAGTCTAGTTTAGAAGAGCCACCTTTACTCAGTTTCTCATGTAGTGCTGCATTAATAACCACTTTAAACCTTCTAGTCTTCAGGGAGGCAGAGCACACAAAGAGTTTAAAGAGGACAATGATGTTTCTGAGCTATCTTCAGTTCAGGTATCAGATGCTCCTGCTTGCTTTGGAATCAGTATCCTGTTAGTCCAATTCATTCACTCAGGTTTCTACTGTGAATATAATAACAGTCAGAAAATTCAGGGTATAGGAACAGGGCTCATGAAAGCACAGTTTTGTTAGCTTTGTGGGTAGTTTAGTTTGAAGTCTTGAAATTAGAATGGAGGGTTCACTCTACCAGTAAAATTCAACAAATATCCAACCCTACGAGGCAAATAAGTGATAGGGTCACAGCCAAAGCAGCCTGTGAGCAATTTTCCAGTGAAGTATAAGGGTAGGAGAATGGGAACATCTCTCCTTCCTTCTAAAAGGGGCAGAGGAGCTTCTGAAGACTCAAGTTTTATATGAAGCTCTGTTCTTCATTCCCACCTACAAGAAAGTGTGACGGGATTTGTCACCAGGCATAGTGATTCTGTAACCACAGCTGTCCCTCCCAGAAAGCTAATCCAATGTGTCAAATAACCTGGGAAAATATCATCTTGAGGACAAAATGGACTAGTTCTGTTTTTCTTTGTCTCAAATTCGTATATATGACCCCAAGCTTCAAGATATGCCCCTTCAAGATATGACATACAAGTAGAAAACACCCTGTTTAACAGAGTCATCTCGAGCTGCCTGTTGTCTTCTCACACAGAGTGCAGCTCACATTTCTGTTCTCCTTAAACGCCCCACTTATTCAGTGCTGAATTACAGCTGGACAATTCATCCAGGCTAAACTAAATAGGATAGTTCCACACACTGCAGCCTGTCTGTCACAGGTCATCATTATGATATTAATGGCCATCTGTAAGCAAAGTATACAGGCAGGGTGTGATTAGTGCAAGCAATTTAGCCACTATGTTTTTGTCAGCGTGAATGCAGTTTAAATTAAACTGCAGTTGGCTGCAGCTGAAGAAGCTTTTACTTAGCTCATAATGAGCAGATTCCAATTTTCTCACAAAATCCTTTCCTTCAATAACAACTCACAAGGCTCTTGCAGAGTTGCAAAGTCTCTGTGCCTACATCTTCTATTTCTGCTCTGTTGGCTGGGGAAACTCAGCAGGTTCCAGATCAGACTTTTTCCTTTTCCCTTTCCTGAGAGTGAAATACAATTTTTGTGTAAATCAGAGTTCTGTCTTTTGTATGTAGGTACACATGATTTGAATGGAAACATTTCACCATTTAAATTTTTTTCTCTTCTGAAGCCAAGGTGAAAGGCTGTCTTTTAAAGCTGAAAACCTGATTGCCAGAATACAGTTCTCCCAGAGCTGTGCAAATTAGTCGTCCATTGTGTAGCTTTGCAGCCAAGCGAAAACATAAGACTGTCTTAGAGCCAATCTCTAGAGAAGCAGTACTCCAATTCATTCTGCTTTGTAACTCAAAATCCTCCAGAGGGTAATTCAATGACCATTGAAGCCAACTGGCATTGAACTTGGTCATAAATCCAAATCTCAGGATGGACAGAGTTTAAAAATCCCTTCACAAGGGAAAACTGTGGATGATTCTGCTGCAGTGGCAAAAAGGTCTAACAGGAGCCATGGCTCTATGCTCAGGAGGAGAGAGGTAGGATCAAAGGCATGGTTTTACCTCTGCCTCTGGCACTGGTCAGGCTAACACGAAGGACAAGGTATGGCTCTGATATCTGCAATTTAAAGATAACACTGGAAAGCCAGAGAGGGCAGGGTAGAACCAGGGCAATAACTTACAGATGATACAGCAGTGATGAGCTACTGTGGCAAATACAGTGTCCACTGCATGAGGACAAACCTGGATGCCTTCACTGAGCATAGGATTTAGCAGAGTAAAGTGTGCTTGGAACCTGTGTAGGGGGTGAGCCAGTTTTGTTCTCCTGGCTTTAAGCTCTGTGAGTCTGAGAGGTGTGACAGCCTTGTTACAGGCTTCAGGAGCAATAACCCTATTTTCCCAGCTTTCTGAGCAGTGTTCTGATTGAATCCAAGTGTGCTGGCTTGCACAGAAGCAATGAGACAGCTGATTTCAGTTACAGGAGTATTGCCTTGAAGTGAATTTGGGGAGGTTGCTAATAGGCCTCTGGGGTGCTTGCTAGAATATCATAAGGAGTTGTTTTTTTTCATTGAATTAAAAAAAAAAAGCTAGACACAGCATACATTTTGGGGGGGGAGGGGGGGGGCAGGGGGATGTTGGGGGGGGGTGGGTTCAGCCTGATGTAATTTAAGGAGTGCAGGCCAATCCTGGCTTTTTAAATTTTTTATCTTTTCTTTTCCATTTCTTGGCTTATTTTTCTTTTTGACTTCTTTTAGTTTTGATCTTCTCATGCTACTTTTTCCATTTATTTCATTTGCTGTTCCCAGCCTGTTTACTTTGATTGATGCAGATGTGGAGGGCTTATGCCAGTTTACAACTGTCCTGTTTCTTGCCTTAGCCTCTAGTCCTAGCCATTCCTGAAGACACTACTGGGCTGGATGAGTTTTTATTTTAACTTCTTATGGATATTCCTATGCTGTCATACTGTTGGCATATGCACTACAGAGTTTCTAAAGTCCACGAGACACTGAGGATTCCCATATTTCTTAACTACAGATATACTTTGAAAACGTACTCTCTGTTACTCTGAAGACTTTTTTTTTAACATCTCTGCGTCAAGCACAATAGGCAAAATCTTGTCTCTGTGGTTGTTACATTAAAAGTTCATAATTTATATTCAAAATCTAAATATGTTTTGATGCCATAGTACTAATAAGAAATAATTAAATGTAGCCAACATGTTTCCGTACAGAAGACAGAGGGAAATTATGAATCTTCTCATTATGAAATTCCTTTATTCTCTGACCAGCTGGCTGGAATTTTTGGAAAGAGCAAACAGATTCTTTCTGGTGTTTGACCAGCACTGCCACATATTAGAGACACTTATCATAAAGTGGACCCAGCGGGACAGCTGTTAGAAAGCTTCCAAAATAAATGTCGCCTGGATTTCTGGCCAACAGCTCAGTTTGACCACAATCAAATCCCTTCTTATTTGACATTGCTGAACATGTGTGCCACAAGTCTGTTTGTCTGGCATTATTGCTCTGGAATACTTATTCTCTAAGCAACAACAACGTTTGCCTTTACATGTGGAAACATATTAATAAGAGAAGTAGAATGTAAGCTGGTTATTATGTTAGGTGCTTGCCTTGTGTTGCTTATTCTTCTTGTATCTAAAAGTCTGAGATGTCTAATTGAGCAGCAGGGAGGGCTGTTCTTAGGTAATCAGCTACATACTCTAAATAATTAACAGGAAATAGCTCATGATTGGTTTGTGGAGGAAATCTAGACTGGTGCTTGTGCATATGGCAATGAATGACAGTACATTAGCAGAAATCAGGACTTGCTCTGATTGACATTTTGACTGCCATCTGGCTTCTAAGTAACACATTATCCCATTCTCCCTAATTTGAGAATAGCTACTTTTGCACAAGGCTGCTCACGACAATCCTCTTACACTGGGACAGGAAGGAAAGCAAGGCTGTGGTGTTTGATGTTCCTTCTCTTGGTAAGTACAACTGCCCTGAGACCTCCAGAGCCCACTGTTATATAGACTAGGCCATGTCCTTCTAGTGCTTAGGGAATTCAGATTTGAGAGACTGTCAGGGTAGGGAGGAATTTCATACAGATTGAAAGCAATTAAATTTGTGTTGCCCTTAACCACAGTATCACCACATCATTCTTTCAAAGCCACACTACCCAAAATTTCTTCCCCTCTGCTGACTCTAGCTACGGAAGGAAATGTTCATGGGAACACAGAGTTGTTAAGTGCAATGAGAAAGGAGAATTTGCCATGCCATAATATAACAGCAGTTAGAATCCTTGTTTAGAAACAGATCAAACTCTAAGTAAATTCAACAGCAGGTCCATGCAGTTGCCAGTATCAGCATGTTGTTACAGAAGTGAAAACTTCCTAATAGCAGCTAAAATAAAATCGTTCATGGTTCATTGGTCTTGTGTTAGCACTGTCCTTTAGCTAAAATCACATTTTTTTCTGGAATTTGCATCACCATTCTACTGGCCTGAGTACCTCTCTGACTGTGAATTTACTCCCTATACTATTCTGTTTTGGTTTATATAAATTTGCAAAGTGAAGAGTAAGACTTTCTATCCTCTCATAAAATATGTTCTCCTTTATCTGACAATCAGTGTTTTCCACTCCTTAAATCCAGTCTTCACACTGAGTTCTTGTCAGTGCCTTCCACAACGGCACTCATACTTCCTCCTTAATGTTGGGACTATCTTAACAGATACTATATTATTTCAGCTGCTTTTCTTACTCAGTCCATGACACATTAATGACTCATTGAAGAATGTTTTTTTCTTCTAAAATCCCTGAGCATTTTCCTCTTTGCTGTGTCCAGCTCATGAACTCTCTAATCAGCTCTCTCATCAGTCTTCATGTGCATGACATGCACCTTGGCTAGGAAACCACATTCCATTTCTAGCATTTTTCATACTGCTACAATTCGTTTTTGTTTTCCAATGTCTTAGTGATGCCTCTCAACCCTGTGTCATCAGCAAAGACTTACACTTTTAGAGCCAGACCACCTAGTGAAAAGTGGTCCCAAGACTTATCCTTCTGGAGCTTCACTAAAAACTTTCTCTAATCCATTGCCATATCCCCTTCAGTCAGTTCCTCACTAATTAAATTATTTGCTTTAATCTCCAGCTTGCTCAGTTTAACTATTCATTTCCCAGGTATTGAGCTGAGGGGAAATGTCTTCCTAAAGGAAAAGTAACTTTCTTACTGAGTGAGAAGTCTGAGTTTGATACAACTAACCTTTAATAGAAGTTTTTCTGTGTTTCATTTTGGGTTTTTTTCCCTTCAGAATTTAATCTTAAGCATTTTACAAACTAGGTCAGAATGTCTGGCCTCTAGGTACTAGATTTTCCTTTTTCACTCCCACTTTCTTTATATATAGATACTCACAATCATAAAGATGCATTAGCTATAAGTTTTGATATTTGTTCTCAAAATTTCTTAGTCCAGTACTTTGAATTCCAGCACAGGAGAGCACTCAACTCACCCAAATTACATCTCCAGACACTGTCATTTCCTTTAGCTCAACCCTACCTCTTTAGAACGTCTATAACTTCACTTGATAAAATCATAGATCTGGAAGGGAAGATTCATCACCTAATGCCCTGAGCAAATCATCTATAGTTGCAGTATTTTTAACTCTTGATTGTCCAACTTACCTATAAACATTATTTTGAAGATTCAATAACGTTGCCAGACAATGTGTTTGGGAGTTTTTCTGCCCTTACCATTAAAATTTCCCTTGTGTCTAACAGGAATTTTCCTCATCTACAATTCAGATGAGGAAATTTCCTCATCTACAATTCAAGCCATCACAGACATGAAAAGCCAGACCATGTCTTATCTCTACCAGTCCTTGGTCTTCTTAAGTACTGAAGTTCTTCTTCAGTAACACAAAGAGCCCCAGTTCTTTACTCACACACAACTGGCTGAGTTAGTGTAGACTGTGACCTCTCTTACTGCTGCTTTTTGGACAGTAGCTTTCTCAGAGCACTGTGCTTTAATACAAGAAAAATCTCACAGAACCTTTCTTAGTGCTGAGTCAGATACATGATTACTTGTTGTGCTCTCTCGCAGTACTCCTGCCTGAACTAGAAATGACATCACTGGCTCATGGCCACCTTTGATCTGTGATAACCTCAAGGTCTTTGTCCATAAAACTGTTGCCAAGCCCATTTCCATCCTGCTCAGATAGGTGCAGTTGGTCATTCCTGCCAAAATGTTATTTACTTTGCTTTTTCTCCCTAACAAACTTCATTCCCTTCATCTTCCTGCTAATTTTCAGAATGTCCGTTCAATAGACAAGTTCATTTTGAATTTTCAATGAGCCTGTAGTCCCTTCTTGCTCCATATCCTCTGCAAATTTAATAAACATACTTCCTATTCCATCATCCCTGTTAATGAAAATATTGAATAAATGCAGACTTAGGACAGACTCCTGCAGAATGTCACTCAGTACACCCTTCCATTTGGATAATGAACCATTGATAAGTACTTGGTAAGTATAGATTTCCAATCACTTTTTCATCCCTCTCATACCAATTTCATTAAGAGAGTATTTGCCTAGCTTGCTAATGAGAATGTCATGTGAGATAGTGTCAAAAGCCTTATTCTGGTCAAATATGTCTGTTGCTTCCCCCTCACCCACACAGCCCTTGATCTGGTCAAAGAAGAAAGTTGGATAGATGTGACACAGCTTGCTCGTGACTAATCTATAGCAAGTACTGCACAGCCACTCTTACCTTCCAGGGGAGTTTGTTCCAGACTTTTGCTAGAAATCAAAATGAAGATTAGTGGCCTATCTCCTTCACAGGATTTCTGGTTTTTCTTCCTTAATAACCTGAAATCCCCTGGCTCCACTTCCTTTTACACACTCATCCTTGGCTGTTGCCATTTTGTGCATTCAGTGTACCTTTTATTGCCTAATTTCTCTTTTGCTTTATCACTTGTTTGAAAAGATAAGGCAGTGTGTTTATTAGTTGCAAAGCTCCTTCATATATTTTCTCTCTGCCATGGAAAATATTTTAATATTTTTAATTACCTCTATATTTTCCTTCCTTTTCTGTTCTGTGAGGTTTCACTATCTCTGGCTTTATAGAGGAAATGGAAGTCGACAGGAAATGTAGAGCAGGGGCCAGGTTCTCCAACACCAGGGTTTTCTTTTGCTTCTGGAAGCACCCACCATGCACAGGAGTGACCTGCTTATCTTCAGAGCAGAGAATGTGCCCTGCTGGCACTGCTTATACATCCCTAAAAAACAACTGCAGATTACTGCAGGGTTTTTTTTTTCCTGTTAAAGTTTTTGCAGCCTTCTGAACTCTAAGAGCTTGCAAAACTTCTGCTTGTCAGCCCAGAGACCACTTTCTTAACCTCTCTGCTCTATTAAGCAAATCCATCCACATTTGCTGTATTTTAGAGTGTTTAGACTCCCCAAATGTGGTTTATTTCACCATTGAAATACTCTTACTCATTTTTAAAGGCCAGACAAAATCAATCTAAACAAATCAATTTACGTTTTAAAAAATGTGTTAATGTGACACCCTTATGGTAACAGAGATTGAGGAAGCCCTGGTTTCACAGGTAAATTAAAATAGATCTAGCAAAATAAATGAACCACTGTAATTGTGAAGGCTTAGAACAGAACTGATTCATCAAGTGAAGGAAAAGGGATTTGGGGCTAGGTCTGCATTTGGTGTAACTCTAGGGGGTGATGCTGATTTTAAGCCAAATGAGAACTGGTCCAGAACCATTAATTGAACAGCATAATCAGTTTCTGTGGACTTTTGGATTTTTTTCCCTAACCACTCCCAAGCAGTGTTATTAACAGTATATACATCTCCCAGCTGAAGCTTACCTCCATATTAAATATCCAGTGTGAAAAATGGCTGAACATATTAATGAACTCTATTGTCTTCAAGTGACAGATGTTTGCTAAATTTCAAACCATTACAATACCTGGCAATCTTGGTCACTAATTCCTGTTTAAAATTCATAAATTCAGAGAATATTATGAGCCATGCTAGTAGCCTTGCACAGCTCTTGCCTGAGTCAAGACAGAGAAGAGCATATTGGAGGGTGAACAAAGGGAAAAGAAATCATCTGTCAGTTGAACTTTCCTGCTCTTTGCAAGTTCTAAGGAAACTCGGGTGAGGCAGCTCAACAATTCCGTGACATCTCAAAAATGTAAGGTCTTGCTGCAGTTTTTTCCTGCTTATTCCTCTGTCTACTTAAGAGGTGGAACAAGCTTCTAATTGCTGAGGTGGTGACGAATTCCAGCACTTTTTCTAGAATTTTGGGGGCAAGTGACAAACTAAGCATTGGCCTTACAACATATCAGTGTCTTTATGATGATTTAATTTTTTTAAATCATTATCTAATCACACTCAGCCATGTTTATATATTAGAGGATGTGAATGGGGTCGTATTTCACACTCCCTCTGATACCAGACTATACCTCTGTTTTCTCTCTTCAAAGGAAAATAACTCAAAGAAGAGCAGAATTTAGAGAGGAAAAAAACAAACCAGCCCCCCCCTCCCTGCCTCCAATTCTTTCCTCTTATATTCCCAAATTCCAGCTGGATGAGTTTCAGCTAAAGTATCCAAGGGGAGCATAGTGGCACCAGTCTGCATCAGGATTCAGCTCAGCAGCTGAAGGCAGCAGTCCAGTAATGTAAGGACAGGGCTGAACAAACTGCTTGGAACAAAATATCCTGGATCCTTCTGTTCATTTTTACAATCCAAAGCAACTTCAGCATTTTAAGGAGCTGTTGGAAAGTCCAGAAAAAACTACTTCTTTGTTTACTGCTTTTTACATTTACAAGATCTACTTACAACTAGGACCATAAAAGCTGATGTTTTGATAAAATTTTTGCTTTAAATTTTGGTAGGGATTAGCAGATTTGCCAAAAGTCTCATTAACAGACCCTGCTCTTGTCAGTTTTACAGCCCAATTCAGTTGCTTCAGAGCCTTGGATACACCTCACCCTCTGAACTTGCAAATGCTTTTCCTCAAAAAGTTCTTATCTTTAAAACTGCAGGTTAATCAAGGCCTCCTTAAATCCTTCAGCTGATAGTAATCAATAGCAGCATGAGTAAAATTTAACTGCCTAAAGGTTTCAGAAGTAGGAAATACTGTATTTACTTCTTAAAGTTAGCAGTTCTGAGTTAAAAAGTCCTTATAAGCATAAAGAGTGAAAAAAAGAGATGCATCTTGGAACTAAATTAATAGCAAATTATCTATATTTGCTCTGGTGACAGCTTGGAAAGCTTTATGAGCAGCAGGGCTGCATGGTAAAGGCAGAACCATTTCTGCAGTCCTTTCTCAGAAGAAAAAAAAAGCCAAAACCTTCTGCTGTGTCTCAGGAGGAAGGAAAGTCTGGTGGATATGGCACTGGATGGGGTGTCATGAGACCAGGTCTTCCTGCCTGACCTTTTGGCTGCTCACTTAATCTCCCCATATTGCAATTAATAGGCCTGCCACTGAGGATAGCAGTCCTCCTATCTCTCGCTCTCTCATCACATCTGTCACGTTTGTTTTACTCTTTGGGTGACAAACTTTCTCTCTGGTAGTGCTCTTTTGTAACCTACTTCTACAATCCTCCAAGTCTTGATCCAGGCTGCTTTAAAAACCAGATAAGACTATTGGTTCTGAGCACTGGAGATGAGGTTCTGCCTCAGAAAGTTGGGCACCTGGGCAAGCTGTGCAGTGATTTATTGGCAATGCAGTGATTTTGTGGCCACAACAGAGTAGGTCTTGAGAGGGAGGAAAAATCAGGGGGTGAGGTGAGACTGTGGGTAAGGAAAGGGGAATGCAGCTTCTCTTGCCCCTCTTTGGCTCTAGTTTTCACCTCTTTAAGTACAAGTTACACAGTCCCCTTATGCTGGGCACTATATTGCTGATACCATGAGCTGGCTGTGACTGAAAATTTCCAAGCATTTATTATTTTCAGAAGCCTGCAGCTCCCTTTGCTAATGGAAAGCAAACAGACCCCTGATATTGCTCTAATGGGTGGGGTTTTCCCCTCTCCTTTCCATCTTCAACCATCCTAAAATAGCCATCTCAGTTCTGGTCATCAGTTCTTCAAGTGGAAATTATGCTAGGGAATGGAAAACTTTTTTTATTGCCAAGTTTCAGCAATTATTGTGTCAGGTTCCAAATCTCTGAAAAATAGGGTTTCCTAATGGAAACTGACCCTTCTCGCACCCAGATAACACTGTCACTGTAGCTAATATCATGTGTCTCGTGATACTGACTGTCAGCTTAAATTGATTACCCAGGATGTTCCCCCACACCCTGCTGTAAGATGTCACTGCTCATATTTATAACTGGCCTCTATCTGCATACCTAATAGTCTGCATGTGCAAAGCCTTGTCCTCATTCTCTCCATAAATGTTTATTGAAGAGAAGAACACAATGTTCAAGATTTCTTTCCCCCCCTCCCATCATTTATGCTGTGAAAAAAATTTATTGGTATCTTGAAATAATTTGTATATTTGAAAATTATGTTGTAGAGTTCTGAACTTCACCTCAGCTCCACACTGCCACATTATTTAAGTATTTATTTACGACCTGTGTAGATTTAATAAAAATGACACAAAAAGCTGTATTCAAGTGTCAATTGGTACTTAACACCCAGGCTTACATTTATTGTAAAGGTTGCTTTCTTGAGCATTAGAGGGATGAAATATTTAAATCCTTACTTCCAGGAATCGCATTTTTTATGGTTCCTGGAGACATCTCCCTGAGGACCTAGAGCATGATGGCATACTTTGGTAAGGAAATAAAAGCCCAGCCACTTAATAAGCAGTCTGTCCCTTCATATTTTAAGATATCTAAACAGTATTTGCATTTCCCAGACTGGTACAACTTCTGACAACATCTCAAGCCATCAGGTAAATAAGAGAAGTGAATGTTCCCTTACTTCATGAGAAAGGTGGTTTTTGATGTTTAAAGCACCATATTCCATCTCATTATGGCAATGCTGGGCAGACTTAATGAATGTTTTACTTTGATCCTTGAGATCTGATGTCAGGAATATCAGATCTCAAAAAAAAGCAGTAGGATTTGGATCTGTATTCATCACATGTTTGTAAAAGGAATGGAGGATGAATAGCTGTGCCTTTGAAGGAGAGGAGCTGAAGAAGAAAAAGATGCATATTTTAACTAGCACTCCTTTGGTAAAACATGAGCACATGTTAATGGAACAGACACAGCCATTCCAGCTGCCATGTTCCACCAGTACTGTGCTCAGCAGATGGATCTGCAGTGACTTGGATCAGCCTTCAGAAACAAAATTGACCTCAGCTCCAATGTACAAACTTTCTGCATCTCACAGGCTCCCCTTCCCAGGTGGTGTGTTTTCCTGCTTGAAGAGGTTCAAGTCCTCAAGGAAGATATTTTTCCTCCTTTGCAAAGTCTCTCATATTGTAGTGCACTGGGATCTTTTTATATTTTGGCAAAGAAGCTGAATGGTTCAACACAAGAGGTCTTTTCCTGCTCTTTCATTAGTGTGTGCAGCTGAATGAGTGGAGAGGGGTGGACTATGAAAGGAGACAGAGTGTACCTGTTATAATCTTCTTGCTGATTTACTTTCAAGGAAAGTCTAAAATTTTCAGTCCCTTCACATGTGGTGCTTTGTCTCATGTGTAACTCGATAATTAAGGTTGTTTAGATGATTTTACCTTTTGTGGCTTGACAAATCAAATTACTTAGAGTTTATCTACATGTATGGAAAAATATTTTTTTAAATTTTAGTGCTGGAGAGCAAGGAGGTCTCATTAAAAATTGAAATAATATATTATATTTCACAATAAAACTGTAATGCCCAGGAAATTGAACCTTTAAGAATTTTATTATTCTAAAATCTTTGATTGCTGAAATAGTCTAGCTGCACAAAAATCTCCTCACAAAAAAAGCACCAGCCCTTAAATTACTTTTAGCAGTGTACAAAGAACTTCATCACACACTGTTTTAATAGGAATATCTCAAAAGCAAGCAGACACTGAAGCTGATAATAGCAGTTAATTACTTCGAATGGAATAAAATATATTCCTGTTGTGAAGAGGATCACCTTTGGAACATGGGCAAACAACAGTTGTGGGGAAATGATGTTTTATACTCAGGCTTGCATTTGCCTTATTTGGGTACTTTGCTACCACAGTTATATGTTTCCCAGATGTGGGGATGTTGAGGGGGGGCTTACTTCAATGCTTCTATTTTCATCTCGCTTAGGATGGGGGGAGAAGACAGGGCTATGCTTTCTTTCTCAGGTTCTTATCTTCAGGAATGTCCCATCAGAATTTTTTTTTCAGTCCTAGAGGAAAGAAGCAGATATGTAAACAAATATATATTGTTTTGGGGTTTTTTTTGTGGAAGATTATTCAGTTGTGATCATAGCAAAGTCTGGAAATGGTCAAGTCAGTGCTCGTTGCTGGAGGTATGTTTCCATAATAGAATATGCCATACTATTTGTACTCCATCCAGCTGGCCTGTTGGAGCATACTATTTTATGTAATTATTGCATAAATTTTAAAAGATAAAACATGTAAATGAACCTGAGTGGTAGTAATAGATTATTTTAATTACCCAGACACAGACAAGATTGCATTAAGTAGAGGAAATATATTTCTAAATCTGGAATGAGAGTGCTTTCTAATTCAATCTGGACATCAGCTGACAGGCAAAGAAGCAAGGCTGGGTTTGACTCTAACTTGGAAAGGAGGTTGACAAAATAATGTTAGAGGACAATTTGGGCTTCAGTACATTAGTTGGCGTCACAAATACACTACAGAAGGAATTAAAATGACAGTCAAAGCTAAGAAGGGAAGTAAAATGAGGACCCCAATCATCAGGTTCAAAATAGCAAACTGGGATACCATGTAAAGCAAATTAAACAAAACATTAAAGACGATAGAAACCAAGAGGGCTAAAGTGAACACAGAATATTCTGTGATATACAGATTTCACAAATGGCTTGCCTTACACCTAGTTGTATTCTCATTTGTCAGAGGCTGGGCAATAACCCCTTCTTCAAATGTAAGATGAAACTCCTTTGTGTGGCTTAAAACTCATAGATCTACTGGTGACTGAAGGCAGAAGAGAATCCACAAATTTTTGTGACACTCTATAAAGACTGACCTCCTTCTACCCCTTTTTGTTTATAGTTAGACTCATACTTGGAGGAGTTCTTCAGATTCCCTCTCAGTGTTTGGTTCTAATTTATTTAATTTCCTGTACCTGCTCCTTTTCTCTTGTTTGTGTTCTTGCCACATTTCAGCAGTGCAGGTGCTACAGAACAGTTATAACATAAAACCCATGAGCTATTGGTGGATACAGAAGCCAGACCTGGAAGGGATCACATAGGATGCCAAGTCAAACCTTCTGTACTTAGATGCAAAATTTTTACTCTGGAAGGGTTTTCAGAACATCTGCAAATACTGCTCTATTCCCTATGCCACCAACATCTCCCCAGCACCCTATAGCAAGTGAAGGGGAAAGTTCACGTAAAGAGCCTGAAAGCCACACAGGTTGTGCCACAGAAAAAGGGAGAGAGATCCCAGAAGCTGTGAGGTCACTGAATAGACAACATTCCCAAACGACCCCAATCTGTCCCATTCCCTGGAAATGAGCCTCATGGGAAGGACCTGGTTCTCATGCCATGCTTCATCTGAGTGCAGTTCTGTAAAGATCAACACAGCAGGGTTCAGATTTCTGTGATACTTAAGCTCTGTTATGTACCTGATGTGACATAGGGCTGAAGCTGTGATTTGCTTGCAGTTTCTACCGCCTGCTCCAAAGCCATGTGTAGGTTTAGCTGGGGGTAATCTCACTACCATCTGAAGAGGCATGGAGAGCATTTGAAAGAGGAAGACTAGCTGGAACAGATCATGGCTGTTACTGTAGCCTTCTGCTCACCAACAGCTTCCTGATTTACCACATATTTATATCCAGAACAGCACCATCAGCCACATGGACCAGGCACTGGCAGTGGTGCAGCCCTGCTCTGCTCTGCGGCCCTTCCCTGATACGTGCTTGGGTAGCCACAAGGAACCTTCTTCCCATGCCCTCCTCCTTGAACTACCTGTGGGCAGAACCTTGCCTTGCTGATGTTGCCTGCATGCAGCCATTATATGTGGTAATGTGGTGTTCTTCATGTTGAATATTTGTGCCATTAAGGGTCTGCAAAAAGACTGGTTTCTTCTCTTGTTACTTGATGAAGAGGCCAAGAGGGATGTTTGGCTCCACACCTGTTTCTTCAGAAGCTCTTGATCGACCTCTAAGGGGCATGTGAATTTTGAGACTGAGTTTGGAGTAAAATTGAAGCATGGATCTTGCTCTGGATTAATACAGTTGTTGAAATCCATGATGCAGAGATTATTTTCTTTGTATTTTTAACCTGTATATTTAACCTTAGATACAAACTGAATTTTGTCTCTCATTCGGGGTTGTCTTTGAGAGGAGGCAGAAACTGAGGGAAGCATTAATGGTCAGCCCAGTCCTAAGACCCAAGATCTGCTCAGAAGATGGAGACCTGAAGAAGGTTTACTAGGATTGCTGACATGAACACATGAAAAAAAAAGCCAAGGGAATTAAGGATAATGCTCCTATTTCTCTGTCCAAAGGAAGTGGAAGAAAACAGCGAGGTAGTGAGGCTATCCAGCTATTAAACAGCATGACTGGGAAGTTAGTGGCAGTTGGGCTGATAATGTTTCTTGCAGTCTGAATGATTTCTTCCCTTCAGCACTGACAAAAGGAGGTGAAGGTCAAATTGCTGTGAAGAGGATACATTTTTCCTTGTGGGGGAAGTGAAATGTTAAAAGGCTCCATGATTGTAGTAGAGAAGATAGCCAATTAGAAGAATTAAAAGCTGGCAACAGGTCATTATGAGTTATATCTCAGAATTCAACAAGAAGTAGCAACGGAGATAACAAAGACCTTTTGCTGCTGAGTTTTGACAGGTCACCACAGACAAGAGCAGAGGGTAAGAACAGCAAAAGGCAGGCCTAAATGCAACAACGCTGAGTAAAAATTGACTGGGGGAAAGAAAGAAGTGAACCAGGTCTGTGTTTGCCTTGAGCAGGAGGTGCAGTAAGTGCTGTTCATGGATGAAAGCAGCAAAGATTCTGGTGGTCTTGGGCCTGTAATGGAAAGACTCAAATGTCAAAAGAAAGAGGAAAACACAGCAGGTGGGGAGTACTGAAGAGGAATCAAGCCAAAGAACAGCTTAAGTTTTCCTGTCCTACCCATTCAGCTCAGTCCCTGGACATCCTGCCACTAGATGGGTATCCCAGCAGAAGGATGGCTTTCCCAAAGCACAGCCTCCAATTCAGAAATGGCCCTTACAGAAGTAATAAAGCTAATCCCTGTCCTCTTCTTGACACTGCTGTCCATGGCTTCTGTGCTGTGCTCATCCTCCTGCTACTGAAACATCCTAATCTAAAAGGGAAATGAATCGCAGGCCACTTCGGTTGGCCTTACTGCTGGATACTTGCACAGCTTCCACGTCCCAAAGGATGTAACATCCTAAGAATCCTGGGGAGCCACTGGGGTAGAGCAGAGAGCAGTTGGTTCCCCTGGGAGACCAGGGAAAGGCTCTGCCAGCATTTCCCGATACTGCCTCTGTTTGAGAGTTATTTGGAAGAATGACAGTTATGGTAAGAGCAGAAGATTGAATTGAGGCAATTAAACATGCTGTCATAGATGATCTTATGGAGAGGAATCATCTCTTTCCCGGCATTAATTACAAATAGTATGGGGGATAATGACCAGTCCTTTAGGCCTCTTTCTACTGTAATGTATAGTGTTTGATGCCTTTACCCTTCTGTTAACTTCCTCTTTTAAAAATCTCATTATTGCTGTATTATGGCAGCACGAAAGTACTCTGCCGAGACAGCAGGTTCTGTAAAAGAAACAGGGAGGAAATATGTTGTCTTTCAGGCTGGGTGGACGAAACAGGGAGGAAATGGGTCCCCAAGCATAGAACAGGGATATGTGAGGTGCAAAGAGAAAGTGATTTGCGCTTTTCATGAAAGGAGTTAATAAAGGAGAGTCAGATTGTGTAGGGGTGGGCAGAAGAGCTAATTTCAATGCCTTATTCAGCAATGGGCTTCAGGCTTATCCAGAACCTCCATGAATAACTAACACAAATACTGTAATAAATAACAATGACAAATAAAGCTATGCAGCGACTTACGGAGATATTTTTCCCATTTGCATTTTCATGTCTTTTAGAAAGCAATTATTTTTTATTAAAAGCAAAAAAAATTGGTAAGAAAATTCTGAAGTGCATTTTGTTTATTTGGAGACCAAAAAAAAAAAAAGCTATTAGCAAGAGCTGAGTAGTTAAACAGCTTTTAAGCCAAGAGAATCCTTCATTCTAGGCCTACCTGAAGAACTCACTTTGTGGCCTTGTATAAGTCATTTGATTTCCTCACAACTCCACCAACCCTAGGGAAAAATAGGAAAAAAATTCAGGATCTCGCTTAGAATCAGATTTCACATCTGATCTGTTTTCCCTTCAAAAGTGAACATAGAAATAAGAGAGATGACTACTGTTTAAATACTGGGAAAAAATATGGAAACGAGATGAAATAAGGGAAATGGCTGCATTCTGTAACCCACTTTGAACACGATCCAAGAGTAAACAAACCCCAGGTATCCAGCAAGAGTAAGCATGGCCATTATGAGCTTAAACAATGGGCACAGTTGTGCTCATTGCTCATTTTACACTCCAGGTTTTCACAGCAATTGTCCTGAGCTGAGTCAAGCTCGAGATCTCAAAAGCCTGAGGCAATGCAGCCTGGATGAAAGGTGCTGAAAAATCCAACCACTTGAGCTGGATTCCAGGATCTGCACTTGATGTACTTTGTTACGAAGAGATTGTGCCTCACTTCCATTTCAATATTTTTTTGGTTGGTCTATTGTAATTTTAACAAACTTTTTTTTTTTTAGAAAGACTTTATAGTGCTTACTGTAATGAAGTACTGATCTTCTCAGTAAGACCTAGGCTCTGTTTACAGCTATCTTTACTTCAGGAAGAAATGTCCATTTTCTTCTCTTCCAGTTACTCTTGAGCATGTCATTCTGTAAAGACCCATGAAAACCTGAACTCTAAAGAAACTGCCCTAGGAACCTGCTCTGGGATTTTGTTTACACTACACAGCAAGACCAGATAAAACCATTCTAATTTATTTTATTTTATGGACAAGTTATTATTTTATGCTTTGATCAGTCTAAACTATAGCTGTAAAATACTGTAAATAGAACCACTTGAAAATGCTGTAGACCTCTCAGATAAACTATAGATTCACCTGTGAATTTGAGGAAGATATTTTGACTAATTCTATATTTCAAAAGCATTAAGTATTAAAACACAACTTTATTTGAGCTGAAAAGCAGGGCAAATCCCAAGTGAAATTCTCACAATTTTGTTATCATTTTCACCCAAAATGCAATTTTCTTAATGCAATATTAAATCTATTTGTTAATCATCAGCTAAAAGGAAACCAATCATTTACATTTTTTTTCGCCTTACTTACATAGTCACATAATTGATCTGGTGACAGCAACACAACTATTGCCCACTATTTTGTTTATAAATTTAATTAAAACTAGAAATAGTTTTTTGTGTGACTTGCAGTTTTGTGTCAGGAGCAACCTCTCTAAGAACAGCAATAAGTGTATGAACTTTCCAGTGCTGAGTGTCAACCATTGACAGAAAAAAACCCAGATATAACTTTGATTCTGTCAGGTGATTTTTTCTATCTTTTGTTATATTTGACAGTAGGAAAGTCTCTTGGTTTGAGACTTGGTAATGCTCAAGAAAATGGGGTCAAGCAAGAATTTCTACACTGATTGATTCTGCAGCTTCACTTTTAAATGCTCTTCAGGGTTATTCTTAGGTGACAGTCAATGTGGATAGTTTGGGTTTTTTGGGTTTTTGTTTGTTTGTTTGTTTGTTTTTGGGTTTTTTGGGGTTTTTTTACTTTTTCAGATTTCAGTAAATTGGAAAACATCCAGTGAAACTTAATATCACCATAACCACACCTTGGCTGAAATTCTGCAGTTCTCAGCATTTAGTCTGAACAGGAGGATTTATAGTTTTCCATTTAAGACTCAGAATAGTCTTTGAGAATTCACTGAAATTCTCAGAGAATCTGGCCTGAATTTCAAAACTTAAGAAAAAATCCCCATATACTTATATTCCTCATAATAAGAAACAGTGTTCAGCAAAGCTTTTGCTAAACATACACAAAAGATTCATAATTTTCCCTTATATTTATATATCCTGCTTTGTTTGTCTCACTTTGCCTGCATGTGTTACTGTGCAGATGTTATGTTACTGTGAATACTGCTGCTTCCTAGGCTATTGCTTTTATTTCCTGAGAAGATGTATGGCCAGCTCAGCTTGAGAAGATGTAGAACAATCTTGCATGTGGCTTCTGGTTCAACCCTTCTTCCTGCTGCGTTTGCCAACAATTACACAGGCACAAACGTCACTCACGTTGTTAACAGGGACAATCCTGTGGCAACTGCAGAGGAGGAAAAAAGCTGCCTGCTTTTCTTTACATCTATTTGTCAGTGTGGAAATATCATAGAATGTTTCCTTCCTGACCCAGGTACTCAGCAGTGTGCTGCTATTGTTCACATCCAAAAAAAGGTGCACAGGTTTGGCACAGGCGTGTACAATGTGTGACTGAGAGGGAACATGAAATCTCCTGTTGCCATCGAACCCTCTTAAAGTGAGGGCAATGGATCCAGACCCCAGTGAGGCTGAGCTTGGCTCTCTGGAGCTGGGTACAGGACTATTATCTGAGGCCAAGCTGGATGGAGCCTTGGGCAATCTGATCTCACGTGTGGCATCCCTGCCCATGGAGGGATGGTTGAAATGAGATTATTTTTATGGTCCCTTCCACACCAAGGCATTTCGTAATTATAAGATCCTATGTTACCACTCCAGCATCACTGGATATGAAGAACATTAGAGCCATGATGTCATCACAACACTAATTTATTGCTCATTGCCAGCACCCAGACCCAGTTTTTAGGGTACAGCTGCAGCCTACTCTGTGCCATGGTTAATGGTTCTGATTCAATGCCATCAAAATGCTCAAGTCAAGGACAATGCCACAGCCTCACCTTCCAGGGACTCCCACTCCTGCATAGTGCCAGCAGGCCATGCTGAGGTGTGCACAGCCATCCTCCACTAATGTGGCAGGACAAATCGGTCACACATACATGTATTTATGCAACCATTGCCAGGCATCACATCTCTGCATTTCAGAACAGAAAACCAAGAGTCCTGACAGCTTAATCTACCAGTTTTTAAAACTTCAGTCTGTGTAATGCCCATAGTTTGGATTAAAATTCTATATCAAGGACTCTTGAAAACAGATGACTCAGTATCTCCTTCATAGTCTTTATTATTCAGGATTTAGCTGGAAAAATGCTGGTGCTATGCATTATTCTGTCATCATGTTTCTTGTTCTACCAGACTGTGGTTGGTGATTCCCCAGAAACCTCAGGAGCTTGCTCAGACATAGGAATAAACTGCACAGTACTCCACTGGCAAATCTGAAATGCTGCTCAGGTGCTCCTGCCTGGCATCTCTTTGTTCATGACACGGAGAGCCACAACCCAGCTGGAGCACAGCCCAGGGCTGACGGCTGTTCCCGTAGGTACAGCATTTTATGTTGCTTCAGAGGCCATGGTTGCTGGCTCTGCAAAAACATACCTACAGCCATTAAAACAAACCAAATCAAAACAAAACAATACACAAGAAAAGGAAGCAAGTCTAACAATAAATCAAACCAAACAAATATGCTGGGACCAACACTGTTTTCCATGGTGATTGTCTTGTCAATGAATCACAAAAAACTCCCAGTGAGCAGTTCCATACCGAAGTGCTCCAAAACTCCTGCCCCAGACACAGTTCACTCAGTGTTCCCAGGGAGGAACAGTGCACAGTTGTGTGCTGACCCCCCCTAACATAAGTCCTCTTGCTGCTGATCCTGCCACAAATCTGAAACACTGAGCCTTGCTTAAAAAATGCATATAAATCAGGCTGAAGTCCTCTGAGCTTCAGACCACAGCCCATTACAGCCTGAAAGACCAGAGAAAGACATAAAATATGGGTTTGTTTGCCCATATCAATTGCCTTTTTATCTTCTGTCTTCTAGGCACAAAGGAATTTGAAGTGAGGAGATGTCAGTTTTGGTTTGTATGTTCACAGTTTCATTGTAATAAATTATGTCTTTGACACATTTTTGTAAAGAAGGAAAGGAAAGAAAAAAGCCCTGCCCAAGCCCTTGTAGTCTCAGGTACAGAGAGATCACATGCAGGCTGGTGATGATTTTTGACGCTGAGAGAAATAAAGTAACTCAGGAGTCTTAAATGAGACGTCAGAAGGCAGGCTTCAGACGCCCCGTGCTGTGCCATGCTGCTTTGCTGCAAGCTGAAGGGCTCTGTCCAACTCTGCTCTACCTGGGATCCAACATCCACACCTGGGGAGGTGGATGGAGAGGCTGGAGCTTGGAGCAATCCATGGGCACAGGAGAACCACTCACAGCCCTTGCCTTGGCCGTGGTGGCAGGGATGCTGAGGGGCTCACTAAATGGGGAGAGAGAGTCAATGTGTCCACTGCCACATGAATATGAAATCAGTGGCTTTGCTTCCCTGCATAAATAGCAACAGCCTGACAAAATGCAGCAGGAAAGCCATGCAGGCAGGGAACTCCTCCTGTCTCATGCCTGCCCTGCTGCTCGTTCCTCGTGAGGCTCTGAAAGGCAGTGGGGCCTGCTGCCTCTACCCCTCCTCAGCTGCCAAATTAATCTATCAGTGCTGCTCTCACTGGGAGATTAATTAAAGTTTGTAAAGCACTTCAGATATACTCAGATGAAATATCACAAGATATTTAATCCTTTGATAATATTTATTTGGCTGATGCCTGCACTAGAAGGGGAAGGAAAACCAGGGCACATGTCTGTTTAAAAACATCCTTTCTCATTAAAAAGAGCCTAGCTAAATTAAAAGGTTTGTGGAATGTGTTTCCTGTCAGACCTTGGGCCTGGGGGGAAAAGTACTGGAGAAGCATTTGTGGCTGCAGTTGATGTGGCCACCTGAGCAAAACTGCAGGGCTTTGTATGACTTGTGAGATTGAGGGCTGACTTATTCGATTATCCTGTAATATTTCATGCTGTTAATTCCTGCATTATTGTCTCATTCAGTACAGCTACAGCAGGTATTAATTGCCTATCCAGACAAAACTTTTTTAAGCTTTTTTTTTTTAACTTTTCAAACTTGAGTAGAAGCTGGTAACTTTATTCAATTCTTCAAGACCCCGATGGAATCTTTTCTGAAAGCACTGGTAAAAACTGGTCTGTATTTTGTTTCATTATCTAAAAATCTTTAATCTTTCAAAATGGACATAAAATACATAGTTACTCCTCTCGCTCTATTAATTTTAATTTGTTTTGATCCCATATTTGCTGTTTTAAGAATCCTCCCAATCTAACTTGAAGATTCAAAGCCAGACAAACAGCGTATGGTACAAACCTCACATCTGTATCATGTTACACTTGGCAAGAGAGATAGCAGCACTCATTTGCTGGAGCTCAGCATGGGGTGAGAGTGCAGAGGTTATCATTCCTGATGGCTTACAACTTTACAGATGTTTTCCCTTTATGAACAACAGAACTGCTTGTCTGTCACAGCCCAGACCTAAAAACCAGACGCTTCTACCTTCTCTTCATAATTCTTTCCATGTTTTGCAGTCTCTTTTTAGGGCTCAGTAGGAGGGAAATGATTACAGATTAACAGTTGCAAAAGGTTAGTTAACATTTTAAACGTGCTTGGAATATGGCGAACTAAAATAATAGTGAAAAATAAAATCATAGTCAAAACATATGTGAAACCTAATCTGCAATAATCTTGAATTAATATTAAAGCCTATATCACATTTTTGCAGTCTTGCCACTGTGGGAATACTGAATGCACAAGTAATATACATTTCTATAGAATTGATAATCCAGGTGATATATTGCAGTAAAACCTAAATTTGACTGGATCAGATTTAGGTACATGACTCATTAGAGTAATGACCTTTAGTGTAGTCTTGGCTTGGATTCTCTAGTCATTTACAAAAAACCTGGGTAATTAAAAATGCCATTTGACAGAGGGAAACTATAACCAGAGTTCAGGTGATTGAGCAAAATCTCATAGGAACCCTATGAGAGAATTAAGAAATTAACCAGTCCAAGTTGGCCCAATACATTTTATTTCTCTTTTGTAGTGAATGACACTTCAAGTATGTATTACAAATCCAGCCTCAATCTAAAGAACCATAGAATCCTAGAATTACTAAGGTTGGAAAAACCTCTAAGACCATCAAGTCCATCCAATAACCTAGCACTGCTATGTTCACCATGCAACCATATCCCTAAGTGCCACATCCGCACCTCTTCTGAACACTTGCATGAATGGTGCCTCCACCACTTCCCCGGCAGCCCATTTCAATGCTTGACAACCTTTTCAGGGAAGAAATTTTTCCTAATATCCAGCCTAAACCTCCCCTGGTGCAATCGGAGACCTTTTTCCCTTGTCCTATTGCTGGTTGCCTGAGAGAAGAGGCAGATCCTCACCTCACTACAGCCTGCTTTCAGGTAGTTGTAGAGATTGATGAGATCCCCCCTGAGGCTCCTTTCCTCCAGGATAAACACCCCCATCTCCCTCAGCTGCTCCTCATAAGATTTGTACTCCAGACCCTTCACCAGCTTCCGCAGTAATTTTCAGCCAAGAGATGAAAATTTGCTTTAAGCTTTGTGAACTTCTATTTAAGTGGGTGGTGGTCACTGGGGAGTTTGCAGGTGTTCAGAAAAATACAAAGATTTTTTCAGATGGCAGTGGGCAGGTCACAAAAAAGCAAGTAGTTTAAAGGGTTATCCCTCTGACTAATCCTTAGTAACCAACTGTGTATGAACTCCTTGTCACCTGGAGCACAAGCCAGATCAGTGGTGTGAATTTTACACAGAGTGGATACTACTTTGCAGAGCAACTGATGTGGAAGTCACACAAGACCAGTTACCACCCTTAGCTGAGGGGAAATAAATCATAACACACTGTCTGATCAGTCCTTGGTTAAATATTAAATTTAGCTCTTCCATTTTATAGTTTCATAGTAATCTTTTCTTTTTTTTTTTTTACAATTCTATAAAGAAATATAATTTTTGTCCACATATGCTTTACAAATTCTAGCTGTGATTATATATGCATAAGTTCCCTATAATAAAGAGCACCTACAGTGACACACATTTGAAATCTGCATTATGCATCTGGAAAGACTGAGTGGGGATGGGTGACTTGTCACAGGCAATAAAAAATGTCAGTGGCACATGTTTGTGTGTAGTCTGTGAATGCCGTTTGATGTACTTATCAGTTTCTTCGTACAATATGCTGTAGTTACTGAACAGCACAGCTTGGCTATTGATGGGTAAAAGAAGTAGAAGATAAGAGAATAGGCAGGCAGTGATTTGGATTCTGCAGATGATATTTTGCAGGTTGGAAAGGACAAAGACAATCTGCAAGCACCAGCAGCTGATATAGCCTCAATAGGAAATAATTCTGGGCTTGGAGACAGAGAAGAAACATATGCACAGTAAATCATGCAAATCGAGTCTAAATGGTGGTGCATTTGACAATAAGGCAGAAAATTATGGAGTTGGAGGTTGTTTGTTTGGGTTTTTTTTTTTTTTTTTGTAACATCAATTTTATAATAAACTTCTTGTTGGACTGATCAGCTATTCACCTCTTTGCATGCAAAAGTCTGTGGTGGTGGAGCATACTGGAAAAACAGCAAACTTGTATTGGGGAGATGGAGAATTGAATAATCATCCCTCTAAGTCTTCTTTACTGACCTCGCTGAGTCCCCTGAGAAAAGCTCAAGTGGTTAAGAAGCAGCCAATTGGTCAGAGGAAATGGGGGCAGTTTCCAGTATTTAAGGGTGAGAGGTTCTTTTTCACACCTCATTATTTCCAGTTAACTGCTCATTCTGTGCATATTTAAATCTTGTTAAAAAAGCCAAACAAATAAACAAACAAAACCAATGCAAGAGCAGTGGGACTGTTTCATGCCTGCTTCCCTCCGTGAAGTCCCTGGAGCACTTCCCCTTGGAGTGGATGCTGACCAGATGAGGAAAGCCAAATGGAGCTGCCAGCAGTTTCTTTGTCACTGGAGCATCTTGCAGGAGTGTGATACTTGGGGATAGAGCTAACCACCAACTGTGGCACCATGCCATGGAACTGTCAAATTATCTGGAGAGAGGATGGTAATGAATGTGGATCACTGCTACATACAATTTGCTTTTAAGCAGGTAGGTAGGGCTGTGACTGAACAGAAGCCATTAAATTATGAACAGAAGGAGAGCGATCCAATTTTCTGCCTTGCTAAGGATATGAATAGTTTTAATGATAGCTGAAGACTTTGAGGTTGCCCTCCCTTTTGTAATCTTCCTCAATTGTTTCCTTCAAGTGCAGCAAATCTAATTCTTTAGTTCATACCATCAATGTTGTGCTGGTCTAATTTCATAGATGTTTTTTGAAGAAGCAGAGTTTTGTTTTAGTGCAATGGAAGGAAAAATGAAATTCATTGTTCAAAAGCTCCTCTGGCAATGAGATAAATGGAATACCTCATTTTACCTCCCTTCTCTTCCATTACTGGAATGTTTTCTGCAAGAGGAACTTGGATAGTCCATGCTGCATCTATGGAGCAAATAAAAGAACTGTGGGACCCAGAGTTTGCTGTAAATGAAAAAACTACACTCATCATCAGGAGGTTCTGTCACCCACCAGCTGTGGGCATGCAAACTGCAAACACTTTTTGTCTAATCTTAGTGACAAAGTTGTTACTGGCCCAGATTTTGGTCACTATAAGATCATATTCTAGCAAAGAAAGGGCTGTGTTCACATGCATATTTAGTAAAGAGGCCTACAATATAAATTTTAGAGTTAGATCAGTTCAAATAAGATGAAAGAATGTTTATAGTGAGCTCTGTCTACCAGTATTTACCTTTTCTGCACTGCTGAGCCCTTTCTCCATTTTGTTGATGTAATTGAAAAATTTATATATATTAATTTTGTACAAGGAGGGCTTTCTGCTATTGCAAACTGACCTTAAACTCTGTACCTTACAAAGTAGAGTTAAAACATGTGTGCAATAAATATACTTTCAATGCATACTGCATGTCTTCAGAATAGCTTTTATCTAGTTATGATTAAAAACATTTCACCACCAAGACAACTTGATGGTTTTATGACTTATTGACTGCCCTGTTACTGTGTAACATAGTTAATTGGCTCTCTGCTTGCTTTAATCTTGTGTGCTTGATTCTGCTAAATCTTTAAAACACGTTTTTGATTACACCATCCTGTAAGTATTTAAAATAAATGCCCCTCAAATGCATTTTTTGCAGTTTTAATAAGTTCTCTTTAACAAATAAATAGGAGAAGGAGTGGGGAGAAGGGAGAATACATGAAATATTCATAAAGGCCAATATGATAGAGTCAATAGATAGATCTTGTCAAGATAAAAGCTTGTTTTGCAAAGCCTTCAATTTTGGATTCTCAGCTGGGACAGTCTGAAGTAGCTCTGTATAGATCACACTTTCCTTTTCCTCTTTCCCCTGTTTTGACACAGGCAGAGCCAGCAGGAGGGAAAATTTCTCCCTTTTTACCTGTTGTCTGTCTGCAGTGGCCAGGAGGATCTAGCCCTTTCTGGAGATCTTGCACAATAACTTTGGATGCTAAAACACCATTTGGAAGAGGTGCATAAAACATGGATAGGCCAACATAATATGGGAAAAATACTGTGGGGACCTGTAACTCTCTCAGGGGTAGTGCTACTTGGGTCTGACCCCGGATGTTGCAGACACTATGGAGATGGATTGGGGTGTATGGCATGTGACAGTCACAAATAAGCCTCTTAAGGAAAACGTTAACAGGGAGGGGCTGGTGTGTCGAGGGCTTTGAAAATGCAGTGGGAGCTGGGCAAGGGCAGGGATGCAGGATGATTGGGGTCATAGCCTGTCCTGCTTTGGCCAGGAGAGTTTCTACAGCACATATGCTCCCTTTAAGGCTCTGGGGAACAGCATGAACCTCATCTCCTCGCTGGGACAAAGGCATCTCTCTCTCCAGCCATGTGCCGGGGGAATCAGTTTTTTGCACACTGACAGAAAACAGATGTCTTCAGTCCAGCTCCTCCATCAGAGTGTATCCTTTAAATACCCAACTTAAACCATTAGCCAGGTACTTGTGGGGGTGTCTGTCGCAGAGAGATCTTCCTGGGGAGCTCTGAGAGGTGAGGAATGACTCGGGCAAGCTGCAGCTCTCTCATGGTGCTTTCTGCATTCAGGAGCTCAGGGACTGAACCCTGCGCACGACGCAGAGCTGGGATCAGCCGGGGTCAGCCCCACTGCATCCACCTGACACTTCACACTAACCTTGTGTAGGAGAGGGGAATACACATTAACTATGTGGTTTTTTAATTGTCAGGAGACAGAACTGAAATCCTGATCAAGTTTAAAGGTGTGCTGTGAAGGCAGTGGAAAGTTGTGAAAGATGTTAAAAGTATATCCCTTTAGCTGTTTGTTTTTACACATTTGAATCAAAAGGATATAATCTTGGGAGAATTTCCCTGTTCAACCGTGTAAGGTGTTTCTTGTCACTAATATACTTCTGGTGGTTTCTGTGAAGGCCTTGCAAAAAAATGAAGTCTCTGAGAAAATATTCTGTGGAGTGAGGTGTCTGCAAGGTTTTGTGTCTCTTGAAAGCCTGCTTTTTGTGTAGGACAAAGTGTCAACTAAAGCCTTTCCTGTAATGTCGCTGGAGGGATGTGAAGACATGGAATAGATTAGCTCCTGTTGTTCTTAGTTATTGCTCTTTAATGTGAAAAAACACAACAGGAATTATTTAGAACTTTCTATTCTCTGACTGAATGAAAGAGCTTTAAAACATGAGGCTTTTGATGCTTGTTGAAAATCCAACACATACCAGTGCTGAAGATACTGCAATAGTATAGAGGTACACCAGCAAGTATTCAAATATGATGCAAAGAAAATCTTAAAGCATAAGATACAAAAAAAAAGTGTATTTTACTGTTATTTGAAAATTAACTTGCTAATATCGGGTATTTATATTAAGCTTAGCCACACACTTGCTCACGTTCATTTTAATAGTGGAGATGAACTGTGTTAGACCTATTTTCAGTCTAGGGTGTGACCTCAAGCCATAAAACTTTCAGTGTCTCCTCTGGGCTGTGTTTGGCAGCTGTAGGGGAGAAGGAGGCTTTTCCATGGGCCTTTCCCACAGAAAAGCTGGGAGGCAGCAATGGAATTCCTCCGTTGCTCTGTGAACAGCTCTCCTCCATCCTTGTCAGCATCAAGCCATAAAAGCCCAGCTTCAATCTTCCCACATCTCACACTGGACTGGAAAAGGACCATCCTGGGACTGGTCTGAGCTGGGAGGCAGCAGCTGTCATGACTGTCCCCACATGTTGGAAACCTGCTGCATCCCTGCTGAGACCTGTGGTGCCTGCCTGCATCACACATAGGAGTCCACCCACGCCTGGTGGGATGCCAGAGGTACCCCAGACCTCCATCTGTGCTTCAGGTTTGCAAACACACAGCAGTGACATAGCACAGGGAATCCCAGTACTTTAAGCTTAATGATGTTGTTCAGATTTATCCTGAAATAATCTGGTGGGCACACAAGGTCTATGCAATCAAAAATCGGCAGTAACCAGGTTTTAGACACAAGTAATTTGCAGTGAAGCAAAAGTGACACCACTCCGTAAAATCTCTTTTATTGAGAAAGCTGTTAAGAAAGCACAGCTGAGGCATATCCTCTCTTGGCCAGCCTGGCTTCCAGACTGCTCCAAGCACACTTTGATTTTATCTGGCTCAGAGACACAGCCCTTGCAGCCGTTTTGTGTCACCCCCACTGCCTCTGCTCCAAATCTCCACCTGGCCTTGGCTGCCTGAAGGTGCAGCTCTCCCCTATCACCAGCTATCCATATAGTGAAGAATTTTAGTGCCTAAAGGGGATTAGAGCATTTCTGTTCCTGCATGGGGGATAGGAGGAGAATGCCGGTGGCACTCATGTCCCCTGGCTCTATTCCTGGGGGGGGATTTTACTTACACCCCGTTTGTCCACAGCAACTGCAAGGGTGCTCAGTACTGTTTTCCTTTCCAAACAACTCCTTGGGTGGCTTTTGTTTTGAATGGAGTAATTAAGGAGAGGAAGCTGAGCCCTTTCCCTTCATGCCTTTGTTTCTCCTGTGTATCACATTACAGGTGCAGGGGTCATAGTGTGACTATGTCAAAGACTGTCGGCAATAAATAGCTGCAGAAGAGGATTTGTGTTACTGCTGATCTGGTGGAAAAGCAGAGAGAGGCTGGCCTCTTTTCTTCCTTCTTTAATCTATCTATCTATCTATCTATCTATCTATCTATCTATCTATCTATCTATTTCTGACTGGATTTTGTTTATTTTATTTTTAAAGAATGCAAGGACTCAGGAGAGTGTTTAGGTCTAGTTTGTCCCTCATTAGCTTTTGAACTGTTACTCATGCACCGTGATTAGTTACATGTTGTACCTGTCACTGCCTCTGCCCTTTGCTCAGTCTAGCTAAAATATAGTAGTACCTCATTTCAGTGATAGACTTGACCTAGAGTAAAATGTGCAAATTCTTACAGAAAATGCAATAATTGCAATTGATTTATTCTTCTATGGGGAAATAATGTCTGTCTCAAACAATAACATCAGCTTTCTCTTAATTGCATTACATTAATATCATATTAATCTGTATTCCTATCCACATCCAAAGCTGTGAAGCACATTTGGGTTGTGTAGGTTTTTTTCCCTACCCTTATGACACACACAGTTCTCAAAATAGGTTACCAAATATGGGAAGCCCCTTTTTGCCCATTCTATAGAAGAAAGACAAAAGGGAAGAAAAAGAATTTTATATATTACATTGGTCTGTAATCAGGAAATCTGTATCTTACCTACCACAACCCAATGTTTATCTTTGTTGTCAATCCAGTGGTGGGGATTATGCTGTTTTAATGATGTGTGGGAGCTACAGACTACTTATTCCTGGCTCACAGCATCTGCTTTCAACAAATGTCTTTTGGGCACATATGTGACCTTTTGGCTACCTACACTGAAGTCCACCTGTCAGGATGGCATCGTGCCTGCTCGTGAGCGTGGCCCAGCTGCTGGGGCATGGAGGAGATCAGCTTGTGTGGCCCTATAAATGCTTTTCCATTGCAGAACACCTCCCTCTTCTCCCAGTCCCGTGGTGCACATGGCTCCTGGCTTTAGGGAGCAACCAGCCACCCGATTTCCAGAGGACACCATTCCTGGACATCTGTCTGGGGTTCCTGATGGGATGGTGGCAGATCTGAGCTGGCATCGAGCAAGAGAGATGCCCTGGCACAGGAGCCCCTCTGGCCACAGGGTCCCTGACAACTCCAGCCACAGTGAGCTCAGGCCCCTTTGCAGCAGGAGACTGGGACACAGCTGACACCCAGCCTGTAAATCCAACATTTTCATCAGGGCAGAGTCATGGAAAAAACCCTGGTCAGTTTTCTTGTCCCTGAGATCAACCTATGAGATGTGATGATGTGGGATCTCACGAGAACATTTTTACCAGCATGGTTTCCTTCCAAATAGCTATATTTTGTGAACATTGCTTGATTTTTATTTGGAGGGGATGAAACTTCAGTTTGGAGGCAAAATTCCCAAAATGTCTAATGTTACCAAAACATCAAATTTCACAGTATAGTATTTGGCATAAAGACTTTTTCTTTCTTTCTTTCTTTCTTTCTTTCTTTCTTTCTTTCTTTCTTTCTTTTTCTTTTTCTTTTTCTTTTTCTTTTTCTTTTTCTTTTTCTTTTTCTTTTTCTTTTTCTTTTTCTTTTTCTTTTTCTTTTTCTTTTTCTTTTTCTTTTTCTTTTTCTTTTTTTCCCCGAATTTTCACTATGACATGCCTGTTTGAAAGGCAGGGTTTGTTTTTCAACTTTTATGCAATTGGACGCATTTTGTTGCTTGGAACACAGTAACATGGAGCTCTCCAAAGTCACTTTGGGTTTAATTTTGGCAAAAATTATACTTTTTCTGTTTTTTCAAACTGGAAAAGAAGTCAAAATGGCAGGATTTCCCATGAAGTGATAAGTCTCATTTCTCTTCTGCCTTGGCTGGGTTCAAATCACCACAGGGAGAATTTTCCAAGAAGATTATTTATAACATTTTGAATATGGAAACATTTCAGTGTTTTCAACCTGCACCATGTGGAAATAATCAGGGAAACAAAACATTTCCGTGGTTTTTGATAACTGAAACAACAGGTGCTAGGTCCAGGAATAGTCAAAGGGGAATGGGAATTAAAGAACTTTTCATTGTATAACATTCAAGGAGGCAGTCGGCAGAAATGCCTGAAGAGAGGGGTTAACCCAAACAAAAGAAGAACTTTACACACCCTGCACTAATTACATTGAGGAACCCTTTGACACAGGATGTTGTGGAGGCCAAAATTGTAAAAATTGTAAATGAGTTCAAACTGGGAGCAACAGATTTGATGTGGGAGGTCTATCAGGGGCAATTACAATATTCCAGATGTTACTTCCAGCTCAGGAAGTCATTGAGCTACAGACTGCTGGAAGAATTCCTCTATTTCCTCTGCTTCCTATAGCTTTTCCTTAATTATCTGTTGCTGTTGGAGGAAGAATAACAGGTTAGAGAATCCTTGGTCTCATCTTTTCCTTGTGTCATTGGCTGCTCAGAGAACATGGACAGTAGCCACGGCAAATGGAGGGTGTAACAAGAGACTCCAAATGAAATAAGAGAAAACAACAAAAAATACAGTTTATTTGGTTTACATTTATTTGAAAATTAATTTCAGCCAACCCTGTTTTCCAACCTCAGTGGTATCTCAATAGCTGCAGGACACTGAGCAGGGAGTCATTGCAGAGACCCTGTTAGGAAAGGGCAAACTGCACATCAAGAGCAGACACAGAGGAGGAGAAAAGGAAGATGAAGGTTTAGAAATGGTGACAACAGAGGGCCCCATTTGGCAGCTATTTAGTGCTTATCTTAGTATTGGATTTGGCACCCAGTTACCATAGTGATGTGATTGGCAGCTGATTGACAGGATTACGTAATGGAACTGTCTCTGTAGAGCAAGAGCCATATTTTCAGGGGAAAAATATCACTTTGCTACTGGGGATGGGACCAACGCACAGTCTGCTCGGATGAACTGAGGGTTGTGAACAGGATTTTCTCTTTAAACAACTAAATACTAACAACCCCTTCACAGTGAAATGTGAGTGAAAGACAAATAGCCATCAGGACTTCAAGGGTGTGTAGATATCTCATCATCTTCCTGACCATCTGACAGACCTGAGGCAGCCCAAGCTGGCAGCACTGAGTGCCTACTGAGCTAGCAAGGGGGCACCCCAGGCTCCAGAACTCGTTTCATTGCAGGTCTAAACCCAATGCTTTCAGAAACATCTCAGGAGAAAAACTTGCAAATAAGGGCAAGGGTAAAAAAATACAATGCAAAGAATTGGTGCTCAGCAATTTTCCTCTTGGATATTTAAAATACTCTGGTTTCAGTAACTGGGGCACAGTGGTTGGCATGACCCAGCCTTGTTTGCATCTGAAGGGCAATTGAAGTGGTTTGCAAATTTTCCCACAAGGACATTTTCCACCCCAGTAACAAGTATCTCGATCCCACCAGTGCTTTTTCTTACCTGGCACTTGCTTGATTTTTGAGAATGTGGGGCTTATTGTCCCTGATCATGTAATCCTGGGATTTACTCACACATTGCTGGTATTTCTGTGTGCAGTGAGGGTGTTTTGTTGGATTGTCAGAAAGGGAATGAGCTCCTGCAGGGACTGAGTCCACAGATAATGTGGCTGGAGTGCTTCTGATGGCATCCCTTTAGGAGATACTCTCTAACCCCCTTTGCTTCCAGGGAGAGCTGATCACATATCGTGAACAGACTATAAAGGGTGAGCAGGGAGTGATGTCAGAGTTCCCAACCTTCCTATTTAAGAGCAGGTAAGACAGGAGCTCATTCTTACCTGGAAAAGCTCAGAGGAACCCAATAATGGCCCTTCTGTCTGCAGACGTAAGACCTTGGTTGGCCACACCGAGAGGAGAAGGTGTGAGAGGATGGTCATTGCCCCTACCCCAGCTCAGCTGCTGTGAGGGAGCAGCAAAACTCACCTCCTACTCCCATCCACTCCCTGGAGAGGCTGTGATCCTCTGTGGCCCAAGGGACAGGCTCCACACTGGATTTCTCTGTGGCAGAGCTAGCCTATGATGGAGCAGATGTCCTGTCCCCCCAGTTTATGAGGAAACACGTATTTTCTCTTTCCCAGACCACAATTAAACACTAATTATGTACTAGATCAGTATTCAGGGTGTTGCAGAGCCAGGGAAGACCGTGGTGCAGGGTCCAGGTATTTGCAGTGCAGAGAGCACATATGCGAATGCACACGTGGCTGTGTGTTTCTTGTGGAACGTAGCACAGATGTGGTCTGCACTGCAGACAGACGTGCTGGACAGGTCCTAGATCTGCTCTGGGCTTGTGTTCATGCCTGAGCAGTGTGAAAGGCCCTCCTTTTCTGCAACTGCAACTTGTACATGCTGCAAACTCTACTCTCCAGCCCTTGGGAAGTCTAAGAGCTGCTTTTGGCTGCCCTTGGATCATCAGCTGAGCAATTTCTGCAGCCAGTGAGGTCTTTCGCTATGATGCACAGCATGGAGCTCTCTGCTCTGCACGTGGGGAGAAGGGGTTCCAGTGACTCTCTTGACACAGCCACAGCACTCATGCAGGGTGCTGGGAGGGCTGGGGAAAGCTCCTGCCTTTGCTAGGCAGGCTGCAGGACAGGAGCAGCTTGTGGGTCTGGAATATACTTGCCCCAAAGAAACACTGAACACGGCAGGGGAATGAGGGGAATTAGATTTCACTAGCTAGCAAATTAAGTTTCTGTAGTCCTGACCAAAATTCATACTATCATCTGGAAATAATAAATTTAAACAGTTTCATATAGCCTTAAAACATCCCATAAACAAAATTCATTTTTTAGGTTTCCTTTTGTTCACCATTTCTCTCTCTTTCAGTAGGACCTGGAAAAAAAATCCTACTAAAGCCAAGGCAAAGACGCCCATTGAGTTCAATGAGAGCTGAATCTGACCCTTTACAGGACATCTTTATAGGTCTCTGTGCTCAGAGAAGTGTTAGAGAGTTGGAGTTCTGGACCACATGCTAGGGAGCATTCCTTTATAGAGATGCTTCCCTTTGGATGTGCAGAAGCAGCAACAACACCTGTGTGCTCACACACACACAGAGGCACAACAGCCACAGAGAAGCCATCCATCTCAGAAAACGTGTTATGCCTTTTAAGTGTTTCTATATCAAAGACTGATAAATAAAACATGGGTTTAGTGTTAAAAGGAAAAAAGAGCCCTTTTAACAGATTAAAGTGCTCACAGTGCCTGACACTGTGAAATAGGAGTGTTAAGCAGGAGGGCAGTTAAGAAAAAGGACTGGTTTTGCTGACAGGTACAAACTGTTGTGTGTCTTGTAGCAGTCATTGGCAGAAAAAAGCCCCAAAATCTACTTTCCCAGCAAAGCCTTCCTGGAAGGTAACAAACTGCAGCCATCTATAGCTAAACTTTGTTATGTTCTCCAGCTGAATGTTGTGAGAAGAAGCTTTCCTCCCTGAAGGAAGAGGAAGAAAATAGTTCTTAATTCCATCAGAACAAACAAGCAAACAAAATTAGCATCTTTTCAATTGTTACAATGGTTTATTCCAGCAGACTGAAAGCCCTGCTGGGTTTTGCAATATTTTATTTTTCCTCAGCACCCTGATTCTTCTTAAAGCCCAGCACACTGCGTTGGGTCCTTAACTGATTTCCATTTTTTCCTCAGCAGTTGCAAAAGCAGTAGTAAAGCCTTATGCACTTTCTCATTCCTCCACAACTGTGAGTGGAGAGGTCAGGACACCTAAAGGCTGTATTTGTACAAACAGGGACATTTCTCCACACAAAGGAACATTTACTAATTGCATTTATTTGGTTGATCAGAAAAGCTGATTGTTAAAACTGCTTTTTCTTTCACTCTTTCTTTCTGAACCTGTGTTACCTTGGTGGAGGGGAGTCTTACAGTAGAGGTCACTGAAAATCCTCCTGAATATTTTATCAGTTCTGCTCCTTATGGCTTAGTCTACAAAGACAAACCCTTATGTGTGAAGGGCACGGAGCTGAGACAGGGGGAGGAGGGATAAACCAGTGTCTGCCCCTGCTTTGCTTTCTGACCAGAACACAGAGCATGTTGTCTGTGGAAGTGGGAAACAGAAAGAATTTGTGCACCATTAGGACCACACTTGATGTGGAGTTTTGCTTTTAAAAGCTAAAAAGACCCCTAATGAATGTGAATGAAAGCCAGATGATTTTGCTGTCAGGCTGGTAAGGAGCAGTTTTATGATGCCAGCTAGTGTCCCATCACCTCTTAGGATGAACTTGCCTACTGCTCTCATGGATTTGAAATGGTGCAGCAAACAGCAAGGCCAGGTTAGAGCACAGCCAGGCAAATCTGTGATGCTCTTTCCCTAACCCAGCTGTACAATGTGGTCATGTAGTGCCCACTGTGGAAAAGCCATGCTGCTGCCTCTGCCACCTGAGAATCCCTTACACACAGTCATGTAAACCATTTCCAAAATGCCCCAGCCAGAAAGACACATGGCCAAAGGCAAGTGGGGGGAACCTATAAAATTAAATTGCATTATTTATTGGAAACATCTAAGTTCTGTCTTGCCCTAGGGTGTCATTATGCACCTCTGCTCTATGCTGATAATAGTCATCTGCAATCTGATAACGACTTTGATATCTTTCAAAAATTGTGATAATTTAACCTCTCTGTGAAAGACACCTCTTCTAGACATGCTGGAACCCCTGACAGACCATGGTGCTCGTGCAGGCACTGAATGGGACCAGAGCCTGACAAACCACACTTGATTTCCCCTCAGCAAGGCTTAACTCTGTCAGCAAAGGGACACTAACTGACCATGGAAGCTGCTCATGCTTGATCTGGGGCTGTACTGGCAGGGTTACTGGTGTTGGGTCAGGGGCAAAAGGGAGGTGAACACCAACACCATAACCATATAGAATTGCCACAGATATTGCCCTTTTGCTCCATTCAGCAGGAGAGAAGGAGGCAGCTTTGCATCTGGCAGGCTAACCCACCCTATGTTCAGGAAGCCTTACTTAATGTTAACCCCCATGTGAATTTTCTGTTTATCTTCCATTTATCTCATGTCACTCACAATAAGCATCCTTCCAGCCTTAGCAGGTCAGAGCTCCTTACACTATTTCCCTAAATTTCAAAACTGATGGGATGAAGAAATGGGGAAAAATGCTTCTGCCCACAGGAGGCCGTTCTGATTTTGCTTTTTAAATTGATATTTTGTCCCAAATCCTGGAAGAAGCTTGCACTTTGGTCAGAAAGACTTGGATTTCCCGTGGTACTGTTTAATTCAATAGCATCTCCAGTGCACTCATGAGGCAATGGCTTTGGTGAAACACTTCTGCCATTATAGGCCTATACACAGCTCAAAAGCAGCCTGGGACTTTTCACTTTATAGTTTTATATTATTTATTTGCTTATTTATTGCAGAATTGGCAGCCTGTGGGTTGATAGCTTTGCCCAGCTAGCATCTGCTGCAGGGCACTGAGCATTCATCAGGATTTTCTGCCCACCTGCTTCAGCCCTGACACTCAGGGAGCATCTTATGGCCTCTGCTGACACTGACAATTAGCACCAATTACACCAGCAGTTTTGTAGGGTGAATATTTGCCCACTGGGACCCTGAAAGAGACCTGCTCACTTCACAGAAGCTTCTTGATGTTGGGGAAGATGAAACAGGAAAGCCTTATAAATATGATTGCCTGACAAAAGATTTTGGGAATATGAAAACTATAAGCGACATCGAAATGAAAGCCACCTTTGAGATACCAAGTCTTAGTTACTGAACAACTGGAAAACAATGGTATGGCCGACTGAATGTAATCCCCTCTTGATTGAACAATACCCTCTGCTTGCAGGCAGGTCCAAGGGTCAGAGCAGACCCTACTAGCTCAGCAGAAGGGGTCCAAAGAGTAGCTTTTAGAAGTTAAGATGTAACACTCTATGGTAATATGAGAACTCTTATAGGCTGTATGTAAATGCTATAGGATTTGTATCTTGTATTAGATTGGTTAGTGACAATTAGAATATTCAGTACAGAAGATGATTTATTGTATTGTAACCAGGACTTCAGACACTCTTACTATACACACTCTTACTATACACTCTCTTACTATTCACTCTTACTATACACACATTCTCTCTCACTACTTCTTCACCCTCATTCCTCTCTCTCCCCCTCTCTCTCTTTACTTACCCGCTTACTCTCTTGCTCTCTTGGGCCTGCTCAGAGCTGCCAGCTGCAGCTCTAAGCAGTGCCCCTGTACCCACGCCCTTTGCAATAAACCGCGTGTTCCAAGATCTGACTACAGAGATCTCTCGTCACCGTCCCGACCGTCCGAACCCGCACCAAGCACACCCCAGACAGAGCTCCCGCGGCCTGATGTCTGCTAGATAAGAATGATTTACTGACCACAGGTGGGCTCCAGCAGATGACTGAAGCGCCGTCAGTCTCCCCTGACACCTTCAGCCTGGCAAACCTGGGGCTTTTGAAGGAGTTAATGCCACCCACCATCGAGATTATTCCTTCCTGGGTTTAAAAACTGCTAGGAGATTTGGGGTTTAGTCGTCCCTTTGCCCTACCATGGGAGAGGAGCAGGATGGATTGTCAGACCCATACCCTGTGGAAACTACCCTTCCTCTGCTGCACCTCCTAATGCTGTCAAGTAATTTGCTGGGACTTTTAAACCTAAGAGAGGATGTTTGCTCTGTTGCACATAGCAAAGCACTACAGAGCCCAGCAAAGTAGGGAATCTCCAGTATATCTTCTTGATTCTGTTCCTGAAGTCTGCAGGGGTTTTTTTGAGATCTGCCATTAGCTGCCATCATAGCCCAGCCAGAAGAGGCAGATGTGGGAGAAGAAAAGGGTGTGAACTGGTATGACAATGAGAAAGAAACACTTTCAATGAGAAATTATGCTGAAGCCAGCTAAAACAGCATATCCATTCCTCTGAATTTCTTTCCTGTAGCCATTTTCCCTGCATGACTGCCCTTCCTTTCCTCTTATTACCAATAAATGCTGTTTTCTGCGGCATGCTATTAACTTTTTTAATACCCTATTTTAAAAATTAATGTATTTCTAATAAAATGTCCCAATTGATCATGCAAAGAAAATTATCACTTAAGAGGTACAGTATTTACTGGCACAAACTGTAACTTTCTGGCATCCTCCAGAATACACTCCTGGGCAGCAATTTCTGTTCAAAAAATAATGTTTCCTTTGTCAGCTGAATTCTCACTTGCTGATGTTGACATGAATTATAGCAGATATATTTACAGTGGTGACATTTTGATGTGTAATTGACTATTTTAGGCCCAAGCCAGAGTGTTTTACATATTCTTAAGGTAACAATATTGTTTCCTTGCTCTTCCTTTGGTTTAGTCTTGTTTTGGGGCGGCTTCCTCTAACTCCCCTCACTCAGTAATGAATACATCCATTTTCACTACTAACCTTTTCAGTCACTGTATGAGTTCTACTGAGTACTGGAAGTTCAGCAATTCCTACAGTTTCTCATTGTCTCAACAAGAGATGTTTGATATTCTGGTCTCTCCTCTTTTTACCTTGTTTTGCACTATTTGGTGAAAGGAAGCACGAAGTGTGTTGATATTTGTGTCAAGGCTGAGGCCCCGTATTTCAGCTTCCTCAAAAAGATTTTGGAGGCAGTGATATTTTTTTTGATCTCAGAACCGTGATTCAAGCCACCTAATAAATTTCTCCCCAACAAATGCTGCTCCTCCACTACTTCTATGGGAGACAAATGGCAGAAATCCCCCTCCTACCATAAAATACCCCAGTACCTCTATTTTAAAGGGAAGAAAATGTGGGCAGATGAAAGAAAGTAGAACTGTGTTATATCAGAGGAGCATTTGTGCCTCAAAGGAATTGTAGGCAATGACTCAGAACATCCTCAAGGTCCTTCTAACCCACCTCACTGCCACAAAAGCACACTGATACCAGTTTCTTTCTCTGGTTTGTTCTTCTGATTATTGGACATTTACATTATTTTACAGAAGAGTTCCTTTTTGTTCTTGCCATTTAGAAAACTAATTTCTCTTGCTTGTGGATTTTCCCCTAGACTGAGCAAACTGAAATTCACTCCAAGCAACCAATTCTGAAATTAAAATTTGCATTATTCCTAAATCTTTTGGAAAGAAAGAAAATGAGGGGGAGGGGAAAAGAAAACAAGATTTTTATCTTTGCTTTAAGAAAAATGGGTGAAGCATGAAATTGAAACTAGATTTGTTGGATGAGGTGATGAGCAGAGATTAAGCATTCTTTTGTTTTCTGAGGGGAGCAGCAGACAGATCAGTGAGACTGACCTTTTGGCCTCCTAGGCTGCTAGTGAAGGTGCCCTGCCAATATCTTCTTTTTCTGCACAGAGCTTTCTCTGTCTGATACTGGATTCACAATCCTCCCAAGGTCACTGGGAAGCGGCAAAGTCTTGTTTGATTGACTGTACAAATGAGGGGTTCTTGAGCCTGGGGTTCCATCTCAGTTCTGGTTGTCATTGACCAAATGTCAAATGACCTCTCCTGGTCATTTTTTGCTCTGGCAGCCATTTGGGGTTTTGTTTTTGTCTCTGCCCTAGGGAATGTCCCTTACTATGTGATTATTCTATATTATTGTACTATATATACTATTATATATATATATACTATTATACTGTGCCTGATGCTGGGAAGTATTGAACAGATTTCAGATGGGGGTCTCTTGACATTTGCAGTGTTGAAAATACCAGCCTTACATCTACACCCCCAGATACCAGCCCCCACCTATATCCTTAGATATTAGTATCTTCTGACTGGACTATCCTGTGTTGCATAATGATGGTGCTTTAGAGGAAGCTCTGGAGATTCCTCCCTAATCAACCAAGCTAAATCCTTTCAGGGATCATTCTTTGAAGCTTGTTTTGTGTTGTCATTGGCAAATTTTCACAAAACAGCCCAAGGAAAATCACAGATCTTGTGATTTCCTGAAAGGACATTTTCAGAAGCTCAGGAACAAAAGAGTCTCAGCAGGCTGGGCAGGAGCCTTCTTGCAAAATCCAGCCATGGACTTCAAATGTGGTCCCACGTTACCTTGAAAACTGAAAAAATCTCACAACCTGATAGGTATTTTCTGAATTTTAAGACCAAAATAATTTATTTCAATTAAAAAAAAAAAAAAAAACATGTAAGAAATAAGCTGAGATGACTAACACTGAAAGTCTCTCCTACTATTGTGCTCTTACTGAGACATGAGAATCTGCTTAGTGGATGAAGGAAAGGCTGTGGGTATTGTTTACCTATACTTTAGTAAAGCCTTTGGCAACACTTTGCACAGCAATCTCTTGTAGAAGCTGGCTGCTCATGGCTTGGATGGTGAAGGGTTTGTGGTAAAAACCTGGCTGGATGGCTGGGCCCTTTCACTGTGGAAAGGATTGTCAAGGGTTGGAACTGGCCTGGGAAGTGGCAGAGTCACCATCCCTGGTGTTATTTAAAAGAACTGCTGATGTGGTGCTTAGGGACACAGCTTAGTGATGGTCTTGGCAGCTCTGGGTTAATGGTTGGACTCAATGGTCTTAAAGATGTTTTCCAGTCTAAACATTTCTATGGTTCTTTGATTCTATGAGCTTTCAAGCACTTGCTGTATGTTAGCCTGGTGCTCACTGCATTCCTGCATTAGTGAAAACATGGACTAACTCAGCAGTGTCGGAATTGATTCTGAATTTCAGCTGTGTATGAGACAAAAAAGTAGCCTATTCTGCTTCGATTATGGGGGTTTTTAGATTGATCCTTTGACATTTTCCTGTGCAACCTGAGAGGGAGTCCAGAGCACCTAATATTTTGTGTATTCACAGCCTCTTGCAGCCAGGAGGGCAGCAGTCTGATGGTTTCATCTATTGTCAGTTTACAGACCAGGTTAAGCTGGACATTCAGAAAAAAATCTTTAGAGAAAGAGTGGTTGGGCATTGGAATGGGCTGCCCAGGCAGGTGGTGGAGTCACCATTCCTGGAAGTGTTAAAAAAACTGGATGTGGCACTCAGTTCCACAGTTTACTTGATAAGGTGGTGTTAGGTCGCAGGTTGGACTTGATGATCTCAAAGGTGTTTTCCAGCCTTGTTAATTCTGTGATTCTGTGATATGGTGTCTGAGATGTGCCTAAAGTTCAGCAATGTGCCATAGACATGTTACCCAAGTCCCCTGGATTTGCAACAAGGGCCAGGACAGATAGCCTAGAGCACCTATCACTAGATGGCTGTGTTGAGCTCCATGAGTAATTCCATATGGATTTTTTCATCAGTGTCAAGGCAGCTCACAAGAGGCCCAAAATCTCTGAAGAGGTACAGCAGCACCCCTTACAAATAGCTCAAAAAAACTGGTGATGGTGTTAAAATGAAGTTAGTTCCGGCTGACCTAGGCCACAATGGATTTTCCATTCATTGAGATTTTTTACAATAAATAGGAAAACATAGAGGTACTCTGCCTACCACTGAGTGGTATTTCTACTAGCATCACTCAGAGGTGTGTCCAGCTTAGGGCTGAGAGCAGTGTTGGTGATTTTGCTGAGCTCCAGTCACTAACTGGGGTGGTTATACTGCTTCCAGAACTGTCTCTGCAAGACTTTCCTCAGTTCTTCCAGTCTGAAGGCCAGCTTCCCCCAAGGCAGAGCCCTGACCTGCACTGCACTTGGGAGTACAGGTTGTCTGAAGTGGAAGTTCCCTGGTCGCCCACAATGTCTGTCCATGAGGCTTAAACCAGAACTCAACCCTGAAGTTGTTCTTTTCAGGTGTCTGGAAAGAGAAAATTTCTTTTCTTAGAGAAGTTTACTTTATTTGTCAATATACTTGTATTTCTTTAATAAAGGCATTTTATGTACCAAGAGAAGGTTAGTTCCCCCTCCTCTTTTCATTTAAGGGCTAATTCATACGCAAGCTAATTTGTTCTGGCTATTATCACAATTTATTTCCGTTGCTACAGGGCAGCCAATAACTTTAATAAAGGAGGTTCCAGTTACCCAATCTTCCCAGTTAATAAACTGCATTGAAATACCCAGAATGAATTGTCTCCCACATGCTACAAATACAGAAAATTACCATGCTGTAGTGTTATCACTACCACACAGGTACAATTAAATGTGTGTTAGGCATGGAGCTGCACAGAACACTACCAGTAATGTCAAATGCAATTAAAAAGGAACTATTGTATGTCCCTGTCTGAAAAATCAGCCTGTTTGTATGTACTTTACACAGGATTACTCAGTGGATAGGGCAATGTTGAATCACTTGATGCTTAGGATTCATGGGAGGAGAGCTAAGTAAACAAAGGAGCCCAGCCTGCCACAGAGGTGGTTAATAGTGAGGAGCTAAGGCCTTCCACCTTGGAAGAAAACATGAGATATTTATTTCCTGCATCACTGGAACACTATTTGTTCATTAATGTTGACCTTATTGGGTATAGGCACTGTTGAAAGGGTTGCAGGTTTTGTTCAGCCGTGTGCACTATCCTTCTCCTACAGAAGTGACAGTTTTACACGAGTCCACTGCTCTGTTTAATAGATCATCTTTCCATCTCGTTATGCTCTAGTTCTTCTCCCTTTATCTTTAAATCTTAAAGTCTTGACCTTCTTTTTATACCCCTGTCAGCGTGAAGACACCCCAGATGGCTACACTAGAACTGTTCACATCTTCCCCTAACTCAGCTCTTGGAAATTAAATCTTCTCTTGAGACCCATCACTATATTAAATAAATATGAGCTTAGTATTCTGATTACTTTTATTTGGTGGTTTCTTTTGCTTACAATGCAAAACTGCAGTATCCTTGGACCGAATTCTGTGGTGACTGAAAGCTGAACAAAGTTCTGCTAAGTCTCTGTAAGCTGAACTAATCATCCTCATTCCCATGTGTGAGGACTTAGCAAGCCAGGACAGCATTAGGGAGAGAACCTCTCAATTACAGACATTTTAAAACAGAAAAGGAGATACTTTTTGATGGTGGGTTGATAATTCAGTACCTTAATTCACTATCCACTTAATTGAGGATGCTAGTGGGAAAACATTTTTGTTTTCTTTGAAGATAACAGGATAAGCAGAGGAACTCTGCTTGAGAGGAGAACTCCTGAGGCTCTGGGTGCCGTTCACACCACTGCAGGGTATCACACCTCAGCATGACACTGACCTAATTGCAGCATGCTGTGTGAGTACTGCCCCTGGCAAAGCAAAGGGAGTCCAAGAACAGATGTTGCCCCACATTTTTCTATTAGTCCTGGATGCTTTTTTCTACCCCTTTTCAATTATTTGATTTAAGCTCTCAAATAAACACCACACTTGCAAGAAGGAATTAAAAGCACCACCTGAAAATGTTGCATTTCACGTTGGTCCTGGTGACAGGCTTTGCCAAAGAGAAGCATAAAGTGCAATATTTCTAAGGTCGTGTCCTTGGATCGAACAAATCTGCCCAGCTCCACGCAGACCACAGGAGCTACAGCACCTCACCCCGTCAGTGTCGAGCTCGTATTTTTATTCCTTCATTACAACACTCAAAACAATTGAAGTGGTGGCCTAAATAACAGCTATTCCATTAAATTATTCAAAATTCGTTCCTTTAAGGGAGTGTTTGAGTGCAGTCTCTTTCAGAACTGCTGAAGTCTACAGTTCTGGCTTCCTGGGGAACATTCCTGGAGCTGGAACAACCCTTGCTGGATATATGTTTGGTAGTAATCTTCTTGTCTTGGAGCTGTCAACCAAAATTCAGACTCAGAGGACATCAGCTCATCCCAGGACCAGTGTGTTCCTCGTGTAGCTGTTGTAGCTCTTGGAAAGAAGTGCTCTCTGTAAAGTGACTGAGCTCTGTGAGGGCAAATGCAGCACGGGGAGTCATGTGGGGGCTTGGTGTGGCATAGTTCATGCCAACGTTGATTAAAATGTCATAACTACTGTGGAGTTATAGTCTCATAGAATGCAGTGCATGCCAAAATATTGGAGGGGGGAATAATTGCAGCATTCCTGATTGCTGCCTTCCTCTCCCCCCGCCTCTGTCCCTGGCCCAAGTTCATGTGCATATGTTATCCTGTGGGTGAAAGCTAATATAATATGAATTAAAGAAAATTGCACTACTCCCTAACGTCCAAATCACACAGATTGATTTGCATTTACTTGTAACTGAAAACACATGGCTAGTCACAGTTTCAGAAAAATAAAAAGGATTACAGCAACCTCAGACCATGACTGAAAGGAGCTATTCAGCCCTTGCATTGTATCATTTAGCTTCACAGTGGAGCAGATACCTAATCTCACATACAACAGGCCATCTATAATCAAAGAGTTTGCTGCTCCCTGGCTGTCCTGGAACGATCATTTTAACATTTGTCTTGACAGATACCCTAGAATTGTTTGGAGAGGGGAAAGTAGCACCAAAGGAAAAACATGGGTAGGAAAACCTTTAGAAGACTGATTGAAATTGCAGGTGACAAGGGGATTGATGGCAATGGCAATTAGGTGGCCCCAGGGAAGTAGATAACTGTTAGAAGTACAAAAGCTTGGTTCTGCATGTGATGCCACAGCCATCCCCTGGTCGAGAGAGCGACCTGCTCTCCCCTCTCAGGTGGCAGAGTGATTTCCAGCAGGGCTCTGGCTCTGCACCTCATTGTAATTCAGGAAAGGCCAGCACAGAATATTTTCACTGTTCTCATACCCTGATGAGATTGTTCTGCCACAACGCAGTCAGTACAGTGCCTGAGAAAATTACTTTGTGAAATGCTGGGCTTCAAACCATTACCTGGAGTAAAATCCTTAGGCTGAATTTAAAGCATGATGTGATGCAGGTGCTTGTGTCCTTCCCTTTCCTTTCCTTTACTTTCTTGCTTTGTTTTGTTTTGTTTTGCTTTATTGTAATTTTATTTCTTTTTATAAATACTTTCATATTGGAGATTGTTTGTTTTTCATAGTTCTGGGCTCGTCAAATTGATGGATAACCCCAAGTAATGAATCCCATGACTGCACTATTGAAATTATCTCAACCACCAAAATGTCTGTTTAATCTACATCAGAGTGCCTGCACTCCTTTTGTGCCCAGATACATCAGCTAAGCATAACGTAGTACATCCAACATTCATTTCCAAAAATCTGAAAAGTGGTTGGCTGGTCTGAGTGTAGTTCTACGGCTGGCAGCTGTCTGGCAGTGTTTCTGACAAAAAATAAAAGCTGGGGGGGGGGGGCATGGGAGGAAACTTCTCTCTCTAAAAGAAAAGAGCGATTTTATTAAAATTTGAGTTCTGAAGATTTTTCTTGTTTTGTTTTAATTTCTAGTGCCAGTAAGTTAATATTCTCACTGAAGGAAATAAAGATGCTTCTAGGAAAAAAAATGCCTGTTTTCTGCTTCTTTAATTATCTTTTCTTTTTGAGTGGTTGGTATCTATTGAGGCATCCAGAACCCCACAGACATGGGCAAACTTCCAGTCTTTCTGAAGTGACACCTAAACAGAAGAAAAGGTGTGAAAGCAACGTCAGTCCTGGTGCCCACGTTTGTGTTTGCACAAGGTCATGCTCTGATCCAGGGGCAGTCCATTTCTGGAATCAAATTCCCAGCTGTGGAAGCTGGGAAGGACAGCCCAACCTCCCAGGGAGCATCCTCTCCATGATGCTGAGCTGAAGCTTAGGGGGAGATCTTTGTGCCCTGCAGCAGCGGCATTTGGGGTTAAGGCTGACCAAAAGGATGCCACTGGACTTGGCCTCTGGACACCCCCAGGGAAAGGAGTGAGGGACCCAGGTGGGAGTGGGACCCTGCTTGGGCAGGGGTGATCCAAACACCAGCTGAGGAGGGGCTCCCAAGCCCTGCAGACCTGACAGGGCCATTGCATGAGGCTCACATCCATCCTCATCCCCCAACTTCCTCCTCGACCTGTCACTTGTAAATAAACTGGAGAGAGGTTTGTAACACAAAACGAATGACCTTTTAATCCTTCCAGGGGACTGAATGAAACTAATAACAATCTTAAACTGGTTTCCATCAGAAAGCTGTCTGGATCCATGTTTCTGGATTCCATTACTAACCTTAAAGAGGGAAAAAAAAATCCAAACAATGTTTTTTCTGCCTTTTATTCCTTGAGACAATGATCCCATTGTAATTGTCAGCCATTAAACAAATCTCTCTGTGCAGAATATAAAGAACCACAAATACTGACATGTCAAAATGAAGAGATTCATTAATCACAAACACAATGAATAATTATTTTTAAAAGAGGAAGCGCAAAAGGCCTCAGCACTTGGAGCTTGCATGGTGGGATGTAGCAGCTGGGAGTATTGCAACCCTACCAGTGGTGCCTGCCTCACTCAGAACAATCTTTCCCAGAATATGTCCTGTTGGGCTTTCTGTTTGTTTCAATATACTGTTTGTTTGTTTGCCACTTAGAGCAGTCCAACTGGCTGTACTACTCAGTAGGATGCTAATAAAGTTTAATAGCAAACCTTAAAAAATGTTTATTTAAATGTACCATAGAAATGTTTCGTTAAAGAAAAAATATTCCCTCCATATCCGTATGGTTTCTGTTTGAAGTGCTTTTGGATTGGACTCAAGGCATTTGGGAGTTTGCCAGGAAGGGGTGTAAACAAGGGAGGCGTGGAACTTTTATTCTTGGAGAATGTACGGCAGACCCAGGATGCAGCAGTGCCAGGATGTTTGTGCTTTAAATTCAAATCAGATACACAAAAAAACCCAAGCAAAAAGCCACTACTTTCATTCAAGAAAGAAATGTGCTGGGATCACCTTGTTGAAAAATTTAAATAAGATAGGATTTATTAATTTCTGTGGTTCATCTGCCTGACAGAACATTTTTTTCTGGAATATTATTTACTATCTGTAAGTATCTGATAATTAGAAAGATTTTATTTTGTACAACAAAAAATAATTCTGATTTTATGTACCGCTTTTATAAGTATTTACGTCAAACCTATGTTTGCCAAAGCCCATTTTCTTATCAAGAAGATGTGTCTTACTGTCAAGAAATAGGCTGCAAAGTCCCATTTGAGATCGTCTAGTCTGTTTCTGCAACCCCAAAACAGGATCAAATCACTCCTTTTGTTTTCCTTGTTCATGAAAATCTCAAATGGTGGAAATTCCACCACCTTTCATGGAAATCTCCCAGATATTTATCATCCACAGCTTCTGCCTGATGTTTACACCTACATCTCCTTTCCTTCAAGTTAGACACTTACCCATTAATCTTTGTCTAAGCCATAGAGGACAAAGAGAACTATTCCTTCTCTCTTTGCAGCAAACTTTCGCACCCTTGGTATCTGTTATCTTCTTTTTTCTTCTAGCTGAAGCTACCCAGTTCTTCCAAAAGGGATCTATTTTTGAGACTGTTGAATGTTTTTGTGCTCTCCATTTGATACCCTTCATTGGCCCACCTCTTTTTCTAATACATTGCCAAGGATATCAGGCGAGAAGCTCTGTCTCTGCGTAGCCTCATGGAAGGATTACTTCACAGGACTTTTATGTGCAACTCCCCTGTTTACACAGCCCACTATAATATTTATTTTTTTTCAGTCGTGTGACAATGTTGACTCAAGCTCAGTCTGTGAACCTTGGTAACCTCCAGATCCTGTTTCACAGGGCTGATGCCCAGCAGACGTTTTGCATCCGGTGTTTGTACAGTTCATTATCTCCACTTAGAAGCGTCCACTTTTCTCTGTTTTCATTGAACCATGTCCAGTTTTTCTCAGCTCATTTCACCCATTTGTAAAGCAGATTTTAAATTCTAATCGAGTCCCTCAAAATGATTGCTGTTCCTCCGTGCTTGATATTCACCCATTAAAGACCTGGCACTATGTCTTAAATTAGGGAGTAATCTTCCTAACCAGTAAACCATTTAACAAAGTGTATGTCCAAGAGCCAAAAGACACCTGTCACATGCCCTGGAAAGCTGAGAAGAAGGTCAGCTTCAATCATGGCTCACTCAGGTTCTTGAGAAGCCCAGCAACTCATTATCCAGATGGCTCTGGGCATAGAGAAAAGGGCAGCATGGCCCAAACCCAGGGCTGTCAACATTTTATCTAGCATTAAGGAATTTTTGTTACCCAGAAGCCATCATATCATCACCATGTGGTGCTGGTCACCTCTCAAAGACACAGAGTGGAAGCTGTAAGCTGTGCTAATGAGCCGTTTGCAGCACAAGCATTACTTGGCAACTGCTATGCATATATGTGAACATACTCTGGCATGAATGTGCATTCAAAGACATTAAAGTCAAATGTGCCTGTATATGTTACATTTCTATGTATATGTATCTGTACACGATACATTTCTATTTATTATAGGTGTACGTATTTTACACCGCAGGAAAAAGAAATTAAAATCCCTGCTCATTTGACTTACACTGATACTGTTTACCTATAACTGCTGCAAAGGCATCCATGGTATAAAGTACTCTCCTCACTCCAGACAAATGCATATCGCATCTCCCTCTAGTGGCTTTATCTATGTGTCCATCCTCCAGCAATAAGTCTATGTATGGTACTAATTCCATTTGTCATGGACCAGAACAGAAATCAGTCAGGAGAGGAGATGAGCTCATTTATGAGCACATCTTTGTTTTGAGGTATCTTCTGTTTCTGTGTTCCTGCTTAAAGTGTGCCTGAATTCTGTACCAAATTCTGCTTGTGCATGCAGAAAATCATGATACATATAAGGAGGAAAAATGTGGATTTCCAGTTTGAAATTACTTTGGTGGTAGGCTAGCAGAAACAGTGAGTCAGAGGTCAAAATTAAATCTGTCAGATAGCTCTGTAGTGAATATCATCATTTTTCTTTGAAAGAGTGGAAACAGCTCAGAGAACAAAAAGGGTTTTGGGCACCAACCATGTGTTAGGAAGATTTACAGAGTTAGAGGCAGAACTGCTTCTCTGTTGTACACACCACATTTATAGTCACCCTAGTTTGGAGTGGTGGCTAACGCTCAGATAAATGTCTAAATCACTTGTCTAAGTCACTCCCACTCAAGCAACTTGTTTTCAGAACTGCAGGTAAGTCATCACCTAGCTAATCAGCTATAAAATGAGACAGTCATGGCTCTGAGTAGTATTTCCATTCTCTTCCCATCACTGAAATGTGCCATATGCCTCTGAGCACACACAACTATCCCAGCTGAAAGCCAACAACTTAACTACCCTCTGTGTTCATTAGAAATTCCACGCCTCTCTCCAGCCCTGTGTCCTTCCTCCAGAATACACATAAAAACAAGGTCTTGGGCACTTGTGTTAATTAACATTCCCCCAGACCTTTTTGCAAAACTGGAGATAATAGTCCTGGCGTGCTGGCCAACTTCCAGTGTGCAAATTGCATTCGGCTTACTTCAAATTCCCCTGGCAGCTGGAGGTGGCTGAGGTATTCAGATGTTCCCTGTCCTTTGCTGTGCTGTGCACACAGAATGAGCCAGGCTAGGAGCTGGGGATGGGGGAAAGCTCCCCTTTTGGATAAGGCAACAGCTAAAGGCATGGTCAAAGATGAACACATATACAAGGAGCTTATCCACTGCTCATGTGGAAAAAAAAGAGTTTATTTACTTCCCAGTGACTAGTTTCTGGCAATAAATTAACAAGTTTTCCCATTTTTCTTATTTTTTTTTTATTACACAGCTGCTCTTATAAATCTCTAGCTATAAATCTGAGAAAGAAGTCTGTAACAAAGCCATAATTAAGTCTTAAAATTTAGGTGTCATTTTATTAGTTTCTGGGTCTGTATTCTCATTCTCCATGGTCCTAGACAATGGTCTTTTTCTTCTTCAAAAGTCTCATGTTCAGTTAGTTAAAAACCCAATGTACTTATTAAAACCTTCTTTTTTCTTTTTTAATAAAGGTCAAGTACTTCCAGTTAAGCCTTTTTGGCTTTGGTATCAATACAAATTCTCTTTAGGATGTTCAGTTTGGTCCCTGAAACTGTATTTAAAGACTTGTCACAGAGAACTTAATCTTCAAGTGAGAAACACTAGATCAAAATTTTGTCAAATACTTGTTTTAGTGTAGCTTTGCCCAGACTGATTCTAATCCATCATAAATTTCTACTTCCACTGAGGTTGAAGAGAGAACTTGTAGACTCTGGATCGACTGTGATATTGATTGAGCACCGGCACTGATTGTCCAAGGGTGTTGTGGAGTCTCCATCCTTGGAGATATTAAAAGCCATCTGAACACAGTCCTTGGCAGCCTGCTCTAGGTGGCCCAGCTTAAACAGGGCAGTTGGACCAGATGATCTCCAGAGATCCCTTTCAACCTCAACCATTCAGTGGTTCTGTGAATTATCACTTTATTTCACACTGTTGAATCTTAAGGACCAGAAGCAAGATCCAAATGTAAGGCTGGCAAAAAACTGTCAGGAGACAACTCCAGGTTTCACTGTTGGCATGCTGATTCTTGTCTAAATACAAAAGAGAAAACTGAATGTGGGCCAGCACCTATGGGTGATATTAATTGTTTATCCAGCTCAGTCTATTGTGATGATGCTGATGCTTTAGGAAGAGATAATCAGAAGGGAGTGAGTGTAAGCTCTTCTTCACTCCTCAGTCTGAAGATTCCATGGTTTGCATGACACCAATCCAACTGAGGGGAAGTGAGGACAGAAGGCAGCACAGGGGACAGCAAAGTGTAAGGACAATCCCATTTTCATGCAGTTCAACACAAAATTACTGTGCAAGAAGTCAGAGTGAATATTTCAGGTTTAACTCTGAGCTATTCTGTGGTCTGGGTCTTTGTCAAAATCATGCAGTCCTTTTGCTTCAAGGCAACATCTTGATTAAAATCTAAACTATTCTGATAGGCGTTTTTAGATCAAGAAATGAAATGAATGGATTCCAAAGGACAGAAAAGACATTTCCCACTGAGATCCCCAAGGCTTCCTCACTTGATGGTTAATTCTTTCATTAGAGTCTTATCTTACATCTGGTGGCTGGGCAGGACAGGACAGGATAGGCACTGTCTTGGTTTTGGTTTGTTCATTAGGCCATCAATGAAGACTAGTATTGCTGTCCTTGAAGTTTTAGATCACTGCTTATTTCAAACTAAAATGGAGTTGTCAATCCCTGGTATTAGCTTTTCAAACAAACTAAGTGATATTTATGATAGTCTTGTGTATTTATCTTCAAGATGACTTTATTTGCCCTAGGTTGTGGATCCCTGCTTGATCTAGATTATTAAGATTTGTTTGTTTTATCTGCTTCTCAAAGATTTATATCCTAAACTCCTCCATTGGCACTAACAAAGGCTTTACAACCCAAGTGATAAACCAGGTCTGCTTTAAAGTTTCTTATAAAACTTCATTACAAGTGAAATTAATCACTGCAGATTTTAATGTGAAGAGAGGACAGAGGCAGTTATTTGATGGACTGTGTTCAAAAAGCTGGGTAAGCTTTATATCACTCTATATGATAATAAAAAATTACGGTGTAAGACCAAGGTCATATCATAACACATGAACAATAGCACAGTGTGCTCATGATGCACTGACAAAGGACGCTGGTTCAGCTTTATGGCTCATACTGTAACCTTCCTCTACTTCATATGCACTCTTAATACACTTGCAGTTCAGCTCCTACCTGAAAATAGACAAAATTTCAGGAATAAATGGTTATATTTAGTACCAGTTTACTCAAGAAAGGCCTGATTTACATGCCTATGTGAGTGTCCTGGATCTATGTTCAACTAAAGTGATGATGCAGTTACTTGAATATATTATCATTTATATCCTTATTTGTCTGTCTTGGTCAATGCTTTGAAATGACTTGAAAGCTCCAGAAATAAAGTAGATTCTACAGGCAAAAGGGAATGGTACATAATCCTCAGCCAATGGGAAAGAGTAATCATATTGAGAAGCTGTTCTGCTCTGGATTGGAAATGAATATATCTTTTTTTTTTTTCAGAGCAGGAAAATAAGTGTTCAACAAAATATTTCCAGCTTGTACCTATTGGTGCATGAAAAGCTGTAATACAGATTTGTCTGGAATGATCTGAAAGAGGAGTGTGTCCAACCATGGCTCCAAGGCAGGAAAAAAATCCTTTGATAGTGTCCTTATTCCTGCTTTCTCATGGAATGCTCAAGCATAAGGAGCCGCTTACGCTTTCACATAGTCACCCATCTGCTTCATTCTACCTTGCAATCCTGAGACCTGAGCAGAGCTGTCTTAACCCAGTGAGCAGAAGCCTTTGGACCATAAACATAAACGGATGTTTGCACACGTGTGTGATTCCCTCAAAGTACCTGGCTGGGTTTGGATATGTATCTTGTAAATACATGGGGGATGAAATTATGAAATTGCAGTAGGAAATTATCTCCAATTCTGCCAAAAGGCAACATGTTCTTTGTGATTTTGAGGTGTTATCTCGTTATGGTAATGTTAAACTGAGACTACATTAAAAATAACCGTTATTTCACCCACTAAATAACTGAATTCTCAAACAGATGATGCAGCGTCACAACCACAGTGAACAAGAAGTGTGCTGTCCCTTTCAACATTGTCACTAGAGCCAGACTCTAAGCAGCTGGAAAAGGCATAGTTCTGTGACTCCACCACTTAGCAGTAGCAAAACCTGACCACTTAATGCTGTGGAAATGCAGAGGGAGTCAGCAATTAGAGGCAAATAAAATTGCGTTCAGGTGATTCAATACAGCACACATAGTGTATTTCATCTCTTCCAGTAAAATGAGAACAGATTTGAAGGTTTTAGTCATAAAATAGGAATTTAAGTGATAAAAATATTCCAACGTGAGCAGCACCAAAGCAAGTCTATACAGCTGCTTTGCAGACTAATTTCATGTAGCTGGGGGTGAACGTGATTGTTTTTTTCCCTGAACATGCAGGGGAGATGACTGATTTAAATGCTTCATGTGATTAAGTAGAAAAGGTGGCCATTTTTCTGCATTTATGCAGAAGCAATAAAAATGTGTGGTCATGCACCAAATCCTAGGGTCAATACTGCAGTTACTACTTAGGCAAAACTCCTGCTGACATCTGTAGTTTTTGTTGAATGTGGGCAGTGAGCCTTCTTCTAAGCTCTTTGCCTGTGCTCTCACATTTTTAAATAGCACCATCAGGTGGCTAAGAGGGGGAGGAAAAAAAAAAGTGATTCGCATAGTTTGAATGCCTAAAAATCATGGTTGCTCCTTTTTGTGCCCCTAAACACACGAGGATTCAGCAGAGGAGTCTAGAGGACATCAGGACAGTCAGACCCATGAGCTGGAGCCTTACAGAAGGATCTCTGTTGAGACAGACCACATTGTTCAGGCTTGATGGCATTCTATGAAGTTTTGGGTCTGTTTACCTTTTTCATCCCATTTGGGGCTTAAACCAGCAAGTAGCTCAGCAAAATGTGAAGTTGTAAAGATTGAAGCTTTAGATGACCGTGCTAAAAGACAAGGACACGTACCCTGGTGTGTGCCTGCTCACTGGCTCTGCCATGGGTGATACTTGAGCAACATCAGCCCATTGTGTTCTATTTCATGATGAAATTAAGCTGGATTGGCTCTATCTATTAAGGTTTTTGATAAGTGAAATAATTTATTCACATCCAACCCTTTTTTTATAAGGGTTTGATAAGGACTTTCATAAGGACTTTCTCAGTTCCCCCACCTGAGAGAGCAGGGAGATGGGAAGGTATTCTGAGCCAAATGTTCCCTCTCTTCCATGGAGCCTGGCACTTTTTAGCAACTCTTTGGAGTCCAAAGAAGCCTCACACCAAAGTGCTGCACGATGCTCTAAGCCTGCCAATGCTTGCACTGCTTGATTTCTGACATGAATAATAACAATGAAACATGATTGAGCTGCTTGACATTTACAAAAAGGTGCTTGTTAAAAACAGTTCCTCCCAACTTAATTAACACTAAAACCCTTTAGGTGTTCCTCCAAGTACATATTAAAACATCTGTCCTTTTCCCTGAAGTGGAAGTAAACTAGAAGTGAGCTTCAATAAAACCAATGGACTATGACTTCTCCCAAGCACAACTGTAATGAAACGTTACTGCTGTAATATCCAGCTAAATAAAGAGTGGTGAGCTGGCTGGGCCAGCTGCAGTGGCAGATGCAGACAGGATCATGGGCTTTAAACAATGCTATCACTGAACAAACACAGAGGAGGAGATAACATTTCTACACCTCCCCAGTTTCCATGAAATTAGTTTTTGTTATTCTAAGTCCAAAAAGCTGATAATCCTCCCAGTATAAAATGAACGGAGGTAATTGTTCCATACATGGTATCATAGACTGCCATTAGTCACTGGTGAGGAATATTTGGAATTATGTGTCTGGGAATTGCATTGCATGTTTGAGGAGGCTTGATGCTTTGTTGGTGAGAGAGATCACCCACTGGTTTATACATCACCCCGTGTGCCACGCTTTCCCTCATAAGAAAGTTGATGCATGACCTAAAGGCCATATCCAAACTGGAGTCCTTCCTTATGGAAATACCCCAGTAAATATTTGAGAACTGACTAAAGCAGTAAGTCAACCAGTTCAATACAAATATGGATTTTCTGTGTTAGATGTGACAAAAAGGTAAAATGTACATAATTTAAAATATATTGAAATTTTGAAATTAAACATTATCCCAAACTGAGGTCAAAGTTTAAAAATTTCTCCAGTTTGGCTATTGCATACCATGTCATCTAACAGTATCAACATGAAAAAAACAATTAAAAAATGTATGGCAACAATATCCAGCAAGATTTTTGAAAATTGCTGTATACATGTGAAATGTTTAAATATTACCAGCATTCTCTAAAGGAAAAAAAGTACTATTTAGTGTTGTCAGTCACCTGACAAGGCAAATGCTAGAGTAAATAAATGCCAAATAAGTATCAAAATTTATCATGCTTCTCAGTCTAAGTGTCAAAGGGTATAATTTTCCAAGCTCAGAATCTTATAGTACCCTATAGGTCCACTAGTGTTCATGGACTGGGTTTGGATGAATATTTGATACTTGCAGCATTTGTTGTCTTTTATCCTCCTTAAAACTGAACTTTTCGCCCCTTTAAAATTGGCTCGGCCAGATAAGAATCTGTGTGGTTATAGGATGTAATCATGTATTTAATAATGATGGGAATTATTTGCTCGTATTAAATAACAGCATTTTACCCAACAAGAAGTTCCACTAAAGTCAAAAGGCCACTTGACACTGGGGTAATAAAGTGCTCCCACGCCATAAAGGAGATTACTCAGTCCTATCCCTATGCATTTAATTGGCCAGCATTTGAACAGATTAAGTACTACTATTGTGGAAGATAAATCATCACAAATTCACCATGTCATCTCAGCTCATTTTTATTGTATTTGCAGGGAAGCAGCTTTAAGTTCAGATAAATATTGAAGATGACACTTTCACTGAAAATAACCAGTCACTGGGAAATAAATGAAATGTGCATAGATATTGCTTTTAAAGGTAAAACTTGGTTCCCAGGTTTTTAAGGGCACGCTGACAATAAATTACCAACATAAAACTTGGTTTATCTTGCAGAAATTCACATGGAACCCATGGAAGAGTGCTGGGAAGATTTGTGTGTGCCCATGGAGCTTTTGGGCTTCTCCAGAAGCCAGTGGTCAGGCTTCACAAGCAAGAGAAGGAGGAGACTGCAAGTGTGAGAAAGGCTCTCAATCTCCCTGATGCTGTTTCATATCCCTCATTTTCCCCCCTCTGTGTTTGCACCAAATAAACTTTATCTAGCTGCAACATCCCCATCAATTTTCTGGGGGAATGGCAAAAGTTCTGGGAAGCATTATTATCTTTTAATATAAATGAATAGGAGAAAGCAATGGAGAAGCAGAAGATATCCCATCATTTAACATAACTATCCTACAGCAATCAGTTTGGGAGAACAGGTCCTGACACCTGAAGGGTAAATATATTTTATTATCCTTTGGGCCAGACACAACAGTTTATCTTTTAAGAACAACTCAAGGGAACATTTCCTCCCCTCCCTAGCATCCTATTATTGCTGTATTTTAGGAGGAGGGGGTGATTGTTTACCATTGCTTATAACAAGTCACCAAACAATTAAGCTCCTTCAGCTAACATGATGGATTGGTAATGTATTTGCTCAGCAAGGTAATTCATGCATAAAAGCTTACCAGATATCATTTACCTGTTTCACAAGAACCAGGGCAGCCCCCAATAAAAAGAGTCCAGACTGCTGTTAATTTAGAGGCACATATTTCTGCTTAAGCAGATTTTATTAGAAGACTTTAGAGACACCAAAGCAAAATACAGACAGACTTTTCATAGAAGCATAGGACGGTTTGAAACTTCTAAAGACCATCTAGTCCTTCAGTTCCTGCTTTAAGAATCCTCTTAGTTGCTTGTTCATAAAATAAAATTATAATTCTCAATAGCAACATCATAGTTTTCCAGGACAGAAATGAACACATGACCTCAGAAATTCTTTCTTGTAGGCTGAAAAAAAGGTGACATTTCCTTCATTTCAGCTTTCCTGAAGAGATATCAGCTGTGTCAAGAGCAGTGATTAAGAACCGCACAAATACAATAAACAGTTATTTCATTTTCATTCACTACTTCTTAATTCACCATTTCCAGAGAAAGGTGATCAGGTACTGAAGAGGTTATCTTAAACAAGAGACAGATTTGGTTCTTGGTCCTTTCTCCCTTATTCCAACCTTGTAGCTTATCTAAACACTTTATAATTTGGGTTGGATTGGGTTGGGTTTTTTCCCCTTAATCAACCAGCAGAATTAGTTACAAAGAAAAAAAAATCTCTCAATTTCTGTTAAACAACCCTAGTAGTATTCCAGCACCCGTCACTAAGAGTGTTGCTTTCCCTGTACTGCTGATACTGCCTATTTCAAATCAAGAAGTACTACTAATAATTTATTTACATATATATACATACATATATATATATATATATATATATATATATGTATGTTAAGTTCAGGCAGTTTGGGGCTGGCTTCATGTGTGCATTACCTGGGAGGGCAGAGGTGGATTTTCACCCACAGCTGTGCACACACATATCCTCACAGCTCAGAACAGGGCGAGAGGATAATCTTCCTCTGACACACACTGGTATGACCATGTTGATATACAGGGAACCCCTGAACAGATTTGCTAACTAGAGTTTTGTAAATCATAGGTTATCCTGCTTCTTCCAAATTACATCAAGGAATCATGCAGAGTTGCTGGTTTGAGAGTCAACTGCATCCTGTTACACACCCTACATTGCTGATAAAACCTGAAGACATTTGCTCTCTGGTTAGACCACAATCATGTTGGGGGTTTTTCTCATTTTTCAATTTTCATAATTATATTCAGCGATTTATCAGAGTTACAATTTTTTCTGCTTTGTCTTTATGCACAGACTGACTGTTTGTTCCTTCCAAGGACATTTCCCTCGCTGTCAGACAATGACTGGATCAGAAAAAGGGGGGTTTAGACCCTTTTGCTTCTTTTCAATTAGTGAACAGACTGAAAATGGAAACAAAGCATATTATTTATGCCTTTCTTTCCTCCGTTACAGCAGCTTTCAGGCAAGCCAAATGAAGTATTTTTTAACACTTCACATAATTATCTTTGAGCTTAATGAAATTATGGAAATTTTTTAAAGAGCTGCTGTCTCTGGCTACTGTAGCTCACAGGGAAGTGGGGAGTAGCCACAAAGGGAGCCCACGAAAAGCTCCTGTTCTGTAGTAGGCACCTCTTTGCTGGGACCATTTTTCAAAAGGCACTCAGGGTATATGTTGCAAGTGTTCAGGAAGGATTTGTAAGCATTTAATAGGTCATTTGTACACCATTTGAGGAGAATTTGAAAAAGCCTCGGTATCCTCTGAATATAGTTTTTGGAATATCAAACCCATTGCTGACACAGTTTCAGTGTGGCTTGAGCTCTTGGCCAGAAAAGCCATTTTGCAAAGACATGGATGTGTGCAAGCATTCATCCATCTATGGCCTGTGTTGGGGTGAAAGTACCACAGAAAGCCAGGGAGCAGCTGTGGGAAGCAGCCCAGTTCTTTGAATAATGGGATGGATACAATATAGTGCAGGAACATTTCTGTTGAGCTGAAGCCAGGAGCTGGAAAGTTTGGGCTCAGCATGCCCAAACTGCCCTTTGCCTCCCAGAATGGCTAAACCCCAAAAACATCCTGTTACACAAGTGAGAGCTGCTGAAACCTCCTTTCCATCTCCAGTTCCTTCACCCTGTGCCCTCTCAGCTGTGCAGCTTTGGCATATGTGAGTAGCCCACCAGAATGTAACAGAAAGTGAATTTATTTCTATCTGATGCTCCTGAGACAATACCAGTAATCCTTCTCTTTCACATGTGTTTTATTGGTGGTGTATTTCTTTATATTGAAGTTGCCATTGTCTGCTCAGAGAAGTATGGAAGAGCTCATCTCTCATAAAATAGGTAAAATTATGGCTGTGTTTTCCTTCTGCTGTCCCTCCCTAATGGGACTGTTGCCATTTTGAGTAATGAACCTCTTCTTTGATTCCTCCTTCTTTTCTGCAACCACAGAAGAAGAAACTGGACTATAAATCATTCAGGAAAAAAAAAACAAAAACAAAAACTTTTTTGTCTGTTATGCCTGATTAAGTGTTCTTTATGTTTATGCACTTCTCAGGAAAAATAAAATCTAGATGAATGCTTTATCCAAGTCCATTTTTGTTTTAATTTGAAAAGTCATGAAAAGAAAAGCTTATTGAAGAGGTAGCCAAATACCCTTGGAGAAGGGTCAGGCAGCAGGCTCCTCCAATCCAATAATTCAACTAAACATGACCAGAAGCCAGTAAAAAGTCAAGCAATCAGACAACAGTTCTAAGATATATTTTTCCAATTCGGTGTGATCAATGGATATTATTGCAGAGAAAACACCTACCCTGAAAAGGAAATGAGCAAGCACACAAAATATGGAAACCTGATTACTATGAAGGCAAAGCATTATGGTTGTGCTTCAAATCATCTGTGAAAAGCTGCTTGGGGGAAAAAAAAGGAGTGAATATTTATAAAAGACCACTCATCTGCATATAGATACATTCATCTATTTCAATTTTTCAATCTTTGCAAAAAACTAATCACAATAAAAGGGAAACAGAGCTGATCTCTGCCTTAGACCAGAAGCAAGCTTCTGTTTCAAGGTGGACATTAAATCCTAATTTTCAAGAAATCAGGAAGCAGCTTTTTTTTTAAAAAAAAAAAAGAGAGAGAAGACATAAGTTTGTTGTTTTCAGTGAGCTTTCATTCCTGAGATGTTTCTTTTATGAGTTCTGTGTCTGATTTGCCTTAACTTTGAGAGATTCAGCCAGTCTGTGATCATTATTAAGCTATTCTCTGCAAAATACAGGATGTCTTTAACATTTCCCATCAGCTGCTGAGACATCTGCTAAAACGTGCAATGAGTTTTGACAATCATGCATTCCAATATTTACCTACTTGTCCACACATCAGTTTGCTTAAATGTCTTTATGCTCTGCTCACTCATCTGCAGGCATGTTTGTTAAGCAGGACACACTGCTGTGCAGATGCAATATTCTATCATCTGCAAAACATATTAAAGATGGAAGGTTTAAACCATAGGTTAATGAATAGCTGTAAACTCTGAGAGGCAATTCAAGAGCTCAGAAGGAAACCTTTGGCCCCCTGGCTGAATGTACGTCTAAAGGGAAATGAAGTGAAGACCAAGAAAGCTTAAGACTGCACTCAAAGCCCTAGTTAAAGGTCATTGCTGTTGTTTGCACTTAAAACTATCCAATGAAGGCTGTTATTTTCCTCAAATTTTATGAGTTTAATTTAGAAATTTTCTAGTGAGGAAGGAAGCTCCTATTTTTTAGCTCTGCTCACATTAAGTATCTTTTAATTATAAACAGTCACTAAGTGCACAGAAGATTCATTGGGTCTTGTTCCAGCCACAAACATCAAGAAATGCTTGAAAACATCATAAGTACGGGAAGATGTTGTTTATAAAACAGACTTAATTGGTCATCCCAAGTGATAAGACCTAAGACTTCCAATAAATACGGTCATTTTCCTGGACCACCTAAAGATAGTGTTGTTCCAGTAAATATTATTCAGTGATATTTCTGATCTTTTTCTCTTCATTTTCTCATTTCCTGGAAAAATGTGGATTAAATTTCTAAGAGCATTTCTATAATGACACATGAACTGAAATGGAAAAGGTGAGAGGTGAATAGAGCAATTATAATGTGGATAAGGAAGAGGACAAAGAGAGAGAGAGAGAGAGAAAGATGTTTTTCTGAGACAGGAACTACTGTAGTGAAGAGACAGTGACATTTCTGAAAGAAAGATTTTGGGACAAATTTGACTTGATATTTTCTTTGAAATATTGTTAAAGAATTACAACTGAATCTGGTATTTGCTGG